>NW_026991724.1:27465000-28665000 GCF_029215605.1 Mirounga angustirostris | reverse complement strand
ATGAACCTGTTTGCATCTGTGCCCCAACTCTGAGGACTCAAGCAGGAGCCCTTCCTCGAGGGTCTGGGTGGGTCTGGGCTGCTGATGGAGGTGGCCCTCCTGGCTCAGGGTCCCAGCCTCACCACTCCTGTCCTATACCACACAGAAGGACCCATGGAAACATTTCCCAAGCACCTTCTAAATCAGAGCCATCGGGGTCAGAGCATGAGCCATCAGAAGAAGCAGAGGAGACAGGAAGTCTCGTCTTGGAACCTGCCGTCCACTCCCTGCAGGCTGCTCTTGCAGGCTGACAACTTCCTCTGGTTCTCACTGTGGGCAGACAGCCCCGAGGACAGAAGACAAAGCCGACGGTCATAGTGGGGAAACGGCTTGACAAAACTTGTGGGATCCAGAATGCTTGCAGCCTCTAGGGTAAACGGAGTTGGCCCCAAGGGCCAGAGGCCAGGGGCTGTAGCTTTCTATTCCAGTGCATGGACAGCCATCCGCTGGCCCTTCTCAAAGCCCTTCTGCGGGACTCCAGTCAGGAAGGTCACTCTGGATTCCTCATGGTTCCCAGGATAACTCCTCTTTTCCTGACCTGCCCCTATCTCTCAGAAATGGATAAAGTGTCAGTTGAAAATGTATCTCCTCATTTCGGAGAGGTGGACAGAATGTTTTTATTTGTACAAGTCAAACAGATGCCGATTTCACATCGGTATAAAGGGTGCCCACCAATGCCGAGTAGCCAAAGGGGTGGACTGTGATGGTCACTGAGTTACTGTCTCTCAGCCCCAAGTCTGCCCTCAGCTTCGTGATGCAGGGGCTGTAGCCCGACCAGCCACACTCCCAGCGGCTCCAGGTTAGGCTCTGCCAAGGTGGCCGGAGGGAGACTGCGAGGCCTGAGGGGGAGGAAGGGACTTGCCCCTTCCTGTTGCCTTCCTGTCTGCTAGAGGCTCCTGTGGGCACCTCCCCCACCGCGCTTTTCACCACAGCAGCAGCCTTCCCTGTCCCAGGGCAGCAGCTGAGCCCAGTTGGCAATTTTTCAATTCTTTTTTAAGATCTTTCTTTCTCTTTCTTTCTTTCTTTTTTTTTTTAATTTTTTTTTTTTTTTTTTTTTTTTTTTTTTTATTCGTGAGAGTCAGAGAGACAGAGAGAGAGGCAGAGGCAGAGGGAGAAGCAGGCTCCCCGCCTAGCAGGGAGCCTGATGCAGGACTCGATCCCAGGACCCTGGGATCATGAGCTGAGCCAAAGGCAGATGCTTAACCATCTGAGCCACCCAGGCACCCTCTTTCTTTCTTTCTTTGAGGAGGGGGGAGCCAAGGGAGAGGGACAAGCAGACTCCGTGCTGAGTGCAGAACCCGATGGAGGGCTCTATCCGAGGACCCTGAGATCATGACCTGAGCCGAAATCAAGAGTCGGATGCTCAACCGACTGAGTCACCCAGGCCCCCCGGCAATTTTTCAATTCTCATGGAACCAGCCTCATTGCCCCCCCGGAGACACCAGCCCCAGCTGCCAGTGCCCTCCCTTTCCAGCAGTCTGGCTCCTTGACCTAGGGAGCCCCTCCTCCAAGCCCAGAGACGCCAGTGCTGGCCACCTGGTGCTCCCCTCCTCAAAGGTCTGGATCCCAGGCCCAAGGCACTCTTGAGTCTAAGCTTCTACGTTTTCATAATTCCACCCTCCTCTCTTTGCTTTCCTAGCTCAAGGGTCAGAAGTCACATCCTGCAATTGCCAACACCATGAAAACTTTTAATTTTTTTTTTTTTTTTACACCTTTTTAGTTCCAATCCCTGGTTAACAATTCTTTATATGAAATCCTTTCTGTTTAAGTACGTGGTTTCTGTCTCTTTACTGGACCCTGACTGAGACACACCCCTAGGCTTTTTATTTTCCTACTTCCTCCCAGACCCATGTCTCCATCCTGGCATGGCCAAATCCTCCCCACTCACCTAAGCCCAACCTCAGTGCCGCTTCCTCCAGGAAGACCTCCAGGTTTTCTCCAGTCAGGAGGCATCTGTCCCTGCCCTGAGCTTTCTGACACTTCCCTTGTCTTAGGACACCAACCACTTCCTACTGTGCGTCCTAGCGGCTGGTGCATGGGTCTAACCTGCACAATTCTCCTGGGCTCCCCAAGTCTGAGACTCTTTGTCTTACTGTTTTTTGGTAACTTCCAGGGCCTAACGCAGTGCTGGGCTCAGAATGGGTGCTCAGTAAATATTTGTTGAATAAATGAAAAATAACTTCTAAATTCTGTCAAACTTTGTGCCAAAGTAACAGAGCTTAAGAAAATGAAAATGATCCTCAAAACATTACTCCCCTATCCGCAGGCATTGGGACAGCCTTGTTCCCTGTTTCCTCTTCTACCCCCTCACCTGCTAGGTAGAGGAGGAGGTGATTCTGCACCCACACGGCCATGCAGAAGGAGATATGCATGCGCACATAATCAAATATGAGCATACAACCAAAAAATACCCTAATTTCTATTTTATTTACATTTTCTCTTCTTTCCACTCTTACTTTTTAAAGATAGAGGATCTTGAGGAAAAGTCTTTGTTTTGCTGATGGAATAGGTGTGAACGCAGACCAAGGAAATCTAAGAGAGGGATAAACTCTGCTTCTGAGCTTCCGGTGTGGGGGGGTGTCTAGCGAAAGTGGGGTGCAGTAAGGAAAACATGGAGGGGGGTCTTACTGATGGGAGGGGGGAGCAAAGGGAGGAAGGGAAGATGAGACAGCCCCCCAAGGCACTTTGGAGGAAGACAGAGATGGTTACAGTGGCTTACCAAGAAATCTGGAGTGCACTACGGGATGTAAAGCCTCTCAGTCGCTCCAGGGAACCTTCAGTAAAATGCACATTCGTCGTCAGTGCTTTGGAGGTGCATTATGTTGTGCTTTGTTTTATGGACACAATGACACTTAGGACTTAACTTTCAGACGAGCACCGAGAGGAGAACAAGGCTGGCCCCAACATGTAGCTGGTCCAGCTACAACGCCATGTATGTGAGCACAAACATACATGCTTGGGTCCGTGTGCCCCTCCGCACACTATAGACACACACGAGTGCGCATGATCACGTGCATGGCCACGTATGTGTGCATTTGTCCTGGCAAACAGCCGTGCGAGGCCATACTATATAAGTACTCACAGTGCATGTGAGCAGCTTGGCACACGCACTGCCACACATCTAGGCTTGAGAGCACAGCTATTCACGAGGACCCACACGTGTACTACGTATGCACACCACAGACCTTTAAAACTTCCCCGAGCCCGGAGGAATACCCACACGCACCGCGCACATACACAAACGCACTGTGCATGCACGCATGCGTACATAACCACACACATTCACGTATGCACCACCTTTGTGCCGTCCTGCCGGCCACACATACTGCACCTGCACGGACGTGCACCATGTGTGCATTCACAAATACATGTGCACCTCTGCACACACACAGACGCATGCCCTGCGTCCGCCCAGATGCGCGTCTGCGTACGTTGTACATGCAGGATCGCTTATGCACGTACACACCCCACACGTAAGCACCCGTGCCCTGCATATACACGCTCACACGAAGGCGTAACGTCACACTTACCCACACCCACGCCTTGTATGCATGGCGAATGCACCGCACGCGCGCACACACGGCCGCACGCGCGGGAGTAGCCATGCGCATGCATGTTCGCACACTCCCTCGCGGCACATCACACATGCACACACGCACACAGAGTGGACAAATGCACAGGCACACGAGTGCACGATGCTTCTCGCAAACGGCGCACAGAGGGACGCGCAAGCACCCCCGCCACACACACACACACACACACACGCAGCACACGCAGCACACGCGCAGGGGCACACACAAATGCGTTGTGTCCGCACTCACACGGGCCCGCGGAGCCCCGCGGAGCCTGCGCCCTCGCACGCGGGCGGGCGCCCACTGCAGGCCAGCCCTGCCCGGCCGGCCCTAAGTGCTCCCAGCCCCGGAGCCCGGCACATGGCCCTCGCGGGGCGCCCGCCGCCGCCGCCGCCCCTGATGAGTCCGCTCCTTCCCGGCGCGCCGAGCGCCCGCGCCCCCCGCTCCGCGGCCCCGGCCCCGGCCCCGGCTCGCAATCAAAAGGCAGATCGCCGCGCCGGGCAGCCGTTTGCGGGGCTGCGCCTCGTCCCGCGGCCGCGTTTTATCTCCGCGCGGCGGTGAATAATTCATGGCCCCGGGTCTGCTTTGCAGTCAAACGCGCTGCGTTCTGTCCGGCGCCGCCGCCGCCGCCGCCCGCCGGCCGCTGTGATTTATTATTTACTAACGCGCGGCCGCGCCGTGTAAGGTGAGCCTTGTGGCTGCTCGCAGAACTGTTACAATCTGGCCTCGTTAGTGGCCTTTCTTGCTGCCTCTCCAAACGGCGGCCCCGCTCATTGATTTTCCCGCGGAACCTCTGCCACGAAATCCCACCGCAGCCGCTCTCAAAGCTGTTGCTATAAAGTCAGACCTGGCCCTTCTTCTCGAGAACAAGAACTCGTGTTTGGATGCGCTTTCTTCTTTCATCCATTGTGTCTTCTCCTCTGCCGCCGCGTCCCCCATTAGCGCGTCGCCCCTCGGCTCCCCCCGCCACCACCCTTCCCTGCGACGCCTGGCGAGGCACGGGGGAGGAGGCGGAGGGGCTTTCAAGGTGGCAGCAGAGAGAGAGAGAGAGAGAAGAGAGACACGGAGCCGGCCTGGGAGAAGAAGTTTCCCTGCCTTGGAAATTTTCAAACGCCGGGAGGAAGCTGAGCCCGGGACAGGATGCGCTGGCGGCGGGCCACTTCTGGTGCAGGCAGAGTCTCTGGGGAAGGGAGGAAGGTCTGGGGGTCCCTACTACGTGCCGGGCCCTTGCTGGGACTTTCGGGTTTATATAATCCGCAGAACAATCGCAGGGAGGAAGTGTGAGAGCTAAGGTGGGGACAAGGGGATGTCCCAGGGCCAGCAAGAGGAGGCTCGGGGATTTGAGCCCCGGGGCCCATCACAGATGGCTTGCCTTCCAAGCCAGTCTACACCAGGGTTAGGTGATGACAGGGCCCAATGTTGGTGTGGACTGGGAGTGACCCTGGGAACTTTCCAGGTCATCCCCGTCCACTTCTCGTCGCCTAAGGGAGCCACCCCAGTCACAGTCCTCTTTCCTTGGACCCACCCCCGCCAGCCCCCAATTCCACCATGATAGGCACCGCTCTGACTCAGGGGGCCCCGGGTCTCAAAATGTTATGGTTCCCTGAGGGGACAACCTGGCCTGATCGGTTTGGCTGTATCTCCAGGAGGCCAGAGCAGATCTGGAACTTTCTTCAATAAGCATCGCACATCTTGCAGTTTGGAGGAGCAAGTGTCCTGGGGAAAACCCCCAAACTTGGCAGGGGGATCCTGGAGATTTGACCCCCTGGAGGTACAGGGCCCATCAGACCCACTCTCTGGGCCCCGAGGCCCATTCACCATGACAAGGAAAAGGTGCCAGAACTTTTGCTTCCTTCCCCTCATTCTGTTCTCTGCCACAGGTCTCCAGAAATCTCTGATGAAAATTGAATTGGGGGCGGGGTGGGGACAGGGAATGAACCAACAGTGGTGGTGCTGGTCATGAGCAGGATGAATTTCCAGGTCTCTTTGTGCTGCTCTGAAACCACTTGCAAAGGAGTTAATCCAACCACGATAGGATAGTCCTTCCTATGTATGCATGCTCCTCTCTTGCCCACAAAGCGTTTTCCTGTGAGGTCCATTGTTTGGTTTTGTTTCATGTATTTGTGAACAATCATGTATGGAGCACCCAGGCAATGTTCAAAGCACCTGGGGACAAGGTTATCATGAAGAGAGACAAAACCTTCATCCTCGTGAACCTGACACGTTGAATGGGAAAACAGATAATTGTTTTAAATTGCACAAATGCGTTGTTATTAGTCACTGTCTTAGTCTCTTCAGGACACTCTAACAAAATATTGCAGACTGGGTGGCTTTTAAGCAATAGAAATGTATTTCTCACAGTTCTGGTATCTTGAAGTCCACGATCATGGTGCCTCTGGTAGGGACCCTCTTCCACGTTTGCCAGTTTCTTGCTATGTCGTCTCGTGGTGGAAGGTGAGTGAGCTCCCTGGGGCCTCTCTTATGAGGGCACTCATCCCATTCATGGAGGCTCCACCCTCATACCCTTATCCCTTCCCGAAGATCCCACTTCTCAATACCTAAAACCTGGGGCACTAAGTTTCCAGCATAGGAATTTGGGGAGGACACAAACGTTCAGCGTACCAACTACCACCTGTCCCCAGCTGCTGGATCTGTTCTCTGCCCTTCCCTGCCTCGCTCCATGCCCAGGCAGGCTGAATCCTATGCACTGCAGCTCACAGCCCACCGGTGCTCTGATTTCTGGTGGTTTGGGCCAGAGGAGACACTGGCTGGAGATCGGAGGGCAGGGGATGGAGGGAGAGGTCGGAGTATTTCTGCCCCATTCCCTCCCTGTTTTGGCACTGTGGTTCTGGCTCCTACTAAGAAAACCCTCCACCACAATGCCAGTTCCCGCTGGTCTCAGCACCCCTACTCCTTTCCCTGCCTCCTTGAGGCCTAGGAATGGTAACAGCTTTCTACTATTGTCAGTCCTTGGTGTCTCAATATCCCTAAACCCTGCCCACATCACTGTAAAGAGTACTCTCTTATATTCTCTTTAAAAACCCAGCCAAATGTGCCTTTTGTTCCCTCCCAAGACCTCGCCTGTTAACACGTGAATATTGAATATGAATATGATATCACAGAAATTAAGCCAGAAGAGAGGAGAGGGTGATAGTGTTGTGGTTTTGGATAGGGCAGCCAGGGATAATTTCTCTGAGAAGATGACATTGAGCAAAGAAATGAAAGTGAGGGGGCGAGCCATGTCAGCATCTGGGCAAGGGCAGCCATGGCAGGGGGCACAGCCAGTGCAAAGGCCCTGAGGTATGTAACGTTGATATATTTAAGACACATCAAGAAGGCTCGTGTGGCTGAGCAAGTGGAGAGAGGCGAGGTGGGTAGGAGGTTGGGGGTGGCCAGATCCTCTGATGTAAGTGAAGTTCTGCAGGCAGTGATGGGGTTAATGATCCCTCTATGTAGGATCAGAAAACTGAGGCTTGGAGAAGGACAGAAGCGGGCCTGAGGCCACATAGAGATTAACATTGTGAATTGATCCATGTATCCCCTCCCCACCATGCATACTGTTCTGCAGGGTCCTGGGGACTGGCATGCCAAGGGAGAACCTCTGGGGAAGGTGTTGGCCTACAGCGGAGTCCACCAAATGGCTTGCACCTGGTCCTGGCCACTGGGCTGGGCTTCTAGCTTCTTCATGGCTTGGCTGCTTGAGACTGCAGTCTCTTCCCTACTTGGCCTCTGTGGTAAGCTGAATAATACCCACTTCCCCAAATGTGCACATTGTAGTCCCAGGACCCCACGGATATGTTATCTTATATTGCAAAAAGGACTTCACAGATGTGAGCAAAAGAAGGACCCTGAAGTAGGGGAGTAGCCTGGATTACCCAGGCAAGCCTACTGATATAATCACAAGTGTCTTTTGTAAAGGGAGGCAGAAGGAAATGGAATATCAGAAGAGGAAGAAAGGCAATGTGTCTATAGAAGCAAGAGAGAAAAGGTAAAGTGACGGAAAGAAGGAATCATGAGGCACAGAATGCTGGTGACTTCCAGAAGCTACACAAGGCAAGGAAATGATTCTCTCCTAGAGCTTCCAGAAGGAACCAGTTCAGCAACACCTTGGCTTTAGCCCAGTAAAACTGATTTTGGGTTTCTGGCCTCCAGAACTATAAAAGAATATGTGCGTGGGTTTAGGCCCCTGATTTTGTGGTACGTTGTTGCAACAGCAATAGGAAAGTAATACAGGCCCAAGTCTGATCATGCCACTCCTCCACTCAAAGTCCTTCCATGGCCCCCCACTGCAGTGTTAAAGCCAGGGGCATCCACAAGCCACAGTGTGATATGTTCCCATTACCTGCCTTCTGCCCACCCCCCCTTGTCTCTTGTCCTCCTGCTGCAGCCAGCCTCACTCACTGTGCTCCAGCCACACTGACCTCCTTGCTGTTCCTCAAGCACCTCAGGGCCTTTGCACTGGCGGTTTGGTCTCTGATCAGATGTTACCTTCTGTGATGTCTACCCTGTCTGCCCCACTTCCCACCTCACCCGGCTCACTCCTGAGCCCCTGGACTTTGTGTTGATTTTTTTCTTTTCCATCATAATGTGCATCATCTTCTATATTTTACTTCTCATTATATATTTTTAAATGGAGACGATGTCATTTAATTTATTATCGCTGGCATTTAACATTGTATGTGAAATCTGTTAAATGGTCAGAATTTGAGTGGATTTGAACGAGGTGGATAGCAGATTTATTTCAGGAAAACAAATGAGGGTATGAGAGGGATCGGGAGATAAAATGGATCTTTAGAAAATGGTGGAATCGGAGAATTTCTTCAACATATTAAAATTGCCTATAGTATGAGTTGTAACAATAAAGTTTACTCAATTTAGCAAACTTGGAAAATTTGGATGTGCCTGCCCTACACTTCATTGCCTTTCTTTTTAAAAATCACATATATATTTTTAATTATTTTTGTCTAGCTCCTTCACTAGAATGGAAGCTCCTTGAGGCAGAGATTTTTTGTCATCTGATTCAGTGCTGTGTTCGCAACACCCAGGCCTCACACATAATAGATGCTCTATAAATATTTGTGGACTAGAAGGATGAATGGATTTCTCCCTCTGGCACTGTCAGATCCTTCCGGTTGACCTCTGAAGAGTCTAGTTAGGCAAAACTCTGAGAGTCCTCCATGAGCCATCTTTTGCCCCTTTGGCTCCTGATGGGCTCCCAGCACAAGCCGGTCTGCCAGGTGTCTCATGATATGGATAGAAAACCCAAGTCTTGGCTCATTCAGCTGACAATGGGAGAGTTAGTGTAGAGGAGCAAGGAAGGATTGGGGTTCCAGTCCAGCTCCTGTCTGTCCAGGACAAGTCACAAATGCAAGAGGGATGGCCTGGTCAGATGAGGATGGGGGGCCCTCCCCAAGCCATGCAGGGTAGCTGTCCTCTGTGGGGCCCTCGTGGGCATGGGGGACAGTCAAGAAAGCAGAGGCTCTGCCCTGCATTGTACTTCATTCCCCTGCACGTACTGATCATCTCTGGTTACCAGCCCCTGTGCGGGGTGCTGGACTGATGTGGTAGCTCGTCTGGGGCTTCTCCACCTCCATACCATTAACATTTTGTACCAGATAAATTCTTTGTTGTGTGGAGTCTCCTATACTTTGTAGGATGTTTAGCAACATCATAAAACTTTAGCCAGGCTAAAAAAAAAAAAAAGAAAGAAAGAAGATACAAATTATCTTTACTAACATTGAGAGGGGTGAAATCACTACAGATTCTACAGATATTCAAAGGATAATAAGAGATTATGATTATGAACAACTTTATGCTAATAAATTCAATAATTTTCATAAAATAGACAAACTCCTTGTAAAACACAAAGTAACCAAAGCTTACTCAAAAGCAAATGGATATTCTGAATAATCATATTTATTAAAGAAATCGAATTCTAGTAAAAAAAAGTCCTTCTCATAATGAAAACTTCAGACCAAGAATTCATTCGCTGATGAACTCTAGTAAATATTTAATAAGGAAATAATGCCAATTCTACAAAAACTCTTCCACAAAATTTAAGAGGGACTATTTCCCAACTGTCGTACACCAGCATTAGCCTGATACCAAGCCAGAGAGAATATTATTTGAAGAGAAAACTACAGACCAATATCCTCCATGAACATAAAGACAAAAATTCATAACAAAGTTTTAGTGATGTATAAAAAGAATACTACATCATGACCAAAGTGGGATTTATCCCAGAAATGAAGGGTTGGGTTAATATTTGAGGATCAATCAACACAATTCACTATATTAACAGATTTTAAAAATATGAACATTCGAATAGATTTATGCAAAACAGTCAGCAAAAGCCAACATCAATTCCCGATTTTAAAAAATTGCAGCAAACTATGAATAGAAGTAAAGTTCCTCAACTTGGTAAGGGTATGTACGAAAAGCCACAGCTGACACCATTCTTAATAGTGAAATGCTGATTGCTTTCCCCCCTATAGTCAAGAACAAGGCAAGTATGTCCACTCTCCCCAGTGCTATTTAATGTTGTTCTAGAGGGTCTAGCCAGTGTGATAAAGCAAGAAAAAATTAAAAACCATCCATATTGAAAAGGAAGAAATACAACTGTCATTAATCACATGTGACATATCTATGTAGAAAATCCAATGGCATCTACAAAAAAAGCTACCAGAATTAATAAGTGAATGTAACAAGGTTCCAGCATTCAAGATCAATGCACCAAAATCAATTGTATCTCTACATACTATCACAGAATAATTGAAAATTGGAATAAAATATACTATGTGCTAGAAAATATGAAATACTTAATGATAAATCTGACCAAAAATGTATAAGATCTGGGCATTGAAAACTACAAAATACTGATAAAAGGTATCAAATAAAAATTAAATAAATGGAGAGATGTATCATGTTTGTGGGTCAGAAGAATTAATATTCTTAAGATATCAATTCTCCCCAAATTGATTTATCAATTCAATGCAATCCCAATAAGATAGCAAGTTGCTTTGTGGAAATCGACAAGCAGATTGTAAAATTCATACAGAAATGCAAAGGACCTGAATTAGCCAAAACACTTTTGAAAATGAAGATCAAAGTCAGAGGACTCACGTTAAGTAATCAATACAGTAATCACTATAGCATGGTATTGGTGTTAAGATAGACAAATAGATCAATCCAACAGATCAAAGAGTACATAAACAGACCCACTCATATATGGCCAACCGATTTTCAACAAAAGTGCAAAAAGAATTCAATGAAGAAAAAAGTCTTTTCAAGAAATGATGGAGAGTAATTGGATATCTATATGCAAACAAATGAACCTTGATCCATATTTCTCATCATGTGTAACTATTAATCATAGGCCTTAAAATGGATTGAAGACCTAAGATGTAATACCAAAAACTACAGAATTCTAGAAAAAAAACAAAGGAGAAAAATCTTTTGTGACTTTAGGTTAGATTACAAATTCCTTAGAAAAGGCATCAAAACCATGCTCCATAACAGATAAAAAGCAATTTAGCTGGGGTGCCTGGGTGGCTCAGTCGTTAAGCATCTGCCTTCGGCTCAGGTCGTGATCTCAGGGTCCTGGGATCGAGTCCCACATCGGGCTCCCTGCTCGGCCGGAAGCCTGCTTCTCACTTTCCCACTCCCCCTGCTTGTGTTCCTGCTCTCGCTATCTCTCTCTCTGTCAAATAAATAAATAAAATCTTAAAAAAAAAAAAAAAAGCAATTTAGCTGAACATCATCAAAATGAAGGACTTCAGCTCTTTGAAAGGCACTGTGTAAAGTGTGAAAAGACAAGACACAGATTGTGAGAAAATATTTACAAGTCATATATCTGATACAGGATTTGTATCCAAAATACATAAAGAGCTCTCAAAACTTAATAAGAAAGCGAATCACCCAATCCGAAGAAGAGCCAAAGATTTGAACAGACACTTCACCAAGGAAGATACACAGATGTCAAATAAGCCCATGAAAACATGCTAAGCATCCTTAGGCATCAGGTAAGTGCCAATTAAAACCACAAGGAGATACCACTACGCTCCTACTAGAATGGCTGGAAGTAAAAAGATGGAGCATACCGATGTTGGCAAGCGTGTGGAACAATCTAGTCTCATACCCTGCTGGTGGAAAAGTAAAATGGTACTGGTAGGAGTTTGGTAGTTTCTTTAAAAAGTGATACATACACCTCTCATATGATTGAATTATTCTACTTTGAAGATGCATCCAAGAGAAATGAAAGCCTATGTCCACACACAGACTTGTACGGGAAGACTGAAAACTGGAAACAATGTAAATGTCCATATCTGGATGATAATACACAACTCATCAATAAAACCTGTTAGTTGGTTGTTAATGCAACAACATGGACAGAGCATCAAAATTAGGATGCTAAATGAAAGAAGCCAAATAAAAAAGAGTACATACTGTATGACTGGATTTGTATAAAATTTTAGGAAATGCAAGCAAATTGGAGGTGACAGAAAGATCGTGGGTTGCTTGGGGATGGCGGGAAGTGGTGGGGGGAGGGAGGCCAGAGGGAGGGTTTGCCAAGGAACAGGAGGAAATTTGAGGAGGTGATGGATATGCTCATTATCTTGACTGTGGTGATGGTTTCATGGGTATAAGCACATGTCAGAATGTATCAAATTACAAGCTTTAAATATGTACAGTTTATGGCATGTCAATTACACTCCACTAAAGATGTTAAATCAAACAATAGTGGAATATTACAAAGAAGTGTGATAAAGAGTAGAAGAAGGAGTTTTAGGAGTTGAAAGTGGATGCTTTTGGGGAGTGGAAGTTGCAGGCAAGGAGCGCTGAGGTGGAAGCAGAAGACCCTTGTTCTTCACTAAACCTTATAAAATCAGATTCATTTATTTATTAAAAATTATTTATTAATTTTTATTTTATTAATTATACTTATTACTAATTAATTTGAAATCAATTAAAAATTTAAAATCACATTCATTGAATGCTTTGATACTTTTGACACTTTTTCTTTTCTTTTTTTTTTTAAAGATTTTATTTATTCAAGAGAAAGAGAGCATGAGATAGGGAGCATGAAGTGGGAGGAGGGAAAGAGGGAGAGGGAGAAGCAGACTCCCCGCTGAGCAGGGAGCCCGACACGGGGCTGGATCCCAGGACTGGGATCCCAGGAAGCACGTTCAGCTGGGCCTGTGCCACCCTGGCCCTGGCTGATAGGAAAGCCCCCTCCCCTCTCTGGGGGTGCTTGCCCCGGTTTGCAGGCCGATGCCAAGCCCCCAGTGCCAAGGCACTTAGCAGAGGGGCCGTAAATCCCAAGAAGGAAACAAATTGGCTCTGGGCCCCCAACTGCCTGGTTGTAAATCCCAGCTCTGTTCCTCCCTGGCTGTGTGACGGACTTGACCTCTCTTTGGTTTGGTTTTCCCCCTCTATAAAACGGGCCCAGTGCCAGTGCGTGACTCACAGGGGTGTTTGCAAAGGCACGAGCCAGCGCACCTACGGCCCCCGAGCCGCTGCAGGGTCAGAGTCAGGACCCAGTAAATGGTGTTGTCCCCGTTACCATGTCCGAGCTGCGCACAGGGCCGGGAGCCCAGGTTCAAAACCCATCTCGGCCACTTTACACCTTGCAAGTTTGGGCAAGTTGCTTCCCCACTTGGAGCTCCCAGTTTCTCACCCCAAACACAAAGGTTGTAAGAGCTACCCTAGAAGATTCTTGGGAGGGTGGAAGGAGCTCCAGGGCTTTGAGTAGAGGTTGGCCCAGAGTGAGGCCTCAACATTGAGGACCACGATGGTTTTACTGTCATTAGCCTCTTGGCTGGGGTTAGGCCCCCTCATGTCCTCCGCATCCTCCACCCCAGGGCTGCAGCCTCTCTTGACATACCCAGACTTAACTTCAGTTGTTAGAATGTATAAAGATCTCTGAATTCAGGTCTCGGGAAGAAGCAAGGTGCAGTGGAAAGACCTTGGACTTCAGATTTTAAAAGACTGTGTGACTTTGGCAAGTTACTCAACCTCTCTGGGCCTCACTTTCTTCATCTCTCCAGGAGGCATGATTATGCCCTCGTGGGGCTGTTGTGAGAATTAAGGAAGATAATGTGTGTAAAATGCCTAGCCCGGGGCGCCTGAGTGGCTCAGTCAGTTAAGTGGCTGCCTTCAGCTCAGGTCATGATCCCAGGGTCCTGGGATCGAGCCCCGCATCAGGCTCCCTGCTCGGCGGAGAGTCTGCTTCTCCCTCTCCCTCTGTCTGCCGCTCTGCCTACTTGTGCTCTCTCTCTATCTCTGTTAAATAAATAAACAAAATCTTTAAAAAATAATAATAATAATAAAATGCCTAGCCCACAGTAGGCACTCTATAAACACTCTCACTCCCCAGCCGCTCTCCAGCTTCCTCTCCTCCCGAAGGGCAGGGCTAACTTCTGATCCCGTAGCACAGTGCCTCGTCTGCAGTAGGTCTCAGGAAATGTCTTCCAGGTGAGCTCCTCACTGAGTGGATACAGTGATGCCTAAGAGAGAGGCCACCCAGATTTCTTCCCCCGACAGGCCTGCCCGAGTCGCTGACATATCTATTATAGATGCCTCCCATCCCGATAAATATTTCAGTGCAAATAAATAAAGGATGCCATGGGCCTCTCAGCGAGTGACTCTTCATAGCTCACTGCACACAATGTCTCTCCCTGATTCTTGCCCAAAGTCAAGGTGTCTCCTGGGATCCTTCACTGGCTCTAGCCGGACACGATGTGTGCCAACGTGGGGCTGGAAAGAGACAACTAAGCGGCCTCCTTGCAAAGGGAAGGTGACTTCTTACTTTGGGGTGGCCTGGGGGACACTGGGGAATCCAAGCTTCTGTACCACCGGGGCCTACACTTGAGTGACATCCATCAACTCATCCCATCAAATAACCCCAGAAGTGACAGGGTGCTCCCCCATGTCCAGGCTTGTCTGTGCCACAAAAACTGGCAGCCAAAGGTATCTTCAAAGGAGTTAATTAGATGGTAAATGAGGGGTCACCTTCTGGGCTAATGTGTGACTCTATCCCACCCTTCCCTCCCAAGGAAGAAGGCAAGAGGCACACAGACATGTGACTCATTCATTCATTCATTCATGTATTCAACAACAGGTTATGAGTATCTGCCAGGTGCCAGGGGTTTGAAACATGGTATTGAAGAGGCAGGGCTCTAAGATGGCCTGCAGGATTCCTGCCCCCTGCCCTCCGCCCCCCCCCCTCCCCCAGTATAGATGTCCTGTGAGCACGGGCAGGCCTCGGGAATACAAAGGGATTTCACTCTGTGATTAGGTCACGTCAACTAGCAAAGGTGAAGGGCGTTTTTGCAGATGTAATTAAGGTCTCAAGTCAGTAGATTTTGAATTCATGTTGAGTTCTTCAAAATAGACATTGTCCTGAGTGGGCCTGACTTCATCAGGTGAAGTCTTTAAAGAAGACTGGGCCCATCTTGAAGAAAGAAGAGTTTCTCCTTTGGCTTTGAACAAGTAAGCTGCCACAGGGGAGAGGGTGTGTAAAAAGGCCACATGGTGAGGAACGGTGGGGGAGCTCTAGAAGCTATGAGCATCCCCTATCTCCCCCCACCCCCCAGCCGACAGCCAGCAAGACAGCAAGGACCTCAGGCCTACAGCTGCAAGAAACTGAGTCCTACCAGCGACCACAGCATCGTGGAGCTTGCCCGACACCTTGAATGCAGTCTCATGAGGCTGGGATGGCACAGGGATGAGCCAGGAGGTGGTGGATGTGTTAGTGGAGACCTGGCCAAGGGACAGGAGTCAGGGAGGAGTCCAAGGACAATCCAGAGTGGGGGAGGGGGAGAAGGGGGAGGAAGCAAATTCCAGGTGGATGGAACAGCATGTCAAAAGGCCTCGTGCTAAGTGGTTGGGCCAAAGGGGGAGGTGAAGAGATTTTGAAGGTCCCACTCAGGCACTGAGACTTGATCCTGGGGACAATGACATGCTGAGAGCAACCTTCAGGGGACTACTCTGGCCTGTGGGTGGAGGAAAGATTGAAGCAGGCCATGCTGGGGGCCGTGAGACCAGTTGGGGGGCTGCTGCAGGCCTCACTGGTAGAGGTGAAGGTGAGGGCCAGGAAAGTGGCAGCGGACGTGTTTGAAAAGCATTAATCAGGGGAAGAGCATACCGCCAGATGACAACATGGGTGGCCGTCAGGAGGGAGGAGGATACCTGGGGAAGGTTCAATTTTCAAGGTAGTTGGTGGTGTCATTTGCTGAGATGGGGAGGCTGAGGAAGTGGCAGATGTGGGGGAAGAGGAGGTGAAATGAATAATAATAGAAAAATCCACAAAACAATTACTGTGAGCTCTAATTGTTGGAAGGTGTTTTGTCTACATGAACTCTTTTAATCCTCTCTACGACCCAATGAGCAAAGTACTATCTTCATTCCCATTTCACAGGCGAACAAACTAAGGCACAGAGCGGTGAAGTACCTACCCCAAGCCCGCCCAGCCAGCAAGTGTCAGGGGCAGGACTTGAACACAGCCGGTCTGGCCCTAGAGCGTGTGTTCTCAACCACTTTGCAGTGTTCGGCTTGTGACATGCGGAGTTGAAGAGGGAGTGGGACAGACACCTGGGCGGTGTGGGCAGGGGAGGATTAGATTTCTATTCAGATCATCCTCAGAGCCTGCCTAGGAGCTGAATGGGCAGTGGGATGGACTCCATGACCTGTGGCGGCCCTTCCAGCTTCACAACTGTGTCAAAGTCAGTCTGATCAGAAGTCCTAGGGGAGACGAACCCCACCTGATATGTCCCCAGAGAGGACAAAACAAGACAAGGGAGATAAAAGGCCCTCAAACTGAGGAGGGTGTCTCATAGAGTGGGTGATAATGGTGGGGCATGAGGGGACCCCAAAGCAGCAAGAGAAAGTCCCTCCCCTCCCCAGATTCCCACACAGACAGACATGGATAGACAGCCCCAAGATGACAGCTAAGTGGCTCAGGAAAGGGAACTCCACAAGGGGACACCAGAGAAGGGCTCCTAGAGCAAGTGGCGTCTCTGCTAGACCCTGGCCATGGGGAGGGTTTCAGTAGGCAGAGGAGAGATGACATTCCGAGCTAGGGGTTCAGCATGGGCAAAGGCCCTGAGGCAGGACCTTGATTGTGTCCATCTCCCTCACTAGGCTAGTGTACATTTCAGGCACAGTCACCACATTTCTTTTCTATCTGCTCTGCTGAAGGTTTGTTTAATGGACACTGCAAGTGGGAAAGGGAAGCCAGGATTTCCCTGCCTGGGCTCTTGGAGGTTAGTCACACTGGGTCCCAGAGAAGTTGGGGGGGGGTGGGGGGCTGTGGACCCAGGGCCTGGGCAGGCAAGAGGAAGGAAGGTGGGTACGTCCTCAGGGCTGTTCGATTGTAAGGGAGAGAAGTCTGAGCTTCGGGGCTGTGGCCCTCGTTCCATCTCTCAGCCCCGCTGTGCTCTGTGCTGGCCTCGCCTTCTGATGGGCTCTCCCCGTGGGTGACAAGATGGCTCTCGTGCTGCTTCCCGAAGAGTTTTGGAGCTCGGTGGATAAAGACAGCATTTCCCCTCCTAGATCCCATTTGGGGGTCATGTGACCTGGCTTGAGACCTACATTCATCCAAATAGGAACCACAGGCGACGGGAGAGGGGAGGCGTTTTCTGCAAAAGGAAATGGTAATGGAGTTAACCACAGAAGAGCGGATGGGTCCAGAGCCCCACCAGGAATGGTCGTCCACACAGTGGGCCATTGCTAAACCCTCCCCACAGCCAAGGAGCCTTGCTAAATATGTCTTGAGTGCACTGACTAGCAGCCTGAGTCCCCCTCTGCTCCCCAGAACCCTCCACGTTGCCTCTATTTGCCTGTACATACTGGAGTCCCAGGAAGTCCCTACCCTCTTTGCTACACTGCCTGAAATTCAAACCTTTGTCACAAGCATGATAGTGGTTCATCCCTGGTGTAGACACATCTAATACTTACAACCTCATGCTCACAACAGCCCTATGACATAGGTCCGAGTGTTTTACAGATGAGGAAACTGAGGCACAGAGAGGCCAAGTAACTTGTCTAAGGTTCCACAGCCAGTCAGTGGCAGAGCTGGGATTCAAACGTGGATGGGCTGGTCCAGATTCATGCTCTTAACCAGCACGCCACACCCCCTGTCATTGCTGCTTATGGAACTTGGTCCCAAGGTGCGATGTGCACATAAGGACCTGTGGCGAGACTGTCTACCCTGTTTATATTTTTCCATCCAGGAGGAGATAAACCACCATGGGCCCACAGGACAAACTCATCCATCCATCCATCCATCCATCCATCCATCCATCCATCCATCCACTTACCCACCTACCCAGTCAGCCAGCTCCCCCTCCTGCCACCCACCCCTGCATCCATCCACTCACCCACCTGGCCATCCATCCATCCACCTATCCTCCCTCCCTCCTTCCCTTCATTGTCCCTCCCTCCATTCCTCCTTCCCTCTTTTTTAGCCTCCCTTTTTCCCTCCGTTGCATGGAAAGACTATTAACTATGCCTTTTCTGCAGTTCAGGCATCCAGAGATTGTTCCCAGCATGGGCTCAGAGTCTTGGGGGTGGCCGCGCCCCTGCCCCGGGGCAGGAAAAAGTGCAAGCTCACTTCCTCAGAGAAGGCCCCAGCTTAACACATTTATCACACTCCAGCCTACCACTCAAAGCAAAAAAAAAATCACCTAAAACCTCAGGATTGAAGCAATTTCTGGGCACTGGGACAGGTCGCTCCTTAAGCCCACACCTGTCACGCAGGACAGACAGACAGAGGCTGTGACCGTGAGCAGATGCAGAAGCTGAGCCCACAACCCAGCCTGCACACTTCCGGATACACAGCGAGATCTGGGGCGTCAATTATTTAAACCCTAATTAACATAGCTCTGCATGTCTTTTTGGGGGGCGCACTCAGAACACACAGCATTGTTATCGTGGAAGAAAAGAGAGAATGAAATATTGATGGGGGCCGGCTTTGTTCTCGGCTCAGCAAGATCAGGCTGGTTGTAGGAAGCAGCTTCCCGCCGTTGCTGCAGCTTTAATTAGGAAGGTCGGTGGCTTCTCGGGCGTCTTGGATTCCTTTAATTTCCACAGAGGGAAGCGGCTTCTGAATTTTATTGAACACAGTTGAATTTTTATTTTCAAAAATCAAAACAGAAACAGTTCTTGGCATCCGTTATGAGCGCTGGGTGTTATTTGCTCTTTAGAGATAAAGTTGTTTTTATACGGGGAGAGAGAGCCAGGGAAAACGGGGCCGGAGATTTGTCCTGGGAAAGATACTCAGCTGGGAGATGGTAGTCAGCAGAAAAATAAACCTCCCCTCGACCCAGCTCGGCCTGGGCTCCCGGCACTCTGGCTGGCCTGAGAAATCCATTTGACAATGAACGGTTTGAGCTGAGGTTGAGGTGGTGGTTAACTCTTGGGGCACTGGAGTCTGACCTGGCTCCAGAAGTTTCTGGGGGCAGGAAACCAAGTGGAGAGAAGTCCCTGAGGCCCTAGGTTCTGGGGGAAGGCCAGGGCAGAGCCCCGGGAGGAAGGGGAAGTGGGAAGGGGGAAGTTGCAAGGAGGAACCTGGGGAGGCGGCGTGGGGAGGAGCGGGAAGGGCAGAGCCGAATGCAGATGCCGGGGAAGGAGGGTCGCAGTCCCTGAATGCTCAGCCCCAGGTCCACATGGGCTAGGAGAAGGTGCCACGGAGAAGGGCTCAGCGTTAAGCGGTGTCCCTCCCTCCTCTTGCCTCTTGGGCTGGGTGGGTGGTTGATGGGTTCACTTAGGAAGTAGATGCCACACATGTACTAGAAGCCAGACATCTTAGCAGGCCCGGGGGCACCCGAGAGACAGAGCCACAGTTGCTTCCCAGACTGGAAGACCAACGTGAGCAGCCCCATGTGATCAAAGCTGCGGGGCAGGGAGGTTTCACTCACTCCAGAAGCGATATAGGAGCTGAAGGTGGGAGGGAGGGAAGGAGGAAGGGAGGGAGAGATGGAAGAAGGACAACATATTTCAAGGTCAAGAATGGCAAGGAAGGCATTCCAGGCGGAGGGCATGGCCTCTGCAAAGGTCTGGAAGGGTGAGAACACAGATCAGAAATGTACTTGAGTCACAGCAGAGGAAGCAGACGAGTATGAGGTCTGCCCCAGTGCCAGGGTCTCTGCCGGCTGGACCTCAAGATGCCAAGCAGACAAAGGAGCCTTGAGCTGGAGCGGCTCAGCCTGATCCTCTGGGAGAAGGGATGTGGGTGCCTAGCGTATGCCCCCTCATTTAGCTCACGCCAAACTCTGCAAGTAGGTCCCTGTATCCTCCCTTCCGCGTGGATGATGAGTTGCGGGCGCCGGAGGTGTGGTAGCATGGAATGAAGTCACTTGTGTAGCCACAAGCCTGTTCCCGTTGCAACTGAGCTCGGCTGGAGTGGTTACTCACCAAATCTGGAGCATGCATATTGTGATAGATGCTATCGGCGCTCCATCCATTGCCCCCCGGGATCCTTTTCCCATCTTGCTGCACACTGAATTCCACTTCTGGGGGTGCTTGCTCTCCCACTAGCCCCCACCTGAGTCCTTTTGTTTCTGGAACATACTCTGCCTCCACGTACAGAGAGCTGAGGGGCCCGGGCATGTGCATCCTTCTAGAGCAGCAGGATGGGTGTGGGATACAAAAGCTTCACCTCTCCTGCTCCTGGGCAGGACAACTCAGATGCGTGACCCCAAGTACCCTCCGTAAAATTCTGCTTGATACGCACGCACCCTCTCTTGGCCTCCTCCCCTTCCCTGTCCCACTTGCTCACTCTGTAAGGATTGCTCCCAGAAATGCTTCCTAAACATCACTTTCGCTGGACTCTGCCTCAGGGTCTGCCTTGGGGAACCCGACTTGTGTACCAGCCATTGTTTCCGTCCCTGGCCTCATAGGGTTAAATAAGTCACGCACATGCATCCATGCACACCACCCGTGACTCTGAAGGAACCAAGCAATGATCTAGGTGCTGGAGATCCAGCAGAGGGCAGAACCGTTAGGAGCCCCTCCCCTCGAGGAGCTGATACTCCCATGTGGGAGACAGACAACACGAACATTAAGTAAACGAGGTAGTCAGGAAAGTCATTTCTAACTTTTGCATAGACATGGAGCGGAGTTAGGAAGATTGCAAGCCATGACAATAACCCATGTAAGAAATTAGGGGCGCCTGGGTGGCTCAGTTGGTTAAGCGACTGCCTTCAGCTCGGGTCATGATCCTGGAGTCCCAGGATCAAGTCCCGTGTCGGGCTCCCTGCTCGGCAGGGAGTCTGCTTCTCCCTCTGACCCTAACCCCTCTCATGTGCTCTCTCTCATTCTCTCTCTCTCAAATTAATAAATAAAATCTTTAAAAAAAAAAAAAAAAGAAAGAAATTAAGAGTGTTCCACGGAGAAGCGACAGCAAGTGCAAAGACCCTGAGGCAGGATATATTTGGAGTGTTCAAGGAATACCCAGAAGGCCAGTTTGGCAGAGGCTGAGCTTATACGGGCGAGGATAAAAGATGAGGGTCAGCGAGGCATGGGGTGTAGGTACTGCCGGACCCTTACATCCCACTGCACACACATCAGCTTTTATTCCAGATGTGGTGGGAACCAGCAGGAGGTTCTCTATCTTTGTCTCACACAGAGCGATTTCAACCCCATTCAGAAGCCCAAGAGGGAGCTGGCCTCCTCCAAGTGAACTTGTGAAGAACAGTGCTCTTCGGGGGGAAGACTGCCGTCTCCCTACAAGGCCTTTTGCACCAGCGGCCACAAGAACGGATTTCTCTGCATCTTGTTACGCACATGTGTGCACACAGACATGAAAGGGATCATAGTACATCCACATGCTCATGACACTGCTTCTTTTTCTCTCACTCCCTTATTTATTCAACAAGCATTCGGTGGGCTTCTTGACCTGTTGTCAGGTGCTACTCTGGAGCACCCTGGTGAGCAAGGAAAAATAGGGGCCCTGCCCAAGCAGTCCTCACATTCCAGGGGGGGAAGAGGATAATAAACAAATGCTCAGAAATACATGTAAAATAGACTTTTCAGGTGGTGCCAGGTCATCTACAGAAAAACAAAACAGGTTGGACTGGTGGTTCTCAACGGGGAAGACGTTGCCCCCAGGGCATGTTTGACGACATTTGGAGACATTTTTGGATCATGATAATCTTTGGAGGGTGGGTACTCCTGGCATCTAGTGAATTGAGGTCAGAGATGCTACGAAACATCCTACAACGCACAGGACAGTTCCCACAACAAAGAATTATCCCGTGCGAAATACAATAGCACCGAGATTGAGAAGCCTGTAGATCAGAGGAAAGAGAGTGACAGGAAAGAGAGCCGCCGAAGCCAGAATGGTCAGGGAAGACCACTGGAGGACGTCACGTTTCCACAGAGACATGAATGAAAATGGGAAGAGCTTTCCAAGCACAGGGAACAACCAGCGCAAAGGCTCTGAGGTGGCAAAGTACTTGATGTGGTCAAGGAATACAGGTAGACATAGCTCATCCTTCTTAAAGACTTCAGGATATGCCACTTTGAGAATGAGCTACCTTGAGAAACACAGACTCACCTTGGAATCATTTCTAAACATCCTCTTTCCCAAAAAACCGAGGTGTCCCTATTCACTAGAAGGGCTGGAGCAATTTCCACCGTACACCGACCTCCAAGCTGGGCACCATGGTGGGAAAAGGGAACTGCCCTCTAGGATAGAACTCTTGACCCCTTGGCCTTGGACCAGGGCCCAGGGGTCAGGGAGGGGAGTCCCTCCTGCTCGAAACCCTGTTGGGATATAATTCCTTCCATCTGCATAATTAGGGCAAGATACCCGCAAAGCATTTTGCTTCCATGATGATTTGGCTTTCCATCTTATAGCAACCTGGAAAAGTTAGTGGGTCCAGTGACATCACCCCAACCCTCTATTTTATAGGGGCAACTGAGGCTCAGAGAGAAGCCAGGACTTGTCCAAGGTTTATAGACAGCTAGAGCAAGGGGCTGGGGCCGGCCTTGTTTGCCAGCCTCTGAGCCCCACCAGCCCTGTTCCGATTTTATAAACAAGGCTCAGCTCTGAGAGCCTCTGTCTCCCAGGCCCACACCCTCTTTCTGTGACATTTCTTTTTCTCCCCTCGAGGGCCCAGCCTCGCTGGAGGCTTTGATTAAAAATGCACCTCCTAATCTCATCAGAGGCCAGAAACATGCATATATGCAAATCAACATCTGCTCCTCTACTCCGGGAAGGATCTTCCCAGAGTGCTCTGGGAAAAGGGGCCCAGCCCAGTGAACTCTGAAGGGAAGGCTCCTGAACATCCAAAAGTCACTTCAAAGTCCCTGGGTCCCTGATGAAAATTCACTCTTAATGTAACTGGAGGTTATACTTGAAGGAGCAAGAAAGGAGCGGTCCCAGTGGGGCCCACCTCAAGCTGCGGCTCCTTCCTAAGCAAGCCTTTTCTATGTTACAGGAGACATGGCCTGGCCCCTGGTCTGGGGGAGCCCGCCCCTCTGGCTGACAAAGGAGTCGCAGCTGGTGGTCACTTCTCGGTCTTGATGAGTGTCTTCTTTAAAGGCCAACTTGAAGGCATAGGACCCTTTCCCAAGAGAACTACTGTACGTACGCCTAGGGCCCACAACACCAGCTGCTGTAACAAGTAACCCTCAAAGTCTCTCTGGCTTAAGAAGGTAAAACTCCATTTCTCACTCATGTGAAGTCTGCAACAGTGGCAGGGAATGGGGGTGAGGATAGTCTGGTGCTCAGTGAAAACGTTCACAGTAGGCTTCTTCTGTCTGGTGGCCTGGCCCGCCTCTGGGACCTGAGTCTCTGTGGAGCACCGCATGGAGGGACTGCGGGCCAGGCCTGGAAGCGACATACATCACATCATGCCCACACTCCAGTGTCCACAACTGAGTCCCATGGCCTGGCCTCCCCGCAAGGAAGGCTGGGAGATACTATCTAGCAGTACAGCCAGGAGGAAGAGGAGAAGGTGGGGAGGAGTGCGAAGGAGGGGTGTCTGTCATGGCCCTTCTCTCAGACAACTTTAGCATGGAAGGGCCCTCACGCTGCTGTTTGGTTGAGACCCCTTTGGCTGTAAGCAACAGAAAGAGCATGGGGACATTTATTGGCAGAACATCAAGGAATCACCTGACTGGGTATGGCAGGGCTGCTCTGGAAGGCCAGGGGACAGCCACCACCGCCACGGGGGGTTGCAGCAGGAATGGCCTGGTCATGAGGCAGGCCATAGCCAGGGTGAGGACAGTCATTCATATCTCCATCCTTGCATCATGGGTTCCATGAATCAAGTCCCTGTGAGAGCACCTGGTGGGCCACATGGAGATCCCACACCTGACGCCCAGTTGTAGAGTGAAGAGAGGACTGACCTTGTCCGGTGGCTTCCACACAGCACACAATGCACCCACATGTGTCATTCCACCCAAACAACCCCTCTGAGGAGATGGGTGATTTCCACAGGGACATCAGGATGCCGACTTTATGAGACCAGAGGCTGGAACCCCATAGAGTCTGTTGCTGAGATGCGAACTCTTCTTCTTTTGGTGGACCCACTGGGGATCAGAGTGCAGAGGTCAGAAAGGAGGCAGAACTGGATCCCCGGTCTTCCTGTGGTTGCAGTGATCATCTTCCATTTGGCGGCAGATGGAATCTGATGCCATTTTCCTTTTTCAAAGCCTGTGAGGCCCCCTGTCTCTCTTTGGAGGCTTCTGCCTTGTCAGGGTCCGAAACCACCTTGATTCATCTAGAGGAAACATTATCTGCTGAGAAATTTAACTTTCAGTGGTGGCCTATGTGGTGGGGTGGGAGGAGGTTGCAGAAGAAGGGCTAGAAGGCAGAACTACCTGTGGGATCCATCACAGGGTGTAGCCTCAGGGAGGGCCATAGAACTGGCATTTAGATAGGTGGTTGGCATCTATGCTTCTCCAAGCTCCCTGACACTTTGGACCATATTTTTGCTGGTGTGGAGGGAATATATATTTGTATGTGATTAGATTCCAAGAATGCGGTAGACATGAGCTGTTTTGCCTTCCCAGCATCCGTGCAGCCTGCTGTTGGAAAGAAAATCCCGATTCTCTTTGGGGATTGCCCCCACTTCAGACCACGTGCTCACATGGAGCTGATCTGAGCCCCAAGCAACATAGTCCCGATCACCCACAACACAGCGATTGGTTTAGGAGTGGGCACGTGACCCAGTGTGGGCCAATCAAATGGAATCCTAGAGCAACGGGACAGAGATGCTCTCTTTCGCTCCTAAATAAAAAGGTAGATCAGCCTAGAGCTGCTGGTGGCCGTTGTTCCTGACAAAGGATGACGCAGGCAAAGGAAAACAGATTTAAAGGCTCAGGGCAATAGATCCCTGATTTTATGGGCTAAATGGGGCCCCTGCAAAAATTCGTATGTTGAAGCCTCAACCCCCAATGTGACTATATTTGGAGATAAGGCCTTTTAAAGTCCTTTAAATTACCTTTAAGAGGTAATTAAAGCTAAACCAGGTCATAGCGGTGGGGCTACAATCCAATAGGACTGGTGTCCATATAGTAAGAGTAGAGATGCCAGGAGTTTGTGTGCACAGAGGAAAGGGCCATCTAGAGTCCGGAAGAGAGTCCTCAGGAGAAACCAGCTCTGCCAGCACCTTGACCTTGGACTTCCAGCCTCCAGAACTGTGAGGAAATAAATGTCTGTTGTTTAAGCACCACCACCACCACCACCCCCCCGCCCCCCGCCGTGGTATTGGTTATGGTTGGCCAAGCTGACCCATACACCTGATGACATCATTTAACACCTGGGCCAGCTGTGCCCAACATCTGACAAGCTACCCCTGAACATTTCAGTCATGTGAGCTCACCAGTTCCCTTTCGTCTTAAGCTGGTTTGACTCAGATTTTCTTTTTTCTTTTTTTTTTAAGATTTTATTTACTTATTCATGTATTTGAGATAGAGAGAGCAAGAGCGAGTGCTCTTGTGAGAGAGAACAAGCGCACGAGCGGGCGCGCGGCAGGGGGAGGTTGGCAGGGGAGAGGGAGAAGCAGACTCCCCCCTAAGCAAGGAGCCTGATGTGGGACTCGATCCCAAGACCCTGGGGTCATGACCTGAGCCAAAAGCAGACACCCAGGCGCCCCAACTCAGATTTTTTTTACCGGCAAATTGTAAATGAAGAATTCCCCATTATGATAAAATATTAACACTGGTAGTCTCAGGGTATGGGGTTGGGGGATCTTATTTTCTTTTTATTTTACTGCTCTGAATTTTATAAAATGAACTTGGATTGCTTTTGAAATTTAAAAAAAAGGTTTTATATAAGGAAAATGTCCGTGTTTCTCTGCCATGCATAGGGGCAAAAGGAATTTCTCCTTCTGGACAGCCAAGAAAGGCCCAGTAGAATAGGGTTAGGGGATGGGGAGATCACCACCTGTTAAGGCCATCGGGCACACCAGTGGCCAGCTCCTGGCATAGGTTATCCCAATTCATTTTCACAAAGGCCCAGCCAAGTAGGTCCTGTCTGTATCCCTCTCTGCACAGACAAGAAAACATTCTAGGAGATGATTTCTTAGCCAAGATTACCCCAGGAGTAAGTTGCAAGGTGAGGATTCGGCTCTGGATTTTCCTGATGCCAAACCTCTCTTCTTGGGGCAGCAGATCAATAAGGTGAAGTCCTGATCACAAAGCCCTGAGGACCGATCACTAATGAAGTGGGCCCTTACATTGTGGGGGTGCCTAGACTATATCCAGGCCTCCGTGCTTGGGGCGTGGGGGACACAGAGCAAAAGTCAGTGAGATTTCTCTGAGTCAGTTCCGAAAAAATGATAAAGTCATTACTAGTGTATTGTTTTAAAATATGTGAGCATATTTATATGTCTGTCCATCTGTCTGTATATATAGATCTAAATTTATGTCATCATTACATTTATATCCTTATAATCATACCTGTTGGGTTGAATCACATGAAATTGATAGTATGAGACCACTTTTGTTCTAGAAAAATGGCTCTTTTAAATGCTTTAGCCCTGTACCTATACTCAATCTCTATCTACATCTCTCTATCACACACACACAACTCACAAAGACTCCTCTAATTCTGAATCTGGGGGTTCAGGAGTCTGGCTGCTCTGGGATGGAAAGGAAGCAAGGCCTTGGGGACCTTGGGGTCAAGGAGGCCCAAGGATGGCTGCCCAGCTGTCCTGGCCTCCGAGAAAGCTGGTCCCCTCTACTCCCTCTGCTGACTAGGGAGGAGGCCCTCATTAACTGGCCACTGCTCCCCTCCACAGCAGAAGGGAGAGATCAGTCCCACATTTGGCACTGACTTGTGTTGATGGGCAAAGTAGAGGCAGCTCACCGGGGTTGGGCCTCAGGCCCGCGTTCCCCGGGATGAGGTCAGAGGCTGCAGGGCCAGGGCAGAGGGAGGAGGCCTACTGTAGCCTCTGCTCCGGGCCGGTCCAGCTTCTCCCTTCCAGTCCCCATCCCCACAGGCCCGCCTGCCTGTGCCAGTCCCCTCACAGGCTCCGATAGCCTGGCCTCCGGGGCCCCTCCCTCCCCAGTCCCCCAGGCCTCTGGCGGCTAGCTGAGCCCCTGGCCACCTACTCTGGCCGCGGGGCTGTTTGTGGAGCCTTCCCAGGCAGCTATGAGCCTCTGTCTTCCTATTTAGACAAACAAACAAAACTGGTTTGGTTACCACGGGCGGGCTGTGAGGCATCCAACACAAACCGAGGCCGCCCGCCTGGCGTCTCCAAATGCCCCGGGTTCGGTTCAGGCGGTCCCAGGACATTTGCCTCATTCCTGCTTTGGCCTTGTTACCTGACTCTCCATGCCTCAGTGACATACTTCCTCCAGCCCCTTTAGGGAAGCTGTGTGAAATGGGGCCGGGCAACTCCTAGGCTGACGAAGTCCGAGACCCTGAAGTCCCCGGGTCCTGGCCGAGGCTGGAATCTTCTGGTATCCTTAGAAGCCCTAGAATGTCCTGTTTCAGAAGGGCTTAGAGAGAGCCTTGTCCAACACCCATCTAACAGATGGGAAAACTGAGGCCAGAGAAAAGGGACTTTCCAAGGTTACAGAGTGGACTGGAGACAAAACCTCCAAAATCCACAAGCAGGGTCAGGAACTATCTACATGGTAGAATTTGAGGAGTACCTCCTAATGGATTTTTTCCTTCCATGAATCTCTTCCCTAAGGGTCTGAATATCTTGAACTTCTACTGTTAGAGCTCTAGTCCTCAAGTCCAGATGTGCCGGTAAAAATCTCCTTGATAATGAGTTAAGGGAAGAAAGCAGGGTATAGGCAAGTGTCTAAAGAAGTATTTGGTATTCTACAACGTGTGTGTGTGTGTGTGTGTCTGTATGATTTTTAAAAATCACACACACACACACACGCTTGGATGAATATTTCTGGCAGCATATCCAAGAAACTACTAGCAGAGGTCGTCTCTGGGGAGAAAGGCAGAAGATACAATTGTTCGAAGACTGACTGTACGCTCTTCTGCACACTTCTTACTCGGTGCATTTTCACTTAGCAATCATAAAAATAAGGGCAGACACTCACATCATCTTCACTGGCTATGAGCAAATACTGTTCTTGGTGCTTTATAGGACTTCATCCTCCTAACAACCCCCGTAGCGGTGTTTTAATATTATCCCCATTGCACGGACAAGGAGACTGAGGCATTAATAACCTGCTCAAGACCACACAGTCAGCAGGAGACAGACCTGAAATTTGACCCCTGACTGCCCAGCTCCAAAGTGCAGACATGTCATGTCCGTATCAATCTGCCATTCAGTATAGAGCAACTTGACAAATAAGACAGGAAAAGGTACATTTCTTGGGGGTGGGAACAGGGAGTGGATGTGACACTGAGTCACACAAGCTTTCAACCGACTCACTGGCCATCAGACTCACTTGCCCTTGCCCCAGGAGCAGAGGGTGGGGCATGGTAGGAGCCCCATACACATGGGGCTATGGGGGGGAGATGTCTCTGGAATTGTGGGCACTAGGAGGCTAGGGAGAAAAAGGATATGTTCTTGGGGGGACACATCAGCCAAAACCTTGCTCATCACCATTCATCAGACCAATCACAGAGGGCTGGGCAGGAGCCAGGACCACCACCCAGATGAAGGAAGAAGGTGATTTTCAGGGGCTTGCTCCTTCAGCAAGATCAATGGGAGGGTCTTGGTACCAGTACTCTCTCCTCATATTTCTAACCCTGGAAGAATAATAAATACTAATAGAGTAATAATAGTATTTTGGCAGATTAAAGATCACCATCGATTCTTTGACATCATCCTATGGTGCGGTGGGGTACCTGGTTCTTTTTCTTGAACCCGGGTGCTCTGTTACTGCTTTGATGAATACAATATGGTAAAAGGACGGTGTGCTTGTTCCCAGGCTGGGGCCTTTAGAGACAGCAGCTTCTACTTCCTGTCTCTGGGAACACTTACTCTTGGCACCCTGAGCCCCACGTAAGAATCCACCTACTCTGCTGGAGAGACCACAAGGAGAGGGACAGGAGTCCAGACGAGCCCAGCCGTCCCACGAATGTGAGTTCAGGCATCTTGGAACCTCCAAACTAGCCCAGTCACCCACTAAATACCACCAAGTGACCCCAGGCAATACCACTTACAGCAAAAGAATTGTCTAGCAGAGTCCCGCTCAGATTCCCAACTCAGGTCACCATCTCCCAGGTCAAGAAAGAGAATATTGACAGCAATCTGGAGCCCCTGGTGTACTCCCAACCAATCACCATGTCTTCTCTATCCTCACAGATAGCCACCATCTTGGCTTTCTCATACTGTTTTCATCTCTTTTAAAAATTATTTATCATTTATGCACCCAAATTTAAGTATAGAGTTCAATTTTACTCCTTCTTGAACTTTCTATAAAGAGAATTATACAGTGTGCATTCTTTTGTGTCTTGTTTCTTTTGCTTGGCGTCATGTCTGTGAGATTCACTGTCACACCCACTCACCCATGTATCAGTATTTTGGTCATGTTCATTGCTGAGTAGAATTCCCTTGGATTGGCACACAACAATGCATGTAGCAGTTCTATTGTTGATGGGCATTTGAGTCGTTTCCAATGTTGGGCTTTTGGTTACAATGCCATCATCTTCATTCTTGACTGTGTCGCCTGGTGAATATGGTCTCACGTTTCTTGGTATGTGTCAGAATGCTATTTCTGTATAGGGTCTATACATATCTTTCACTTTTCTAGATAATTTTTGCCCCAGCTTTCACTCCCACTATCAGTGTCTGAGACTGTGGTGTGAACTGTACCTCATCTTGGGATTAATCTGTATCTCTCTGATGACTAATGAGGTCAAGCACCACTTCCTATCTTTATTGGCTGTTTGGATTTCCTTTTGTGTGAAGTGCCTGTTCACACTTTTCTCCCATTTCTGTATGGGCTGTACAACATTTTAAAAATTTATTTTGTAAAAAAATAAAATAAATAAATAAAAATAAAAATTTATTTTGGTTCTAACCTTTAAAAATTGAGAGACAGTATACTAACATGCAGACATCTGGTTACAATAGAAAAAATAAAATCTCTGGTCCCCCTAGGCTGGTGTCCCTGCATGGTAAAGACTGGCTGGGGCCGAGCTGTAAAGAGACTCTTTAGTCACGGTGTGGGACACCATGTGGTCCTCAGTGCCTACCGCCAGGCTGGCTTCATTCATTTCTGTGCTATGCAGTGCAGGCATTTATATTTGGGACCTCTGATTTAATGAAGCAGGCTTTATCTGCTTTTCACCTAACCTGCTGTGGGGGGCTAATTACAGGAATGTCCCAAAGTTGTTCATGCCTCTTATATCTTCATCCTTTGGTAGAACCCTTCACACGACTTGCTTTGGCCAATGGGACAGTGGCAGAAGTCTCTGATGTAAGTAGAGACTTGAAAAGCATTTAAACATAGGGGTTTGCCTTCTTGCAGCTCTTGAAACCCTGTACCTCCAGCTAGGCTGCTGGAGGATGACTGACTACATGGAGGGAAGCCCCGGTTATCCCAAATATCCCAGCTGGGCCCATCATCAACCAGCCAGCCGCTAGTCCACTGGTTGACAACACATGCATAGACGAATTCAGCCAAGATGAACCAAATCTAGCCCAGACTGGAAGGAATTCCCAGCTAAGCTCGGCCAAATAGCTGTCATGCAGAATTGTAAAATAATAGAAAGTTGTTTTTAAAAGTCACTAAATTTGGGGGAGGTTTTGTTACACAGCAAAAGCAAATTAATATACCTGCTAACTGAATATTCCACAAACTCAAGAAAGCCAAAGAGAAATGCAGGTAAGTATTTGGAAGCAGCTTCCAGATCCACATCTTCACACAGAAAAACAGACTAGTACAGGATCCCCTTCAAATGGCAGAGGTCCTGACTTGCCTGTTCCCACGATCCCAACCCCACTCTCCCCTCTAAGTCCTTGAGTGCCTGGTGTATTGTGACCTCACCATCCTACAAAGAGCCCAGGCAAAAGCCCAGTGTGATTGGTTCATATTTTCTCACCTTAATTAAAAGTCCAAATGGGACTATTGGCAGTTTAGGCCCTCATTTGAAAATTGAGCTATATTCCCATTACAAGGAACATCTAATTAAAACATCTGTTAGAAGTCCATAATATTGGGCGCCTGGGTGGCTCAGTTGGTTAAGTGACTGCCTTCAGCTCAGGTCATGATCCTGGAGTCCCAGGATCGAGTCCCGCATTGGGCTCCCTGCTCGGCAGGGAGCCTGCTTCTTCCTCTGACCCTCCCCCCTCTCATGTGCTCTCTGTCTCTCATTCTCTCTGTCTCAAATAAATAAATAAAATCTTTAAAAAAAAAAAAGTCCATAATTTTAAGTTAATGGGGAAGGCCAGGAGGAATTCAATTAGATTTTATTTCTGTAAAATTAATATTAGTAACTTTTTTTTAAAATGTCCCCAATGCTGATTGTTATTCATAAAAGGTTCTCTGAGCCTCAGGTTGGGAGTCTTGGAGATCAGGTTGAACTCAAGTGGGATTCTAGCAGAAGACAGAGGGCTGATGTGCTAAGTCCTGGACGGAGAAGATGGAGTCCTTGGCTTTGCACCCAAAGCTTCCCATAACCTTAACCCAGGAGGCTCCGGACTGGGAATCTGGAGACCTGGGTTCTGACCAGGGGACTTCGGCCAAGCCAGTTAGGTTCTTTGGATTCAGCTTGCCCTTCTGTTGAACAGGGCTACCAGTTATAGTTCTGACTTGTTATATCACAGGTGTGTCTTGAGGCCGTAAGATAAAGAAGATGAATGAACTTTGAAGAGATAAACTTAACTCAAAGGGAGGGAGGAGGAAGAGGAATGAGGCTGAGCCACACAAAACCTGTAGTGTACTTTGAGAGACACTCACCCAGAATGTAGTGGGCACTCAGTTAATGTCAGCCATTGTCTTTATTTTATCAGTGGGTTGGGTTTTGTGAAGAAAACAGGTAATCACTTTATTTTTTGCCAAAATAAAAAGGTGCCTGCTCATTTAAAATGGGAAAAATGGAAATAAAAAGGAAAATCATTCTAAATTCTACTGCTAAGAAATAACCATTGTTCACATGAGTGCCTATTACTCCCGCTGTTCCATTCACATATCCACTCATGGAACGTTAAGTAGATCGATAGAAAGATGGACAAATGGATTGAAATGGAAACAAGTTATTAAAATGGGCTTCTACCATACATTAAAGAAACTATATACATTACTTTAAAGAAAAGCTATGGAATATGCTTAACTTGAATTCAATGGAAGAGAAATAAAATTGTGAAATTCAAATATTGTTGAATATTTCAAGAGATATTCTTTCCTAAAAGAATCAAAGTTTAAGTAAAAAAAAGACTGTAAAAACATGAAAAGGCTAGTCCAGCGCTGTGATCTGAATGTGTCCCCCCAAATTCACATGTTGAGACCTAACTCCCAAGGTGATGGTATTAGGAGCTGGGCTTTAAGGAGGTGATGAGGTCATGAGGGCCGAACTCTCAGGAATAGGATTAGTGCCCTTATAAGAGAGATCCTGGAAAGCCTCTCTCTGTCGTGTGAGGACACAGTGAGAAGTCAGCGTCTGTAACCCAAAAGAGGCTCCTCACCAGAACCTGATCAGTCTGGCTCCTTGATCCTGGACTTCCAGCCTCCAGAACTTTGAGAATAAATTTTTGTTGCTTATAAACCACCCACTCAATGGTATTCCATTATAGCAGCCCAAATGGGTCAAGCCATCTATCTCAGAAGAGAAGCTCTTGGCTCCAAGGAATGAAAAAGTAGCCCACACTCGCCTAAACAGTAAGAGAATTTATACGTTTACAGAAATCTAGTGTTTGGGAGATTCTGGCCACTCGATCAGGCAGTTCAATGATTTTAAGGATTAGATTCCATCTCCTCTTCTCTCTGCTACCCCAGAGTTAGCTCTTGCCCCAAGGATACTTTCTTCATGGCTTGGTGCTAAGATAATATAGAACAATGACTCACCTACCTCTCCCGCTTTAATTGAATCCTTACAACCACTCAAACGGAAGATACTAGTAGTATTTCTCTTTTTTAAATGAGAAAAAAGTGAGGCTCAGAGAGGTTAAGTGCCTTGCTCAAAGTCACACAACCAGAAAATGGCAGAGCCAGAATTCCGAAGAAGCAGTCTGGGACAGATTATACTATGGGCCCAGAGGGTGCCCCCTTGGTCATGTGGGCTTTACAGTACCCTTTCACTGAGAGGTACCCCCATCCTTGCCTTTGGGTGCACTCATGTGACTTCCTTTGGCCAAGGTCATGAGACAGAAGCTGACAGTGTGCCAGTTTCGAGTCTCACCCTTAAGAGGCTTTATGCTTCCATTTTCTTTACTTGCAAGAACATTGTCTGGCTAGGAACAGACTTCACACAGATCTCCAGGTAAAGCAGAGCCACCCCAGCTCCACAGCCCAGATTGGCTGATTCATAGAGGAACCACAAATACATCAGCAAGCCCAGCTGAAGGTCAGAGAAGCTGTTTCAGCCCCCCACCCCAACAGAGGCATTAGCTAAACTAATTCTTATTGTTACAAGCCACTGAGAGTTTACCCCCCCCGCCTTTTTGTTTTGTTTTGTTACACAGCATTACTGTGGCAATAGCTAACCAATACAGTCTGTCTCCAGAGCCTGTGTGCTCTTCACTGCCACTTCACACTGCCCTTGTCTGAGGTATACTTCCCCTCCATGAGACAGAGGCCATTGTCCCTGAGTGAGGAGAGAGCTGGAGGCCGAGAGAGATGCCTGGAGCTGGGCAGCAAGCCTCAGAAGGACTCTGGGGCTGGCAAGGGGCTTCATCTCTCAGGCTCATGGATGAGCAACCAGCGAGTGCTGAGCCTCTCAATTATGCATTGCTATCGATCCACAGGGCCTGCAAAACACATGGTGCATCATTGTCAGCCAGGCATACCTCTGGCTTCCTCTGGATGTTTTTTTCTTTATCTTCCTGTCTCAAGCCTGGGCTGGCTTGTACCTCTGGAAACCAAGATAGGGCAGAGGGAGCAGGCATGTTCCAACCAGTCTGTCACCAGGCCTGCGTCAGGACAATAGCTGGGGCAGAGACTCTGGGTTTTGGGGGGTGGGTTGGCAGCTTCGGGGCTCACCATGCTGCCCTCAGATTCCATGGTCCAGCCACCCCTAAATCGTGGTTTGTAAACTTCTCCTATGCTTTCTTGTCTCCAAGGGGCTTTATAGAAGCTATCTTTTCTCTTGGAGCGGTGGATCACCTGATGTCTTAGGGTAAGTTCCTCAGAAACAGGTTGACGTTGGGGATTCTTATCCCAGCAGTTTTTGAGGAGCCGTTCCAGGAGAAACCTGTAAAGAAGTGGGGGAAGGAAGAAAGGACGGGGGGAGAAGATGAGCAAAGCCGTGGGTCCCACAAGAGTCCATCCTCAGCCTAATGCTGTGAGTAGCTCTGGGGAGTGGGTGGACCCAGAGCTGTCCCACCTTAAGGCAAGGGGACCGGGCTTGTGGCCCTACATCAGTCATTGACTGAAGTCTGCTTCCTCATTGGGGTGATGAGGGGAACATGGAATCTCTTAGGTATCTCCAGGTGAAGTGGCTCACCTGGTCAAAGATTCTCGAAATTTCTCTGGAGAGGGGCAGTAGTGGGCCACTTGACCCCCACTTACAGTGGCCAGAGTGGATGCACCTATGCCGACTGCTCTGGCTAACCCCTTCTTATCCTTCAGGTTTCCACGTGAAAGCCACCTCCTCCAGGAAGCTCTCCCTGTTCCATCTCTCTTTGGCTCTGTTGCTTGGTTCTTATCTATGCTCTCATAGCTTTGACCCCCATCAGATGGTAAACACTCATTCAATGCCCGTGTCCCCTTCAGTGTCTATCGCACGAAGGCAGAGACCATGTCTGCCTTGTTCACTATTAAATTGTTAACATAGTAGTTGCTCATTAAATGTTTCTGGAAGGAGGGAGGCAGAAGGGATAGTAGAAATACAAAGAGATGGGTCATTGCCGAGTACTCTTAGAATGGATCCTTCAACCGTAAGTTTGGGAGAACAGAATCATCTCCAGACCATGCTTTGAGACATCTAGGAAACATGAACTGAGCCAGAGGATCCACCCCTTGCCTGAGGCTCAGAGAGTCGTCAGTGTCACGTCTCGGCTGGAACTGTGATGTTAGCTCAGAGGAAGTGCAGACCCCCTCGTTCAGGAGGGTCTCCTGCTTCTCCTACGGCAGTCCTGGTTACCCCTCCCCACCTGCTGGGCTTCTTACAGACCCGGGAATGCAGACCTCAGCTTTCCCTTCCATCTTCCTCTTTGGCCCCACAGATGCAGTTTAGAGCCATACGAACGTGCACAGACCATCTTGTCTAGCTGTGTCCCTGAATAAATGGGACACTGAGGCACAGCCAGCATTTGATTTCCAGGTCACCCAGCAAGTAAGAGGCATCCCTGGGCTAGAATCCAGCACTCCCGGGGCCCAAGCATGTGCTGCCCCCTCTGTCCCCTCTGACCCAGGCAGCCCCTGCCCACTCTCGGGCTTAACTCTCAGATCGGTGCAGATTAATTTGATCTTGGGGCAGAATCCTGGGGCAGACGAATCTGCCAACACAGTGTGGTAAGAGGCACCAGCAGAAGGGTGTGCCTGGCCTTCCCCACTGAGACACGAGGGGCCTCCTCTGCTGAAGGTGCCACAGTTTGGTCACCACGTCCAGGTTACAGCCACAGAGCCATCTATAGAGATAGAAAGGGGCCTTGAGGTCTCAGAGTTCAACTCTCTCCTGGGACAGAAGGTAAACTGAGGCACAGAGAAGGCAAAGCCACACAGAGAAGGCAAAGCTGGATGACTACCACCCAGCTCATCTTGCCTCTTAGTCCATGGTTCTGTGGCAGATGCTACCCATCGCCTACTCAACACCATCACTCACGCCCCCTCCCCTTTTGCTAATCCTCCCAGCCAATGCAAGGTGACAGGGCAATCTTCAGGATGTGGCTTACGGTATCAAATACAAAGGCAAAGCTTCATTAGAAGAAAATCTTTGCCTTGACCCCCTTCCCTCTGCCTTTGATGCACATGTGAGGTCTAGAGAGCCACCAGCCATTTTGGGATCAGGAAACAAATGCATGAGGTCCAAAGTCAACAACCCAAGGATGTTGGAATGGAAAGATGAAACAAACCTCAGACCTTGATCACATCATTGAGCCAACGAACTGATGCTCCACACTGCCACGCTCCGGTCTCCCAATGGCTTGTCATGGGAGAAAAAGAACCCCCTATTAATTCGGATCACAGTAGTAGACTTTTCTGTTCCTTGAAGATGGCATTCCTAACTGACAGAGACGTTCTCCACGCTGTTTCGTAACCACCCTTTGGGGCGGCCGGGCCCTGTAGCAGCACGCACATATCATGGATAGGGGAACCGGAGTGTGTCTGCCTGGTTTCCAGCTGTCTGCCCTCCAGCACTCGCAAACTCCAGATCTGCAAAAAAGATGCGCATGTCCTTTGGTCCTAGGCTTGCAGCACAAGGGGGTGGAAATGTGTTCTCCAAACAAACACTGTCCCAGCACATCGTGTGGGTCCTGGGTTTGCAGGAATATCAAATAGCGCTGAATTAGGCCATGGTTTGGGAAGCCCTGGCTGCCGCCCCACTGGTTCTTCTGGGGCTTCGTCCTGGGAGAGCGGTGGTGGGGCCAGCACTGGAGGGGGAGAAAGCGCGATGGGTCGCCACGACTCAACGAGAAATGGCTCCATTTGGGAAAACAGTTAAAAACCAAAAAAACAAAACAAAACAAAAAAATAGAAAACAAAACAAAACAACCCCCCCCCCCCAGCCATTGGAGACTTTGAGCGGAATGAGAGCTACTTCAATCAATATGCAACAAGAAAGTGTGGGGATTGGACATAAATTTCCTGCCAACTGAGTTCTACAGGCTCTCGTTGCCCGCAGAAGCCCACTGTCTGAGCCAGAGTAGTTACACGCGGAGCACCAGACTCTGGGTCTCTGGAGAACGGGGAACCCAACTGCCCAGATCCCCTCAGAGAAGCCCATCACCCGGGTGAGCCAACCCTGCACGGATATGGTGCCCCTTCTCAGCCTGGGCTCTCCTCACGCTGGCGAAAGCCAGCTCCTAGGGGGAAGATGGGCTTCTGTCTTGCCTGGTGGAGCCACTCTTAGGAGCCAAGGGTCCCTCTGGAGCAGTCTGAGCTTCCCATCCTGCAGGACTTGATCCACACTAAAGCTCCAAGTACTGGCGAGTTAACTCTTCTCTGTTGCAACCAACAAACCCTAAAAGGTCAGTGGCTTGACACCATAGAGCTTTCTCTTTCATTCACATTATTAGCATAAGGCAGGAGTGCCTGGTCCATGAGACTGTTTACACTTGGTGATGAGGAACTTGAGATCTTTTTATATTTATGCTTCACTCTCTCTAGGACCCCGCTGTCCTCTATATTAATCCATTGATGACCAAAAGGAAAAAAAGGGAAGGCAGCCCTATTTCTTCGGTTCCTGGAAAATAGAAGTTAAATAACTTGCTCAAAGTCCACAGAGCCCAGGGGCCAGCTGGACATGTCCAGTTGCATGTTCTACAGGAACCTCAAAAAGAACTTCTCATCCACACCCCTTGCTCCCTCCACTTCCGTCAACAAGAGGTTCCAAGCCCCAGGGATGCCCCAGGGTCATCTAGAGCAGGCTGTCTCCTCTCTCCCCGGACCTCATTACCTCTGAGGCTTGGAGTCTCATGTTGACGAAAGTGGAGGGGACCCGACACTTGAATATGGAACAATGCAGAAGGCATCAATATGATGCCGGGATCTAGAACAGTGAAGCCAGGAAAAACCTTCTCTCTCCACCCTAGAGCACATATAGCAGCGTGTTCAAGGCATCTGGGTTCCCAGGTTCAATTCCTGCCTCCACCAGTGACTGGCTGGGGGACCATGGGCATGTCAGTTTGCCTGCTGAAGCCCCAGTTTGCTCATCTGTAAACTGGGGATAATGGAGTCCCTATCTCCTAGGGCGGGTGAGGCGATACGTGGGATTGCCGGGGCGTCCGGTACACTGGCCAAACACAGCAGCTGGTACCTGTGTGTTCTGGGTGATTCCAAATCATTTCCCTCCCGCTCCGGACCCTAGATCCACTCTCCTACACCCTGCCCTGGGGCTTGAGAGATGGGTATCTTTGGACAGCAGCAAAAGCGTCCTTGCCCTCTTGCTTCTGGTTGGGTTTGGCCAATGGAAGACCCCAGCAGGACTGAGGAGGGTGAGAGGAGAGCATGTTGGGATATTTATTCCTCCAGCTTCTCTCCTGCCTCATCGGGTCACCATGGGCTGGCTGTACGCCCTACTGAAGGAGACCCTCTTTTTTTTTTTTTTTCCATTTTTAATTTTAATTTTATTTTTTCTCTATTTTTTCATTGAACTATACTTGACACACAATATTACATTAGTTTCAGGTGCACAACACAGTGATCTGACTTCTCTATACATTCCGCTGTGCATACCCCAAGTGTAGCCACCAGCTGTCGCCATGGAATGAGTTTACAATGTCACCGACTATATTCCCGAGGCCGCGCCTTTCGTCCCCGTGACTTGTTCATTCCATAACTGGAAGCCTGTACCCCCCAACTCCCCTTCACCCGTTTTGCCTATCCCCCTGCCCCCAGCCTTCTGGCTTGTTCTCTGTGCTCTGTGGGTCTGTTTCTGCTCTCATCTGTTCCGGCAGCCCTCTTTACGCAGCTGTGCTTCTGCCTTCTGTAAGTTACTCCTTTGCTTATCCCCCCACAGATACAACCTGGGGTGCTGTCTCATCCCTTGCATCCCCAAACCTGCCTGCTTTGGTCAATGGGCCTTTATTAATCTCCCCTTCTGTTGCCCTCTTTGTCTGGTATTGTCTGTTTCCTTTGGAAGCCTTGACTAATTCACTGTTGTTAATGAAGCGTTATGTATCGTTATATATTTGTCAAAGACTTTTCCTCATCCATTATTACAATATATTTTCTCTGAGATGTGGCAACCCCCCCCCCCACCAGCCCAGCCCACTTGGCAGAACAGTCCAAAGCCCAGAGAGGTAAAGCGCTTTGCCCAAGGTCACACAGCTGAGGGGCAGGGAGCCACGTGGGTGGACACAGAATCCATGACCAGTTCCTCTGCTGGCTATTTTTTTTCCCTGACTGAGCAGCACTGAGGGGTAATGGGCCTGCTTCCTCCTGGGCCAGCAGAGGAAACTTTCTGACACAAATGATCAGAGGAGCTGGCTTGTGGGAGAGGCTTCAGGAAAGAGCCAAAAAAACAGCAAAGGATTCAGAGCTAGAGATTGAGTTTTTAATAATAAATAAACGCCAAGATCGGGCCCTTCACATGGAGACCTTGGGGTGCCTCCAGCCAGCATGGGGTACCCAGGAAGCAACCTGCCCTCGGTCCACAGGATCCTCTGGTTATCCTCCAGATGGTCGGTGGGACAGGGTCTTGGGGGACCATCCTCAAACCCCAGAGGGGAGGAGAAGTGAATATTTGGGGATGATCCTTTTTTTTTCATACAAATAAAGAGGCCCTTAGAAGTCATATCGGGTGTCTGAATTTCCTGCCCGTAGATTAATCCGCTTTCATGTGAATTATGCAATATTGTCGTGGGGGAAAAGAGCAGCTGGATGTTGGATGGGCACTCTGGAATGAAAGAGGGCCCATGCTGTGCTGTTGTCTCCAGGAAAGAAGCTCATGGAGGCTGGGTTGCTCCGAGGCACCCCGTCTTCCTCAGGCCCGTGCGGCCGACGTGTGCCCGGAGGGAGCCGGGGAGGTCAGGGCCAATGGCAGGGGCTGGGGTGAACAGTCAGTTGCCCCATCAGAACGGGCCACTTCCAAACTCGGACGATGGTTGCCAGGCGGATATGTTGCCCCCCTGAGACAAGAGACCTTCTGGTTTTTCAAGAGACGCCAGAAACCCAGGTTTTTACGGGAAGTCTTCCAATCTTTAAAAATTGGCGACACATTCAGGTTTCTAAAAGACACTACGCAGGCCAAGAAAAAGCCTCGGCAGATTCGGGATGTCAGAGGGGTGTCTGCTTCGAGGCTTGGAAAATAGTGGCTTTTTGACTTTGGCTGAAATTAGGCACAGACCTGGGTCCCTGTCCTTTTTCTTCTCTTTTTTCCCTCCTCAGATGCCTCTCGCTACGGCATTCAGTTTGCAAGTAGGCTAGAATGAGCACCAGGCTAGAGGTCTGTCACGGACTGAGTGTTTGGGTTTCCCCAAATGTATATGCTGAAGCCCTACCCTCCACGTGGGGTTGTGTTTGGGGATGGAGCCTCTATGGGAGTAATTAAGGTAAAATGAGGTCCTATGGGTGGGGCCCTGACCTGTAGGATTAGCATCACTTACTCTCACTGCCTGCAGGGCACCCAGAGACCAGGGCCCCGGGAGGACGCAGAGAGAAGACACCATCCGTAAGCCAGGTAGAGAGCCCTCGCCAGAAACAACCATGCCAGACCCTGATCTGGGACTTGCAGTCTGCAGAACTGTGGGAAATGAGATTTCTGTTGTATTTTGCTACGGCAGCCCGAGTAGACAGACGCCAGGGGCTGAGCACTTGGTTCCAGTTGCTCATGTCCTGGGGACCAATGTCTCCAATCCACTGAATGGGGATCGTATCCACTTCTCGGGGCTTTCTGGTGGGATCGGCAGTGGCCAGGAAAGATGCTGGCGATTAGGTGGGGAGTGCTGACAGCCCCCGAGGACCCCAGCTTTCTCAAAAATATGTAACAGGTATGACTCTCGGTCTCTATATTCAGGTGTGCAAAGAGGGCGATCTTAGTTTTCCAAAAACAACTGAGCCTCCATTCTTTTGGGTGGAGGCCCTATTCTCAGGCAGTTTGTCTCACTCAGGGTTCAGCCAGGCAGCCAGGAACCGCTCAGGGTATGTCCAGTAGGAGGATTTCATTTCAGGAAATGGGGAAATTGTGCAATTCTTGAAAGGCAGTAGGGAGGAGGGGTTGGGAAGGTGGTGGGAAGGGGTTGGGAAGGCTGCTGGCAACTTTCAGGAACTCTGGAAGTTCACGGACGGGAAGGAAGCTGCTCCCAGTGAACTCAGCTGCATGTGGCCCCCGCGTGTGCACTTTTCTGGAGGAAGCCTGGAAATCATGGGAAGCCAGTCACTGCTGGTTCACGACTAGGAGACTTTTCCCTCCCCTTGCTCCTCTTACTCAGTGGATCGTAATGCCTATACCTGAGACCCGAAGCTTTATTTTATTTTATTTTTATTTGATTTTTAGAGAGAGAGAGGGAGGGAGAGAGAGAGAGAGTGCATGAGTGGGGAGGGAGGGACAGAATCCAAAGCAGGCTCCATGCTCAGCATGGAGCTCGACTCGGGGCTCTATCTCATGACCTGAGATCATGACCTGAGCTGAAATCAAGAGTCAGACGCTTAACAGACTGAACCACCTAGGCGCCCCTGAGTCCTAAAGCTTTAAAGCAACTCCTTAAGCAGTGGCTACAGCTACAGCACCAGGCTCCCAGTCCAGCCAGACAGCCTGAACCAGGGTCACGGCACCTTCTTGGTCCAGTCTTGGCCGGGAGGAAGCCCGAAGCCGGCTTTGGAGGGTGATTCTCTCCTACAGAGCTGAGGAGACCTCTTGCTTTGGCATCTTGCTCAGTTTTCCCTGAGTCTTCAGAGGGCCTTCTGCTGGCACCTTCCACTTCCGTGGGCTGTGTGTTTCCCCCACAAAGTCTCTCCCCCTCCCGCATAGCAAGCTGTAGCTCATCCAGGTGGCTGATTCCAGGGGTGCCAACCTCCTTCTCTTCCTGCCTTTCTCTTCTTTTATTTTTATTTTTTTTTAAGATTTTATTTGAGAGAAAGAAAGAGAGAGAATGCACAAGCAGGGGGAGGGGCAGAGGGAGAAGCAGGCTCCCTGTGGAGCAGGGAGCCCGACTCGGGGCTCGATCCCAGGACCCCGAGATCATGACCTGAGCTGAAGGCAGACGCTTAACCGACTGAGCCACCCAGGCGCCCCTCCTTTCTCTTCTTTATCCCCTCTGTCTGTAAGTCAATATTTGTAGTTGAAACTGCACAAGCCTCTGGGTCAACCAGCCCTGGATTTGAATCGTGGCTCTGACTTTGGATCTCACTAATCCCAACTTGCTTCCTCTACCTCACTGGGGGTCACAGAGCACATTCAAAGGATGGTGACATGGTGAATGAAACGCTACCACTTCTCACTGGCATCTTCCCGTATCGGGTCCCCTTGTGTGCTCAGAGTGTGACGGGACGCGGGATATGTGGCAAATACAGAGCAGACAACCTCTGTCCCTTTTAAGGAGCATCGTCACCCAGCTCTTGGCCATCGTCCAAAGGCCTCTTGGCTCGAGCGAGGCCGAAGGCTGATGAGCAGGAACTTGGACAATCTGCTTGCCCAGTATCTCAAACGCTTCATGGGGGCATGAAGTGCTCTTATATAATAAGCCACACAAATCCCGCAGCCTCGGAAATCTGCTCTGCCTCATCCAGCATGGGTCCCGGGCTCCTGGCGTGAGCTGCCTTCCCTGGCTCTGAGTTTAAGCTCATTGTTATTGGATGTTCAGACTGGTGTCTGGGTGATAACCCCAGAGCTCGAATACTCGGGGCGAGGGGCAGATGGGAAAATCCCTAACATGTGTCTGTTGTCAGATGATGACTAAGCCTCATTGCCGCCAGGCCTTGTCACCACAGAATTGCATATGTCAGACCGACATTGGAACCCTAAGGTTATCACACAGGGCCAGGGGATAGATGAAGAGTGTTTGCACTATCACCTCTGATCACTTCTCCTGGAGGCACGGAGATCCGCGAGGGTAGGACTCAGAGACAGATCTTTCCAACTCCGGCAGAGGCAAGAGGCCAGATCTGGGGAAGCCAAAGCCCTGTCATGAATCCTTTGCAGAAAGGGTGATGGATTGAGACATATAATTAATATACGTCTCTATATTTATATATAAAAACCCTTACAAATCACATCCCTTGAGCCAGGTCTTTAAATAATGGAAGATGGTAGATTACTGCTTTATTAGTCCCTCCCAAAAGCTTATAAAAATTATCTTTTGCCTCTGGGAAGACACTTTATCAGAAATTATGGCAACTCAGAGAGTCTTGAGATATCAGATTCAGAAACTAAGAAGCTTTTCACGACTCTTTCTGCTGCGGACAGACCCCAGTCTCTGCTCTCCTTGTAAATTAAAATCTCGAACATTATCTACTTTATGAAATAAGACACTTGGCTCGCCTATCTTGAGTCGGCTCTTTAATTAATATAGACTTGAGTAGGCAAAAGCCATAAACGCATGTGAGTGGCTCTGGAGTGTGGGTGTGGGGTGGCAGAGGGAGACCCATGGAATCTCCAGACGGAAGCACGCTCAAAGCACACCCCTCCAGAGGCAAGGGTCCGATGCGGGGTCATGGCTTGGAGCGATTTCTTGGACACGTTCCCTGGCCATGGCCAGAGGGCTCCATTATTCATCAGCCCAGCTTCTCTAGGGTCCGGTATCTCCCACATATTTCTTGTGAGGGAAAAGCAAGCCAGCTAAGCAGGGCAGTGTGTGCAGGGCCCAGAGCCGAGCCTCAGACCTCTGTACCTGGTCCGCCATGAGGTGAGTACAGAAATCCAGAGGAGTGCTTAACTTCCAGAACAATGGGACCCCGCCACGGTATCGGGGTGCTCAATCCATGGAACTGTCTCCTCCGGCAGGATTCCGGCAAGTTGCGATGCTCTCCGTTTTGTTTTCTTAATCGTCCTTTTGTATTGTGGTTTGCAGATGTGCACCACAAATTCATTTCTGTAGTCTCTAGATTATTTTCTGTCTGATTTTATTTAGATTTTTTCTTTCTTTTTTTTTTTTAAAGATTTTATTTATTTGTTTTAGCTGGGGGAGGAGCAGAGGGAGAGAAAGTCTTAAGCAGGCTCCCTGCTGAGCACAGAGCACGACATGGGGCTCAATCTCACGACCTTGAGATCATGACCTGAGCCAAAATCAAGAGTTGGATGCTTCACTGACTGAGGCACCCAAGGGCCCTAGCTTTTTTTTTTTTTCTTCTAGAATATCTTCCAAGCGATTTTATGTTTACTGGGTTCTTTTCTAGAGTATTTCAGGCAGAGCTCTTGTTGTTGTTTTCTAGATTAATTTCTGGATTGGGCAACTTCTCTAGTCATTCCCTTTTATCATCTCTTATAGAAGTCCACCCCAGGTCAGGGATTAGAAACACAGCTGACCTCTAGCCACAGATAATTTGAGAATTAAGTGATCCTGGCTGGCCTCGGTGGGGACCCAGGGAGTGTCAGTGAGACCCTGGGCCGGAGCCAATGGACGGTGGTGACCTGGTGCTGGGCAGGAGGCAGATATGCCCCTCGGTCCAGGACCCGCTTCAATCTTGCAGAGAACGCAATCCAGGTGGGCTGCTATCCCTCACCCCCTGTCTACACACCCAACTTTTTCTTTGGCTCCTTCCCTGTTGCCTTGAGCATGCACGACCTTCATCCTGTCCCATAGGCAACTTCACGGCCCCACCATCCATGCTCCTGCTCCCAATAAAAACGGGCTAGAGACACAGAAAGTTGCTCTGGCAAACAATAATAACAATCCCTCTTAATTGTAGGAGTCTTTTTGCAGCAGAGACGCCCGCCGACAGCTTACCAAATATCCTCCCCTCCCCAGCCTCTTTGCAGAGCCACATCCTCATTCTGACCAATGGGCTGTGTGTGGAAGTGACCAGTGTCATTCCAGGTTCAAAGCATCTAAAGGTTGGTGTGGACTCTCCAGACCTTACACCTCTGGCTTGGGAAGCCATGATTTGAGATCGTGAAGCCAAAAGGTGGAACTCACCATGAGAGAGAAATAATTCCGTGTTAAGCCACTGAAATTTCAGGGTTTGTTACTAGGGTACAACCTAACCTAATCCGACTCATACAACCTCACAGCTTCTAAAGCAGTTTTTCCAAACCATGTTTAATTGGATCTTCGTAAGAGCTCCAGGAGAGAGATCTTTTAAAGACAGCTGATCATAAAGGGGAAATGATTTGCTTGATGACTCAGTTTATAAATGGCAGATACAAGAGTCTACACCCAGGTTCAACACTCTGTCCCAACCTAGTCGCTCTGACCTTGGGTCTTCTTTCTACGGGTATTTCTGTTTTAAAGCAGGTGGCTTGCAGAAAGACAACCCACGAGAATCAATGTGGAAATGTGGAATTAAACCCCTGCTTAGCCAAGGAGACAAAATGCCCAGGGGTAGACTTATTGGCGGGGCTATAGGAAGGTAGAGGTGATTTAGGAGGTCTGTATGACATGGACATAATGCCCAGGTCACAGCAGCAGGAACTCAGTCGCTTCTAGAGAGCCAGCTGAGGTTGGGGGGTGGGGGAGTGCCGCAGAGCTGATCCATCAGACGAGAGGCGTGAGGTATTCACAGGCAAACTCCGTCTGACCTTGGCCAGCACTGCCCGGCGTCCGGTCCCACCTCCTTCCCCAAAAAGGGTGTCGGGCAGCCTTCCAGGATGGGTTTTTATTCCTTTTAATAGAGAAATAGGAAATGAGCCTTAAGAGAAGGTGAGGAGTTATTGCTATGTTTAATTGCTCTAAAAATATCTCACCGGGGTTGGCTGTGAGTTCACTCCTAGGTGCTGATCCACGGTTCCAGGGAGAAGTAGCCGGAGCCCGGGTGGAGCGCTGGAAACCCAAATGGCCAATCCTGCCCAGAATTCTGAAAAGGAAGGGCTTGCACCAGGCCAGCTCAGTCGGAGCAGGGCCCAGTTCCCTGGCTTGGCCCAGTCTTGGGCATGGCAGGTTTCCTGGGACAGGATGTGTGTAACCTGCTCTGGAAGAGTCTGCCTGGGTCCCGGTCCTGTCTCTGCCTTAGTTCACAGTGAGACCCTGGGCACGGCTCTCCTACCTTCACCCTAGACCCCCGTACCTCTGTCTGTAAGAAGAGGTTATGTTCTTCCTAAGCATGTTTCCCAGCACGATGACAGCACAGATACTGTTCAGGACCCCTCCCTCCCATTCCCCGGTCCAGGACAAGACTTTGGCTTCACGGAGCTGGTCAGCATATGGCATTCTGCAGGATTCTCGCTGCTCTAGAGATGAGCGTATGTCCTGTCTGCTCTAAAACCCATCACCACCTTTGTGCCAAAGTCACCAGCTGCTCCCAGCCAATGACCGTGTGTGGCCGGGGCGACAGCTCAGGTGCGATCCGCTAAGCTCTCCGTGATGACCTTGTCAAACCATGTGCACTTTGCATGGCAGTGCTGGATGTTTTCCCAACGTTCCTTTGCTCTCTCGTTCCCTTGGGCACCTGCTGCTCAGAGACTGACTCCTGCAGTACCAGGAGCAGCCGGAGAAAAGATGTGGTGAGGTGCGGATTTGGGACTGGCTCGCCCAGCCCCTGGTCGGAGAAGCGGATGCTGTCCCGGTCCGTGGGTGGAACCCGATAATCCCTGATGCAAAGAGGTGGCTCAGTGGCTCAGGATTTCCCCAGGGATGACCTGGGGAAATGTCCTGGTTGGGGGGGATGCGGTGGCAAGTACAATGGTGCAGGCATTGGAAAAATACGAGGTGAGCAATGCCCACAAAGACAGCGGAGCCAGCTGGTTCATGCTAAGTTGTGTTGACCCCATGCGGCCTGTAGATGGATAATGAGAGACTGAGGGCTACTTGCGGGCGGTTAATAGAAGTGTGAGGCTCAGAGGGCCTTGGGGGCAGCTCACAAAGAGGCCCTTATCACCTGCCCTGGAACACTCCAGATATGTCTGAATGCAACACCAGGGCTGTTCTATTATGCAAAGGTCAAGGCCCTGGTTGGGGAAACCCAGGATCCTGAAAGGTGGAATGGGGACATCTGGATGGCTGGATTCCTTGGGCCCTTGGGGCTTGTAGGGGCAGCGTGCCCTTCCCCTTGGTGCTTCCTCTGTGCTGGGCAATACCATAGCAACCTCTCCCTCACAAGGCAATGAGTGCTTCTACTGGGACCCGATAAGTAGGGGGAAGGCCCACGTTGCGTCTGAGGCTGATGGAGGGGAGGGGCTCAGCAGCTCGGTGATTAGAAAACACCCAGTCTGACTCCCAGCAAAGCGGCAATGCTCGAGGCGCCCTGGCAGGTGGCAGAAGGAGGAATGGAAATTGGGGGGAGCGGGCATGCTGAAATGGATCTATGGAGGCCAGAAGACCCGCCTGAGGATTCTGTTCCGTGAGGTGCTCGGATGGGCACACCATCCCCCAAGGCCATCAGGTATGCACTGGAGAGTGTGAAGCAGCATGCTGAAAAGCTCGGTGGCAGGTCTCCCCTGCAGACTTGTGACCACAGGGACCTTCACTGTTCAAGGGCTGCAGCTGCTGCATTCGGAAATCCGCGTCCGCCTTTGCCCTGAGACCGCGCCTCCCTTGTTTCTACCTTTGCACTGAGACCACGCCTCCCTCCTCTGCCTTTGCACTGAGACCACGCCTCCTTTGTCTCCACCTTTGCAGAGACCACGCCTCCCTTCTCTACCTTTGCACTGAGACCACGCCTCCCTTCTCTACCTTTGCACTGAGACCACGCCTCCCTTCTCTGCCTTTTCTTTTTTTTTTTTTTTTAAAGATTTTATTTATTTATTTGAGAGAGAGAGAATGAGAGACAGAGAGCATGAGAGGGAGGAGGGTCAGAGGGAGAAGCGGACTCCCTGCCGAGCAGGGAGCCCGATGCGGGACTCGATCCTGGGACTCCAGGATCATGACCTGAGCCGAAGGCAGTAGCTTAACCAACTGAGCCACCCAGGCGCCCCCCTTCTCTGCCTTTTCACTGAGACCACACCTCCCTTGTCTCTGCCTTTGCACTGAGACCACGCCTCCTTTGTCTCCACCTTTGCAGAGACCACGCCTCCCTTCTTTACCTTTGCACTGAGACCACGCCTCCCTTCTCCACCTTTGCATTGAGACCACGCCTCCCTTCTCTGCCTTTCCGGCCAATGAATGGGTGTAGCAGGGACACCAAGGCGGGCTGCATCTAGGGGAACTTGGTGACCTTGGCCCTAGGATTCCCCCACAGCCTGGTTGACCCTTCCTTTGACCTGCAGGCACTCCAGGGCGAAACTTGGATCAGCCTTGCCCAGCTGTGTCTCCGGCTTCTCTCTAAGGCAGTTCCCTGATAACATCCTTGTACATTTGCTTCTCGGAATAACACGCAGAGGAGGCAGCCATGCCAAGGAAGACAGAGCAGAGAGACACAGAGCATGGGGTTCTCAAAAACGTCACTGAGCCGTTGAATCCCCCGGTCCTGTGGTTCCCCCCCACCACCCCCACTGTGAGATCCCCACTGCAGGGCGATGCCAAGCTCCTCGTGAGCCAGGTACGTCACCTCTCTGCTCAGCGCAGCGAAACCAGCTTGTTACAGCCCATACAACAGCCCACAATGATTTCCGGAGACGTTGAGGCTCAGACTGTACATCACTAGGTCTCAAACCCAGGTCCTTTGACTTTCACATGACGGCTATTTTCCCTAAAATGCAAGATTCCAGAAACAGTGACTTTTTTTTCTCAAAGCAAACAGTCTTTCTTCAGCAAATGATACACAATTCTATAAACAAATAGCCACTCACTAATAGATCCAGTGAGTCACCGAGGGCTGCTAAAATTTGGTCTTTATACACGAAAATTAGCACGTTAGAAGTTTCTCGAAGACTTGATTCAGCATTTGGCTAAGAAGTCGGGCGGCCATGCAGCACTTGGCAGCATCGCAAAATGCTACCACATGTTGCCACAGGCCGCGATGTCCTCCGCGAGAGGTCCGGGCACCATCGGGGCTGCCTCGGGCTGCTCCTGGTTTGTAGTCGCTGCTGTTATGTTTTAATTACGAATCGCTGTTGGTTTGGTTCCCTCGTCATCAGCGCAGCTTGTGGTGGGCTGTTGGTTAACCCTACAGCATGTAGGGATGCATATTTGCACCAGCAGAGTGTGGGGCCTATCATTTTCCAATAACTACTAGACTCTGAAACATGTAGGTGTTGCAGTTTGGTTATGAATCACCCCTATGCCCTTATTTCTGTAGCAGCTGGGTGTGCGGACTCCCTCAAGTGCTCCCACGGGGCTCCTCGTGTTAATCGCCTCCCTCTCTTTCCCTCCCGCAGTAGGATAGGATGAGATAGATGGTCTGGGGGCTTTGGTCTGGCCAAAGTGGGCTGTGGACGCAACTGTCGGGGAACTACTGTTCTAGAAGGTTCTAGAACTCTCAGTACTAGTGCTGGCATGTGGAGGAAGGGGAAAGTGGAAGGAACAAGGCTCTTGAACTCCACCTCCCCGTCAATTAGAGACTCTCTGTGGTAGCTTGCCATCTGAGCTCTTAGTCCTGCGGGGGCTGGGTAGGGTGGGATGGGGCGCGGGGCTGACATTCAGCAGGAAGTGGTGACTGTTTATCACTAGTATCTGCTGGGACGTGACCCTGACCTGATCCTGTTTCACCGCTGTCACCAGAAAGTTAGGGTTTTCTGGTGGCAAGCAGCAAACAACAGAGACCCGGTAGTTCACAGAACAGACAGGACAGTGGAGTGTCAGTTTTGGAGTTAGGATGGAGCCCAAGGCAGAAAGAAATACTCCAGGTACTATTACTGAAAAGATGACGATCATAATAGTCAGTCTTTACAGATGTGTTCTAGACACTTGATGTATTTTTACTTAAGTCTGACAACAATCCTCTGAGGTAGGAACCATCATTATGCCCATTTTGCAGATGAGCAAACTGAGGCACAGATAAATTAAATAACTTGCTCCAAATCACAGTTAATAAACGGTGGAGCCAGTAGCCTACCTTGGGATGGCTGTGCACCCCTCCCCCAACTACCCCTGAAAGTCACTGCCAGCAAGGGTCCTCGGAACCAACTCTCTCCTGAAGCTTCTGGTAAACCCCCCCACCCATCTCCTTTTTGAGGTCTGGAGTCATAAATGTGTTTCTCTTACTAGTCCCAGGTATCTCACTATGGCCTGTGGTTTTCTTACATCCTGCTCACACCTTTGTGTCCCTTTATTAAAACCTCCTCAAATTATCTTAATTTGAATGTGCCATCAGAGTACTAGGAGCCGATTCCAGAGAATCCTAAACACCTTCGATTAGCAACCACACCATTAGTTCATGTTTCATTAAGCCAGAGGAAAAAGTAACCAAGGGAACAATGTCACACTATTGATTGTAAGACCAATGTCAGAGTGTGAAAATGTGTGTCTTAAAACCAGAGAAATGGAGAATGACTCCCGCTTCGTGGATGAAGGGGTGGCAAAACAAAGCAAATAAATGACTCACTCAAGTAACCAAGCCAGTTGATGGCTGAGCCAAGGTTTAGACCAGATAGTTTTGTTCGAGATCCCGCACCCTAACTGCCCCCACACTGCTCTGGGTGTGTGGAGCGGGGTTCCAGAAACTCCACTGTGTGGAGCGGGATTCCAGAAACTGGATGTGTGGAGCAGGGTTCCAGGGGCTTGCAGCTGAGGCCAGCAGGGACAGGGGAGGGCTGGCCCGGACAACACACTGAGACCGAAGGGTCTGGGGGAGCCAGGCCAGGGCTGGGGGGCGGGGGTGGACAGAAAGGGCAGCTCCCCCCAGCAAAGAAGCCAAATGCTGTCCTGGACAGAGGGGAGGCCCGGGATGATGCCCTATCCTCCCCAAAGAGGCTCTGGTCCCCCCAACCCATGCCTTCCAAATTCAACATGTCATCCGTCGACAAATATAGAGTAGGAGAAAGCTAAGTAAATGAGTGGCTGCTCAAAGCCTCAGGACAGCTAACCATAATGGGGGTTTTCGGTTTTCTGCTTGAGACACAAACAGCACATTCCTTAGCTGAAATAGGCGGGTGGAGAAACAGGGCATCATTGGACGGGAACACCCGGCCAGGATGAGCCAAACGAGACAGAAATAGGCCCAAGCTACCACATGAAGGGAGCTCATCAGTGTCTGGCCGACAGGGCCCGCCTGGCCCTGCCCTGCCCCGGGGCGGCTGTGTCACCTGGGGAGGCTCTGGCTTTGCCCCCTGAAGCAGGCACCCATGTGCTCGCCTGGGATCTCGGCCTGTGGCAGCTGGGGAAGCAGCCCCCTCCTCAGACAAGGGCGCTGGGGCGTTGAGAGGGGATGTGGACCCGGGTAGCTCTGCCCCCACGTGCACATGCGTGGATTACCAACACACACGGCACACATCCCCTCATGGATCCACAGACACCTAGCATGTACGGGCAGGTCCAGAAATACGGACATAAGGCCACGCACACACACACGCAAGCACACAGTCTCCGTCACACTGTCCCCGGCTCCGTGGACGTCCTCTTTGCCTGGGCACGATCAGCCCAGAGGTAGCTGGGGCCAGGGCTGGTGTCAGCTCATCTGAATGAGCATCCAAGGGTAGGTTCAGGGGCCTCCGGGATGGAGGGTCAGGGAGAAGCTACCAGAGAAGTCCAGAATCTCTCTTGTTCCCTACCCCATTCTCCCAGCTCCCAGCCAGCCTAACCTCACTGCGCTCGCTGGCTCATCCCCAGGAGGGAGGAAACAGCAGACCAAGTCCAAGCCTTTCCAGTAGACTGGGCCTGAGCATGTCCACAGCTCAGTGGTACCCCATTTGCTGTGAACCTCCCAGTCGCTGTGGGTCTCTGAGCTCTGTGGCACCAGGGACCCTGGCAGCCATGTGCATCCCTTCGTGCCCAGAGCCCACTACAATGCCTGTGCTTGGTGCACAAATAAATGAATGAGCAAAGTAGAAGAGCCCAGATTGGCATTCCCACTTAACAGCTAGGAAGACTGAGGCCCAGAGAAGGGCAGCACTTAGCCGGCTATCTTCAGCACAGCCAGGCCGGCTTGGCCTGTGGCCTCTGTCCCCCTGATGCCTTCCTTCTTCTCCTCCTCACACTCAGGTCTGGGCAGGGAGACCTGGACAAGGCAGGTAGGCAGCAGGGTGTCCCTGGAGCCCCGTCTGGGCTCTGCTCTGCCCCAGCCCCAAGGCCCAGACAGGGTTAGCAGCTCTGGCACAAACTGCCCCTACTGAAGGGCTGGCTGCCCGCTCCTGTTTCTTTGTCGGCGCCCCTACTCCACACCCACCCCAGGCTCCCCCAGACCTAGGCATGGACCTGAGTTTTCTGGCCCTGAGATGCAAGCTAGGGGGAAAGAGGAACAGCAGGAGACAGCAGGGGTCAGTGTTTGTTCAGCAGAGGCCATGCAGGGGTGTGGGGGAGGCCCGGTGTCCCCCAGCAGAGGTGCAGACACAGGGTGTCATGTCCATGCGCCAAGCCCGCGGCCGCATTACAGAGCAGGGAAGGGTGGCAGTGGACTCTGCCTGGGAGCCCACGCTGGTGGGGTGGGGGCGGGGAGGACCTTCCGATTGCCCCCAGTTTGGGGATTTTCCAGCTTTTGTTTTGGAACAACAGAACCTTCTCTTGGGATAATTTTTTTTAAGTTCTAAATTAAGGTGTAATTTACATTCCATAAAACCCACCCTTGGGGTGCGCAATCCTGCTAGTGTAACACACACAGTCGTGTCACTACGACCAGGGTCGAGGTGTGGAAGAGTCCCCTTGGCCCCACCAAAGTCCCTCGAGGCTCTCACCCCTGGAGACCACTGGGCTGTTTCCTTGCCATAGAGTTTTGCCATTTCCAGAATATTATATAAATGCGATCCTGCATGATCTAGCTAATTCATTTAACAACGTAGGTAACCATGCGCTAGGATTTACCTGTGGCATGGGGTACATCAGTTGTCTATTCCTTTTCATTGCTGAGTAGTATTTCATTCCACGGAGGAAGCACGGTTTATTTGTCTATTCTCCACATGAGGGGCACCTAGGCTGTTTCTACTTTCTGGCTATTCCAAATAAAGCTTCTGTGAACATGTGTGTACAGATTTTTATGTAAATGTTTTTGTTTTGTTTTTCCCACCTTGGTAAATACCTATGGTGGGTATTGCTGGGTCATGTGGTAAGTATATATTTAACTTCCCTTTTTTTTTTTTTAAGATTTATTTATTTATTTTAAAGAGAGAGAGAGAGAGTGCATGAGTGGGAAGGGCGAGGGACAGAGGGAGAAAATCTCAAGCAGACTCCCCACTGAGCGCGGAGCCAGATGCGGGGCTCGATCCCACCACCCATGAGATCATGACCTGAGCCGAAACCAAGAGTCAGACACTCAATGGACTGAGCCACCCAGGCGCCCCTATATGTTTAAATTTCTAAGAAACTGCAAAATTTTCCAAGGTGTTTGTAGTACTTTGCCTTCCCACCAGCAATGATGGACAGTTCCCATTGCTCAGCACCTTTACCAGCAATTGATATTGTTCCTTTTCCCCACGATTCTATAGGTGTGTCAAGTGATATCTTACTGGAAACCCCAATCTATAGAACAGGAAAATAGAGTCGCCACGGGTGAAGCCAGGAGACAGAGTAGGGGGCGCTCAGAGCCCTGCATGCCAACCCTCCCCCACTCACAACAGGGGCTCCTGAGTATCTCTTTGGGGCCAAGGCCAGAGAGAGAAGAGGGATGACCACAGCTCAACAAGAGGGAACAAGGCTAGGAGCAGACCTCTGATGCCAGGGACTTGACCTTGTGAGCATCATGTCGCTGCTGGAGAGGGGGGAGTGGGACTGTCCAGCCACCTCCAGGGGCCTCCTGGCTGGCTGGACTGGAGACTGAGTGGGGTGCAGAGATGCTGGCAGCTCCAGGGCTGTCCCCACTTTGGAGCATCCGGTAAGGCAACATGGTGTAGGGGAAAGGAAATGCCAGTGGGGGTCAGGTTGGCCTTGGCTCCTCCCGCATGGACCTCTCTATAGGGCTGCTTGTGTGTCCTTCCAACATGGTGGCTAGCTTCCCGAATGAGTGTTTCAAGTACTCAGAGTGGAAGTGTGATGTCTTCTGACCTAGCCTCAGATGTCACAGACCATTGCTTCCACTGGATTCTATGGATCATGCCAAGCAACTCTGACACAATGTAGGGGAGGCAGGCTACATAGGAGTGTGCATCACGGGAGGTGAAGAACCCTGGGAGCCCTCTTGGAGGCTATCTACCAAGACAAACTAAATGATTCTAGGTTATGGCAAGTGATTTGAGTGAATCAGACAATAACAGGACAGGAAGGTTCATGTCTTAGTTCTAGTTTCCCCAAAAGCAGAGCTTGAGACAAGGATTTGGGTGCAGATAGGTTATCGAGGAGCTGATTTCAAGAAGCAGTGAGGGAGCAAGAGAGAGGGAATGGAAAAAAGTAAATAAAGGTGTTTCGGTGAGTGGGTTACCTCTGTGGATCACTGGGCCCAATCCCCCTGGGGACCCTCTGAGATACTGAGCAAGACACATCTGAGAGTTGTCCCTCTGAAGGCCATGGGGGTGTGGCATTTATCTACCAATTTCCGTGTGCCCCTCATCGATTGAAGGGGGCATTAACTCCCCTGATCTCCACCTCCACTCCACACTCCACACCCCCCACCACAACATACATGGGTAGACAAGCTGCCAAGACTTGGGGAAAAGCCAGAGACAGAAACACTGAGTGGTGAGTGGCTCTCAGCATAAGATGCTGCCCATTTGCTCCCGAACTGTCCATTACCCACAGCTGTAGTCAAAATCCTAGGTAGCCTGAGTGGCCGTGGCTCAGACCACTTCCCAAGGAGGTGACAGCTTCATCTAGGGCCTTGCAGGCCACAGTGAGAAGTGTTTTCCCAGGGAAATAACTTACTGGCTGTGTGACCTCAGGCAAAGGAATGAACCCCTCTGAGCCTTGTTTCCTTACAGATGTGAGGCTCAATCGGACCACCCAGATACAATTCTAAGCATGGTTCTGGCCCACGGTTAGTAGGAAAGAAATGTGAGGCATGTTGTTGATCTCATCCCTGATGGTTCAGTACTCTGCCTCTCTCCTGATGCTCCTTGCCCCTCCTCTGCTTGTCCCCACCTCCCCAGAACTCCAGTTGCAAGCAGAGTGCAAAGGTTCGTGAGTGTTCCTAGTCAGACCACAGCAACTGGGCACCCTGCCGGCAGCAAGATGGGACCAGAGCCTCCACAGGTCTTGGCAGCGTGGCTCGCCCACACCCCGGCCTGACCAAGTTGCTCGGGGCGGGTCAGCCACGAGCATCAAGCCCACCTGTGCCAGCCCGCTTTAGCTCCTGCTGCTCCACCTGCTGAATGCTGTTCCCCACTTTCCTCTGGCTGGTGGACCCCTCCTCATGCCTCAGGAGGCACCTCTTCCCCTCCACCTGAAAGTTTCCTGATTCCCCTGCCATCCCCACCCACCTTCCCCACTTGTCAAGCCTAAAATGGTAGGCTGGGATCTTCGGTTTACACGCCTGCCTCCCCAACGGGTCCACCCTCTCCCAGGACACAATTTGATTTGGAGTCACACTCGCTCTTCTTATTTGCCCTTCCTTCCTCCTTATCACTGGCTGACATAATCTTATATATTTCCTGGCTTCTTTTTCTGTTCTCCCCACGACCATGTAGGTTTTAGGAGGCAAGGGAACTTTTTCATGCCTTTGTAGCCCCAGTGCCTAATGAGCACGTGGCACAAAATAGATGCTCAATCAATATCTGGGGCATAGTTGAAGGATTGACCTATCCCATCCCTGAGCCTGTACAACATCATAGTAAGAAAAGCTGCCACTTACTGAATATCTACTGCGCCTTGACCACAGTGACAGCATCATCTCTATTCCTTACAATAGCTTGCTTGGCGGGGCGCCTGGGTGGCTCAGTTGGTTAGGCGACTGCCTTCGGCTCAGGTCATGATCCTGGAGTCCCGGGATCGAGTCCCGCATCGGGCTCCCTGCTCAGCAGGGAGTCTGCCTCTCCCTCTGACCCTAACCCCTCTCATGCTCTCTGTCTCTCATTCTCTCTGTCTCAAATAAATAAAATCTTAAAAAAAAAAAAATAGCTTGCTTGGCTACAAAACGTGTACCATTCTTTCCTGCACATATATACATGTAGATTAATTATGTTATATGTGTTAATGCATATATGTTAATATATAAATTAATGTTGGGGCACCTGGGTGGCTCAGCGTCTGCCTCGGCTCAGGTCATGATCCCAGGGTCCTGGGACTGAGCCCCGCATCAGGCTCCCTGCTCGGCGGGAAGCCTGCTTCTCCCTCTCCCTCTGCCTGCCACTCCCCATGCTTGTGCCCTCTCTCTCTCTCAAATAAATTAATAAATCTTTAAAAAAATATATATAAATTAATGTCATATATATTAATGTATGATATTGCGTATATTAAATGTATGGATAATTTTATTTATGTGAAATATGTATATTAGATATATTATATTTAGATATGCTTATATCTAAATATATTAGATATATATTATATATAAATTTATATTAAATATATTTAGATATATTTGTATCTAAATTTATTACATAATATATAATAAACCTATTATATAGTAATGATATAATATACAAGTACACATGTACATTCACGTATCGAATATTTATGTATAGCCCTTACGATGTGCCAGCCCCTTGTCTAAGAACCTCACAAATATTAATTCATTAGTTCTCACAGCAACCCTTGTAGTAGATTGAATAGTGGCCCCCACAAAGATATGCCCAAGTCCCAGCCTCCAGAATCCAGGAATGTGACCCCGTTTGGAAACAGGGTCTTGACAAATTAAGTCAAAGAATTTAAGATGAGATCATCCTGGATTATCTGAGTGGGCCCTAAATCCAATGACAAGGGTCCGTATTGGGAACAGAGAGGAGGGGGAGGCCATAAGAAGACAAAGGCAGGGACTGGAGCGGTCCAGCCGCAAGCCAATGAACTCGGGCGCCGCCCGAAGGAGAAAGAGGCAAACGAGGATCCTCCTCGAAAGCCTTCAGAGGCAGCACGGCCCTGCCAACAGCTTGGTTTCAAACTTCTGGCCTCCAGAGCTGTGAGAGAATACTTTTCTTTTGTTTGAAACTATCCCAATTCTGCTAATTTGCCATGACAGCCTAGAAAGCTAGCACAGCTCTCTAAGTATTTCTATTGTCCCCATTCTATAGACAAGGAAAATGAGGCACAGAACGATTGAGTAACTTGCCCAAGACCACACAGCTAGTAAAAGGTAGAGCCCAGATTCAAATCCTGAGGCAGCGCTCTTAACCATGATGCTCAGTAAGGAGAGGTTATGTGACTTGGCCGTAGTCCCTCAGCTGGGAAGTGGCAGATCCAAGATTAGAACCCAGGACGCTCTGACTGCAGAGTGCACCATGTCCCCTGGGCCTGTAGCCCCACTTAGCTTCCCAGTCCCTCCCCAAAGGACCCTCTTTGAGGCCCACGACCAAGCTGCCCCTCTCTGGAAGCAGTGGGGGGCCGAGGAGCAGGTCTGTGTCCAAGCTCCCCTCCAAACAGGAACGTCCTCCTGGCGGCCGAAGCCCCAGGTTGTTCTACCAAAGACCATGATTTACACAGTGCCATCTGACACCTCCTCGCTTTATCTTCCCACAATTAAGCAAAGCCTGGGGGTGACAAATGGCCCCCACGCCCATGGCATCACCGCTCCCAGGGACCCAGCTCTCAGCTGCAAGCCTCTGAAGCTAATTCATCCTTCTCTGGCTGCCCAGGTTGGAGTTGATAAATCAAGCTAACTTGTGAGCCAATTACAAGGTCATCACTCAATGGAAAGAGAGGATTGCCTGGAGTTTCTGAACTTCATATTTTATTAGAAGAGCAGGCAGTGCTGGGCCACTGACCTCGGGAGAAGTATGGCTTCTGATCCATAAACACAGCCCATCTTCCTGGACAAGGGGCGGCCTCTGCTCAAACTCTACAGGGCTCGGTGTTCGGCCCTCGTGGAGGGGCCGTGGACACAGAGGTGGCAGACTCCCTCCACCCCCTCCCAAAGCTACCCCACAGCCCTTTTGCTTTCTTGTCCCTGAGAATACAGTTTAACATAGCCCAATGCCAGGGCGGGGGGCAGGAGGGATCTCCAGCCTCACATAGCTGTTTGGAGTATGGTGTTTACCGTTCAAACCTTGATTCCATGTTAAGTTTCTGGCACAGGAGATGCTATATGATGGGCCTATGCAAAGTGGGGCCTCCACCTCTTCCCGCAGAAAGGCATTGGGACCACCCAGTCTCCTTTGGGGTTCTTGAGGTCAAGGCTGCCTTCAGTGGGGATGGGCGGGCCGGCCATCATGGCTTTGCCCTCCCTTCCAGCCCTTTGATCTCCTGGGTGCCAGGAAGGCAATAGGTAGCCCCCTTACTTACAGTCCACTCCTGTACAAAAATAGTAATTATATTTCTTGAGTGTGAAGCCCTTACCTTGCTATGTAAGTTAAGATTGGGCTCTGCTTCATAAAATAAAACCCAGATGGATGATGGCTTGAACCAGTGGTTCTCAAGGAACAGTACCCATACCCACACCATCAGCATCACCTGGGACCACGTTTGGAACAAAATTCTGAGGCCTCACCCCAGGCCTACCAAATCAGAAACTCCTGACATTGCAGCCCAGCTATCTTTGTTTTAACCAGCCCTCCAGGTAATTCTAATGCATGCTAGAAGTTTGAGAACAGCTGACGTCAGCAAATATAGAGGTCAAGTCTCTAGCCCTTAGCATAAATCCAAAAATAGACAGTCCAGAGCCAGTGAGATATCTCCACCTCTTGGTTCCACCATCTTCAGTACATGGATCCATTCTCGAGATCACTTCATACTCCAAGATGGTGGCTGGAGCTCCAGCCATCATGTTTGCCTTCCAGGCAAGAGGGAGAATGAAGCAGGGAGGAAAGAACAAAAGGCTCTGTTGAGGCAGACCCCTGTAATGCTCCTGGGAACTCCACCACCATGACCAGCAATTTCCGCTTACATTTCCTGGGTCAGTCCTAGCTGCAAGGGAGGCCAGGAAAAAGGATCTTTTATCTGGGCACTTTGTTGGCCACATAAAGAATGTTGAGCCTGTAGGTAACAAGGAAGGGGAAAATGGACATTGGGTGGGTATTTAGCAGACCCTCCCACACAAACACCCTCTCCGCTAATCCTCCCAGAGACCCTCAGAGGGAAATGTGATTAATTCCCCCACTTTACAAGTGAGGGAAATGACCTTCCGCGAGACCAAGGTCAAGTAGCTAGAAGAATTAGCCAGGGCTGAATGACTTCCTTCTCTTGCCCGCTACCCCTAGGGGCACCTGCGGACTGGGCTTATGTAATGTTTCCCCTTCTCCAGACCCCAACGATTTACCCACCCGCCCTCTCAGTGCCAGAAGGTTTCCAGGCCTGAAGGGAGTGGGGGACAGAAAGAAGAGAGGGGAGGGTTCAGGCCCTCTCCAGAGCCCAGGAAACCCCTTCTCTTTCCAGAGGTAAATAGTAAAACTTAATTAGCAGGTCGCACGTGCCAGGCAAGTAATCCGCAGGCTTTCAGAAGCATCTGTTTCCACGTGCTCAGAGGGAATATCGAGAGCTCCCTTCTGCCCCGGGCGCGGAAGCTCACGCCTGCCTCTACCGATGGGGCTCGCTCAGCTGGTGAGGGCCGGGGGTGGGGGCTTCCTTTTCCGGGCTGTGTCCACGGGGTGCTTTCTGGTGAATCCCCCCGACCTAGGCCCTTTGAGGAGCCCAAGGTGTGGCCCTCAAACAATAGCAGTCAGAACACTAACCACCAGAGACTTGTCCCTGATGTCCTATGGACTCACTGAAATATTCCTGGAAAATGGAGCTGACCAGGAGTAGGGAAAGAAAGCAGGTTCAGAAACAAAGGGAACACGTCAGGGCCTCAGTTTAGGTGGGGGTTTAGGGGAGCCCCAAGGAGGTGAGCTATGGTTCAGGAGTGCTGGCAAGGCTCCCTCCTCCTCTGAAAGTTCTCCCCTTCCCTCTTGGCCTTCAACCAACTGCAGGCGTGGCAGGTCACTTCTTGGAGTTAAGCACTGGCCTGTCTTTTGGGTTAAGAATTGCCCCATTCCGGGGTGCCTGGGTGGCTCAGTCGGTTAAGCCTCAACTCTTGATTTCAGCTCAGGTCATGATCTCAGAGTCATGAGATCAAGCCCCGCATCATGTTCCGTGCTAGGTGTGGAACCTGCTTGGTATTCTCTCTCTCCCTCTGCCCCTCCTCCCCGCTCATGCTCTCTCTCTTTCTCTAAAATAAATAAATAAAATCTTTAAAAAAAAAAAACAAAACTGCCCCATTCCTTCCTTGTCAGACAGAGTTGTACATCCAGTCCCCAGGTATACACTGGGAGGGAGTTTGGGGTCTTTTTTTCTGGACAAGAAGGCTTGAGTCTCTTTTCTGGAAGGATACACAGGACGAGAGACAGACACCTGAGATGAGAGAGGTGTAGGGGCCTGGGGGAACAAGTACAAAATGGCAGGTCAAGTTTCCCTCTGTTCCTTAGCAACTCTGAGCCTACACAAAACTTAGTGTGTCTGGGCCTCACTTCCCCCCTCTGTGGAAAATGGGGATGCCCCAATCATGTGTCTGAACTGTCCTAAGCTTTCACTACCCACTTTTAAGTAGAGCCTGTATATTGCATATTGTTTTTGTTATTGTATACTGTATATTGTTTTTTTTTTTTAATTTTCTGTATATTAGGATGTTTCGACAGCTTTTTTTTTTTTTAAAGATTTTACTTATTTGACAGAGAGAGAGAGCACAAGCAGGGGGAGTGGGAGAGGGAGAAGCAGACTTCCCACTGAGCAGGGAGCCCGATGCGGGGCTTGATCCCAGGACCCTGGGATCATGACCTGAGCAGAAGGCAGACGCTTAACGACTGAGCCACCCAGACGCCCCTGATGTCTTGACTACTTAAAAAACCTTTCTGCCTGGGAGAGACCGCCTCTCCCTGGGCCAGCCAATTCTTAGAGGTAGCACAGGGCCAAGCTAGAGCATGTCTTTGATATGCAAACTAACCAATCTGGCTCTGTACCTCCTCTTTCTGTCCCTGCACTCAGGAGGCAATATTCCTCTGCCTTGATCAGCCCGGGGCCAGGTACCTGGCAACCAGAGACCATCCCTACAGCCCAAAGCCCACAGAAATGATTCAAACTAGCCACTCTTGGCTGCTCACCTTGCCCTGCTTTGCTTTTCCCTCCAGAAGCCCCCTCCTGTCTTCTGCCTCCTGCCCACCCTGGTGTCTTTCCCATGTGTCCCTATGTGGTACGCCGTGCCTCCTGTCCTTAGAACCTGTGAGTCACTATGTCAGGATTTTGCCGATGGGATTAAATTCCTAAATCAGTCGCACTTAAAATAGAGATTATCGGGATGAGGCTGACCTAACCACAGGAGCCCTTTAAAAAGCAGTTTTCTCCCATTGGCTGCTAAAGGGGAAGCCAGAGACTTCCAGAACACTGGCCTGGGAGAAAGCAAGCATCCTTGCTGGGAACTGCCCATGGGGAGGGTCACCTACCGGAGCCCAAAGCAGCCCCCGACCCATAGCTATCAGGGATCCAGTGATCTGGGTCCAACAGCCACAAGGAAATAAGTTCTGCCAACAACTGGAGAACTTGAAAGAGAACCACAGACCCCAGGCAAGAATGGTAGCCCCAGATACCTCCATTCCAGCTGGTGAGACTCTGAGCAGAGAGCTCAGACACGCCAGGCCCAGACTCTTGACTCAAAGACCTCTCAGCTAATAAATGCATGCTCTTCAATCTGCTACGTTTGTGGTAATTGGTTACATAACAATGAGAAATAATACACCCTACCTGGAGCCCCTCTTTCTCTCTCACGCAGGCCCTGCCCCTCTTCACAAGCCCAGGATAAGCCTTCATTTCCAAATCTCCACATTTATTCAACCTCCAGGATGGCCCAAGTCAAATGCCACCAGGGCTGTGAATTTTCCCCAGAATCCACCCGAAGGCAGAAATATCCTACCATTCCTGTCCCCTCCCATGCCTTGTACCCAGTGTTACAGCCATGTTGGGCAAATTAACATTCTCAGGATATATCACCCAGTTCTGAACTCCCGGGCCTTTGCACATGCTGTGCCTTCTGCCTGGAATGTTCTCCCCTTACCCTGAGCCCCTCAGTCCAAACCCTTCATAATCCTTGTCACCTCCCCATGGAAGCCTTCCTGAAGAACGGAAAGTGACTGCCACCTGGGTCCTATCATATTGTGTACCTCCTTCGACTATAGCAGTTTGCCCCTCTCTTGGGATGATTTGTCTGTCTACCTACAGGAGGTTGGAAGTTCCTCAAGTGCAAGAGGGCTTGTTTCATCCCTCTTTCTGGGCTGGACACAGTGTCTGGCACCACCAGTAGCTGCCTGATGAAAGGACGCTTGCCCCACCCGAGTAGCATCCCCCCTGCCCCAAGATGCATACCCAGTTCCTGGGGCCTGGGTCAGGATTTGGCCATGCAACACCCCACACCCCGGATTACTCAGCAGTGCGTCAGATTCTAATAAGTCCCCGCTTGTCTAGCCTCATGGAGAACAAAAACAACCTTCCATCAAGTTGCAGGGGTGGCTGTCAAAAGGGAGAGCCCTTGGGAGATGGCTCGTCTCCCCAGGTCGGGGAACCCACTGTCCACTGTTGGGAGATGGGCCTCGTGGGTTGGCCCACAGCTACTGCTTGGACACCAGGCCTGTTCGCCTAAGGCCCACGGGCCCCAGTGACATCCTCGGCCAAATCCTCCAGATATTGGGGCAGATTGGAGCATCCCGTCAATAAGCATCTAACTCTGGAGATGCTGGGCCCACTGAGGGGGCATGACTGATGAGGCCCCAGGTCTCCTGAAGAACAGGGTCTTCAGGTGAGCAGCCGTCTGGGGTTCGCTGGGGCTGGCCACCATCAGCTTCAGCAAGAGAAAAGATCCCCACTTTGATGGACAGTGACCCCTCTGAGTTGACTCCTGCACAGCCCAGGGCTTGGGGGACCAGTGACCTGCATGTAGCAGAGTGGACTTGGGGGTCTGATGGCCTGAGCTTTGCCAGCTATGGACGGAGAGACTCAGGCAAATCATTTAATTTCTCCGAGCCTCAGCTAATGTGGCAATAAACAAGGAATTCATAATAATAAATTCCTCAGAGGGCCACTGACAGGAGGAAATGAGACAATGCATGAAAAATTTAAGCACATGCCTGGCATTGAATAAATATGATGATGATGATGATGATGATGATGATGATAGAGATGATTCTTCCACCCTCTGCTTCAAGATTCTGTCATCTCCCGGTCCAGCCCTAACAACAGGCTCAGAAGGGAGTTCCCCATACCCAGAGAAGAGTCCATGAGTCCTCTCAGGGATCGCCAGGGTTCTGAGACACAGGAGGTGGATGGTGATGGATGACTTCCTGCTCCCCTAACATCCACATGTTGCCTCCTATTTCCCAGACCCCTTGCAGTGAGTAGGGCCATGTGATTAGTGCTGGGCAATGAGCCGAAGTGGTGAGCATTAGCATTTTTGAAAGCTGATTCTCAACCTTCTCATTGTTTCCTCCGTGATCATGGTTCCATGCGTGTTGAGACAGTGCAAGCTGTTGGGATCACGAAGTCAGTGCACGGGGACCAGGAGCCTCCCCCCACCCCCGAGAGCCCCTTCATCTGCAGAGGACTTTTCATGGGTGACAAACGAGCTCCTGTTGGGTTCAGACGAGGTTACCTTGCTACTGCGGCATGACCCAACCCATCCTGATCACTACAGGCTGGCTGAGCTATTGGATGCCATGCTGGCAATCGGCCCATGAGATCGGGAGGCAATTTCTTAAGTCTAATGAAGCATCGAACCAACGCTTTAATAGGCAGACTCCATTAAGAGGAGCCAAAGCTATTTGTCTTCGATGGAGCCTGTCCACTCCCAGGTTCCCAGGGAGGAGCGATAGATGATACCACTATGGGAGGACCAGGATCCTACAGAGGGAAGGTTAAGAGGTAGGGAGGAAAACCAGACAGTGCAGAAGCAGCCCAACTCCCATCGTAGGAGGCTTTGTGGATTTTCTTTCCCAGGGAAGGAAGAACCGTGGGGGCTTTAGACCCTCTTCAGTCTCAGGTGAGTTTGTAAACAGCTTGTAGGTAAGACTGCAACGCCTCCACTTTCACTCTTTGCTCACGATCGAGGGCCGAACTGAGAATCGACACAAGGGGGGCCCCCATGGTCTCTTTCAAGAGCATTATCCATCTTTACAGTCGGAGCAGGAGACGAGAAGGAAATGCAATCTCCAGCCGGCGTTCTGCTACACGATCAGTCCAATGACGGGGGGTGGGGGGGCACTCAGCACTGGGTCCCGGCCAGGCCCCTCCCCGAGGCGGCTGAGGAGGACAGCTCTCCACCGTGGCCACCGGCCAAGCACAGCTCATTTGCTTCAAAACCTTCACAACAAACACACAAACCCCGAAAGCCAGGGGCCTCTGTCTCCCTCCTCCCCGGGCCGATGGGGGAGCAGGAGGAGGCTGAGGTTATTGAAATGCTATTTTAAACTCCAAGTCAGTGTTAACCAAAACCTTGAGGCTGATTAAACACGACCTTTGGGCCACGGGGCTCCAGCTCAAAAGGCAAACAGCTTCCACCCTCTCAACAGCTCCAGGCTTGTTTATTGGTTTGAAAGCCCTTAAGGGGCCCGCCAAGCAGAGGGGTGAGCAGGGGAAACTTTAATATCTAAAGGGAGAGATCAAAAGCAGTTGACATTGCTAGCAGAGAGCAAGCACGTACGTATCTTTATATGTATAATGTTATAGCTGAGCAGAAGGGAAAAGGCATTTCTTCTCTGGGTTAAATCAAATCAGGCCACATGTTCTTGATCTTGACTGTGCTGTCTTGTAATCTAACCAAATTTAACTGACATTGAGCATTTCTGAACAGTTAACATGGAAATTTGGCCCAAATAACTTTATATACATTCTGAACATGAACTTGGTTCAGTCAACAGAAATGATGGAAAAGGGCCCTCCCAGCTCCCCTGCAGGGAGCCGGGCAGAGGGGTGCCTGGCGGGTAAGGCTCCTGGCTCTCCGTTGTCCCTCCTGCTGATGGAGTCACTGGGGAAACACCTCCACATGTGGGCAGGTTATTTCCACATCTGACCCTGGGGCCCGGGGATTACTTCCCAGCCACCCCAAAGAAGGGCGATGATCTTGACTTGGCAAAAGCCTCTAAGGGCCCATGAGGCCCAGGAAGATCCACGGAACATGTCTTTGGGATTTGTCCCCATGGAGGTTCCTGATAACCTTGTTGAGGTCAGTTTCATGTGGTGTTGGGTGGGAGGCAGGATGGCCTTGGACAATAGAAAAGATGCCCCTCCTCAAAACTAGAACAGTGCCTGGCACAGAGCAGGTGCTCAGTCAAAATTTGTGGAATAGATTTTGAATAAATGATTCATCTATTGTGGAATAGATTTTGAATAAATGATTCATTCTTGATTGACTCAAGTAGCTGGTAACTCAATAGCCATCTCCTCTCCTTGTTCCTTGCTAATTGAATACTGCTTTAGTTCCAGAAGGCAATGTACTCAGTCCCAGGCGATGGGACAAGACGCATGTAAGCTAATCATGACAATCCTATTGTTCTCCCAGCTTCCTTTGCAGCTAGGGATGGACCGATGAGCCAGTTCTGGCCAAGGAGACCTAAGTAGTAGTCTGCTGGAGGGGGTGGGGGGGCCCTGCAAAAGCTTTTGCATTCTTGGTAAAGGAGACAGATGACATTGCAGGGCCCACTTCTTCTCCTTCCCCCTTCCTCCTACCTTCAAGGAGGACTTACCATGACAGGCGACGAGTTGTATCCAAATCCATCCCTTTCATTCCACACTATGGAAGTGTCCCGAGAAGTGTCTACCTTTGTCTCCATCTGGTTTTGGCTACATCCCTAATTCTCATCAGTGGGATATGAAAGGTGGCACTGCACATCCCTGGTGGACCAAGATTCCAAGGAAGGGAGTGTGCCTTCTCTGTGTGCTCTCTCTCTCTCTCTACCTTCACTGGATGGGTGTGGTTGACAGAGATGAGGCCCCAGGGGATAGCAGAGCTACAAGATGGAAGGAGCCTGGGTCCCCAAAGCACCATGTAGAAGAAACCACTCAGTAACCAGAGACACCAGCACTGGAGTGTTGAGGGGTCTACAGGTAAATTTCTATTATGCTAAGCATTAACATTTGAGGGATTATTTGTTACAGACCTGGTGCAATGCTGATGAATACAGTTAATTTCTATATACTTGTAAGCAAGTTACTTAAACTCTCTGTACCTCATTTTCTCCTCTGAAGTTGGAGATATCTGTAGTACCAACCTCCTAGGATGGTCAAGAGAAATACATACATAAGGCGATCAGCAGAGTACCCATTACATAGTAAGTGCTTATTATATGCCAACTAATCTCATTACAATTATTACCATTTCTTTTTTTTTTTTAAAGATTTTTATTTATTTATTTGAGAGAGAGAGAATGAGAGAGAGAGAGCACATGAGAGGGGGGAGGGTCAGAGGGAGAAGCAGACTCCCTGCCAAGCAAGGAGCCCGATGCAGGACTCGATCCCGGGACTCCAGGATCATGACCTGAGCCGAAGGCAGTAGCTTAACCAACTGAGCCACCCAGGCGCCCATCCATTTCTTTTTTTTTTAAAGATTTATTTATTAGAGAGAGAGAGCACATGCACACAAGTGGGGGGAGGGGCAGAGGGAGAGGGAGAGAGAGAATCTCAAGCAGACTCCCCACTGAGCATGGAGCCAGACACAGGGCTTAAACTCAAGACCCTGAGCTCATGACCTGAGCCAAAATCATGAGTCAGACCCTGAACCCACTGAGCCACCCAGGTGCCCCTGTTATTAGCATTTCTGAATCGGGAGTGGGCTAGATGACCCCTAAAGTCCCTTGTAGCCTTGAGATGGCACGATTCTCTAGTCAGATCCTGAGGAGAAAGAGCAAAGAGATGTGTATCTGAATCTGTGCCATGTATCCAGAGGGGGGGAAAAGTGTCTGTGAGGGGCGGGAGAGATAAAGTATGAGGCTTGAACTTCCTTCCTACCGCATTCTCTGCCTCATGCGAGGGAGGGCTCTTGGAGGGCCTTCATTTCTTAAGCTGATGAAATATCGATTGGAGCTGAGATCCGACATTCTGTAATCCATCTTTCCTCCCCATTTTTGCACAATGCATGCTATGAGACTAGGATGTTTAGTTTTGTTGTGATTTGTTTCTGTCAAGCATTCCTGGTACCCTCTTACACCCAGAGGGCGAGATGAGAAACCCGGGGAACCCTGGAACAGATCCTCAGCTGACCCTGTAGTGGGGTGATGCCTCCTCTCTGAGTAGAGGGACAGAGAGAGCCCCAATGAGGAGGCCGGAGTGCAGGATTCCAGTAGTCCAGTCCTGATTCTTCCCCTTCACAGCTCTTCTCAGGCCTCAGTTTTCTTATTTGCAAAATGGGAATCATAATGTTTCCTACTTAAGAGGATTGTAGCAAGGGGTAAATGAATTAATATATGTAAGGTTATTAAAACTATGGCTAGCAGCTAGGGACACATTCAACTGCAATTAACAAATAATCCTTCTATAGTAGCTTAAACAGGTAAGAGTTTAGTTTTATCACCCAACAAAATGGCTATGAACAGGCATCCTAGAACTATAAGTGACTCATCGGCAACATCAGAGACTGTAACTGTATCCATCTTGTTGCTCCACCCTCCTTATCACCATGACCTTCATCTTCAATCTTGTAACCTCATAGTCACAATGTGGCTGCTGGTCCTCCAGACTTCCAGTCACATTCCAGGCAAGAGGAAAATGGAAGGAAGAAAGAGAAAGAAGTCGCGCATGGATTGGGTCAGCAAAAATTTTCCCAGAAGCCCTGAGCTATGTCTCATTGGCCAGAACCGTGTGGCCAGCCCTAGCTTCAGAGAAGGATAGGAAAGCCATTTTTTTCCCTAGCAAAGCGCACTGCAGCCCTGAACACAAATTGGGGTTCAGGTGGGCAGCAGAAAGGAAGGACAGATCTGGAGTGGGGAACCAGCAATTCTGCTTCAGAGGTGGAGGGTCAAAAATTATTAACCACCTCCTGACAACAGCCCCTCTCACTACTGATGTCCCATAGTTCAGCTGTAGTAAGCCATGGACTAAAGCAAACCGAGAACCAAGTATTAAATAGTTAGCAGCTCACTGTTTTCTCTGCCACAAGCTATTTATAGAGCAGATTTCTAATAAACACAGATTGGCAGCTGGGGGTGGGGGGAGGTCAGCAGTGCACAGGCCCGGCTTTATTGATGCCTTGTCAATCAACGGCTCTTATTTTGTTGTTTAATTTTTTTTAAGTGCATGTAAGCACTTTCCCTGCTAATAGCAGATTTATTGAACAGCTCTGCAATGGAGTTCATCTCTCCCGTAGACTGTGGCAGCTGATTATCAACTTTGTGGTTTCGGGTCGGAGGGTAAATTAACCCTGTATCCATGGGGAATTCCAGGGGTCTAGACAAATTCAATAGTGTCCAATAAAATGTCCCACTTCTCCCACTCTGGGCACCTCACACCGGGCCTCAGCTTTGCTGTCGAAGCAAAGGATGTAATTTGACAAATGGAACATCCAGGCATGTGGTCATGTTGGCCATTTTGTTAAGACCAAGAGAGAATGCCCTTATCTGAGAAGTTGGGCCTCTCTTGGAAAGCAGACTTGCTTTTCCTGAGCGTTCACATTCCCTGCTCTGATCAGAGAGTTATCCTGGTTTACAACCACACATGCCCCGCCCCCAACCTTTGATGCTGCCGTTTCAGCCAGGCTCAGCCCACCTCTTCCGTCTCATTTCCCCATCTCTGCATCTCCACTGATGCAGTGGGATGATCTCTGGGGGCCAGAGAAAGTCCTGAGGCAGAGAGAGGCCGATCCTAGCAGTGGGAAGGGCGGAGTGCACCCAAAGGGTAAGCCCTGTGTCTGGCTTGGCCACCTCCTCCCACTCCAGCCAATTCGGTACTTGCTAACCTCTAAACACAGGTGGGCATCTCTCCTTCCACACCTCCCTTGGCCCCCTCCACCTTTCCTCTTCCCTGACCTGCCATCGCCCCCCAACAACTTTGCCACTTGTCCAACTTCTTCCCATTCTTCAAGGCCCATGTCCAAATCATTATTTACGAAGTTACCTTTGCTTCTTCTCAATGGATGGGTCCCAGTTCTTATGAAGTTCCGTTGCTCCGAGTTAGTATTTCTGGAAGCCCTGATGACAAGGACCAGAGGATGGTGATGGTGATGATGGTGACAAAAGACAAAAACAGCTCTCATTTATCAAGCTCTTACTAATGTGCCAGGCAAGGAGCTTTTCCTATATATCCTACCTTCATAAGAGCTCCATGAAGTAGGTTCTAACATTATTTCTATTTCACAGATGAGGAAACAGGGACAGAGTGAAGCTGGGTGGTTTGCCCAAAGACCCTCCTGCTGGTACACAGGAGCCTTGTGCTCTAAGCGATATGGCTCAAGGCCCACGCATTTGGCTTCTTGTCTTTGTGTCCCTGCCCTGTTCCCACCATGCATCGCAACTCAGTGTGACTACACCCCAGAAGGCGGGAGCCCTTGGCCACATCTCATGGGCTAGCCTCACCCACCTTCAGTTTACAGCATCTGAGAAAGGGGAACAAGCTGAGAAAGGGTCAGAAAAAGTTTACTTGACCCAGAAGAGGCTGCTGTCAGTTCTGAGCCCAGGCCCTGGTGTGCAAACACTAGGGGAAAAACAAACCCTTGGCTGGCACCTCTGGCAAGATGAATCCCCAAGGGGCTGGGGGCATGGTTCTCAATGTTTAAAAGCCCCAAACCAGAGATCTTTTGGAAGAGAGATTGTCAACAGGCTCTCTAATCTGAAAACAAAAGCCATCAACACGGGGTTTACAAGACAGATTCTCAGAACACAACAGGTTTATGGTGAAGATTAACTCCCTTCGGCGGGAGGGCCTGGCAGAGAACTTGCCCCTCTCAGTCTGTATCTGTCGCCAGCCCTTTGGTTCCAGGAAGCAGGGCCACAAAGGCAGATTGAGGCCCATTGCCTGGTGTCTGTTCTTCTTCCTCTGGTCAGCAAAGGGATGCCAGCAAAAATGGAAGTACTTAAAAAGCCATCATTTTTAATGACTCAGGACTGGAGATTTGACTTAGCAAAACATTGTCAATCCCTCCCCTCTGATTAATCCCCCTGCACCTCACAACTGAAACCAGTTAGTTGGTTCATCTCAGAATGGACAAAAGAGCAGAGGACTTGAAGAAGCTAAATGTTCTGGAAGGAAAAAGTGAGACTAGCTGGTTGGGGAGGAAGAGAAAGTGTGGATCCAGGGCGCCAGTCGTATCCTTGGTCCCATCAAGAAGGTCGGCCCCATGCGGGATTTGAGAGAGAACAAGGAAGGACAAGGTGGGTGGCTTTCCTGAGAACGGTGAGCAACTTGCCTGGATCTGTGGGCTCCCCAAGCCGACACGTGTGTTATCCTGCCAACCCAGCACCAAGAAGTCATTGAGTCAGACTAAGATGGGGACGGAAAGACATTTCCTTTTGTGTCAGGGCTGGACAAAATGGCTTAGAGCGGAGGTGGCCAAGCCAGACACAGGGCTTACCCTTTGGGTGCACTCCGCCCTTCCGACTGCTAGGATCGGCCTCTCTCTGCCTCAGGACTTTCTCTGGCCCCCAGATCGCTCGCTGCTCAAACAGCCTGCACCCAGGACTGGACAAATACCCCACTTCCTCTCCGCTCAGGAGGGAAACTGAGGCACTTTCTGTGCTGACTCTCACAGTGACCCCCAGCCGGATTAAACGTTAGCTGCCCACAACACAAACTTCATCGGTTTTCATCCCCACCCTGTCCCCCGTCCCACCCACAGCACCTGTGTCCTAGGTTCACCTCCCAAGTAAACTACTTGCTCTCAGATCCTGGTGTCATGATCTGCTTTGGAGGGAAGCCAATCTAAGACCAGGGGAGAGCGGGTGACCGGAGTGGATGTCAGCATGGGAGGCGGACGGTGCCCTGCTGGGAGGTCCAAGTTTGACAGAGAAACTGAAAATCCGCATTTCTCACGTGAAATGCCCGGTTTTGTTTGGTAGTGGAGGGATCGAAAGATAAAAATAGCAGCAGCTTCCTGGTCAAACCAAATGCTTTGAGACTAGCCTGTGGACAACCCCTGGCCTAGGGCAGGAAAGCAAGGCTGCAGGGAGGGATGAACCGGCCCTTTTCAGGAGGTACTTGGTGGGGGGGGTGACAGCCTGTCAGTCTCATTTTTCCTGGTAGGGCACTGAGACCTCCTGATAGGCCTAAATGACAAAGAGAACCTCCTGTGGCCTTTCCACATGGCAACCATGTAGACCACTGTCTCCTTCTCCGTCTGGTCATGAGTAGTCACTCCACCTCTCCTTACACACCCCAGCCACGGGGAACTCACTATCTTCCACATCATTTCATTCCATGGCTCGGATGACCCTAACCTTTAGAATGTGTTCCTCTCTATGCTGAAATCTCCCTCCCCGTAACTCATCCCCACTGGCTGAATTCTGCTTTGTGGAGCTATATACTTATAACAGCAAAACTCAGGGAGGAAGTAAGGAAGCAGGCTGGGTGGGGCTAGCAGCAGTTCCAGGATGGAGATGGTGTAAAGGATGTACATGGTTTGAAAACACCACAATTCAAGTTATGGTACTTAAAACCAAAAACTGAAAAATAAATCCTATTTTCCATGAGACCAGTAAGAGCTTGGGGACACCTGGCTGATGGGACGCCCAGAGGCAGAGGCACGTGTGCCCTCTCAGGGCCAGGTACGAGAGTCCCCAGGATGTACAAGATTTTTAGATCTACGGAAAGGAGATGAGGTGTTTCTCAAGACTGAAGACCTTGGTTTGATCCCTCCCTCCCTGTTCCGGTCACAATTCCTTAAGCTTCTTCTCAACTCTGCTCATGATGTACTTTTCAAATGGGGCACATGTATCTGAAAAGATCATGGAAGATAAGGTTAAGACTGGGTGGAACTTCAGGAAAAATGTTATTTTATTAGCTTTTAATTTTTTTTAAAGATTTTGTTTGCGAGAGAGAGATATCACAAGCATGGGGAGGGGGAGAGGAAGAGGGAGAAGCAGAACTCCCCACTGAGCAGGGAGCCTGATTCAAGACTCGATCCCAGGACCTTGGGATCATGACCTGAGCCGAAGACAGACGCTTAACCCACTGAGCCACCCAGGCGTCCCAGGAAAAATGTTAAATAACAACTATTTTTAATAGTAAAACAAAGACTGTATTATCAAGTAAATTACATCAGAATAAAAATTTTTTTAAATAGTTCAAGAAACTTCAAAAACGGTCCTGGTACCCCCTTCTAGCTTTATCCTTACATGGCCTTTCCTCTGAGTGTGAGTGTCTCTTCTTATAAGAACACAAATCCTAAAAGATCGGGGCACCATCCTTATGACCTCATTTAACTTTACAGCCTTAGAGGCCCTATCTCCAAACACAGTCACATCGGGGGTTCGGGCTTCCACAAAAGGATTTGGGGGAGACAATTTAGTTCCTAGCAGCCCTGCTGACCTTGGTGGCCTCGGGGAGCACCCCTCAACTGTGCAGATTATGAGCTCACACTTCTCTGCCCTTGCTTGTGTTTTGGTTGGCAAGTCTGAGAAGTCCTGGACTCTCAGTGTGTCTCCTCCCAGGGGTGACACCCAGAGGAGGGGCCAAGTAGAGATGACAGTAGCCCCGCCCCGTGCAGGACATATGTGAGATGTATGTGCCACACCACACTCCCCTTTATTCTTGGCCAAAATTGAGCCAGGCTGGAGCCAGCCTTGGAGTATACAGAGGGGATAGTTTAGAGCTTGGGAAACTCGAAAGCCAAACCAATGGAAATCGCCTGGCCCCAATCTGGAATCCCCGGCCTATGAACCCCCAGTTTCCAGACAGCGACAGGTCAGCTAATCTTTGTTTGGACCTCCAAATATTACATTTCTTTCAAAACCTTCTATAATCCCAAGAGCATGTGGTGACTTCTACAGTGACAATATGTTCATTTATTCATTAATTCAACAAATATTTATTGAGTCTCCACCATATGCCAGGAACAGTGTTTGGCAAATAGTGGTCCCCAAGGACCTACTTTAATGACTAACTAAAATCCAATGTATTATTAGCAAACCCACCATTGTCTGTGGGGGGGGGGGCGGTCTGCGTGTGTGTGTGTGGGTCTGTGTGTTGGGGGGGGGGGATGTGGGTGTGTGTGTTTAGGGCTGGTTCCCTTAAGCAAGCCAAAGGGCTGCCTGTCTTATTTACATCTTTCCTCTGTTGAACAAAGCCATTTCCTCATGGTTTGAGAACATTCATAAATTCTCACCTTGAGTCCAAATTAATGAAGTATAATGACTGATGAACCTCAGGTAGTCCAAGTTGGTTTGACCTCAGTGATGATAGGAAGGATCTAAACTCCATTCTGTCCCAGTCCACCCTCTTCTTCCTCCTTTCTCCCACTCATCCTAGGCAAGGCACTCCCGGGGGTTCAAACTCAGTGTTCTACAGTGAAGATCCAGTTCAATTAATCTTTCCTTTTTTCCACAATTCACTCAGCTCAGTAGCTCTCAACCTTGACTGCATCTTAGAATCATCTTGGGAACTTCTGAAAACTAAAGATGTCCAAGTCCCAAACCCAGAGCCTATGATTTAGTTGGTCTGGAATATGGCCCAAGCATCAGATTTCTTTTTCTTTTTCTTTTTTTTCCAAAAAACTTCCTCAGTAATGCTAAGTTGCAGTCAGCATTGGGAAACATTGATAATCATTTCCCCAGTTGACTATTCCTCTGGGGACCACAGCTCCTATGTTGATCTACAGAGTTAAAGGACTCTAATGGTGGGACCCAAGGCAGGTGGGCAGGGGCTGTTTTGGGTCAGGGCAGCTCCGGGGGAGCCATCAAATCACAGAGTCCTCACCCACTTCTCTACTGCCAGCCCCCAATAGGAGAGAGAATTAAGAGGCATTGCACAGATGTTTCCTAAATTGAAGCGAGTAATAAGAAAGTATTATTGATTAGCCTCACCTGCAGACACTGGGGCCATTTTCGGCCATGACACAATGAACGTCATTTTCTCAAACTGTTGGTGTCTCGGTGGCAAAAAGCAGAAACCTAAACTTGCACGAGCAATAAAGAAAGTCGACTATTCGGGGAGGCATCTCTCAACACCCAAGGAGAGACTATGAAACTCTGCCTCATGGAGGACAGGAATCCAGGGCCCCATAACCAGGGTCTCTCTCAAGTTTCATTGCCTTGAATCATTTATTTTCTCTGGATCTTCCTCATCTTTCTCTGTAAACTGGCTTCTCTGTAAAACGCAGCCAACCAACACACCCTAAGTTTACGCTTCCACAGTTTAAGTAACACAAAGAAACAGACTAGCATCTGCAAACGCTAGTTCCGAACGCTGGGCGGAGAGAACCTGATTGGCTCAGTGTTAGTCAGGTGACCACACCTGGCCAATCAGCTCCATCCAGGGCTGGGATCTCGTGACTGAGTTATGGCTTCCCGGGGAGGGAGCGGCTGTTGTCTGAGAAAGGAGACACGGAGAGACGTTCCAGTTGGTGTCGTCTGTAGTCACACTCAGGGTGGTTTCAGCGACAGTCTTACAGCTGACTTGAGCTAGTCTCAGAGTTTACTGGTCTCACCAACCATCCAGCTCACTTCAGGGCAGGAAGGCAGGAGGTGAGGGCTCTCCCCTGGTGCCCTGACTGCCCTCCTCGCCCTTCATGCAGCTCTTGGCACAGACAGTCTCCAACCTAATTACCAGCCGGAATTAATCAAAGGTATTCCCAACTGCATGAGCGATGTTAGCCAGGAATGTCTCCAACTTGAAATTCTTAAAATAGTTTTGTTTATGAGGAAGTTTTACATGCTAACTTTTTCCAAAAGCCAGTGAGAGGAGCAGTCCCTACAGACATCTGAGAATACTTTGGCTGTCTTAATTCGCTCATGATGTTTCATTAATATCAATTTTCTCCCCGCATCCCAGCCTGGCAGGTTCCTTTTACAAGTGTTCTAGTCTCCCAACCTCTTGTTTCTTGTTTTGTTTAAACTTTTTCTTAGAATTCTTTCTCCGTTTTCTTCTAAATCTCCAAAAGGTGCACATCTTTTGGCTTTAACCGCTCCGTTTAAAAAATGAAGGACATCACAGACTTCTTGGGGTTTTTTTCCCCCTCACTTGGAAGTTACAAGAGGGAGGTTGGAGGGAAAATAGTCTAGAGAGCCAGATTTTAATCGTGCTTCTTAATCCTGCCCTTGGGGCTAGTGGTGTGGAAATTCTGTCTTCTCCCCCACACTTCCAAACTCCAAAAGTCTTGAGTGAGCATCATCTTACTTGGTCTTCTCAATGCCCAGAGACAGAAGGCCAGCGAGGAGCCCTAATCCACAACCACCACTGGCTTGGTCAGAAGTCAGTTGGAGGTCATGTCTGGCTACTTTCTTGTCCCATGACAGTCATTGACTTATTTGCTTTAAGATCCATTCACTGTCGGGCGCCTGGGTGGCTCAGATGCTTAAGCGTCTGCCTTCGGCTCGGGTCATGATCCCAGGGTCCTGGGATCGAGCCCCGCATCAGGCTCTCTGCTCCTTGGGAGCCTGCTTCTCCCTCTGCCTCTCTCTCTCTGTCTCTCATGAATAAATAAAAATAAAATCTTAAAAAAAAAATCAAAAGATCCATTCACTGTCATTCCGCTTCTCTGTATTCCCAAGCTCCCTTGCCAACCGGCTTCTGGGTTCAACCAACGGAAGCCTCTGGCAAAGTAATGGGGGGTGGAAGGAGGTAGAAAGTCAGGGTAGATCTCCTTCTCTCTCCCGTTTCTCCTGTGGTATCTATGGCAGTGCCCCTTCTGTGGCTCTGATTCCCAGCAGGAAGCCCAACGATGGGTCTAGCTCCCTCTGGACAACCTGAATCTTGTTTTAGGTTGCAACATATTATCTTGTTTTCTGTTCAGCCCCAGGAGTGGTAGCAGCTTCCTGATGTAGCCAAAGTCTGCGTCGTATCATCATGCCTTGTGTGGCTTCTCAGATCTTCCCTTGGTCTGTGTAATCAGTCCCCTCTATTAAATTCTCTCTGTTTGAACCATGTAGGGCATCTGCCCACTCAAAATTAAAGTTCTCTGCCTGCCTATAAAACAGCGTTTTGCAAACTATCTGTTGCAAAGGACCGTTTTTAAATATTTTCAATCCATCATGGATTGACACATAACTGGTATGCAGCTAGATCCACACACAGTTTACCATGCAAATGCAACAATAATGGAACTGATCTACACCCTGCTCAACGAGACAAGTCTACCAAGCATGCATCTGGATATTAGAGCAATGTAAAATTGCTATAAAATTTCCAAAACTTACTTTCACCTGTATAGTTGTCTCATCACAGATCTCTGGCAAAGATTTTGTGAGCTGGTGTGGGAGTGTGGACCATTCTTTGAGTAATGTTGTTCTGGGATCCTTTTTATTCACATATAGGACCATTCAATGGTTTGGGAAGTCTGGATGCAGCATAGATCATTTTTCCTTTGGGTTATGCACAATTCTCTGACAGAGCTGTAGTTCTCATCTAGACCATGTTCCCCACAACTTTCCAACACTGAAGACATGACATACTAAAGACAGCACTCACCATGGACTGACTTCTTTTATCAGCAGTTGATTTAATCCTCACAATGGCCCCATGATGAGGTGCCATTGTTATCCCCATTTTACAGAATGGAAAAGTAAACCTCAGAGAGGTTACATAGCTTCACCAGGATCACAGAGCTTGACCCTCACCCCAGTATGTCTGACTCAGTGCCCATGGTCTTAGCTACAATACTGATTTGCCTGATTCATCTGTGTCCTTGGTATTGAACACAGAGTCTGACACATCAAAGGAAAGATTACGAAGGATCAGAATGACCAAGTGCAGCAATACATGGTCTGTTCCTTCTCTCACCTGGGATAGGGCTCTCCACAAAACACCCTGCCATCAGAACTCACTCTTTCCCAGCCAAATCGTCCCCATCAACATCCTCCTTAGAGAAGCCCTTTCAACCCTTCCAGGGCACCCTTCTCTGCTTCCTACAGCTCTAACAGCCTGCGTGCCACACTCTCAAATTCATGCTGAATGCCATACAATCCTATTGTCCCCAGACTGTACTTTAGAACACTTCTTGTCTCCCCACGAGTTTAGGAATTCTTCAACAACAGAGGCTTTTATAATAACAGTGGCTCCTGGCACAGAGCTAATATTTATTAAGCACTTCTTGGCGCCAGGTATTACTTTAATTAATAATTGTTTTATATTCACAGCAATGCAAGTGAGGTGTTCTTATTATACCCTTTTGAGATATAAGGAAACTGAGATGAAGAGAGCTTAAGAAAGTTTCCCCGAGTACAAGTAGGGGCTCGGATTTGAGCCCTTGAATTGTTGGCCTCCAAAGCCTGTATTCAGCCACTGTGCGATTCTTGAATTTTCCAGATACTCCCATCTCTGTGAACTAAGCCTTAGGGAAGGAAGGAAGTACCATCATTGAGAGAGCTTTAGAGCCAGAAAAACACTTGGAGGATTTTTCACTTCTCCATTGTGTAATGAGGACGTGGAGGCTTAGGGTGAGGTGGCTAGCTCACGGTCACACGGCAAGCCCATGTCAGAAACATCAGTGGGTCCTGAGTCCCAGCATGGAGATCTTCTGTCTGCACCAGGTGGATTGCATGCATGTGGATACTCACCTGACTACTGAGATTCCCAAGAGTGGCATGTGGTGTTTTCTGGGTCTCCTGGCAGGCAAGCACTGATTCCAAAGAAGAAAACATAAAAGTCACGGATCCTGGGAACTGTCCGTGAATGTGAATGACTTCAAGTAAGGAAAGGCAGCTAAACATAGAGATGGGAGCCCTTGCCTGGGTGTCAGAAGACCCGGGCTTGAAACCCAGTTCTGCTGCACGCCCTTTGGCAAGTCGCTTAATTCCTCTGAACTTGTTCAAGTGTGCACTCTCTTGAGGAGCCTGCAATGTCCTCGAGGTGGATCTAGCCCACCAACCCCTTAGCCAATGATGAAGTCCTCAGCAATACAGGGGAGGACCTGTGGTGTGGGGTTACAGAGAGGACTGAGGTCAGCATGGTCTGGAAGTGGCCAAGAACTGGTTCCCATAGAATGAACTAGAAAGGTGGGGAAAATTTTTTAATTTAATTATTATTTTTTCCAGTAGCAAAAATAAGGCTGACTTACTGTTGAATATTCTAAAAGCCCAGCAAAGAACAAATACACCTGGAAAACAAATACCTGTAAACTTACCTTCTGAGCATCCTTTCCATCTTGTCACTGGTCATGTTCTTGGTTTTATACAGAGGCAGGAGAGCCTGGCAATGAAGAGTACAGTTTTTGGGGTTTAACTCCCTATCGTGAAATCCCAGACCTTGCATATATGAGCATGTGACTTTAGTGGGGTCACTTTACTTCCTGTATCCTGCCTCAGTTTCCTCCGATTTAAGCAGGGACAACAATAGTACCTCCCACATAAGGTAGGTGTGAGGAAAACCTCTAAAGGAACTTAGAAGAGTACTTGGCACATAGTAAACACTAGACAGTGCTTCTTCTTGACATTCAATTTAAAATATTTTCTGACAGGATTAGAAGTTCTTCACAAATAGGTTTTTCTGAGCTTACACAATGTGCAATTAATGAATGTATCGGCAATCACTTAAGAAGAGTTCAGAAAACCAAGGGAGACAAAGGGCAGGGCCTCTTGTCGGTGGCACAAGCCATATTTCCAGAACTTTCCTTTCAGGGTCCACTTCTCTCATGGGGCATCACCATCTCCCGAAATACCCATCCCTCCCTTTGCCTCGGATGCTTTGGTGGCTCTGCCCACACCTCTGGGTCCCTTTCCCCAGTTCTGAGAGCTCATCCTTCTCCCCCTGCCTGTTTGGCTGGTGACATATAGAAGATTGCAGGCCAATCATGTTATAGAAGCAGCCTCATTCGGATTTGTTTGATGTTCCCCTTTGATTAAATTCAGGCTATGCATTTTTGAGAGGCGATCAGTTGCATTTTTGAGAGGCGATCAGTTTCATTTTCTACGTGGAAATATTAAATCCATTTGGAATTAATTTTGGTGTGATATATTTTTCTTCACTTATATGAAACACCTCCTTTATCAGGTAGCAAATATTTAATTGTGTATATCTTCTGTTTCTGTGATTCAAAAGCCAGTGTCACACTGTTTTAATTACCACAGCTTTGTTATATGCCCCTAAACGTGGTAAGGAGCAAATTCCCGCTTAACAATGCTCCTTTTCTCAAAAACGTCCTGGTTCTTTTCTCCCATGGCATTTTCCAGGTGCGCCTTAGGATCATATGATCAGGTTCCTCAAAAAATACCTTTGGGACTTAAGTTGTTTTAAATTTCTAAATCACGATAGGCAAGATGGACAAGTACTAAACCTTTCCATCCAGGAGCATCACGTGAGCATCAATCAAGCCTTTTGTGTCTTGGAAAAGTCTCGTATTCTTCATGAAGCTCCTGCCCGTTTCTTGGTGGCTCGTTTACTAATTTTGAGTCTCTTATGAACGAACTCTTTGTTTCTCTTGTTCATTGCTTTTTCTGGCTGATTTCAGTTACCTGATAGGATAACCGAGTGATGGTTCAGTTCGGCTCCCTGGAGACTGACTACTCAGGGTTGAATCCGGAGTCATCACTCATTTTCCTTGCCATCTATGGCAAGTCACATGACACTCTGTGCCTCAGTTTCCTCACCTATGAAATGGGGGAGACTGATGGTATCTGCCTCACAGACTGTTCCAGAATGGACTTGTAGAAGGGTGCCCAGCACATGTTCAGTGTTAACCGGTGCAATTTCCTAAACAAGCCCCTTTCTGACCCCAAGGACCTTTCTCAGCAATATGGTGATGAGTGAAAGGGAAGTGGCCTGTGGCCGCCCCGGGCAGAGGGCTTTACTTAATAACCTGAGAGTGGCCCTATGGTGGGAACAGCCAGGGGCGGGTCTGGAGGGAAGCTTCACCCGCCTTCTTCCTCTCAGGCTCCCCGCCCAGTGCCCTCCTAGTCTCATGCCGCGGTGCCCCCTCCTGATGGCGACTCTGGCCCTGAGTCTCCCTTACTCAGTGTTCACAGGTGGAGTTCTGGCCCTCCTTCCTCATGGCTGTTTCCAGGTGCCAGAGCCCAATAAGCAGTCTATGACCAGGCCATCCTTGGGACAAAAGCCAGTCATCCTGGGGGAGTACAGACATCTGATTTTAGAAAGTTGGCTGGGGTAAGAGCAGATCGTCCAGAAAAGGGGTATTGGCCACACGGGGCATAGCCAGCACCAGAGGGGCAGGCATTTCAGATAAGACCTCGCCCAGCAGAGCCCAACAGTCCACAAGAAGGGATTCAATGCATATCCAGGACCAGAGGGGTGGGAGAGTAGAAGACTAGAGGGGCCTCGAAGCTCCCCCATGCAGGCTCTGCTCCTGTCCTATATTACTATATGGAGTGTTGTGTGGAATTCCCCTAGAAAGAAAGGATTTCAGCATTCTTTAAAAACAAAAAACAAACCACACACACACACAAATTACCCTCTCCCCATCCTCTCTGCTCAACTAACTCCCACTTGCCCTTCAAGCTTTCCAAAAAATCCTACCCAAAGAGGTCCTCACTTTACATTCTCTCAAAATAGTTGTCCTGGTCTTTTGGAGAAGTCATCACATACATTACATTACAGTGATAATGTATTTATTTTCGGAGGCAAGTTGTTTATCGTCTGTCTTCCTCATCGGATCAGAGTGGCAGAGTCAAGACCTGGTTCCATCAGTTCTAAATGAGTATCATTGAAGCATTCCTGAACACCTCTGTGCCTGTGCGTGCTTATCCGTAAGAGGGGCTAACACGTGCTCCTGTCTCGCGGGCTTGTTGCAAAGATACAGCGAGATCATCAGTGAAGGAGCATGGCGAGGGCGGAGCGCTTTTAACCCAAATTGAATACTGTGGCCATCATCCTCATCACCTTCATCACTGTGTTCATCACCATCCTTAGCCTGGGGACTATGTCCTTCTTGTTCACTGTTGTCTCTTTAGTGCTTAGCACAAAATAAGACTCAGGAAATGCTTATTAAAGGAATGACTGAGAGGTTGGTTAAGCGACTGCCTTCGGCTCAGGTCATGATCCTGGAGTCCCAGGATCGAGTCCCACATTGGGCTCCCTGCTCGGCAGGGAGTCTGCTTCTCCCTCTGACCCTCCTCCCTCTCATGTGCTCTCTGTCTCTCTCATTCTCTCTCTCAAATAAATAAATAAATTAAATTAAATCTTTAAATGAATGACTGAGAGAATGAACGATGGAGTGAACGCTTCTCTGCGAACACACCTGCCCTACTTCTAAGGAGGCATTTCCTTTGCGCCATTAGGCTGATCTTTCTTATTTTTCAAGTGGAAAAAACAAACCTTTTCCCCAGGTGAAAACACTTAAATGTAGCCTGTGAAGGAATCCCGACATGTCGTGTGTTCTCAAAGATATCTGGCCAGGATACTTTATGGGGAACATTTTGAGGCTGCGAGGAGTGTAATTTTCCTTGTGAAATGTCTAGGTTTCTTTTCTGGGTCATTTTTCATGTGCTTGTCACTTTCCCAGACTAATTGGTGGGCTCCTTTCCCCGGCTGTCTGAGCAGGCTCTTGCCCACCTGGCCCATCCACCGCTCGACGCAGCCCACTTGGGTGTCGGGGAAGCACCCAGGAAGGGACCCAGGAAGTGTGAGTTCTGTGGGGTTTTAGGAAGGTCTCTGCCCTTCCCTGGGCCTCAGTTTCCCTATCTGGACTACAAAAGGCTTTAACTCTATTAGCAAACATGAGAGTTCCAAACTCTACGGGAAGCCACCGACTTGGTGTTGGCCAAATTCCAATTCTGGAAATATCTTTCGGCTTTGCACACTCAATGTTTTCTGCTTCCACCATCGATGGGGCTCACAGACCCACAGTACCCCAAAAACCTCCAAGTGCAATAACTAGTAAGACAGCTCTGCTTATAGGGTGAATGAACAGCCCAGGGCCATAAATCCATGCACAGAGTTTAATCAGGGGTCCTGGCTGCAGCGCTGAGGGGGAAACTGAGACATCCAATTTAGTTCTTTGGCACTGAAGAGTTGATGTTCAGCCCCTCAGGAGTGGGAGGAAGGCCAGCCTTCAATAGAGGTGCCAGGTTCCCACTTTTCCAGATAAACTCTGGGAGACGGCCAAGAAATGCATTTGTTGGTCCCAAGGACCTCCCAGGGGAACTTGGGATGACCTGTCGGAAGGGCAGGCAGCCCTGGAATAATACCCTTGAACTCACTGCGAGAGGGAGAGACTCCACAACGTCTGGTTCAACCTGCAAAGGCGGGCCTTTTTTTGGCAGGAAGGGACAATCTCAGGTATGACATCAAGGAGTGCCACTCATAAGATCCCCTTACCCAGTCTTCAGGGATTTCCTTCAAGTTTCTTAGAGACATGGGCAAAAGGGTTAAGTCAAACAGAAGTTGCTGACAGTGGAAAGCATACAGCCTTGCCAGCCAGAATGGCCTGGGTCCAAATCCCAGTTCCATCCCACTTCAAGAGCCATTCTCTTCCCTGAAGACTTGCAACAAGGATCAAAGTCAATCCAGCATGTAAAAATGCCCAGCCCGTAATAGGAACTCTGGACATTTGTAAACTCCAGAAAAACATGTGAACCTTAAAAAAGAAAATGCATAAAAGGAATTTTAGGAAAAGGAAAGAATGCCCTCCACCCCTGGCATCCTGGAAGAAGGAGACAGATCACAGGAAAGAATGATGTTGGTGTATGTGTGGTGGGCTGAATGGTGGCCCCCCAAGAGTTATGTCCACATCCTAGTCTCTAGAACCTGAGAATGTGACCCTATTTGGAAAAGGGTCTTTGTAGATGTAATGAAGTGAAGAATCTTGAGAGAAAGGGGTCCTCCTAGATAACCTGGCTGGGCCCTGATGCCGACAACCAGCGTCTGTATCTGAGAAAGGCAGAGTGAGCCTTGACACAAACAGGAGAGGAGAAAGACCAAAGAGGACAAGGCAGCATGATTGCGGAGGCGATGCGTCCACAAATCAAGAAATGTCACCAGAAGGACAAAGAATGGACTCTCCCCTGGTGCCTCCAGAGCAAGTGCACCTTCAATTTGGACCTCTGGCCTCCAGAACAGGGAGAAGATACATTGCCATTGTTTTAAGCCATCCACTCATGGTAACGTGTCCCAGCAGCCACAGAAAACCGGCACGGCAGGTGGGGCTGGAGACCGAACTTCTGCCTTCAGGAAGGAGCAGAACCGGGAGCCTACACCGGTCCCTAGTCCAGGCCGGAGGAGCCTCTTATTGCCTGCATTTGCAAGGCTCTGACTCCAGATGCGTTCTGGTCTCGATCGCCCAACATCCATTTTTCCCTTCTTCTGTCCTCCTTTGGGATATTCCTTCTCCTCCATTGTGTGGGTCTGTAAATCAAGTCCTCTGTGGTCCCCCCCTCCAAGAAGAGAGCATGTAGCCCAGGGCTGTTCAAGTAGACCCTCTGTCTCCCAGGACCCAGAAACTTGAGTGGAAAACATCATTAGGGCTGTGCCCCCACAAGACTGTTCCATCTCAGCATGCTGAGCTCTAGCGCCCCTTTTTCTGAACCACTTCTTCCGCCCCGCCCCCCTCAACCCAGGGAGCCCTTCCCTCCAGCTTTCTAATCAATTTCTTTGTTGCCTTGGTCTGTCACCATTGCTTGCGACCCCACAGTGCAGCAGCTGGGGGGGGGGGGGGTGAGAGCTCACCAAGGAAAGAGAGAGGCTCAGGAGATAAGGGGAGTGTCCTACCCTCCTGATTAGCTTCTCCCTGGTATGGATGGAAACCTCAAGGAGACACAGGGTGCCTTCGTGCTTTATGTTAGTTGTCTGTCCCTTAAAAATAGAATGTCCTTCTGCATGTCCCTGCTCATGTGAAGCTGTTCCCATGGCCTATGAACGTTTGAATCCACAGTTCCTGGTGCAAAGCAGCATTATTGATATTTGGCAATTGACATGTAGGACACGGAGCATGGAATATCTTATCTCTGGGAAGTCCCGGTCCAGCCAAAGCTAGCCATAGGGAAGGGTGAGAAACCATTCATGGAAAGCCTGAGATGATCCTACAGATCAGAAAGGAGACTATCTGCTCACACTACTAAACCTTTACTCAACCTGTGAAAAATAGAAGGGACCTTAGAATGCATTTAGTCCAGAATCATAAATGCCTAGCTGTCAGGGTGCTTAACCCATGCTCATGGCAGACATTACTAATCGATTGCAACACTCCCTCCCTCTGAGCCCTGCTGTAGTTTCAGAATCCTTCCCCATGCAGGGCTCCACGAAGTGCCTACTGATTGAGTTAAATTAGCACAAAACCTATTTACCTTCATTGACGGTGCGCAAACTCCTCGTTTGACAAATGGAGAGACTAAGAGAAAGGACATATTCCAAAGTCATTGAACACAGGAGCAGTAGATGCAAGACCTACGTTCCCTGGATCCCAGCCCCCAGCACTTCCCATCACCCCACGAGGGCTCTGGAGTGGCTGCCTCCTTGTGAAACATTCTCTGCCCTTACACTTCTGCTCACTCCATCCAACCAAGCCCTCAAGATTGTAGTGTTTATTTTAGCGAATGCACAAATCTGGTCTCTAAAGGATGAGCATTAATAAAATATGCACTCTAACTCTATGTAACAAGGAAAATATAGAATACATTTTCCATTCCCATTGATCCTCAGGCCACTGGCAATCCACCAACAATTGATTTAGCCATTTGATTAGTTTTGGGGGAAAACATTATATTTTAATGGGGTATATATAATTCTAAGTTAATGCTTTGAAGTTGAACCAAATATTAAAATTACCTCTTTTATGGATGCTGCACAGCTATGAAGCTTTATAATTGCAGCCTGGGCTTTTGTAAGGGATTTGAACCGAGGAGGTGATTTCTGCAAAGCTGATTGCATGGTCCTGGTGACAGCCAGGCTAACCAGCCCTTTGACGAGCAAAAAGACACAGACAACAGAGCTCATGATCACACCTTGTGTTTGGCCATGTTTCACAGTTCTAGAGCTCAATGGGAACCCTTCTGGGATGCTTCCCTTCCAAACAGCTCCTAAGTCTGTCACTTCTCTCCATATCCTCTGCTAGCTCCGAGACACCACCAGCAATTACCGGGACATCTGCATTTGTTTTTTACGCAGATATCCTTCCTGACCCACTGCCATCCATTGTCCCCATAGCAACTGGAGAGATTTTTTTAGCAATGCAAATCAGATCAGGTCATACCACGGTCAGGCCGTTGCTTAAAATCCACCCATGGCCTCCCATTACCTAGTGTAGTGTCGGCAATTTATGGCCTGGGGTCAAATCCGGCCCTGCTCCCTGTTCTTGTCAATAAAGTTTTATTGGAACATGGCCTCCTCCATTTGTTTGCATATGGGCTATGGCTACTTTTGTAGTCGAGTAAGTATAACTGTAGTCAAGTATGTACAACAGAGAGCTCATAGCCTGCAGGGTCTAAATTATTTACTATATGGCCTTTGACAGAAAAAAGCTTGCTGACCTCTGACCTAGAGAACAAAATTTAAATTTTCTTTCCTAAGCCCACCAGGCCTTCTGTGATCTGGCCCTGCCTACCCTGGACCCTCCTTTGATACCATTCTCTCCTCTGCTCACTTATATGATTAGCCCTCCTGTTCTTCCAATACCCAATGCTTGGTGCTGCCTCAGGACCTTTGCCCTTGCTGTTCACCTGGTGCTCATTCACCTGATTGTCACATGACTGACTCCTTCCCCTGGCTCAGGTCTTCATGAAAACATCATATCCTCTGAGTGGCCTTTCTGGTACATTAATGATGCTCCCCCAGTCACTCTTTTACTCACTGCTGTCTTTAATTTTCTCCAGGTGAGTATAGAATTAGTCTTCCAAACCAGATGCCTTTGAATGTAAAAAGGGGGTGCTTTAGTCATTGTGCTGGGACAGTAAATGTAATTGGGGGATATGTGATCGCTCGATGCACGGCACCCCTTTATATATATATCTGTTCTTTGTCTTTCTCCCCCACACAGAGGGAGCCCCCCGAGAGCCGGGTTGGACCTAGGGCCTGGAAGCGTTCTGGGGAGTGTGTGTAGAGACGCTCTCGAACTCCTCGCAGCAACCGTGTCGGGAAGATGCTGCTGCCACCACATGTCACCGCCCAGCAACTGGAACCAAGCTCAGCTGCAGAGAAGCATCCCTGGCACCAGTGTCCTCGCTCAAGCACTCCCCCGGCCTCCGGCACTCACATCACCTCGAGTGGCCCTTGTGCGTCAGTAGTAAGGGTCAGTGGCTAACAGGAGCCCCATCTTACAGATGAGACAACTGAGGCTTGACATGGTGAAGACACTTCCCTCAAGGGGCCTGAGCTCAGTCAGACCAGGACTCCATCTCCTCTCACCTGCCCGCGGGCTCTCTGACCCTTCAAGGGTCTGCCTTCCACCCTGACTGTCCACGGTCCTTATTGGCATCAGCGACCTTCTAGAGAGAGGATGAGGAGCCTTGACAACGACGCTGTTGAAAGCAAGGCGGGAGCCACCAGGAGCCAGACCCAGGCCCGCTTCTGTCCGCCCTGCCCCGGGGCCGGGCTCCCAGGCCCACCCCGCTTTATAGCAGAAGCCTGGATCGGCCAGGGCTGCGGTGGGCACCTCTCCCCAGCCGGGCTCTCAGCTCCGCAGGGGCGAGAACCCGGCAGTCCCGCAGCTCATCTCTCCGAGCGCCTCCCACAGCGCTGGCGGCACAAATAAATTTTATTTATTTGACAGAGAGACACAGCGAGAGAGTGAACACAAGCAGGGGGAGTGGGAGAGGGAGAAGCAGGCCTCCCACCAAGCAGGGAGCCCGATGCGGGGCTCGATCCCAGGACCCCGGGATCATGACCTGAGCCGAAGGCAGACGCCCAACGACTGAGCCACCCAGGTGCCCCCTGCGGCTACTTTTGACGCCAGAACCCATTCGGTCCCACCGACGGGCGTCTCGGCCGCAAAGTGCATGCGCAGCCGTGGTCCCGGGTAACGCACGCAAACCTGACCATCCTCCTTCCAGATGCCCTGAGCTGACCCTGCGGCGAACCTCCCCTGACCCCCTTGGTCCAGGACACGGGCTTCAGTACCCTGCTCGGGCACCCCAGGTCCCCCTCTTAGCCTCCGGATGTCACGACTTCCTGCCTCGCTGTGCCTCTTCCAGAGACACCTGCTGCACCCCGCGCCCCCCCCCCCGCTCCCCCGCCCGGGCCCCGTTCCACCACCGCGCCTGCCTCCGCCGCCCAGCCCTAACAGGATGGCTTTCATCCTCATTCAGATACATATTGTATTGGCTGAGAAACATCAAAGGGGCCGTGTCGTTACATATTCTATTTCTGAGAGGAGAAAAGCAGCCCCTTGCTTTATTAACGTGGCAAATGTTGACTCTTGTAATGAAAAATGCACAAACGCTGGGCAATTTTTGATGAATAGGTAATAAAGAGGAGGGCCCCGAATGGAGAGAATTAATTTCTCTTCGGGGTCTCCATTGCAAGCACGTGGAGTCCCGGTGCGAGGCCACCCTGCCCTTCAGACAGGTCCACGTGGGTACTGAGACCCTGGATGCCCAGATGTGGGCCCAGTCCAGGGACACTAGGCGTGACTATTAAGAGGATTCCAGCAACACCCTCTTGACTCCAGGGCAGTGATATTTATTAGTAATTGCAGTAGTCAAGTTATAAACATCTCAGAAATGAACTGTTAACGTGTGTTCAGCTCTTACAGTCATCATCAGAGAGGAGCCCTATGAGAGGGTACAACTATTCTCATTTCCCGTGGGTGGAAACTGAGGTCAGAATGACTTTAACAAGCTGCCCCAGGACAAACCACGAGGTTTCGAGCTTGGAACCCAGCCCTGGGAAAACCCGCTGGAGAGAAGTTTGCAAGTGCAAGATGTCTTTTAGCTGCACAGACGTTGTGATGGAGGAAGTAATTGTGATGGTCTTTCTGTCTTATCTCTGGGCCTAACATAGTCGTTGGCACCCAGCAGCCATCAATACGTGCTTGCCCAACGGACTGAACTCATCTCTCTTGACTTGTGCCTACTTTGGGCTACTGGTTTGGCAGTTCAGTGGTGTCCGGGCCATAGGCCAGCTTCTATGAGATTCTCTTGGTCTTTTCCTCATAGCTGCAAGTCGGCTGGAGCAGCTCCAGCCATCACATCTTCACACTACAGTATCCAAAGCAACTTGCAGGGAGTGAGAGAATGTGAGAGAGGTAATTGTTGGGATGCTCTTTTAGTAAGATGAGGGAAAAAACCTTTCCTAAAAGCCTCCCAGGTGGCATTTAGATGTCAGTATGTATTCAACTTTTTCACTTTTGATAATGATAAGTTGAAGAAAGGTAAAGGGGGGACACTATAGAGCAAGGAATCCCCAGAGTCTGCCCCAAAATCTCAGCAGGGAGCTCTGGGGACTGCTGAGTCCTGCCCCCGCCCCCAGTTCAATGCCTTGGCTCCCAGAAAGACTGACGTGGCCACAAGAAGGCAAAGAACAGGATTTCAACATGACCGAGATTAGCTCCCACACCTGCCCATTGGAATGGTGCTTGAAATAGAAATTAAAATAACCTATGGAAAATGGAGAAAGGTATTTTCTCTGCCTACCCAACAATCATTTGTGTTTCTGAAAGCCAAACAGGAGTCCCAGGGGAGAATGGATAACCAGCAAATGAGAGAGGGAGAGGCAGGATGATGAGACTCAGAGATTTAGGAGGGGATGAGACAAGCTTCAGAATGCTCCTGCTGGGGTGATGATGATGATGATATTAATAATTACGTTTGTCGGCACTACTACGTCCTCTGTTGGGCACTTTACAGAGCACATTTTCTCATTTAAACATTACAGTGACCTATGATGGGAATGGTATTAGCCCATTTTATAGATGAGGAGCCTGAGTCTCACAGGGCTTAAGTTGCCAAGGGCACATAGCTAGTGAGAGACAAAGCCACGATTAGTCCACTGATGAGTGGGTCTCAGAAACCTGGCATGAGGAGAGACCAGGTGGGGCCAGTGGTCTTTAGCTTCAGCTGACCCCACAGTCAGGCTGTCCCTGGAGTCATCCAAATCTCCCCCAAGCCTCCCTGCTGTTTCCAAGACCTGAGCCCCTGGGGTTCCGAGGTCTCCCAGCTGCAGCCGCCCTTCCTGCTCCCTTCGGTGGGATACAATACTGAGCGCTGACTCAGACTCAGCATTGGGGATTAAGGGTAGGACTTGGGCCTGAGACTAGATCAGAGTTTCCATGGTAGCATGAGTATGATAGAGTGATAGGGTTCAAACAGTGATTGTAGTCATGACATCACCCCACATCTGCTGCCAAATCCTAGCCTTCCGGCAGTTGCCATGGCCCCAGAGATGGGCCCTGCTTCCAGCCCCACAAATCTCCTCTAGGTGGCCTGGTCTAACCCCAGCGCCAGGCACACTCTGCCTGCACACCCTCAGCCCTGAATCCCTCACCTGGATCTATTCCTTCCACTGTGGCCTGGGTGCAGACAACTCTCTGGGGCCAAGCCCTACCATTCTATTGCTTCTCTCTCATCCTGCTTCAGCTTTTGGTTTTGGCATATGCTGCCAGCTTGCTAGATACAGCCTAGATACAGCCTTGACTATTCTGGTGCCAACTCCCCACATCCCACAGGAAGCAGACACTTTCCCAGATTATCATGGCAAGCTGTCATGTATGGTTGTGCAGGATGTGCACTGCACAAAGGCTTCCAGCTGGGGGCATGAGCAAAGCTAAACTCGGCCCACACACTGCACACCAAACCATGTGACCTAGCATGGGGCTGTATCTGTTCAGAGGAAGAGGCATCTTCTCTTCACACAAGGCACCATCAGTAAGCCAATCTATATCCTAGCTACGGGGGAAGGGACAACTTTCTATACTACTCACGAAGGTGCTATATAAGTTAGCATGAGCCGAGTCACCCCATGGTTTTAGAAGACTCCATTGCAAGTCTCGGTTAGTATAAGCTTTGAGACCTAGGAAAAGAGGCATTACCCTTCTGAGCTACCTCAGTATCTTTGAAGGTCATTCCAATCATCACAACAGGAGGGGGGGGGCAAAGAGTGGGGCCCCTGGCCTTCAACAGGCAAGGGAGAAAACAACACCCAGACCTCTCTGATTTCAAAGGTAAAAGCAGACACCGCAACCTAATTATTTTCCTGACCTGAGAATGAAACTTGATGTAGACCCACTTTCAGACAATACAGACCTGAGAGCAGAGAGAGAAGATTTATTTTCCAGGAAAACTTGAAAGGATCTGTGGCATCCCTGATGTTGTCGCTGATTGAGATAATTCAGGAGCGTTATTTATTCATTATCTGGAGGTTTTTGGACTCTGAACTCAGGCTTGATTTCCCTCCTTTCCCCTCTCTCTCCTCTCCTGAATATTTGTTACAGTTGCATTTTTTCAAACCATTTACTGTCGAGAGGGTAAGTGGAGTGACACAGCTCATAATGTGCAAATAAATGGGAACGAAGCTCGTCAGCTCGAGTGGGATGAATTACTGTGGCCAGCGAGATGCAGTGATGGGGAACAGCTGCCGGACGCCGGTGGGGGCTCGAGCAGGTACGGCGCTGGAGTGGCCGGAATAACACTTACTATGATTTATCAAAGAGCACTTGAAAGCCCCTCAGAGGCTTTAAATAGGCATGAAAAGAGGCTTCGTGGCACTCGGGCCCTGGCAGAACAGAGTGATTAGCGGGCTCAAATGCCTGACCTCGTGTGCGGCTTCCGGACTGGAGAAGCCAGAAATCTTCAAAGGCACTCAGGAAAGATGGCCAAGTGGGGGCAGTTCCAGGCGAGGGGACCTGGAGCCAAGTCCCAAGGAGGGGGGGGGCGGGGGACTTCCTAGGAGGAGGTGAGTAAGCGGGAGGCTTGAGGAACTCATGGGGTGGCACAGAGGCTGCACGAGTTTGGGGGACCTGGGGTCTGGCAAAACAGGGGGCAACCCATGAGAGCAGGGGTTCTTGGTCAAGGTTGCCCCCAAGCGTGCATCAGAACTCTAAGACTGTGGTCTGCCCACTGGTCATGCTTGGAGCTACCCAGAAAATTCTCCCTGCCCCAAGTGTTCTCCCCCATTTGCTTGCTATGGTACCTACAATGTCCCCCATTAAAAATGATCCCTTTAGGAGAAGCAGCACCCTATTTGGGCAGGCTTTTTCACGTACAAACTCCTTTGAGAGACATGGCACAGCCAAGATGTCACATATGAATGAATCCTGGGAGGTGTTCGGGCTAAGCTGCAATTTCCCTCCTTTCCCACAGCTTGATATCCACCCCGCCGGTGCAGGAATTTTTGACCTTGGCTCTATTGACATTTTTGGACTGGATAATGCTTGGTGGGAAGAGGGGAGAAGCTTCCAAGTTGCATTTTAAGATGTTTTCAGCATCCGTCCTCTCTACCAACTAGATGCCAGGAGCACCCATTCCCCAAGTCTCGACAGTCAGAAATGTTTCCAGACATTGCTGCACGGCGGCCCCCAGTCCCACCCCGGGTTAGACAACCCCTGCTCTCGTGTGACACCTCTCAGACCGTGCTGGAATGATCTCTTGTGGATCTGCTTCTTTGCTTTGAATTTAAAACAATTTTTTTAAATTAATGTTTTTCATGAAAAGAAATCAATTTTAATTGAATTTAACAGAAAAAAAAAAAAAAAAAAAGGAAATAAACCTGAAGGAGTTGCTGAGCTTCCAGCTACATGTTTTGTTACGGCAAGACCTACTTAAAGTGAAGGAAACACAGATTACCAAAAGCTGAAGAGTTTGGAGTTATTCGGTTTGGTAAGCTACACACTTCAATTTTACCGCTGCATGCCCATCCTTCCTCTCAAGTCTCCACCCATATACTGGTTAAGTCTTGAATCACATCCTCCAAAAATCACATGTTGAAACCCTCAGCTCAAGTACCTCAGAATGTGAGGTTATTTGGAAATAGGGTCTTCCCAAAAGAAATCTAGCTAAAGTGAAGTCAGCAGAGTGGGCCCTAACCCAGTAGGACTGGTGTCCTTATGAAAAGGGGGAAATCTGGGCATAGAGACAGGTGCACACACAGGGACAACACCTTGTGAAGATGAAGGCAGAGATCGGGGACACCAGGGACTGCTGGCAAACCACTAGACGCCTTTGGGGGGGCACCAACCCTGCCAACACTGAGGTCACAAGCTTCCAGCTTTCAGAGCTGTGAGACAAGACATTTCTGTTGTTTGAGTCCCCCAACCGGGGTCCTTTTTACAGCAGCCCTAGCACGCTCATATAACACTAAATGCTTTTTCCCTTAGTTATCATTAGCTTTATAGTTTAGGTCAACAACATGCACACTCTCTTCTGTACCCTAATCCCTAAACTCTTCAGTCTGAACTTATGTATTGAAATGGGGTAAATGGCCCCATCTGGGTCCTCTCCATTACTTCTCATTCCAGAATTCTTCTTTACTTTGACTCATCCCCAGGTTGGCTAGATTCCATTAAGCATTCCTTCCTCCCTTCTTCCCTTCCTTCGACCCTCCCTCCCTCCCTTCCTTCCTACCTTCCTTTCCTTCCTTTCTTCCCTTCCTTCCTTTCTTCCTTTCCTTCCTTCCTTCCTTCCTTCCTTCCTTCCTTCCTTCCTTCCTTCCCTCCTTCCTTTCCTTCCTTCCTTCCTTCCTTCCTTCCTTCCATCCTTCCTTCCTTCCTTCCTTCCATCCTTCCTTCCTTCCTTCCTTCCTTCCTTCCTTCCTTCCTTTCCTCCTTTCCTACCTCCCTCCCTTCTCTCTGTCTCTCTGTCTCTCTCTCTTCCAGGAAGAATCCCTAGGTCCTACATAACTAAGTTCTTGTGTGCTTAAGAGTATGTGTTGTCTTTATACTTGAGTGGTAGTTTGGCTGGGCATAAATTTGAGGGTCTTATTTTTTCCTATGAGATCATCATAAACATTATTGCCTTATGAATTGCAAATTGCTAGGGAGAAGTTCGAGGCACACCTGGCTATTTTCCCCGTGGACTTGACCCTCTTCCCCCAGTACCCTCCACACCAGATGATGACATGTGTATGTTTGACCTCCTTTGTCTTCCATGTTTATCATCCCCCATCATTTTGATATCTATACTTTGTATTCTCTTCCATTTCAGTGTTATAGTGTTCTCTGACCTGTTTGCTCACCACCTCCCTGGCTGAATTTTTGCTCATGGGCATTTTTGTGGTGGTTGTTTTCAGTGGTGTATTGGACTCTGTAAAGCTTCTGCCTTCTCTCCGTTTCTTGCCTGAGCTTTGCTAGTTTGCTTTTTCATCAAGACTCTGATTTCTTTTTTGTAGAAAGACCATTGCATATAAATCCTTTGAGTCTATGGAGGCCCATTTCTCCAATTCTCCCTCTGTTGCACTGAGTAATTCCCCTCGTGGTGTATGCTCTTCAGCAGCTTTTGCCCGGATTTCTTTCCCTCCACCTGATTTTTATTTTTATACCACAATTTTGTTTATCCATTCATCCATCAATGGACACTTGGGTCGCTTTTACCTTTTGGCTGTTGTGAGCTACTATAAACGTGCATATACACATTTTTCATTGAGACCCTGCTTTCAGTTCTTTTGTGTATCTCCCCAGAAGAGGAACTGCTGAGTCTTATGGTAATTCTTTGTTTAATTTTTTTGAGGAAACACTAGATTGTTCTCCACAGCAGCTGTACCATTTTATATGCCCACCAACTATGTCCAAGGGTTCTACTTTCTCCACATCCTTGCCAATACTTATTTCCCAGGGTTTTGTTTGCTTGGATTTTCCTTTTCTTTTCTTTTCTTTTTTTTTAAGATTTTGTTTATTTGAGAGAGAGCACGCGCGCATGCACACCAGTGGTGGGGGGAGAAGCAGAGGGAAAGGAAGAGGCAGACTCCTCGCTGAGCAGGGATCCCAATGTAGGACTCGATCCCAGGACCTGGAGATCATGACCTGAGCAGAAGGCAGACACTTAACCGACTGAGCCACCCAGGCGCCCTCTAAATTATTCTTATTTGCTACACAGAAAAGGCATAGCAGGACACATTTCCCCCTTGCCACAAGGAACTAACAGGACCCCCCTTGTGCACCCCGTCCCCCTACTGCCCTGTCCCAGGACCCTACCTGGCCCAGAAAAATATGACCCAGATGTCATCAGGGCTCTCTCTGGGTGATAGGAACATAGACCTCCTCTTTATACTTTTTTTCTGTTTTATAAGCTTTGAAAAGTGAGCATAATTGTTTTTGGGTTGTTTGTTTGTTTTATTTACTTGAGAGAGAGAGAGAAAGAGAGAGCGCACAAGCAGGAGGAACGGGAAAGGGAGAAGCAGGCTTCCCGCTGAGCAGAGAGCCCAATGCGGGACCTGAGCCGAAGGCAGACACTCAACCTACTGAGCCACCCAAGCACCCCAATTGTTTTATAATCATAAAACAATTGGGTATAATAATGATGACATTTTAAATGAGCACAGACTTCTAGCTAAAAATAAAGTCATTTTTCTCTACTCGTCTCCAGTAAAAGCTACATAAAACAATCACAATTAAGTCAAAATAGAGATAAACTTGGATTTCAATGGAGCAAAGACGTGTCTATATTCCCAGACCATCTCTCTTTATCTGGAACAAAGCTCCACAGGTGAAGAGAGCTGACACAGCTGTCCTCATACTTCAGGGGGGCATCTGCTTTCTCTGAAAATAAGGTTCAGCCCCTCTTAAAAAGACAGGAAATTCTATTATTTTTTTTTAAGATTTTATTTATTTATTTGAGACAGAGAGAATGAGAGACAGAGAGCATGAGAGGGAGGAGGGTCAGAGGGAGAAGCAGACTCCCTGCCGAGCAGGGAGCCTGATGCGGGACTCGATCCAGGGACTCCAGGATCATGACCTGAGCCGAAGGCAGTCGCTTAACCAACTGAGCCACCCAGGTGCCCAAAAAGACAGGAAATTCTGACACCTGCTACAACATGGATGGACTTCGAGGACACTATGCTGAGTGAAGCAAGCCAGCACAAAAAGACAAATACTATATAATCCCACTGATATGAGGTTCCTAGAGTAGTCAAATTCATAGGGACAGAAGATAGAAAGGTGGGTGCTAGGGGCTGGGGAAGCAGAGAACAGGGAGTTATTATTTAATGGGGACAGATCTTCAGTTTTGCAAGAGGAAAAATGTTCTGTGAATGGAAGGTGGTGATGGATACTCACTGGTAAGAATGTACTAATGCCATGGAACTATACACTTAGAAGTGATTAAGATGGTACATTTCATGTTATGTAGCTTTCACCACAGTTGTAAAAAAAAAAAACAAAAACAAAAGAAGAAAAACTAAATCAAGAATCGGAGAGAAAACTGGCGCCCAGAGAAAAGACACAGGGCGATCCTGGGAGGCAGGTACCCCACCCCCAAGGACGGCATATGCATCTCGTCAGTGTGTGGTTCCAGGCTGGCTGCAGGAGAAGGGTCTGACCCCCCCGCCCTGCCTACCTGGGGGCTCTCAGTGAAGCTGCAGAGTCCAGGTCAATGACCTTGGAGTCATCAGGAGATAAAATCAGACAGAATATGATCATTTATATCATATTATCATATATCATTAATTAAAAGATTTATTTACTTACTTTAGAGAGAGCACAGGGAGGGGCAGAGGGAGAGAGAGAGAGAAGCAGACTCCCCTAAGAACAGAGCCCAACATGGGGCTTGATCCCACAACCCTGAGATCATGACCTGAGCAAAAATCAAGAGTCGAACGCTTAACCAACTGAGCTGCCCAGGCGCCTCAGGGAGGCAGTTTTTTCAGAGATAAAATGCCCTGTGACTAGAATGTAGACTGGCAATGGAAGAAAGAAGAGGGATAATTCAAATCAGTGCCATTCAGTGTCATTTTCCACAGGTTCACCAGGCTCTCTGTGGTCCACGGCAAGGGTCATGTGTGAGATTCATAATCACCCACGCCTGGTGGGAGGGCAACTGCACTCTCAGCCGGGGCTGGTGTTGCTTCCTGCTGCAACGAGAATTGCCTCTTATGTTTATCATCCATGCTCTAATTTATTCATTCATCTATAAGCGGTCCATTCATTCATGAAGATAGAGGGTGAGAGAGAGCACTTAACCATGTGTGGCTCTGGGAAGCAAAGCAAACACAGCCCCTGCCCTGCAGGAGCGAACACTCTAGTGGGAGATACAGACATTTGTCAGGTAATCGGGTGAAGGAATGTAAGTTGCAGCTGTGACCAGTGTTGTGCAGGAAGAGTCACGTGGCATAGGGAGAACCCATGAGTGGAAGGGATAATCTGCTCAGGCTACGGGGAAAACCTCCCTGACGAAGCTTGAGCCAAGACCTGAAGGATGAGCAGGGAAAGAGACCTTCTAGCAGTAGGACCAGCATGTGCAAAGGTCCTGTGGTGAGTGGGAACATATAAGAACAAGGAAATGCAAGATGTGTGTATGGCAACCGGGCACTGAGGGTGAGAGCCAGGGCCATGCAAGCTGAAAAGTCTCTCAAGGAAGCTGTATTTTCATAGGGGGCAATGCCTCTAGCCAACTTACTCCCTAATGATGGTGTAAGGCACCTTGGCAGTACTTGGAGAAAGAGAAGTGATATGTAAGGGTGTTCAAGTGGGACAAAAAGCACCTGTAGAGGCTTGGTAGCGGGAATGAACATGGTGTAGCCAAAAAATCCACCTGCCTAGAGTGGAAACTCTAGCAAAGCATTTTGATGGGGCCCTCTCTGTGCCCCAATTGCCTTGCTTGCCCTCAACTCTAGGGGCCTGCCAGCCAGCTTCCCCTTCCCCTAGGGAGGCCTTAGGGGGGCTCCAAGTTTCTGGAACCTGGAGCTCAGCTCACCTCTCATGTAACTGAGAGCACGCTAGCTGACTTGATCTTCCTCTTTCCCCATCACCACAGCCTGACTCAAGAGTTCTCAGTCTTCATTCCACCTGCTCTGGCTGAAAAGCTGTCCTTCTGTCCAATGCCAGATACTTCTTGGACTTCATCAATTTTGAGATGCACTTTTTTCTCAAGGATTTTATTGATTTATTTGAGGGGGGGAGTGACAGAGGGAGCAGGGAGCCCACTGCAGTGTTCGATCCCAGGACCCTGAGACCATGACCTGAGCCAAAGGCAGCCGCTTAACCAATTAAGCCACAGATGCGCCCTTTTTTCTCACATTTTAACATCATTGAAATTGGGAGTGATGCTGGACAGGAACAGTCGTGACGTAACTGGTGTGCCTTGCACGTGGGTGTCAAAATGTGCACAAGGGGCTTATTTCTTAGAAGGAAAATTCTGAAGACAGTAGTGCAAGATTCTTTTAAGAAAACACAGACATCAATGACTCGGAGCTCAGAAAATCTGTTCTCTGAATATGATTAAGGAATATCTTCACCAATTTATTTCACTTACGTTTTCCTTTTTATGTGTACAAATGAATGATCTCTGATAAAAATCTATGTTTATGTAAGTGTGAAAGAGCGCTCTCATTACGTATGAAATACAAATTCTAAGTGATTGAAGAATTATGATACTTTGGTTGGCAATGACTTTTCACTTTCTTATTATATAAAATAATGATGCATTTTACAATTGACAGAGTCAATGAAATTCAGTAAAATGCACTCATAAATGTTAACACTGTTTTTCATCCCCCCCCCCCCGCCCCCCGGCCTGTACACACAGGATATCCTTTGCTCATTCTTTTGCATCTAGCTAGAGCGGAATAAAAAGTTCTAGAATGACTTGGATGAACAACCAGATACCTGCAAGTGATAATCACACTATCCAATATTGGGAGAGAAAATGTGTTTGGTTCACTCAGAAAGTAAATCATCAGGTGAACACACAGGAGGAAGTCTGAGTCAATACGGGAGGACAATTTATTGAAATATTAATTAGAGTCTGTTCTCCCTCTATCTTCCCCTTCAAGCAGGTAGGCGGGCTTTGTAATTCTTGGCCTCTGGAGTCTTAGCCGGGCTGCAAACTGAAGCTGCCTGAAGTTGAAGGCTCTTCTGATCGTTTGGGAGAGGAAAGCCATTGACGAGAGGGTGTGCAGCTGCTGGAGCGGGCTGGGGGTGTCCAAGAGGAGCCTTAACGTGAGAAGCAGGGAGCTGGCCTGAGCCCCGAGGGAGGGTTTCTGTAAACTCATCTAAGTCAAGACCTGCTCCCCACAGATGGACAAACCCGGCAGAGCTCTGGGAGCTGGACCCTAGCTCCACAGTTCCCGGCCTCCCCAAAGGTGCTTGGGTCTCATGAATGGGATGGGAGCTGTGGGCCTTGCAGCCAGAGGGGACTGTGCAGGAGGAGACAGGAGGGGTTTTGCCCTGCATGAGGTCCTGGATGTTCACCCCTCTCGGGAGGTGGGGCAGAGAACACAACTGATCTGAAGTTATAGGTCCCACCAACCTTGGAGCATGAGTCTCCAAGTCAGAAGTAAGTAAATGTAAAGAAAGTGATGGGATATGTTCTATCTTGTGCACTTGAGTTTGTAAACTGACATCTACAGGCATGACACCAATAAAATTATTCTCCAGGCTTGGGCAGCTAAGCATCCCCTTCCCTGAGCATGGAGTCAGGGTCGCTGGAAGTCTGAAGTGCTCAGACCCTGCTGGAAGGAGAGCACTTCTGGAAGGCTGGGGCTCCCCACATGTCCGTCACGCTGGAGACAGCTTTAATGGGCTTGCTGTCACGTGTCCCTCGAAGGCCAGCCCCCCTGGACGGGGCTGTTTGCAAACTCCTCTCCAAAGCAGCTTCTCTTGAAGAGAGTTGCTACACAATCATTACAAATTGATTGCAAAAGAGCTAACAATCATGATTAAATCATTAAATTCTTGTCTACGCTTCAGAGAGCGGTGAGAAAATTAACTTCCCACCAACCTAATTTTTTCCTGAACATGAAATAATGATTTTCTGCCCATCTAATTACAAAGCCAACATCTGATCAAGCCAGCATCCAGAGGGGATTATCGCATGCACGAGTATTAGACCTCATTACCAGCTTGAGTGCAAAATTATTACATCTTGTAATTGGATGGTGAGATTTATATACAGATCGGCCCGGTTTCTGTAAGATTGTAATTACAAGCTTCGTTGGTTAGCTACTTATCACTCAGCACAGAAGAGAGGGAAATAAGCAACAAAAAAGGCATTTCATTAACCCATAACCCTATCAAGGGAAAGCCACTGTAACACCCATGTCTGCATTAGGAAGAACAGCTAAATTCACAGATGAAACAATTTATTATACTCTTTGCAAATGGGATTGCATTTTGTTTAACCCCTAATGAACTCTTTGGGTAAAGTGTCTGAACAAACCATTCATTTTATAGACAACTAGGTTCAATACAGTAATTATAAGGGGTAACTGACTGAGATAAATGCTCACCTGCTTAGAAGCAGTTGATTAGAGACACAATTGGTGGGCGCTGGGCGCCTGCACAAAGGGCCGGCGGCTGGGACAGCGTTGGTTTTCCTGGAGCGGCTGGGAGGGAGCAGGATCCCGCCTGGCAAATCTACTGGACTCGGTGGAAACTCCGCTCCTGCGTTGTCAAGCTTGGCTGGATCGTGCGAGGTTTAATAAAGCTGCAAGGACGACACCGTTTAACAATTTTAGAGGCACTGGTGTGGAACCCAGAAATTTAAATACAGCCTGATGGGGGCTCCTCGCGTGCTCCAGATGCGCGACCTAAATTAAATGTTACCTTTTCACATGTTTATGGCACAACAATGGGCCTCACACAAAGTGGGCTTGGCGGGGTGTGGAACTGAAGGGGGATGTGACACTCAGGGTGGGTTATTTTTCAGCCTACTGACCTGCAGTGCTCTCTGCTTTGGAAACCGGCTGAGCGGGGTGTATTTCCTGGCACATGAAATTCACATGACACTCAGATTTCAGTGTGCATAAAGTTTTATTAGAACACAGCCACATTCATCAGTTTGTATTGCCTGTGGTGGTTTTCTGCTATAACAGCAGAGCAGCGGGGCCAGAAATGTTGACCATCTGGCCCTTTAGACAATGTCTGCTGATTCCTGTTCTGTTCAGCCACACACTCATCTATTCATTCAACAAACACTGACTGAGTATATGCTCAGGTCAGGACCTGCTCCCCACGGATGGACAAACCATTGCAGGTCCTGGGCCAGGTGCTGGAATACAAAAAAGGAAAGGCTACCATTCCTGCCCTCGGGGACCTCACAGGCCGTGGGGGAAATAGACCTGGACAGGGTGGAGCTTCAGCTAACTCAATACCTTCCAGCTTCTTCCCGGTCCAATGGTCCGGATTTCCTCAGGGAAACCAGCCTCACCTTGACGCATGCCGTGTCACCTGGCCTCCGTGATGAGTTTGGGAATGGACACATGGTCCAGTCAGAGCCCATGAGCCACAAGCCAGGACCCTCTGTGGGGAGAAAGGGACACTCCCTCTTTTCATTGGAGTTAAACTTCGTTGTCTTGAGTCTAGAACCATGGGAAGCACGTTGCTGCCTCAGGAGCTTGGGGAAAAGGACCCAAAGAGGAGATGGAACAGATGATGGGAGAGACTGGGTCTTGATTTCACTGTTCCAATCCAACTGCCCCTGAAGTCAGTCTACCCCTGGACTTTTCCATTTTATGAGCCAATAAAGTAGCTTTTGGGCTTGAACCCGTCTACTGTCACAACAGAAAGAATGTACTAATTTATACAAGAATAATTACAAAAGTAGGCAGACTGAAGTGTCATGTACAGGGTATGAGGAGAGCTTGATTCTCCCAGGACTCGAGGAATCCTTCCTGGAAGTGGTAGTTTTGGGCCTGGACTCAGAAGGCTGTCAGGGTTTTGATAAATAGAGAAAGGGAGGGATCTAGTTCCAGGCTGGAGGCTCAGCATGGGCAAGAGTGGGAGAGCATGGAGTAAGTGCAGAAACAGTGTGAAGGAATGCTGAGAGATACTGGTCAGGACCACATCAAGCACACTCATCTCTTCTCCTTCTGAACCACTTCTAAGTATCTGATTCCCAGAGCACTGGGACACATGAACACCAGAGCCCTCTTAGTCGGGAAGTTGTGAGGGTCACCACCACCCAGAGATGACAGCAGGCGGACTTTAGCTTGTCTACCATGATCTCCTCCAGGTGTCCATACCTCGGTCTACTCCCCTCCCCGGGAGTGTAGGAGAAAACTTCCCTTTGCTTCTAACCATTAGGCTACGGCAAAGGCAAAGAGCTGTATGCTGAAAACTATAAAACACTGATGAAAGAAATCAAAGAAGACCTAGATAAATATAGATAGGCCATGTTTCATGATTGGAAGATTCAATAGTTTGAATGTGTCAGTTCCTACCAAATAAATTTATAGATTAAATACAACTCAAAAGCCCCAGCAGGACTCTTCATAGGAACATGCAAGCTGATTTTAAAATATACATGAAGAATCAAAGGAACCGGAATAGAGAGATATAGGCCCAGCCCCCCCTTGCCTTAATTTGGGACCACTCTGAAGGACCATCTGTTTCAGAGCTCTGTGTAAGGCGAGCTGAGGCCTCAGTTGCAACTACGCTGGGGGGGGCAGCTTCTTCTGCCCAGTCCTGCTTTCCTCACTTCCTCACAAAGGGTGTCTGCTGGGACCAAGCCCCAATTGACAAAGCCTCCGTCTTAGAGTCAGTTTCCAGGGAATCCAATCTACTTCAGTGGATTTCAAGACATTTCTACAAATGAAAATGTTGACTGCTTAATGAGTAATTTGATAGTAAAAAAATCAGAGTAATGTGACATAGAAAGTGTGTCTTTGCATCCCTTTAGGAATATTATCTACAAATTTATCTCTGATTCCTGACAGAGTCTGGGGGAAAAAGATTTTACAAGGTATGTGTATACTATATGATTACATTTATGTAACATTCTTCAAGTGACAAACTTGTGGAAATGGAGAACAGGTTCATGGTTGCCAGGGGCTAAAGAGGGGGTGGGAAAGGACAGGAAGTAGATGTGGCTACTGGGGGAACATGAGGAACCCTCATGATTAGGGAAATGTTTGGTATTTTGAATGCATCCCTATCAATATCCTAATTGTGATATTGCAAGATGTTGCCTCTGGGGGAAACTGGGTAAAGGGTACATAGGATCTCTTTGTATTATTTTAATATTTCTTCCAACTGTGTGTGGACCTACAATGATTGCAGATTGAAAGTTTAAGTTAAAAAAGAAAAAAAGAAGAAGAATATGGCAAAGGGGATGGGATGTCACTTCATGTTTAGGTTACATAAAAATATGGATTCTGCCTTGTTAGTGAACGTTCCCTATTATTTTCTAAGCTTGCACGTGTTGCTGAAGCAAGCCACCATGTTGGAGAGATGCATGTGGCAAAGAACTGAAAGTGGCCTCTGGCCAACAGCCAGTTAGAAACTAAGACCCTCAATCCAGCAGCCCCTAGGAACCGAATTCTGCCAGCGATCAGGTGAGCTTGGAAAAGGATCCTTCCCCAGTCGAGGCTTCAGATGAAACCCCAGTCTGGCCAACCCCTTAATTCAACCCTGAAGCAGAAGACCTCCCTAAACTGTGCCCGGATTCCTGACCCACAGAAACAGAAAGATGATAGATGTCTATTGTTTGAAACTGCTCAGTTTGTAGTAATTTTTTATACACTTGTAGATAGCTAATGCTTACACCAAAACAATCAATTGCTGGAATTTCTGAATTTTATTTTGTTCAAGATAATACAGGAGAAAGAAGGTGGATAGAAGGAATCATTGGGAAGGGGAAGGGATGTTGAGCTATCATTATCCTGGAATTAGGTTCAATGTTAGTATCTCTCAAATTTTTCCTTCAATGCATCATTCATGACAGAGGAGCATGTTTAAATATCTAGACCTGTGGTTACCAGATCTTAATGATCAGGAACCACAAAGAAAAAAAATTGCACTATGCACACACACATACACATATACACACACATCTGTACAAATATGTATAATGGACAACATATTCTATATGCTTTTTCTTCATTGTCAGCCTCTCACCATGAGAATGTCAGCTCCATGAAAACAACGTAATTGCATTGCTTATTACCACACCTCAAGGGCTCTAGATCCGTGATTCACTGAGTAAAGGAATGAATGCATATGACTGCACATATGCAAAAAAAAATGACTTTTTGAAATGATGAGATGAAGATAAAATAAGCAGTTATTTTTAATGTTTTTAATTGTGAGGGTGTCATACTATCATTAGCTAATATTTTATAGCCTACTATCCCCTATTATTGTGTCAACAATAAGGATGTTTTTCAAATTATCTTTTTGTTAATTTCAATTGTTTTTAACCAACTTCTTTCAGGTCTTATTAGATAACCCTCATTTTTATCTCATGCTATGGCTGATCAAAGTCCTGTGTGAGGTGAGGGAGTGACAGCCCGACCATACTCTTCACTTCTACTGGCGTTATTATTATCAACTTTAATTGTGGTTTCTTTAAGGGAATCTTCTTCAGCCACTTGCCCTTTTTGTAAAGGCTGATTTAGTTAAATAAGATAAGATCTTCTGTAAATCCAATTAAATTGCCACATGGGAAATACAACTCCTCAGAATGTACGGAAAGAAAAAAAATACCTATCCCTCCTCAGGGCGACGTCCGCTCTTCTCCTCAGGATACCTTGTAGAATTCATAGGGCATACAACCTTTGTGACATAGGACAGAGTGAGGAAACCAGTGTTAATCTGTAAATTTAAAAACTGTTACCTTTTCGGGACGCCTAGGTGGCTCAGTTGGTTAAGCATCTGCCTTCAGCTCATCATGATCCCAGGGTCCTGGGATCAAGTCCCGCATCAGGCTCCTTGCCCAGCGGGGAGCCTGCTTCTCCCTCTCCCCCTGCTTCTGTTCCCTCTCTCGCTGTGTCTCTATCTGTCAAATAAATAAATGAAATCTTAAAAAAAAAAACTGTTAATAGTTCCATTTATTTCCTGAGTTTTAGATTTTAAAAAAATAGATTTATTTAGGGACTGGACCCTATTCCAACAATCTATGTTTCTCTTGTGCCAATACCACACTGTCTTGATTACCATTGCCTTGTGCTAAGTTTTAAAATCTGGAAGCATGAGTCTTCCTAGTTTGCTTTTTTGCCAGATTATTTTGGTTATTTGGGGTCTCTTGCAATTCCTTATGAATTTTTAAATCAGCTTGTCAATTACTATAAAGAAGTCAGCTGGGATTCTAATAGGGATTATGATGAATTTATAGACCAATTCAGGGGATATAAACATTTTAACGATGTTAAGTCCTACATCCTATGCACATAGGATATTTTTCCAATTATTTAATTTTATTTAATTTCTTTCTACAATGTTTGTAGTTTTCATAGTGTGAAGTTTTCACTTACATTATTATTTTAAGTATTTATTAAATTACTGCATTTTAATCCATTTTATTATTTAATTATTTCACTTAAGTTATTCCTAAGTGTTTTATTCTTTTTGTTGTTATTATAAATCGAATAGTTTCCTCAATTTCATTTTCAGATTGTTCCCTGCAAGGGTATCCAATACAATTGATTTTGGCATACTGATCTTGTATCCTGTACTTGCTGAGTTTCAGCAAGGATGTCAAGACCATCTGATGTCAAGACCATCAATAGTCTTTTCAAAACTGGTGCTGGGACAACTGGCTAGCCACAAGCAAAAGAATAAAATTAGATCCCTACCTCACTAGATTAAAAAAAAATTAACTCAAAATGGATCAAAGACCTAAATGTGAGAGCTAAATCCATAAAGCTCATAGAAGAAAACATAGGAGTAAACCTTCATGACCTTGCACTTGGCAAAGAATTCTTAGATATGATACCTAAAGCATGAGCAACAAAAGAGAGAAAATAAATAAATTGAAATTCAGCAAAATTAAAGGCTCATGCTTCAATGAACACCATCAAGAAAGTGAAAAGACAACCCACAGAATAGGAGAAAATATTTGCAAATTCTACACATGGTAAGGGACTTGTATTTAGGATATGTAAAGACAAATATATAAAGATTCACAAAGACAACCCAATTTTTTTAATGGGCAAAAGAGATGACCAAACATTTCTCCAAAAACTATTATACAAATGGCTAATGGACATCATGAGTCATCAAGGAAAAGCTGCTGGACATCATGAGTCATCAAGGAAATGCAAATCAAAACCTCAGTGAGATACTACTCCTCACCTACTAGGAGGCTATAATCAAAAGTCAGACAAACAAGTGTTGGTGAGGATGTGGGAAAATTGGAACTTTCATACCCTGCTGGTGGGAATGTGCGATGGTGTAGCTTCTTTGGAAAATAGTCTGATGGTTCCTCACATGATTAATATACAGAGTTACCTTATGATTTAGCAATTTTACTCCTAGGTATATACCTAAGAGAAATGAAAACATACGTTTACACAGAAACTTGTACATCAATGTTTTTGGAAGCATTATTCAGAATAGCTAAAAGGTGGAAACAAATATCCGTCAACTGATGAATAAATAAACATAATGTGGTATATCCATATAACGGAATGGCCAAATAAAGGAATGAAGTCCTGAGACATGCTACAACATGCATTGACAACATGATGCTAAGTGAAAGAAACCAGTCACAAAAGACCACATGCTATATGATTCCATTCATATGAAATATTCAGAATAGAGGAAATTTGTAGAAACAGAAACTAGGTTTGTGGTTGCCTAGGGCTGCAGGAGGCTGAGGGTGTAGGGGGTAGTAGCTAAAACATATTTTTTGAGGTGACAAAAATGTTTTAAAATTGACTGATAAAAGATGGTACATACTTGTGAATATATTACAAGCCACTGATTATATACCTTAGATGCATGAATTGAATACCATGTGAATTACATCTCAATAAAACTGTTAAAGAATTTAAATAGATATTCTTTCCTGCTGGCTTGAATGTAAACATAATGGCTGGGGCTTGAGCAGCCTCTTTGGACCATTGAGGAGAATCATGATAGTGGAGCAAGAAGACAGAAGGGCTCTAGATCCTGGTCACCATGGACCATCACCCAAGTTCCTGACTACTTATTTCTGTACTTCTATTGCATGACAGAGAAGTAATCTTCTACCTTGTTGGGTTTTTAAAATGGTAGATATAGAAGTTCTGATACTGTCTTCTCATACCTGATTGAATAACACTGTTTTCTTCCTTGGAAGATCACCGGAGGACTCGAGAAATAGGGTGGGTCTGAAGGCAGAGCCCAAACAACCAGATTATCTATTATGCCATTGCCCAAATATTTCTGGCTCTTTACATTTCAAACATATGGTAGGATTGCTCTTCCTGCTCCTTTGTGGTTGGATGGGACAATGGAATTCACATAAGAAATACATATTCTATTACAACCCAATATACACCAATATATTTGACCACACAGAATCTTGATACAGATCCTTATCTTCCCTGAAGCAATACATACGATTTTTCTATTCCATCCAGTGCTATTCTTTTCTGCCTCATTTATTTTAAATATTGATCTTGACTCACTAAATTCATTTTCTTACCCACTAAAGAGTCATAAGCTGTGGTTGGAAAAACACTGCTGTGTGTAGATTTTACAAAAGGTGATTTAGAATGTACACCCACTGACAAGGAAAGATGTCCAGAGTGTAACACTGAGTAAAAAAGAAGGTCTCAAAATAGAATGAATAATATTTTCCCATTTAGGTTAAATGCAGGTATGTGTATGTACGTGTATTTCATCCAAATGGAAAAATAGCCTGGAGTAATAGGCCACAAAATAGACAACAATAGTCCTCAGAAGAGTGAGAGTGGGGATTTGTGGATGATTTCATTTTCTTTTGGTTTGTTTTCCAGCTTTTTCTATGATAGACATCTATTACTTGTATACTTTAAAATGAATTAATTGGGGCACCTGGGTGGCTCAGTCGTTAAGCGTCTGCCTTCGGCTCAGGTCATGATCCCGGGGTCCTGGGATCGAGCCCCGCATCAGGCTCTCTGCTTGGCGGGAAGCCTGCTTCTCCCTCTCCCACTCCCCCTGCTTGTGTTCCCTCTTTCGCTGTGTTTCTCTCTGTCAAATAAATAAAATCTTTAAAAAAAATAAAATAAAATAAAATAAAATGAATTAATTGCATTAAAAAATCAAGAGTGAGGTATACAGAGTCTTGTCTGAAATGAGTAAATGTGGTTGTTAGATCTGTAGCAAGAACCCAAGAACCCCACTCAGTTAAAAAAGCTCAATTGTGGGGCACCTGGGTGGTGCAGTAGATTAAGACTACAACTCTTGATTCGGCTCAGGTCATGATCCCTGAGTCGTGAGATCGAGCCCCACATTGGGCTCTACACTTAGTGCAGAGACTGCTTAAGACTCTCTCTTCCTCTCCCTTTGCCCCTCCCCCCACCAATAAATAAATAAATCTTTAAAAAAATAATAAAGCCCAACCACATGTGGACTCAGGCCTCAGCCAACATCCAGTCTAAGGGCTGGGATCAGGTTCTGGTCTCCTATAGCCTGCAGTGTACCAAGCAACTTCTTCCTCCCTCCCTCTCTTCCTCCAATCCTCCCCTTCTTTTCTCCCTCCCTCCCTTTCGTTCTTACTCCCTACAAACTTTGATGGAGCATCTCTCCATGCCAGGCACTGGGGATTGGCAAAGGAAAAATAACAACTCTGGGACATAGGGACGGCTGAGCTGAGTTTACAGGTAGGCACGGCAGGGTGGACCTGATTCAACACAAGGGCTTAGAGTCTATGGGATGGGGCCCTTGGGGGGAAACTCAAAAGGTTTCCTAGCCCAAGTTCAGCTTGGAGCATCTGCTGAGCAGCACCATTCTGTGAGTCCAGACAGAATAGCTAAGTGACTGACACAAGTCATCACAATTTCACCATTTTGTTCGTCCCAATTAGTTTTCTGAAAAGATGTTGCCCCATTTTGCAGGGAGGGGGGGACTCTGACCACCTTTCCTCCTGCAATTTCTCACACCCTCCAGGCTCAGTGTCCAGCAAATCCTCCTTTACATTAAAGTCCAAGAATCCTTAGAATGTGGAGGTAAATGAACAAGGCAGACCAGGTTGCTGTCTTCAGGAAGCTCACATCCTGGAGCTAGAATTAGTAAAAACATAAATAGGGAAGTGCTTTGGGTTGCAATAAGTCTGTGAAAATAATAAAACTGAATACTGTGACAGAGAGAAGTGGGTGGTACTTTAGCACCTGGGAAATCAGGGAGGACTTCTTGGAAGAGGTGACATTTGCAGTCAAATCCCAAATGAAGTAAAGAAGTCAGCCTCGAGGAAGAACACATGCCAAGGGACTAGCAAGTGCAAAAGCCTCAGAGAAGGAAGATCTTAGTTTGTTCCTGGACCACAAAAAGGCCAGCAGTCTTGAATATGAGCAAGGCTGCATGCAGGGGCTCCAGACAAGGGCAGGCAGGCCTATCATACAGGCCCGGTAGATCTTGCTAAGGACTTGGGACTTGTTCTGAAGTACAATGAGAAGCCACTGAAGGAAAGTGGCATGTTGTCAAAAGATGACACCTTTGTTTGATATCATCCACGAATGCCACAAACACCCCGATATACTGCACTGAGAAGGACACAGCATCACTAATGCTGTGGGTTGGGTTCTTAACCCAATCATGGGAAAACACTGGACAAATCCAAATTAATAGACATTCCACATAATGCCCAACCAGTGCTCTTCAAACACAGGACTTGTCATGGGTAGGAAACTTGAAAACCCTAGACGCCATGTGGAATCCGGAATTGAATCCTGGGACATTAATGTCCTAATGTCAGGAGAAAAACTGATCAAATTTGAATAAGGTCTGTAGTTTGATTAATAGTTTTGTATTAATGTTAATTTCCTAGTTTTGATCACTTACTATGAGATGTTAACCCAGAGGAAAGCTGGGGAAAGGGTCTATGTAAACTCGTACTATTTTGATAACTTTTCTTTAAATCCAAAATTATTATTATTATTATTATTATTATTTTGAGAGAGAGAGAGAGTGCATGCACAAGAACGGGGGAGGAGCCAGAGGGAGAGGGAGAGAGAATCTGAAGCAGACTCTCCACTGAGCATGGGTTGGACCCAGGACTCTTACCTCTTGACCCCGAGATCGTGACCTAAGGCGAAATCAAGAGTCAGACACTTAACTGGGTCACCCAGACACCCCCCAAAATTATTTTTTAAATAAAGTTTTAAAAAAACAAAGTGAGTTTATCGTTTTTCCCAGCTGTAGGATGAGCTTCATGCCTCACACCTGGCTAACGGCGAAGCCGCTCCGCCTACACCAGCATTGACAGCTGTGGTTTTCCATGACCATACATCAAGAGCCTGGACCTGGGGCCTGGGCTGCTGGTCACGTCTTATTTTCACTGCCTCCCACTCCCCTTTTCTCTGCTGGCAGCCCAGCCGAGATGATAGCCCTGAAAACTGGACTCTCCTGGGCACACACTGCTTACTGCCAAAGGATGTGCGGGCCTTGGGGAATGGTCCCAAAGCCAGAGAACACGAGCCCTCTCCTGGGAAGAGGTAGTCGGCTTGGCCACATTTGCAAGGCTATGTGAGATGAAGGAGCAGTGATGGTTGGGGCAGGAGTGGGGGTCGGGGGGGCACTGGTGGTCTGATGCTATGAGCCCCTTCCTTCCCAGAGCGACAATTCATCAATGCTATTGGAACCCAGGCCGGTGTAATCCTGCCCATCACCACACCTGTGGCTTCCGACGGCACATGAAAGATGGGCAGAGGTATTTAAAGCTGAACTTTTTGCCCACGCTCCTTAAAGGCTCCACTCACCCACCCAACAAAAACCATGTGTGTGTCCTAATGTCATGCGTTACCTTGATGTGTTTCTCTTACTGACAAAATGAAAAGAAACACAAAAACACTACTAGCCATGCCCGTTTGTGGTTCCCTTCGCCCTGTGTGCCTGGCCTTGTGTATGGGTTAGCTCATCTAATCCTCTTTGAAAAACCCTAAGGTGATTACTGCTACGATCCCCAAAAGCAGAGGCTCAGAGGGGCTGGGGACGTGGTCCAAGGTCACATAACTATCATTTGGCAGAGTCAGGGTTTGAACCAAGGTCTGTGTGAATCCAAAGCCCCAAGTGTTCTGACGGGTATAAATGTCCTTGGTAGGGAAAGGGGGAGTTTAAGGCCATTCAACTGGGGTTCAGAGACCCACTCCCCAGAACCATTCAGACCAAGGATCCGGCCTCAGGCTTGATGCCCCAACCTCTGAAGCTAATGGGGGCAGGCTCATGAAGGGAGGGTGGTGGGGGAGACCATCCCCACACCCCAGTGCTCGCACCCCCCTCCCAGCCCCCCTCTATGCGCCACAACAGCCAATCAATACTGGCTTACATTTTATGAGACAAGGAGTTAACTTGTTCAATTATGGGGGAGACAGCTCTATTCTTTCGTAACAAGTAATCTGAGTAGGAAAATCGATCCTGAGAGGCCCCATGCATGCTGGCTAATTTTATATTATCCCTAGCCAATGGGCGAGCGCAGAGTAATGGAGTTGTTGTTCCAGTTCATTATGGGAGGGGGATCAATAGTGGGGAAATCTGAGGCTCAGCATCACAGCTGTGGCAGTGAGGGGGGGCGGGGAGTGCAGGGTGGGGAGCACCACTTCCTTGTGTGTGCTCCCAACCCGGACCCTGCAGCCCCTCAGCAAGGAACCCCTCTCGGGATGGACACCAGGACACTCCCCATGACCCAAGCCCCCGGTGCCCCCCAGCAGCCAGACTCCAGCTCCATGGAAAATGAAGGAAAGCAAAGTCTCTGTCACCGCAGCCTGGCTTGTGACCACCACATTTTCCCTGCTGTCTTTGCAAGTGGCTTTTGGACAGAACCCAGGTTTGGCCTGGCAGCGAGTTCTCCTTGGCATCTTGATGGCCCCAAACACTAATTCCTGGTTTTCTTCCTAAATACACGGCCGATAGACAGGCTGCCTCTGTCTCTGTGTGCTCAGCGACCGAGGGATGCTGTCCCAGCTCCCCCTGGTTCCTGGGCAGGAATTTAATCTCCCTGGGACAGTAGCTTCACTTCCAGGCCTAGATCTGACATTTGGGTTGTTCCAACTTTCTCCCTCGTAACAGTATGGCTAGTGCTGATTCAGTGCTTTGTGATTCCGGCTTGCGTGGACCTCTACGAGCATTTCAGGAGCTGTGCTTCTGCGAAGGGCAGGCACGTCGGCAGCCTCTTTGTCTATAGGAACAGCTTTATCATCTGACTATGTAATTTATTTACAGGATGATTTCATATCTATTATGTGTGAACCCATTTTATATGCATTATCTTATTTACCTAACCTTATAGCGGCTTCTACTAGTGTCCCAATATACAGATGAGTAAACTAAGGCTCGGAGAGGAAAAGCAAAGTGCTGAGGATGCATAGGTATTAAAGGTCAGAGCCAGGATTTGAATTTCTTCTATCTGACATGGTCCAGCTCTGAAAGACACTCCACAAGGCACTCTAGGGGGTAGGAACTATGTCCTTTTGTTAAAAGTCTCTGTCTTCCCATGACTAACCCAGTGCCTAGTCTACTTATATATAATGGATATGATTTTTTTTTAAAGAATTTTTATTTATTTATTTGACAGAGAGAGAGAGAGCATAAGCAGGCGGAGCAGCAGGCAGAGGGAGAGGGAGAAGCAGACTTCCCACTGAGCAGGGAGCCCGACGCGGGGCTCGATCCCAGGACCCCGGGATCATGACCCAAGCCGAAGGCAGCCACTTAACCTACTGAGCCACCCAGGTGCCCCGGGTATGATTTTTTTTTAATATGAAATCAGGGGTGCCTGGGTGGCTCAGTCAGTTGAGCGTCTGACTCTTGATTTCAGTTCAGGTCATGAACTCAGGGTCCTGGGATTGAGTCCCACGTCAGGCTCTGTGCTCAGCAGGGAGTCTACTTGAGGATTCTCTCCCTCTCCCTCTGCCCTCCCCCTGCTCACTTGCTCTTTCTCTCTCTCTCTCAAATAAATAAATAAATCTTCAAAAAAATTAAATCAACATATTTTTATATGCTGCCTACCCCATTAAACATGCTCTCCTGCTGTCACCACACCATTATGGACCCAGGGGAGTGGAGAGAACCAGTGTTCCCTCTGGGAAGGGACATATTTGGGGGAGGAGGAGTCCCTGACACACAAGAAGGGGAGTAATGGTAGCCCATCCTGTCCTGGCCAGTGTGAGTGGCAGAAGGACAGAAGTCAGGATACTTCGTGGTCACATGGGTGGAGGGCTAACTGTACACCAGTACGTAAATGTATCTATATCTACTAATTCATACATACTAAAGTTCAACACACTTTCTATTTATTAATTTAATTCTTACAACAAACTTTGGGGTGGTTGCAATTATTGTCCCATTTTACAGATGAAGAAACAGAAGCACTGAAAGTTCAAAGACCTTGCTGGATTAGAAGCCACTAATTCCAGATGCTATTAACCACAATGCTATTCTGGAATAGAAGACAGTAGGATATGTCTGGACTCCTCTATCTGGACCAAAATCCCAGAGGGGAGAGTGTTGGGTTGAGGGGAGAGGTGAAACAGGGAGAGTTGATGCTCCAATTCTTATTTGGAAATCAGAGATCACATGAGACAGGGCCTTCCCTATTCCACGGTGGGTAATGCAGTAGAATGAACATGAACAGGCGATATTGTTAGATGGGGAAAGATCTGAGTCAGCATTCTGAGTCCCCTTTTCCCCCATCAGGCACAATCGGGAGCCAAAGTTTCCAACAGGGGATGTGGAACTTGGCCAACCATCCCTGTTGTGGGCTGAATTGTGACCCCTAAAACTCAACTGTTGAGGTCCTAGCCCTTGTGCCTCAGAACATGACTATATTTGGAGACAGGGTCTTTAAAGAGGTGATTAAACTAAAATGATGTCTGATGGTGGGTCCTAATCCGATATGACAGGTATTCTTATAAGGGGAGGAAATCTGGGGACACAGAGAGACATGAGGGATCTGTACACGCAGAGCAAAGCCATGTGAGGACACAGCAAGAAGGTGGACACCTGCCAACCAACGAACGATGCCTCCGGAGACACACAAACCTGCCAACACCTTGATCTTGGACTTCCAGCTTCCAAAATTGTGAAAAAACAAACCTCCAGTGTTTAAGCCCCCTGTCAATGGTGTTTGCTAGGCAGCCCAAGCTGATTGAGACAGACCTGCCATGAAGCTGCCAAGAAAGCAGCAAGGTGACCTCACTGTGGAGGGCTCAGAGTGAGCAGTGTACGTTCAGGGCAAGATGGAGGATGTGGCTGAAACTCAGGGTTCCAGAGACCAACATAGCCAAGGTAGGACTGGCCCCGAGGAGATCTGCTCTCACTCTTCAGAAGAGCCTATGGACAATGAGGGCGGGGAAAGGTGGAGTTGCTGAGGGGGTTGGGGAGGGTTCTCTCATCTTTTTTTTTTTTTTTAAAGATTTTATTTATTTATTTGAGAGAGAGAATGAGACAGAGAGAGCATGAGAGTGGGGAGGGTCAGAGGGAGAAGCAGACTCCCCGCTGAGCGGGGAGCCCGATGCGGGACTCGATCCAGGGACTCCAGGATCATGACCTGAGCTGAAGGCAGCCGCTTAACCGACTGAGCCACCCAGGCGCCCTCTCTCATCTTTGAATAACGGAATAATTACCATCTTTGTCCTAGACTAGAGGTCAGCAAACTGTGGCCCTCAAGCCAAATTCAGCCTATGTGCTTTCTGTCAATAAAGTTTTATTAGGACACGGAAATGCCCATTTGTGTACACATTGTGTAGGGCTGTTTTTTGTGCTACAACAGCCATGTTGAATAATTACAACAGCCACTGAGACTGTATAGCACCAGAGCCTGAAATATTTACTATCTGGTCCTTCACAGAAAATGTTTGCCAACCTCTGCCCTAGAAACAACGTTTCTGTAACAATGGGGGCTGGACTTTCTAGGACAGCTGGAGAATAGTGTGAAGGATTTCATCCATTCAATCATTTGTCCACTCAGTCAGTCAACGAATATTTTCCCAGGGGACAGCCATGGGCCAAAACCCATGCTCAGTACTAATGATCCAACAATGAGCAAAGAGTCATGGTTCTCTCGCCAAGGCACTTGCCGTCTTGTGGGAACACAGACATTAAACAAATGATCACACAAATGTGCTGTGCTAAGCTGAGATGAATTCTGTGGAGAATGTGAAAATCTATTAAACCGTATCTTCTCTTTCCCCAGAAGCAGACGCCGAGATAAGGGTTCAAGTGCACATAGTTTATTTGGAAAATGGTCCCGGGAAGTACCAGCAGGAGAGTGTGGAAGGGAGGCAGGGCGCGGGGAGGGACCCCGCAAAGAGTATGTAATTGAGCAGGTGACGCTGTGGCCCTCTGAGGACCTCAGGGACACTGTGGGGAATGCTCCTCCGACTTATCCCACCCAAGGACAAGAGGGCTGGTCTACCAAGTCCCCATCTGTCATTGGTTGCTCTGTGTGTCATTGGTTGAGGGCTGCTCCCTGGTCCATGAAGTTTCCTGCTCTTCCTGCTTATCCTCACCTGGTAGACTTGGGGTAACAGGTGATCCCTACGCAGACTGCCCTGTGCAGAGGTGAATACAGAGGGGGTGAGGGTGTCCGGGGTTGAGGGGGGACATTCAATCTGCCCCTGAGGTGGAAGGGAGCCTTGGAAAAGAGTATTCCTGCAGAGGGAGCCTGTGGCTCCTGACCCAAGCACAACAAGCTGTTCCCTCCTTGGGGTCCCCAGCACGCTTTGCTTTAATTAGAGCACCTAACTGGGGAGGTGTGATCAGTTGTCGGCTTGGAGGGAATGGGCCATGCCATCTCCATTATTCTGTCCCCAGAGCCTAGTTCTGGGCCCAGCACACAGCTGGGCCACAGTGAATGACAGGTGAGCATCTTCCCAGCTTTAATGGGATAACAAGGGCTTAGGAAAATTCTAGTTTTGTCTGGCGCTTTCTGCAGACAGCTCCCAAGGGTTCTGGGGCTATATTCTAGAGAAGCCACGCCCACACTTTGGGCAAAGAGGTGGGAGGAGCTCAGCCTCAGGAGAGTCATGGGTGCAGAGGACATGACCTAAGTATTGGATTTTATCTGATCACTGAAGTTGCTCTGTGTGTTAGGGCAGAGGTTCTCAAAGTGAGGTCAAGGAAACCCTGGGGGCTCCCAGGGCCTACCCATTGTGTTCACAGTAATACTAAAACATCATTTGTCTTTTTTAATTGACCTTTTCTCATGAGTATACAGGGGAATTTCCCCAGAGACTATCTTACACTTAACAAAAATATAAAACAGTGCCATGCTTCATTATTGTTAATTTTAAATAAATCAGTGAATACAAATTTCTTTTTTTAACTTCTAACATGGTAAATATCGATAACCTATCTAAACGAAAAGTTTTGGGTTCCTCAACAATAACAATTTTTGAAGTGCAAAGGGGTCCTGAAACCAAAAAGTTTGAGAACATCCATGTTTGGGGATTCTTCCCCATATCAGAGCTCATGGGGCAGAGACCATAGCCCACTGTGGAAACGATCACTTTCGCACTTTCCTAGCTGCCCCTGAGTCTGGGATGAGACCATATGACTGAGGCCCACCCAAACAGGTATTTCTTTTTTTTTTTTAATTCTTATGTTAATTCCCATACATTACATCATTAGTTTTAGATGAAGTGTTCCATGATTCATTGTTTGTGCATAACACCCAGTGCTCCATGCAGAATGTGCCCTCCTCAATACCCACCACCAGGCTAACCCATCCTCCCACGCCCCTCCCCTCTAGAACCCTCAGTTTGTTTTTCAGAGTCCATCATCTCTCATGGTTCGTCTACCCCTCCGATTTCCCCCGCTTCACTCTTCCCCTCCCGCTACTTCTTCTTCTTCTTCTTTTTTTTTTTCTTAACATATATTGCATTATTTGTTTCAGAGGTACAGATCTGAGATTCAACAGTCTTGCACAATTCACAGCGCTTACCAGAGCACATACCCTCCCCAGTGTCTATCACCCAATCACCCCATCCCTCCCACCCCACCCCCCACTCCAGCTGCCCTCAGTTTGTTTCCTGCGATTAAGAATTCCTCATATCAGTGAGATCATATGATACATGTCTTTCTCTGTTTGACTTATTTCGCTCAACATAATACCCTCCAGTTCCATCCACGTTGTTGCAAATGGCAAGATCTCATTCCTTTTGATGGCTGCATAATATTCCATTGTATACATATATATACCACATCTTCTTTATCCATTCATCTGTCGATGGACATCGTGGCTCTTTCCACAGTTTGGCTATTGTGGACATTGCTGCTATAAACATCGGGGTGCACGTACCCTTTCGGATCCCTACTTTTGTATCTTTGGGGTAAATACCCAGTAGTGCAATTGCTGGATCATAGGGTAGCTCTATTTTCAACTTTTTGAGGAACCTCCATACTGTTTTCCAGAGTGGCTGCACCAGCTTGCATTCCCACCAACAGTGTAGGAGGGTTCCCCTTTCTCCGCATCCTTGCCAACATCTGTCGTTCCCTGACTTGTTAATTTTAGCCATTCTGACTGGTGTGAGGTGGTATCTCATTGAGGTTTTGATTTGGATTTCCCTGATGCCGAGCGATATTGAACACTTTTTCATGTGTCTCCAAACAGGTATTTCTTAGCCTACCTTTGGAGGAGGATGCTTGTGATCCCAAGTAGGGCATGGAGTAGAGAGGCATCTGGCATCCTGATCAAAGGTCAGTGGAGGCCATGGGGGCTGCATTGGTGACTGGGTTTTAGTAATGGTGTCCTGCCTGGTCTGGGCTTGTGGCACGATCCAGCTACATCCTGGCTGCCTCCTGGCCTCCCTGCTCTGAGCCATCGTCCCAGCCTCTCCCTTCAGGCTGCCTGGCAATGCTGTGTGAGGTTGGGCAACTTGCTTGTGCTCTCTGTGCCTCAGCAGACATACTAAAGATGATAAGAAAGTGTGGGAAGGATGGTAAAGATTCAACGAGGTAACACATGCCAATGCTCGTGCCTGGTGCAGGATAACAGCTCGATATGTGTTGGCGGCTGCTGAGATGAGGATGATGATGAAGCAGGTGATAAAAGTTATCGTGCTGCTCATTGTGGGGTCACTGGGGGGCCCCTGAGGCCTCATCTCTGACCTTGGTGCTCAGCGCAGAGGAGTACCCGTCACTAGTCAGGGATATGCTTCCAATAATTCCTCTCCTTACATCGGGCACGATTGGTTTCTGTTGCCTGCAGCCTGAGAGCAGAGATGGATCTAGGGAAAGAGACCAGGCTATATCACATTCCAAAAGTCTCCACGGAAGAGCCAGTATTTGAGCATCTATTGTATATTTACGTAATGCTCTTCCTTATATTGACTCACTTCTTCACTTAAATAAATTTGCCTCGAAAGGGTTTGAGATGCTAGTGTTCATTTCTCCCCCCAACTCTCATTAAAGTCATAGATAACTATTCAGTAAAAACTCTTTGTCTCCGCACCCCCTGAAATCCTTTCCCGTACCATGAGTTCCCTGATCTGGGGAAATCTGCCCACACATGCTTGGCTCCCTGAGCAGGGTGGCAGGAGAGGGCCAGCGGATGGCATGGGGTTGGTGCCTGAGCCCTGATTTCCTCACCAGGAAAACGAGGCTACTTTGAAGATGTTGCATGGGGACAGGAGAGAGTCAATGCAGGATGCCCGACCTGAGTCCTGGCACCCAGTAGGACCTGGACACGAGTTTCCTTCTCGCAGGCCACAGGTTTCAGGGGACAGCTGGCTAAATCTTGTCTCTCACAGCATGGTTCTGACCTCACTACTAAGCTGAAGAAACAGAGGAGTTGATGAGCAAGAAGAGGCTGAGCAGGGAAGCTGAGTGTGGGGAGGAGGGAGTTGGGAGGAGGGGTTGCAGGGAGGATAGGGAAGGAAGGCAGGAGGGCAGGACCGACTTTCCCAGCCTGCCGCCCTCTGTGTCCTCGCTCCGGCCCTTCCCCTTGCCACCCAGCATCTATTCAGATCTTGGCTCCCTTTGCAGAAATGCCCAACGGGTCACATTTAATTACTTCATAAAAAAAACTGGAAAGTAGAAGAGGAAGAGTTAAATGTTCTCCTAAAAGGAGGAAGCTGTAGCTAATCCCAATTAGGAGGAAGTCCCAGGCTATTGAAACGCTACAATCCAATTACATCAGGTAAAATGAATTACTCCGTTAATGCTGACTTATTATGAAGACACCTTCTTATTGCTCTCATTAATAATCTTTAGACATCATTTTAGCGCATATTGGCTGCAATAACATTTCTATTAGCATCATGGTGGAGCAGGGCTGACAATTAAAATAAAAAATAAATCAACCCAAGGAGCGAACAAACGTAATTATAGTTCAGAAAGAGCTTTTATGTGTATTTGATTAGTCAGTGGAACAGCGCCTCCTTTCTTGCCTTGAATTCGTGTTAGTCCCAATCCATGCAGAGGGCTTCGGTGGGAGCAGAGGCTGAGGGGTGTATGTGAGTGAGAGACACAGAGAGACAGAGCAGATAAGGCAGCTTGTCAATCAGGGTCACACCCCAGTTCCCGGCTCCCTGGTATAAGCTCTTTCTCTGCTCTGGTCTCCATTTCTCCATTTCTGAAACCGGAATTTTGGAAGATTTATAATTTCTGGATTGTATCTCCTATAGTCTAGAGCTCTATGAAGTTTTCCTGCTGCAGAGGATTGAGGAGCCCAAACACCCCGAGAGCCAGGTGGCGGAAGCCTAAAGAAAAGAAAAATTGTTTTTGCCAAAACAGCTGCTGTATGCCTGAAGCTTGGTTTCTTCTAGAGCAGAGGTCCGCAACCGGCCAGTCTGTCCCCTAGGAGATAGTTTTGATTGTCGTGATCCGGAGTGGGCTTGGGGCGATGCTACTGGAATCTTGTGGGTAGTGGCCAGTGATCCTGCGACGCACAGGACATTATCTGACCCCAAGTGTCAGTATGGCTGAGTTGAAAAACCATTCTCAAACTGCATATTTTTGCACAACTGGAATCAGATTTCCAGGGCAGCCTTAATGGAAAACAAACCTCTTTGGCCTCCTTGGTGAGATGATCTCCACGAAATACAGAATGAAAAGTCAGCAGAGGAATACAGTAAACTTAAATACAGTAGCTACTAAATTCTCAAATAATTGTATATTTATTCTCCAATTATTCTATATATAGGCACACATTCGCCTGTGTCCATCAGTGTCCTTAGCTCCAACCCCCTACTCAGGCCTTAGCTCCCTTTCCAGAAATATACACACATAAGTAAGTGTCAAACATGCACGCATACACATACACTGCCTCATATATATGCATACATAGTGCTTCCCATACATTACATACATATATAATGTCATATATATATATATACATACATATATATATACACACACACATATGTGTGTGTCTGTGTGTGAAGATACTTGTAACCTAATGACCTTCTGAGGTAGTGTGAAAGAAGAGGTAAGATACTCTAACTAAAGTAATTACAGATCAATAAAAAACACAGTGAGAAAGTCCCTGGGGAAATTGCCAAGTCAGGGATTTTGCCTCTGTCTTCCGGAGCCCTGAATCTGATCGAAGTCCTTCAGAGATTCCCCAAACATTTCACTTAAAATTATTTTTAAAACATAGTGTTAGCTATTTTTAAAAGTAATATTTTTTAAATCCCTACAACTCTCCAGATGCTCGATACCAAATTTAATACACCCAGGACCACCAAATCATTAACTAGGGCTGACAGGCAAAATCACTCGGGGACAGACCCTGAAGTTAAGGTTCTCCTTCCAGCTCTGTATAATTAAAGAGCACCCAGAATTTGCCAACTGAGCTATTAATAACTACTTATCTGAGGGACTCTGGATCTTCTTGATACTCAACAATATTCAGGATGAAGCTGGACACAAGACTAAAATAAAACTTGTGATTCTCAGATTTCTCAGTAGACAGAAATTTCTACTTTCAAATGGGGAAGGGAGTCAGTCCATCGAAAGAACCTTAATATAATCCTTGATTGACTTTTAAAGCTTAAGTGTTGCATTTTAACCCTGTGCTAGTTTTTGATCATTGCATAGCACCTACCACAAAACACGCTTGGTTTAGTATCTTCTTCCGGATTCATTCAGGTAGTTCATGGAAGCCAGTTTCTTACAGTCATAGGCCCGAGGTTTCTGTTTTCTTGCTGGCTGTTAGGCGAGGGTCTTGTTCTCACTAGATCTTAGGTTGTCCTACTGTAAGAAAAAGTCTGATGTGTGTAAGAAAAGTCTGCTGAGAAAGTCCCCAGCCCCTGGCTGATGAGTTCTCCCCTGCCTGCCCCCCCCACCACAAGTTCACCCTTATAAACAACAGAATCTTGTTTTCAAATTTAAAAGTTTTAAATTTATATTTTCAGACTGTAGTCTTTTTTCCCCACAACAGAGTTTACATGCTTTGCCCAATTAATCCCACTCGGCCCCATACTGTTCATGTAAACATTTTTAAACCTCTCTGGATTCATCACCCTTTGCTGTATAACAAAGTACCCCAAAATCTAGCAGCTGCAGACCACAAACATACATTGCGCCACACAGTTTCTGAGAGTCCGGAATCCAGCAGTGGCTTAGCTGGGTGGTTCCGGCCCAGGGTCTCCTGAGGCTGCAGTCAGGCTGTCAGCCAGGGCTACAGTCATCCAAAGGCTCGACCGGGGCTGGTGTATGTGCTTCCAAGCTCACTCTCTTGGACGTTGACAGGAGGCTTTACTCATTTCCTGGCCATGTGAGCCTCTCTGTAAAATAGAACTATCTGTGACATGGCAGATGGCTTCTCCCAAAGCAAGGAGTCTGTAAGTGATAGGTGAGAGAGAGGATGTGAGCAAACAATCAAGACAGAAGCCAAAGAGCCTTTTTTAACCTAATCTTGGCAGGGACAACCCGTCACCTCTGGCATAGTTTACTGGTCATACAGGTCCAGGTGTGGGAGGCAACTGCATGAAGTTGTGACAGCCAGGAGGCAGGGAACATTTGGGGCCATCTTGGGGGCTAGCTGTCCTACTCCCTGTGCCTCAGTATTCATCTGTAAAATGGGGTTAATGATGCCCCAGTAAGTTAATATATGTAAAAGCAGTTAGAATCATTTCTGGCATACAACAGGCACTAAATAAACATTACTTTTTCTTATTGTCACTATCAATCTTAGTTGGCCAGTACATTGCAGAGTACAGGGTTTACGAGCTTGTAAAGAGCCTATAAAAAGAAGTTTAGACAAGAATAAAAATTAGATGCACCAAAATATGAAAAGAGAACTGCAAAATCATAATTAATATATGACAGACCTCTACTCCTGGCTATGAGTTGTAGTAGATGACCTCCTACTGAGAGTAACTAGAAAAACTGGATAAACATTTTTAAAAATGTTATTTGAAGGCTTCGGGCTTCAAACAGCCAAGACCTGAGGGACCATGATCCCAAAGAGAACTCAGTAAGGGGAGCCTGAAGTTCTCCACTATTTTTCCCCTTGAGGCATCTGCTTGTACTTAAGTGGTAACAATAGAGAGGCCGAGACCTAACCTCCAGGCATCTCAATACCTGATTGCATTAAGACGACCTGAATCTACAGTAATTGCCTTGCAGAAACGAAACTTCCTGAGAAAAGAAAAAAGCAGCCAGAGCCTCTACAATTGTTTATACACAATATCTGGTAATTCAATAAAAAAAATTGCCAGACATACCAGGACAGGACGCAGGACCAAAATAATAAGAAAATCAATTGGACAGACTCACAGGTAATCCAGATATTGGGGTTATCCAATGTGAACTTTAAAGTGACTGCAATTCCTATGTTAAAGAAAAATAAACTTTCCAGAAAGAATTCTAATTCTAGAGAATTTAACCAAAGAAACTCTAGAGGTGAAAAGTACAATAGCTAAAATTAAGAACTTAATAAATGGATTTATCAGATTAGACACAGCTACAAAGAGGATTGATGATCTGGAAAGTATATGGGTAGAAAATATCCAGTCTGAAAATATCCAGAGAAAAGAGAAAAGGCAATATTTGAAAAAATAATGCCTAAGAATGTGACACACTGCAAAAGACATCAAGAGATACATTGACGATGAGCAATGGACCATGAGCAGAATTAAATACAAAGAAAAACACACCATAAAATAACTGTTGAAAGCCAAAGATGAGAGAAAAAAAATCTTAAAAGCATCTGGGGAGACATATAGGTAGATTGATAGATAGAGATATGCATATAGATATAGATATTCACACACACACATGCACACACACATATACACACATTATGTCCCCCAGCCAAGTGCATCTCAACCAAACTCTTGGACAGTTATATTTCACTTACATTAGATGGGAATTGAGTATGCCTTTTAGTATCTTTGATGTTAAGTGGCCAGGCCATCATCAACTAGTTCAAAACCTACAGTCTGCCAAGATTCAGATCCATGTCAGTAGACCCTGAGTCCAATGCTGTCTCTGGTATTCTGTGCCGCTTCCTGAAAGCCCCTTTGCCTGTCTGCTCCCCACCTCCTCACCTGTCAGCTGTCCATCGCACAAGACTGTTATAAAAAGAAAAGTGACTGCACATGAAAGTGCTCTGTAAACTATAATTCATGCTTAATAGGTAAGATTTCTCTTCTCCAGGGAAGCCCTCCCTGATACGGCACCTCTAGAACTACTCTTGGCCTTTAGGACTCTTCCATGGCATTCCCACCATACATATTCTTACTATTTCTGCACCTCTGTACTGAAATTTTCTTGAATGCACCACTGTCCCCACTAAAAGACAGACCAAGGTGGCATTATAAAGCCATAAGTCTCTATTCACAGTGTCCAAACATAGTTAGTTTTCAAATTAAATATGGGCTGACCGAGTTACAGTGTGGTGGCCCTGTAGGGGTTTGCAATTCTGAAATTTCTGGGTGATTACTATGTACTAGGCACTATGCTGAGAGTTTGCAAACATTTTCTCATGTAACCTTCACAACAGCCTAAGGGAGATACTGATATTATACCTATTTCATGGATAGAAAAACTGAGGCTTGGAAAAGTGAAGTAAGACATCCAGAGTCAGCTAGCTGGAAAATGGAGGAGCCAGGACTGGAGTCTGTGTCCATCAGACATGACTCTTAATCATTTTGTTCTTCTACTTGCTGTGAGCCAGCCCCTGTGATCTTCTGGGAAAAGTACATATTTTTACATCTTCCTGGGAAGGTGGGTCCTGAAACCCACTGAGGACCACACACAACTAGGGTACCCCACAGACGGACTGACCAGGACCTCTCCCAGCAGCCAGTTGCTATAACTATGGAACTGCACAGGAGCTCAGAGTCTGAGGCACTTGAAATGAATTCCCCTTAAGCCATCCTAAGAAAGAGAAATCAAAAGCCTGTCTCTCTTGTTCCAGAGCTTGAGGTTAAAGACAAAAAATCCCTAGCCACAGGTAGTTAAGTGATTATAAACTGTAAAAATAAATCAGCCTGATATAATTGCTCCAAGGAAAAAGATGACCAACATATTTAAAATGTCCATGGTGCCCCCTTTCCCATCTCCATTTGGCATCCTCTAATTACCTTCACATTTCATTTCCATCAGCAAGATGACCTGTATTTCCTTCGAGAAGTACTGGGGAGGGGCCTGGCTGAGGAGCAGGGCCCCTGGCGATAAATCAGGCTCGCCATTAAGAGTGAAGTGCTCATCTCGGCAGCGCTAAATGCAGGATTTATAAAGATGTCTCCTGCATCCAGCCCAATTGTGGGCCCCATAATAAATTCATGAATGGTGCCAGGGTAGTGCACTTCATTATGTGCGAGGCTCCTGGTCATTAATCTAGCCGGGCAGCGGGCAGGATTCCTGGGGAAGGGAGACAAATTTATGCGGCCCAAACTTACTCATTCCATTATGGATTTAATCGGCCCAGGCTCCAGGATGCACAGAGGCGAGGGGACCATTTTTTTACCCTTTGGATCAAGTGTTTGTAACTCCCCGTTGTGTCTTATTTCTTCCACAATAACGCCCTAATTTTATCCTTCACCCTGCTCTCAGGGAAAGTCTTCCAGAGACCTTCACTGCTGCCACTTACTCTGGATAAAATATTTATACAATCAATTGACAGAGAGCATTTTCCCTTAAATGTTCTATTAACATGGAAATGCTCATATGCAAAATGGGCCCAGGAGCCTCTCTAGACTCTTAACCCTTTACCCGGCCACAGAGAAGGTTGGCAAAGGGCATGCAGAAGAGAGAGAGCACGGGCCATATTACAAAGGTGCTGTCTCCATCCTCTTGTGTGTTGCACTCATGCGTGATGTGTGTTCAGTGTGTTGGTGCACGCACGCTCCGTCGTTTCTACTATGAGGGATTAGGAATTCCTTTGGCCTCTCCTTGGAATTAAACTCCAGAGATTGTCTAGAAGTTTCCAGATCTGCACCATTCCCATAGTGCCCTGCTAAATAAAGACTTTTCATCTTCCTAATGCCTACAGCAAGACTGGCAAATACGTGGCCTATGGGCCGCCAGACAGCATACGTTTTTCTAGCTAAGCCCAGACAAGACCTCAGAATCCTTCTCAACCCAGGCAGATAATCGCAATGAGTCTTCGTTGATATGGATAACAATAATTGATTCACTTATGTAGTGCTTACGATGAGCCAGCAGCGTGCTCGGTGATTTACATGTAATAACTCATTTAATCTCCATGACAACCTGACAAGGTAGGTACTGTTATTATTCCCATGTTACAGATGGGCTGGGGAACAATGAGGTGGATAAATATGACCATATGGAAGCATGCAACCTGTGAGTGGTATGTTCCTAGCCCATGCAAACTCTGGAGTGCAGCATTGGAGTCCTTCCATGATTCACTAGACCCTTTCTCCAAGCATACCACGGATATTGCTAAACAGACCACACCTAGGGAGTCATCCAAAGGGAGAAGTAGGACCTTCATGACCTGCGAAGCCAGCAACATCCTTCATATCAGGTGCACCGACCAACAGGTGCAACAAGACCTGATCTTATGGCACTTGGGACTTTTTGACCTGAGACCTAATTCTGACCCCAAGGTAACAAGAGATCTTGGGCCATTCGGTCAATTGCAAGATCCCAACAGAGCAACACCAGCCCCTTCAACAAACATTTATGTGACCTACTGTATGTCAGGCACACTGCCAAGCCTGCCCCTTGCCAGGGGTGGAGACCCAAGAGTGAACAAGACCTGCCCGTTTCCTTTGAGGAACTGACCATCTTCCACAGCAATAAAAGGCAACGAAATGATAGTTAAAGTAGACAATATAAGGGCCCCTGGCTGGCCCAGTTGGTAGAACATGCAATGCGTGATCTCAAAGTTGTGATTTCAAGTCCCATGTTGGGTATAGAGATTACTTTTAAAAAATAAAATAGGGGCCCCTGGCTGGCCCAGTTGGTAGAACATGCAATGCTTGATCTCAAAGTTGTGATTTCAAGTCCCATGTTGGGTATAGAGATTACTTTTAAAAAATAAAATAGGGGCGGGCGCCTGGGTGGCTCAGTGGTTAAGTGACTGCCTTCGGCTCAGGTCATGATCCTGGAGTCCCAGGATCGAATCCCGCATCGGGCTCCTTGCTCAGCAGGGAGTCTGCTTCTCCCTCTGACCCTCCCCGCTCTCATGCTCTCTCTCTCTATCTCATTCTCTCTCAAATAAATAAATAAAAATCTTTAAAAAATAAAATAAAATAAAATAAAATAGGGGCGCCTGGGTGGCTCAGTTGGTTGAGTGTCTGATTCTTGGTTTCAGCTCAGGTCATGATCTCAGGGTTGTGAGATCAAGCCCACATCGGGGGAATCTGGTTGAGATTCTCTCTCTCCCTCTCCCTCTGCTACACCCTGCCCTGTCTCAAATAAATAAAAAAATCTTTTTAAAAAATCAAGAAATAAAATAAAATAAAGAGAGAGAGAGATGGATATGTGATCATCAAGCCATGGGATGGAGGACTGGCTAGAGAAACTCTCCAGAATGTAGAAGAAAGGAAAAACTAGTTGATAATGAGGCAAGGAAGGTCATAAAAGTGGAGAAAAAAGGACGGGTGAGGGAAACTGTCTCCCTACTTTTTCAAAAAAAGATTTTATCTGTCTATCTATCTATTTATTTATTTGAAAGAGAGAAAGCAAGCAGGGGGAGGAGCATTGGGAGAGGGACAAGAAGACTCTGCACTGAGCATGGAGCCTGCCATGGGGCTCGATCCCACAACCCAGAGATCATGACCCAAGCCGAAATCAAGAGTCAGGCGTTCAACCGACTGAGCCACACAGCCTCTACTTTTTTTGTTGTTACAATTTGTTAGTGGGTACAGTGGTGCTTAAGCCCCTATAATCTAAATAGTTCACCATATAAACAGATTTCTCTGGGTTGTATTGCTGTCCATAGTACTTAGATACCAGTCCATGCAGAGCTGGGCTAGAAGAGAAGTGAATGTTTATAACCCCTCAAAATCATTAGTCCGTTCCAATGTCCAAATTTGAGTGTTGGTTATCTATTGCTAGGTATCCAACTATCCCCAAACTAAGTAGCTTTAAAAATCACTTTATCTTGCTCAGGATTCTGTGGGGAAGGATTCAGCCCCCGATGTGGGGCTCGATCTCACAACCCTGAGATCATGACCTGAGCTGACAGTTCATCTCTGAGTCACATCATCATGTCAGCTGAGCTGGAGGATTCATTTCCAAAATTCCTCTCTGTTACCACGCTGGTGCCCCAGTGAATGGCTAGAGGGCTGGGCTCAGTGGGGTCCCTTTCACTGTCCATGTAGCTCAAGCTTTCTTCACATGGAGCAGGGAAATTATACTTACTATGTGGCAGCTTAGGGTACCAAGAGCAAATGTTCCAAGAGACAGGAAGTCGAAGTTGCCTGGGCTCAGAAACGGGCACAGAGAATCTTCCATTATATTCTACTGGTCAAGCAGTCACAGAGTCCACTCAGATCCAAGAGCAGAAAACATGGAACCCCATTCTCAATGGAAGGAGTGTCAACACTCATGGACATTGTGAATCTGCCACAGTTCATTATGTGTGACTCTCTCTTCCCTTAGGAGAATCCTAGAGGAAAGCGATGCAAGGAAGATGATAAATGTGGAGAAAGTAAATGTGTTTTTCCCCCCAGGAAATGCCTCAGTCCCTCATGAAAATAGACTCCTGGCGGAGGCCTCCCTGAAGCTCGTCAGACTTATCTGAACCCCTCGGGAGCCTGTGGTTCAAACACAAGGTAGAGCTCTCTCTTGAAAGCTGAACAGTAAAAACTCAAATTTGTTTTCAAGAAAGAAAGAAGGAAAAAATGAAAACTTTCCAAATCATAAAAGAAGAAAACAGGAAAAAGGAAAAAAAAAAAAAAACCTGCGGGGATTATAGCAGAAGATCAATGAACACATCATTTAAAATGGAAAACACAAAATAAAATGAAAGAAATGCAAACATGTATGCTAGTTCTGAAAATAAATCCACGTTCCCCAGGCAACACCAACCTACAAGGGTGCAAATAGGGTGCTGGATATAATCATTATCCATGTGTTTGCTCTTGCCTCCTTGTGCAGTGTCCTAGGTTCCAAAAATGTACCCTTCAAGTTGCCAAGTTTTTGTTGAATTCCCCTGGGCATCCCTCATGGGCTCATTACCAAGTCCGACCAGCTGCCAGATTACATCCCCTGCGCTCTAGTGCTCCCCACCCAGGCACTGACAGGTCCAGTTGGCATTTCAGCTACTCCCCCTAGACCGACAGAAACACAGGGACATCACAGTCCTTTAGGTGCCTGAGCTACATGGTGGGTGTGGCAAAGGTGGGAGATGGTTTGCCTTTTCTCTTTTGGGTAACATGCATTAGCCAGGCTCTATGACAATGGTGCCTGAGGGATTGCACCCCACAGAGCGGGTAGCAGTGTTAGCTCCAACTTCTGGCTCTCTCCTCTCTCTCTCTCTTCCCCTCCCTCTCCTTCTTTCCCATCCCTATCCCATTTCCTCTCCATCTCTTTCTATCACACAAGACCCCATAGTGGGCTACAATAGGGAAACTTATAAATAGGAGAGATCATTCTGTCCATCCTAATAAAAAACACTTCCCCTCCCCAACCTCTAGGGATTTGCCTGTGGGTAAGTTTTCCCCAGCAGCTCTTGGCTCTTCCTGGGACGGAGTGTGTCCCCAGGGCATCCCTCAGTCCTCTGAATTCATGCACACCTGAGAGACTGCAGGTGGGCCTAGATCCCTCCACAGCTAACCATAGCTCCATACCCATAGTATATGCAAATGACTTTAAATCCCCTATTAGAAGATGGGGAGCGAAAGTAGAAAGTACTACATTCTACTTCCACGAACCATGCCAATAAAAAATGAGACCAAAGGGTATAAAAAATGAGACCAAAGTGTCTAAAAAAAGGCATTATTAAAAAAAAAAAAAAAAAAAAAACCTAACAACAAGACAAATTCATACAAAAAGAAAGCAAAAGATAATCCAAGTCTTGGAATTAAAGAATGTCATTTCATTATGACATTATGACAAGAATAAAATCCCCAATGAAGGTATCATAAAGCTATATGAACCTTCAAAATTTTTCAATGTTTTGGAAATGTAGGGAGGACCCAACAGAGACGCATTTGTGAGAAGGTTAATGACCCTCAGATGCCTTCAGTACATCAACTGAAAAAAACGTGAATAATACAGTTACTAAGACTAAAGATATATAGTACGTCCAACTTTGTTCCCTATAAATACTTTTTCAAGTGTTAGTAGAACATTTTCAAAAGCTCTCCACGTACTGTACTGTCAAGAAAATCTTGATGAAAAAAAAAAGTTTACAGGCCAAACTCCCCGTTAGAACTAAACCAAATGGACACATTTCTAACAGCCACAAAGAAAATACTAGAAACTTGGATAATAAATAAATAAGCAAAAAAATTCTCATAAATAGTTATTGAGTCAAAAGGGAAATAAAAACCTCGGTTACAGACTATTTAGAAAATAATAAAATGAGAACAAAACAATGCTCTGTTGAAGCCCATGGATGGCTGCCAAAGCTACACTTAGAGAAAAGAAATGTAAAGCAATAAATTGTTTTATTATTAAACAAGAAAGAATCACAATAAATGAGTTAAGTGTTTGTTTCCAGAATTTAACAAATGAACAACAAAATAAGCCAAAGGAAAGCTGGATAAAAAATTAAATAGATAAAAGCAACAAAAAAAGATTGATTTAAAGAAGTGAGGCACAGTATAAATGTGTAAGGTGACTCGTTAAAGCTGTAAGAAAACAGACTTTACACCAGCAAATTTAAGAATAAAAAGGAAAGCAAGAATAAGCTCAAATAAAACTGGAAATGAGAAAGGGAATGTAACGAGAGAGAGGAGCTGTTTAAGATGAAATAATGAAGAAAAAATTACAAAACAAAATAAAATAAAATGAAGTGATGAAGTCCTTTTTAAGTATAAAAGTAAAGGAAGAAAGCATAAAGAAAAAATATTAATAGTTAGACTACATAAACAAGAAAAGTGTCTGTACTTCCAAGAAATTAAAAATCAAAAGCACACGACAGTCTAGGAAAAAATATTTTCAATATATATAATTGACAGATCATCTAAATTAATAAGGATAATATGAGCCTCTGACAGAAAATGAGAAAAGAACATGAATATGCAACTCAGAGAATAAGAACCATAAATGCCCAATACATGTATTAAAAAAATGTTTAATCTGAATAATGATGAAAAAATAAGACAGCCAGACAGATATTTGAAAGGTAATAGCCAGAGTTGGTAAAGGTGTAGGCAAGCTGGCTTGGAAACAAGGACCAAAAAGCTTTAAAATACTCATAACCTTTGACTTACCAACTCTATTTCAAAAATATATGCCAGGAAAATAACCACATATGCATACATAGTTATAAAGCTGTATATTCTAGCATTACTCATAAGAAAACATAGAATTAATAAATTTTAACAATAAGAAATTAGATAAATAAATTATGGCAAATCCTTAGCATAAAATATTATGCAGTGCTTAAATTACATTTTTTAAAAATAAGACAGTCTCATGCTTTATTAAACAAATTATGGAACCAGCTAGACAGAAAGTTTATAGACCACAATGTGAAAAGGAACTTGAAATCCATGTGATTTTTATTTTTTAAATCTGCTCTTCTATGTTTTTCAACTGTTCTAAAATTAACACATATTTATCTTTGGAATCAAGTTAAACTAAATATTAAGTAAATTTGCCTGGAAAATCTCAGTGAAATGGACAGTTTCTAAGAAAATATAATTGATCAAAATTGACTTGAGACATTTCAAAACTATCAAAAAATTGTCTTTGAAAAGAGCTAGACTGCCTTATTATTAATACTTTCACACTTCCAGGGAGTCAAATTACTTCCATACTAATCATCTTTCCAAAGTTAGAGAAAGTTAAAAAGTCTCCTGATTCATTATAACAGTATAGCAAAATATGACAAAGATAACACAGAAATCTATAGCCCAATCACACTTGTAAATACGGCATTGTAAACGTTTTCTAAATTTAAAAAAAAAAACCTAACAAATTGAAACCAGCAGTATGTTAAAATATAACTAACCAAATATGATTCCAAATATCAGTTATCTCAGGAATTAAACAATGGGTTTAAATTAGTAACATTATTAAGACAGAATTTTACATCAATAAATCAAAGGATATAAAACCATCCAATCATTTCAGTAGATGCCAAATAGGAACTGGATCAATTTCAACATCCAGTTCTTAGTAACCTGGAAAGAGAAGCATACTTCTTTACTGTGTTAAAGTCTGGTATAGTAGTTAAAAACATGTGTTCTGGCATCAAAGCACATGGATATTAATCCTGCCTTTCTCAACTTGCTTAGAGACAAACAGTATAGTCTTGACTATGCCGGAAGTTCTAGCCTTAATCAGACATTCTTTTTGCAGATGACATGATGTCTACCTAGAATATCCAAGAGAAAAATATATATGACACTCTTGAGGTTGAGGAAGAAGTACTTGGGACCTGGGGAAAGATAACCAATTCACTTTGCATTGAATATTTTTCTACTGCTTGAAAACTTAAAAAAAAAAAAAAAACACCTTTTTTTTAAATCATGAACATGTATGATCTGCTCAATTAAAAAGAAAGGTAGAACCAAATTGGGAGAGGCAACAGCAGGTTTTCAGGATAACATGTATAATTTGGAAAATTTAAATAAGAGGAACATCCATAATTTAGATTAAAAATTAGTATATATGAAATATTTGTGACTAGAGTGATATGATTTTGTGGCAGTTTCTTCAGAGCAATTTGATGGAAAAATGTGTGTGGGGGTGTGCGTCTGTGTGTGTGCATGTGTGTGTGTGTGTGTAGAGTGGATACGGATTGGGCAAGAACAAATAAAACAAGAGTGGTCATGTGTTGAAAAATTTTAAAGCTAGATGGATAGATGTGAGTTCATTATACTATTCTCTATAAGAAGTTAAAAATGAAAGAAGATAACTTTACAGAAAACCTAATAGTGTATAAATTACAGTTCCAAACTAATAGGTGCAAAAATAATTTATGTCTTGCTTGATTTGTTCATAGTTATTTCTATTTGACATAATAAAAATTATTTGTTTAAATTAGAATGTACAATTTCAATTTAAAAAATGAAGATTTTGAAAAATAATCCAAAACAATGAACTGAAAAATTATTAGAAATAATTAAATTAAAATTTAATGAAAATCCAGAAGGTAGCAGATTTCATAATAAAATGTATAAAAGGCTTTCTTAAATAGCAGCAGAAACCACTTAGAGAATAGTGTTGATATAATGACCCCAGACACAAAACAACAACACCCATAAAATACTTAAGAATAATGTTTACAGGAAGTATACAGAACTCTATATAAAAACATTTTATGGAGATACATAAAATAACTTGTAAAAAAAATGAATAAGATGCCATGTTTCTGGATGGGAAGATGAAATATTGAATGGATGTTGCTAATTTCTAAATTTAGTAATATATTGTATACAATTTAAACCAAATCTCACTGAGATTCACCTGAGAGTGCGGGGGGGTGGGGGGGCCACTACCTGATGCCATGAATCAAAACGTTTTCTGGAAGAACAGACAGATAAATTATTCAGGACATATTTTGAGAGGGGTGGGGAAGCAGCCAAGACTGGTTTACTTGACTGCGTATTAAAATTCATTAGGGATATTATCATTAAAACAGTAGGCTGTCTCAGTCAGCACAGACTAGCTTCCGCCATAGTAACAAACAACCCCAAAATAGGAGTGTCTTAGAAACAAAAATTTCTATCTTTCTGAGGCACGCCCACTGGAGGTTGACTGGGGGTTCAGCTCCACTTCTCCTTACCCCAGCTGATGAAATCAGTGATGGAGAACAGAGCTCTGGAATGTCTTCTACTGGCAAGTAAAGTTTCCAGCCCAGAAAAGAGCCACCTCATGTCTCCTCCTCTTTCATTGGCCAAAGCGAGTCAAATGAATCCATTCACACATCAGAAGTATGGCTGCCAGGTAATGCAATTGAGTCACATTCCTGGAAGCCAGCAAGCCAGAAATATTGGTGGATAGCATTAACAACTACTATGATACTTGCAAAAAAAACAAAGGAGAAGCGAACCCGCAAACAAACTCTATTAAGTAGAAGAATACCATATGTGATGGCACCGTGTCAGGGAAAGAGAACAGAATTAGGTAATAAAAACCACCGGGAAAACTGGTTGCATATTTGAGGTAAAAAATATTAGTTATTTTTTTTTTTTTACCTAATTCCATAAATAAACTTCTGATGCTAAATATCCAAAAGAATCCTTAAAAAGAAGAAACTATATATATATAACTCTCTCTATATCTTTAATCATATGTTAATCCTATTTATATGATTAAAATGAAAGCCTCTTTGTACATGTGTGTATATACATATATGAATCATATTTATATATGATTAAGATAAAAAAGAAATGACTGACCTTAAAAACAGTGGGATAAAATCCAAAAGAAAAAGAAAGGATTTGACCAAATATATTAAAATGTCTTGCTGTAAACACACATACATACATGCATATATACATATACATTAAAGTCAAACAATAGACTGGAAGGAATACTTATAACAAATATACTAATCTTAATTTAAAGGCTAGTATAATCTAAAGAGTTTATACAAAAGAAAAACAGAAAAAATTCCCCCCAAAAAATGGATGAAGGACATGAATGGACAATTCACGTAAGAAAAATGTACAAATAACTGAAATCATATTTAAATATTCAAACTTCCTAACAAATACAAACTTTTAAACAAGACATTATTCTTTTGCTTATAAAAACAGCAAATTTTAAATTTCCATTTTTGATGAAAATTCAGAGAAATTGGCCTTCATATTCCTTCCTGATAGAAGTATAATCTAGAGTCATTTTTCTGAAAGAAATCTAATAATATCTGTCAAGGATCTTAATAATTCTCATAAGCATTGAGCCAGTCATTAGTCCATTATAAAGTTTAATTCTAGAAAAATCATCATCCATATGCAAAGAAAACTTACGTATAAGTTATGTTATCATCTAACAACAGCAAAAAAAAAAAAAAAACTGGAGAAAATCCAAGGATCCAACTACAGAATATTTATTAAATAAATGTTAATACATCCATAGTATGGTATATCATTACACCCTGAACTAACAATGCTTATAAATATGTTTAAAGATACAGATAAGGGGCACCTGGATGGCGCAGTCAGTTGAGCAACCGACTCTTGGTTTCAGCTCAGGTCATGATCTCAGGGTTCTGAGATTGAACCCCATGTCTGGCTCCATGCTGAGCATGGAGTCTTCTTGAGTTTCTCTCTCCCTCTCCCTGCCCCTCCCATTCATGCCCTCTCTCTCTCTCAAATAAATAAATAAATCTTAAAAAATAGAATAAATAAAAGACACAGATAATGCACATATCTTAATGTTAATTAAAAAACCATGAATCATCATGAATTCAACTTCAGAAAAATTTAGGGGAAGAATACATATGGCATAGAATAAAAGTATAAAAAGGAGCTATCGGAATATCCATTGGGGCTATCTCTGGATTATACGGAAATATCTTTTTCTCTTTCTTTGTCCTTTTTTTTCTGTAATAGGCCCGTATTACTAAAATGATCAGAAAAATACATTTTTAAGCAATAAGGGTATTAAAAGCATCTCGTTTTGTTTAGCTTAATGAGATTTTAAATATTTTTTAAATGTCCTTAAATGTTTGTCTTTACCTGTGATAACTGCAGATAAGAAAAATGTTTAAGGTGCAAGGAAGGTCACGATGTTGCCAAAGTGCTACCTCTCATCCCTTCCTATGCCTATGGCAGACATCACAAATCAATCCCAGCACTCTTCTCTGCTAGGCTCAGATGCTCGGCAGGCACAAGGACTCTGTAGAGCCACTACCAGTCAATCACTTCAAATGATTTCTCCCTTCTGAAGGTGAAAAGAACCCTGAAGTGCTCATTAAAAGACAAGGATTCTCATTCTAGATCTGCCACCAACTCAATCAAGTTCATCCCTAATCTGAGCCTCAGAACCCATCTTTGTCCAGTGAAGATTACAGAAGACTGTACCAGCTCTGGGAAAATTAGACCACCTGTTCCATTTCTTAATATCACCATCAGGCTCATCTATCCCTGCCAACTCCTGCCTTTTCCAAAGTGGCCTTGCAACAAAATCATGGTGTGTTTATGGACATTTCCTTGAGCTGCCTAATGCCCAGGGAAGCTTACTTAACATTCTCTCTTCCCTATGGATCTGGATTTCTCAACAGTGGCACTGTTGACATTTTGGACTGGATAATTCTCTATATGGGGCCTGTCTTGTGCATCTGAGAATGTTTAGCAGCAGAATTCTTGGTCTCCTCTACCCAGTCGATGCCAAGAATGTACCCCCACTCAGGATGATCAGAAATATCTCCAGACATTGCCAAATATCCCCTGGGCGAGGGGGGGTTGAAAGTGGATTCTAATTGAGCGCCACTTTTGCAGATTCTTCTTCTCCATAGGAAGAAATTTATTCCTTTGGATTCTGAGATTTGCTGAAGGTCATTCCCTCAGCAGGATTGGGGATGGAAAGGGGATGTGAGAATGCTTTCTATCTGTCATCCAGACCCCTCTGTGGGGACAAGACCCTGCCTCTAATGTCTGGAGTAGAGATCTGGGGGATGCAAGCCATTGTGTCCCACTCTGGTCTCTGTGCACACAGCACAGTTGCCTGGAGGACCAAAGCCTTCCATGGAAGGATGTAAATCACCATTCCAGGCTGTCTGGGCACTTAGCATAATGGAGTGATTGACAGGTGGATATTTACACTCAGCTGACTAAATGGGCAAATCAATCAGCTGGTGGCAGTGCAGACAGAGGGCCATGGGAGGAATTAACAGGCGGCAGGAGCACTGTGGCCACTCCTTGTGAGTACTATGGAAGGTTCTGGTAGGATTTCATACAGATCTGTGCTTTGAGGCATTTATAAGTCTCCCTTCCAGCTCCATGGCTCCCCCAGTGGTTACCTTTCCTGGGCAAAGCAGCCATTCCCCCATCTTCAGATGAGAAAACTGAGACCCAGCGAGGAAAAGAGATGAAACCAACCGCTGGTGACCAAGTCCCCTTGCTGACTTATGTTCAAAAGGTTTAGTTCTTCAAACTAAACAAAGGAAAAAAAAAAAAAAACACTCCCCGTTTTTGTCAGAGCCATGATGATTTCTAACTTTCAGTTCATCATTTTGGGCTGAGGGGGATGTAACTCAATTAAAGACAGAAACATTAAAGGCACAGTAAAACCATCACATGTGCAAAATTTATAGGGGTATTGATTAATGCCATCCGTAAAGTATTTACCTTAATCAATAGGAAAAGGTGATTTAAATGTTTAGGTGTCTCCTGTACTTCTGTCAGCCAAGCCTTCCTTAAAAGCATGCATTTTATGTGATACACCCCTCCACCTCCCCAGTGTGCACCCCTTCGCCAAGTTCATTGCCAGGGCTGGAGCCCTCCCCTCCCACACCACCAGTGGGGGCTTTGTCCCCCACTGCAGGTAGGGTTCTCCTAAAAGAGATGCCAAAGCGGAGCTTGGGGTTGCAAGGTGGTTTTTTAGGAGTCAGCACCTGAGAAGAGAATAGGAGGAAATAGGATTGTGCACGCTTAAGTCCATCTGTGATGCAGCCCTACAAAGATGTGGTCAGTGGTGAGCACTGCCCCTCGGTGGTATCAGGCCTTTGCACCCCGACTTCACCTAGGTGCCCGCTGTACCAGGAAGGGCATGACCTTGGGGGTGGCGGCTCTCTGCAGCTCAGCAGACCCTGAGGGAGCCAACAGCTGGAGACTGCCTGCCTACCCCCCTTCCCACAGTTGGGCAGCAAGCCCACCCCAGAGGGCAGCCTGAGTGGCAGTCTATCACAACCCGACCGGGTACCCTGGGAGGCTATCTCCATGCCATCATATGTCAGATTGCTGGGAATCTTTGTTCAGAAGAGACGGTGAGTCAGGGGCCATTTTAAACTAAGGTTGACTTGATTGTTCCTAAGACACTCCAAATCCCCCTGGGACTCTGTGGTGACATGGTTGAGATGTAGAATCTTCTAGTCATTTCGGTATATTTGGAAAAGATGCTTCTTCAGAAGGCAGCTAAGTCACCTGAATTCTAGCCCCAGTTAGAATCTTCTTTCTGGATAACTTTTCTGGCCTTAGCCTTTATTTCTTAAAAAAAAAAAAAGGTATCATTCTAGAAGAGTGTTTTTTCAACTTTCTCAGTCACTATAGAATGCCCTCGTGCGGCATTTATTAAAAGTCAGGTTCCAGGACCCCACGTGAAATCTCTGGGGGAGTAACCTAGGAATTGGACATTTTTCATCAGAGCCCCAGATGATCCTTAGGATCCACTGATCGTGAAAGTAGATTTTTCCAAAGCCAGACCTCAGAATCAGAATCACGGGTAAAGTTTTGGGAGGTGGAGATTCTCCAGCCCTAGGCTGGAAGACTGTGATCAAATTCTGCATTTAAATGTGAACAGTAATGATGATAATTGATACAATAGACCCATTGCATTGAATGGCTCTCATTCTTGACCTTCCTTATACCCCTGCCCTTGTCCTGTGACTTTAGAGTTCCTCCCAGAAAGGCAGAGTATACCTCCCTCCTCCCATGGGACTTGTTTGGCCAACAGAAAGAAGAGGGAGCAGTGACTCTGTAATAATTCCTGTGTTTGGCCTCCAGAGGCCTTGCCTCTTTCGACTGACTCACTTGCTTTCCTGCTCTCGCCACACGAAGTCCACGCCTGGACCAGAAGGATGAGAGGCATTTGAAGCAGAGATGCCCAGCTCAAAGTGTCCCAGCCAAGCTCAGCCAACCTCCAGCTGGTCCCCCTGACTGATGAGAAATAAGCCATCATGTTATGTGACTGTTTGTCGAACAGCATGACTATGGACCCAATTCATGGGTACAGTCAACATAATAATAGCTGACAATTATTGAGCGCTTATTAATTGGCAGCTACTGCATTAGTTGTTCTGTATGTGTTAGTCATTTAATCTGAGAAGTGTCCGGGAGACCTGGGGACTTAGTATCCCCATTTTACAGATGGGGGAACTCAGGCACAGATGAGTGAAATAATTTGCTCAAGATCACACAGCCAGTTGGTGCCAAACCATGTGGATTTCCATCTTAGCTCTGCTGTGTGCTGCCCTTGGGCAAGTTCCTTAACCTCTCTGTGCCTCCATCTCCTTATCTATAAAGTGGGGCTAATGACAGGATCACTCCATAAAGATTGGGTTATTTCCTGTAAGTGTTTAGAACAGTACTTGGCACAAGGTAGGGTTTATATACGTATTAGCTTTGCCTGGTTGGTCAACCCCATTTGGCCTCTGGAGGCCAAACATAGGAATTATTACAGAGTCACTGCTCCCTCTTCTTTCTGTTGGCCAAACAGAACTCTAAAGTCACAGGAGAAGGGCAGGGGTATAAGGAAGGTCAAGAATGAGGGCCATTCAATGCAATGGGTCTATTGTATCAATTATCATCATTACTGTTCACATTTAAATCCCCTACTTCCTTTCCCGTATCTGGGAAAATATGCCCAGAGAGATAGGATAGGCTCTGCCCAAGGGTCGGTACCTCTCACTCCCCATGCCCACCTCTCTACCTGCCTTCCCTCAGCCTCTCATCCAGAAGCCCTATCACCACTATGCCTCCTTCCCCCGCCTCTCTGGCTTCTCAGAGGGAGGCCTCAGAGTTGGCTGGATCTCCTCTCTCTTTAAATCTATTCTCTCTATTTGAAATGCGCCTTTAATGTAAGCCACATCAAACCCTTTTGGGAAGTAGGAAGCGTAGACATCATAAATAAACACATTTGAATTAACTGGGGAGCAGGCCAGGGAGAAGGCAGAATTATAGAATATTTTTTAAGTGGATGCAGCTTTATTACTCTCAAGTATTTACAGTGACTTGTCGGGAGCTGCCATTCGATGAATCTAACTGCTGACAAATTATTTCTAAGTTGAGGTCCTGCTGGGACTGCTTTGTTGACTAAATTGGAGGACAAGCTCCCATACTAATTGTAGGCCAGTGGTTGTACTAATTACAAAGGAATCCTCCCTATTCATCATAAGTAGGTTGAGGCTGGATCCGCCTCACTCCCAGTCCTGTTCACACAGGGCACTGCTCAGGGACCCCTGACTCCATGGGCTCAGCGAAGGCTCCGCTCAGCCAGGGCAGCGCCTGGCCTGTGGTCTTAACTCAGACTTGTCATCTGTGACTGCGGTCAGTGCCATTCAAGGGTGCCGTCTGTTCATTTCCTTTTTTTTCTGAGCATCTCCCACCAATGCAGGACGAGCAGATGGTGGGAATGTGGGGAGACTTCAGCCATGTTTCTGTTACATGACTCACCTCTCTTCATTCATCAACATCGAGCACTTGACATCACCAATCACAGTATGCTCTTAGGCACTGGGGATCCAGCACTAACCAAAATAGACAAAACGCCCTGTCCTCAAGGAGTTTGCCATTGGCTGCGAGGGGACAGATACAAGCAAGTATACTGAATTGATCTCAGATAGTAGTAAATGCTATGGAGCAAAGGAAACAGGGCAACAGATTAAAATAGGGAGCCAGGGGAGGCTCCTGTGGGCATCTGGGACAAGGATGGTGACCTGGACACAGGTGGTGCGACTGAAGGAGATGGGGAGAAGTAATGAAGCTGAAATATTATGGTCGTAGTATTTGCTGGACTTGATGACGGCTTGGATGAGAGCCAGGAGTAAGAGGGATGAAGGTTGACTCTAACATTTTCATCCTGTATGCCTGTATGGTTGATAATGCCACCGATCAAGTCAGCCAGGAAGGAAGAGTAACAAGTTTAAAGCGATGTTAGAGGCTTTGGGGGATGTCTTCCCCCCAAATTCATGTTATTTAAAGTCCTAACCCTCAGGACCTCAGAATGTGACTTTGTTTGGAGACAGGATCTTCACCGAGGTCATCAGGTTAAAACACAGTGATTAGAGTGGGTCCTAATCCACTATGACTGGTGTCCTTATGGGAAGAGGGGATTAGGGCACAGGCGTGTACAGAGGGATGACCATGCAAACACATAGAGAGAAGACGCCCATCTATCAGCCGAGGAGAGAGGCTTCAGAAGAAACCAACCCCGTGGACACCTTGACCTCAGACTTCTAGCCCCCAGAAATGTGAGAAAATAACTACTATGGGTTAAACCACCCAGACTGTGGTACTTTGTTACAGGGACCCTCGCAAAATAATACAGGGGAGAATCAAGATGCCTGACACAGGGGCACGATGCCGGGGGCTGGGATGAACCCGTCGAGGGGGGGTCCCGGGAACATGAGGCTAGGACGCACGCTGCTGGGGCAGAGCTTCATGTGCTGAGCCCCGAGGAGGATGGGCAGGGATGCTGCAGCAAAGACACAGAGACGTACAGTGATGTGGGCAGAGGCGGCTGCTGAGAGAGCCGTCTGGGGAAGGAAGGAAGGATGGAGAAGCTGCCCAGAGAGCCGTAGAGATGTGGTGCCACGGAACCTCCAGCGGAAGCGCTGCCTTGCTTTAGGACCATTTCCAGTTCTGTCCGGCATGAGTCCTGAGCCACGGAGGTCCAGTCCTCTCCCCTGCCTTTACGTTCCATGGTAACTTGGTGGTCTTAATGTCCCTTCCTTGTGGCCAAGCCCTTTGCTGTGCAGCTTGCAGTGACCTCTCACTGTGGGTGGGCAGCTCCGCCCCCCCCTTGACTCTGGACTCGGTCCTGAGACTTGTCTGGGGGACGTTAGCTTGCAGTAGAAGCTTCGGAAAGCCCTTGAGCCTTTCCACGTGCACTGGTGTTCCACCGCTATCCCGATGGCGGGTGAGGCTCGCGGAGCACAGCTGAACCCCCCACCCCGCCATGCTGCCCAGCCGAGGCCATTCTAGATCAGCTGCTCACATCAACCCACAGACTCGTCAACCAAAACCATGCTGCTTCTTCCAACTAACTGATGTTTTAGGTGGTTCGTGAAGTAGAGTTGTTCCAGTGACGATGACCTGTCCAGGTTCCTTAAGATGCCTCCACAGCCTTCAGATTAACTCCCTTTTTTTTTTTTTTTTTTTTTGCTAAAATTAGGGGAAACCAAGCCATGTCTGCCTAAATCAATAGGGACCATACAGAAAGGAGGTCATACTTCCCGGTACGCCGGTGTCTATAGACAGAGCAACAACACTGGAATGTTCTCACTTGCCTGTTGGGCCTCAAATTGGAGAGGGAAAAAAGCACAGAGGCTGGAGTGGGGAGAGCCTTCTAATCTAGCCCTTGAGGAAAAGAAATATTTAAATATTTTATGAACTTTCTCTTCTCTCTCATCACTTACACAACAATAAATGTAACATATCAATTTACATTATGATCCTTTTATTACATTATAATCAAGTGCCAAGTGATTAAAGATTTAGGAAGAGATATTATTATGAAGGCAATCATGAGGATTAATGGGCAGTGGGTGAACGTCTGGGAGGTGAGGGGAGCCTTGGTGAAGAGACCCCATAAACAAAAGGGGGTGTCCCAGGGCGCCTGGGTGGCTCAGTTGGTTAAGCGACTGCCTTCGGCTCAGGTCATGATCCTGGAGTCCCTGGATCGAGTCCCGCATTGGGCTCCCTGCTCGGCGGGGAGTCTGCTTCTCCCTCTGACCCTCCTCCCTCTCATGCTCTCTGTCTCTCATTCTCTCTCTCTCAAATAAATAAAGAAAATCTTTAAAAAAAAAAGGGGGTGTCCCAGAGGCCACGAAGCTTGAAGTGATTAAATGAATAGAAGGCAATAGCAGAGCCCCGAAAAGGGTGCAGAGACTGTGGAGCTGGGCTGTGAGTCCTGGCCTGGCCGTGAGTCACCCAATAACACCAAGCCTCAGTTTCCTGGTCTCTAAAATGGGCATGATACCTAGTATATGCAGTTCATGCGGTAAGGCTTTTATGACACCCTGGAAGTTAAGCACCTCATGTGCTGGTTGTTTTATTGTTGTTATTGCTAAGACTGTTCTAATTATTATTATCTTTAGTAAAGTTTCAAATTCTTGAAATCCCCAGAAATATTCTAGGGCTATTTGCTCTTAACTAAGATGGAATCTGTGATGGTCATGCCAGACAAATGCATAATCTAATGGTCCATTTATAATTGTGGTTTGTGGGAAGCCATCCTGCAACCCTTTGACTAGTCCTTGGAAACCTGTGAGTGAATTGTAAACAAAGTCACATGGAATTTGAACCATCAGGTCCAGAGAGGACCCAAGGCCCAGCCCCATCCACTCACTTGTCAAGGGTCCATGTACAGGCTGCCAAAGACTCAGCATCTCAATGTCCTATAAAATGAGGATAAAGTCACCTGCCCATAGCAGCAGCAAAGATCAAATGTGGTAACGGGTGAAAGGGCACTGAAATCAAATTTAAAAAGAGAGAGAGAAGGGGGACACAAACCATAAGAGACTCTTAACTATAGAGATCAAACTGAGGGTTGATGGAGGGAGGTGGGGGGATGGGCTAAATGGGGGATCGGCATTAAGGAGGGCACTTGTTTCGATGAGCACTGGGTGTTAGAGATAAGCAATGAATCACTAAATTCTACTCCTAAAACCAATATTACACTATATGTTAACTAGCTAGAATTTAAATAAAAATTGGGGGAAAAAAAAGAAATCAAATTTTAAAATACAGGGGAGTATTTTTTGTGTTATCTTGGTGAATAAATATAAGATAAAGCCAGTGAAGATGACAACCTCTGGAATCAGAGTTCCTGGGCTTGAATCCTCCTGTTTTTACCACCGGTCTGTCCTTGCATGAGTAACATAACCTCTCAGAGGCTCAGTTTCCTCATCTGTAAAATGGGAGAAGCACTAGTGTCCACTCCCCGTGACCGCCCTAAGCTTACACAAAGTGGTGCCGGCAAAGTTACGGCCCAAACCTAGCAGAGCCTATGAACCCACTAATCATGAGCTATTACTTGGGCTTGTTTAAAACCTCAGCAATCACACCGATGTGCTTCCAGGGAAGCCAGATGAGGTCCAGAGAGTGGTTTGGGACTTGTCTGGGAAGGAGGATGTGTGTACCAAGTAGGAGAAGCAGACTTCACTTGCAGCCTCAAATGAGATTCCCCTTGAAGAAGCCTAGATCAGGTCTAGGGAGACCCCCTCCCCCAAAGAAAACAATTCAAACATACACGTGACGTAGAGATCCTCCTCTCTCCCAGCCTGTGGTATCAACTGAGCACAATGAGTTAGACAAAGCAGAGAACATCTAGTTCTAAGAATCAGAATACATACTAAAAGATCACCCAGGGATAACAAAATATTATCTTAAAATTGAAATATAAGTCCATGAGAAATGAATTCCACCAAATTCCCTGGACCATTTCTAATGACAAAGACGGGGTGTCCCTGGCAAGGTCTAAAGCAGTGGTTCCCAAAGCAGGATCCCTCCCACCAGCAGCAAAGTCTCAGGTCCCAGCCCAGTCCTATGGAATCAGAAATTCTGGGGATGGGATCCCCAATTTGTGTTTTCACCAGCCCTGGTGATTGGGATGTGTGATCCCTCGAGATTGGCTGCCCCCATGGAAAGCAACGGATGCAACTGACAAGACATGTCTATCTTTATCCCTGGAACTCAGACCTCCCCTGCCCTACCCCACCCCTCCTCTCCCTTCTCCCTTGTCCCATACAAATTATCTTCTCTTCTTTGAAACTGATCATGAGCCTGTTTAGAGTATCAATTTCTACATTAAGTCTTTTGGACAGAAGTGGATTTGCCGAGAGTTGCAGCCCCCCCCCCCCCGCTCCGGGCCCCCACTTCCCCACCCCCTGCTCCCTCCCCTACTCCCAGGAATTATTCCTGCTATTTTCCGGTGAAGCCGGAGGCTTTAGGACACTGTTGTGCCTGCGTTACTGAATCATAACAAATCCTCACAATAAGCACTAACTTTGAGTATCTGTCCTGTAAATACTTTCTATGGCTTGTTTCTTCTACTCCTCACAACAACGGGGCGTGACATTGTCAGAGGGGATGATACCTATGTGGTAGGTGTTGTCATCATCCCCTCCTGACAGATGGAGAAACCGAGGCACAAAAAGGAAACTAGTATTTGAGATCCTACCGCTGGTGCTTAACACAGGTGGGACTTGAGCCCGAGTAGTCTGAGGCCAGAGTCTGCGCTCTCCACCCCTAGGCAGTGCAGCCTCCTGGAAAAGGAATCCTTCACTTTTCCTACTAGTCAATTAGGAAGAGCAGTGAGTTCATGGTACAGGAACAAGCATGAAAATCTTGGCTGTCCCTAATCAGATATATGTCTTAGACAGCTTTTAACACTCCGTTTGCCCCTTTATAAACTAGGGGGTGCTAATTCCTGTTCGGCTTTCCTCCAAGGGTCATTACGGGAGCACCAAAAGAGATCATGCATTTGAAGGGACTTTGCAAGTTGAAGAATGCCAAGTGAATAGAAGAGATTGTGAGTCCAGTGTGACACCCAAGACTGAGGTTGAACGGTCACCCTGGATAAAATGACATATGCATAGCTTGTGGTCATAATTGCTTCCACAGCACTAAGAAGCAGATAGCATTGGTTTCCAAGTTTAAAGTCACACTCACCAAGCGTTCCTCGGCTACGGGCTGCCCCCCAGCTCCCCAACCGGAGTTGTTTAATGACGTGATTAATTTCCCTGGAGTGAGTCTGAAGGTCGGGTATTGTATTTTTCACTTGCAAAAGACAAATCTAGGAGGAGAGTGGGCTTCGGGCACAATATCACTCAGGCTCAAACAATATCAGCAGGATCCATCGCTTGATTCTGTTCCCCACGGGTTGGTTCTGTCCTCCGACATGACTGGCCTTTCAAGGTCCTATATCCCCCTACCAGTTCCGAGGAAGACAGGCTTCCTCTCCGATAGCTCAAGCGTAAGTCCTGGTATTGAGTCACGTTGGTTCTGACTGGAGCCCTTTGGGTCTTGCACCCTTCCCTAAACCAATCAACTTGGCAAGAGGGATCGAAAGAGCAGATTGGCTTGGCTTTGGTCACAGGCCCCTCCCCTGAAACGTGAAGCCCACGAACCAAAAGTAAAGGAGGGTGAGTCTCCTTAGAACAAAATCTGAGTGCTTTTGCCTCAAGACAAAAGGGAAGGGAGACAAACAAAAGAAGATTTACAAATGATACACCCCAAGGCCTGGCCCAAATCCCTCCTCATTGGCCACTGTGGGCAGGTGATGGAGGCCTACAGAAGCAGCTCACCAGCCCCCTGAAGAAGATGCCCCTGTGCGGGCACAGATCCTGGCTCCAGCAGGTGAGAGCCCTCCCCTGGGGAGGGCAGAGCAGAACCTCCCACAGCGCAGTGGGAGGGCTCCAGCTACTCAAAGCAGCCAGCTCGGAGGAGAGGAACCACGGAGGGCCCCAGGGCAGCATAGGCACTAGAGGGGGGGACACATTTCCTGGCCTCTCTGAAAGGTAGCTTAGAGCAGCATAAACAGAGTCTGTTTTTCCTTATTGCTCTGTCACCGTAATCCAGAAACAAACACACCCTCAGATGCCCTCTCCGTATCTTCTGGAAGCCCCTATCAATCACTTTATCTCCTCTTTGGGATTTCCTGTTTCTTTTGCTGGAGAATGAGAGAGGAGAGAGAGAGAGAGAGAGAGAGAGTGTGTGTGTGTGTGTGTGTGTGTCTGTGAGAGAGAGAGAGAGAGAGAGTGCATTTTCCCTTGAGAGATCATGACTATTCGGCTGCATTTTTCAAAGTATAAGATGTCTGAGCTACTGGGGTGCACAAGATGATATGGTGTGGCGTATGCACATGATGCTTTTTTAATGTTAGTATTTTGTGTCTATTTAAAAACGGGCCATCTACCGCTGTGAGAATAGCTAGTATTTACTGAGTGCTGGCTATGTCCTAGGCACTGGTCAAAGGACTTTCCTACACTAACTTATTTAATCTTCACAACAACTCTATGCAGATGGTCTTCTCATTAGCCTCATTTTGTAAATGAAAAACAGAGGAACAGAGAGGTTAAGTAACTTGCTCAAGGTCACACAGTTAATAAACAGTAGAGCCAGGAGTCCAACCCAGGCAGTCTGGCTCCAGAGCTAAGCTCTTAACCACTACACGAAACCTGAGATTTCACGGATACCAAGGTAGTATATCTAGGACCCTACGGCAGCTAAATTAAAATATTGGAAGTCAATTTAGAGGAAATATTATATAAACCTTGGGAAAGGTGGTGCGGAGACGTGTTAAAATTTTTCTAAATGGTGAACAGCATTTGGGAAACCCTGAAACACTGCACAACTTGGTATTGAACTTAACCCCATGGATTCCTAAGGGGTGCACCAGTGGCCTTTAGCGGAGCCCGTGAACCCCTGAAATCATGCACAATTTTGTATGACCATGCACATTTTTATGAGGAGAGACTATGTTGCTTCCTTCCTATCTCAAAGGGGTTTCTGACCAGAGCTGCTGCTAATCTAAATTATGCTTCGGGAGATTTAGAAAAGGCGCTCCTTGGGGGGATAATGAATTAGAAAAAGGTGCCACTTCCCCTAGGAAGGCATGAGATTTCTGGGCAGAAATTGCATGGTCGTTACCATGGATCACCTGTTGACTAAAATCGGGTTAAGAAGTAGTTCTGAATGTGAAGTTAGCCGGGGGTTTTCGTAAGGGAACATGAAGGCACTTGGACAGCCGGGGACACTGTCAGAGACTGGAGTGATGTCTGCAAGGGGCCCAGGGCTAAAGGGTGTGGTATTTGGGGTTGGGTCTCAATGTGTCACCTTAGGGGAGTCCCCTTTCCAAACTGAGCCGTTGTCCAGATGACGGTCTCTAAAGCGAGGACAGCATCTGCTACCTCTCCCACCCACTCAGAGGAGTGTTGTTAGCATCTCTTGAGATCAAATCATTGAAGGAGACAGGACGTTCTAAAGCTCTGAAGGGATTGCACCAGTCAATCTGATTTGGAAAGCCGGGTCCATTCCAGAAACTCTAATCAATGGAATCTAGTGCCGAGAATTAAATACAAAGATGGTGGACAGCTGAATAGGCAAACAGAGGAGGTGAAGCGGCTCACAGGAGGCCGTAACAGGGCAGGAAGGACCCTGGTGGGGCTGCCAGAGCCTGGGGGATGGGGTCAGCAGCTACCCAGCCCAGAGCTGGAGCCAGAGCCCTGCTAGTTACCCAAAGCAGGAGTGGGGGAGGGAGGGGAGAGGCCCTGGCTTCTCTCCCCTTATCCCTCAGTCTCCATCAATACCACTCATTGACTCACCAGAAGCCAGGTGGCAAAGGAGTCTGGGAAATGTAGTTTTCAGAGGAAGGACAAGAAATGGAGCAGGGCAGTGGCTAGCATGCCCCTGCTTAAACTTCTTCACCCAGGACTATGTTTTTAGTTGCCTAACTACACATGGAACTGAATTTCTAATGGTTGAAGTTGAGGATACCAAGCAGCTGATTAGACTAAGTCTTGCAGAAACAAGTTGTTCTTTCAACAAACACTGGCTGAAAGCTCACTATGTACAAGACACAGCCCAAAGCTCTGAGAGCTACACATGCCTTTTCCCATGCCCTCACAGGATTGTAGTAGGCTGCCTTCTAAAATGACCCCCAACGATCCCCACCTCTTGGTATTTGTGCCCTTGTGTAATCCCTTCCCTTTCAGTTTGGGCTGGACTAATAACTTGCTTATAACAGATAGAATATGCAAAAGCGATGGGCTATTGCTTGAGATTAGGTCATAAAAGACTGATTTCCGTCTTTCACACAGTCTCTTATTCTCACTTGTTCTGATGAAGCAAGCAGCCATGCTGTGCGCTGCTCTCTGGAGAAACCATGTGGCAAGGAATTGAGGGCATCTCCACCTAACAGCCTATGAGGAACTGAATCCTGGGAAACACAAAGCCAATGAGTTTGGAGGTGGATCCTTCCCCAGGCAAGCCTCCAGATGACAGTAACCCTGGCCAACACCTTGATTTGCAGTCTATGAGAGACCTTCAGTGAAAGAGCCCAGTTTGGTCATACCAAGATTCCCGACCCACTGAGATATTTGATGCTTTTTTTTTTTTTAAGATTTTATTTATTTATTTGACAGAGAGAGACACAGCGAGAGAGGGAACACAAGCAGGGGGAGTGGGAGAGGGAGAAGCAGGCTTCCCGCAGAGCAGGGAGCCTGATGCGGGGCTCCATCCCAGGACCCTGGGATCATGACCTGAGCTGAAGGCAGACGCTTAACCACTGAGCCACCCAGGCGCCCCTTGATGCTTATTTTTTAAAGATGCTAAGTTTGGGGTGATTTGCTATGCAGCAATTAATAACAAATACACAGGACGCTTCACTTTATAGTTTATGTAGCATTTTAATAGGTATTCTCATTTGTACCTCCCATCAACCTTGCACAACTCACATTTCTCAAAGGGATGAGCCTCAGAGAAGGAAGTGATGTTTCAGGGAGGTTGGGTCACAGGGGCCAGGAAGTATTTAGCCAGAAGACAAAACCAGGTGTTTCTGACCCACCAAAAGCAAATACTCTTTCCATTAAACAATATTGCCTTGAAGTGCTCCTGGGGACAATGGTTGACCAGACAGCTTGGGCATAGGGAAGACAAAGTGGAGACATCAAAAAAGTTTTTTGAAAAATACTGAGATTTCAGAAATACACTGAGTCCCGGAAAAATTCAATGGGGGAAAGAATGGCCTTTTCAGCAAATGGTATGGGAACCACAGGATATCCATAGGCAAAAGGATGAAGCTGTACCCTTTCCTTAGATCATACTACACAAAAGTTAACTCAACATGGATCATAGACCTAAATATTAGCACTAAATCTATAAAACTCTTAGAAGAACTCATGAGGGTTCATCTCCATGACCTTGGATCACACAACGGTTTCTTGGAGAGGATATGAAAATCAAAGCAGCAAAAACAACAAAGTAGATAAATCAAACACACCAAAATTAAAAGCTTTTGTGCTGCAAATAATACCATCAAGAAAATAAAAGGACAAATGAAAAGAATGGGAGCGTATTTGCAAATCACACATCTGGTAAGGGACTGGCATCCCGAATATACAAATAACTCTTGCAAGTCCAGTCTAAACTTACGTAGTGGGGACGGTTGCACAGCCCTGTGAATATATGAAAAACACTGATTTTTATGCTTTAAAGGGGTGAATTTTACGGTAGAAGAATAATATCTCAACAAAGCTCTCTTTTAATAATTGATTTTTTAAAGATTTTATTTATTTATTTATTTATTTATTAGAGAGAGAGAGCACATGCAAGAGAGAGAGCGAGAGCAAAAGAGAGAGAAAGAGAGAGAACGCGAGCAGGAACAGAGGGAGAGGGAGAAGCAGACTCCCTGCTGAGCAGAAAGCCCCATGCAGGGCTCGATCCCAGGACCCCAGGATCATGACCTGAGCCGAAGGCAGATGCTTAACTGACTGAGCCGGCTACCCAGGGGCCCCCCCAACAAAGCCATTTTTTTTAAATGCATTGAGAAAACCATACATTGCAAAGTGATTATGCTGATAAATTGTATGTTATATGTATTTTCCCCAAAGAAAAAAAAAATGCATTGAGAAATATAAGGAGAAATTTAACCCCTTCTATGAAGTGGAGCTCAAGTCCCTCCGCCTTGAGTTTGGGCTGGGCTTAGTGACTACTTTCCAAAGACCAGAGCATGAAAAAGGAAAAGTATTAACTATCCAGTGGAGAAACCTGACAGGTACCACCTTGACCAAGTGATAAATGTTAATATCACAGATGAAAAATAATGTTGATGTCACATGGCCCCAATATCATGTGATGAGAAGGGTGTCTCACGTCTTGGGTCTAACCCAAGACCCAGAACCCCAAACTAATCATGGGAAAAATATCAGATCATTTCAAAGTGAGGGACATTCTACAAACTCGCTGACCAGTGCTCCTCAAAACTGTCAAGGTCATACAAGGAAAGGAAACAAGGAAAGTCTGAGAGTCGCCCTGAGACAGTGGGAGACCATACAGTCACCTTAACTGTGTCCTATACTCCACATGTGTGGCAAATGGAGACATGCTGATAAAACCTGGGGTTCAGTTAGTTGTGATATACCAACAGTGGCTTCTGCGTTGTGACAAATATCCCATGGTTGGGTCCAATGCTAACATAAGAGGAAGCTGGACAAAGGGTCAACTGGAACTGTCTATATTTTCTTGCAACTTTTCTATGACTCTAAAAGTATTCCCAAATAAAAAGGTTTTAAAATGGGGGAAAACCATAGCTTTATGAAACGTCTCCACATTTAATCGTTCTATTTTTAATAACATGGAGGGGTAAGCAGTCCTATTTTTGGACCTCTGGAGCTGTGAGTGAGTTAATTTTGTCCTCAGTTGACCATACGTTGCCATTATTGGTCTGGGCAAGACTCACCTGATTGTGTTTATTTGGTTATCTGACTATTCCCATTAACCTCCATTTCCCTCTTCCCATGCCCTTCTACTGTATATCTTCATTTTTGTGTGTGTTTGTATATTTAATTAACACAGACAGCATCACGTTACATATTTCTGCCACCATTAACCCCATGTATCAGAACTCCAGCCCCAACACTGTGTGAATACCTAGTCTGTTGCTTCCAACTGTGTCAGCTGTCCATGGTGGGCATTCTCAGTTTTCCCAGGGAAGAGCCCCAGATTGTTTCCAAGTGTCCACCACCAGAACCTATAAAACAATGAATGTCTTTTTTATATCCCTTTGCAATTCCCTGTGTGGGAATGTCATGGGGTATGGACACAGGGTCACTATGACTGGGCCTTGCATTGTACATATACTTAAGCTGACCAAATGCTGCCATATTGCTTTCAGAATGATCTCACGGCATGGCAAGATGCTCTCTTTACCCACCCACCCATCCCCCAGTCCCCATCACCGTAATGTTTTCAATGCTTAGTGCCTCCATAGATCAAAATCTGGCCTTGAGTTGAGGAGTGATGGGGATGATGATGGGAAACTGTATCCTAATATTTGCTAAGGTGCATGGAGCCCTTGGTGTGGACCACATACTATTCTAAACTTTATGTTGGAGGGTGGATTTAATTTTTGCAATAGTCTCTATAGGCAAGTACTATTTTTAGCTCCATTTTACAGATGAGGAGTGGAGGCTCAGAGGACTTGCCCAGGCTCATCCAACTATAACCACAGTGGTGTATGGCTTGAGACAGCCTACTGGTCAACACTTCTGCTTTTGCATCTCAGCCCTGAGAGCCTTTGTGTGTCCAGTGTCCAAGCCCAGCCACATGGGCTTGGGATCCCTAAACAGCATCTATGTTCATTCTGAGGCTTAATCAAAACACACACCACACTCAGAATATTATCGGTAACAGCACTACCTGAATCCAACTTAGGCATCTTTTCAGGCCCAAAGGGGACACATGCTAGGTCCTGGAGTGATGGGAAAGTTGTTCTAGGTCCCCAAGATGAGAGCGTGCCACCTTTCACCCAATTCATGATGCTAAGAAGCCAGACCACAGGAAAATTGCTGTCCAAATTCCAGGGGTGGGAACACTGCCCACGAGGGCACCGTGGCCCCACGCGCGGATCAACAGTGCTTCATTAGGCTGTGAAATCAACACACAGCAGGCAAATCCAGCCAATTAGGCTTATCAGCTGACAGAGCGGGGCAGGAAGTCGTCTTTTCCTCCTGGTTGTTTTCCTGCCCCATGGAAGAAGTCAGTTCCCATTTTTTATCTCTGGGTTCCCACCAAGCCCTCTCCGTGGGGAGGGAGTTCTGACAGAAAGCAGCGTTAAGCTATCTCACTCCCCTTGAGCCCAGGGTCAGGCCAGACTGCCCTTAAGGCCAGGCATGCAATCAGATGCAAAAAAAAAAAAAAAAATCAAATGCAAAATTCAAGAAGAGCTTCTTGGCAATGAGGAAAGACTAGTCAGGCCCGCCATACCCTCTTTCGCCCCTATCCGCCTCATCCTCCCTACAGACTTGAGAAATTTCCCACCAGGCTCCTTGAGTGTCTCTCCTCTGGGGGGCAGAAAGTGGTGGTGAGGCGGGGGCAGGCGGAGAACTAACCCCAACTGGGGCAGTTTGAGATCTCAGTTTCACAGCCCCCAACGGCAACATTGAACTGAGACTAATTGTACGCTGCAAAATAGTGTACTTATCAACGGCATCTGCCTTTGCCCCTACTTTCTCCTTCCAATGAGATAAATTACTGGGATAGATAAGGATCCAGCTTTCAGGGTGATCAAATGAACGCCAGGAGTCCTCAAGATAGGAACGGTTTGTGAAACCCCAGCTCCTGCCCACTTGAGTGAGCCAACTAAGAGGGTGTTGCCTGCCAAGAATGTAATGGCCACATGGATTGTTGGCCTTTCCACCACCACCCTGCCCCACCCCCCACCCCCGGTACATTACACGAGGGTAAGGGAATTTGCTTTTAAAGTATCTTTTGCAGTCCCTTCTAATAAATCACTCAGCAATTCCTGGTGCTTATTGTGGCCGGCGGTGTTGATCCATGCTGAAAGGACGGGCTGGTTCCAGAGCTGGATTTTCCACCAGTCACGGCCTGAGTGTGGTGGGTGAACCACAAATGCAGCAAAACGAGATGGCGGCCTCTAAGCCCAGGAGCGTGTGACGCTGCCTCGGGGCAGGCACAGGGTCTCTCTGACCTTCACCGGGATTTCATGGTAGACTTCCGGAGTGGCTGCATGGATTCCCCGGCTCATGATTCAGAACCCGTCTTCCAGGGCTGACCATTCCAGTTAGCAAATCATATTGGATGGTGTGTAACCCCAAGGCCCCAAATGCAAGATTTGTAAGAGGCAGAAATCAGAGTTCTAAGAAAACGTGCCCCACCCCATGCAAGAGCGCAACAGGGTTTTTTTGGTCTCTGTATGGTACCACCAGCCTGGTGTTTAGGGTAGACCCATATAACAGGTCTCAAGCCTTGGAGTATCTAATACTTCTGTTTGGGGGGCACCACCCTCAGTGAAGTGCTAGCTCCCGTCAGGCAGGGCGATTACAGTGCTGTTTGTCCTAAATGTCCTTCTTCTTTATTTCGGTCATCTACTCACTCTTAATTCAACCTTGTCCCCATGTGTAAATATTCCCCCTTTCCCCTTGACACATGTCCCTGTGCAGATTAGTAGGCAGTTATCAAACCGTGCCCCCGTCCACACCCCACCCCACCCCAATCACCACTTAGCCAAACTACATACATATATATTTAGCTCTTTCAATCTTTTTTTCTCATAAGGTTCTAATTTTACATTTTCCAGGGTATTTTGGATTTGGCAGAATAGCCTTCGTCTGTGAAGAGTAGAACTTAATTATCAAAAGCTGAACCGGAGTGAGCAATCCATCACTGGGTGACACATCCTTGCCTGTGTTCATTTGAAAAACATTTTTTTGTGGCTCTTGGAAGGGGGGGGGGAAAGCTGTCAGAACAGGAAGAGAGGAAGGAAAAAGAAAAAGAAAGAAAGAAAGAAAGAAAGAAAGAAAGAAAGAAAGAAAGAAAGAAAGAAAGAAAGAAAGAAAGAAAGAAAAAAGTTCATCCTGATGCACCATCCCACAACACAACCACATTATATATCAGAATATCACAATTTACGGGATTAAGAATCGGGACTGTTCGTTTGGCTCCTGTCTTGCCTTTCTTGTTTTTATTTTGTTTGAAACTGGATCTAAAATGTCTCCTAGCATGTGAAAGTTAGTCATGTAAAATGCCTCCTACAGTAAACATCTTTTTGACAAGTTTGCATTATAATTAAGGCCCTTCTGCCTAGTTAATCCCACTGTCATGTTCCACTGTTTTCCTTAAGAGGCAGGGTTTTTTAACAGCCAGATAAGTGCTCTCCGTGGCCCAGCCCAGTGGCACAGTGACACCCAGTGGCCACGTACAGTCATGGACCCACAGTGGGGCCACACTGGGCCGGAGGGAGGAAGGCCAGCCCCAGGGGGTTCCCAGGGGGGTGCGAATCTGGCATTATCTTACCGTCTGAATGCTGACGAGATTTGCCAAAGGGAGCCAGTCTTGAAGCGGGGGGAGCTTGCCCTGTGTTGGTTTAAATGAGATACAGTAAGCAAAAGTGCCTAGCAGAGGGCCTGCCACCGCTGACTCTTACCTACCGAGAGGCAGTTCTATATTCCACGTCCGAAACTTCTCTCGGCCTCGTTTACCCCTCACCCAGACCGGTGACAAATCCGGTCGGTCACCAGAGGTCTCCAGGAACCTTTAGACAACGGATTCAAATATTTCCTCTTGGAAGGGAAGGATGGTTTTGTCTGTTGATTGGGGTTGTAGCTACTCATTTAAATAATCGACCGTTTTTGTGGTACATGAAGCCTGTGGACCGTCACCCCATCATTGGTTAGTACGGTGCCACTTTTATCCACGATATGAACTTACATTGCAACAGGATGAAGTGGCCTGTCGTCCCCTGCAGGGAGCACTGTGAGCGTCCCTATCGGTCCCAGCCCCAGTGACTGATATTTTCCGGAAACAAATACGTGTCATCTCCCTCCTCTAAGTTAATGCAGGTTCCCTCAAATCACGCGCATTTAAATCACTTGGTCCAGAGTAGGTTTTTGTTGTTGTTGTTGTTGTTTTTTCTTTTTTAGTTTGTTATACTTCCTGAGCATAACCAAAGGCCTCTCCCTCTGGCCCGTGAAGGCCCGCTATTTCCTGAGAGTGTCTATTTCCACTCTGAGCTGATTGGGTCCCAGGGCTGCACCCCGAATGCCAGGGGCAGAAACGGGGAGGGGGAGGCAGCTCATGTCTCGGGGGTCCGATGCAACCAAACGCTAAGCCCCAGACACTGACATGAGTGTTGAGAGTGAGCTACCTCTCAAATCCCAAAGCCTAAGGGCTCATGAAAATCACAGTGAGAATGAGCAAAGCACCTCCTGTTTTACTGAGCATTTACTTTCCACCAGCTGCTATTCAAACATTTTACGTTTATTAACTCAATTTAATTTGACCGTTACGAGGTGGCGCTCTTGTCATCGCTGGTGTAAAGATTAGGAAACTGAGGCACAGGAAGTTTCATTCTTCAGCTGAAGGGTACCCACTGACTGCGGAGCAATATTGAGCTCCCAAGTCCAGATGTTATCTGCCTGATGGCCACACCACACTGCCTTTTACGCAGTCAGCTGATGAGATAAACATTTCAGTGTAAATTAAACCTGTAGATCTTTACCCTGGAACTGATTAGCCCATCACCACTTCTACCCATTCTATGGACTTTAATGCAACTAGATGGGGAAATACCCACTTTAAAGCTGGAGAGCCCGGGAGCCAGGGGTGGATGCCGATTGCCCACGTCACACGAGGCGGCAGGGAGGGCCTGGGACCCAGCACAGCCGATTCTCAGCGTGGTGTCCTTGACCCCGCGTGGCGGCCACCCTGGTGCTTGCCACGATGGCACCAGGATCGTGGTACCTTCACCTACACAGCTAATACTAAATCTCTGGGCTAGCATCGTGAGACCTTCAGGAAGGTTGCAAGGCTACTCTTCCTTCCGTTTCTCTGGGTTTCATTGTCACCGCAAATGAGAAATAATTATAATGTTGAAGAAGAGCACTATTTGTCACACAGGTCTCAGGGCAGCTGGGCAGGAGTGTTGGGTTTCATGATGAAGCTGGGAGGAAGTTCCACTTGGGGTCAATCTAAGAGGGACCTGGAGATGGTGGCCCTGGTTACATGGGCATCCTCACTGCCCTCCTCACCCCACTCCTGGCCTCCACAAAGGGTCTGCTCCCCAGGACCATCTCTTCTAATCCCACGCAGCGCTTTTCCTGCTGGTGTCCCTTCTCCCAGCCTCTCTCCCACTCTGACTTTCTCTGGCCATGATGACATTCATCTACACTACATAGTGCTGCTCACTGAGACTTTCTGAAGCACATCTCACTTCATTCTATCTTCCAAAGCCTTCAATGACTCCCCACTGCTCACAGAACAAAATCCAAGCTCCTAGACCCAACCTTAACTTCTCACTCCCTTCCAATTTCCCCCAAGCATCTTGTGCCCAAGCCAAACCAAACACAAACTGTCCTGCCTTTGAGTCTTTCCTCCACCTGCAGGACTTCTGCACTGGCCAGCCCCAGGAGGCCCCTTTTCATCAGAGGCAATGGGACTAGCACCCACTGGAGTTGGGCAGTGCACAGCCTGCCCAGCCGTACCTGTCCACCTGGTCATCTGGATCATATATACCACCGCACCTGTTTCCCTCGATCTAAAACAGGATTCCTCAATAGCAGAAGTGTTGACATTTTAGGCCAGATCGTTCTGTGTTGTGGGGAACCGTCCTGCACATTATATGACGTTTAGCTGCATACCTGACCCTCTATCCTCCCAGCTGTGAAAACTGAAAATGTTTCTGACACTGTTGGGGGTCCCATGGAAGGCAAAATCATCTCTGGTTGAGAGCCAGTGCTCTAAAACCTACCCAAATTTGAAGCTTTACTCTCAAAGCCACCTACTCCACAATGCTGAGACAGTGTACCCCCTTGCCAGGGGTACCCCTAGAACTGTGTGCCCTGCTCCACCCACTTTCTACTTCAAACTAGACACATGTCTCCTACCAGAATGTAATCTCCTCTGGGGCATGCTTTTCAACTGCACTTCCCTCCAAGAATTACATCCAATAGGGGGGAGGCAAACATTTATCATATAACCGAGGGCAACGGACAAAACAGTTTGCCATGCAGGCTTCCCGGTAGGAAAGCGAGTTTCAGACATGCCTCGTGACGGCTCCCAGACCCATCACAGAGAAGTACGGCCTGTTGCTTGGTTAGATGCGGCAGAAACCTAATATTTTACCTGAAACTCTGATTTATGTGTAACCACTCTGCTTCTTACTAAAACAGAGCTTGTTTTAGCAAATGGGTCCAGATTTAGTCCATTAGCTTGGAATAAGTGAAAAACTCTATGGTTTGGTGAAATCACACAATAAAATATCATTAAGCACTACAGCCTGTCAAGGCCGACGGCAGGTTTGAGTTGAAAGTCAGAGGACTGTCTGAAATGAAGCAAAACGCACAATGGATGGGATGGGGGGCAGCTGGCTTTCATTTGGGGGAGGTCGTCAGAGGACTCTCCCGTCTGTGATGTAAATGAAGAACAGAGGCCCCGACAATTTAACTGTCATCAGCAGAAATGCTTCGACGGGCATGGCCACAAGCTCCGGCCCTTTGCTCCATCCGCAATGCTTGGGCTGCATTATGAGAAGGGGCCATGGGGCAGGGAGATGAAAGAACCAGGTCATGCCCCTGGAAGCCAGGAAGTTCTCACCCCAGTGTGCCAGGCTGGGGGCAGATGGGCGGCTGGGGGTCCTGGGGACAAGATGGGGGCCATCTCCACTTCTGATGGCTCCGGAGTGTGCAGATCTGAGTCTCAGAGTGCCCGGGCTCCATTCTGTTTCCTCGGGGTCTGGGAGCTGGGAGACAGCCTTTGGACCCTCCCTTTCTCTTCTTTCTCTATCTCTCCAATTCATTCTCTCTTGCCCCCTCTGTGTCCCTATTGCACTCTCTGTATGTGTATCTCTCTCTCTCTATAGCTGTGTATGTCTCTCTCCCTCCATGTCTCTGTCTCGCCTTCTCTGTGTCTGTCCTTGTCCATTTCCCTCTGTGTTTCTCTCCTTTTCTTTCTCTCCATCCCCCTCTTTCTCCCATGTCTCTCTGACTCTGTCTCTTCTTCTTTCCCATCTCTCTTTCTGTCTCTTCTCTGTCATTCTCTGCCTCTTGTCGGCTTCTGTCTGTCCTCCTTTGTCTCATGCTTTTGGTACTTCTCTCTTCCTCCTGTCTCTGTCTCTTTCTCGCTCTCACCTCAAGACAATCAACCTAAAATGGACTAGCTCCCTGGAGATTCCTGGCCGTGCTCCTTGAGACGTCAGCACAGTGGAATCAGAAATCCAGCTCAAGGTTTGCAACCTTTGGCTGCTGACTCTCCTGTGCTTTGGCTTCTCGCCGCCTCACTCCTTCGCTCTGCACATCTTCTTTCTTTAGCAGCCGAGTATGTGCAGGTGGTAGTTTTAGTGTCTTCCCTGCTAGGGTCCAGAGCAAGGTCACCAAGCATTGTCGTGATACTCACGTGCCTCCGGTCCTCGCTATGCACCTGCGGCAGACAGCGCCCATCGCTCTTTCCCCCCGAGCCCCATGTCGCTCCTTCTGAACAAAGTGCTCCAGGGAACTCCAACCGAGATCGGAACAAACAGAGAAGACACGGGAGACAGAATGGGTGTGCCATCCCCGACCTAGACAGTAGAGAGCTCAAACTCATCTAGGAGTAGCCCAGCCATGGCCATCATGGACTAATTAAAGGAGCAGACATTGCAAGCCCTTGACACGGGGCTCTGTGCTTTACTATGGCAAGTCACCTAGCTGGGGCACAACCCAAGGACTGTCTGACTCTGAGCACCAAATGGGGCTGTTCTTCCTCCCATTTCAGCAAAAAAGATTCTGATGGCTCCTTTTATGGGGCTCATGCCACATGCCCATCCCAGTGCAAAGCATAATCCCACAAATTCATAATCCCATAAGGTAGCCACCATGCCTACCACCTCCCATTGAGCAGATGAGGAAACTAAAGACCAGAGAGGTTAATTCACCTGACCAAGGTCACACAGCCCATTGAGCAGCAGAGCTATGGTGATGGGCGGCAAGCAAATTAATAGATTCCAACTGGCATCTCTAAATTTATATTTCCGCCTCCACCGAGGGCCCCACCACTGCAAGTAATCCTGAAAATTCGTCATGAAGCTTTCAAAACAATTTATGCAAACAAACCTCAAGTGGGGCTATTTGTATTGGCAGCCCATTTCACTTAACCACCCACAACAAGGAACAGATGGCCAGAGCGTTGGACTCGCCTGCAAAGAAAACAGGAGGGGCAAGAGCATCAGAAGCCGCCTTCCTTCCCCCCACGCCTGCCCAGCTTTGTGACGATTACAGGCTTGTGCTTGTTTATGTCTTTGATTCCGTTGTTATTTTATGTACTTGTGAAACCGACCCGGCGTTTCATGAGACAAGTTTGTTCAAAGACCATTTGCCAACCATCTTCGGTTACCAGGAGCCTGGCTTTCAACGCTGAACTTGGAGTCCTTTCCCGACTGAGCCTTCTGGAAAGGGGCACAGCAGGAAGTAGAAACAGCCTGCAGATGTTGGATTGGAGATTGGCAAAAACCTTCCAGACAAACAGTTGGAGTCATATTCACCTGCCCCCCTTTTTTTTCCCCTTTGTTTCAACTGGGCATTTGCCACTCGAGGTGGGGACTAGTCCTGGGCTGAGAGGCAAATCCTGGATTCAAACCTGTCTTTTACCAGCTGCACTGATATTAGACGAGCTGTCTAAACTCTCTGAGACGTCGAAGAACTCATGAATGAGGCTATGAGCACATCCTCAGCAGGCTTGCTGTAATATTTGAATGATATTTGGATAATGTATATATCTGAGTGATTTGTCCATTATTTGTTTCAACCCAAAGTAGTCGGGTGGCTGTCTCCATCACAGGCCAGTTAATCAATCAACCAATAAATATGGCTGAGCATGGATCATTTTCAAGAGGGGTCTGGAAAAGAGTCAAAGAGAATGAAGTCAGAGTCTCCAGCCCAGAGGAAAAGTGCACAGGACTGTGGCCGATGGTATTTTCCAAAGATCGCACAATACCTCCCATCCCAAATGCTCTTCAAGTGTGTCTTCGACACTCTTCCCACTGAGAGGTGGGGACTCTCTTTCTCCCCCTTGAACCTGGACGGGCTCAGGACCAAAGGTGAGGTGATGACTTGGGACATCCAGTCTAGCTCATCATAGGCTTCTGCATGGTTCTCTTGGGGCGTTTGTCTTTGGGACCCTGAGCTGCCTGGTGAGAAGTCTGATGCTGCCATGATGGGAGGAAGCCCAGTCCACATGGAGGTGTCGGTGTCCAGCCAACAGTCGCCATCAAATGCCAGACCTGTGCGTAAAGACATCTCCAGATGATTTCTGCCCCAGCCATGAAGTCACTGCCAGCCTCAGTGAGGGTGGGGGAGGATGGGGGCAGAAATTGTCTGAGAAGAGACCCCAGACATCTTGGCACAGTTCTACCCATTCCTAATTCCTGCCCCACACCCGCTATCGATAGAATACAATGATTGCCTTCGGTGCTAATCGGGGGGCCAACGGCAGCCACAGGTAACTGGAACAAGAAAGCAGAGTGAGACATAGACACATGAAACGTTCATTTAAAATATATACTGATACGTGTCCTAGAGAGTAGTCAAGCTGGGAGCTGAGAGGAGGGAAGAGACGTGTGGGCTGGAGGTCAGGAAATCGTTTTTGAGGCAGTAAGGCAAAATTTAAGCCTTAATTAAATGGGTATTATTTGGATCAGGGAGCACAAGGTGAAGGGAGTTCACTTATTAATAAAAGAACCCATAACTCAATATGTCTATAATGATTATAGTAATAACAATTATAGTAATAGCTAATGATGTGGGGTGATAATTTTAAATACGTACCAATTATTGTTTTTCTCTGGTATTTCCTGTTACCCCCTGACCCCTCCTTACCTCTTCAGTGGCACCACCATATGGCATCCATTGCCTCAAGGAAAGGAGGTGAAAGCAAAAGCAGAGAAAAGGTACTTGTGAGCCAATCTGCAGAGCCCCGAATCTCCTTCGAGAAGACGCAACAAGCGGGAGCCATATTTGTTCATATTGGCTCAGAAAGCCAAACTGCCTTTCTGAGATTAGATCAATAGTCCCTGCGGGTGGAGATGCTTCAGCGGAGTGTCTGAAGAAATCAAGAGGAGCATTTAGATATCTCTGGATCTGGGCGAAGGGCCTTAAAACTTGACCCCCACCCCCATCCCATCCTCAAGAAGGGATATTTAAGGAATTCCAAAGCTGAACATACCAGTGTCCCTGTTCCCACAGCAAGAATAAGACTCCGACACGGTGGGAGAGCAGAATAAAGAGGTGTGTCCAACCAAAGAGGACACACACCCTCACAGGGGCTCCTGTAGCGAGCCAAGGACAATGGGTCCCTCCATGGAGAGGTTTCCAGAAGCCCAGCGATGTGAGGGGGATGTGGAATGTCTTCTCAGGAAAGAAGGCCATCCCAGCAGTGACAGGTATGGACACATGACCAGAAGCCAGGTGGCAATAAAGATGACTCAGCAGGTTCCAAAAGAGATTGAAGATGGTCCCCTCGTCCCCCCCACCCCCATGCCCTGCTGGAACTAGGACATCTCACCAGGGAAAATAGACAACACAAAACTGACTGGTTTCTAACTTTGGGTTTAAAATCGAGATTGAACTATTTAGCAAAGCAAAGAAAGTTACACTTGTTTTCACTCTGGCTACATCAATATTTATTGAGTTTCACCAAAGGGGAGGAACCTTGCCGGGCTCTTTTCTCCCTGGCTCCTTATGAGGAGATGGGTCCCAGCTTCATTTTTCCAGAGAAAGGAAATGAGTCCCAGAGATGTTGAATAATTTGTCTCAAGTGACTCAGCCTCTAAGTGGCACAGTAGGGATTCAAACCCAGGACTACATAACTCCAGAGAACCTGCTCTTCACACATGCTCCACAGCACCTTCTCCAGGTATCTGTTGTCCACACTGGGACTCGCTTCCTTTCAAGTTCCTAAATCAATATGAACCTGTGTTCTAGAATAATCACATGTGCTAAGAAGGATGGGCTAGGTTATGCCACAGTAACAAACAACTGAAAATCCGCACACCTTAACACAACAGAAGCACGGTATTTTGCTCACAACGTATATCCATCCATTGGAGGTCAACGTGAAGGTTATGTCCATCCAACTCCTCATTCATGGGTCTGGGCTGTTGAGGCCTCCTCTATCTGGAGGATTACCAGTTACTGGGGCAGGAGAGGGAGGCAAAAGGTGAATTGCACATTGACTCTTAGAATTTCTGCCCAGAACAACACACAGGTCATGATATGCGACACGTCACTTCTGCTCACATCCCATTGGACAAGGCAAGTCATTGGCTCCATTGGTAGGAGGTGAGAAAATCTCATTCTACCATGTGCCCCGATGTAGGAGAACTTGACTCTGATGGTGATATTGCTAGTTACAATCCCATGTGACAACTCTATTTGTCATAAAATCACATTTAATGATGGAGGAGAGAGACGGCATAATGCGGCCTCTGACGAAACTCAACGCCCCAGAAGTTCAACCAACTGACAAGACCACAGACTATTGTGACTAATTTTAAACCCTTCTCTTAAAATCCCCTGAGTATCCCCACCCAGGTGACTTCTCACCAAGCATCAAAGCTACAGGGACAATGAAGCTTTGATGACACTAAAGAGAAGTCTGAACTCCTGGGAGGAAAAAGGATGGTGAAGGCCTAGTATCTCCTCCCTCCTTCTGCAGGGCCCCCTTCAATATATTTCTAAGCCATCTCTGCCCTGGAAGGGGCCCCTGACTCCTCCTCAGCCACCTGAAAATCAGACACATTTAATGCCACATTTCTAGTTTGGAGTGTAAAACACCTTTTCTGCTGATGTTCTAAATGTACCACTTGTCTCTTTGATCCCATCTACACTCAGATCATGATTCAGGGAAGCTGAAGCCACAATACACCTGAGCCAAGGAACATTTCCCAATGTGGCTCAGACACTCCCATTGCCCTTCACAGCCATGAGAGGACCAGCAGGTCAGCAAAGCTGGGACTGAGGCATGAAGCAGGGCCTGAGCTCAGAGATTACAACTTCACCTGGGGATTTTGGTTGCATCTTTAACACCAAATGATAATTAATCCTCCGAAAGGTCTCAGATGTTAATCCCCCAGGAAATCTTAATTAACCCTTATTAGGATTAGTTCTGAATCTTGGGAGGAAATAACAGACACATCCAAGTAATACTAAACTGTGAATGCATCATCTTTCATACAAAGAAAGGGTTCATCACCCCTTTATTCATCCAACCAGCCATTCATCCATCCATCTATCTATCCATTTATCCATCCATCCATCCATCCATCCAACCAGCCATTCATCCATGCATCCAACCATCCATCTGTCCGTCCATCCATCCATCCATCCATCCATCCATCCACTCATTCAACAATAATTAAATGTAGACATGGTCCCTGCCTCATGCAATTTATACTCTAATGGAGATTGGGGAAGGATGGACAGCCATCGCATAATTACACCAATATGTCATTACAAAGTGACACATAAAAAAGAAGGTATATGTAGATCTGAGAACAATTAGAACTAGTGTGGAAGACATCACTAGTGTTCACCAATTCTCTCCTCCCTGGGCATTCAGGAAATTGACATCTCAGATTTTGGGGTCATGTGACATGTTCTGGCCCATGAAACGGGACCCACTGACACACCTCTCCATGATTCTCCAGCCTCTCATTCCCCTTTGAGGTAAATGTGTTGAGAAGGTGTAGCCCCAAGAAGGAAATAGCCCAGAGTTATCACACTGTGGAGCAGGGTTCTGCAGAGTTGCCTGGATCTGCAGAGGCCTTGACATGACTGAGAAGTGAACTTCAGCCATGATGACCTGCTAAGATATGAGGTGGTTGTTACTGCTGCGTAGCTGAGCTTAGCCTGACTAATGCCCTAGGGCAGGGCAGGGCAGGGGGTGGAGTAAGACTTCTATAAGAAAGTGGTGGTTCAGTTGGAATCTCCAGGATGAGGAGGAGTTAATTCTATAAGGTAAGGTAGGCCTCCTGCCTGGGGTCACCCACTGCCATCTCCTTGGCCTCCTATGACCCAGGTCAGGTCTTTGCCCTGGCTGGTGCCGGGTGAGAGAGCACAGCCCAGAGAGATGGGCCCTGCAGGCCTGGTGCCAAAGGCTGCAAAATAAGCCAGAGGTGGAGGACCTTTCCAGGCGGAAGCACTAGCCTCCAATGAGAGCAAAGCTGGCCCTCAGCATGACACCAAAAATCGAAGCTTTCAGGGGAAAAAAAAGGAGATGACACAGCTGTTGTGGTTGAGAACATGGTCTAGAACCACACTGCCTGGGTTCAAATCCCGATCTATCACTGACTATCTGTGTGACCCTGGACAAGCTCCTCAACCTCTCTGTCCTCAGTTTCCTCATCTGTAAGATGGGAATGATAGGGGGCGCCTGGGTGGCTCAGTCAGTTAAGCATCTGACTCTTGGTTTCTGCTCAGGTCGTGATCTCAGGGTTGCGAGATGGAGCCCCACATCGGGCTCTGGCTCAGCGGGGAGTCTGCTTGAGATTCTCTATGTCTCCCTCTCCCTCCGCTCCTCCTGCTCGTTCGCTCTCTCTCAAATAAATAAATAAATCTTAAAAAAAAAGATGGGAAGGATCATAGTACCTACCAGCTAGAGATTTTCTGGGGGCTACTAGAGTTAATGTTCAGAAAGGACGCTTAGGATGGTGCCTCGTACACAGCAAGTGCCGGGTGAGACTCTACTGGGCAAAACAGAAAAGAGAGAACAGACAGCAAGCCAGCCTGGGCTCCGTCCGATGGTCCTTTGTCCAGTCCTGGGAAACAGTGTGCCAGAGAGGAGCTGCCCGCTGACTCTGCCAGGTGCTCTGTCACCCAGTGAGGTCCTGAAAGCAGATTCCACTTAGATGAGGGTCCCCTTCTCTTGGGGAGAACTGAGAAGACAGGAGAGGACAACTTCTCCCATCTATCAGCAAAACGTCTTTGTAATCGGATAACACAGAGGACAGACCTTAAGTTTCAGCTAGTCAAAGCTCCTCTTTTAAAGTTTTAATTCTTTCTAGGAATCCCAATCAGCCTCCTTCTTTTGCTTGCATACCTCCAGTGACAGGGAATTCACTATCTTACAGGTCAGCCCGTCCTCCACTGGAGCACAAGGTTTGCCCACTAGCTTCTGCCCATTGGGCTTAACTCTGCCTCCTGAAGCCCCATAGACAGAGTGTGCTGTCTTATCTACACTCCACTAGCAAGGGGAGCGGGCGCAGAGAGGGAGCCAGTGGCCAGAGCTGGTAGGATGGGGACCTGGATGCTAGCTAGCCACCTGTCATAGGAAGCAGGGGCATGTTGAAAAACAACAGTGACCTCATCAGCTTTCTACTTTAAAAGGATCTCTTTGGGGGGCTGTGTGGTGGGTGGACGGCAGGGGGGCAAGGGTGAAGGCAGGGGGCCAGGTGCTCAATTACTGCTCATTAATGAATGTTGAACACCTCAGAAGGACTTGCCGGCAGCAATGGCCGGTGATAAAAAGGCACTTCTTCGTGGGGCTTCCTGAGCTGCTGGGCTCGCTCGTCTCAAAGCTCTCATCACACTGTGCTGTAATTATCTGCCTACTGGTCTGTACCCCCTCAGGACAGAGTTCCCCACCCGCAAATCATCCCCGTAGCTCACCCCGTACTCCTGTGAGAGTGCCTGAACCAAGGCAATTTCTGGAACAACTTTGCAAACACAAGTTCTTCCATGGTTGTCGGTGTGACTGACTCCAGGACCATAAGAGCAGTCCTCCGTTACAGCTGGAAGGAGGTAAGTTAGACAATAAGCAACCTTTCCCAAAAGCAAGGAGTACGTGGGCAGCTCAGAAGCAACCTGCCCGTGGATTGGTGGTGATGATATGATTTATCATCTAATGGGGCCACTTGTGTTGGGGACAAAGGCTGAGCCAAGTGGAACGCCAGGACAGCGGGTGTAGGCTGGGCAGATAGGGATGATGATCGCCCATTATTTTCTGCTCCTTAAATCCATTTGTCAGCTTGAGATCATTCTGTTAATGGCACCACCAAACTTCCACCACCAACCCTCCGACCCCAAAAGCTCAAAATCTTACCTCTTCTCTGTCTTCCCTGACTCATGCCACTTGGCAGGTCTGCTCACTTGCTTCTCAATTTTCACCAGATGGCTCTTCCTTCCTTTTTCTCCTGATGGCACCCTCATCTGGGCTCCACTGCCTTCCTCTTGGAAAACCAGAGCGCACAATTAACAAAACAGGTGCGTTCATAGCTGTGAGGGCTCCTTTGACATGTGGACTCGGCTGGACCACAGGGCACCCAGATATTTGGTCACACATTTTTCCAGGTGTATCTGTGAGGGTGTTTGGGGATGACGTGAATATTTGAACTGATAGACTGAGTCGAGCAGACTGCCCTCCCCAATCATCCAATCCACTGAAGATCCAAATACAACACAAAGGCCGACCCTCCCGTGAGTAAGGGGCAGTTCCTCCTGCCTGACTGCCTTCAAGCTGGGACACTGGATTTTTCCAGCCTTTGGACTTGAACCGCAACATCAGCCCTTCCTAGCTCCAGCTTACCAAGTACAGAACTTGGGACTTGTCATCCCCCATAATCATATCATTCAATTCCTTATGATAAGTCTCTCTCTCTCCATATATATCCTATTGGTTCTGTTCCTTTTTTAAATTTTATTTTATTTAAGTTCAGTTAATTAACATATAGTGTATTACTAGTTTCAGAGGTAGAGTGCAGTGATTCATCAGTTGCTCATAACACCCAGTGCTCATTCCATCACGTGCCCTCCTTATGGTTTGTCTCCCTCTCTGATTTCATCTTATTTTATTTTTCCCTCCCTTCCCCTATGATCCTCTGTTTTGTTTCTTAAATTCCACATATGTTCTGTTTCTCTGGAAAACTTTAAGACAACAGCTATGTCCCAGTACCCAGCGCAAGGCTTGGCATTTAACAAGGGCCAATGCTCCCTGAATGTGGGACCAGATTTAGAAACTGTCGAGGCCCTGAGCCTTGTAAAGATAACAGGGTCCCCAACTCTCTATACATAATCCAAAATAGTAAGACACAAAACACAAAATATATAATACGTTAAAAAATATTTTAAGGGGTGCCTGGGTGGCTCAGTCGTTAAGCGGCTGCCTTCGGCTCAGGTCATGATCCCAGGGTCCTGGGATCGAGCCCCACGTCGGGCTCCCTGCTTGGCGGGGAGCCTGCTTCTCCCTCTCCCACTCCCCCTGCTTGTGTTCCCTCTCTCGCTGTGACTCTCTCTGTCAAATAAATAAATAAAATCTTTTAAAAAAAATATTTTAAAAGCGTATTCTAAGATTATCAGATTATAAGATTCAGGAAAAATCTATTGAAGCTGAACCTTGGGTGGGGTGGGGTGGAGTAGGGGGGTTTCCCTACTTTGCTCACACCCTAGGCACATACTGAGTCTACAACTGGGTGATCCCAACTGGTTGAATGAATGAATGTAAGAATGAATGAATAAGCATATACATGTCTCGGGTAATGAAGAGAAACTGACTATTCTTCTACCTTTCTTAATTTGAGCATTAGCGTAGTTCCAGCAGGGATTTTTTTTTTTTTCTTTTTTCTTTTCTGTGGTACTGGTTACTTGAAACTTGCCCTTTAATTCCCGTGATGCAGCAGTTTAAACTAATTAGCTTCTGGGTATGACTCCTTCCCAGCTCACCATCTGACCCCGAAACCCGAGCTTGCTGCTGGACCCCTCTGTGGGGCTCCGTGCAGATTCTCCAAGAAGCAGCCTCCCCACGTTGGGGAGGACGGTGCCCACTGACTCTTGGACAGATCAGGCCTTGGCTCTGCTATCTCCTGGTTCCAGCTCGGCAGCGAAATGAGCAACCATTCCCTCAGAAGTTCGAACACCCACAGTGGAGCCAGAGAGGGAGCCGAGATCTCCGGGTAGTGAGAGCCACAGTGGGGCACCTGCTCTGGAGAGCACCATCTGTCCGCTAGGGAGCCTGGGCTGATGTTGGTACTTGCGTTCGTTTCTGCCCTTTGGGGGTCATTCATCATCATAGATGACGGAAACTCCTGCGTCATTAGCCATTCTTGGCTGTTTAAAAAAAAAAAATGGATAGAACCTAGGCTGCATCTCTGCCTTTTGCATGAGCCCAGAGAGAGGCAAAGAAGAAACTCTTCCCATTCAGGCTGCTGTGTGTGACACCTATTGGCTGTGAACTGGGTGAGGTTTTCCCAGGCGATTTTGATTTTCATTGTTTGCTCTTTTCCTCGGCTGTTGTGAGCACTTTCTGTGCATCCGGCACCACTTGGAGACGTTTAACTTCATCCCCGCTATGAGGCGGACGATGCGGGGCGGTGATGAGAAGCTGTTCTGACTCAGATCCCAGCATTTACTCGTTGTGCAACCTACTGTAAGTCCCTTAACTGCCCTAAGCCTCAGTTTCTCCTTCTGTGGAATGGGGAACGCGGTAATAAAAATGACCCACTCAGTGGGGTTGCTGTTGGAACTCAGCCGCTTAATTCCAGCCAAGGGATTAAAATCGGGCCTGACCCTTAGTAAGAGCTCGAGGTGCCCAAGCACTTATCGTCCCACTGTTCACATAAGCAAGGGGAGGACGCCCAGGGCGGGGAGGCCAGTTTCCCAGGGTCACAAAGCTGCAAAGTCAGAGAATCCAGACTCCACCCTGGGCCTGTCTGATTTCAGACGCCCAGCTCCTAACTGCCGCTGCTCCCTGGTTAAGAAAATACGAGGGAGCCTTGCCTTGGGTAATTCAAGTTCTGCTTGATCAAAAGGGGATAACAGATCTAACATGTCACAGCATTAGACTTGTCTGACAGGACACTTTCTACGTGACGGTTTGCCAGAAACTAATATCCTTCTAAGAATTTACCCCTTGATTTTAAAATGTCTTTCTCCAGGTGTTTCTGTTTGTTGTTGTTGTTGTTGTTGTTTTTCTTTCTTTCTTTCTCTGCAAGGGATTTAAGCCTCATATTTCCACTTGTTGTCCCTTTTCCATATAAAGTTAGACATTGCGTCCGTCCAAGTCCCCAGTCACTTGGTGCTGCGTGCATGGGGGGCTGGAGGACACCTGGTCCCGAGCCCGTGTTTATGCCCGGAGAAGGCAAGGGTTCCCCGGCCTTGTGGCAGGCTGGACCCCAGGATGGGGGCCTGAGTCCATGTGGACTCTCAGCGCTGAGACGCTGAGCCACACTGGCCGCCTAACTTCACCCACAAGGCCCCCAGGATGGTGGCGGGTGCAGCAGAGCCTGGGGCCCATCAGACGTGGTAGAGAGCTTGCTGGGTTTTTCTTTCAGGCAGTTGTTGCTGGAATGATGCTGAGGGACTGGCTACCGTGCCTGCTGGGGACTAGGCGGGAGGCCCTTGGAATAGGGAGAAGCACGGCCTCCGAGTTTGACCTTGATCCTGGGGAATGGTGTGAATGGGTCCTGAGATGCCTTCTGTTTCTGTAATCCATCACCTGCTCCATGCAGGCAGCCTCGATTTCAGGATGTCATATTGGGTCCCTTGAGTCTGGGCCATGACCCACGGAGGCCGAGAGGGTCTTTCCTGTAGGTAATCTAGCTAGCTTTGCTCCCCTCTGTGAGCAGAGCTCACCCCCACTTTCCTCTGCTCACCCCCACTCCCCTCTGCCCACTTCTGCTCACCTCTGCTCACCTCCTCTCCACTCTGCCCATCTCTACCCACCTCTGTTCACCTCAGCTCATCCCCAGTCCCCTCTGCCCACTTCTGCTCGCTTCTGCTCCCCCTGCTCCTGTCTGCCCGCCTCTTCCGGCTGCACTGATCCGGCTGAAACCGTTCTTGTTCCAGGGAGAAACACCTGGGTCTCCAAGGAGGCTCCAGAGATGCTGGCAGTAACTTCAGGCTGGGCACATGGGGACTAGCAGTGAAATCAAGGAGGGGTGCGATGGGCGGGGGGAGTCCGGGTCCCCGGGGAGGAGCAGGGCTCTGTGCAGGGTGCCTGTCCCATCCTCTCGTGACTTGGTGACTGAGCGGGCCACGGAGAGGGGAAAGAGCCCAGATGACCTGTGGCCTGAATTCGAGCCGAGCTGAATCACAATAGCTAAATAGCAATAGCTGACTCTGGAGGGCGTTCACGAGGCACCAGGCTCCGGATTGATCCTCAGAACTGCCCTAGGGGATAAGAACGCTGAGGTCCAGAGAGCTGGCCCCAAATGGCACGACCCCTTGACTCCCAGGCTCCCCTCCCCACTCATGAAAGCTCACACGGAGGGGTAGCCGGGAGTGGGGTCCAGAGCTTTCTGACACCCAGGTCAGCTTCAGAGGGAGAAGCCAGCCTTCCTCTGCCAGCACAGGCTACAAAGCCGAAGGTGGAAGTGATGACGAGGCTTGCCCATAACTCTTCTCTGGATCAGTGACAGAAAACGTGGACCAAGTCGAAACTCGGCAGTAAATGGGGGGCATCTCGCTCCGGCACGCCCTGCCTCTTCCAGTTCCTCGGTTCCCAGGGGCGGTGCATCGGGGTGCACCCGCCTCCCCGGGTCTTGGCACTTGCAGTCAACACGTCCGCTCTCCCACTGTTGAGCTCCGAGACCTCGAGCACATGACTTAACTTCTCTTGGCCTCAGTGTCCTAGTGTGAAATGCATCCTATTACTAATAGTGTCCGCTTCGGGGAGGCATTTTGAGGATGACCGGAGGCAACACAACCAAGGCGCTTTGAAGGCTCTCCCCGAAACTCAGGGGGCCTCACTGAAGGTTTGGGTACTGTTAGTAACCGGGAGGTCTGGGTTCTCGTTTTCTCCCGTTGACATGCCCACCCCACATGCCCACGCCACATGCCCACCCCATACCCACCCCAGCCAAGACAATCTGAGACACTAAGATCTTTATGACAGCAGATAGTCCTTCTTCTGGACTCATTTGCATAGAAAAGCATCTCAAGGGAAGCGGGCAACTGTTCATGCCAAGGAGCAACTTACTAACGGCATCAAAAGCCAAGAATGTTGAGGAGTTATTCTGGGATGTGTGTGTGTGTGTGTGTTGGGATAGGGTACAAATGCACTCGCAGAACTACACATACCTCCTCTGATTAAACGCAAAGCTGGCTCTTTCCAGAATGGTCAGAGGAGCGAGGACGTTCTCTGCAAAAGGCCAAGCCTGACTCTTCAGGAGGACACTTGATGCATCTAAGAATCCGGGGTGAGGAAACCCTGAGATCAGAGCAGGATCCTGTAGGAATCTGCTGCCAGGGGAAGTATGAGGAGGGAGGGGCCCTGCTACTTGGCTCCACATACTACCTGCCCAGGTGCCCACAGACTGCTTAGAAAGACAGAATCCCTCTTATCTGTGGCATCAGGTTCTATATTTTAACAATTCCTGGTGATTCATGTGCACATTACAATCTGAGAAGTCCTGCTTAGAAAGCTGAGCTCTGGGCGCCTGGGTGGCTCAGTCGGATGAGCTGCAGGCTCTTGATCTCCGCTGAGGTCATGATCTCAGGGTCCTGGGATCGAGCCCCATGTGGGGCTTCCCACTCAGCAGGGAGTCCGCTTGAGATTCTCTTTCCCTCTGTCCCTCCTTCTGTTCTCTCTCTTTCAAATAAGTAAGTAAATCTTTAAAAATTAAAAAAAAAAAAAAAAAAGCCGAACCAGGTAGAATGTGTCAGGAGCACTTTAAGAGGAGTCCGTATGAGCCAGGTGTCGGGCACAGTTTGGTGTGAGTGGCGGCTCAAGTGTTTAAGGAATCAATGGAAGAAAACCAGGAATGCTTCAGGGTCTGGTTCTCGGATGAAGTGCACCTGACCGGATAAACGTGAGGAGTCAGGAGGACAGCCCCTTGGCGTGAGAACGGGGTCTCTGAGGGGTTCTCAGCAGCCTCACTGCCCCACTGGAGTCGCCCCCCTCTTGTAGCTCCCTTCAAACCTCTCTGAGCACAGAGTGCCTCTCTCCAGCGACAAGGCGGGGGGGCCTCACAAGTGTGTGCAGTGAAGACCCCCCCAGACAGCTGGCTGGTCCTGGGCAAGCAAGGGAGCCCTCGCAGGTGAAAGCCCCCAGGGAAACTTCCCTTCCCCCAGGATGCAGGGGACAGCAAGTCCCAGCCTGGCTGGGCTGCCTTCTCTCTGCCAGGCTTGTCGCCCGCCCCTCTCTGACCTAGCATGCACACCAGAGCTCATGCTCAGGATTCTCATGAAGGTCGCATGAGAAACTTGGCAGGAGCTCTGAAAAGCACCATAACTCCCGCCCCCCACTTGCACGTCTAAGAATCTGCCCTCGTGGTCAAGAGCACACGGAGGTCCCCGGAGCTACCCGAAGGTCCACGGAGGGGGCGTCTGGGCACAGAAGTGGGGTTCTCCTCCACGCGTCGGCACAGGGGCAACTGTCCTATTCCCGCCCCGCAGAAGGAGAGCCCCGGTAAATTAGGAGAGCCGACACATTGTGGAGCACAGAAACAGTTTCACTACACAATAAAACAACTGGGGATTCTTTTCAGGGTCTGGAAGGACACACCCAGAGCCAGTTAACCCTGGCAGAGGGGTCAAAGCAGTGTTTCCCAATTTTTTTTTATCGCCCCTCGATATCCCAACCATGAAATGTTTATACAGATACACCATACATCTGTTTGTATACTCTATGTGTATCTGTGCTTTATACAAAAAGAATTAGATTCTCTTAGACCCACAAGAATCAGTGGTGTCCCCATGGGGGTGATATCACCTCTGTCGAGAATGCATAGGTAAAAGGGGGCAGATGTAAGCCTTTCCCCTTCCTACCATTATTTACTCTTTTATTTTTTAGCATTGGGGGGTATTTTTTTGAATTTTCTTTTTTTAAGTAGTCTGTACACCCAAGCCCACAATCCCACAATCAAGAGTAGCCCACTCCACCTACCAAGCCAGCCAGGTGCCCCCACTCCGGGATTATTTACTTTTTGATTAAGTTTTTATTCAAAAAAAAATAGTAGCAGAGACTTATATAGCACTGGGTGCATGCCTCACACTACTCTAAGAACTTTACACATTTCAAATCATTTAATCCCCATAACAGCCTATAAAATGGGTGCTGTGTTATCTCCATTTTACGGATGAAGAAGTTGAGGTTCAGGGGGAGTACATCACTTGTCCAAAGTCACAGCTAGTAAGTGATGGAGCCAAGATTCAAACCATGGCAGCCTGGGTCCAAAGTTGACATCCTTGATGAAATAGAACTGTGTATCACATCTACAATGAAAGAAAGTGATTTAAAAAAAAAAAAAAGGAAAGAAGGAAAAGCAGAATGAGGATGGGTTTTGTCTGTAAATGGGTTAGAGAAAAGTACTTTTCAAGGGGCGCCTGGGTGGCTCAGATGGTTAAGCGTCTGCCTTCGGCTCAGGTCATGATCCCGGGGTCCTGGGGTCCTGGGATCGAGCCCCGCATCGGGCTCCCTGCTCAACGGGGAGTGTGCTTCTCCCTTTGCCTCTGCCCCTCGCCCCTGCTGTGCTCTCTTGTGCTCTCTCTCTGTGTGTGTGTCAAATAAATAAGTAAAATCTTAAAAAAAATACTTTTCAAACTTAAAGTGTTTTGTAAACATAGGATTATCTTTTTTATGATGATTAATATGTGAATATCACCACTACTGTTACACTAATAAAACCACAGCCGCGCTTGGGGATTTCATCTCAAGCCAGCGGTGGGGGTGGGGACGAACCCATGAAGAGCCGGGGGGCGGGGGGAGAATGAGAGAGCCCCTTTAATGGAGATGAGGCAGAGCACAAGGAGCTGTGAGCAGGAACCCGAGGGCAAAATATTTAGGCAGCCACACATGGTTCGGCTGACAGCCCCCACTGCGGGAGAAGGGCCCTCTCCTCCTTTCTCTGCTCAGCTCCCCGGAGTGTCAGCCCCTCCACAGGGAGCACTCACCTAGCTGGGGAGCGGGAGGGGATTCCCTAGAACACCACGCTTGGGTCCACGCACAGAGTAGGTCACTCTGGTGGAAATGAGGAAGGGGGTCCCAGACCCTACACATTCAGAGGTACCCTCCTCCCCCCAAACATTGTCTCTGAATCTTTGGGATCCAAGGAACACAATTCAAAAACCACCCACCTAGGAGTGTCTGGGTGGCCCAGTCGGGTGAGTGTCTGATTCTTGGTTTCGGTTCGGGTCAGAGTCTCAGAGTGGAGGGATCGAGCCCCACGGCAGGCTCTGTGCTCAGTGTGGAGTCTGCTTGAGATTTTCTCTCTCTCCCTCTGCCCCTCCTGCTCATGTTCTCTATCTATATAAAATAAATTAAAAATAAAACACTCATCTAGTCCCAGAACCCTTATTTTGAGGAAACTGAGGCTCAGAGAGGGGATATCATTTGTGTAAGGCCACACAGCCAATTGGCAACAAGTTTGGCACTCAAACCGTGTCTCCCGGCTCTGCGGTCACCAAGCCTAACCGCACAATACGACTCTCCTAGGCTTTGAAAAGATGCGTTGGTTTCCTTCCTCTGGGCCACTTGGGTGGAACGGCTCATCTTTCCACATTCTATCAAAATTATCTGTTCATTCCAGGGCCTCTGACCACATTCCCTCAGACTTTTTAGAGGTTTTTGTCTCAGTCTGACCTGATTAGAACCCAACTGAAAATCGTCTCCAGAGTCCAATTCATTAGTGTTTCTCCTTCACTGAGCTCTTTTAGAATAACCCAGCACAAAAATGAAAACGGAAACCTGGACAGAATTTCCGGACATCCATAACACAGACAGCTTGGTATCTTTGAAGCTGAAACTGCTATGGGTCTCCCTAGAGACGGATAGACCCCCAGCTGTCCAGTCTCTGAGGTGACCCTTGGCGGGACATGTTTGCTACTCCAGCCCTGACGTGATCTGCTCATGAAGAGACTCATAGATGTCAGAGAACGCCTGGAATTCTATGTCACCATGGGTGTGCAAGCCCCTCCTCTACCTTCCTGTGCCTGTCCTCTTCATTGGCTCTGGTTCTGTCCTGCAGATCCATGACCCAACCTTAGAATCTTTCTTAACACAGTGGTCTAAGCAGCCTGTTCCAATCTATCACTGTTGGCCCTCAAAATGAAGGGCACTTGCTATTTATTCTCAATCTTGTCCTGCATCCCCATTTTACAGATAAGGAAACAAAGTCCGGAGAAGCTGATTGCACCATGCTTGGGTCTTAAGAATTCCTACAGATTAATAAAGGCCAGCCAAGGAGTCCCCACAATTTTGTCCCCATCTCTCATATTATTGACCTCCATGTTGGTTTAGGAGGTGACTCGGGCCCCGGATCACCCAACTCTTGGCTCTACATGACTGCTCCTGCCTCAGGCTCTTGGCGTTGGTGTTTGATCGTGTATCAGGCAGCGAGGCTGTGTTAACAGACCCCAAAACGCGAGGCCTCAAACACAATCCACCATTACTAGTCCTTAAGTAATAGCCTTAGGCAGATATTCCCGATGAGTGGGCGCTTTCCTCCGTGTTGGGATTTAGGGGCCTCATCTCTTTTAGTTGTGTAGCTCTATCAACTGCTGGGCAGGGGACAGTCTTGTCATAATCAGTGTGCAACCAGAGGAAGGGGAAAGAGAAGATGGAAGGGTGGGAGAAACATATTACTTCCACACATCCTTGGCCAAAAATAACACATATTCATTTCTGCTCACATTCCCTTGGCTGGGATTCAGTCACACAGCTAAACCTAAGTGTAGGGGGCACTGGGGAATGGGGGCTAGCTCCGTGGTGATGGTGATGACAAAGAAGGAGAGGACGAAAAAGGGAAGGAAGAGGAGGAGGGGGAGGAGGAGGAGGATTTTTGGTGAATAGCAAGCAATCTTTCCCAGAGTCTCCGCAATCGCAAACGACTCAGTTTGACTCTCTCCTCTGTCATTTTTCCTAGTTGAACCCCCTCCCCACCCCATTCCAGGTTCCACTTGTCAGAACCTAATCCCAACCACTAGGTTAATGTCAACTGGCATCTAAAGGCATGATTGGCCCAAGTTCGCACAGCAAGATGGGACTGAGTCATGACTCCAGAACCACCATGCTCCAAAGTTTAACTGAAATAGGCATGTTTTTAGAAGAATCTCCAACACTTAGAGTGTTATAAATAAGGCATGCTCAGCAGGTATTTACATGAGGGAGGTAGGGCTTTTCTTTTTCTCATGCATCTCTGTGTTATCTTCAAACCAGGTTCCCATAGCCGCTCAGTCTTCGGATGGTATGAGTCTCACTTGTAAAGGTAAAAACAAAGATGAATATCAGAACAGAAGGAAAGCACTAAATGTCACGTTTAGTAGATGCTCAGTAAAAGGGGTTTTAGTCACTTGAATGGAGTTAAGGTGTGGTCTGTTCTAAATCCATGCACCAGGAGCAAAACAAAAATGCAAAACTTTTTGTGAATTTTCATTTTGCTTGGTCTTAAGTACTTCCTATTTTTTTTTCTTGTTTCTAAAGCCATATTCTTCTATTATTAAAAAAAAATAGAAAACACGGATAAACAAGAAGAAAATTAAAGTGGCTCATAACTCACCAGCCAAGAATGGCCACTTTTAACATATTGATGGGCATTCGGCCAGATTTTATAGCCCTAAAACTTTAAAAAAAAAGGGGGGGGGGGCTTTTAAGAGATTTTACCTAATTAGGCAAAAGTGACTGAGTCCCATCCTGCTTCTCAAGAAGTCACTAATGTTTTGCAAGCCATGCTTGATGAAATCTTTGGGCACGGGGGCAAATGCGTGACCTGCATATATTCTTAATATGCTAATTTTTGTTTGGGTTTCTGAACAAAACCCGTCTTTTAAAGGAAAATTTAACAGATCTGAAACCAGAAACCCTGTCCTCCCCAGAGGCATTAAAAAATGCAAACTGAAGGCTTCCCATGTGTGGAGGCTATTACTGATTTCCTTCCAAAAACAGGAGAAGTGTTGCCCTGGCCGAAACGCTTGAGGTCCCAGAGCCAGAAACTGTTTGCTTTCTGCGCACTCATTAACCATGGTGTGGGATCCAATAACTGCTCTAATTTCCTACTTTAAATGTTTTTCTTTCCCCTGCTTTTCAAAAATGTCTTTTTATGTCGTCCATTCACATATCCGTAGTCAGCCCCTTATGCTGCGAGGCTGGTCGTTGCCAGACAATAAGAGACAGAAATCACAGCGCATTACAGTAGCATTAGTGTTGAAAATGGAAATTTAATTTCCAGAAATGAACCTCAGCGTTAAAAGCTCCCTTTGTTGCTGTTCAGATCAGAAATGAATCAGGTCTGAAAGGAAGCTAACGTGCAATTAAAAACATCTCAAAGAGGTATTTGTTATGTGTTAGAACAGATGCGTTGGAATGGTGTTTTGAACCCGGGATGGGGCGGGGGCGGGGGGGTGCTGGATAAATGTTTTTGATGAGAATGAAGATAACAGTAATGCCTTACATATGTACAGTGCTTTTAGCCTTGGTGACAAATCTGGATTTTCATGGGGACCCGGCGGAAGCAGGGCTAGAAGCAGAGCTAGCAGAGGCCTCAGTGCTCTGCTTAATATAGTTCAAATGAGGGAAAATTCTCCAGCTTCCAGAGAACCACGTTACCTGATGTTGTGGCATAATGGAAGCATATTTTGAAATATTGGCCCGGGGCCTCCTTGATCACTATTTCGAGCTACCCCTGCCTCCCCTCCTCCCACCCCCCAACACTCACTCTGACAGCAACAGCCAGCCTTCTAGGTGACTGCCCTCGGGGTGCAGAAGGGAGGGAGAAAGAGAATATTCTCATTTCAGTTTCAAAACAGACATTGGAAACTCAGGGCAAAAGCAATCATTTGAGAGCCGAGTTCTTAAGCCCCTGAAACCTGAGGTGTTGAGGTTTGAATATTAAAAGGTGCAGCCCTAAATGTCAGGAACAAGAGGTTGAGGAGCAAACAAATTCAGCTAGGGCCTTCCCTCAACCCGGTGCAAGTCAAGATCTAGAGGGACAATAGGACCTCCGGAGAGGCGAGGGGACCGCAGAGGGGAATCCCTGTGGCTCAGTTGCTGGGGTTGAGACAAGGGAGGCAGCACCCCATTTATTGTTTCCTGGGGAAAATATGAATTGGCTGAATTTACCCTAAATTGACCACCACCACCACATCTCAGAGCAGCCGAGAGACAATGGGCAGTCCAACGCTTGAAACTGAAACAACCACACAACAAACACAGAGAAAAGAGGAATCAAGTCGTTCTAGACCTCACACCTGAACAACCAAAACTTGACCACATATTTAAATTTTTAAAATTAAAAGTCATAAACTTTCCAGAAGAAAATGGTAGAATGTTTCTTTATCCCCTGGGAAGGGTGAAGATCTTTCTAATAATGACTCAAAGCTAAGATGTCACAGAGGATTGACAAATTTGACTCTTTTAAAGAAACAAAAAAATCTCTGCAAGTTCCAAAAAAAAACAGCGGAACACAAGTAACAACTATGTACAGGACTTGATAAGAAGAAGATCAGCCATGAGAGAAAAGTAGACAAGAATAGTAAAAGTAAGTTTCATTGAAAGTGCACCGGGCTACTATTATTCACCTATCAGATTGGCAAAAGTCCAAAAGTTATATAGCACACATTATTGTTGAGGACAGTGGATAACAGACACGCCTCACACGTTATTGGTGTACAAAGAAATTCTACAACCCTTGTGGAGGGCAAATTGGCAACATTTATCAGAATTACTATGGGGATACTGTCCCAGCAATTGAAATTCTGAGAAATTATCCTAGGCATATAAACTCATGGAGAGAAGGGACATAAACACAAAACAGTGCAGCTTGTAATAACAAAAACGTAGAAACAACTCAAATGTGTGTGATACAAGGAAATACGACGCATTGGTAAAAAAAGAGTTAAGGAATTATTCTATGCACTGGCATAGAAAGATTGTCAAAATATATGAAGGGAGAAAGATGATGGTGCAGTATTTTATGAGGAGGAGAATAGGAAAATAAATTCATACGTTTCTGAGTGTGCAGAAAGATATCTTGGCAGCCACACAGAAACAGGTAAAAATGGATGCTGGGGACGGGGGTGGAATAATGGGAACCAGGCAGATTGAGGAAAGGCTGAGAGAAAAACTTTTTACTGTATTTTTAAAATTATACTCTGTGAAGAAAGACATGTATCATATGATCTCACTGATATGAGGAATTCTTAATCGCAGGAAACAAACTGAGGGTTGCTGGAGTGGGGGGTGGGGTGGGAGGGATGGGGTGACTGGGTGATAGACACTGGGGAGGGTATGTGCTCTGGTAAGCGCTGTGAATTGTGCAAGACTATTGAATCTCAGATCTGTACCTGTGAAACAAATAATGCAATATATGTTAAGAAAAAAAAAGAAGAAGAAGAAGGTAGCGGGAGGGGAAGAATGAAGCGGGGGAAATCAGTGGGGTAGACGAACCATGAGGGACGATGGACTCTGAAAAACAAACTGAGGGTTCTAGAGGGGAGGGGGGTGGGAGGATGGGTTAGCCTGGTGGTGGGTATTGAGGAGGGCACGTTCTGCATGGAGCACTGGGTGTTATGCACAAACAACGAATCATGGAACACTTCATCTAAAACTAATGATGTAATGTAGGGGATTAACATAAGAATAAAAAAAATGAAAAAAAATTATACGCTGTGAATATATTGCTGTCCTCTAAATGTACTCTAGTCAATGTATTACAAAGTCAGTAAAGGGGCGCATGGGTGACTCAATCGGTTAGGCGTCCAACTCTTGATTTTGGCTCAGGTCAGGATCTCAGTGTTGTGAGATCGAGCCCCACATCGACGGGTCCACACTGAGCATGGAGCCTGCTTAAGATTGTCTCTCTCCCTCTGCCCCTCCCCACCCCGCTCATGCATGTGCACTCTCTCTCTCTCTCTAAAAATAAAAATAAAAAATCAGTGAAAAATCCTTTAGGAAAAACGAAGTTTTATGTCATTAAGTGGATGAAGGATGAAGATATAAATTATAATAATTTACAGAAGACATCTTTAAAAGTTACATTTTTATACAACATGAGTTTGTGGCTAGTGAAATTTTTACATTTTACAGCATTACCTAAAAGAAAAACTACAGGGTAGTTGTTGTTTTTGGTAGTCAAATGTAATTGGAAGGTATTTAATTAAATTTTTAAAAAAGATTTCATTAGGCAGAACTTTCCAGAACCTTAAATAAGCTAATGGACATAGTGAGTCTCCAAGGGGGAAAGTATAGAATGCAACATGGCCCAACATATTTGACCCAGAAACCTTTTCTTCATGGAGTATTTTGTGGAAGTGCTGCCTTATCTGAATCAGGGATCCAAATTGCTGCAGTTTGGGACAGAGATGCCTCTTTCTTCAAGAACACAGTATCATCTGCCTTTAGAAGGAGATAGGAGACCAAGACAGTAACTAGTACCAGACTCTCCCTCCCCCTATAAACAACAAGAAAACTGAAAGAAAACAGTTATCTTCAGACACTGACCAACAGGCAACATAGAACTGTGTGATCTTTGAATAGTGTTGCCAGATTTAGTAAAAGAAATACATGATGCCCAGCTAAATATCAATGTTAGATAAACAACGAATAATTTTTAATATGAATATTTTCCATCCAATATTCGAGACATATTTATTCTAAAAAAAAATTCACTTTATCTGAAATTTGAACTGAAGTGGGTGTTCTGTATTTTATCTGGCAACTGTCTCTGAGAGCTGAAAGATGTAGGAAGTAAGCCCACCTTAGCTTTCTACCTGGAGACACCTTCTGGCCACAAAGCAAGAAGAGGGAACAAATTAATAATAAAATATATCTGGAAAATCTCCAAGTATATGGAGATAAAGCAACACACTCTAAATAACCTAGGAGTCAAGGAAAATATTTGGAGAAAACTTACAAAATGTTTTGAGTTAAATGACAATGAGCATACAACATATAAAAATATGTGGCCTGCAGTTTTAGACGGAAATATTTAGCTTTACCTGCTTATATTAGAAAAGCAGAAAGGTCTAAAGCTTCTGTTAAGAAGCAAGCAGAATAAATAAGACATTAATCCCAAAGGAAATAGAAGGAAAGAAAGAAAAATAAGAGTGAACATCAGGGAAATAGAAATATGCGGAAAAAGAAGGAAAATTAATGAAACCAAAAGTTGGTTCTTTGAAAACATCAATAAAAGTGATAAATTTCAAGCTAAACTACTCAAAGAAGAAGGGTTAGAAGGAAGAGAAAAAGAGAGAGGAAGCAAAACAAATTGCTAATATTGCAAATGAGAAAGGGTACATCACGACAGTTTCTACAGACAAAAAATAACGGGAAATTTCAATAACTTTACGTGAACACTTTTGACAATTTAGATGAAATGGTCAAATTCCTTGAAAATATCACTTAACAAATAGACAAAAGATGAAATAATATCTAAATGGCCTTACAGATATAAGACATTATAGATCTAAGACATTGGACTTATAATTTAAAATCGTCCCACAGAAGAATTCCAGACCGAAAGTAACTTTACTGATTCTCCCAAACATTTAAGGAGGAAATAATACTAACTCCACTCAAACTCTTTCAGGAAATAGAAGAGGGACTATTTCCCCACTCATTTTATGAAGTCAGCATTATCCTGATAATAAGGCCATTCAAAAACCTATGGAACAACACTCCTAAGGAACACGAACACAGAAATTCTTAAGAAAATGTTAACAACTGAATCCAGCAATAAATAAAAAGAGATAATACAGTATGACCCAAGAGAGTTTATCCCAGGGATGCAAAATTGGTTTAACATTTGAAAATCAGTGTAATTCAGCATATTAATAGAGGAAAGGAAAAAATCATATATTCACTCCAATAGATCCAGAGAATACATTTGAGGAGATTCAGTACCCATTCATAATAAAAACTCTCTGCAAACTGGGAATAGAAGAAAACTTTTTAAGGGCATCTATGAGAACACCTACAGCTAAGAGTATACTTAATGGTGAAAAACTAAACATATTTCCTGCAAGATCAGGAACCAGACGAATTCTCACTTTCATTCAACATTGTATTAGAGGTTCTAATCTGTGTACTAGGACAAGAAAACGAAATAAAACATGTACATTTTGGAGAGGAAGAAGTAAAATTGTCTTGATGCAGAGCCTTCTTCGGCCACAGAGTGCTAAGAAGCCCTTAATTAAAAGAAACCACTTAATTCTCTGTACCCCAGCCTCCTGTCCAGCTAGACCACAGGCGTGCAATTGGCAGCTTTAGACTGACTTTGTACATGTGTGTTAATAATTGCCAAAGCTGCAAAGCAGATGCATGGGGATTCGTGATATCAGTTCTCTACATCTGTGTTTTTGTGAAATGTTTCTTAATAAAATGACTATTTTTAACTTGATATCTCTTGATTTCTATTTGGGTAACAAAGCGTTAGCCTCAAGAGACCACTGGAAGAGGTCTGCTGAATTTAAGACCTAGCCAAACTATTAACCTGCTGTGTGACTTTAGGCAAGTGCATTCCCCTCTCTGGGCTTCAGCATCCTGAGTTAAAATGAGATGGTGGACTCTATCACTGGTTTTAAATTTTTCATGTGGAGCCTTTTGCTCCCATGAGGTTGTTTTGCAGAAACTGCTAGTGCTGATCAGGGGTAGGGGTAGGGATCGGACTGGAAGCATGAAAGTGCCCCCCACAACAACTCCGTATTTTTCTGCTTTGTCTACGGCAGTGGTGCATCTCAAAGTATTGTCTTTTGTTTGCTTTGCTTGATTTCCTTCTGTCAGATCCTTCACACGGACCGCTTTTCACTCCTCCAGTTGTTACTAAAGCAGAAAAAGATTCCTGGTTTGGGGGTACATTTTTCTGCTCTGAAGACTAAAGAAGGGGTGAAGGGAGGAAAGGCGAAGCCAGAGGGTGATACAGGTAGAAGAAGAAGTAGTTTACAGTGCAGCACCCTCCACAGTGGGAGGGAGATGAAGATCCTTCCGACCATAGACAGAGAGCAGGGAGAAAGAAACCCAGCCCACAGCTACTCTCCAGTATAGACAGCAACTCCCCAGTGTAGACACTCCCTTCCCTAAGACCCCCAATATCTGCCACCCATGCAGAGTCCTGAACTGAGGGTGGAGAACTGAGATACCCCCTGTAGACACAGGGACATGAAGGGAAAGCCTCACCTCATACCCAAGTGGCCCAGATCTGAACCAGTTGGAGATTTGCCCATGAGCCTGGGCAGAAGTCAAATATGAGTTGCATGTGAACATTAGGTAAACATTAAATAACCTCAAAAGTTCTTCCCAGCTCTGAAGTTTTGCAAACTCTGAGAATGTTATTACTTTGTTGCTTTACTGGAATATATCTCTAAATTTTAGAACTTATGGGTAGAGAAGCAACATATATGAAATAAAAAAGAAAAATGAAAAACTGAGGAAAACTGGGTGACAGATTAATGCCCTTAATATGTAAAGAGCACCTACAAATAAATGGGAAAAATGTGAACATAATATAAAAACATTGTCCAAAGACATGAACAGGTGACTAACAAAAGAAGCTATGCAAATGGTTTATAGATATGGAAAAAATGTTTAGCTTCACTACACATCACAGAAATATTTTTTTAAGATTTATTTATTTATTTGAAAGAGAAAGAGAGCACAAGTGGAAGGGGCAGAGGGAGAGGAAGAGAGAATCTCAAGCAGACTCCACGCTGAGCATGGAGTCCTACACAGGGCTCATCCTCATGAACCTGAGATCGCCACCCAAGCCAAAACCGAGAGTTTAAGACTCAACCAACTGTGACACCCAGGCGCCCCAAGAAATAGTGTTTTTTTAATAATATATTTTTAACTACTAAAAGGCAGCATATTAGATGAGTTGAGAGTATAGAGTCAGACAAGCCTGGGTTCAAATCAGTGTGCAACTTCAGACATATAATTTAACCTGCGTTTTGGTTTTGGTTTCTTTTTAAAATAGACCCAATAATTAAATGTACTTCATCTAGTTGTTAGCACTTAGTAGTGCTGGACTTTACTGGAAAAATTATAGCTCGAAGAGAAGGATTTTAAAATAATAGTAATGATTCTCAGTATCTGAAAAGGTACTGGGAAATTTGTCAATTTCAAATATTGCTAGTCCACAGAGAAACTTCCCAACATTCAAAAGCCTGAAAAATGGACATAAACTTTATACCTAACAACGTCATTTGCAAATATGAATCCTAAAATATAACCAGTGATATGACCTAGTGCTCATGACATGGTTATTAGTTACAACAATATTTATAATGCAGACAATTTGGAAACAAACTAGATATCCAAACAATATAGAATCGGTTGTGTAAGTCAGTCTATCCATAACACAAATTTTCTGTGCAACCATTAAAAATCACAACAAAAAATGTTTCATCACATGGGAAAATGTCCACAATGTACAAGTGATAAAGGCAGATCACATATCAGTAAGCCCAGTATGATCTCAATTTTGTTAAGAAAAAATATGGAGAAAAAAAAGAAAAAATATGGAAAAAGAGGGAGGGAGGGAGGAAACAAGGAAGGAAGGAAGGATAGAAGGAAGGAAGGAAGGAAGGAAGGAAGGAAGGAAGGAAGGAAGGAAGGAAGGAAGGAAGGAAGGAAGAATGGAAGAGGGGAGGAAGGGAAAGAGCAAACTATATCCAGAGATGCACTATGCAGGTAAGTTTTGGTAATCTGCATGGCATACTTCCCTGGAATTTAATGACTTAAAACAACATACAAATTATTATTGAATGTGGTTTTATTATTGAATTGTTCAGCCATTCAGGCTGAGCTCAGGCGGGAGATGTTTCTGTTTCATGCACCATCAACTGGGGTCCCTCCCTGGTATTCAGCCGGTAGCTGGATGCTCTGGAGGGACCCAGGAGGTTCACTCACATGCCTGGCCCATTGGTGGGGTAGTTGGAAGGTAGGTGCAGGCAAGCCCGCCCCTCTGCGTGTGGTCTCAGGGTTTCCCCACATATTCTGTCTCCAGCTGGCTAGTCGGACTTTTCACAAAGCAGCTCAAGACTCCGAGAAGGAGGAAGCGACGGTGCCAGTCGGCTTGAAACCTGCACCCAGAGCCAGCATAGAGTCACCTCGGCTGCACACCATCGGGCAAAGTAGTTCCAGACCAACCCACATGCAATGTGGGGGGAAGTCGACCCATCTCTGATACGCAGAGGATCCAAAAATTCCCAGCCATCCTCAATGCACTGCAATTGCATCTCAAACATCGAAGGAGAAACCAAAGCACGTTATACTCGGAGAAAGAATGTAGGCGGAGGCTTCCCGCCCCGGCTCTTAACCCCACAGATGATAGCAAAATAAGCTCATCCTCATCTGTAAGACAGGGTCTGTAATCGTTATGAAAGGCTGGGAAGGAGTCTTCGTGTTACAAAGCCCCGCGCACCCCCTAATGAGGCAGCGTTTCACAGATGTCAATGCCAAAGAGGTCCCTGGGTGCGGAGGACCATCATCCAGCTTTTAGGGATTGCTTTGATGATACAGAAGAGGGTTGCGGCCCTCAGGCAGGCTTCCTGGAGCTGCTGCATCCCGTGAAAAACCCCAGTTCCTGCCTGGGCCCACCGCATTCCTGCCCGGCAGCAGCTGACGGGGGGCTGAGTGATGGTTGTGCTCTGATGTGGAGACAGGGCCTCTCCCAGAATGCATGCGGGTCCTAAAACCTGGCCCACTTGGCCCACAGCACTTGACTGCCCCCCCTCCCCCCGCTGCCACACACACCCCCACCCCCGGGCAGGTTCACTTGAGACACCTGACACGTGACACGCCGACATCGTTCTTGAGTCACAAGAAAGGAGAGAAGCCCACTCCCTACTGACCATAGTTGCTTTCAACCTTTGCTTTAATATCTGATGGTGGATCCATTCTGCCCGGCGACCTCGGATCTGTCTGACAAATGTGGTCACGTGGAGCCCTGGCACATGGAATCCAACAGAAAATGCAGAAAATGCGAGGGGGAGAGGCTGACCCACCATCATGGCGAGCAGCTTTTGAAATCTAGGAACCATGTAGAGGCAGCCCAGGCTCCTAGAAATCCATCCCCACTGAGAGGCTCCTGTGAGGGGTGTGGAATTCCTGGATACTGGCCTGGCCTCTGATTCTTGCCACAAACCGGGAATGCATGTCTTCATCTGAAAAGCTTCAGGAGATGTTCCCTCCCGGATGTCAAACATGAAATGGCAGAGCTGATAGAGACTGACGCAGTGTGACTTTGATTTTTGCCTGTGCCCTGATGCTCTGCTAGAGGGGGTCCTCCGGGATGTGGGTCCTTAAAGAGATACTCACAAGCCACCCCTGCCATCTTCCCAAGAAGAGCCCAGGACCCTCTCAACAACCAGCATGCACAACTGTTCTTAATTCCAGTGAATTGTTTTCTTTTATCATTCATTTTGGCAGTAAAAAAAAAATACCCCTCTGATATCAAAGAAGGCAGGCCTACTAGAAATTATTATTAGATTAGTAGTCACGGTGGTAATAAATTTGACCGAACAAGAGTTGATGGAATGGACCCTCCTGGCCCCGAGCACAGGGCTGTCAGCTCTGCTTAACTCTGTCTTCGTTCTGCCCTGGGTTATAAGTCCTCGTGTGTCTGTCTCTCCCTGCTGGAGTTGTCAGCACCTGGAAGGCATGGGCCTCATCTTGTTCACTTGTTACCTCCCAGCCCCCGACGGCACAAAGCATAGAGGGGTGCTTCGTCAATGCATCAAGTAGGATAAGCAGGAAAGCCTCAATTAGCTAGAAACCTCATTGAACTGAATTTTATAAATTACCCTCTACTCAAAGGAGGACAAGGCGAATGGGAGGCGAAAGCTCAAGGATTAGATATTTTCTGCGCTGTTGTGGCTTTTGTCTTTAAAGCATCTGTTAAGGGCTGGCTTCGGGTCTGCTCTGGTTCAGCTCAGTCTCTACACCCTGTATTTCCCCTCCCCAGGCCTGAAGAGGAAGCCTGAAGAAGGCCTGATGGAAACAAGTCCCTCTTTGTCCCTGAACCATGATGGGGCGGGGACAGGGAAATAGTTTCAGACATTGAACAAATGTTATCCTGGGGCCCAAACATTCATTCATTCATTCACTCGCTCATTCATTCATTCACTCATTCATTCATTCGCTCATTCATTCATTCATTCATTCATTCATGCAACAAGTGGTCATGCATCACTTACTATGCACAGTGCTCCAGGCGGTGGGAATGTAACACGGAGCCCCCCCTGTCCTGGCGAGGAAGCCAAGCAGACAATAAACAAGGGAACTCTAAACAAGGGTGCTATGTCAAGTGACTCTAAGTGCTGGAAAGAAAAATAAAACAGCTTCAGGGCACAGGGTGAGGGGAGGCATTCCACAGGAGAAGGAGCTAAGGAAGGCATCTCCTGGAGGGGGCGAGAGCCACAGATGACAGGAAGAGAGCTCCAGGGAGAGGGTAAGGCAAGTGCACGGTGGGGGAGTGCCTGGGAGTTTGAAGGAGACCCGTGTGTTAGCCAGGCTGCCCTAAGGACTTGGGATTTTATTCTGAATGAGATGGGTTTTGTGCAGAGGCATAATGTGATCTGATTTGCATCTAAAAGCACCACTCTGGCTTCCGCCTTGGTGACAGACCAAGGGGGCCAGAGTGAGAAGGAGGAAAGGGAAAGGCAGGTAGGAGGCCACTGCAGGATCCCCGCTGCGTATGATGGTGAGCTGGAGTCTTGGACAGGGTGTGGGGAGTCGGCAGCTTCCAGACAGACTTCCCTGGTAGAGCCAGCAGAATTTGCTGGTGTGTGTGTGTGTGTGTGTGCGTGCGTGCGTGCGCACACGGGGAGAGACAGAGGCAAGGATGATGGCCAGGTTGGAGCCCAAGCACCTGGAAAGCCAGTGTGGAACGTGGAGGTGTGGGGTGGGACAGGTGAGTTCACCTGTGAATCTAGGCGCCTGCCCTTATAAAATAATGAGGCTATTATTGACCTCGAGGGGCTGCCGTGTTGAATCAAGAGCATGGGTGGAGGCAGAATTAAAACCTAGCAGGGCTCTGTAAAGGTCTCTTTATCCCCTCATCATTTTTGTGGAGAATCGGTGGCACATTCTTTCAAGATTTGTTACCGAGTGGTTCAGAATCGTCATTTGACTCAAGGGGACAATCAGAATTACGAGAGGAGCGTATTCATGACGCAGATGCCAGGGTGAAGCCCCACCCGTGAGGAGGTCCCATGCCCAAAACAGCGGGTGGGCACAGGTCACAGAGCTCTCCAGGTAGGTCTCAGGTGTGCTCTGATGGAGACCCGGAGGTTTGGAGGGACATGTGCAGACCTGGGAGGATAAGGGACATGTAGGAGAGGCAGTGCCCTGTCTTACAAGGATCTCTGACCCTGCAGGTTGAGGCCTGAGCTTAAAGAAATAGTATTAGGTTTATTATTATTAGCGTAATATACTAAATAAGAGTCACCTTAATTCTCCCTAGAAGAAAATTTGGAGGGAGGTGAAGAAATTGAGTACTTGAGTACTTTTATGGTTTCTATATTAAAAGTGATATTAAGGTGATTTTACAAGGCAAAGAATGTTGTTCTAGAAGTTCACTGTTTTGTATTTTATTATTATAAATACAGTAGACTGTATATTGGAATCAAGTAGAACAACGTAATTTCCGGATACTCAGTAATGGTCGACTAACTCTTCCAAGAGTATAAAATGATACAGGTTTAATAATTACACGTGTTGGGACTCCGGGCTGGCTCGGTCGGTAGAGCATGCGACTCTTGATCTCAGGGTTGTAAGTTCAAGCCCAACATTGAATGCAGAGATTACTTAAAAATAAAATCTTTTTAAAAATGACGTGTATGTATATATGTACATATATTAAACATACATGTGTGTACATGTATACAGATATCACGTGTATACAACATATATACATACATGTAATGTACACACACACACATACCTGTAACATATGCATATACACATCTATCAGTGAATCTGAAAAGTGGCAGAAATAATGCAAACTCTAATCATTCATATGGCCTGTGGTGGGTTTTTTGTTGTTGTTTGGTTTGGTTTTTAATTTATAAAGTAAAAATTTACCAACCGGGGACTGTCAAAAGGCAAAGTTACGCTCTTATCTTTGCTGTGAAGGTCTGAATTACCTAAGTCTACCACTAGGGGGTAGCATCTTCCATTACTTTCTTCGACTCTCATTTCCACCTGGATTATGGGCACATTGGACACACAGTTTTAAGAGTGTGGAGGAAAGAGGGGGAGATGCGTCTTACATGCCAGTAAGTTCAATGGGTCTCTTTATCATCTCCGTTTGAAAGATCAGGAAACTGATGCTCAGAGAGGTTAAGTGATCTACCGGAAGCCACACAGCTGGAACTATGTGGAGCCAATGCTGAAATTCAGTTCTAACTGCAGGAACCAATTTGCTAACCACAGTGCTAAATACTTCTCTGTGTCCAATGAAATTATTTCAATCTACTGTCAAAAGAGTCCTAAGGGATCGGTGGGTCCAACTACTTATGTGATTCTTGAAAAGTTTTTGAAAACTACAAAGTGCTATACAGATATAAGGAGTTTTATTGGTAATAAAATTGTATCCTGTCTGTTCCAAATTGCCCTACAACATGACGAACTCCTTGAGAATGGGAAGCCCTGCTTTTCCTTTTTTTTTTTTTTTTAGGGCCCTGCTGCTGGTACCCAGCACCCCCTGGGCGCCCCACACATGCTCACTGAAGTGTTCATCTGAATTTGTCTGCTCTCTGAAATCAGAGAAGCCACAATTAATTTGGTTGCACTGTATTATTAATGTTGCTGAGATTGATATCAGTGCTGAATGCCAGAGAAGCATTCCAGCCGCCTGTCTTCTTGAATAGGCAAAGAAAGAGAGATGAAACAGTTTCAAGTTTCCCCAGCGAGGCCCTGCCTAGCACTGATTCATGACTTCTGTTTGGACTCCATACCAGCGCGTGCAGCCGACGCCAGGCACTGCTTCTCACCAATGCTATCCATGGCAACGGCCGACGCTGTGGGGTGTCTACCCAATGCCAGGCACCATGCTAAGCATTTTTTGTGCATGGACTTACTTAGTCTTGCCCACCACCCGAAGAGACAGGAACTACCCAGCCCGATCCTTATTTGATGGCTGAGGCTCAGAGAGGTTAAGTAACTTGCCCATGGTCAAACAGCCATATAGCATCAGAGCCGTGTTTCAAAGCCTAAATTGTTCATCGGGACACTTTCTGACCTCTGAACATCAAAGAGGAGTCAATACACAGTAACTGACCAGTTCACCAAACTCTGGACACACAACAAGAAGCGCACAATCCAAAGCAATATACAATATACCCCTTAAAAAAGCCGAGGGAGGGAAAACTGATACCACAATCCATCAATCTCTCTCTCTCTCTCTCCATCAGGACACAGATATTTCTTCTGTATGTGGACACCTGGATACATTGAGTCCGGAGCATTCTGTATGTCCACCAGGACAGTGAAAGGGAAAGGCAGGAAATCACTCTCACTTCAACAAATAACAGATTAAAAAACATGGGGCGTCATTTGAGTTACTGAGGTTCCAAAGTATCTCAGGATGCGTTTACCGTGGAGCCAGGCCTCCGCACTCTTGGGAAACAATGCCCAGGTAATTATTTTAAATGAGCATTAATTATGTCATTATTAGAAATGGGGAGAAAATGCAATTTCCTTCTGTCACATCTTGATATCTTAACTAGAAGAATATTTGCCATGCTATTATAACAAGCCACTGTTCGCATAATGGTGCCCAGGCAATAATACAGAGACATGTACATTTTCATATGAATATATCATGCCTAACTAATGAGATTGCTCATTTCATAACTTCAGTTCCATTTTTATTATTTCATAAAACTGGAAGTCCTTATCCATTTTATGAAAAACACCAAACCTTTGTGAAATTCATTAAATAAGCATAAAAAATTCATTAAACAAGTGAATTGCATTCAGAGCTGCTTTGATGCAAATGCCCTTTAAGCAATGTAAAACTCCATATTGATTTAACCTTTCATGTTCTGATATTTCCATGTGGATATAAAAAAAAAAATTCTTTATTCAGGGAATGAAATTAAGTGCTGATCCCTTGATCTCCAGCTGGGCAAGATAGATTGGTCAATTTAAGTAGTGCTGCTGATCAGCAAACAACTGAATTTAAAAGTATTAAGGCATGTCGATATTTTAAGTATTGTCACCTGCACATCAAGCAACGGAGAAAAAAATTATTATTCCAGCTCACTTAAGTTTGTGTTTGCTGTCGAGCTGACCTTGAAAGGGCTAGCCCATTGGGCCACGGCTTCGTGCCCTTGGAAGTTGACAAGGGCAAGAGTGGCAAGGTGTAAGACACCAACAATAGCCTGAATATTTTGAATGGTGTGGTCAGAGCAATCACAAAATAATTAGCCTGGAGCCGCAGTCCCCTTGGGTGGTGTCCCCTCATTAGTGAGGGAAAGCCAGTAAAGCAAACACGAGTTCAGAGGAGGAGGAAGGGGTTTGCCCTTCACCCAAGGAATGCTCCTGGGAGCCCTCATTAGGCAAAGAGCAGGAGACAGGTTTTAAAGGACTTGAAGGCTCCATGGGCTCCTGGAACGCATCGAGCTGCTCATTCATGTGTTCATTCATTCATTCAAACAATATATATGGATGTCTACTCTTTGTCAAGTAGATACTTGGGGCTGGGAGTGTAAAATGTGAATGACAGTTCCGGCTCACAGACCACGAGAGGGGTTTTGCAATGAAGAAGCTGCCCTCGGGGGCGCCCCGGGTGGCTCAGTAGGCGAAGCATCCGACTCTTGATTTCGGCTCAGGTCATGATCTCGGGGGTCATGAAATCGAGTCCCGTGTGGGGCTCTGCGCACTGTGTGGAGTCAGCCCGGGATTCTCCCCCTCTCCCTCAGCCTCTCCCCCTCAGTCATGTTTGCTCTCGCTCTCTCTCTCTTTCAAAATAAAAATAAATATATCTTAAAAGAAAAAAAAAAAAAGAAGCTGCTCTCTTAAAAAAAAAAATCTGGGTCACAGTGTTAGAGGCCTGAATCGAATCTCAGCTCTGTTATTCACCAATCACGTTGTGTGGCCTTAAGCAAGTGATTCAGTCTCTCTGGGCACCAGCTGCCTTGTGTTACTACTTCATGAAGCTGTTGGACCAACTAAATGAGATATTGCATATAGAAACCCTCAGCAGAGTGGATGGCAAGCAGAAAATGCCTGATAAGGAACAACCATGCCATCATCCTCATCGTTACTGTTATTTCAATGTGAACTTCTCATGTTATAGATAATGAAACTGAGATTTGGAGAACAGAGCTCACACGAAGACTGGGTAGCAGACTGGGACTCAAAGGAGATTTTCCCATGCCAACAGTGGCCCCCACAGCCTTCTGAGCTAGAAGCTCCATAATCAAATGGACTCCTGACACAAAGTGGTCAAATCCAGGGCTGGATCTGCTGAGGCTTCAGGTGAGGCATGATCCAGGAGTCCAGGGATGTCACCAGGATCCAGCTTCTTTCTCTTGACTTCCCTGCTCCATTTGCTTGGTGAGGAGTCCAACCTCAGCGAAGCATTTCCTCTCCCAGTCCCAAGATGGCTTTCAGTAGCTTGGAGAGCTTCCTCTTTGTTCATGCCCCTGACGGGAAGAAAGAGAATCTTTGTCTCAGCACTTCCAGGCAAAACCTGAAAACCAATCTGATCAGACCAGCTGAAGTCATACATTCACTCTGGCATTAATATCTAGAGCCAGTTGATGGAATGGGCCGATTGGCTTAGCCTGGTCTCTCTCACATTCCACCTTGGGCTAGGGGGTGCCATCAGCCTGCCCAGAATCACAGAATCCCACAGGGGCCAATGGGAAAGTGCAGGACATTAGGAAAATGCTGGAGATATCACCACAAATGTCCTCACACAAACCCAAAAGACACACCACTACAGGGTGAGGATTCTACCATATCTAACTAGTATCCATAAAAGCAATGACGTGAGAAAGAGTGCAGTCTGCATTCTTAGCAACACATACTGGAGTGTGAGCTTCGGGAGGGCGGAGATCATGTTTGTCCTCCTTCACCAGCTTCTCTCCCCAGGGCATGGTGCTGTGCGTTTGGGGCCTTTGAGTGGTGGTCACGAGCATCAGCTGACTTGGCAGGAGTCTGAAGCCCAGCCCTACCACTTACACATGTGAACTCTCATGTGAAAGCGGAAAAAGTCAGGATCTATCTACGGAGCGTTGTGAGCATCCAGTGAAGGAATATCTATAAAGCGCGTAAAAGAAATCTGGATAGGAAGCCTTCGAATAATCTTATGTTGTATTATTATTATTATTATTATTATTATTATTATTATTATTATTACTAGATACTGCCAGACCATCTGTATTTCGGTGACGTTCCACATTGAACATGCCCATCCAAGGATGTCACCGTCTCCAGCATACCCTGGCCTGTCTTGAGCCGTACCTCTGTCACCGATTTACCCCTTCTCCTCAAGACCCAGAGCAAAGCCACCTTCTCTGTGGACCTTTTCCTAACACCCAGCGCTGGAAGCATCCCCCTCCGCTTTACACTCCCCCAGACCTTTCTCCGCCCTCTCTTAGGGAACACTTGACCCACTGTATTGCTGTTTGCCTCTTACTCTGCTAGAGACACTCAGGCAGAGAATGTTTGAGACAATGAGCTCAGTTCTTCCTGTAGATTAGCCCAATTGCAGTACTTCAGTCAAACATGTGGGGCAGCAGGGAGGGGGCTCGGTCTCTGGTGTTGGAAATCAGGGTGCAGACATAGCTAAATGTGCAGGGCTCCCTTGATGGCAATGGCTGACATCCCAACTCGAGCTAGTTAGCGGAGTATATGGAAAGAAAACACTAATGGTATGGTGGTCACAATGGGAGGCTCAAGTTCTTGGTGGAAAGATGCTCCCAGACTCAGAGACTATTAAGATTTTGTAATACCAAAGGACTCGGAAATGTGTAGAGATGCTATGCCAAGCAGAAGATAACATGGCATGCACTCCCTGGTGCCCCCAGAGTCCACGGCCATGAAGGAAACCACCTGCACGGAGGGAGGGCTTACCAGGTTCAGAGAGCTCCATTTGCCATTTCCACGGGGAATGAACTGGGGTCAAGGTGAGTCCCCTTCTGGCTCTCATCTTCCCTGACCCTTCTGCAGCCTCTTGCCCCTTCCCTGCTAACCCATAGCATCACATTCCTGAATTGAGAGACAGAGTGAAAGGAAGGCTGATTTTCCAGGCCCGAGTCTTAGAACCTGAGTTCTTACCGAGCGTTTACTGAAATAGTTCTGGGAGACAGGTACTATTACCTTCCTCATTTGAACAATGAAGAAACTGAACCATAAAGAGCAATGAAGCGACTTGTTCCAGGTAGAGAGCTAGTGACCCTGCTTACAGGATTCCGGACCCCTAAGCCCTCCACCTCCAACCTACGGTGCCCTGTTCCGGTTGTAAGCGATTGAAGGGAGGGCAAAACAACTGGACCCTCAAGGGATGGGGGTGCGCAGCCGGTCAATGCGGACCAACGGGACCCAGGAGTTCACTCTCCACTCAGCCGTATGCCCAGCAGGTAGAATTCACTCTGTCACGGCAAAGAGAATCCCCCTGGGGATGGACCGTGGCTGAGTCACAGCTTCTGCATTTCGCATCTGTGCTTCCAGCCGGTTTCCAGTGCGGTATACTGAGGACAGTGGGGTGGCCTTCCGTAACAACTGGGCTGCTCAAGCCACATGGCTGAAGTGGGTGGAAGAGCTCTGGGGAGGCACTGAGCCGATAGGACCACGGATGTCCAAACAGTAGCCGAAGTCCCAGCTCCTCCACGCCCATAGTAAACGGAAAAGATGAAATATACATGGCAAGCATCCAATGTTTAAAAAAAATGATGAGGTGCAAATAGTCACCAGGGCTATTTGTCATCTTTAAATCTTCTTAACAACAAGTATTCCTGCTCACTGCCAGGAAGAATAAAGCAAGAGAGGTGAAAGACAGAACCGCATGGAGATATATATATATGATATACATATGATATATATGCACAGCCCTGGAGCTGGCAAAACATGTTGCAGGCAAGACATGGCCAATGGAGCAGGTTGTCTGCTTGGAATCTTAATAACTATAGCATGCAAAGCCCCTGCTTGCATTACTCGTCCCATTACTCTGCCCTTAGTAAGCTGTGTGACTTTGGACAAGTCACTCCCCCTCTCTGAGCCTTCACTTCTTCCTCTGTGATTGGGGGCAAGGGCAGCTAATAAGCAGTGGTTTTTAAATGATGTTCTGCTGAGCCCTTAGGCACCCTTCAGAAGCCCTTGTAGGACAAGGGTTGGGCGCTCAGTGGGTGGGATCCTGAGCCCCCCCCCCACACTGATCCCCACCTTAACCAGAGCATTCTGCTTTTATCTCTTTCATAATCAGAGTTCTGCATATTTTGAGGGAAGAAACAGCTCTGAGACTAAAAGGAAAATGAAAACCACTCTGCCGACCGAGCTCGGAGGCCTTCCAGCCCTCACATCCCAGCAGCCCAGGGAGATAATTGTCTCAGTTTCCAAGACCTTCGGCCTCTTGCAAATGATTTGGGCACCAGAGAGAAACCACACCCAGACGCCCGTCTGCATGCCGCCTGCTGGGGGGACCAGATGGCTGGCCCCTCCACCCCCCCCCCCAAGACGACAAGAGCTCCCCTTCCAGAGTGTGATACTCATCACAAAGAAAGGGCTATCTTCTTGAGCAGGACCTCCCCGGACACGGCCTCCTTCCTGCCTTTACTGTTCACAGTCCCCCGAGAAAGTGGGGGGCCTTGCCAGTAAGATGGGGAGTCCTTCTCCTTCTTGAGTGAATGGTTTTATGGATAGTCTCTTGGTGTCCATGAGACTGAAACAGAACTTGTAGAAGCCTGGGTAAAACTCTATTCGTTTGAGTTCATAACTACTGCTGACAAACACTATCTTCTCCATTCTGCTGATAAATTATGCCTTCCGTGACGGACACTTGATTGTAAAGGCCCTTGGCAGGACTTGAAGGCACTTCACTTAACACCATTATTAGATTTCGTTTAGCTCTCCCTTGACACGTCCCCCACTCCAAAAATAAGGCCTTCAGGTACCTCTGAGATATTTAAGTACACGTTTTCTTAAGAGACCACCCTCACACCAAAGGCAAATACTTTAAAAGTTGCTTTGTAATATTAAAAATGAGAGAGAGAGGGAGAACGCGCCTGAGAGAGAACTGGGTAGGTTTTCCATGATTACTAATTTAGCAGACTCTCTGTTATGTTTTATTGATAGTTCTAAACATAAATTTGCCTTTGGTATATTTTGCTGCTGATGCCTAAAATAAGACATGTAAGAACACATAAGCCTATGCCTACGGCTTTTCAGAATAATGTACAAAGGCTCTTTGTGGAAACCAAAGCAAGAGATATTTAAATGGAGAGGTGCAGGGCTTAGGCAGTTCTTCAAATTTGGGCAGAAAGAGAAGTCTCTTGCTGCTCACTGGTGTATCTCTCGAAATCCCAGCATTCATGCAGTTTTAAATACAACATATCTTCTGGTTTATTCTTGAATTAGGAATCCTGATCTCACCCATATTTTATTATTTGCAATTGGAGAATCGTGTGTGTGAGGCCCCAAGTTCACAGGAGAAAAATAATACATATTGCACCACTTAAGTGGGTGGTTATTTATGACTCCAGCCTGCCGAGGATACCCGCGTAATATGTATTACGAGATGCCTTTACATGCTCAGAGAAACACAAAACTCTGTGCACAGAGCCCATAAAAAGCAATCCCTTTAAAGGATTTGCTGTCAGGGTTTTCCCCCCCTCCCTTCTTCTTCCTTTTTAAATCATGAGGTGCCAAGGGATAATCAAATGTATATATTTTATCTTCCAAATACTAATGCGCTTGAACATCGGGTGAAAGACGGGAGAGCTGAATAACAGGGAAGGTCATGATGTCATCGGTGGCACTATTTATAAATAAATGATCTCGATAAAATACTTTATCTGTGAGAAACGCCACTGTGAGCAGTTTGATAGCATCTGTAACCAGAGATGTCGACACCACAGCACCATCTTCATCCTGGTGGGTAACACCGTGTTTTCACAAATGACGTGTTCACATTCAAACCGGTGCGTTTTCTGCATCGCCAGCCGCTGGGGACCCAGGCAGTCGGGAAGACCTCAGTCTGGGGTCCATCGAGGCCCTTCCGAAGGGCAAATGGTCCGTTCTCCTGGCTCGGTTCTGCAGGCAACAAGACAGGGCAGGGGCAGAGAGATCCAAAGCCATCTCTTAGTATTATTTTAAAGGAGACAAAGTATCTAATAGTGCGCTCTAGGCAAACACACTCTCGGAGACAGATCATCTTAACTCCCTGGTATCCCAGAGCACAAAGCATTTTAATAAAAAAAGATTTTGGCTGCTGCACGGGTCTGAATCACGGGCCTCTTTCATGGATATATGTCCTCAAAGACAGGCAGCCAGCAGCATGTCTGAGGTTCATTGAGCTCCCGGGCCTCTCCTCCAAGCTTTCTCCACCCCCCCGCCCCCCGCCCCGCCACCCCCCGCCACCCCGAAACTCTACCTCAGGCCCTAGGAGGCCAACTGGAGAGCAAAGAGGAGGCCTCCTTTCTCCCTCCCAGCCACGACTTGCCTTCCCCAGGCAGGCGAGCCCAGGAGCTCCCCACCACCACCCCTGGCCCAGGCTCCAGCTGCAGCCTGGTCCAGTCCACCCCCCACCACAACCAACCACATGTGGGGAGCAGGCTCCTGTTTCCAGCACTGAGCTTTTCTGGGCTGCGAGTTGTGAGCTCTTGTCAGCACCTTTTCTCGCGAGCTTCCTTAAGCTGCTCGCAGGCTGAGAGGGAGGGCCGGAGTTCAAGGGCACTGGGTGCTCTGTCTCTCACTGCAGTCCACGTTTCCTGTGCCCCCGCGGCATGCAAGGTGTGGGTCCGAAGATGGTGAGATCAGACCACGAGGCTCAAAGGGAGAAGACAAAAGGGAGTCTACACATAGGTCCATTGGTTCCTTCACTTGTTTTTGAAAGAAACTCTATGTGTCACACCGTTTCCTAGATGATGGGGTGTCATAACAGTGAATGAACGTGATTCCTAGTTTCGTGGGAAGCACCTAATGCAACCGGAACATAATAAATGTAACAACCAGGGGCTAGGAGATAAAGAGAGGTTTTGCGTTTGTTTTTTTTTAAGTGGACCCTTTTTGTGGTGCAAATCGATCCAATGCTATTTGCAAGGAAATCTGGATAAGTCACAGCAGTGCAGGGGGTCCCTCTGAGAAAGGTCAAGGAAAAAAAACATGGAAAATGATACATTTAAGAGTAAGTCCTTTGGGGGTGCCTGGCTAGCTCCATCGGAAGAGCATGTGACTCTTGATGTCGGGGTCATGTGTAGAGATTACTATAAATAAATAAATAAATAAATAAATAAATAAATAAATAAATAAACAAACAAATAAACTTCAAAAAAAGAATAAGTCCTTTTAACCCAAGGGCCCTTTGTTTGCTGGACACTGTGATGATTTGGAAGTTTGGGGCTAACTAGTTAATTCCACCTGTCAGGGAAGTAAGAGGATGGAGGGAGGGAGGAAGACAGAACAAGAAGATAGGCTGGAGTCTGGTCACTTCTGACCCATGAATACATTATGTGAGTTCATAATTTTAACAATTACTAACACTTTTGCTGATCCTTAAAATCACCTTGGAAGCAGATCCAGGACGAGAGTGAAGTAGCTAGAGGGCCACATTTAAGGAGGTGCTCACTCTCGGGGTCCTGCAAGTGCAGTCAGCGCCTGACGGTGGGTTCCCCCTTAAATTCTGCACACGAGACAGCTCTTACCCTAGTCCCAACACTGTCAGGGAGCTTTTAAAAATATTGATTCCTGGGCCACACCCCAGAGGTTCTGATTTCATTGGTCTAGGGATGGGCCTTGGCATTGAGATATTTTAAAGCTCCCCAAATGATTATAATGTGCAGCCAGTTTTGAGAACCACTGATGTTAGGAGTGAGTTGGACAGTTAGGGAGTCACGGCCAGGGTCCCCAACAAGAAAACATGGAGTCAGGACAGCTAAAATAAAACAGCACTGACATCCTGTTTTGTAGCTTAGACAGGGCCGCGCTGACATTCTGCTTTGCAGCCTTTGCAGAAATGACTTCTGCAAAACGTCCTAAAATAAGGCAGTTAACCACAAAGCATTTGTCACTATCACGGGCAAGGGGCAGTTAAGACATAAGCCCCCAGATGTCAGCAAAAACAAAGACCATCAGCACGTGGACATTAACCTAATAAGTAGACAGATACGTGACCAAAGCCCTGAGGAGCACAACTCAGCACACCCTGATTGCTTAAGATAGTTCCACAAAAGAGCTCAAAAAAACCCCTGAACTTCAAAACTCTGGGGGCAAACCATCCCGGGCCCCCTTCCCTCTCCAGGAGCTTTGTACTTTTGCTCAATAAACTTTGCTTTGCTGCCCACCACACCACTCTTCTTCTGGTCTACCTTTTCATTCTTCCAAGCGGCATGACCAAGAACCTTGGGAACTAAGGGCACAAAAATCCTGTAAGAACAATTCCCCCCGAGCAGGGCACCGTGCGCAGAACTGTTTGTGATCAAATATTAACACTTAAAGCAGTGATAGGTGGGCAGATTCTTTGTATGCACTTGGTTCGGTCCTGGGCAGTTTTGCCAGTTTCAGATTTCCCTTTTCTGCTGAGGCAGGGCCACTCCTGATCAGAATGGCCATTGGGAGGACTTCCAGACCCCTAGCTCACTTAATTCTGGGGACAACTCTGAAAAGCAGGTATTACCATCTTCATTTTATGAAGAGGAAACCAAGGCCCAGGGAGGTTAAGCCCCTTGTCTAAGATTCACGCAGAAAGGAAATGGGGTGTAGTATTCCACCCCGAGTTTGTCTTTTTTCAAAGCATGTGCTCTTCAGCTCCCACCAAGCTACACTGACTCTGTCCTAGGCAAGTGGCCACCTGTAATCAGTGACAAATATGGCTCTGTATCTGTGACCTGGGAGCAATTTTACTTACAAAAGGTCCCTTGTCCTTGACCTAGGAGAAAATCAAGCCACTGTTTGGTTTTTTTCCTCTAGTCATCAGAATTAGCAGGTGGCCAGTGCTCTAGGCCAAGTCTGATTAAGGTTGGATTTCCGGCTTGCTTCTGGCTCCAGAAGGGGGTCCCATGTTGCCCTGCCCAGGCCTCCAGCTGATGGCAAGGAAGACAAGTGGGATGCTAGGTCCATGTTAATTCTCCACGCTCCAAAGCTGCCATGCAGACACAAGTAAGTAACCTCTTACATGACTCCTTGGAATGACAGACCCCTTTGGCTACCGGTCACAGGACATGCGGGGGAAGTGCCCCGAGAGAATAGTGCTTGGTTTCCTGAAAGGCCCAGAGGATGAAAGGGCTGGAGCGGTAAGGGTGTCTTTCAAAGTCAACACCGCCACCGCAGAGAACGCAACTTCCCAAGACCTCAGTACACTTGAGTTGAAAATGGGATGAACTGATGTTGGAATCATCACGGTTTGCAATCTCCATTCCTTCTGTCCCTGCGGACAGCATTGCTCTTGTGCTCAAGATCTTTATTGGCCCCCCACTGTCTACTAAGCCACGTACAAGTTCAGGTTCTTCACTTAATAGCTACAGGAACTTGGGCAAGACCTCAACTTCCTGTAAACACTGTTTCATCCTTGATAATATAGGATTAATGATAATAGCAAGTACTTGTGGTAGATGGATTACAATGTGATTTTGCAGCAGCTTGCATTCAGAGGTGGAACCTATTTCCCCATCCCTTGAATCTGGGCCGGCCAAATAAAATAGCGATGGTATGCCAACTCCAAACATAAGCCTCGGAGGCTTTGCATTTTCCCGTTGCTACCTGGGCATCCTGCCACTTGCATGTGAACAAGCCCAAACTAGCCTGCTGAAGGGATAAAAAAAAAAGCATTCAACACAACCTGTCCAGCTTAGGCTTTCTTAGACAAGATCTGTAAACCTCTCTAGACTCATGGTAAATAATAAATGATTGTTATTTTAAGCTACCAAGTTTTGGAATAGTTTGTTACGCAGTGATAACTAACTGATACACTAGCTCATCGAGTTTTTATGGTTATTAAGTGACAGAATGAATCCAAAGTGTTTAGAACAGTGTAAGTGCTCAATAAATACCAATTAGTAATCATACTAACCACAGTAGCACCAGCTGAAGAAAATACTCTAAACTCTCATAATGTTCAGCATATCCTGTTTATCTTACAGCATGCTATACCTGGATTTGAGCCACACTGAGTTATTCTCCATACATACTTTGCACGTTTCACATCCTAAATTCGATTATACCCTTCCCCTTACCTAGAATGCTCTTTACTGCATTTACACCCCCCAAATCATCTCTGACCTCAAATCCTTAGCTGAAACGCTATCAGCTCCAAAAGAAACTTTCAACGATGACCATCAATAAAACCAATTTCTCATGTTTCTGTGTGTCCTTAGCACTTTGATGATGTATCATAAGATCACACTTTGTCTAGTTTCAGAGTTATGTCTGTCTGTCCTGCATGAATTTAGGCTTTCTGAAAGCAGACCTGGGGACAAGTTCACCTCTGCTCTTCCCCCGTGGACCTAAATCAGGAACGGCAAAATAAAAACGTGGGGTGCCAGTTGGCTCTAGCCAGTTGGTAGTCTTCCAGGAGCGCTAAGTTGAAAATTGGGTCCACCTCAGTTAGTGAGGTCTTCACCTACACAAAGTGGGAAAGGGGCAACATCAGAGCAGGCACTCAGATGTCTGCTAATTACATTCAGTTTTAAAACTCCCTATTTGAGAGAGGGAAAAATAAAATAAGATGAAATCACAGAGGGAGACAAACCATAAAAGACTCTTAATCACAGGGAACAAACTGAGGGTTGCTGGAGGGGAGGGGGTGGGTCACAGGCATTAAGGAGGGCACCTGATGTGATGAGCACTGGGTGTCACATACAACCCACGAATCACTGAACTCTACCTCTGAAACTAATAATACGCTGTTATGTTAATTAATTGAATTTAAATAAAATTTTTTAAAAATTTAAAAAATCTTCCGTATTTGAAACAAACAAAAATGATACCACGCTACATTCTCTCATACGTTTAATCTTTAACTCATCTGACTCTCACGACAGCCCAGTTTTATTATTCTCTGCTTTACAGCAGAGGTTAAATGGCTCGGCTGAAGTCACTCAGTTAGCCAGAGGCAGAACCCAAACTCTAACGAGGATCGCCTGCCTTTTAACACAAGGCTTTTACTGTGGGATAAGAATTGTCCTAATTGACATCATAGCCCCAAGTTTGTATTTTCATGCACCACGGAAATTCACTTCAATTATGTAAATTGCAATATTTATTTAAAATACGGAAAAGTACAACATAGCCAGAAGCACGCGTGCACACGTGTGTGCGTGCACACGACAGAGGGACACAAAAAATCAAAGGACTTGCTTTTAGTTCTTTCCTCCCGTAATTTCCTGCCGTAATTCTCCATGTGGACAAGTGGACACGGGCCATTGTTGTTTCTGTAATGGCATCAGAAGGTCACAATTTAGTGACGGATTTACTCAGCGCAATATGAAGATCATATTTCTCATCTAGCAGTCTTGGCTGGGGAATAAAAGTGTCCTGGTAAATCCAATTTTCTGGTTAATAAAAAGTGACTACCTGGAATATTATACAATAGTGAGGAGCAATGAATTAGAAGTACTTACAAGAACGTCAACAGGTCCCAGAAACAGAATGCTTCATGAGAAAAGAAGGGAAGAAAGCCAAACCTTCAGTACAGTCCAATTCACATAAATTAAGCACACATACACAGAAGCACATTACACCACTGACAGATAGCACCCATGTGCTTATCAGGGGAAGGGGAGTGGAAATGGAAATCATCAAAAAAGGAAGAAATAGGGGCACCTGGGTGGCTCAGTTGGTTGAGGGACTCACCTTTGGTTTCTGCTCAGGTCACGATCTCAGGGTCCTGGGATGGAGCCCCGAGGCGGCTCCATGCTCAGCAGGGAGTCTGCTTCTCCCTCTCCCTCCGCCCCCCCCCCCCGCTTGCCCTCTCTCAAATAAATAAATAAATCTTTTTTAAAAAATGGAAGAGGGCGCCTGGGTGGCTCAGTTGGTTAAGCAACTGCCTTCGGCTCAGGTCATGATCCCTGAGTCCTGGGATCGAGTCCCACATCAGGCTCCCCGGGGAGCCCGCTTCTCCCTCTGACCCTCTCCCCTCTCATGCTGTTTCTCTGTCTCTCTCTCTTTCTCTCAAATAAATAAACAAAATCTTTAAAAAAAAAAATGGAAGAAATTGGGGCGCCTGGTGGCTCAGTCGTTAAGCATCTACCTTCGGCTCAGGTCATGATCCCTGGGATCGAGCCCCGCATCGGGCTCCCTGCTCAGCAGGGAGACTGCTTCTCCCTCTCCCACTCCCCCTGCTTGTGTTCCCTCCCTCACTGTGTCTCTCTGTCAAATAAATAAATAAAATCTTTTTTAAAAAATGGAAGAAATAAAGTTAGCAAGAAGGGGCTTCACTTGGGGCACCTGGGTGGCTGAGTCGTTTAAGCGTCTGCCTTCGGCTCAGGTCATGATCTCAGGCTCCTGGGATCGAGCCCCACATCAGGTTTCCTGCTCAGTGGGGAGCCTGCTTCTCCCTCTCCTTCTATGCTCTTGCTCTGTCTCACTCTCACTCTCTCTCAAGTAAATAAGTAAAGTTTTTAAAAATAAATAAAAAGAAGGGGCTTCACTCAAACAGTGATGATAATTGGCTAAGAATTGAAAAGTGTGAGTAGCATAAATCCATGACAGAAGTCCCAAATTTATGAATTAAAAATAAATGAACTCAATTAACATTTCCGTATAAACTAAAAATGGATTTAAAATACACAAATACTGGGTCGCCTGGGTGGCTCAGTCGGTTAAGCATCTGCCTTCGGCTCAGGTCATGATCTCAGGGTCCTGGGATTGAGCCCCACATCAGGCTCCCTGCTCAGTGGGGATTCGGCTTCTCCCTCTCCCTCTGCCCCTTCCCCCTGCTCCTCTCTTTCTCTCTCTCTCAAATAAATAAGATCTTAAAAATAAAAAATAAAATACACAAATACCTCAACTGTCTTCACAAATATTTCCCCCAAACGTACTTTACTGTGGAAAATAATTTTCTCTACCTGCCATTCCATAAATACATACAAAACTCCTTTTATGGTCCAGGTGTTGGGAGTATAGAATAATGTAGAATCTCAAGGAACTGCTAATATTTACTGAGCACCTATAAAATGCTAAGCTCTGCCCAAGGTGTGTTACATATATTATAATTAATTCTCATAACATAATAGCAATTATTTTCCCCTTTTTATTTTTTTTTTATTTTTTTTTAAAGATTTTATTTATTTGACAGAGAGAGACAAGGAGAGAGGGAACACAAGCAGGGGGAGTAGGAGAGGGAGAAGCAGGCTTCCCACCAAGCAGGGAGCCCGATGCGGGGCTCGATCCCAGGACCCTGGGATCATGACCTGAGCTGAAGGCAGACGCTTAACGACTGAGCCACCCAGGCGCCCTATTTTCCCCTTTTTAAAGATGAGCAAGCTAAGGCTCACAGGTCAAGAATTTTACTTAAGGGGATGGCTAGAAAGTGATGGAGCTGGAATCCAGACTTATCCCTTTGTCCACAAAGCCCAAGCTCTTTCCATGGTATCACTCAATGTATAAGCTGGTATTGGGGTAGAGTGGGGTAGAGATATAAGACATACATTGTCTCATGGTAGCTCAGTGTAATTATTATAAACACAATATGGACTGTGAGCTCCTTGAGGGCACGCACTTGTGGCAGTGTTCAGCCCGACACCCAACTTCACAGTCTTGTCAGATGAGCAAAGTAACTAACAGCGCTAAGAAGAGAAGCGTGCTTTGCTGGCTGAACTCTCTACTGAATAGCTTTCCAAAGAAGGCACATTTTATTGTATTTATCTTTTTATAGAGAGACCAGGAAGTTGTATAGACAACCATGGATACTAGCACTAAATTGGTATCTTATAATACAATTAACCACGGGCCAGAGAAGGTTCTTACCCGCTGCCCAGAGTTGAAGATTATGTAGGTTCTTCTACTTAAATAGAAGGATTTGAATCCAGTTACCACAACCAGCTTGCGAATCGCCATCATACCACGATCATGATCATGATCATCATCATCAAACATATTCTACGTGCCAAAGCCTGAGCTAAGCATTTCACGTGAGTCCTCTCATGGAAAAAACTTCTAAGTTAATGCTAATATTCATCCTATTTTACAGATAAACAAATTAAGACTATGAGAAGTTACTTGCCCAGGATCGCATAGATAGTAAGCAATATGTTCGTTGGGATAGGTTAGAATGTGCTTCAGTGACAAACATCTCCCAAATCTCAATGGCTTAACATTGGCAAAGTTTGCTACAGAGCTGAGAATCCCAAAACCAACCATCTTCATGCAGTGACCCCAACATCCGGTAACAAGAGTTCTGTACATTCACAAAGGCAAGGGGAGAGACAAATGAGCATCTCGTACAGAGACTTCTCATCGCCTCAGCTCACAAATGACTCACATCACTCATATTTCTGAGGCCCGAACTAGTAACATGGCCCTGTCTGACTGCCAAGAGGCTTGAAAGTGTCCTTTTTAGCCAGCAAGCCCAGGGGGGAAAGAAGTGTATACAGGTGAGCACTAGAAACATCTACCACAGATAGGGACTCTGAAGGCCTCTTAGTCCTGGAGATACCTGCATCCACCATGGATGTTATTTTGGCTTCTTGAACAATTCTGTGGGAGGAATGGGCAATTATCATGTGCTGTGCCCTGACCCTGTGCTCAGATCCTTACAAGACTACTCTCATGCATTGTCATTTAGCCCCCACCACAACATCATGAGATCAGCACTATTATCTCCATTTTATAGATGAGGAAATTAAGACTCAGAGGCTAGGTGACTTTCCCAAGCCGGAGCTGGGACCCACAGCATTGGTTTTCTACCTCCCAAACCAAACTCCATCCAGCAAGATCACCAAAGTGTTGCATTCACTTGTCTGTTACTTTACAAAATACGTTCAAACGTGTTCTAGATTTCACATTCGTGATAGTCCTCTGAGGTTGGTGAGGAAACCCTCCATTTCACCGGTGAGGATCCTGGAGCTCAGTAAGTTTAAGTACATCTCTCCAAAGGTCATGGAGCCAAGTCCATCCAGGGGCAGAGAGGAAAAACCCTCCAGGCAAAAAGTTCCAAGCCTAGGAGAAATGAAAGGTAGTAGGCCCCCCAACCTCATCTTGGCAGCCCAATCCCTGGAGGGAGAGAAGGCAAGAGAAATTCCAACCCCTGCAGAGTTCATGCTCTTAAACACTTATAAAAGCTTTAAGATCCAGACAAAATCCAGACCTAAGTGCAAAGGTTACTGGAGTTGGGATTTTATTGCCAGATGTAAATCCATCTTCTCTAAGACCTGCTCCAGGTCCCTTGTGCCTCACTTGAAATATTTCAAGTGCACTGAATGGATTTGTTGGCTCCCTGTTGCCTTCGTAAATTATGAAGTCCAAGTTTCTTAGGGCCTGGATCCAGTGGGGGTGGCTCTAACTGTCCCCACTCCAAGCACTGAATAGAGGACAGCTTTGCTTCATTTGTAAAGGTTGCTCTGATTTACTCTTTGATCCACCATTTTGGACTGATGGGGGGGAAGGGTACTACTTGGCTCACAGTAGGTCCCCCCATCCCAGAGCTGATTGGTCCAGCCATAAAGATACTGGACCAGAAATGGACTGGACCAATTAGACTCCCTCTCTCTCTCTCTCTCCCCTTTGCTCTCATATAAGAATATGACACTTACTAAAGAGACCTAGCTGTTGGAGGCCAAGACTTCTTAATGGCAACCTTCTGGAGAGAAATTCCTGCAAGTCCTCTTGCTCTTAATCTCTAGATGTGGCTCCCCGAGGTGGGATGTCTGAGTCACCCTTATATCCTACTGTTCTTTTACCTTTTTGTCCCATCTAACTGAGGCGGAGTCCATCTCTTGCAGCAACCAAAAGGATCTTGATGAATATGTGTTAACCCACCCACCCTCAAGACAGAGACACATCAGCTTCAGCCTTCCCATCACCCATGACCTACTGTTCTGTATTTCTTCCCAAAACTCAGCAATTTCACCTACTTTTTTTTTGGAGTCCCCATAATGGTATAGGTGGGTGGGTAAGGCAGAGAAGAAGCTGAGAGTACATGCCTGGGCAAGACTTAGAGTTCTAGGAAATTCTACATCTCATCAGTGTTGTTATGCATGACACCACTAGAACCTAGAGTCACCAATCACAGACTCCGTGGGACTCAATCTCCTTCCCAACCTGCTCCTGACCACCATCTCTAGCCCCATCCCATTCATTCCTTCCCATCCATCCCACTATTACGATCCCCAAATAGCTCCCTCCATGGCTGTGCATATGCCATTTCCTCTCTTACCTGGAACACCCCCTCCTACTTTCATTAAAAACTCAGCTTGTCCATCACAGCCAGGTTATTTCTTGATCTTCTGCACACAGCTATAAGGCACGATCAGTTAAGGTTAGTTACCCCCATTGCCCATGACGCTTATTCTCCCTCATTGCACTTAACGTGTGTTGTATTATTACTATCTGATAGATTTCATGTCTGTACCCCCCATTGAATTACTTGTTATTGAAATACCTCTTCCAACATAGTATTAATGCTGCCAAATTAACTCTCAGGTGCCTCTGTACAAAGCTGACTTGGGGGTTTCTTTTCTTTTCTTTTCTTTTCTTTTTTTTTTTTTTTGAAGTCCTTCCTAAAGAGATGCAGCCTCATCGGAAAAAAAAAAAGTCTACAAACATGTAGTTCTTAAATGTTGAAGTAGAAAGTATCATAAATGTTGCCCTGTGAGCGTGCCTGGGCCTGCACAGAACTAAAGGGGAAAGTGGACAGTTGGGGGAGGAGGCAGGTGAGCGAACAGGAGACAGCGAGCTGTGTAAAGGGAAAGCTAACAGAGAAGAAAAGAAGGCCAATCTCAGCAGAGTCTCCTTTTGCTGTTAGCGAGCTCTGTGTGTGTGCAGATCTTATTAGAACACAGTCCTCCGTCAAGAGTGCTCATCAAAACGTCCCATGGATATTCAGAGAAAAAAATGCTGATCTCCTCCACACGGGGAAATCCTACCCAGGTGTCAAAAAAGGACGAATAATCTATGTGCACGTTAGAAAGATGTACAGTAGATCATTAAGTGAACACAATGATATTATTCACTGTCTCTAAGGTACCTAACACTTCCGGGTGGTTACAATGTACCAGGGTTTACATAGTAATTTCTTAAATCATCAGAAGTCTGTGTGGTAGGCTTCTTAGCCCCATTTTACTGATGGGGAAATTGAAACACAGGGACTAAGAAACCTGTTCAAGATAGCATATGACTGGTGAGGGGTGGAGCTAAACTACCTAAGCTGCTAACATCGGGGCTCTCAACCACCGTGCTATCTTGTCAGTAATTACGTGTGTGTGTGTGTGTGTGTGTGTGTGTGTGTGTGTGTGTGTGTGAGAGAGAGAGAGAGAGAGAGAGACTTTATATATATAGCGTATGCTTACATGGCTTGTATTAACATAGAACATTTCTGGAAGGCAGCCAAGAAACTGTTAGGAGTCCACACCTCTAGAGAGTGGGAATGAAATAATCAGATGACTTATGCGTCTCTTGCAACACCCACCCCCCAAACACTGTTTTAGGAATTCATTCAGCCATAAGTAATAGAAAACTCAGTTAACAGAGACCTAAACAAAACCAGTTTATTGGTCTGACATAAACTGGAAGTCCAGAGCTGGTGGTTTATTGACTCCCTGATACCAAAGCTACTTTGGTGCAATTATCTTGGCTTTATACTCTTGGAAACGGCTGTTCCTTGCGTTATTTATTTATTTACTTACTTACTTATATCTTCATCGAACATTTCTGTATTTTACCTACATCCCTTGTTCATTGTCCACCTTCTGCTCTGGAATATCAGCTCTATGAGGATGGGGATTTTGTGTGGCTCACAGCTGTATCCCGGCACCTTAGAATCCTACCTGATAACAGAGTAAATACTCAGTAAACATGTGTTGAACCAATGAATGAATGAATATTGCTGTTTCAGTCGTCATGTCCATGTTCACGGACTCAAATAAGGGGTGGGGGGGCACCACTGCCTTTGACCTCTTTTATCACGAAAATAAATGCTTTCCCAGAATCCTCCACACAAATTTCCTCTATGCCTTATTAGCCAGAATTGGCTTACATGGGATGCTTCTCTCCCCCAGCAAAAGATGCTAGAAAGCCAGGAGTGAGTGGTCATGACTCCAGATATCCATCTCAGACCACATCAGGATATGCTTAGCCAGGAAGAAGCAGCGAGTTTCTATCAGTTAGACAATCCCAATCATTTCACCCACAGGTAGTTTGGCTTTCTCCCAGGTGCATGTTCTACTTTTTTTTTTCTTGAATACAAATGTCCAGGCCCCACTGCAGGCTTGCTCAGAATCTCAGGGGGTGAGGCTGGACATGTGTACCTGGAAAGGTGCCCAAAAGACTCTGATGCACTATCCATAATTAAAAAAACAAAACAAAACAAAAAACCTCTCCAGAGTCTTATAAGGTAGCCGGAGATTTTCAAGTCCTGGAAAAGGAGTGTGACCTGATTCCCATAAAGATGTAAGCCCAAGAGGCCTTTATAGATCACTGAGCTCAAGTTCTCCATTTTTCAGATGAGTAAACTGAGGCTCCCAGAGTCAGTCTTGTCCAGAGCCTCCCAGACAATCAGTGGCAGATCCAGGCTAAGTTTCAGCATTGTCTCTCAAACCAGTGTCTTGCTCTCTTCAGCTCTTGGCCATCTTATTCTCCATCATCAGGTGTTTAAAGCCAGGGGCAGGACCCTCCCATTACTCACATTTAACTTTTACAGAGAAACAACCAAGTATCCATTTTGCCTTCCTCCGTTAACTGCGTAATCTAGAGTAATAAATTAGTCCCCAAACGAAAAGATGTCCTTAATCCCCATGCTGCTTTCCATATCCCTGTGGTGTTTATAATGTAAAAGTTTTAGTGCTAACATCCACTCTCAGCCTTCCCCCTTTCTGTATGTATAAATTTATATTTCATAATTATAGTTGCAGGTTTCCCCTTTGCTCTGCTTCTGCCCTTGAGCTGGAGAGTGGCACAGGAAATGGTTTACGTTCTCCAGTCTACCCTGACAGTCTAATCCCGCTCGTGTATTTCATGCTGTCTCCGTCAAGTCCATTTTCTCTCCACCGCAAGACAGATATCTAAGGCCCCCCTCTCCACAGACTCAAAGCAGTGCGTGCCTGGAGCCGACCAAGGCATCCCTCTGAAAGATCTTACGAGTCCGCTTGGGGACAGACAGTTTCCGAAATGCAGGCGAGGAGACCCACACCAAGGTCCTGTTGATGGATTTATTATTGAATCCAATCACAAAACCAAAATGAAAGAGCAAGGAATGACCATCCCAGAGATGGGAAGACCTACCAGGCTACACCTCCCAAACTCTATGCTTTCTTGCAAAAGGTGCTGGAGCCCGTAAGTGGACCACGCAGCAGTCCAAAGACCCAGTGGTTTCTGGATTGCCTCAAATGCTAATCAGCTATCTCACCTGAGCCAGTGGCTTAATCCCTCTGAAACCCAGTTGCTCATCTGTGGGAAGAGGGTAAGAAAACATACCTATTCAACCCCCCAGTGTGGCTGGGAAAATGGAAGAGAGCAAGTTATGAATGTATACTACATTAACCAGTAACGTGGGTAGAACTGAAGCTCCACGGATGTCCTAAAGTTCCAGCCCAGCTGTGTTCCATCCCAGCTCCATCAACCAATATTTATGAGATGTATTTTCCCAGTCGTTCAGACGTTATCTATGGCCCTAGTCATCAGGCAAAGGCAAAGGTGAAAAAGATCAGCTGAGAATTCTAGGTGTTGGAGTCCAAGAGACCGAAACATCTATCTGCCTGCACCGTTTTTCTGTTCTCTCTCTCTCTTTTTTTTTTTTTCATTTCTATGCAGATATTTAGTATTGTGTAGACATCTAAGGGTAAGAGGAGCTAACCACAGGAGAGATTAAGAGCCAAAGCAGCTCGGATCAACTACATGTTGGGTGAGGTGGTTATTTCTTGAAACTGCATCGCGACAATTAAGCATCTACTCTGAGGTATGTTGCTCGCCCACAAACTTGCAGCCAGCAGCCTGAGCCCAAACCCCAGATTTTCAGTACTAGCTCTCTGACACCAGGCAAGGGAAGCTCTCTTAGGCTCCAGCTTCTGTAAAATGAAACAAATAATATCTAATTTCAGGCAGACGATATAGCTACACTGTCAACCCCATGGGGTCAGCGATTTTCATTGCCTTCCTGACCCCTAAATCCACATTTCTCTAGCGATACGTGATTTCGGGATGTCTTGAGAATATTTAACTCCTTAGAACGTCGCCTGCGTGAGGGCAGGAAAATCTTTTGTTCAGTGCCCAACCCTCGTCTGCTAGAACCATGCCCAGCATTTAGTAGCCACTCCATATATGTCTGTTGAATAAATGATATGTGTTGTTCTTCCTAGATGGAAGAGAGTAGCACTACTTGAATAGAAGGGCCAGCACCCTCGGATTTTCTTCTGTCCTCAGCGGCACCTCGTACTGTGTGTGCACAGAAGATAATCGACCAGTCATAGCACGTAAGGACCGTGGACGATCAAGGGGAGCAAGATGGCTTAGAACCACCGCCGTCTGTCAATAACAACACATGCAGTGGGGGGCCTTGCAAATAGCTTTGTCTCCAAAATAAGAGAATCATCTCGGTTGCCTGTGAAACTCTTTCTGCAGACAGAATTTCAACAGAACATTGCAATAGAGACTATTCGCTGCAAAATTCCACAACTTCTGTCACTATGAAAAATGTCATGGAAGGAGATTTTTCTTAGAAAACAGCAACATGCAAAAGTAATCAGGGCTGGAAGACTCAAAGATGGATGAAGAAAACAAGAGGAACAGATCCAATAGTTCTGGTTTTATGAATAGACTAGCCCCCCCCACCCCCCACCCCCACACACACACTCATTTGTAAGACCCTCGTGAGATCTTTTTTTTACGGCAGGTTATGAATCATCTTCATGATATCTTTAAATGGATGATCAATACTATATTTTCCCATAAAATGTTTGGTTTGAAATCCGATTTTAAGTGCATTAGAGTTTTTGTGCACCGAATCGGTGAATGCCATAATAAATTGTCATCAAATATGAAAGAAATACAGCATAGATTAATTGCCGTATTTATTTATGAGTCTATAAAATACCTTGTGAGAGTCCTGGCACATTTTTGGGATACCAATTTGAACCTTCAGGAAAGTTAAAAGCATTAAAAGAGACTGCAAGGAGATTTATGATCAGAATGTTTTTAATTGCAGACCCAAGCAGACAGGCAGGTATTAGAATGGTTATGCCCTTAATGGGCATGTCTCATGTGTTTCTTTTTTTTTTTTTCCCCTTTAAAAATGATATACTTCCCATATTTTTATTGATTTGTGAAGATCTGCCGTAAATTACCATGGCCAGCACGTGACATCACAAATGGTCCCACATTCCCTAAAGTAGTGGGCCCCAGGTGGCACAAAAAAAGAAGGCTCCTGGCCAGTTCTAATGCTCGGCTTGAAAAGTAGGAGAAGCCACAGGGAAAGAGAAAACGGGAGTGTCACTCATAGGACAAACACGTAGATGGCTTGAAGTTGCACATATTTTCATTGAAGCCTCAACGTTGACAGCAACGCAATCCTTTAGGGGGAAGAATAACAAAATATCATCCTTATACCCTGCCCGTTAAGAATGTTTGAGTCAGAGAGCTGTATGCAAGACTCCACAGTCCCTGGTTGCCCTCAGGGCCAGCATCCCAGCAGCTGCCTTTCCCATTTGTCCAGGCCATGTGTCTGTCCCCTCACTGTTCACTCAAGGCCACCCCTAGGCCCTGTCACAGAGGGGGACAGGACATGGCATCTTATTCCAGCGGATCCTTGCATGTTGTCCTTTTTTTCTAAGTGTGTTTGTTTCTTCCCCCCTAGACTCTGTCTTCAAAAGCTGTTCTCTGGTTTTCAAACCCATACATCTGTTGTTTACTTTACATTTTAATTCCGAGATGCCTTAAGCTTATCATTAGAAAGATGTCAACCTCCACAGGATAAAAATAACCAAGACCTTCTATATACAAAAACTGCTTCCCGAGCAAGAACTTAATGCACCAAACCCTCTGTCTACTGATGCAAAAACAAAGCTTAAGAAAACAGATCTCGTCCTGACAATAGTCACTAACTAAATTCTGTTCCTTGTTTTTTTAAACAAGTGTAGACAGATAGCCTTAAACTTGGCTGGACTTTTTAAGGTTTTATTCTTGTTGTTGCTATTTTTTTTTTTTTAATATACTTCTCAGTCACAGCTGAGTCTGCTTGCTGTTTTCTATTTTAATGGATGATCCATATCAAATTGCTAAAACCCCCAAATTATTATGTAAGTGCTTTCATGATACAGGCTGATAGAAAAGCATGTCATAGAGATCTGGAATTGGTGTGCTTTCAGTGGCACCTCTTTAGACATTTTCTCTGCTAAATTACACTGTGTCATCACAGGGCACCATGTGAATTCTCGGAGTCCAGTTCGAGTTAACCACATCTCCTGGCTGTGTCTGGCTTGATGTGTGTTTGAAATACTCTTGCAGAGGGGCGCCTGGGTGGCTCAGTCGTTAAGCATCTGCCTTCGGCTCAGGTCATGATCCCAGGGTCCTGGGATTGAGCGCCACATCGGGCTCTCTGTTTGGTGGGAAGCCTGTTTCTCCCTCTCCCACTCCCCCGCTTGTGTTCCCTCTCTCGCTATGTCTCTATCTGTCAAATAAATAAATAAAATCTTTAAAAAGAAAAAAAGAAATACTCTTGCAGAAAGACCTAAAGCCCGGGGATTCTGGATTCCGGTCCCTCCTCTGTCATTCACTGGGTGATGTGATCTTGGACTTGTTTCTCACGTCTCCAACTTCCTTACCCTGAGCCTTAACATGGATAAAGCAGAGGTGCTTAGGATAGCTCCCCAAGCACGCTAGAAATGCAAAGGAATTTTATTATCAACAAGCTATGATTGTTAACTCTAAGCTCAGGTTTGTACCTGCTTTGCCGACACACCAGGACCTCTGCATTAGAACTCGTTGTTTTACTTCGTTCAGAAATTCATTCCTTCCATTTGCCACCTTCCTGACAAATGACTTCAACACCCTCATCTGGGAATGACTGCCTTTTTATTTTTTGCTCCTGATGCCAAGGTTGCGTTTGACAGTAGGCACTCAGGCAAGGCAGGGGCTCATTGCCTTTCACAATCAGATGCCATGCACACTACTTCCGTCAGAACAATTAGTGTTCATTTCGGCCTGGGAGACCTGCAGTGACTGGTCAGTATAAATTATAGATGCATGTGTCCAGATGCACTTGTCCATTCATGCATAGATCTGAGGAAATTTCATTCTTATCCTTTCAAAAACAGCCACTAAAAAAAAATCCATACTTAAAAAAATATAATTTGGCACATTTTCATCTATGTTACTGTGCCCATAGACTCACACATTTCATCTGTGATTTGAGGCATTGGAACTGGATTTGGGGCGTTTCTGGGTTGTTATTCACCCCCGCCCCCTGTAAAATCTGCTGTCTTTATAAAACATCAGGAAATGAGGGACATTTAATCCAAAATAATACAATAGGATTCCTGTGTGTGTGTGTGTGTGTGTGTGTGCTGAATTCAAGTTTATTGTCAGAGAGTTTATTGCCTTTTTTTTTTGAAGTTTTTATTTTAATTCCAATTAGTTAACATACAGTGTGATATTAGTTTCAGGTGTACAATATAGAAATTCAACACTTCCATACGTTACCCGGTGCTCATCACAGAAAGTGCATTCCTTCATCCCCATCACCTATTTCCCTCATCCCCCACCCACCCCCCTCTGAAAACCACCTGTTTGTTCTCTATAATTAAGAGTCTGTTTCTTGCTCAAAGACACATCCTTTACTCTGCCTGCTCAAGACCTTCAGTGAATTTAAAGCAGAGCAACATGAACTTCAACTAAACAATGTGGACGCGTACTCTCCACGCTCCAAATAGGATTTTGACTATTTATTTTATTCATATTTGTTTTAATGATCAGCTAGAGGAAATATCAGGCCATGTTGCATAATCCAACAAAAGGATTGTACCATTTGTGTAAAATACTTTGGGTGGAATGACTCCCTCAAATATAACTGGGAGGGTCTGCACTTCATAAGTTTGTCTCCCTGCTTCAGTACAATTCTAGGTGGACATACACACACAATTGGGCATCTTTTCCAAAACTAAACTAATCAGCACTAAACAAAGCAAAGAAAAGCCAGAGCCCTCAGCTGCCAAAGTGAGTGCCTGTCCACAGTCAGGAGGATGAGAACAGATTCAGTGACCACTTCCTTGAACCAGACTTTCCAAGAAAGACTTGTTTTTACCAGAGGTCTCTGCCAGACAAAGGTTCATATTGGTTTAACCCACTGGCTCTGTTTTGTGATGAGACTCTGAAAATAATGGGAAGAGGACACACTTCATACGAACTGTTTTTAGGGAACCCCACTTCACGCTCCAGGGGGTCACAATCAAACCCCAGGGGCACCAGGTCAGTTTGCTGTGGGTCTAGCGTCTCCCTGAGAAAGAAAGAACTCAAGGTCTCCCATGCCTGCAAGTGGCAGCCTTCCTTCCCAAGACACTCTGATATGGTAAAGTGACTTTGAAGACAATAGAAAGCTGCCTTCATATAAAACCTGCTCTTTGGTTTGTTGTCCTTTTCTACATGAGAAGAAAAACACCCAGGAACCATCAGAGTCCTACCTTCCCAATTTACTTCTCCACTGCTTTTCCTCTCTCTCTCTCTTGTTTTTTTTTCCTCTTGAAAAATCTTGTTGTTTTTTCTCTAATCCTAGAGAGCAAAGACAAGAGGTAGGCCTGGAGGCCCTGCACACAGCATTGATACCGCAGAGGTCTTATAAATCAGCGAAAAATCAATACATTCTATATGGTAGCTTCTCCTTTGCAACCAGATCGCCAGGGGACATAACTAATGCTTTTTCTTCACCACCATCCCATTTTTCTGTCATAAAAAAAAAAATCTGCTTAGGAACGAATGGGTGATCAAAGTTGCTGAGTAAGTATTTCAACTATCTAATTTTATTACTTTACAATTGACATACCTTCCCTCTGGAAATGTTCGCAATTAATTAATTAGCAGTAATCTTCCCCAAGGGACTAATTTAATGAATTCTCTCCAATTCTTACTTAAAAAAAAAAAAAAAAGCTTAGCTGTATCCACGCTGCAAATGTGTGGATAGCTCCAAAGTGCATTTTGAAAAAAATCAAGGGATCTATCTATTACAGGGCCTTTTTATCACTAAATCAATCCGGCCATAACGATAATTCTTTTTCTAACTGGGAGTTTCCCGGGTTGAACGCAAGGTTTCTCCAAGGTAACGACACTCAGCAGCGGCCTCCAGGAAACCTCCCTGCGTTCGTTAGTATTTAGAATGAAGCTTGTCCTCCTATCAATAATCTCAGGCGGAGGAGTGTGTGGTTTGCAAGGTCTGCAGAGCCTGGCCCGTTCTGCACCATCTCTACTGGGGTAGGGCGGGGGTAGCCAGTGTTGTTCCAAAGAGGTAGCTGGCTTGGGGGCCTACCGGTTCCCTCTGCAAGGTTCCAGAGGAAAACTCGCGGCCACGGATCCTGGGCCAGGACCCTAGACTTTGCCTGGTCACTGGGCTTCCCCTTCGCCTTGCAAAAACGCAGGACAGAGACCCAGGTTGTTCCCTGACCTCTGGGCCACGCGTTCTTGCGTTTCAACTAGAAAATACAACTGGGCCTTTGAACCAGTCCCCCCGGGATTCCTGCGGGAAGGTGCAGCGAGGACCTGGGAGTGCGTTTTGTACACTGTAAAGTGCCCTGACCCTATGAGGGAAAGGCGGGACTTTGAGGTTTCTGACCTGCCAACCCCAAAGCCTGAGTTCCACTCGGATATCGGCAGCATCCCCCGAAGACCTCCCCCCACTAGACTAGATGCCCCTTTTCGCCCCCGCCCCCACCCCAACGTCGCGGGCTGGCGGCCCTCGGTGCATTGGCTCCCGGCCTGGGGACTGAGCCTTCGGTTGCGCAGAATCTACAGCGCTCACAAGCTAGCGGCCACGGGTCCGGAGCCAGGCCTAGAGGACGCAGCCCCCTCCAGGCACAGACGAGCTCCTCCGCCCCTCACCGGCCCTTTGGGGACCCCTGGGCTGGAGGCGGGTGGTCAGATCGCTGGGCCCAACCCCGAGCCGTCGCGACGGAGCGCGGGGCACCGGCCGCCGTCCCCGCGCGCTGAACCGCGGCTCGCCAGCGCCACCCCCAGCGGAGCGCAGCGGCTGCAGCTCGGCCCCGGCGCCTTCCTGTGGCTCCCCGGCTCCCCGGTGGACACAGCGGTCGGCGCGCAGGAAGCGGCCAAGCCTCGCCTTCAGAGGAGACGTCTAGGGGTGTTCGCCCGCCGCCTGCAGATACCAAGGGTCAGACTGAGCGCGATTCCAGGCGGAGTCCGAGGGGAACTGAACCATGGCCTCGAGGGGGCGCTATTCGGCCTGTTGGAGGGCCAGAAGACTGCAGAGAAGCCCCAGGGTCGAGACCCTGGCAAGGACCAGGGCTCGAAGAGCCTGGAGCTAGCTGGAGTCCTGCGGAGGCTGGGGTGGAGAACCAGATTCCGGAGGACAAAGACGCGCGGGCCCGGGGGACCCACCGACGCCGCCGAGGCTCGGCCCCAACGAGTGCGGGGCCTGTGGCGAGAACAAACTTTCCCGCCGCGGAGGGGCGGGGGAGCCGGGCAGGAGGCTTCTCCCCCGAGCCGCCGCTCTCCTCCACCTGCCAGTGTTCAACCTCCGCCCAGCCTTCGCCCACCCCGTTCCCTCCCCTCCCCCGCGCGCCTCTGTTCACTTAGACTCAGCTCTCTCCTCTCCCCTCCTCCTCCTCCCTCTTGCCTTTCTCCCCCACTTTTCTCCTCTTTTTTTCTCTTATCTCTCCTTTTTGTATTCTCTCCCCCCTCGCGGCCCGGCTCGCTTCTCTCCTCCTCCGGGCCGCAGGGGAGGAGGTAAACGAGCTGCGCCCGGGGCCTGCGCCGCACAGTGGGAGGCGTTTCTCCTACTTCTCGCGGGTAATTTGGAGGGATCGTATGTGCGCGCGCGCGCGCGTGAGCTTCAGGCGAAAAGGGGTAGGATCCAGCGCCCATCTGAGAGGGTCGGGGTCTTTGACGTTCCTCACCAGCAGCACAAACCTCCCAGAGCAAGTGTGAGTGTGGGTGAGAGTGCGCGCGCGCGCACGGGCTGGCTGCGCTTGGCACGCTTGGTGGCCCGGGGCCCCAGGGCCCGGGGGCCCGCCTGGCGGCCCGGGATTACCGTGACGTCACATTGAGCCTTTGGCCACCTTGGACTGGGACACCTCGGGAGCCGCACAGCCCCGCGCCGCGCCTCACCTTGCCTCGCCACAGCGCGACTTTGGGAACCCGCATCCTCTCCCTTTCCTTGCCCATCCATGGGCCCTTCTGTCTTCCGGACCACGCGGGCCGGAGGGGCGCCTTCTGGAGCGCAGGGCTCGGCAGCCGGCCTGCCCTCGGCTCTGCCTCCAGTCGTGCCAAGCGGGCGGAGGACCCGGCGCTGGGCACCCGCAGCCGTGTAAGGAACCGAGGCGGCGCACGGCTGGAGGCTCAGAATCGCGGGGCTGAGGCGGGAACTCGCAAGAGAAGAAGGAGGCGGTCCAGGGACAGCCACCATGTCCTTCCCGCACTTTGGACACCCGTATGGCAGCGCTTCCCAGGTAAGAAGTGCCTCCATGGGGGATGGGGACAGACGGGGAGGGGGGGCGGGTGCCCAGTGCACGCGCCCGCCGCTGAGCGCCCTCCTTTCTCACGAGTCTCGGGGGAGACCAGACTGAGCAGGTACGATGTACCACAGACCCCCTCCGACACCCCCAGTCACTGTCGGAGAACGTTCCACTCCCCCAGTGCAAGCTGGAAAATCGTGTGACCCGAAACTTGGGCACCATCCATGAGCTCGGCGAGGTGGGTGGGATCTCGAGATCTTCCAGACAGGCCGCCTTATTGTACAGATATCCGAGGTGACCCCGAGAGCCCTCCTCACCATTTTTCAGTTGTTTGCTTGTTGACTTCTGTTCTTATCCTCTCTCCCTTCTTTGAGCGGGCCCGAGCTCTCTGCTTCCGGTTCCTTCGATTTTTCCAGATTAGGGTGGGTGTTGTGCAGTGACAGGGGTTTCCTGGGGAAATTCTGGGGACACCCACCGCTGTTCTCCAGCTTCTGCCCAGATTGTGGGGTCTGGTTGCAACGTGACCTCTGACCCGCCTTGTGATCTTGGCACAAGTCTCCCTGGGCCTCATTCCCTATCTATAAAATGGGAGCAGGAGTAAGACGTGATGGTGGTCTCTAAGGCTAACTTCTAGCTCTGCCTTTGTAGGATCCCTATGATGGGGGGCGGGAGGAGGGATCCGTGAGGGAACCAGCGGAGTTGGGCTCCTGTAATTCGCCTTTCAGAACGTTGCCATCGCCTGGACCCCTGGGACTCTGGAGCCTTAGCAACGTTTTAGGAGTATCTATAAGGGCGGTTTGGATACATTGCGTCTTCAGATAATTCCCATCCCAGCAGAATGCTCCGCACACGGTGGCATGTAGCTAATGTGGAATGAGGAAGTGATCCGGCAGTGCACCTCTCTCTCCCCCATAGTTTCTGGTGTCTGCAAGTTCCAGCGCCACTTGCTGCGAATCCGCCCCGCGCTCCGTCCCAGATGTGGCCTCAGGCTCCACCCCGGCAGCCGCTCTCTGCTGCGCATCCTACGACAGTCGGCTGCTGGGCAGTGCGCGGCCGGAGCTGAGCGCGGCCTTGGGCATCTATGGATCCCCATACGCCGCCGCCGCAGCTGCCCCGAGCTACCCAGGCTACCTGCCCTACAGCCCAGAGCCGCCCACGCTGTACGGGGCGCTGGTGAGTACACTGCACGGAGCCTGGGTCTGTGAGCCAGGACCCATCCGGCTGGGGGGCATGAACTGCAGCAAAGGGGAAAACTCAGTGTGACATCTCCAGGGAAAATCTTGGAAGGAGGCAAAACTCCCAGGGAAGGAATTGGGTAGGATTGTGTATAGCCGGGGGTGGGGGGTGGGGGGTGGAAAAAACACATCTTTGCAGCATTTTACACTTTGCAGAACGCCATTCTGATTAAAACACATCTGTGTTTCTATTAATTCTGTGAGGTAGGCAAGTCTCAGTTTGGGGATGAGGATGTTGAGATGTAGAAGGGTTCAGATACCTTGCCCAAAGTCACAAAGATACAAAGGGCCAGGAAATCGCTCTGGAAGGAGAGAGTAAGGCAGGGAAGTTCCCCAGCTGGTAGGGAGGGAGTTGGGGAGGAGTCACAAGTAGTAACAATACTGGTAAGAGCTAATATTTAAGTACTGCTTAGTCTGCACCAGGAATTCTGCCAAATGCTCTTCTTCAATACCCTACGGGTACTATTGTTATTCCCAGTTACCTAGGGGAAACTGAGGCATAGAGCAAGTTAAACAACTGTGCCCAAGATCACATAGCCAATGGGAGTGGTGGTCCTGGGATTTGAACCAGACTTTTACTCCAGGGTTCACACCCTTAGCAACTACGCCACCCAGCCTCTTCCCCAAATGTTGTCCTGAATTCTCTCTTCCCACCCCACCCCCACCAGAATCCACAGTATGAATTTAAAGAGGCTGCAGGGAATTTTACACCTGGCCTGGCGCACCCAGGAGCCTATTATCCCTATGAGCCGACTCTGGGGCAGTACCAGTATGAACGGTAAGACACGGGGTGCATTGGTAGCTGGCCTTGCAAGTCCTCCCCACTCCGCTGCCACAGGGCCCCTCTGGGAAGAGCCTGGGAAGGGTTGGGGGGGGGGGGCGTGCGCATGAGGAGGGAGGAGCGCTGAATCTCATTTCCAGGCCTCAGACTGTCTCCTGCCTGCAGCCCCAGGTTCTCAGACCCAGAACTGTGAGCCAGGTTCTCCCCCCAGGTATGGAGCAGTGGAGTTGAGCGGCACGGGCCGACGGAAGAACGCCACCCGGGAGACCACGAGCACGCTCAAGGCCTGGCTCAACGAGCACCGCAAGAACCCCTACCCCACCAAGGGCGAGAAGATCATGCTGGCCATCATCACCAAGATGACCCTCACCCAGGTGTCCACCTGGTTCGCCAACGCGCGCCGGCGCCTCAAGAAGGAGAACAAGATGACGTGGGCGCCCAAGAACAAAGGCAGCGAGGAGAGGAAGACTGAGAGTGGAACAGAGGAGTCCCTGGGCTGCCTGAACTGTGACACCAAAGGTACCAAAAATGCTCACCACCGCGCTTAGGGTTTTCCCAGCCATCTATCAGGCCCATTGCACTTTTGCAGCTGCCTTGTGGGACAGCTTCTAGGGTGGTACTCCCTTACTTACCCTTGCACTTGTACCCGCCCCCCACCCCCACCCCAGACTTCCGGGCCTTTGCCTGGGCAGTTCCCTCTGCCTGGAATTCTCTACCTAACTGGCTTCTTCTGACTTCTGAAGTGTGAGCTGGAAAAAGCCTCTCCTGGCCACCCAGGCTAACTTAGCTCCCCAGTTACTCCCTATGACATCGGCCTATTGTATTTCGTTTGCCATACTTACCACTATGGGAAGGTACTTGAGGTCTGTCTGCCCCTTTGGAGAACAGCAGCTCCACTAAAAAGTGTCTTACTGCAGTATTCCCTAAATTCCTAAGACCTAAATGCCTAACGACGTCTGGCACATAGATGGCACTCAGTAAATATTTGCTGAATTAAATAATACACACCACCTACCTGTGGGTGTTGAAATTGGGTGGGGGGTGGGGAAGTCCCCTTGGGTGTCTGTCTGATTTATGGTGGAGAAACTGAGATCCAGGTCCTAGGCGGTGAAAAGTGGTGGTTTCCTTCCACCGGAAAGGAGGAGTCTTCCAAGGAGTGGGGACAGAGCTAGGGCCTCAATTCTTTCCCAGGGGCAAGCCGGAGCCCTGGGGCAACTGTAAGAGAGGGTTGGGTCAGCCTGGTGCATAACGCCAAGAATGCCCTAAGTGCAGAGCCATCTTGCTAAAAGCTTCTCGGGGATGGGCACTCCCGCGGATTTCCCTTGGGGCCTGGGGCTTTTCTCACTCGCTCCTGACCTCCTGCAGATGGAACTGCCAGCCAGGAGGCTCGAGGGCTCCGGCTGAGTGACCTGGAAGACCTGGAGGAAGAGGAGGAGGAGGAGGAGGCCGAAGAACAGGAGGCAGTGGCCGCAGCTGCGGACAGGCTGGCTGAGTTCCATAAAGACTCGCAGTCGCTGCCCGCGTACTGCGCCGCCGCTCGGGAGGCCCGGCTGCAGCCCCGGGAGTGCGGCCTGGCGGCGCGCCCCTTCTCGTTCCCGGAGCCCCTGGGGTCGGGAGAAGCTGACTTCCTGCGGGCCGAGCCCGGGGGCCCCACGTTGACCATGCACTTCCCCCGCAGCGAGAAACCGCGCATCTGGTCTCTGGCGCACACTGCGGCCGCCGCCGGCGCGGTCGAAGGTGCGGCTCCGACCCCTCCCAGGCCGCGAAGTCCCGAGTGCCGTCTGATTCCGGGACAGCCTGCAGGCGCGGGCGACCGGCCCGCCGGCCCCAGAGACTCCGCGTACGCAGAGTCTTCCCGAGGAGCCAAAGCCTTTGGAAACCGCCTCTTTGCCCCGCAGGGGCTGCCGATGGACTGTGCGCCGTGCCCGCGGCGGAGGGAGCCCGCAGTGCCCTACCAGTACCCGTCTGGAGCAGAAGGTAGTGGGTCCCCAACGGCGCTGGGGTGCGTCAGTCCCAGCCAGCGCACCGCCTCTCTGCCTCTCCCGCATGCTGGTGTTCAGACCCGGCGCGCGATTGGCCCGCAGCTCTCCCTGAAACCGCAGCTTAGAACTAAAAGTACTGGGCCCCCCTCCTTTTAAAACCAAATAATAGTAAGACGCTCAGGGTGAGACGGTAACTTACCTAGGATCACTTAGAAAGTCATGGAGAAGATGGGCAACCTAGCTCTCTGCCCTGGTGTCCCTCGTTCTGCGGAATGGGCCAGATGGGCACCATCATGACCTTCTGGCTCAGACACCCTTGTCCCCTGCCTGTCCTTTGGCGGAGGCCAGCTGGCCCCTGCCCTTCTTCTACCAAGAGTTTTGCTAGGGCTGGGCAGGAACCAGGGCTTTCTAAGAAGTCTGGGGGGACGGGCCAGAGACATGAAATTGGTTTAAGGCCGGTGCTGAAGTCCAGCGGGCAGCCCTGCCCGAGGCCCCCTAAACCCCCTGGGGAGTGTAGCCCAGGCTTGGTGCTGTCCCTGGAGAGCACTCACCCCCCCAGAGCTCACCGCCTGCAGGGGGTGACTGCCAATCAGTGTCTCCGACCCCTGGCTGTGCCTGGTGGAAGGAAATTGTACCCCACAAAGGGACATCCCCCAAGCATCAAGCAGCCTCCAGCAATTACTGTCAGATTCTGCTCTTTGTAGTAATTTCTCTCAGGATTAGCTACTGGCTGAGAAAACTGGGTGACGCTGTTATTTGAATTTACACATAACGGGGTCCGAAAGTTCCTTCTGGCAAGCAAATTGCCTCTAGACCTTGAATTCCCTTCGGATGAGACACCAGCGACCTCCGATTTCCTAGAAATCGCCACCAAGCGGCCCTTCGGGTTTTAATCAACCTTTCCTCTCTCAGCAGGTTAGCGCAATGGCTGCGATTTGCGGAAGGATCTTGGAAAGAAGCCCTACTTTTCGAACTCACTTCCATGGTCAGAAGCTGGGAGACCTGGCCAGGGGCTTGGGGCGGGGGGGCTCTCACTTCACCTAAGAGACAGACAAAACACACAGAAACCCTTCTACCGGCTCTTCTTGCACTCAGAGCTGGGAGTGGCAGGCGGACGTGCAACGCGTCAGACCCGCTGGGAGGCGGTGGCACCAGGGCACCTTGGGGAAGGCCAAGTGGGAAGGCTGGGCGAGTCTGCCCTGTGCACCCACTCGGTACACCAAGTCTCCCTCCCTCCTCTTGATACAGGGTCTGAAGCAACTCCTTCTCCTGCTCACCCCCACCCCGCCCCCTTTCACTGTGTAATTTCAACGCTAACCTGGCCCCTAAGGACCACCTGGGTCTTCTCCTCCCCATTCCTTGTGTCCTCAAAAATAATCAAACCAAACCCCACCTGTGTGGCGTGTCTGTGCCAGGGGCGCTGGGAGAGGCCAAGGTGGAGGGGAGGATGGAATGCGGCCAGGGATTCCGGGGACGGGGCAGCGTGAGCGGCAAAACCTCAGTCCCTTCCAGGGCAGGGAGAGGAACTGGCAAGGTTACGGTCAAGGCCGTGGCGCCTAGCGCGCAGCCCCTCTGAAGCTGCCTTGTACCTAACTCGCCCAGCCGGGAGACGTCTGGCGGATTCGTGGGCGTTGGAGGAGGGGGGCACAAACTGGGAGGTCGGAGGTGGGGGAGCAGTCGGGATATTTGGAAACTGTATGTTTCCGGGCTCCTACTTGGGTTTTAGTTTACTGGGAGGAGGGGCAATGGGGCTAATCCTGGCCGACCCTTGGCACCCAGCTGGGATCCCCGCGCTCCTCCCGTCGGACCAAATGGCAAAGGGTGACAGCTTGCTGGGTCCCTGGGAGACAAGAGGGAGCATTCTTTCCATTTAATCAAGTGTCAGCAATCACTTCCGGTACAGGCCAACCAATGGGAGCTGACGGGCTGGGAAGGGGACTCGGTGCCCCGCGGCAAGCAGCGTCTGGAACCGGGCTTGGGGGGAGGAGGGTTGGGAAGACGCCTGCGCCTGGCGCGAGTTCGCCTCCCCAGCCTGGTGGCCTCGGGCTTGAGCCAGCGAGGGACCTGGCCCCTGCTCGTGGGGAGAGAGGGAGGTGAACCCGGCATGGCGCTCTAGAGGGGAGCGGCGGGGAGCTGATGCGGGCTTGGGAAGGCAGGAGGAGGACAGCCGGGGTGTGCACCCGCCGACCGGATCCTGAGGGAGCTGCGTCTCCACCGCTGGGCTCCAGCCTGGGCCACCCAGGCCGGGTGACGGCTTCCAAACCAGGGCCTGGCAGTGACGTCTGGGGCAGGAAGGGCCTGAGTCTTCACCTCCTCGGGAGAGACTGTAAGACCCCCTTGGAGGCTGCGGAGAAAGAGCGGTTGGAAAAACAGTGGGGAACGGCCGGCAAGCCACTTCCCAGCCCCACGCTGTCTTCTTTTTTAATAGAATGATGGGGGTCGGGAGAGACTTTAGAGATCACGAATTACAAAATACAAACCTCTTCCCCAGATGAGCAAACTGAGGCCAAACGGAAGGGCAGGGGACTGGCTCAGGGTCACACGGGGATCCGTGGTGGAGAGGGACCCCAGCTCCGGTTCATGCTCCTTTCCCTCGCTTCCCCTGGGTGATCCCTTTCCTGCTTTCCACTTTGCTTCTGGGCAACAGCTGCTCCTTCTCCCCAACTCCCCGGGGACCTCCAGTCGCCCTCACTGACCCGCGGCTTAGGGTCCGGGAAATTAAACTGCGAAAAGATAAACATTATTTCCAGTCGGCTTTGCCGGATTAACGCTTGTAATAAAGAGCATTAGCTGGAGGTTTCTTTCAAGGCGCTCTCGACCCCACCCCCTCCTGGGGAGCCAGGTAGACCCCTCCAGAGGCTGCGGAGTCTGCAGAAGCGCCTTCAGAGGGCCCCCGGCTGGGAGTGGGGCTCCAGCTAGCCATTTTGTGGAAGGGAAAGGGACCCTTAACACCACACTGAGTCAGCATCTGGAGACAGACACTGAAGGCCAGAGAGCAGAGATGCACCTAAGCCCCAGGCCATGTGGCTGATCCTGGGGGACAACAGAGTTTTGACCTGCACTCTGTGACCAGCCGTCCAGCCTTTTATAGAACAGTGAGTCCTGGGAAAGGAGGCCCCCTTGGATCTGCCTGCCTCCCCAGCCAGGACCTCAGGAAGTCGTCTCCCCAGCCCCTGTTTATGAGGCCTAGGTGCTCCCCACCTCTCCCAACTCTGAGCAGGAGCCTGCAGCCTAGGGTTGTCCCAGGATCCAGGCCTAGAGCCTGGCAGCAGACAGTGGGTATAGAAAGGGCAGAAAAGAGTGGCTGGAATCTCAGAAAAGAGCTTGAGCATCTCAGTGCCATGGCTGCTTTGCTGTGGCTGTGGACACGCCCCTTCCCCTCTCAGTTTCCCCAGCTGTAAGATACCAAGAGGAGCTGGTGCTCCATCCTGGTGCGGTGTCTGCTCCGTTGCTGGTGGGGAGCTCCAGGAATAAGGGTGGAGGCCTGAGAAAGGTACGTCTGAGCCTGCGATTATCCCAGCCTCGGGCCCCCAGTGGCAATCTGTTCCCACCACCTCTGCCCCCACTGACAGCCTCCTGCAAATCTCCCAATATAATCTCCCAGAATCGTATTTTGAATACTGTTTTGATTAAACACCGGAGCAGGGGAAAGGGAGGACACAGCCCCCCTCTCCCCAGCTGAGCCTGCTGGTGCCCACAAACACCTGGCATGTGAGCTCTGCAAAGGGGGGATCTGGAAACAAAGAAAGATGACATTGTCCGGTTTGAACAGTCTCAAGGAGCTGGCCCTCCAAACTTCCTTGATAGCCACAGTGCCCCTCCCCTCGGCTGGGGAGCACCCCAGTAGGAGAGGCTGAACCAAGGGAGTCTTCTTCCTTTATTGATCCCTCTCCCCTGGGAGTCACTTACATGGCCACCGGACTCACTCGATAATCTCCATGATCACTTTTGGTTCTAAGATCCTCTGACCTTGCTAATGATAATAAGAGCATCTGGAGCCCTTACCCTGTGTCAGACTCAATGCCATGTCCTTTGAACACTCTCGCTCATTTATATGTCACAACAGTGCTGGAGAGCATTATATTATACTTCTGGATATGCCCATTCAATGAATGAGGAAAGAAGCTCAGAGAGATGAAGTAACTCTGTGTCAGTTATTCAGCTAATGAAGCAAAGTCAAACTCCAAATACGACTTATTCTTAACTGCTAAGCTCTACTGCAAACACATTCTATTTTTATTATTATTTTATTTTTTTCAAGAAGGCTCCATGCCCAGCGTGGGGCTCAAACTCACAACCCTGAGATCAAGAGTCCCATGCTCTCCCAACTGAGCCCTGCATTCTAGTATTTCACGATTCTTTATTCCATTATGAATAAGAGCCTATGTTTCTGCGATTCTACATGTCTTTGAGTCTGTGATCTCATGCCACTGGAACTCCCGGCTGACCTCCTTCCTTCTCGGGAATGTCCGATGGAAAGGAGTCCTGGTGCCTCCTGGACACACCCCCATATCCTGGCTGAGAGCATCCCTCACGTTTCCCCCCTGTCCACACTTCCCTGGGACGCACCAGCTCAGTGTTTGGCAAAATGTAGCCCATAGATCTCTAGCAGGAGAATCAGCTCACACCTGAAGAATCACACCGGGAGATCTGCCTTTGTGACAAGCACCTTATGTGGTCTGATGGGTCTCTAACCTGAGTTGAGTGGCTGAACCTCCAGTGGCCAAGCCTTAAGCTCAGCATGAGGGCTGCTGGCCCAAAAGTAAATCACATCCCAATAACAAGTGCAAACATTTCCTCCCAGATTTAATCTAGATTCACATTCAATCTCTTCATCTGGTTCAGTTCCCACCTACAGCGGCCCCCCTCTCCCATGTTGGCACCCTCGAAAAGCTCAAGGCTTGTAGTGATTGGAGGGGGAGGAGGCCATTTAGGAGAATAAGTCGCCTCTCCCAGCTGTCTGAAGACATACTGGGATTTCAGGAAGCATCTTAGGAGTCATTGTACCTCAGCTTGTAACAGAATTCTGTCCCCAAACATGAACATGTAGTCAGGAAACCCTACATATTTGGGAAAAGCCAATACCAAGGAGGAAAGACTGTATCTTAAGCAAATAAAAGAACTAACAAAGGGGGTAGGCCTCTTGCTGTTTTCTGACATAGCCACTTGCAGCCTTGGCACTAGAAAGTTCTTCCTTTTTTGAACCAGTTTCCTTCCTCACGTAACTTCTGAAACATGTCTCCTAAACCAATGAGTCTTGCTTTCCTCCATGACTCATTCTTTCTTCTACCTTCTATGCCTCCTCTTCTCTTCTCCCTGTCTGTAGCTATCTCCCATTTACATGGCAGAGGACCCCTCTATTGGTGTGATTTTCTTCATTTAATGTTAAGTTGGAGATGGGCGAGAAATGGTGACCTGAGTCCTTGGACAAGTGACCAAATGTCTCTGAGACTCAGCCTTCTCCTGGTAAGTTGGGATCATCATAAACCATGTGGCTCTTTCATAATTCCTCTCATTCTCTCACTTAGTTGCTGTGGGAACAAAGATTTAGAACAGTGTTACTTGAATTTTGGTTGGTGGCAAACCAACTCCCTGATTTCTGCCAAGAGCTGGAGAGGTGTTAAAGCCAAGCTAGTGCCATGTTGGAAAAATTTCAGTGTTTCCTCCTGTGTGTCTCCTTTACTCCTTCACCACCCCCACACTCTCTTTACTTCTGACACTTCTAGTCACCAATTGTGCGTGAGGTTTCTCCACACCAAGCAATATTCTGTGACACCAGCTGGGTGTCCCACAGTTTAACTCAATTCTGACACTCTCCATCTACCTCAAGATAGTGTCAGGTGCTACAGGTTAAGGGCTCAGTCCCACAAGACCGCCCTCATTTCAGATGCCAGTCACAAGTAGTAGGTCCCCAGAGTGACCCACAACATCTGACGACTGAGCTACAAATCAGAGGTTCCCACAAACCCATCCTCAGATTCAGCTGATCTGCTAGACCAACTCACAGAACTCATAGAAACACTTATGTTTACCAGTTTATTAAAGGATATGACAAAGAAGACAGATGAACAGCCAGATGAAGAGGTAATGAGGTGAGACCTGGGAGGGTCCAGAGCACAGGATCTTCTGTCCCCATGGTGGTAGGGCGTGTCACCCTGCCTGTATCCAAATGTGTTCACCTGCCCAGAAGCTCTCCAAACCCCATACTTTGGGGATGTTTATGGAAGCTTCGTCACATAGGCATGATAGATAATTACCACCATTTTTAGCCCCTCTCCGGTTTCTGGAGATTGGGAGGTATGGCTGAAAATTCCAGGCTTCTAATTATGACCAGTCCCCATCCAGGAGCCCACCAAGAATCACCTCATTAGAATAAAAGACACTCCCATAACCCAGGAAATTCCAAGGGATTTAAGAACTCTGTTTCAGGAACTGAGGTCAAAGACTAAATATTAGAACAAAAGATATTCCTAGTGTTCTTATCACTTAGGAAATTACATGGGTTTTAAGAGCTCTGTGCCAGGAACCAGGGACAGATATATATATACGTGTGTGTGTGTGTGTAGATATATGTAGATATAGATAGATAGGTTAGATAGCCTATTATCCACATATATATATATATATATATATATATATATATATATATATATATATATAACCTGTTATCTCTGTGTAATCAGAGGATTGAAAGAGAGTTGAAAAGCGGATAGTTTGGGTCCCTCTGAGATCCAGCGTTATTTAATACCGTGACCAGCATTGATGGTACCCTGGTGGTTCACATTCTACTCTTTGGGGAATTAATCTGTGTTCATGTAAAGGGTGACTATTACTTAGGAGATCTCAGAGACTGATTTCTTCCCTTGTTGCCTGGGACTGTCTCCAAATTCCAACTTAGCTTTGTTTAAAGTCTTAGAGAACCTGCCCTAGAACGATGATGCCAACAGTGAGAATGATGATAAATCCAGAGCAATAGTTCTCAACCTTGGTAGTTCATAAAATAAGCCAGAGAGGTCTTCTGTTTTGTTTCATATTTTCCTGCCAATACCTGGGCTATACCCCCAGGTCAATAAAATCCAAAACAATAGCAGTCATTGATTTTGCTGGTGCATCTGCCTCTTGGGCAGGGTTCAGTGAGAATGGTTTGTTTCTGATCCATGCGGTATTAGGAGAGGCAGCTCGACTGGAGCTCAAGTATCCACTTCCAAGGAGGACCTGGGGCTTCACCTCCTGTGGAGGTTTCTACAGTCTCTAAGGGCTACTTGAGGGGCCTCACATCATGGCAGCGAGGCTCCAGGAGCAAGTATTCCAATAGGTCTAGGTGGAAGTCTCAAGGTCTCTTATGACCTATCCTCGGAAATCCCAGAGGTCGCTTCCACTGTATTCTGTTGGTCAAGCAAGTCACTAAAGCTTGTTCAGAGTCAAGAGGAGGGGAAATTAACTCTACCACTCAACCGAAAGGGTAGCAAAGAATTTACAGCCACCTTTACCGGAATCGGAATCCTCAGTGAAGGTACAGTTTTAAATGCACTTTCAGACTTTACTCTCCCACCCGATGTGAGGACCTCGGGTTCTTTCTTAGTCAGCATGGGCTGCCATAGCAAAATACCATAGACCAGATTCCTTAAATAACGGACATTTATTTTTCACAGTTCTGGAGGCTGGAAAGTCCCAGATCAAGGTCTGGCTGATTCAGTTCTGGTGACAGCTCTCTTCCTGGCATGCAGATAGCTCTGCTTTCTCACCGTGTCCTCATGTAGTGGAGATACACAGTGTGTGATGTACCTGTCTCTTCTTATAAGGGCCCTAGCCCTATCAGATCAGGGCCCTATCCTTATGATCTAACTTAACCCTAACACCTCCTCACAGGCTTTGCCTCCAAATACAGTCTCACTGGGGCCGAGGATGTCATTATATGAGTTCTGGAGGCAATGAACATTTAGTCCATAACAGACTCTAAGGCAGAAACCAGATGGACAAGCCAGTTAGGGACCAGGTGACTGGGAGGAGGCTGCTGGCTCTCTGGTCAATAGTCTGGGCTGTCCCCTGGCCACTGAGGTTCTGGCTGAGGCAGGCATCTTGCTGTCCATCCACACCCCCCTATCAACGTCTTGACCTGGCAATGAGCACTGGGAGCCTTGATGGCGAAGAAGAGGGCAATGCCATATGTATTCCAGGCATTGTTACATGCCTGACACTCCATATAATTGCATAACAACTCTTCACTCCACAAATGAAGACTAAGTCTTAAGTAAGCCAAGTCCCTCGTTCAAGGCCTGATACCGAGGAAGTGGCAGAATTGTGTTCAAATCTAGGTCTGGGTGACCTCAAAGTCCATGCTCTCCTGCAAGCTCTCAGAGGCTGAAAGCATCTCATCTAAGATCATAGTGTATTAGCCAAGTGGTAAGAGCACAGCCTCTGAAACCAGACTGCCCAGGTTCAAATCCCAGCTCTGCCATTTATTAGCTGTGTCAGCATGAGCAGGTGATCCCCCTGCCTGGCTCTCGGTTCCCCCAATGCTAAAATGGGAGTGAGAACAGTGGCCGCCTCACCGGACGGTGATGAGGATTAAGTAGTTACCAGGTAAGCATTAGAGCTTTGCCTGGTCCCCGGGAATCATTATCTCAAAAGCCGGCTGCAACCTCTTCCACCACCACCCCCCAGCAACCCCCCACCACCCCACTCGGTCTGGAGTCACTGCTGTGTCCCCACCCCCAGCAGCCCCTCCTGCCTCCCTCGTTATGCCATGTCCGTGTCACGGCTCACGCGTGTCCCTCTTACCTAGAGCAAAGACATGGGGTCATTCACTCGGGTGTCCATTTAGGGAGAAACCTCACCAAGTGGATTTTATGAATTGCTCACACTTCCCCTTATCAAGATTAATGGCACCATTGCCCACGGTCAGTCCTTCTGTGGTCACAGCTAATGACTTCAACCCTCAACACGTTTCCTCTGCATTTGCTTCAGAAAATCATTTTGAACAGCAAGACTGCTTTAATAGGCACTTGGTACTAATGATGCCTTTTAAGTGCATAAAGAGAATCTCTAAGTACCAAAAAGGAGGCCCATCGACTGGTGACAACAGCTATTGACATTGACATTCGAGGCAAGGTCAGAACGCTGCGGACCGCGGGACTGTTACTGGGCCTAACAGCGGGGATTTTTTTTTTTTTTTTTTTTAGTACATTGGAAAATTCCTCACTCTGCCCTATGGCTCCTCAAACACATTCCCTACCAGCACCATTTACTGGAGCCTGTTTTGTTCATTTCAGAGCTTACCTGCCTCTGCTAGTCTTCATTTTACCTGCAAGATTCAGGCCATATCTGAACTTGTACTGTTTTTAATTGGTAGTTTTCTTTAAATAGACTCACTTTTCTGTTTTTAAATAAATGTGTTTGAAAAGAAACATGGTATTACTATCTACTCTTTATTTCTACCCTTCGCTCACTGCGCCACCACTCCATACCTGGGTGATGGTACACAAGTGCCTTGAGCTCCCTGAGCCTCAGCTTCTTCACCCAAAAAATGGGATAAAACAAGAACTTAACTGGTCGGGTGATGGTGAGGACAAAGTCGGTTGATGAATGTTAAGTGTTTAGCTCAGCAGCTGGCACTCGTGCTCCTAAATGTGGCTGTGACTATATTAACTTCTTCCGCTACCACCAATCTTCCTGGGAAATGTCAGACAGCCTCAGCTTGCCATTCGCATCCCTGCTGGGATCATGACATAGACTACAGTCCCAAGTGTCCGCTGTGAGGTCCCAATCCTCTCAACAAAGAGCCACTCCCCAAAGATGGAACCTGGGCATAGGATGTTACTCTCTGATCAAAACTTCGTTTCGCTACCACACTTTTCTTCTTGGGAGCTGACCTCCTCCCTCACCTAGGAGTGTGTTCCTTTTTATTACCAGCTATTGTCTCCACACCAAGCTCCCATCTCCTGGGGAACCAGATCTAGTGCATGGCTTCTGCCATCTTGTCTAGGCCTCGGTCATTCATCTCATTATTTCACAGAAGAACTCCAATCTTCCAGTTCTGAAATGCATTGGTTCTTGGTCTCACTTTCTGCAAAATTCTTTGTTGGTGATGGTTGGTGTGAGGCTGGGGCAGAGCAGTGGGTGAGGCTGCCCTCAGAAAGGGGGTTTCTGAGGACGGGTTGGAACCAGGAGGCGCATTGCAGAAGGGTCATCTGTACACCCTCAGAGAATAAGAAGAGAGGGGAAGGAGTGTGTGGGAGGGAAGCAACCGGGAGCCTGGATTGGGGTGAGGAAGTGAAATGAGGACATGAAGGTGAACGGGCAGCGAGAATACCAGCTCAGAGACTTGAGAGTGGGACAAGCAAGTTGTAGGGTAAGCCAGCTTGGGACGTTGAGAGAAAATTAAGTCTCTTAGCACTGTTCCTCAGTGGGCTTTCCTTAGTGGGCAGCATGCTGGGTATTGAACAGAGAGGAGAAGGGAGTCTGGCATCGAACACATAGCCAAGCTAAAGCACAGATACTTCAGATCTGGGGTGGAGGCGGCTGCACTTTGACGGTAGGCAGGGGAGGCGGCCCAGGGTGGGCGGGATGTTCGGCGTGTATGGTTCCTCACACGCTCTCCACGGCTCCCTCTCAGCTACTGTTCAGCCCCATCCCGTAACTGTGACATTTGACATATGACACCCATGAGTTTCACTTGACCCCTTTGTCGGGTGCCATTAAATGGCCTGAAGTTAAAATGTTAATTATCATTAATCATTTTTTATGAAATGGCTTTGCCAAGCCATAAATTCAGCAGAGAGAGGCCTCTCGTGGAGTTGGCGGTTTATGGAATACTGACCGTCAGAGAAGGCTCCTGAACATGTGGAGGTTTCTAGAGGTGTCAGTTGTAAGAGAAAATTGAATGCCTACAGGTGGAATATGATGATAATGGCCACGCACAAGAAAGAAAGAGATCGAGCATGAAATCAACTGGGAAGGAGGCATTGAATGTGACCAGGACAGGGAGCAGTTTTATCCACTGTGCTCCCTACCCCAAGCTCAGTGACTGATTCGACGTAGATGCCCAAAAAACCCGATGTGGAAAAATGAATGAAGACAGAGAGAGGAAGGTCAGACAGGAAAGAGAGGAAAGGAACAAGGGAAGGGGCCGTTTCGCAGAAAGTCAGACAATAATCAAAGTCATATGAAGAGAAAAGAGCCCCAGATTCTGCCCTGGATTCAAGATCCTGGGCACCTCAGGATTTATGCATTTGCTTATTTATTTTTGGCTAGATAAGCTAAAGTGAGATTTATCTGTCTCATTCTTATTCCAGAAAAGCCTGCCCACGGTTAAGGATACTGTGCCGTGCACTTCAACTCTGCTAGGAGGGTAGATCTCATGTGAAGTGGTCTTACCACAAAACAACAAAAATGAAACAAACAAAAAAAGGGGCACAGGAAAATTTGGGGAGGTGATGGATCTGTCTATTACCTTCATGGTGATCGTGACTTCACTCCCTTATATAAGCATATGTCCAAACTCATCGAGTTGTATCCATTACGTATGTGCAGTTTTTGTATACCAATTATGCCTCACTAAAGCTGTTAGAAATAAGCTTTTTTATAAGTACAAACATGCATAGAAAAATAGGGTACGAGGTCATGTGCCAAAACAAGAAGAGTGGTTCTCTCTGAAAGAGGAGATTATGGGTATTTTAGCCTTTGTTGTGTTTGCATTCACATGTTCTGCAAGATGGTGCTTTACAATGAAAAATACTAACAAATCTGTGTGTGTGTATGTGTGTGTGTGTGTGTGTACAAACACAAATGTGAATGATGAGAGATGGAAAAAAGGACTGTTGTGCTCACTGGGGCTGTCCTGTTGAGGTGGATGAAAGGAAAGGACCTATTCATTACCTTGGGTTCAGGAAGTCTCGGAGAGAAGAAGCCCATAAGGCCCCACCACACTGAACATCAGGCTCCTCAACTGAGGGTCCTGCTGGGTGACCAGATGCCAAGGTGCCTCAAGACATCCTAGAATAATCCCTGAGTGAGGACATTCAAAACTAAGAACTTTTTCCCTGGACCCACAGGAGGATTTCAGGGGCTCTCCGAGCCCCCTAAAACTGTTTGCAGAACTGTGTGCCCCCATGCAGTGTTCTGGGGAGATGGCATCTTTACGGGTCATCAGATTCTTAAAGAGGGGCCAAGATCTCCTAAGGGGTCCCCTTCTCTAGACTAGAAGGTTCATATTACTATTAGTAAAAATTTTTTCAAAGGTGCACCCCCCAAATATAAGCGTGGTTTTTTGTTCATGAATTTCTACATAGTAGAAATATATACAATATGAATATATAAAAAATATTTATTTTAAAAAGATAGAGAGTCGGGGTGCCTGGGTGGCTCAGTTGGTTGGGCGACTGCCTTCGGCTCAGGTCATGATCCTGGAGTCTCTGGATCGAGTCCCGCATCGGGCTCCCTGCTCGGCGGGGAGTCTGTTTCTCCCTCTGACTCTCCCGACCCTCCCCCCTCTCATGTGCTCTCTCTCTCAGTCTCTCTCTCTCAAATAAATAAATAAATAAAATCTTTAAAAAAAAAAAAAAAAGAGAGAGAGAGTAAGTGGATGCTCTAACATTTTCATTGCGTATCCCAAAGGGTCATCTCCATCCACCCCCCCCCCCCGGAAAGCACTGGGCACCCTTTTGGAGAAAGCCAGCTCTAGAATCAACAAGGAGCTCCCCGACCAAACTAAACCCCCTCTGGGCTGCCAAGTTCCACGAGCGTGGAACTAAGAACTCTGGGGTCAAATCTGACATCTGTGAAAACACTCCACAGCATCGTGAAGATATAGATGTACTCCCTCCTGGCGTTTTTTTTCTAGCACCTGCCGCTTCCTGACTAAAGTCTTCACATCTCCCAAGTTGTACCGCGGTCTTGGCCTTCAATTCGAACAGCAGTGCTTTTACTTGTAGGGTTTCCTCTAATCAAACAGATGGGGATCACAGTATGGATGATCATCCAGAGTCCATTTACCTCAGTCCCACCCTGAATGACCGTGGCTCTCACCTTCCTGGCATATGCCAGATCCCTGTTAATTTCAGACCATCAGAGGGGCATCAACAACTCAGCCCATTCATCATTATTAAATCATCCATCATTACTAAATGGATACGTGCAGAAAAGTGACTAAATGAAGTTGATTTGGACCCACCTCTCTTTAGGGACCTCTCTGGACTTAATGTTGTGTGGTTTCATTTTTCCTAGGATTCTGCTGCCCACACCCCGTAGGGAGCAAAAGAGAAGTAAAACCCAGCTGATTTGCATTTATTTGTCTATTTGTTTTCAGCGAGTGTCTGACACAAATTTAAATTACCTCATATAGGCACGTCCTTTATCATTGACAAAGCTTTTTCAAATTCAAGGTCTCCATTGGTTCCCTCCCCAACCATAGGATGTAGGTATTGGTGTATGTGGTAGATGCTGGGATGCATGTCCAGATCCCCCATCGTGACTGAGGCACTCATTCTTCCAACTGCTAGCAGTGTTGGCTGCTGGTGGATCTCAGATGTCAAGGTCAAGCCCCACCTTGCATCCAAACACTGGTCTATTAGGCACAGTTCAAAGGCTTGGCCACCTTGCCCCAATTGGGGACAACTTGAAAAGTCCATCCCAGCTCCCCATGGAATCAGCTGAGGTCTTTGTTTCAAACGTATCACAGTCAACTTCTCCCTCTGCCCAATCCTGCTTCCTTCATTTCTCACCTGTCAAGAACACTCCCCAGTCAACCCCAGAGTCTCAGAGGCTGCTTCCTGGGGAACCCACCCTAAATAGTTCACCCTTTCTACAGGCCAGGAAACTTAGGCCCAAGGAAGGGAAGTGCTTTACTTGAGGCTCCACCAATGGTGGAATCAAGAGTCAGGACTTTTAGGCTTCTTGACTCATGCCCTTCTAGAAGAATGGAGAGTGAGTATTTCTGGCTGGTGTATGGCAGGACTCCACCTGGAGCCTCGGGACTCCAGAAAAGCATCCGCTATCACTCACATAGAATCCTGAGTCCTTCTCAGATAGGGTTCGCTCTCACTCCATCTTTCTTTGAAAAAATTAATTGCACAAGTGATATATGAATGCACCCTTCTTTTTTAAAAAGTAAAAACACTTCAATTAACACTAAAATCCCAATGTTGGTTCTGGTAAGGCTAATTCCCAGCACAGATAAACACTAAAATCTCAGTGGCTTAACAGAGTAGAAGTCTGTTTCTTGCTTTCATGAAATTCAATCTGATGTTCCTCATCTGTGGGCAGCTCTCTCCCAGGCAGAGAGGTCCAGGAACTTAGTTTCTTCCTTCTGTGGCTCTGCCATCTTGAAATGTAGCTTCCGGGTTGCAGAGAAAGGAAAAGGGAAGGAGGGTTGCCTGTTGGAAGGTGGTAACTCGTTCCTGGCCCGCTTTCCAATGGCCAGATTTTATTTTATTTTATTTCATTTAAGATTTTATTTATTTATTTGACAGAGAGAGACACAGCGAGAGAGGGCACACGAGCAGGGGGAGTAGAAGAGGGAGAAGCAGGCTTCCCAAAGAACAGGGAGCCTGATGCGGGGCTCGATCCCAGGACCCCGGGATCATGACCTGAGCCGAAGGCAGACGCTTAACGACTGAGCCACCCAGGCACCACTCCAATGGCCAGATTTTAATCAAATAACCACACTTAACTGCAGGGAAGCTGGGAAATGCCATGTAGTTGGGTTATCAGAAAGAAGAGGAAATGGGTTTGACCATGTGCCAGTCAGTCTTTGCCACAGTCCTCTTTGACCATATGCCCTCCCCCAAGAGAATCCTGGTCTCTTCTTCCCCAGAGGTAGGCCCTTCTGTTGGTTTGGCATAGTGCCTACTAAGCCTTTTCTTTGCATGACATAAATATGTGTAAGCCCATGCAGACATGTAGAGATAGCATCGATGTTTGTGTGTTTCTTTCATAAATTGTATCAACCTTCTGGGAGAGCTATGTCCATTCATGAGTAGAAATGTAGCCCATTCCTCTTAATTGATCACCAGTGATCCAAAGTGTGAATTCCTCAAGGTGCATTTAGCCCATTCTCCAACGGATGAACATTTGTATCCTTGTGTTCAACGCCCTCTCAACTAAATTTAAGCTTTATAAACACTGATGAATTAAACATCTTATACACGTCTCCCTGGGCACATAGGCAAGCATGTCTATTTGAGTGGGATCTAAAAATTAAGCTAGTTGGGTCATGGGGATGTGCTTTAATGTGTTAACAGATGAAATTGTCCCCTAAAGTGACCTACTCAGCTACGTGCCCTCTCATAGTATATCGCAGACTCTAGAAAGAGTATTGACAGATGTTTAAGGATTGGCCAGACTGTTGCCACCACCAGGCTCAGATGCCCCCAATATTTTGAAAGTATCTTTTAAAAGCCCACCACACCCTTACATTTCGAACCTAACATTTGTGCCTACATTCAAACTGTGTCATGCTGATAGCATTTCCCCAGCCGGCTTTATACTTAAGAGCTACAGATGTCAACTAATTCAAAGCACAGTCTTAAAAGATTTGGCATTTTTTGGTAGGGCTCGGATCTGGAGGTCCCGTACCATTACAAACAGGAATCACGAGCAAAAATTAGCAACTACAGAAGTTGGGGTAACCCGGAAAACATCAGGAGAAGCCACTCTGATTGAATATGTGCCTGTGAAGAGTAAAGAGGAAGCTGTCCAAATTCAGTGAGTACCAAGTGCAATCACTGAAAGTAGGTGAAAGGATCAGTTTCCCCAACAAGGCACATGGGGAGGGCCTCTAAATAAGACCATACGGATGCTTAGGCAAGGCAGTTCCTGGAAAATGCTGCCTGGGAGATGCATCAGTGATGATTCTCTGGGAGAAAGCTACAGAAACCTACACCGGTTCACGTGAGTAAAATAGGGAATTGATTGGAAGGTTCTGGAAGGAGTCTGAGGATGAAGGGGAAGGTTGCAGAGCCACCCACCAGAGCAGCTCAGGAACTCTGAGCCATAAGAGCTGCCCATCAGCCCCTTCGGTTAGGCTGCTGGAGGAATGAGCTTCTGGCATGTGGTGACCCTGCTATTGGTTGAAGTCCCAGAGAGACAGCATCCCTTTTGGACTCGCTTGAGTGTTCCTCTACACCGTGCTTGTCCTGGCTTGTCCCTTGATTACGCTGTCCCACTACCTCTATCCAGTGGGACAAAGAGAAATTGGGGTGCTGCCTCAGCCATCAGGAAGCAGAGTGCTGCTTGGAAGGGTGACTGCAGGGAGTTTAATAGAGCACTGTTTACAGAGCTGCCAAAGCAGCCAGGGAGGGGTGGTGTCACACCCAGAGACAATGGAAAGCCCTTATGACCCTAGCTGGAAGTCACCAAGAGGGGACTTACTAGCAGAGCAAGAGAGAGCTGGGGGGGAGGGGCTGCCGGCGGGAGCTGGGGTGGGAGGTCGAGGAAAAAGCAAGTTGCTGAGTGAGTCAACAGGAAGTGTCCAGAGAACCTAAACACCCCCACTCGCTCCTTGGGCCCCCTGGGCTCCTGCTGATCCTCTCTGCTGGAAAGCCAGAGATCAAGGGAGCTTGGTGATGCAGAGCATGGACGTCAACCTCCGGGGACACAGAGCAGGGCAAGGAACGGGAGCGTAAGTGTGGAGGGGTTCACCGAGCAATACCCAAAAAGAGGTGCTATTTTCAGAAGAAGGTCGGATGGAGGATTGCCAGCCAGCCCGAATACAGCACAGACCCATGGCAGGAGGTCCTAATGAGACCCGAAGAACACCACCAAGCGAGTGATAGGAGTCAGAAGAACAGGGCCCCCAGGTTCCCAGCCTGGAGGTCAAGAAAATCAGCACCAGAGAAGAAACCCCAAGCCATATTAGGTGAGAATTTCTAGTGCCTGGAAATAGATGACTTTGCTTCTTCTTTTTAAAAGCCTGGCTTCATTAAGGTGATTGCATCCAATACATCGAGGTGCCTTTTTTTCCCCCTGTGGAGAAAATGAAACCAGGGAGTAAAGTTGTTTGAGGCAGTCCCAAGAGTCTCCACCGGAGTCCCTGTGACAGAAAATTAACTGTTTGTCTTTGTCAATATACCGAATATGGAAAATGATAATGCAACCGTGCAGACCATTTTATTGAGGCAACCCCATCTCTAAAGAATAATAGCTAATTGGAGTCCTAGCGCTGCCACGGCCATAAAAGCCAGGCTCTTAGCTGAGATTGAGGGAAAGTACCACTTTAGCAATTACACTTCCTTTCCTTGTCAAAGGAAGGGATCTCTACCCAAAGACTCCATCCTTGGCAAGTATGGGCGAAATTACAGAAACGGAATCCAAACTAATGGGTCAAGTGAAAAGGCACATTGTGTTTTCCAGCCCACGTTACCCCCGTGTCTAGCAAATGCTCTGCGGTTTGCAACATGTTTGCATGGACGTTTTTTTCACTGACCCTCCCAACGAGCCCACCTGAATGAAGATTCCTATCTCCCTTCCACAGTTGGAAGAACTGAAATTAAGGAGGTTCATAATAGCCAGTATCATAGGCTGGATCGCCCCCCCCCCCCAGAAGCCAATTCTAAAGCAAGACTTGAATACAAGTGATTGGTTTGGAAGACGATCCCAGAAAACATCAGTGTGGGAATGGGGAAGCATGACAGAGAAGGCAAGGAAGCCAACTCAGGGTGTGTTGACAGATGAGGGACCTCCGTGGGCAACCGGGTCATTTTTCCACCAGGAACCACTGGAAACGGATGTGAGGTAGGCCTTAGAGTTGTCCCACCCAAGGGGGAGGGAGCCGGGGTATAAATCCTCCATCTCCCATTTGTCTTTCGTGTCCAATTTGCACCCAGTGTACAAGTCCCCGACACCAAGGTCTGGCCAACTTGCAGCCAAGAGAAAGCCCTCAGCCACTCAAGGTAGAACACAGCAACAGCGTGTCCACAGGAAGGTAAAGGCCAAGGGCATAGAGGTTGGGCGTTCTGCTGGTAGTCACCACTGGCTGCCAGGCGGCAGCATGGCCAAACCCTTCCGTCCTCGCCTGCCTCTCAGCAAGAAGGCTTTCTTAGCCTCCTCCGCCGTTGAGGTTGGTTTTGTAGCCAGTGAGATGTCACAGAACACCGCCCCCCCCCCAGGGGCTTCTGGGAAAGGCTTGTTTCCTGATAAAAGGAAAGAGATACACATAAGGAGACCCCTCACCTCCTGGCCTCCCTGCCTTTCCTGCCTTTGGACAGGTCACGTGAAGTCATGAGGCATGGGGCAGTGGCACCAACTATCATGACAATTGCCACCCTGACGTCGTTTCTGTTCCGAACTGATCCTGAAAATGAGCCTATCATGACAATTGCCACCCTGACGTCGTTTCTGTTCTGAACTGATCCTGAAAATGAGCCTATCACGACAATTGCCACCCTGACGTCGTTTCTGTTCCGAACTGATCCTGAAAATGAGCCCATCCAAACTGAAGGTAAGGTAAGCAATGACTAGTCCTGTGGTTTACGCCACGGTTGGTGGGGTTTTCTGTGACTTGCAGCTAAATGCATTCCTAACCAGCCCCAAATGGGATTTCGTCTCTGAATAGAGAGTCTGTACCATTGTGCATGGAATTTTCCTCAGTCTGCTAGGTGCTGTGAAATAGAAAGGTAGTCCTTGCCTTCCATTTTTTAACAGTCAAAATAAAGGTGGTGGTTTAGGCAGATAGAAGCATGTCAAAACGTTTTACATTGTACAACTAAAATAATTAAAATAGAAAGCAAGTGGTTGTTTTAATAAATTAATTTCTTGTTGTTGTTGTTTTTCTCTCAAAGTTCTTTTCAGCTTTTCTACCTCAGAAGTTCTCCCAGATATGATAGAATTCCTCTCCCCCAACTCACTCCTTCGCCTTACCCCGCCCTGGAGAGAGTTCGTGAATCAGAGGTAATGCAGACCGCTCATTTTTTTTTGCTTTTTTATTGTTATGTTAATCCCCATACATTACATCATTAGTTTTAGATGTAGTGTTCCATGATTCATTGTTTGTGCATAACACCCAGTGCTCCATGCAGAACGTGCCCTCTTTAATACCCATCACCAAGCTCCATCCCCCACCCCCCTCCCCTCTAGAACCCTCAGTTTGTTTTTCAGAGTCCATCGTCTCTCATGGTTCGTCTACCCCTCTGATTTCCCCCCCTTCATTCTTCCCCTCCTGCTACCTTCTTTTTTTTTTTTCTCTTAACATATATTGCATTGTTTCAGAGGTACAGATCTGAGATTCAACAGTCTTGCACAATTCACAGCGCTTACCAGAGCACATACCCTCCCCAGTGTCTATCACCCAGTCACCCCATCCCTCCCACCCCACCCCCCACTCCAGCAACCCTCAGTTTGTTTCCTGTGATTAAGAATTCCTCAGACTCGGCACCTGGGTGGCTCAGTTGGTTAAGTGACTGCCTTCGGCTCAGGTCATGATCCTGGAGTCCCGGGATCGAGTCCCGCATCGGGCTCCCTGCTCGGCAGGGAGTCTGCTTCTCCCTCTGACCCTCCTCCCTCTCATGCTCTCTGTCTCTCATTCTCTCTGTCTCAAATAAAAAAAAAAAAAAAGAATTCCTCAGACTGCTCATTTGTGGTGGGCAGAAGCGGCAGAAGAAATCAAGTCCAAGGTGAATAGAAAACAGAAAACGCCTTACCAATGAACAGCAAAGAGTTGGCTACTTAAGGAACATAGAGGCAAGCCTTGAAATGAGAGGGGGCTGGCAGGCGGATCTGGGAGTCTTGGGTTTGGCTAGAAGCTCAGCCCACTACAGATATTGGGCCCTTGGATAAGTCGTTGTTCAGTTATCTCCCCATGAAATCAAAGGCTTATAAGGAGCACCTCTGAGACTCTGGGATTCCAGTGTATTTCCCTGATTTATCTTTATTTTTCAGGTTTGATTTTTATAGATCTATTTTCCTCAAAACCGAGCCCTTCCACAACTAGAAGTTGCAACCAAAGGCATCATGTGCCACTTCTAAACCTTTATTCCAAATATTAGTTGGGGGGAAGGTTCTAGAGACAAAAAAAAAATGAATTCACCATGCCAGAAACACCATCCATATATCTTAACGTCTTTGGGCGCGACAAAAGCAAGCAGCATGTTAATATGACATTTACAAATCACCCCCAACCACTCTCTAATTAACTTATTGTGTGCCTTCTCTAAACTAACATACACAGAATTAGAGGAGAAACACTTATTTGTTCTGTTGCTAAGGAACCAATATAATTTGCATAGTGAAAAAAATCATTAGTATATATTTAAGCTGAAATTCTATCTATTTATAACAGCCAGATTTAAAACACAAGATCAAAGTCTCAGCGGTATTTTTTTTTTCTCCATTCTTAAGTAAGCAGCCCCAAACTGCAGCATGGTTGTACCTAATACATAATATTAGCAAGAAGTTCTGAAGCCTTTGCTGTTAGTAACAGCTCCATATTTGTTCATAGGGACGAACCTGAGGGAGGTCAGAATTGTACCAGATAGGTGGACTTCATTTTTGACACGACGTGTTGCGCAACTCAACACATACCTGGATTCCAGATGAGTTCAGGTTGGCTGATTTCTTCTCTGGCTCTTGATTTAAATGTATTTCCCCCCATTTTTCTTAACTAATTCCTTCATTTATAGTTCTCTGGAGATGATGGAAAGAGTTCTGGATTTAGAGTCAGAAAACTTTGGGTTTGACTCTTTGGACTGTGGGCAAGTGTCATCACTCCTCTGAGTTCGACAGGTTTTTTTACCTGTAAAGGGGGCCTGGGATTACTAGCATCATTATGAGGAATAAAAGAGAAAATGGGTCAGGACAAGCTTTTCAAAGAAGGAGGTGATTTTTTCCAGTTTTACTGAGGTATAATTGACAAAATTGTAGTTTTTAAAGTCTATGATGTGATGACTGGATATACACACACAATATATGAAAGGATTCTCCCTGCTGAGTTAATTAACTCATCCGTCAAGTGGGTGTTATTAACTTCAAATTTCATAGACATTTTTTTGGAGCAACTTGACAAAAGGATATCAAAATTCATATGGAAAAACAGTCTTGTAGCCAGAAAAATTCTGAAAATAAAAATAGTGAAGGGAAGAAGCATGACTAGCTATCAAAACATATTTAAAAATTGCAATAATTAAAACAGTGTGGTCCTGGCACAGAGCCAGGTGGGCAGGTCAGTGAAAGAGAATTAAAAGAGGTTAAGCCAGGGCACCGGGCTGGCTCAGTTGGTGGAGCATGCAACTCTTGATCTCAGGGCCATGAGTTCAAGCCCCACGCTGGGTGTGGAGGTTACTTTAAAAAAAAATCATCACCAAAAGAGGTCAAGCTAAATATATATGGGGATCTTATACATAATAAAAATACCATTTCAAACTGATGGAGAAACTATGGCTTATTCAATAAACGGCACTGAGAAACTGGCTAAATATTTGGAAAAAATGAAATTAGTCATTAATGCAATTTTTACAACTATTACAGATGTCTCCAATATTTAGCTATAAAATGTGAAACCATAAAAGAACTGAAAGAGGGACGCCTGGGTAGTTCAGTTGGTTAAGCATCCAACTCTTGGTTTTGGCTCAGGTCACAATCCTGGGTTCCTGGGATCGAGCCCAGGATTGGCTCGAAGCTCAGAGGGGAGTCCGTTTGAGATTCTCTCTCTCCCATTGCCCCTCCCTCGGCTCATGCACTCTCTTTCTCTCTCTCTCTCTCCCCCTCCCTCAAAAAAATAGATAAATCTTAAAAAAAAAAAGAAGAAGAAGAAGAAGAAGAAGAAGAAGAAGAAGAAGAAGAAGAAGAAGAACTGGAAAGGAGCTTAGATAATTTTGTTTTATCAAAAAGGTAATAGAAGGCTATTCTGTATGTGGCATACCACCCAGAAACGATTAAACGGAGGATGGATAAATTGGACTACGTAAAAATAGTTTGTGTGGCAAAACAAGAAGAGAAACTGTGAAAATATGAAGGAGTCAAAAACAGAAATATTTTGTGTTTTTAAGAAGAAATGCTATTGGAGAATAAACCTATGAATAGCTGGTTAAATTTACTGGCCATTTAGAAAATGTAAACAATAAAGGACCACTTTTCCCTCACTGCATTGGCAAAAATGAAAGGTTGGCTAATGCCCATGCTTATTGCCTTTGAAATGCACTAGGCATTCTCACATTCACATTGTTGCAACCAGATTTGGAGGAACCCGTCATTGTTACCACATTCTGAGCCAGTCACTTCCATTCCAGGAATTTTTTTTCTCATGCATAAACTCAGACAACTGTGCAAATATATTTATATATGAGTATATTGTGTAGAGCAGCAAAAAAAAGTGGAAATAACCTACACAGAAGGGAAGCTACTTAAATGTATTTTAGTACACTTATAAATTGGAATAGTAGGTGACAAAAAAATAAAGTGGGGAAAATGATCTGATACCGAAAGATAACACACGCCACCTCCTGTGTAATGCTCAACATGTATTCATTAACAGAATGCTCACAAAGTCCTAGGAGACAGATACTATCATTCTGTTCCCATTTTACAGATTAGGAAACTGAATCACAGGGGAGTATCTTGTCCGAGGTTATACTGCTGGTACGTTGGTGAACTAAGAGAGTCTGGCTCCAGAATGTTGCTCTAAACATCAGGTTGCATCGCTCTCTCTGCAGAGGCTGGTGACATCACTAAGTGAACAAAAAAACAACCCCAAAAAGCAACTTACTGACCAACCCATAGAGAATTGGAGTAGGGAGAGAGAGAAATGTGGCATCTGCCCAGAAAGGTCTGGAAGACATAGAAACCACAGCTGGGGAGTGGAGGGAGACTTGTCACCTTCCATCAATCTCGGATTCAAATTTCTCAAGCCAGGAGCACGAATTACTGTATTTATTTTAAGAGTGGTTATAAACTTGCCCAGGGTGAGTCAGCCACACACTTCTATCTCTACTCTCCCTTCTCACAACCTACTCACCTCCCTCTTTCTTGTCTTGGCACCTGTTGACCTCCACCTTCTTTCCAGCAAAGAGGGAACATCGACTGGCTCGTTGGCTTCTGCTGGAGAACCACCTGCCGCCCAGCAAAGCATCTGACAATACCAGCTCCAGCTGAGTCAGAAGAGCCATTTCTCCGATGGCAATGCCTTGCTCTTCCTCACTGACGTTTCTCTCCTTAATGCAACTGGGTGCGCCTGAGTGCTCCTCAAAGGCTGAGCTGTGACTCCTCCACCTGGCCCTCTGATCTCAGTCAACTGACTGACCTGACTGGGGGATTCAGGGATCACCTAGAGTGAGGGGCTCCGAAGGACAGCGCCAGGCAGCGGTGCATTGGTTTCGCGGCTGGTTGGCTCTCCAGGATGGAGAAAAAAGGAAGCCCTGACTTCTAACGTTGGCCGATTTCTGTGGTGTAAATCCTGTCATGACCGATTTCGCGTTCCCGGTATGCCTTCACCGAGCGAGAAATTGGGAAGAGACACACAGCTAGAATAGGTGTATGGCATTTCCACCATATGCACACAATAGATGTAAATCATCTCAAGACCATCAGCACAGTACAAATAACTGAGAAGTGATGAGTTTTCAGTATATATTACCTTTGTCTTTAATAGGATTTACTTCACCGAAAGTTTATATAGTTTAATTTTTAATAATGGTTGCATTTCACAACCAACTCACGACATTCCTGAAACTTTAGCAATTAGCTCTTGTGAGCGGTGTGAGGTGGCTTAGGCTGGTATGATGGATCCAGTCTGCTGGCGTGGAAACAAGTTTACTGAGTGTGAACAAGGATCATTTCATTTTTGAGTTTTTTCCTTTTGGATTTTCCATTTATTTAAGATCAGATTAGACCACAACCATTAGGGCCTAAGGCACAATGAGCCATAAGTTCCAAGTTTCCTTTCCCTTCTCAGCTCCATTGTCACCTCCTCCAGGAAGCTTTCCTGACCTACATGCTTACAGTACCCACCCTGTCTTCTTCATGGCACTCACCCCGTCCCAATATTGCACCAATAATATTAGTATGTTATTGGAGTTTCTACACATTGGTATAATATACATACATACATATATATATCAAATATGTATCCATTATTTATGTGATTCATTAATTATCTTCCCCTCACCCCCGACTAGACTGTAAACACATAAGGTCATAATATTCTGTTTGGTTCAGCTTTGTTTTCAGTGGGATTACGGAAGGCTCAAGAAATTTTGTCCCAAGTTTCCTGGCACAGAAAAGGGACCCAAAGAACATTTGCTGAATGCCTTCTCAGAAAAATACATCAGGGCTGACCCACTAGGAAGGCTTTCCGAACTGGGCATGATGCAGGTTAGAAGTGTTGTGAGTTCTTATTTGTTTTTGTTTTATTGGTTTTATTTGTTGTTTGTGTTAGTTTGTTGATTTGTTTAATTCACAGTTGCCAGAGATCACAGGGCTTTCGAGGGGACCATGTCCACCCATTTCAGAGCTAGAAAACAGAGGCCTGAGCCAGGAATGTTTTTCTCAAGGATGCCATTTAGCAGGTGTGCCCAGATCTCCCGAATCTCAGTCTGGCACTGTTCCATCATGGCACATTGTCTCCAACAAGTTATTGGCCCTAATCCTGGTCGTAAGATGAAAATTACAAAAATAAAGGCAACAGTAACAGCGCCTCCTCCCATAGGACACTCAGGCTAAGGAATATTCTGAATCTCTGATATATTTGAGTAGAATTTTAATGATTCCCAATGGCAACTGCCTAGGGTTTGATTTGGGTTTTTTTTTTTTTTTCACATGTTTTCCCCAAAACGCCCAATTACACTACATTTCTGACCTCCCCTTTCCTTGGGTTGAGAAGAGAGCAATCATTCTTTTTTCCCCAGTACATGAAGACTGGGCTGGGTTTGGCTAACCCCACCTATTAAAGGCATGGCTGAGTTCAGGTGTAGGAGAGAGCAAGGAGGAGGGATATAGAGGTCTATGTTTGCTGAGCAGACTCTGCGTGTAGGGCCTTAAAATGAGACAGTAGATTATTTTTTATTTTTTATTTTTATTTTTATTTTTTTATTCTTATGTTAATCCCCATACATTACATTATTAGTTTTAGATGTAGTGTTCCATGATTCATTGTTTGTGCAAAACACCCAGTGCTCCATGCAGAACGTGCCCTCCTCAATACCCACCACCAGGCCAACCCATCCTCCCACCCCCCTCCCCTCTAGAACCCTCAGTTTGTTTTTCAGAGTCCATCGTCTCTCATGGTACGAGACAGTAGATTAAAATGAGACAATACAGTTATAGCATCAGGAGACTCACATAGGTGTGTCTTAAAATCCAGATTCCCAGGCCCCACCCAAGAACTATTGAATCCTGATGGACAGGGGAGACTCGGGAATCTATGTTTCTTCACGACCACATGGATTTCTTATTATCAGGTATGTCTGGGAGACAGATCGTGGCAGAATGACCAAGGGTGTGGACTTGGGGGTTGCCCGTGCTGGATTTTACTAGGTGGCTAACCCCGGGAGAGTTGCTTACCTTCTCTGGATCTCAGTTTCCTTATCTCTACAATGAGAATAATAATAGCCACGTGATAGAGCTTCAAGACTCTGTGTCTGTTCTAGGTTTTGAGAAAAGAATCTTAAAAAGAGCTCTCTAGTGATTTCCCTAGCCACGACAGCTAAATGGGTGTTGCAACTGAGACACGAATGTTATTAGGGGGTGTAAAGACGCAGGAAAACGGGAGAGGGTCCTATCACTGGCCAGTGTGATGGAACAAAGTGCTGGTTTTTCACAGTTGTCGCAAAGCATGCCGTCCTGTTGGGTGAGCCTGAAGAGCAAGTGTGGTCAGGCAGGGGGACAGTGCAGGAGCATTGGGCAGGAGTCTGGAAATCTGAGTGTGAATTTAGCTCCAACACTCAGTGGTAGGAGTAAGTTTAAAAAACAAAAACCTCAGGGGCGCCTGGGTGGCTCAGTCGGTTAAGCGTCTGCCTTCGGCTGGGGTCATGATCTCAGGGTCCTGGGACCTGCTCAGTGGGGCGTCTGCCTCTCCCTCTGCCCCTCCCACCCCCCTTGTGCTCTCTCGCACATGCGCTCTCTCGCTCTCTCTCAAATAAATAAATAAAATCTTAAAAAAAAAATCTCTGAGCTTCTGTCCCATTGTATATGCAATGGGGGATGATGAAGTGTGCTTTATCTGGGCTGCTAGGAGACTGCCGTGATCAAACAAGATAATATATGGTGGTGTGATTTTTCTTTTGAAATAAGAGGATGGTTTTAGAATAAATGCTCATTAAACAAGATAAGGAAACTCCTCAATGCAGTTTTTAAAAACCCTTACTAGAATCTACCCAATCCAAGACAATCAATGATGTGGGGTTTTCCTAGCTTTTTGACATTCATGACTTGGGGTTGGGTTTTTTTGGGGGGGGAATGCATTTTCAGGTTGTGATCATAGGGTATATATAGTTTTGCATCTTATTTTCTATTTAATAGTATCACATAAGAATTTTTGCTTCATTGAAATGGCCGCATGAAACCATCACTTACTTCAACACTCCCGTATGATTGGACCTTAGCACTGATTCAAACCTTGCACCGTTATTAAAATCACTGTCATGAACATCTTTCTGTCTTAATATTTTAAATATTAAATAAATTTAAATATTACTATTTTTTCTTTTTTCTTTTTTTCTTTTTTTTAAAGATTTTATTTATTTATTTAACAGAGACACAGTGAGAGGGGGAACACAAGCAGAGGGAGTGGGAGAGGGAGAAGCAGGCTTCCCGCAGAGCAGGGAGCCCGATGCGGGGCTCGATCCCAGGACCCTGGGATCATGACCTGAGCCGAAGGCAGCCGCTTAACAACTGAGCCACTCAGGCACCCCTATTTTTTTTTTCTTTTTAAGTCATTCCCAGGGAATGTGGAATTACTGAACTGGTAGCATACAACTCCAACTTGTAAAATGCTTTTTAAAAGCATAAAACATAACGCAAATGTAGGGACTGGTTTCAGTTCACGTTTACCAAGTTCTGCCTGTGGCTGGCACAGGACGGTACTAAGTGCCCAGGGAATGACTCACCGAGCAGCCAGGAATCTTGTGTCAATCCTAAGGACACTAATATGTTAATAGGGATAACAGAGATGAAATCAGCAGAAACCCAGCCCTCAAGGAGCTCTCCCTACGAAAGGAGACCATCACCTCCATAAATTACATCACCAGATCAAATCTCTGCTAAACCATTTACCAAGCTATACTGCCTGGGGCAAGATGCTTTCCTCCTCTGGGCCTCTACTCCCACCTAAAATGAGAGCCTCCATCCAGATGATCTTTGAGATCTTTCTAGCTCTGGAAATTCTGATTCTGCCCCAGTTGTGGTCCATGTGTGCTGGCAGGGATTCTAAAAACCTCGATGTTGCACAGACAGAGTGCTTGCAGCTGGAGCATGGGGGGGATGGTGCTCACGGTGTGGTGGGCAGAACAGGCAGGATGACTCAGCTGCTGCTCCAGACTTGGGACCACCTGTCATATCCTGCTTCGGGGGGCTGGGGGGGAAGGGAAGGTTTGTCTGGCGAGGATAAGTTTGATCTTCAGACTCTGGGTCCAAGCAAAGCAGGGCTCAGTACTTGGTGTTTCTTTTTCATGAACATGCTGCTTTCTTTTCCAGCTTTGGACAGAGTGAATCCTACCAAAGTGAAATCAACTGCATGTCATCAAGAAAGAAAAAGGAAACCCCATCAAGGCTTAAAATGAAAACATTTCCATGTCTTGAGGGTCGCATATTTGAAATGACATGATGTACATGATTTTACTAACACTTTTGCTTTTAAAACACTTTAAGGCAGTACAAATCAATCCCCGAAATAACTAGCTTAAATGTAAGCCTGTGTTCATTGGTAACACCTAATTTCAGTTACAGTGAAGGGATGGATCCAAAATATGTCTATAGGGACTTCTTTAAATATTTTTATTGTGCTGCTCTTTTAACTCAAATAAGATATCTTGTTCTCTGTAGAGTTCAATAGCTCCCTTGTTTACTTGAAAAAAAGCATCAAGAAAATCTCACTGATTCTGACCCCATTGATTTTGCAGAGCAGGAGGTGTGCTGGGCAGGCAGGAGTGGAGAGATCTGGGTCTGCTCCACCCTCTGCCACTCATTCATTCTTTGACCTGGAAAAGTCATTTTTCTCTCCTTGGAGTTTCTTCATGGTAGAAACCAACAGAGCAGCATTAAATACTTAGGAACTCTAACTTCCACCTTTCTGTGGCTCGATATTCTTGCCAAGGAACAGGGGTTGGACTGAGATACTTCTTGTATTTAAAAAGAAAAATAAGTAACCATAAAGTTATAACAACAAACAAGAGGGAGATGTACCCCTATGATTAAAAAGAGGGAGATTTTGCATCATTGGCCTGATTCATCACCTCTCCCTGTGTCCATGCCCTTCGTATTTGTTGTATATTTCCCTGCCCCGTGACTTTGTGTTCAGCTCTGTGACTTGCTTTGGCCAGTGGAATGTTCTTAGCCACAGTATGACTAGAGGCTTGAAATGGGCTTGCATGCCTGTGCTTGCAAAGAGAGGCTTACTCTTTTGCTTCTCTGTCACCGTTTTGAAGTCATACCCTGGTGAGCCTGCTGGTCCCAGGGAAAGGATGAGAGACATGTGGAGCAGAGCAGGCTCGGCAGAATCTCTCCAGCCGTCTCACAGTTATATAAGCAATGATAAATGATTGTTGTTTCGAGTCACTGAGTTCTAGCCTGGCTTGTTACACAGTATCATTGGGACAATAATTAACCAATACAAAAGGCCAGATGTTTTTCTAGAAGGGAGCACGTATTTGCCTACGAACCAAATACCAAATATAAACAAGTGTTATTTATTGTAAAACATAGACACTAGGACTTCCTATGCTGTACGCAGCCTAAATCAGGCTGTCACCTGTGTGACTTTGGGCCTGTTAACTTCTCGGTTTCCTCATCTGTAACGTGGGATGCCCGTGTAAGTAGATTTCACATGAGGGTTCAATGAGGGCCCATGAGAAGCATTTACCACAGTGCCTGCACTTAATGAGCACGCAATAAGTTGTAGCTATTAATTAACTTTTCTAAATTCCTATGGAATTTAGATGTATTCTATAAAATTCAGTATATATCTATAGAAATAATATAGGTGTAGAGATCAGTTCTGATGGGGAGGTATTTTTTCACCCAGCAGACATAAGCCTCTGAAGGCTAAGACTGGTCACTGGTTCCATCCCAGAGAAATGGGGACACTGTAGGCACTTTGGGTCAAATAGGTTAGTCCTTCTTCACTGCTCTTTGCAGCCTTCTGATTATCAAAGAGTATTCTCCACCAGCACCAGCACATTTTAATACCTTTCTGACACAGGAGGATCTCCCTTTTAATGAAGAAAGAGAAGGTCTAAGGCTCAGGGAATCCTAGGCCAGCATCAGTTATTTTAATGGTTGCTTTGTATAGGAGGTAAGTGATGTCGTTGGTTTTGGGTTTTTTTTTTTTTTCTTCCACTCATGGCAGTGATATAAACTTTCTTTTTAAAAGAAATGTATTTAATTTAAAAAGTAAGTCTGTAGGGGCGCCTGGGTGGCTCAGTCAGCTAAGGGTCTGCCTTCGGCTCAGGTCATGATCCACGGTGCTGGGATCAAGCCCTGTGTTGGGCTCCCTGTTCAACAAGGAGTCTGCTTCTCCCTTCTCTTCTGCCCCTCCTCCTTGCTCATGCTTTCTCTCTCACTTTCTCTCTAATAAATAAATACTTTTTAAATAATTAAAAAATAAATAAATAAGATATAAGTCTGTTTAAACAGAAAAACAGGTAAATGGCAGTGCAAGAGGTACTTGGATGTACCCAAAAATCATACCTGTGTGATGTTTGGAAATCACTAAGTTAATAAACAAACACTTAACTGATTAAAGGAGAAGTTCTGTTGACAGGTGGAAATCAGAAATTACATGTGCTCTGCTAAAGCATTTCACTAATTCCGACTTGATTCTTCTACTGACTGGCTCTATTTTCCCATCCCAGAATTTAGCCCAAAGAACTAAGTTTTGGGTGTCGCTGGTCTACGAGCATAAGAAACACTTCTAAAAAAACTCAGCATAACGTTTCTCATTTCAACACCCAGGGCACTGACAACCGGGGCCTTTCAATAGTCTGAAGAAAAAAAAAATACAGATTTTGGGTTTTCCAATTTGATTGAACCTGGCAGGAACCATCTGCACGCATGCAGACATGTGGGGTGACGCCCATGACTTCAATAGCCTGGTACATTAGGCCGAGGGTATCTTTGTGTCTACAATTATCAATTTCAAATCCTGGAAAGTTGTCTATGGAACAGAATCAGAGGGAAACAGGACTCTGTCTCATGTCTCAGTGCCAACAGTCCTTGTTCAAGGCCAATTAGCATTACTGGTGGTCCCCTCTTCCTGAAACTTCCACTTCTGGGCTGGGAGCATCTGCTGCACATTTTTCATTTCTTTCCCATTTTGAACAATTTGGTTCGTAAGCTCCATTTCCTTGTGGCTTCCTGGGGTTCTCATGACAAACCACCACACTTTGTTCCTGTCCTTTAAGGTCTGAAAGGCACTGGAGAACACACGAAATTTGTTTCTAATTTTGCTTCTACCAAAGCATTCCTGGGGTAACAATACATGCCTGTAAAAATAGGAGGCACCATCCCTCTAATTCCACAAAATAAACAAACCCGAAAGGAAATCAAACACAGTCCTCGAAAATGCAACATAAATATTTTTACACCCGCTCCCCTCTTTTCTTTAGCTGGTGAAAACTTGCTTCTGAATTATGATTTGAGATTGCATATTTACCCATTTATGTTTACAACGAATAATCATGACATAAGCGAATGAAAAGAAACGCTAGGGCTTTCTTCTTCTTCCTGGTTTCATGTTTTATAAAATGAATGTCCCTAAAGACAATTTAAGAGAACGCGGAATCCAATTTCCTCACTGGTGTTAAGAGTTTTATTTTTAACTCGACTACTCAAAATAATAGACGTTCTTATCCGCAGTTGGAGTACACGTAGACACAAAGCAGAATCATCTTTCCATTTTCGTTTTCAGATAATTCAGAGTAACTCAGAGTTCTGAATTCCTGAATCTTGGCCAAGGTGATGTCATTAAATCTATAATGAAAACAGTGTCACTGAGAGAATTAATTCATTATGGTGGAATTAAGTTAAATCCTTTATGATATGCCATTAAGTACCCATACTAACATGCTTGCATCAACCTAAATGAAGCACATTCAAATCCAAAAAAAGAAAAACAGGTTCCAATCTCCAACCTCACAGAATATTGGGCAACTTTCAAAGCTAAATTCATTTAACTACTAAAAATATTTATAAATCTCATGGTATTTAAGGGTCTTAAGATGTTTTCAGTGTTGCAGTGGCCAAATACTTGGTGGTTTATACAACATCTTTGCCTGAGGGAGTATAACTTACCACATATACCATTATTATATATTTTAGAAATGTTTTCGCTGCATTGCTCAGTCTCTCCAACAGCCAAACAGCAGAAGGGCTACCCAACATTTCAATAATCTTCAAAATACTATGACACTGGGTCCGGCTATGATGAAACAGGGATGCCAGAGTTTGAAGTAATTCGGTCAAGATTTTAAGAATATTTCTTGGGGCGCCTGGGTGGCTCAGTTGGTTAAGCGGCTGCCTTCGGCTCAGGTCATGATCCCAGGGTCCTGGGATCGAGCCCCTCATCGGGTTCCCTGCTCGGCAGAGAGCCTGCTTCTCCCTCTCCCTCTGTCTGCCGCTCTGCCTACTTATACTCTATCTCTGTTAAATAAATAAATAAATAATCTTTTAAAAAAATTTTTTAAAGAAAAAAGAAAAAAAAGAATATTTCTCATCCCCGAATTTACCATGTAATCGACAGATGCTTATTTTGTTAGGTCCTGCAGAGAGAAATAAACAAATGCAATCTATTCCCTGTCCTCTAGGATTTTACAGTTCAGTCCAGAGCCATAGCATCACCTTGTCCCCTAGAACGTGGGCAGAGAGCAGGAGGAACTATTAGCCAAGCACTTACAAGGGGATATTTCTGCCTCTGACACCAAATTTCTGCTGAGTCCAGGGAAACTTCCAGCTTCCTCTCTATATCCTGGCTCGCCATATACTTATCTAGAATAATGACTGCTCACGAAGGGGGTTGGGTTTCTTAGAAAGGAAAAAAAAAAATGAAGATGCTATTCAATCTGAAAACTTGGATGTTAATTTTTTTTTTAAATAAAGGTTAAAAAATTAGGTCGTTTCATACTAGTGGAAGGGCATGCATTTTTAGAAGATAATTGAAAAACAAATCACAATTCGTGTTCAAAGCATCTTGCTTCTGACACATGGCTGTTAAATGACAAATGGAAATTTCCTGAGCTCAGTAAAATGACTTGACAATAGGCTGTATATAGTTTCTACCGAAGCTGGCTGTCAAAAAAAGTTGTAGCAATCGTGCTCCATCGTTAATGATGACCAGCCAAGCTCTTTGTCTGCAAAGACCATGGACCAAATATTGTCATTGCCCATCACTGGCTGTGCAAACCTTTTTTGTTGTTGTTACCACCTGACAAAAAAAGAAATTTTATTTTTACAGATTGGCTCTCATTACAACAAATATCATCCCAAACCCTTGAAATAACAGAAAGAATCCCAAGGCCTAGCCAATGACCTGCTTGCTTTATACAATATTGATAGGACAACCCCTAGGCAATAAAGGAATTCTGAAGGTGCCTTGGTTCTCTTTGTAATGGGATTTGGCCAGGATCAGGAAATGCATGTATTTATTTTTTATTTATTTACACCGTGTATACCCTGCCTGCTTCTCAAAAGGTTTAGAATGGCTTGGAAAAAACAAGAACCAAAACAAAACAGGAAAACTATCTGCATTATGCCTGGTACAAATATAAAAAATAGAGTTTTTTAAAAGCAAAAAAAAAGGAAGGAAGGAAGGGAGGGAGGGAGGAGAGAGAGAAAGAGAAAGAGAGAAAGAGAGAAAGAAAGAAAGAAAGAAAGAAAGAAAGAAAGAAAGAAAGAAAGAAAGATCAAAGACATTATTAGCCCAGACAAATACAGCTCCCATAATTGAGCATTAAGGACTTAGATATAGCATTTCCTGTTCGAGAAACAAGCAGGACAGAAACTCAGCCGGTACACCAGTAAGACTTACCAGCTGCTTTGTTTTCAGCTGACATCCACTCTACCTGGTTGATGCTCATGCTGTATTAGTTGTTAAATATTTTTACCACCATCCCAAGAGCCACACAGCGAGTAGGCACTCATTAAATGGTAGCAGTTTTCAATATTTTGTCCTTCATCCCCAGCAGCCATATCACCTGCAGTATTCCGTTAATATATACTGTGTTTGAACTACGCAGAGAATATATTCCTGTTTTGCCTTTAAGCACCTGCATGCTTAAGTGCCCTCTGCTAGCAAAAGGAGGCAAGGAGTTGATCTTTCTTTGGGCTCTATCTTCCTCCATAAGAGAAATGACTACAAGAGGCCACAGCTCAACTGATGTTTGCCAAAAATCTGATTCTTGTTCCCAGCAGAGACTTTGCAACCACGTTACAAATAAATTGAATTTATTTTGGGGTGCCCCCCTTCTGTTCTATTGCCGAAGAGTATGTACTCCATGGAGTTTCTCTCAACTTGGCAAAACAAAACAAAACAAAAAGTAGGGGGACATTTCTCTCCTTTTCTCTAAATTTTTTTTTCCTATGTAAGCCTTCCACCTTTGGAAGCGTTCGTGTAGCTAATTGTGCATTTTCCCTTGCGCGAGTAAAGGACAAGTTGTCTGCTTTCACTTCAAATTGCTTGGCCCTCAATCAACATCACCATAAATGTGACATATGAATATTAAATCCAAATATTTTATTGGTGCAGATAAATATGATTTGTAAAAAGAGTCAAATTAACAATCCATTACATACTAATGGGTTCTAATCAATAAGTTTAATTTGACTAAAAGGAGAGGGGAAGGGGGGAAGGGACCCAATTATACCCAAATGGTGCAATTTAAAATTATAAAGGTGACTATTTTCTACAACTTTTGAGCCCTAGTCTGACTTGGGGGCTTATGGACCTAAGGCCTAAGCCCTTGAAAGTGAATTTCTGTCTGTGATTGACACATCCATGTTTCCAGTTATTATTCTAAAAAAAAAAAAAAATTGTTTTAAATACAAGAAGGTACAAAGAACAATAAAAACAAACCACTTTTCACAAACCAGAAAGAACGAATATTTTTTAAATGGCATATTTGCTTCACATTACTTTAATAAAAATAAAACAATGCCCATAAAACTGATGTTTCTTTTCTCCCCACCCTGTCTCCCCCTCTCCTTCCCCTCCACCTTCTCCAGAGACTGGACTGAACGTTGTTACGTCTCCTTCTCGCCCTCATTTGGGTACATTTTCCACCTCTATAGAGACCCCGGGCGCCAAGCATAGACATCACCAGGGCGTTTGTAAAATCTACAACTTGCTTCGTCCACTTGACAATCTAATTCGTCCCTTTTCATATTCCACTGTAGGCTGTTATTTTTATTCTTTAGTTCGCTAGTTCTTCATTGCTCGTTTATTCCCCTACTGATTCCCCTACAGATTAGAATCGGCTGGCTCACTACGGTTTATTCTGATCTCCGTTAGGAAAAAGCTTCCCCGAATCCTTTGACTCATGGAAGTAGATTTCAGGTACTTGGACGGGCCCCAGCCTCACTTATGGGAAGATCTACATCCTCTCCTCCAGGGCTCAACCACCGCAGAACCAAGATAGGAAAAAAAAAAAAAAAAAAAAAAAAAAAAAAAAAAAAAATCCCCTTCCTCCTTGGCCGTGGCTCTTGCATCTTACACGAGGTCCCCGTTCCGGGCGGGTTGGCTCAAGCCTGCCGAGCCCGTTGAGCATGAAACGCGCCCCCTTCCTCTGTGCTCGCTTCAGCTTCTCCCACTCTTTGGCCATTGACAGAGCCTCAGTAAAGAAGGAAACTGACAAGGCTTCTGTTTGCAGGGGCTTCCGCCTCTGCAGCTGGGGTGTCTGCCGCACACCCACGATCTTTGGTGTCAGTCTGCTCCCTAGCGTCGCCCGCGGGTCCAGCATCTGTCAGCGGCGAATCCGAAGCTGCTAAGCGGCGGCTCCGGGCTCCAGCCGCCCTCCCGCAGAAGAGGAACAAAGCGGAGCGGCCTATCTCGCTATCTTCTGGGTGGCAAGGAAATCTCAATTATACACCCAAGGGATGTGGTTTATGAAAAACTAGAAAGAATGCTTAAATTGTATACGTAAATTGTTTTGTTTTACAAGCTGGGGTAAATCAGCACATTTGCAGCCCATATTTATCTGATCCACTCCATAAGACTCTTTTTGAATGTATGCCATTGATGTGGGGTGGATGCCCATGCGAAACATAACCGACCCCGAAATTCAATTAGGGCGTTGGGGAGGGGGAGATGGAAATTTCGCTTTGGGGTTAGTCAAGATCGCTGAGAACTTCTCGGAATAGTTCCTTGGCTGTAACCGAAGATTGAAATCGAAGGATAAAATTTCCAACGGATGCCGGGTAGTCAGAACATCAGCTCCGGCTCGCCCTTTTAAGAAAATGATGGCAAACAAAATGCCCTTCTTTTGCCCCATTTCTAGCTCATTTAAAAAAAAAAATAATCTTCTTCGTGTTGCCCCCAACATAGCATATTCCACACTTATTGAGCTGGATAGAGGCTTAATTAACATCCTCAGTCCTGATGGTAATAAAGGACAGAAGATGGGAATACCTAAATCCACAGGGAATACCTAATTCCACCATCAACTGGAAGAAAAAAAAATACCCCAAGGAAAAAAAAATATTTGAAAACAGCGTTTTATTTTTACAAAACTCTGAGCAGCAGAGCACACACCCCACGGATGTGGTTGATGGGAAAAGTCGGAGTGTTTAAATTGTATATGTAAACTGTTTTGTTTTGCACACTGGGGTAAATCACAGATAGAGGTCACAGCGGTGAGAAAAGTTTGAGGCGGCGTGGAACCTTAGCAGGAATAATCTCTTGGCTTTGACCATGGGTTGCTGAACCCTAATCACTGATAACAGCCGTCAAGCGGCTAGCCGAGAAGATCCACTTCATATTGATGTGGCATTTACTTCTCCAGAAAGTCCCCCCACTCAGGCCGGCACTTACGGCAAGATAATTAATAGTCCCCTGAGTTATAGATCCTGAGCTAAAGGTAACAGTACATAATAGAAGTCAAGGTCACCCATAATACAGTAGCTTCTATAACAAAGGGGATTATTACTGCAATTACCGTCCGGTTGGAAAGATTTTATAAGTTTTCATCATTTTAATTCTTAAATCTTCCTCTTGCCAGTGAAGTTTAAACTCTCCGATTTATGGGGGAGAAATAAAAGCCTCTCCCCGTACCACCACGAAAGCTTTCTCTTCCAAGCATGCAAGGGGCTTCCGGAGGGGTCAAGAGACCAGGGAATGGCGACCCTGTTTAGCAGCGAGGCCCTGAAAGACCCCTTACAGACCGAACTGATCTTCCTTGCATTGTCCCTTCTGAGACTGTACCAAGCCAAATACATTCACGGCCCACGTGAGATGCAAGTTTGGGGTTCTTTGGGTTCCCCCCCACCCCGCCCCACGTACAGAACGGGAAAATATTTTCTGGTTCTGTTTATAACATTATTATTTATTTTCAGGTGATTGGAGCCAGTGACTTCTTTTCCCCCTGGGTCCCCAGCCATTTTTGAAGGGCCTTGAAAAGTCTGAGCGTCTGGCCCTTTGCCTGTTGTGTCCAATGAAAGCAACGGCTCTCTTTGCCAGATCCTAAACAGGAGCTGGACGCGAGAGCACTTTTCCCACCCAAACTATTTAGTGTCTAAATTTGCTGCTGGCGGGAAAAACTCCAGTTCCGGTCGTTTAAATCAAAAACAAAACAAAACACAACCTGTTTTAAAAGCTTCTAAAAAAAGGGGGGTCTTGGGTCTAAAAATTGTAAATAATTTAGTAAGACATCCTGCCCCGAGAAGATCAGAAGCTACGTGTGCCATTTGGGTGAGCCTGGGGACAGTGTCCTCCGAGTGCCTCCCGAAACGGTTTCTAACCAATACGGCACTCATTTCTCTGACCTGGACAGTCTTGCCGTCTTTCTGCTCTGGACAAAAGAGCGAGCAGACACAATCATCTTTTGAGAATGATGGCATCATCATTGTCTACATAGCAGGACTGTAATTAAGCACCAGAAATAGGACAGCTGAGAATGGACAAAAGGAGGGGAAAGGAGGGACCGCGAAACGGCGTTGTGGGGCAAAGATAGTAGCTGAGGTCCAGTAGACACATGGATGAGGTCATCCTGGGAAAGAGCGTGTGTCCAAATGGAAAAAATGTGAAGCAGGCCAGAGGAAGGGAGGCCCAGTGACCTGCTTAGTGTTCTGGGCCCGACTCACATGCCCCCCTCCTCCAGGCAGACCTCGGGGATGTCTCCTGGAAGAAATCTTCATGTCTCAAAAGTTTACCGAGAGGGCCTGCTATGGACCAAGTATTGTTTTAGGTGCTGGGGATCCTCAGTGGAGACAAACCAGGTCCCTTGCTTTTTTGTGGCTACCTGAATGTCGCCTCCAGAAGAAGCCAGCCTTGAGAAGATCTGGAAAAAGAGCATTCCAGGCAGAAGGGACAGCAGTAGCGAAGGTCAGCGGGTGAGAATAAGACTGGTCGGTCCCTGCAGGCTAAAAAAGGCCAGGGCGCCGGAGCTGAAAATGCTGGAGAGGTGAGTAGAGGGGACATCAGACGTGTGGGCAGGATTTCAGTCTGTGGGCCTCAGGGGAGGGGTCTGAATTTTAGCCTAAATTCCCAGGGCTGCTGTTGGAGGGTTTTAAGCATGGGGCTTAAGTGCTCCTTCACTCCCATGGGGTTATGTGTACTCCCAGGGGCCCTTCTTTCTAGGCTTCTCCCCCGCACCCCGCACTTGCATGCAATGTACTCCCTTGGCAGCCAACTCATCAGCGTCCATGCAGCGGGATAGCGGGGTTAGAACTCGGTTGAATACATGCATAGACTGCGGATACCAGCCGACTCCGGGCGCTACCCACAGGACCTCACTTGTGCTCAGCAGGTGGGGGCACGGAGGCAAATTAAACAAGAGCTGATTCTGAAACTAAACTCACCAGGAGGGTTCAAAAAGGACACCAACAAAACCTTCATTGTCTTTGATTTTCCTCATCTCGCGACTGATGAAGCTATATACAAATGTACCTCTTTCCCGAAATCAGAAGGTCAGTAACGACTCATTTAATACACACCTAGTCTGTACGGCCCTTGTGGATTGAAGGCGAATGTATGCGTGAAAGGGGCCCACAGGCGTTAGTGGTATGAATGAGCAGATGAATGAATGGATTTCATAAATTGTGTCTCGGAAGGCTCCAGGTCTGGGGCCTGAAGAAAGAGAACTGGCTTATTTCACCTCCTACCAATCCCCCTGAGGATTTTTTTTTTTTTTTTAAGTGAATAGTATCATTGAGCATGAGAGCAGCAAGTTTAACCCCAGCTGGAAACTCTGAGGCTCAGAGAGGGGAAGTGACTTGCCCAAGGTCAGACAGCCAAAGTAGGGTGCTTCCTTCATTGTTCTCTGCTTCTTTCTTAAAGGATAAAAAAGGGCAGGGGAAGAAGGCTCAGAATACATACCAGGTGAGCATTAGCTAACAAAAAAGGACCAGGATGACAGGTAGGAATCTCTCCCACTGTCCTCACGGGCCCTGCTCTGTAGGCTCACCCACAACAGGGCCTTTTTGGCAGAGAAAGTTGGGCTCCAGAGCACAGACTAGAAGACAGGCATGGGCTTTGAGTGGGCACATCCTCTTAGTTTCTTCATCTGTAAAATGGGTACAGTTATAAGACCTTTCTCATAAGGTAGTGGGTATAGTAAATTAATCTGTGAAAAGAGTTTATCCCAATGCCCAGCATGTGTTAAGTCCTCAATCAATAATAGCCTTTGTCGACATTATTGCTTTTTATGATAGAAAATATAGAAAAATACACACAAAAAAACGCCCATAATCCCAAACGTAGAGATAACCATGGTTAAGATTCTGGACATTATCCTTCCAATCTTTCTCCCAGATATCCACACACACATACATACATGCATACACACATACACACAATTTGTTTATTAATATCAGGTATATTATAAGCACTTCCCATGTCACCAGATTCTTCTAAAATATGATTTTCATGGCTCTTTTAACCAATCTCTTATTTTTAGAAATTTAAGTTGGTTAATTTTTTGCTACTGCAAATAAGGTTTCAGTGATTATGTATATACATAAAGCTTTATAAATATGTATGATAACTGCTTCAGGATAATTCCTAAATGTTGACTTGCCAGGTCACAGGGCATGCATATTTTTGAAGTTTTTTGTAGAAATTGCCGAAGCGCCCTCCAGAAAAGCTGGACCACTCCATACCCTCCTGAGCAGAATACAGGAAGAGGACGTGCCCCCATTTCAAGCAGCCCCAGGCATTATTGCTTTCGACAACTTTAGCTTTTAGATAGGCCCAAAATATTGCATCTTGTTGTTTTAAACCCCTTGATTGCTATGAAGGTTGAATCTCCATCCGTATTTATTCATTTATGAACCGCCTGGTTAAGTCTTTTTACTTCTTTTTCTCCTGGGGTGTTTCTCCTGGGTCTCGGTCAAACAAGCTTGAAAGAGGGCGGTGTCTGTGTACCTGGGATGTTTTGTCACTGTAGTCACTGAATACCTCACCTGTCTTCTAGAATTTTAATCGAAACATTAGAATGGCTTGAGGGCCACGTGGCTCTGGCCCTTGGTCACTGGGGACTGCACAATCTCATTGCTGTTGATCCCTGTCCCCAAAACTGTTGCTCCCCCTCCCATGGGGAAGAAGCCAGTCCAGTGGGATTTCACTTTCATGACCACGGGAGCTCTTTTTCACTTCCTAGCAGAGCCCCACCTGGAGCCCGAGCACCACCCACCTTCTGGTAACAGCACTCTTTAGGAAAATGTTGGTATCACCACTTGGACTCAGTTCCTATCCTCATGATACGCATTTAGAGCCCAGAGTCTCTCGTGGGTCCCAGAGAAGAAATACTGTCTTCGAACAAAGTGAGGAGGGGGTGGGAAAAGGAAGAGTAGTTAGTGTTGGGGTTGTTTTTTTTTTTTTTTAAGTAACCTAATTTAGGTGTAAAAATCAACTTTCCTTCTGAACAACGTGGCAACAACCCAAAAGCTGTGAATGATGGTGCTAAAGCTGAGGAGCTGGTGAGGAAAAGCTTTTATCAAAAGCCTCAGGGGAGAGTCTGGCTGTTTCTGTGCTTACAAAGGACATTCCCAACCCGCAGAGATGACCTGCCAAGGCTCTTCCCTAACTCTTCAAGAATATTTTCTTTGTCCCCGTCAGTGACCCCTGAACAGGACCTGCATGTCTTCAGTTGGAGTAAGGGCCATTCAAGCCCCCAGCTTCCCTTGTCCCTCCTTCTGGTAACTGGACTCCTCTTCTCTTCTGGCAAGTCCCATTCTGGGTTCATGGGTTTGGGGGGGAGTTGACTCCAACACCAGCTCTAGGGGTGGGGGGTTGACTCACGCCCAGTCAGTCAGAGCTCCACAATATTGTGGCCTCCATTATCAGTACGGGGATGGGCACAGGATTCAGTTCAGGCCAGTGATGGTCAGACCCAGAACCTTGGCCCAAACCATGAGGAGAGCCCTCTCCTCAGCCAGGCTCAGAGCTGGGAGAGCCCAAGTCTGGAGTCGCAGGCAGCCATCTTGCCACTCTGGCTGCCCACAGAGAGAAGCCCAGGGGATGGATGGAGATAATGAGCCTGAGCCCTGAGGACATTCATGAGCCCATAGATCAAGCCATGCCTGAGACCCACCATTGGACTTTCCCGTGGTGTGAGCCAATCAACTCCCTATTTTGACACAAGGGCTTTTGAGCCAGGTTGCTGTCACTTATTATGGAAGGAGTCCTGATTAATGCAGTCTATGCCATAAATTGCCTTGAACATCTGAATTGTAGACACCCATTAGTGGTTCTGGGGTTCTCCGCTAAGGCAGGGTGGAGGGAGGTGGGGTGAGCAGGGGGTGGGGCAATGAGCTCAAAGAAAAGGGACCTAGAAAAACACATGTGAGGAACAGTTGAAGAAATACAGAGGGGGACTCCAGGGAGATGTGACAGCCTGTTGTCATGGAGACCCCACAGCATAGACCATTGGATGAAGGATTTTTAGAGCTGGATTTTAACTCAGTAGGAGGAAAAGTTACCGAGACTCTCTCGACTCTGGGCTGTGAGGAGGTAATGAGTTCCCCTCCTCTGTGGGCGTGTAAGAGGAGAGTGTCTAACAGGATGTCATCCGGGAGATTCAAGCATCAGGTGCGGGTTGAACTAGATACCCTTGACATTCCTGCTAACCCTGAGCCATGATGAATCCGTTTTCAGGATGAAGAGGTTAGTGTTTGAATCAGGTCTTTCTCATTTGTGACCCAGCTTTTCCAGCAGGGAAATTATGTTTATGAGGGTAGAGTTGCTATGGAGACGATTAAAATGACAGATTCAGTGTGTAAAGCAAAGAAACAGAGATACTGCCTTTAAGGGTATGGCCCCCACATCCTTACTCCAAAGCCCTTACATACTCCTCCCGTTACCCAGAACTGGCACATAAACTGGGAGGCTCCTTGAATGGGAACTGGGCTCCCAAAGACCCAGAGTTGCAGGCTAGGTAGAGCAGGGGGCAGAGTGACCATCCGGATGCTACCCCCAAGGTTTGCTTTATGTGCATGTCAGGAGTCCTGGCTGCGGTCTGGCTGAGGACACCTCTTGGTCAGTTCTCACTCAGCATGGAGTCCCTGACTCTGGGGCCGGTCTCTCTCCTCCTCTCAACCCAGAACCACCCTTCATTCCAAAACGGGGGCAGAGTCCGCTGCTCTCCCACACTCTCATTTGACTTTTGTGATTTTTTGGAAACATTCTAAATCACCATTGTACATGCATTCATATCCGGGGCGTTATTTCGAGAATCATTTAATATTAAAAGAATTTTCTTCCAGTTGATGGTGGTCCATTTTTTCCATTTTGAAGCTTTTAACGTGTGTGTGCGCTTCGTTGCTGTTGGTGTTGATGAAGTCCGGTTAAAATTCATGGAAAACAATTTCCCAAATACAGATTAGCTGTTTATGGGCTCTTCCGTTTTTTTGAAGGAATCTATATATTTTGCCGTGTCAGGCATTCCTGAACCACAGGTGTTTTTATGGCATTTTTGCAGGTCTAATGGAGCCGTTGGGAGGCAGCTGCCTTTTTACTAAACTTCCTTTAAAACAAACATTAGAAGCTTCGTCCTTATGTCAAGGGCTTGCATGCCTCCTTTTCCAGTTAGTGACTTCTCCCCTCTCCCTCCTTTGGGTAAGTACTTATCATGCCTGGGACTCTGATGACCCATAATCCGCCAAAATAAAATGTACAGATGTTTTTTTAAATGGGCCAGAATGGACACTTTTCACATCTCACTCCTTGGGGTATTTTATGGTTGATTTTTATTTAGGGGGAAAGGATGTGTGTATCCTCCCTTTTGGCAACAAAACCAGAGCTCCTCTCTGTCTTTAAAAGCTATGTCCTCTCCTCTGTCTTTAAAAGCTATGTCCTCGTAACCTGGACACGAACAACTTGTGTGAGTGGACCTCGTTAATTGGGACACATTTCTTAAAACAAAAGTGCCAAAACGCCAACAGTGTCCTCTCTGGAGTGGGAGAAAAGGGTACATTTTTATTTTCATTTTTATGCTTTTCTTTGGCTTCTGGATGATTTGCAGTCATCACGTGCTGGTTTAAAACTAATTAATTAATATGCCACCACATGTTCTTAGAAAAAAAATTAAACATATAAGTACAAGTATAACAAACGTATAAGGTTAAAGTCTCCTCTGACCCAACCCCTTCCCATCCTGGTTCCTTCGGAAGAGGTAGCCACTGTTCTCAATCTGGTCTGTATCCTTCCAGATCTTTCCTTTAGTAACTCACACACACACACACACACGTGCACGTGCGTACCTATGCATCCATGTATTTCTTTAAAAATCAAGGGAGAAAACAAACAATGGATTTGGTGAAAGTGTAGCCGGGAGTACTCACAAATATTAGAGCAAGAAAGAGTCTTAAAGAGTCTGTAGTCCGCCTCGCTCATTAAACAAATGTGGCGCTGGGTTCCCGAGTGCCTCTCTTCCCATGAAACCACACTGTGATGTGAGCCACATTTTGATATGTGGGGCTTCAGATGAGCAGGCAGATGTGTAAATACTTGTCTCCCAGGCCTGAGTATGATTTTTAATAATCAAATATGGAGCTCGAGCCAACATTTTATTCAGGCACTAAATTTAAAAGTGGAGCCAAGAGACTTTAAAAAATTTATGATTCCACAAACGCAGGGAATTTTCCCCCATGATCGCTATCTTAGAACTAAAAGCGTAAAACCGGCCCTGTGTGGCTTGGCTCTCTTTCCCGAGCTCCAGCTCAGGGGTGCTCCTGAGTCTCAAGTGAGATGCCCAGGCTGGGGTCCCTCCAGATGGTGGGGGGGTGGTGCCCTGGGCCCTCTCCTACCCCCATCCCTGCCCCAGGCCCAGGAAGGCCCTGGTTATCACCCCTTCCCTCCCTACAACCCTCCGAGCGAGCGAGCGAGCGAGCGAGCGCCTGAGTGCCCTGTGATAAAGATAGTGTTTCGACTTGAAAGAGTAATTGCTGACACACATTACTGTTTCCCCGGAGGAAATCAGTCCAGACAAATCCTCTACAAACCTAGGACAGCAAACTCGGCAGTTTATGATGGCAGCCTGCTTGGTTGGCTTTTGGTCTCCCTTGTGAAGTCGTTCTGCTTCCTTTTCAAGACCTGTGTCCAAATGCCTGCCCAGCCGACAACACCCTCAATCCTTCCCAAATTGCCAGGCCCATCAGTGGGATCTGGACCTCCGAGGCTTGGGGACAGCCCTGCATTCTCCCCCACACCACTTGGTGGGGCCTAGGGAGCACAGAAAAGCTATCCCGTGTGAGGCACCAGCGACTGGGAGCTGGTGGGTGGCCTTCCACCCCAGAAAGAAGACGCCCATTAGACAGATGCTACTTTCAAAAGAATCTGTGCTTTTGCCAGGCCTCCTTCATTCATTCACACATCCATTCAAAACATATTTACAAGCACCTATTATGTATCCACACAAACAAATAGATACCTGGTAGTGATAAGCTCAAGAAGGAAAATAAAACAAGGCAGAAAGGATAGCAAAGGCAGGAGGTGGATTTGTTATTGTATCAGTGGGGGTCAGGGAGGGCCTCATAGATTGGGTGGCATTGGAACAGAGACCAGAAACGGGTAAGGGTACACATCATGCAACTACCTGAGGGAAGCTCACAGCCTGGGCAATGAGAACAGCAAGTGCAAATGTCCTGAGACAAGAAGAACAAAAAAGGCAAGGCTGGCTGGAGCAGAATGCATGAGGGAGTAAACAGGAGATTGTATGGGAGACGATGAAGGAGCTCATGTAGGGCCTCGTCGTAGGCCATTGTAAGGATTTGGCTTTTCCTCCAAGTAAGAGGAGAAGCCATTGGAGGGCTTTCAGCAGAAGAATGACAGGATCAGATTCAGATTTTGACAGAATCATTCAGACTCCCAGTGTTATAGAAACTATGACAAGATTGGAAGGAAGGAGACCAGATAGGAGGCCATTGCTGTAATCCAACCAAGAGATACTGGTGGTTTGGACCAGGTTTATAGCATGGAGAAGGTGAATAGAAGTCCTGATATATATTGAAAGTAGAGTCAATAGGAATTTGGCTTCAATGATTGGGAAAATGGAGGTATTTTCTGAGATGGGGCAATTGCAGGAGGACCACCAAGCGGTGGTGGATTCAGGAATTTGGTTTGGGACCTGCTAAGTTTGAGTTGCCTTTTAGACTCCCAAGCAGATACATGAACGTGAAGTTCAAGAGAAATGTCTCATCCAGAGGTATGTTTTAAGATGGGATTTAGGTCATAAGATGGGATGAGTAGCCAGAGGAGAAAATCAACAAAGGCACGAGTATGAACAGAGAAGAGAAGAGGGGAAGAGTCAGGGAGGGGATGGAAGGGAAAGAGAAGGAAGAGCAGGAATGGGAGAGGGAGGGAAGGAATCTGAGAACTGAGTTCAAGGATGCCACAGCATTTAACAGTTGAGGGGATAATGGAAGATCTCCAACGAAGAAAGCGTTTCCATTGACGGAGGGTGAGATCCAGGGGAGTGTGGTATCATAGAGGCCAAGAAAAAAAGGGCTTCCTAAAAGTAAAAAATGATCAACTATGTCACACACTGTAGAGGAGTTGAGTAAGATGAAGTCTGAGACTTGGCCATGGGCTTTAACCTTTAATACGACCTTGAAAGGAGCTTTCCTGATGGAGACCCACCTGATTGGACCAGGCTCAAAGAGAATGGAAAAAGTACAAGTGAAGATAATGACAGGAAACAATTATTTTGAGGAGTTTAGCGTGAACTCCATAACATCAAATCTTGGTGTGGCCAAAAGGCCACTCAGTGCCACCATGGATTTCCAAGACCCAAGGCACTGCATTTCTGTGGGCCTACACTGGAGATTTTACCAAGTGCCAACACTTCATTCAAGCATTTTTTTTTTAAATAGAAAGGGCATTTCTCTAAGGTAACAACATCTCTAGTGCCCTCTTTTCTTTTCAGTAGAGAAAAATCCCACCATGCAAAAAAAACTAGCCCTCTAGTTGTCCAGTGAATGGCCTCTTCCGGGCTCTTTCCTCTTCATTGGGGTTTGGAGGATTCTGTAACTCTTGTTTAAAGTTTTAGAGACTTTTGAACAATCTGACTCCTTTCCAAATCAATAACGAAAGAAAAAATACCTGGTCTATAACAACTCATCTCTATAAAGAATCATGGTCCAGGGGCGCCTGGGTGGCTCAGTCGGTTAAACGTCTGCCTTGGGCTCAGGTTATGATCCCTGGGTCCTGGGATTGAGCCCTGCATTGGGCTCCCCGCTCAGTGGGGAGTCTGCTTCTCCCTCTCCCTCTGCCCCTTCCCCCACTTATGCATGCACTCTTTCTCTCAAAAATAAATAAATAAATAATCTTAAAAAGAATCATAGTCCAGGTGTAGTGCTTGTAACTATCATCTGTTTAATTGTTTAAAGTCTACAAAGTATTGTGTTTTCACATGCGTCATCTTAACTTGATCTTCACAGCTGCGTAAGATGGCAGGAACAATTCTCTCTGCTTCACAGAGCAAGAAATGGAGGGTTACAGAGATCAGAGATTTGTCCAAAGTTACTCAGAAGGTAAATGGTGGCCCTTCATGCAACACGACTTCTGGCTCCAAACTTCAAACTTCTCAATGCATACCTGCCATGGGATGAAGGGACAACAGCCCTGAGAATTTCTCGCTGGACGTTTTCCCTGCACTGAGTGGATTTTTCCACTGAAGCGGATTTCCAATGAGAGTGAAGTGGCTTCCTCAGCCCAAATCCATATCACAGGATGACATTGGGCGAATGCAGGCTCCCGGAAACCAGGAGAACTCCCCACATTCTTAGCACTCCTCCTGACCCTTATCTTTTACAAATGTTTCATGATGGTTGCCAAGACTTCCCACCAACCATTTGGACAATGAGTCAAATGACTAACTGGCAAACAATGTTTCCAGAGCCTTGATATACCACTGCAGTATTCTGATGGAAGGCTGCCCAGGCATGCAAAGTCCTAATGGTAATGGGTCCATGTTGTCTTTGACCTCACACCCAAAGTTCTCAGTTTTGAGTATTATTAATGTGCAGACGTTGGATATAGATTGATTTTGATCAACGACCAACAGCCTTTGTGGTATTGAAACACAAGTAGACAGACGTCCATAGAGGAAGACAAAGTTCAGAAACAAACTCAAATTTACATATTCATTTGTTTGATAAAGGAGGTATTTCCAATAAGTTAGGAAAGTAATGATTTAATGAAATTGTGCCAAGGAAATTGATTAACTATTTAGAAAATACAAGGTTAGAGCCTCACCTCACTTCCTGTGCTCAAATAAATTCCAGTCCAATTAAAGATATAAATGTAAAACTAAAACAAAGCAAGAAATAGACCAGATGATATGGAGATTTTTATCTGGCCTTGGACTGGGGAGGATCTTTGTAAATATCCACACAAGGAAGGGGGCTGTGTATGAAAATGTTAATGGTTTGACAACTTAAAATATTCTTCTGTTTTTATTAAAATAGAGCCCTGATGCCTTGAGCCTTCCCCCACCCTTCCTGCTGACATCCCTTTCCACTTCTCTCCTCTGTCCCTGAGGCCTTCCGGGCTCCAAGGAGCATGGGGGAAAAACTATTCACTCATCTGGAGAAAGGGAATCCAGAAACCCAGAGAGGGGAAGCAGCTTACCTCAGAACAAACAGCTTGAGAGTCGTAAAGAGCTAGACTGCCTGGGTTTGAATCTCAGCTCTACCACTTACTCGCTGTGTGACCCCGGGCAAATTACCTTCCCTCTCTGAGCTTCAATGTCCTCACCGGTAAGAGAAGTGGAAATAATATTGTCATAGTGGTTTGTTATGAGGATTAAATGAGTTAGCCAGCAACGGGCCAGGAATTAGGGCCAACTCATGGCAAGTGCTCAATAAATGTTAAGTTCACTGTTAGGGTAGGGCTAGGCTTACCTTATCCTGGAGGACAGGACTTAGATCATACATGTCTTCACAGTGGTAGGTGTGGGCATCGAGCCTTCAACAAATACATATTTTAGATAGAAGCTAAGCAATTGTGCACAGTGCCATTCCTTTTAGATCTAGCCTTTTCTGTTAGCCTCACGACAGGGGGATGCAAACGGCAAATGGGCCTGTACCCATTTCAAAGATGATAAAAGTGAGATGTGAAAGGCCTTGCCCACAGCCAGAGTTGGGACTAGACTCAAATATCCTGACTTCTCCACTTCAGTTTCACACTGAAACCTTCACCCTGCCCACCCCCCCGCAAACCAAATAATAGCCCTAGTGTGCTTGTTGATGTCATCAAAAGCCTCCATTTATAGAGCGTGTTATATGCCCAACCCAATACTAATGCTGCGTCTGTAGCATCCCCTCTAATCTTCAGAACAACCCTATGGAATAGACATTACTGTGCACATTTTACACATAAGACAACCAAAGCCTAGAAGGGTTAGGGGAGTAGCCCAAGGTCACACAAGGCATACAGAATGAAATCCCTCTTCAAATGAAGACCCATGTGATGGCAAAATCCTGGTTCTTTTTTTTTTTTTTAAAGATTTTATTCATTTATTTGAGAGAGAATGAGATAGAGAGAACACGAGAGGGGGGAGGGTCAGAGGGAGAAGCAGACTCCCTGCTGAGCAGGGAGCCCGATGCGGAACTCGATCCCAGGACTCCAGGATCATGACCTAAGCCGAAGGCAGTCGCTTAACCAACTGAGCCACCCAGGCGCCCCATGAGTTCACCTCTTTTTTTTTTTTAAGATTTTATTTATTTATTTGAGACAGAGAATGAGAGACAGAGAGCATGAGAGGGAAGAGGACAGAGGGAGAAGCAGACCCCCCGCTGAGCAGGGAGCCCGATGCGGGACTCGATCCCGGGACTCCAGGATCATGACCTGAGCTGAAGGCAGTTGCTTAACCGACTGAGCCACCCAGGCGCCCCATCAGCTCCAGAGTTTTGTTTTGTTTTTTTAAGATTTTATTTATTTATTTCAGAGAGAGAGAATGAGAGAGAGAGCACATGAGAGGGGGGAGGGTCAGCGGGAGAAGCAGACTCCCCGGCGAGCAGGGAGTCCGATGCGGGACTCGATCCAGGGACTCCAGGATCATGACCTGAGCCGAAGGCAGTCGCTTAACCAACTGAGCCACCCAGGTGCCCAAAATCCTGGTTCTTTACCCCTGTACAAAACCAGGAGAGAAACTGGGAAGCAGAAGGCCCAGTTCTTGCCTGAGGGTCATCAATAATCTACCTGGGGGAGAGAACATGGTTGCAAATAGGCAGCACCAGGTTTCAGACCCAGGCTGCCTGATTGGGGTTCCCATCTTGTCTTGCCAATTGGCCTGAAAACAATACTACTAAAATACTATATAATATTGAAACACCAATAATAACACAGAAAGAAATCACCGTGTACCTACTAAAACAAAAGCCCCGGGCCATGCTACATGGGAGCCACAGAGATGGAGCCATTGATTATGAATACACCAATGGATTCAGCCAACATACGTTGAGCACCTGCCATGTGCTAAGCACTCTTCTGAACACTCTGGTGACGTAAGCCACATCTTACCAGAAGATTTGCAAAAAAGGTTGGGGAGAAGAGACACAGGCAAGTAGACAAGTAGTAATTAAAGATGAAAGTGCTTGTTCAGGGAAAGAGTCGGTTGGCTTCCTGGTTCTAAGACGATGGATCCGTGGTCTCAGCCCTCCTAACACTCAAGACCTTTTTGAGGAGACAAGACACACAAATCACTAAGAGGAGAGAGAGTTCAGAGATAAAAGTCAGTAGCATTGATGAGTGTAGGAAGGCAGTAAATGAATTGCCAAGGAAGGAATTTGAACAACACATGATTCTGGAAGGGTTAGCAGGACTTGCCTAGCTGGGGAGGTTTTGTGCGGGCTTCGAAGTCCGAGCTGGTAAAGCTATGGCTGAGATCCATAGTTAGCTATTATCTTCCTGAGTTCAAAATGAAAAAATAAAATAAAATAAAAGGAAGTTGGAAAGATGTTGTCCCCCTTCCCTCCCTGCTCTTCCTCCCCTAGTCCCGATCGTGCACGTTGTCTCTGTCTTCTAGATTGCCTGTTCCATAGATCCCGGTGTCCGACGGAAATTGAGGCAGGGAGAAATTGTGAAGACATGTCCCCTTTGCCTTGCTTACCCCTTCCCCAAATCACTCCTGACCCCATTGTGAGGAGACAATATTGAAAATAGTCCAAAATAATCCCTCTCAAAACATGAATCAAAAAGTCACGGCTCCTGGACATGTTTTTAAAATTGCTTAGCTGCATGCAAGTCCCTTTAGTGCTCGGAGGACTTTAATAAAATTGATTTTCTGAGTATAGCCTTTTAGCAGCTACTGTATAAGCTTGAAATATGAACCCTTCATTGTTGAAAGTGTTTCATTTTTGCCCTGTTGCTAATGATGAAGGGAAAGTGTGGGTCTGGAATTCTCCATGGCTGACATTCTCATAATTAAATAGTGTTAATAATAAAGCTTTGCAGATTTTAAACAAACCAGCTCGGAAGTGGCACAGTTTGCCATATTTCATTTAGAGACCACAGCAATTAGCCCTTAATGAATAGTACACAGTGGCATATAAGGGAGTTATTTCTACACGTCGTTTATTTGCCAAATCACAAAAGGCGACATTTTCATTCTGCTGATTGAAAATGATTCTCGGGATTTCTTCTGAAGGCCTCTTAAGTAATTGCTTTGTGAAACTTGGAAATAAATAAATAAAACTAAAGAGAAGAACATTAATTGCTTTTAATATCTGCAGTCTAATTTCAGCAAAGCTTAGCACACCAATAGCTCCTGCATATCAAGCCATACAACAATGGATCAAAAATAGAAGGCTCATCGTGGATGATATATTTAGAGCTGATGTTTTTCTTTTATAATTTTAGGAAAGATCTGTTCCCAGGCACATTGTTACTCCTCCCTGTGAACTGATATGGGGGTGTTTTTCTAAGAGGACTCACGGGTGGGGCGACCAGGAAGTTGCCAAAGGAAACTGACAATGCTTGTCTGGAAGGAGAGACAAGAGAAAGAGCCGTCCAGCTGTCAAGGTTGTGAGTGACAAAGAAATGATTATCCTTCTGCGTATTCCTCCAAGCTTCCAAGCAGAAGAATAAATGATTTTTTAAAAGGTAGGTGGGTCCTAGAACAATTTTTACGCACTTGAAAATATTACTTCTTTCTTACCTTTGGGGCTCAATTTTCTTATTTTGGGAGGATGGGAAAGGCAGGATATATTGATTTAGCTAGACAACATCTAAAACCACCTGGGTGCTGGGTCAGACATTAGAGTCTCAGTTTCCACGTGGCATCTACTGAATCAGAGTTTCCAAGGAAAGGGCTTAGGAATCCCATCCTTTGTGAAAGCCTGGTAGACGACCCTGAGTGTCTGGTAAGTTTGGTCAGCAGGTACTCAGGAATCTCTGGGCCCTTCCATTGCCCAGCTGTTAACAGACTGAGGGTTGGCCATGCTGCAGTGCACTGTGGGAGATGGCAGGGGCTGCCTGTTTGGAGTTGCTTGAGGAAATCACAGGTCCCAGCCTGAGAAAGCCCTTCCAACCAATCTACAATGTCCCCCCACCGAGTGCACAGGTGACCCTTCCATGTGACTCAGAATGAGCACGCGGTTATGTTGCATGAAACCTCCAGGCCCAAGATGAAGTCGCTTCTGCCCACTTGCCACATGAGCAGACTGAGACTTAGATCATTTTCATGTGCCTGTAAATGTTCCACTTGACCGGAAACACAGCATATCCAGTCAGCCAACCCCAGGCCACCAAACCAGCTCTGCTGGGCTCTATACTTATTTTCTTCACTCCTTGGTCATTTTCTATTCTTCTCTTCTTCCTTCCTTATTCTTTATTCTATATACATTTCCTGCTTTCTGCCCCATTTGGCTGTTCACTCAACCCTTGGGAGTGGAGACTGCCCATTTCATGAAGTATTAAATGAAGTTTGTTTGTGTCACCCAAATTGTCTTCTTTAACCATTTATAACGGTTATAAGAAACGGGATTAAGGAAAAGTAAGTTTTCACAAGGACTGGAGGAGAAGGTCAGCTGAGAACAGGGAGGGCAGAGGCCCCCGTAGGGACATAGGTGCTCAGTAGGGTATGGTACAAAGACAGATGAGCAGACAATTAGAATATCACTATCGCACCCCCTTCCGTGGCATAAATCCCTGAGTGTTGCTCAGGGTCCTTCCCCTTTCTGGGCCACAGTTTCCCTAGCCACAGAATGAAATGGGTAACACCAAGGACCCTTCAGGTCCTGATATTACAGCTCATAATGCTTGGCAGCTTGGCTGAGGGCTGGTCCTGACTCCTGCTCAGATAATCCAACCTAATTCTGCCTTGCACTGAAGGCCTGGCTGAAGTGCCTTGGTTTGGCTTTCTAGTGAATTCCAGATGGGTGTAACAGAAGCAGGCCTAATCCAGGTGGCCAGTGCTCAATTCACTTCCAGGTGTTTTAGGAATTAGACACAGTCTTAAAAACTGAGAAATAGGGTAGTTTGGGTTTTTTCCCCCCCTTCCATATCCTGGCCTTTCTAAATGAAGAAAAATTAAAAGCAACCCAGTATAAATACCTGTCATCAGACACGAACCTGCTTTTAAACATTTTCATCTTTTATTACCATTTTACCTCCCCCCCACCCCACCCCCAGCCCTCTTGCAAGCTCACTGGTAGGACGTGGTCCCTATAACCCAGAGCACTAGCATGGAGCATCTTATTGGCATAAGGCAGGTGCTCAATATGTGTCAGGTGAACTCACTGACATCTTAATAATTGATTTAATGTTTCACCGTGCTAGATATTCTCCATGCATTTTGTCATTCAGTTTTTGTCGTCATCCTTTGAGGTAGGTGGGTGGGTGTGAAGTGGTATCTCATTGTGGGTTTAATTTGCACTTCCCCCATGATGAGGGGTGTGGAGCATCTTTCCAATGTGCTTCTTTGGGCATTTGTATATCTTCTTCGGAGAAATAGCTATTCAAGTCCTTTGCGCATTTTTGAATCAGTTGCTTGGGTTTCTGTTGTTGAGTTGTGGGAACTCTTTATACCTTCTGGATATTAATCCCTTATTAGACATACGATTGCAGTCCCATTCCAAGGAGTGCATGTTCACTCTGGTGGTAGTGTCTTTTGATGCAAAGAAGCTTTTAAGTTTGATAGTCCGATTTATTTTTTTTCTTTTGCTACCTGTGCTTTCGGTGTTATATCCAAGAAATTATTGTCTTTGTGATTTTGATGTAGCCAAATTTGGGGACTATGAATCTGGCCCATAGTCTAAACTTTATTTTTTTTTAAATAGTGTAACCCTCACTTCTTGCTCTTTTTGTTTTTCCAAACAAAAACTCAAGTCAGAAAATCTATCTGTGGAAGAAAGAACTGCTTGGATGACCAGTTCTCCCCCAGACAGGTAACCGATCCCTGGTCCACCAATGTCCCCCAGCAATAATTCCTGAACAACCTCCACAGGTTTAAAAAGCATTGCTCTAGTGATCTAACCCCACACCTTTTTAAATGGGGACCCTGAATCCTAGGGAAGGAAAATGAGTTTCTAGAAACGGACAGTCCCTCTGCTGTCTGTCCCTTAGTCTTCTGTCGGGAGGCCACTGAGGGAGTCTGTGGGGACAGCCGGAGGCCGAGAGAGCCCATTGGTTCCCCACTGATCAAGATGACCAGTTGGTGTCAAGATCAGTGAAGAAGATAATTCTGTGCATAAGGACAGCTTTGGAATAAAAGCACAAGGCTAAGGTAAAATAAGGTAAGTTTTCTATCTTTTAAAGAAAATACCACTCAAGTTTAGCTAGGTGATTAATTAATTCACAAGCAGGTCCAGAGTGGGAGCGATTACTGAACAATGGCTAATGATAAAGAATAAACCCTAAGGTAAGCGATGATCAAGAAGATGAAACAGTTTTAGTTTGGAATCCTATTACAATTCTATTTCAATATAAATAAGCTGACACCAGAAGCAAACGATTAACCCCAAAGCCGCTGGCTGTTCATTAGATAAGGAATAATTTTACATTTCATTATTATTCATGCTGGCTAAATTTCCATTAAAACCAATTTAGTAAACTGGCCTGCTGATGGGCTTGAAATTAAAAGGAGGTAGAGAAGGCAGGGAGGGGACAAAACAGAGGCCATCGTTTGAGCATCTAGGGATGGGAAACTCATGGGGGGCAGATTGCCACTTTAATTAAAGATAATGTCTCAATTCACTTTCAAAATGAGTCTCCAGAAAGTGCCTGGGAAATTTTCCCTGGCCAGCGCGTCTGGCTCATTCACGGAGGGGCGATTTCTGTTGCCGGGATTTCTGATTGAAAGGAGGAATGGCCGGCTCATTCCCAGATCAGCTAGCTTCCCGAGTCTCTGGCTCTCTGCTGAGCAGTCTCCAGCGGGGGAGAAAGGGCTTTGGACCTCCTCAAATAGCTCTCCCAGAGCCTGGGCAGGGAAGTCGCTGCTTCATTCTTTGGGCCATTACGCAGGCTTAAGGGCTTTTATTTAACATATAAATGTGACCAAAATAGCAAAGACTGGCTTAGCTCACACTCGGGGGGGGGGGGGGGGGGGGGCGCACTCAACTTTGGCCATGCCCTGAACTAAGTACTTCCACGAATTAACTCATTTAATGCTTTTAATCTCTCTAATGAGGTAGATTCTATTATTGTCCCCATTTTACAAATGAGAAAGCTGAGACACGGGGGTAAGTAATGATATTGCTCAGCCAAGATGGCACAGAGCTGGAGTTCCAGCCCACAGCATTAGACCCTAGACCTGGGTACTTTAACCGCTAGGCTACACTGCCTCTGGACAACATAACGGAACAACTTTGTGTTTTGTTAAGTACATCAAGCAACAGAGCACAAGGTACGTGGTGAGTTGTCAGTGGGAGACAATGGGCAAAGGTGAGTGGGGTCAATTTGTAGGGGATTTTGAAGGCCAGGCCAAGGGGTTTGAACTTGACTCTCTTTGGGGGGGGGCTCCCCAGAGTGCAATGCCCAGTCCATTGAGAGTTCGCAGACAGAATTTAAAAGGATATTTAGCAGTTACATGGTTTTTTTTCAAGATGATAAGAAATAAGGGGCACCTGGGTGGCTCAGTGGGTGGAGCATCTGACTCTTGATCTCGGCTCAGGTCTCCATCTCAGGTTCCTGAGCTTGAGCCCCGCATTGGGCTCCATGCTGGGCATGGAGCCTACTTTAAAAAAAAAAAAAAAAAGGAAATAAATTTAGGTTGCCTATACAATTGGGTGAAAAAGATAATCTTTATTTAAGAAAAAAGGCGAATTTTTTTAACGTTCCCCAGGTACTCTCCTATTTATCAGGCATTATTCCAAGTCCTTCACATCTTAACTCTTAATTCTTGTGACTGTATAAGAGACTAGTGTTCACTTCACCGCAAATGAGGAAACCAAGACGAACAGAGGTTAACTTATCCTAGATCTCATAGCCAGCAGATGGCAGAGCAGGGATTTGAACCCAGGTGTTGGCAGACTGTGCTTTTCACAGTTCTTCTCAGTGATTAAGAGCATAGGAGGATGGGATATAAAACTCATGAAGGTGACTGTCCGATGATGGGCATCTGCTCCAGGTGATGTACTCAGAAATGCAGTCTTCTGAAGACTGCCAGGGGGCATCGCTGAGAAGCTAGCTCACGCCTGTGGGAGAGGCGCTGGAAGCAAACCTGTGGTTCTTAGCCAACAGGACAGGATTCCCAACACATTTCAAGGATCGGGTGTCCACATCAGAAACCAACCCAGCTCTAGGAGCCCAAAATCACTGTACTGCACCCACTCTGAAAACCAGAAGCCCCCCGGGGCCTGCAGAGCCCAGCTGCTCTGGAATGTGGCAGAAGAAAGAGCAAGAGTCTGGTTTTGGGTGGCTCCGATGCAGCAAGCATTATGTATCCACAGGAGAAACAGCCATGCCGTCTCCCCTGGCCTACGAGAGTTCTCGAAGTCTAGCTCATCAGCAATCCTGGGAGCAGGACTCGTGTCGGCCCTCCGCTTTCCATCAGTGGATAGTCCATGTCCACCAGAAACTCTACGGTTGGTGAGTTCCCTCCTTGGATCACCCTCACCAAGTGTCCCCACTCCCACCCGGCCTCACCTGCTCTCCCCTAAGCCCCACTGAGTTAGAGACCGTATCCTGTGCACCTTCCCAGGCCTGCGTGGTCCCTGGAGGCATCTGATGCCTGATCCAGAAGAGCAGGGTGGTCACTGAGCCCAGCTCTGCCTCCATTGGCTCTTCCACCTGCTAATTCAATGGCCCTGGGCAAGCCGGGTAACCACTGTGCCCATTCTCTTCATTGAGAAAGGGTACCGACAGACAGCAGGCCTACTCCATGTGGCTGTGTTGTGAGGGTTACCTAGATAATGTATCCGAAATGTTTAACCCGGTGCTGGGCACGTATTAAATACGAGATAAATAATGGCCATGACTATTGCAATAATATTAATGCAAGGGTCAAGTTTGATGGCCAAGATCTGGGCTTTGGAAACATGCAAGCCTCGTTTACGAGTCTACCACTCGTGCCTGGGCTGGGTTCCGCACTAAGGATCCACCTTAACCTCCCAGACCTGATGCCTTCTTCGTTTTAATAGATCCACTTTCCCTCCGGGCCTGGACAAGCCCTCACTTCTTCACCTAATGGGAGAAGCGATTCTTTGCCAGAAGAGGGGGAGACATCCTTAGAAAAGCGTCTAAAAGGCTGTCATTTATGGCGCAGAGAGAAGGCCGTAGCTACTCTTTCAATGACACATGCACAAAAGCTCTTGTTGTGGACACAAATAAGAAAAGTTGAACCCTTCGCCCGGTGTAATTCACTTCATTTATTGACCAGGGTTCTCTCCCCCAACCCCCAGTTCCTTTGCATTTGTCAGCGGTTCAGAGACCCCTGGCATTCAGCATGATTTGTAATGTAAATTATATAATTGTACTTTCACATATTTTAACATCAAATGAAATGATTGACTACAGAATAGGAGCTGTCTACAGGTGGGGGTCAATTACCATCTGAATAATCACAGAGCCACACAAGAATAACATAGCCGCTGAGCGTGACATATTTTTATCTCTATGCATTTCAATGAAGTCAGGCTGGTACATAAAAGGTTATCACCTAGGAAACATATTTTCCTAAGCACAAGTTAAACATGCAAGTGAGATCAGCAAAGATATTCAATTTAGCCAGTCAACCCTAACCTATTAATATTTTAACAAAATCCAGTGAGGATAATTTTTTTCTTTGATCCCATTTCATGTGAGCAGCCGGGAAAGGGAAGAAAAATTAAAAACAAAATAGTCAAGCATACAGAATGAGGTTATGCATTAAGTGGGCTATTTAATGTTTCTGGCATTTCATAGCCCAGGGGAAAGTGTGGATGGATTTAACAATCAAGAGCTGTGTTCCCTTGGCCACAAAGTTCGAGAAACATAAAATAATCTATACTTCCAAGCTGACAAATCGTACCTGACACCCAGCTTCATCTCACCGGGACTCCAGAGATCAGCATTAATCATCTGTTACAGGGAGTAAAAAGAAAAGTAAATCACGCCAGCCTGAAAAGTGAGATGGAAGGTCTTCAGGCAAGGATTTTAATCAATAATATGTGGGATGATCACCAGAAGCTATTGTTTTAATCTTCCAATATGAAAAGAAACGAATGCAAAACATAAAACTACCAAGAGCCAGCGCCGCTTGCAAGATGACTTAAAAGAACCAAAACCAGTCTGGCGGCTCTGCTTCCCCTTTTGACTCATGACAGACACAAACAATTTCTTTCTAATGGGATAAAGTCGAGCCCATCCTTTAAGTTGCCTATTTCTGGAGCCTCAGCTGTCGTCCAGGCCCTGGGTCATGGCTTCTGGCTTGTTCGGTTTCCCTTGCGCGGTCAAGGTCCACTGGTTTTGCGTGTCTGGCGTCCATTCATGCTTCTTCTAAGGGCACCATCCTTGTCCTCGAGTGTCTCTCCTCCCCGGCTTCAGTCCCCGTGGTTTGGGTTGTGTTGGCTTCACCACTGGCTCTAGGGAAAGACTTGTCTCCATCCTGGCATCGCAGCGATGAATTGGTTCAGGGATGGGTGTGTGTGATTCGTTAGAAATCCATGAATTGCACTCTTGAGAGTCCTTGGTCATGTTGTCACGGAAGAGGTTGCTGAGGGTAGAACCATGTCCCCTCCTCCCCCCCAAATTCATATGTTGAAGTCCCAAGTCCCAGAACTCCTCAGAATGTGCCCTTACTTACGCCCAAGTTTGTAGCAGATGTGATTAATGATGATGTCATACTGGAATAAGGTGGGCCCCTAATCCAATATGGCTGCCATCCTTATAAAAAGAGGACATTTGGACACAAACAGGTGTGCACGTAGAGAGCACCCTAAATGAAGACATTAGGATGATGCTTCTGTAAGTTAAGGAACACCAGAGATTGCCAGCAAAGCACCAGAAGCTCCATGAGAACCTGGAACGGATTCTTCCTCACAGCCTTCAGAAGGAACAGAAGGGGTTCAGAAGGAGCCTCCCCAAGATGTGCCACGTTGGCATGTGGATGGATTACTGTGAGCTGAAGTCAATCAAGGCCAACAAGACTAAGCAAGAGCTTTTACCACCACCTACACCCTCCCCCTCTCCCCCTCCCACCCATCTCCCACCCCCCACCCCCACTAATCGCTTAAAAGATTTTACTAAATCTTTTTAGTAAAGGGCCTGGTCCAGAAGGAGACTATCACCAGAGATAACTACAGAGAATATGGGCTAAGTATGGTAAGCTGAGGGGAAGCCTGGCAACCCAATACCTCTTTGTGTCCCGTGGTCTCTGCGTGGCATGGCAGACATTTGTTTACCACACATTCACTTTTCCCATCTTCCTGTTAATTGTCTTCCTCCTCTCTGAAGCCCCAGACCCCTAACCCCTTCTCCCTAGCTCAGGATGGGAATACAAGCGTCAGTGAGGCCTGGGGTGCTCCTACTCTCCTGGAGCGCCCGTAAATAGGTAATTAAATTATTTTTTTTTCCCTGTTAATCTGTCTTATGTCAATTTAATGAATCGACCAGCCAAAAGAACCTAGAAGGGTAGAGGAAAAACTTTTCTCTAGAACTAACCCTGGCAACATTTTGATCTCAGACGTCTAGTCTCTGGAAGCGTGAGACCATCCATTTCTGTTGTTTGAGCCGCTCAGAGTGCGGTACCTTGTTACAGTGGCCCTAACAAACGAATCCAGAGGCCCGCTCTCTTTTATTCCTGTGTATTGGGAACTTTGAAAATTTAGGTTTGGCGGGTGCCTGGGTGGCTCAGTCGTTAAGCGTCTGCCTTCGGCTCAGGTCATGATCCCAGGGTCCTGGGATCGAGTCCCACATCGGGCTCCCTGCTTGGCAGGAAGCCTGCTTCTCCCTCTCCCACTCCCCCTGCTTGTGTTCCTGCTCTCGCTATCTCTCTGTTAAATAAATAAATAAAATCTTTACGAAAAAAAAAAAAGAAAATTTAGGTTTGGCATGTGCCATGGTCTGAATATATTCCCCCAAAATTCATCCATTAGAATCCTAATGCTCACAGATGGTGGTATTAGGAGGTGGGGCCTTTGGGAGGTACTTAAGACATATGGATGGAGGCTTCGTGAACAGGATTAGTTTCTTATCAAAGATGCTCCTGAGAGTTCCCTTCAACCATGTGAGGACACAATGAGAAGTCTGCAACCTGGAGAACAGTGCTTGCCCTACTATGCAGGCACTCCTATGCTAGACTTCCCACTTCCAGAAATGAATTTCTGTGTTTATAAAACTCCTCAGTCTGTGGTATATTGTTACAGCAGCCCTGAGGGACGAGGACAGCATGGCTGGCATTTATCTGGCCTGGCAATGGAGCCAACCATTGGAAAAACTGAACCATACTTACAGAGATACATACCTCAGGCGAGTGTTGCCCGAGCCCCTGGATCCAGCCATACCTGAAGTTCAACTCTGATTCTGGGTTACATGAGCTATCAAATTCCCACTTTTATTTAAACTGCTTGGAATTGAATTTTCATCACTTACAACCAAAGAACCTGAAATGATGTATTCTGGAAAGAAGTCAACATGATCTTAGGATGAATTAATAGATGTGAAGTCTTTAGAACAAAGGACATAATCATGTTAATTAGACAACAGGAAGGTTGCATTCAGTTTGAGGCATCATACTTTCAAGAGGAACTCAGATAAATGTGAGCAGAGCAGTTGGGTGGTGAGAGAAACGGACAGTGAATCTTAGGAGACATAAGGGACTCTTGTCCTGGGCAAGAAAAGAGATTTATAGAAAACATGATAGATGGCCTCGAATATCCACCAAACTGGCAATTAAAGGAAAGATTGAGATTTATTCATGTGTCCCCTAGGATAGAACTGGGAAACCACAGGCAGACAAATAAAATAGTAATTTTCCAATGCTTCCAGCTATCAGAAAAGGAAATGAGATGCCCCTGATAGCAGTGAGTGTCCCATCACAGGAAGCATTCCAGCAGCAGAGGGGAATTCCAGCACCTGGCAGGTTACCCACTGAATGGGAGCCTTGGCTGGATGACCTTGAAGCCCTCCCAGCTTTGACTTTTAGTCCTATAATCCTTTCACTAAAACCCAAGTGAACTTGGACACGTCCTTCCCCATTTGGGGACCTCAATTTCCCCGTCTGTCAATAAGGAAGTTGGACCCGGTGGTCTCTAAACATTCTTCTGACTGGAACATGCCATGATTTCAGGATTCCAAGTCAGTTCTTTCCACCTCAACTTCCATCCAGACCCTGGGGAAGTCTTGGGCTCACTCCGAACACACAACGTCACACCACTAACCTTTGATTGAAGTAGCAACTGGCACATCGATGTGGAATCCTTGGTGGCAGAACGCAAAGCAGGGATCATCTCACATTCTTTCCCCGATTGCTGTAATTAAATTACCCACTCCACAGCTGAGAATTGAGGGATAGTAGTAAACTTATAATCAATTTGGCTATAGATTTTTTTTTTCTACATGGCCCATATTAGGCACACAGAACACTTGAAATCAATGGGCCAGCTAAGCCCCAGGCTGGCTTGGGAAGATCGTGGGACTTGGGAGCAGGAAGTGGGACATTCAACTTACCTCATGGCCCGAGGTGGCTACCTTCATTTCTACTGTTACCCTTTGCAGCCCCTGCTCAGATTGCCAAACACCCAACTGCCAACTCCACCAAGACTTTGGGTTTGAAATTGCAAAAGAGCCTGGAAATGTAAGAGAAAAGATTCTAGTTTTGCCCAGCATGGATGTGGGCTGAGCCGACAGGGAAAAGAAATGTGTGTTTATCATCAAGAAAGAAATCAAGAGCTGATTATGGGAGAGTTTCTGTCCGCTGTGCGGGAGAAGGAAGCTCGAGACGTGCTCAGTGAGTCAAATCCCGGCCATTTTGAAGAGACCCCATGGTGTTCGCCATGATTTTCACATCTGCTTACTGTCTTGGTCTATTTAAGCTCTCCCTTGATGCTGAATTATTTTTCGAGTCAACGGTCTTTTTTAAAACATAATATTTAAAACCAACCCCCGCACATGAGCAGGAGCTCAATCTGTTAAGACCATCTATGAGTCGCCATTATTTTGAGAGCTTTGCCTACTTCAGTAAGTGAACCCATTTCTCAGGCTGGGAGGGGTTCTTGGAGACTGAGAAAGTCACAGTGGGGTTTTTTTTTATGTTAAGATTCATTCATTCGTCATGAAAATGAAATTTACCGTCTCAAATTCTGAGGGTCTTTCACCTTAAAAGTCTCCCAGCAGAGGACTCACAAACCAAAAAACACAAATAGACTGGGACACAAGCCCCCGAGGGCCTACAGTCTCAACAGGGGTCTCTCATGCCCGCATCGAGGGTCTTGAGCATGCGCACGCCCGAAGTCACTGGCATCTCCCCACACCCCTGTTCGAGAAGGAAGGCTGGAATTATTATTCTCAGCTTCCAGTGGGAGACTGAGATTCAGAGAAGGCAAGTGTCTTGCCCAAGGCCATAGAGCTGGTAATGCAGGGTCAGAGTTGGAATCCAGATGTCCTGATTTGATTTCTACCAGACTGGAAGCTTCTAAGTATCATTCAGAGCAACACGTGTTTTAGGAGCATGCATTCCTGACTTTTTAGAAACCCGTTTGCTGGGGCATCTGGGTGGCTCAGTCGGTTAAGCGGCTGCCTTCAGCTCAGGTCATGATCCCAGGGTCCTGGGATCGAGCCCCGCATCAGGCTCCCTGTTTGGTGGGGAGTCTGCTTCTTCCTCTCCCTTTGTCCCTCCCCCTGCTCGTGCTCGCTCTCTCTCAAATAAATAAATAAAATCTTAAAAAAGAAATAGAAAGAAACCTGTTTGCCAATTCCTTAAAACAGTGGTTCTTGAACTGCGGTCCTGGAACAGCAGCTTTGGCATCACTCGGGGAACTTGCCAGAAATGCGAGTTTCTCGGGCCTTATCCTAGACCTTCGGAACCCAAATCTGAAGGGGGTGGGGGAGTCAGAAACCTGTGTTCTCAGGCCCTCCAGGTGCCCCCAAAGCACTCTCAACTTTCAGAACCTCGACCTCAGAAGGCGGTGGAGATTTGCGAGTTACTTGAAGGGCTTCTTTGAAATACAGGCACCGAAAATGTAAACTCATCTCCTCTGAATTCCATTTGGTGAAGGCCTGAGCCCAAAGCCCTGAAAAGCTTGTTACGATTCAAAGCTGCCTTCGTTGGCTCTGAGAACACAGGAATAAAGACTCACTCACACTCACAAGTAGGGCTGGCCCCCAATTCTCTGCCAGTCACTCACCAGTGGTGCAGACTGGAGCCCAGCTCAGCGGTGCGGCTGATTGTAGTCTGGGACAGGGCCACCAGTTACGCTAATCCTGTAGTCTTCGGGAAACAAAGAGCCAAAGTCTCCTGGATGTCTGGGGTAAGCAGAGGAGACCCAAGGGGTTCCGGTTTCATCCGTGTTACGCCAGACGGACTATGAATGCGTCTGTATGTTCCTGTTACTCCCCACACTTGCTCCCTTTCAGATTTAAGCGTTCTGCTGAGGGACACATTGATATGCAAGGAAAGCAAACATCACCAGAAAGATGGAAAGTACAAAGAGTCAGTGATTACTCCAGTTGGTTATTTTCTCCACGCTCAGATGGACTCCAAGGCCCACAGAAGAGCAGGCTTGCTTTGGAGCGATGGGACGGATTCAGTGTCCAAGCACACAAGGCTCTCCAGTCAGGCCACCGTCTGCATGCAAAATCTGCTCACAAGGCCTGCCAGGAAAAGAGCCAGACAATAGGAAGAAAATTGCAGGGTCTTCCAAAGGCAGGGCAGTTTCGGACCAAGTTGAAGGTTACACACAATGATATAAACCAAGGATCTTTGCACATGGGTGGTTCTCGGTCTGAACTTGGCCTGCAGAAGAGTTTAGCCTCATCCACACTTGGTCCAGTTCAATGGTTTCACCTTACAGGTGAATTTGTTGCTCCCAAACAAAAATCAGGGAATTTTATAAAAAAAATTCTGGATTGCTCCAGTCTTGAAAAATACCAGAAAATCTGGTCTCAGCGGGTCCACTTCCCCATGTGACAGTGACCTCCCAGTCTCAGGTCCAGCCAGCTGCCTTTTTTGTGACTCACCTGACCTCAGCAAACATTTGAGTTTGCAAACCCTAAATTAAGAGCAAACCCTGAGTTTCTAGCGTTTAGTGTCTGAAACCCAAATTGGTTTTAGTTCTAGGCTATTGCAGAACTCTTGTCTCCTGGTGCTTGCTTTCCAGTGAGTGATTGGCAATGAGACATTGACAATAAAATTGGGATCTTTAGAAGCCAAGTCATGTAGAAATTTAAAATCAATGACCCAATAAGTGTTCACATTCTCTGCCAATAAAGTCAAATGAAAAATATCATAATCTATAAAATGCCAGTTATTAAGAAAAGCTAACCAAATTACTTAAGAGCGTTTCTAGCCATAAAGTGTTTATTACCTGCCACCCTAGGTGACTAGAAGCCCCATGAGGGCGGGGATTTTGTTTTCATCACTGCTGGATGCCCAGTGCCTAAAACAATGCACGATACACTGTAGGCACTTAGCAAAGATTTGTCAGGCAAATGAACAGTAGGATTTATGGACCCTTTACTGATGCTAGGCTTTGTTCTGTGCGCTTTACGAGGATTAAGACTTCAGAGGTGCGTTTAAACAAAGAAAGAAATGGAGACAGAGCAAGTAACCAACGTGCCCACTGTTGCCCAGCTGGGTCAAGGATGTAACAGGATGAAGGGGCAGATGGCCCACATGCCCAACCACTGGGCTATCCTGCCTCCTCCCGAAGCTCATACTGTGGCTCCATTTCTTGGGCTGGAACTAATAAACTGAGGTTCCCTCAGTCAGGCCAGGCCTTTGAATCTCCTTCCGGAGCAAAGTAGCTACTCACTAAAAACATGCTGGGTTTGAGTTATTAAAATTACTGTTTCTCTGAGAATGAGAACAGAAGGGCTATTCACGAGACCCTGTAATCGAATGAAAAAATAAGAAGTTAGGATGTTAAAGACCCTCCCGGGGCTCTGCTTCTATTTTTGTGTCTTCCTTAAGTCAGTCACTCTGCCTTTATAGGCTTCCGTTTTCCCATCCATAAAAATCGGGAGCATACTTTTCCCCTACATCCTTTCCCTGGGAACATTTGAAGGGCAAGATGTGATGAAGGAAAATTCAAAACATGTAAATATTTATAATAACACAACTTCTCTGATGAGTTTAAAACACTGTCTGTAATTCGTTGTTTCGTTGTCTGCCCCCCTCCCACTCCCCGCCAAGAGCTCTGTTAGCAGGACAAGGATCGTTAGCTCCATCAAAATGGGGAAAGTGAGACCTCACCCACCGACCATCACAAAGTCTGCCAAGAGTAGATCTAGAACCCAGCCATTTCTTCTGCGCCGAGTGTAGCAGCTGAACAAAAACTAGAGGAAAAATGGGTTGTCATTTCAGATAGACTCTGTGAAGTCTGGGCTGGGAGAGGTGGTGGCTCAGACAGGTGCACAGTAAACCACAGTACCAGGCAGGAGATCCCACAATGAAGAGGACACAGCAGGGTTTCCAGAGCTGTGGCAGAGAGTGAGCAAGATAAGAGAGGAGGGACGAGGGCAGAGGCTCCCAAGGGTAAAGGGCATTTGCAAGGTGCCTCAAGGAACATTCCAGAAATGGTTATGTGGGAAGGTTGTGCTAGAGCGGAGTTGCTGACAGATAGAAGAAGGGACAGGTGGGTTGAGACTTGAATGCCAAGGCTGAGGACTCCCCTAAACAGTAAGAAGCCCGTGAGGTTTTCTCAGTGAGAAGAATTTGGGTACCGGCGGTGGCCAGTCCTGGGTTCAAATCCTGAAGCTGTCTCTTTCTGTTTCAAAACAAGCATCTCCATTTCTTTACCGGTTTGGCTGATGTGAGGTCGGAAAGAGGGAATGTCTGCAAGCTCCCAGAGCCTGGCCCTCCACAGACAACAGCTCCTGTTCTGATCCTCCAGAGGCTGGCTGGACAGGAGGCGAGGAGAGACAGGCAGGAGAGATGAGAGGCTCTCAGATGCTGGGCTGCAGATTCATTAGTGGTGTGAGATGTAACGTCATTCCCCCCTCAAGCTCCTGCTGCATCTCAATCCAGCAGCCTGGGGCGGGGGTTGGGGGGGTTGGTGAGGGGGGGCTTCGCAGGCTCAGGTGTGGATTTGCGTTCCAGTGTTTTATACAAAGAGCTCTCCCTCTTCAGACTTGCACCAGTCCCGTAATTGGGGAGACACGGCTGATCGTTTCCCACTTCACATCAGCTTTCAAGTGTGTCTTTGAGGCTTCTCTTCCCGGATTGTTCAGGGGAGTCTTGTGTGAATAGATAATCACCTCCCTGCTCCGTGCTGACCCGCATTACCCTTCCGAGCGCTTGGCCGCCTCTGTGAACCCGGCAAAGCATCCTCCAGAATCAGTCTTCTTCCATGGAAAGGCCGGCTTTCCTGTTATTATTATTTTTTGAGAGCTAGAGTCTAGGAAACAGATTCATTCAAGGGGAAAGAGGCTGCCACTCACCATTAGAGAGAAGGAGATAAATAATTGCTTTTTAATACATTATTTATTGCCCGTTCAATTCTCACATCTTTCTTGCGGAGCTCAGAACCTCAGCCAAACCAAAGGAGGCTCTTATTTACCCGCCGCTGTATAAATGTAGACAATAAAAGTGTATTGATACTCATGGCAAAAGTGAGGATTCGCTGAGAAATCTCTGTCCTGCAGTACAAGTTTTCCATACCGCTCTGATCTGAACATTTTTTTTTTCTGTGTCGTCATTTTGCAGGTGGTAGAAAATAACTTCTTTCTGGGCTCAAGCCTAGTTCTTAATTAAACAGCCCTTCCGTTCTAGGGTATCTGGAGGATGTGTGCTGGAACATGGGGATGTGTGTCTCACTACCCAGTGAGGCTTTGCAAATTTGCTGGGGTAGGATCCGGGTCTGGATGTGTGTGACATCAGATTCCCTGAGCTTCCTCTGGGGGCGTTGCAAACTCCCCAAGGCCCCAAGCGCACAGGGCAGGCAGGAAATTCACCAGGAGGCCTGGCGCTGTGTCCTTGAAGCAAGGTCATACCCACGCGCTGTCCTTTCTCTTTTTTTTTTTTAAAGATTTTATTTATTTATTTGAGAGAGAGAGTGAGAGAGAGAAAGAGCACAAGAGGGGGGAGCGGGAGAGGGAGAGGGAGAAGCAGACTCCCTGCCGAGCAGGGAGCCCGATGCGGGACTCGATCCTGGGACTCCAGGATCATGACCTGAGCCCAAGGCAGTCGCTTAACCAACTGAGCCACCCAGGCGCCCCGCGCTGTCCTTTTTCAAAGCACCCTCACGCTCAGCTCTTTATTTGATTTTCACAACCATTGGCAGGGCAGGATGGTGGCTGTCCCCATTTCGTAGATGAGAAAACCAACACTAAATGTCTCAGGCCGAGCATCCCGTGCTTACCACAGCCCAGGGCTTTTCCCATTTACCGGGGCTGATATCACTGGATCCTCCTGGCCAGGCCACCGTCTGCAGAATCACCTGCGCTAACCTGAAGAAGACCCATTGCGTGCGTGCAGATATGATACATGCAGTGTATGAAAGTGTCCCAGGCACAGGATGGGTGAAGTTGAAAGGACACTTGAAAGTCACCTAATAGGGGCACCTGGGTGGCTCAGTCGTTAAGCATCTGCCTTCAGCTCAGATCATGATCCCAGGGTCCTGGAATCGAGCCCCACATCGGGCTCCCTGCTCCACGGGAAGCCTGCTTCTCGCTTTCCCACCCCCTCACTTGTGTTCCCTCTCTTGCTGTCTCTCTCTCTCTCTGTGTCAAAATAAATAAATAAAATCTTTAAAAAAAAAAAAAAAAAGAAAGAAAGTCACCTAATAAACAGTCACAAACTGGGCACAAGCAGGGACAAATGTTGGACCCAGAGTTTTTGGACCTGCGGCGCTTTGTCTGGTTTTATAACCGTGTACGTCAGGTGCGAGCACTTAGCCTCCACAGAGTTCACATTAACATGTGAATTTCTGTTTCTCTTGAGAAGTCCAGTCTGGCCACAGTGACGCCCCACCCCCCACCCCCAGGCCATGGGCACTTTTGAGTTGGCTGAGTGACAGTGGTCCTTTTGGGTAGACTTTGGGTAGACACTCTAGTTCACCAACATCCCTGCTGCTCCCTGATGTTTTACATTCAGCCTATTTCGTCAGTGAGGTTGCCTATCTGGTTCTGCAGGCATTTAAAATATTCTAGAATTTAATTTAATGTATTGATTTAATCATGCCTGTGGGGAAAACTTCACAGCGTACCAAGGGAATATACCATCAAAAGGAAACCTCCCTTCCACTCGGTCCTGCGGGTTCCCAGGACAACCACTGTTGCCCAGAGCCCTTGTGTTTCTTTCTAGAGATGCCATATGCATCTGTAAGCATATTATACCATCACCTTTTTTAAAAACGCAAGTGCACACAATATTCGCCATTTGACGTAACTGTATTTTAGGTATCGTACCTTATCTACATAGAGATCTGTCTTGCTCTTTCCAAAGGCTGCATAATATTCCTTTGGGTGGATGCCCCGCAATTTATATAACCAGTTGCGTACCGATGGACATTCAGGTTGCTTCCAATCACAAACGATGCTAATGTGAATATCTTTGCGCATGCTTCTCTGTGCAAGTGTGAGTGCATCTGGAAGAAAGATTCCTAGAGCTAGAACTCTAGAACTGCTAGAGCTAGAACTGCTGCATCAGAGAATGTGCATTTAAAAATGCGATATTGTCGGGGTGCCTGGGTGGCTCAGTCGGTTGGGTGTCTGCCTTTGGCTCAGGTCATGATCTCAGGGTCTGGGATCGAGTCCCCCATCAGTCTCCCTGCTCAGCGGGGAGTCTGCTGCTCCCCCTCCCTCTTCTTCTCCCCCCACCACTTCTGCTCTCTCTCTCTCTGTGTCAAACAAATAAATAAAATCTTAAAAAATAATAAGTAAAAATAAAATTGTGATATTGTCATATGACCCTTCGAGAAGGTATGCTGTTGACACCGCCACAAACAGTAAATAAGAATGCCTCCTAAATCTAGGGCCTCTTATTCCACCCAGTCCATTTGACAGGTGAGCAAACTGAGGCCCCAAGAGGGGAAGGACGTGGTTGCTAAACAGCACAGCCCAGAGTTGAAAGGACCCAAGACCCGTGATGCTGTTCACCGCCTCCCTCCGCTGGGCCTCAGCTGTTCTGCTGTCCCTGTCTGCGCCCCCCCTCCGTAGGAAACTAAAACAAGGGGCCCTGGGATTAACTCTGGGGTTTGGCAACTAGACCCAGCTGTGGGGGAGCAGATGTTCCGCTAACAAACACTTCCATCGTGACTGGCGCATGCTGTCACCTTGGTGGCCTTTCACAGCAGCCAAGGCCAAAGAGTAAATGGACCATGGAAGCTGAATTACCAGCCCAGCCCTCAGTGGTTTTTAAATTATAGATTTTTAAACAAAGCTAAATATAGAGCAATTAAGAAATGGCTCCACGTTCTACCCCCAAAAAACCAAACAGCTGAACCGGAGATAATGCAGCCCATGCATATGCATGTGAAATTGGAGATGAACAGAGCTTGCTGCTTAGAGGAAAATCCAAGCTCCTTCCCTCAGTTTCTCTGGCCTAGCCACACATACCTGCCCCAGGGCCTTTGTACACGCTGTTCCCACTGCCTGCTGGGACCCCTCTCCTCTCCATTCTTCTCTTTCTTTCCAATACAGACCTTAGGTTTTCTGTCTCTCCCAATTCCTAGCCCAGCCTCATTCTATCCTTTCTTTTAGGACAACTGGCCATTTTTTCATTTATTCGCTTTTTTTTTTTTTTTTTGGTCTGATTCCCCCACTAGAGCCCAAAGTCTCCATTTCTTCCTCTGTACCATTATAATAACAGTTCCACTCTGCCTGTTACTGTGAGCACAGTTGAGAGCCTGAAGGCCAACCACCTATGGGGATCTCTTCTCCTTTGAACTCAGTAGGACTTGTAGTCTGAGCAGGAAATTTAAATCTGCGTTTCGTACCATGGCAATTCCCCAAGCATACACCTGTACTGCGGAAAGGATATAACCCAATGTCGGGTGGGACAGGGAGAAATTTCAACTACCTTTTTAATGGTTTCTGCCTTCCACTGCCACCCTGCTCTAAAGTGCATAATTCCTGTCTTCTCACTGGTGATCCTGCCTGCCTACCTTGCTTCTTCTAGTCTATTCTACACCCCGGAGCCAGAGGGGTCCTGTTAAAGAAGTCTGATCATGCCATCCCTCTGCTCAGGACCTTCCATGGCTCCCATCTTCCTCAGAGGAAAATCCCAAGTCCTGACAATGATGTAAGTGACGTGCACAACCAGCCCCATCCCCTCTCCCTGTCCCTTTTCTCAGCTTCCTTTTTCTCCAACACACTGACCCCCTCCCTGTGTTCCATCCGTCATCCTTGTTTCTCTCCCTCATGGTCTGTCTCCCCTACTGGAATGTAAGCTCCAAGAAGACAGGACGTTTCTGTTTTGTTTACAGCTGTATTGCTCATGCATTGAACAATACATTTGTAGGAGTTCAATAATTATCGTCAGATGAAGGGATGATTCTGGATTACTGAGAGTTAGCAACAGAAAGTGACTCTGGGTAGCAGAAGCTGCTAGTTTCCCGGAAGGCTGGGGAAGCCTCAGCCAGAGCCACAAATAGCAGGCTTGGAACCAGCAGGAATCCAGCAATCTCGGGAGAGCTGGGTTGCAAAATCATAACCGAGCTGATAGAACGGCTAGCACCATGGTTACTTGTGACAAACGACCTCCCCGAGTTGCAGCCATCTGCCCATGTTTCCGAGTCCAGGGAGCTATGTCTGGCTGCTTGTGTCTGCCGCCATCACGGTCTGGGTGTGGAAGGCGGACTTGGCCATTGCAGCCTCCACACAATGGGACATTTCCCGACAAGGGAGACTGTGATGCTTTAAGAAAGGAAAACTTGCATGCTGGACAGAAAAAAATAAATAACAGCAATAAATAGTTCCCTTCTTTACATTCTTATCTATGTAGAGCAAGTATGGTTGTCAAGAGTGCAGTCTCCTCTCTAAAAGTTGAGGGAGAAGAAGAGGAAAATTCCAAAACGGGTAAATCTATTTTGTTACTCACAACCAAAGGTGTACAAATGACCTTTAGACATGTGAAAAGATGCTCAATTGAACTTAACATAATAGAAACGCAAAAAAAAAAAAAAAATAGAGATGTGAATTAGAACCAGACCTTAGACACTGTCTCTCACCCATCACATTGGTAAAAACCCAAAAACTCATCAACACACTTTGCTGGAGATGCTGCAGGGAAACAGGTACACTCATGGATGGCTGGAGGGTGTGCTGGAAGGCATGCTCCGACAGAGGGGACTTGGCAGTCCCTAACAAAACTATGTATGCCTCCACCCTCTGCCACAGCCATCCCACATACAGGAATTTACCCCGAAAGTACACTTCCACAAATAAAAATCACATATGGAAGAGGTTATTCGCTGTGACATTTTTTGTTACAGTAAAATACTGAAAATGACCTAAATGCCCATCCGCAGAAGACTGGCTGAATAAATTATTATAGAACCATACAACAGAGTACTATGCAACCACAAAAACGAATATGGAGTGACTTCCAGCAAATAGTAAGTCACAGAGCAAGGTGCAAACAGATGTGTATAGAATCTCGAGGACGGTATGCTAAGTGAAATAAGCCAGTCATAAAAAGAGAAATGCTGTGTGATTCCACTACATAAAGTAATCAGATTCATAGAAACTGTAAGTACGGTGGTTGCCAGGGGCTGGAGGAAGAGGGGAGTGGAGTTGTTGTTTAATGGGTATAGAGTTTTAGTTTGGCAGGATAGAAGGTTCGAGGGTTCTGTCACACCACAGCGTGAGCATGTTTGACAGGACTGAGCACTTAAGATGATTAAATGGTAAGTTTATGTAATGTATTTTTTACCACGGTTTTTAAAAATGTTTAAATATATATAATATGCTTTTGTGTAACAAACATGAAGAAAGAGGAACATGTATGGTATTTGCGTCTTTTCTAAAAAGAAACCCAGGAAAGATAAACCAGAAGCGAATGAAAATGTTTTCCCGTGGCAGGTGGGCAGAGAAAGGAAGAAGGAAGGGGATGGGCCGGAGACTTGTCTTCACATATCCTCTTCACAAAAAGATGCTTGAAACTTGCGCATGTTTTAAAGGAACGAAATAAATTTAAGAGGGTCTAGGAAGCAAATCCCAACTTTGAACACAAACAGAAATGGATGCACTGGGCTGTCCATCATCACAGTGATATTATAACCACACACACTCAAAAAGTAATTCTGGCAATTTCTGAACACCATATTCTTACCATCCACCTATAGTGGGATATAGTCTGGGAACCGAAAAAGAATGAAGAAACCTTCACCTGCATTTGGAGGGCTTTCTGTCATTAGGGGTCCAACGTAGCAATTCTGAGCCTACTGTGTGTGTATTGCAGGCAATGAGTAATGTATCAATTTCGTTGGGACCCAGTGTCCTCACTGTGAGAGACGGGAATGGGGGAATGGGAAAGAAAGCCCTGTGAGTTTTGAATTGAATTGAAGGCATCCTATAAACTCAGGAATGGTCACTTGGAGCAGAAATGACATGACGTCAAAACTGATTGGAACCATTCTCCCTAAAAAGGGCTCCCAGAAGCAGCATCCCATGGGCTCCTACTACTTGGACTTCCAGAACTGTCCCTGGTCCTTTCAATGTGGCTTTTCCTTGATTCTTCGGGAGTACTCCATGATGGTCCATTGTATGTGGTAATCCGGCTAGCCTATAGTCCCCAGGTATTTAATCAAATCTAGATGTCTCAGTGAAGGTTTTCTGTAGATGTGATTAAAACCCCTCATCAGTTGACTTTAAGGAAGAGAGCTTATTCTAGATCACCTGGGTGGGCCTGACCCAATCAGGTGAAAGGCCTTAAGAGCAGAATGGAGGCTTTTCAGAAGAGAAGAAATTCTGCCCGTGGACACAGCTACAGTCCATGCCTCAGAATGCCAGCCTGTCTTCCTGACAGCCTAGCCCTCAGACGTGGGACTTACCTAGCCAGCCCCACTGGTGTGTAGGCCAATTCTTGGCGATAAAACTCTGAATATATATCTTCTACCAGTTCTATTTCCTGGATTGAATCCTGACTGATACACCTTCTAATAAACGTCTTTGATTTCTCCCTTGATTTAGTTAGTGTCTGTTGCTAATCACCACGGAGTAGAACCCCACTTAAACTACAGTATTGGGAACGCCCCCACCACGCATCCTGTAGAAACTTCTCAGCATGGAGAGATCAGTCATGACCACGATCCTCATCAGCTATGGGTTCCATGTTTACCAGGGCCTGCGCCTTCCGGATTTGGGGGAGGGGGTCCCACTAGGATTCGATGAATGAATAACTAGTTCTGTTAGCAACAGGCTGTAAGGTCAGGCAGTTCTGGGTTCCTTCCTCTATGCCTTGCTAATCAGGCTCAGGATTTGTCAGAGGCCCTGAAATATTCATGAACAACTGTTCCAGTGATTTTAACAGCTGCACAAATAGAGAGGGGCCCACAGGGGAAGCAGGGAGGCAGGGGGCCTGGGCTCTTCACATCATCTTCTCACCTGTTCTCAATCCCATTAGACGAAGGAAGAATTTGGCAAGTGCCGAGGAGCTCTGAGAAGCCGCAGGAGCCCAGAGGCCACGGCATCAGCATCCCCTGGGGAGCCTGTTAAGACACGGGTCGCCAGGGGTGCCTGGGTGGCTCAGTCTGCCTTCGGCTCAGGTCATGATCCCGGGGTCCTGAGATCGAGTCCCGCATCAGGCTCCCTGCTCCACGGGAAGCCTGCTTCTCCCCTTCTTCCACTCCCCCTGCTTGTGTTCCCTCTCTCGCTGTCTCTCTCTCTGTCAAATAAATAATAATAAAAAAAATAAAATCTTAAAAAAAAAAGATATGGGTCGCCGGTAATACATTGCAGGTTATCTGAGTCAGTAGGTGTGGGCTGAGGCCCTGGATTTGGCATTTTTAACAAGCGGTCCTGATGCCGCAGGTCTGGGCAACTCACTGCTCTATGGTATTAAAGTGAAGGCTGGAAAAGAGGAAAGTGTCGACAGCCGATGCTCTCTCTGTCTACAGAAAGCCAGCCTGAGTCTCACACGTGTCTGCGTCTCTCCTCCACACTGCGGGGTTTGTGCCAAACTGCTGGAGCTACCTGGCCATTCTAGGATGTGGTCAGAGGCCCCTGAGCCATCAGTCTGAGCAAGACCCACCTCACTGTCCCCAGATTCCCATCACTCACGTGAGACCCGACCTCTACCCGTGCATCTTGGCAGATGACTTAACGTCTCTCTCTTGGGTTTGCTTATCTGTGAAATGGGGATAACAATAGTCACTGCCTCGCGGACCACCATCGGGACTCCATGAAATGATGAGCACAAAGCGCTGACTCCCAGCAAGCAGTTGCCTCTGTCAGGATCCTGGCAGGAAACGGAATTCCACTCCACGGGTTCTAAGGAGAACCCTCTACGGAGCAATGCGGGAGCTACTACTCACAGACGTGTGGGCAGGGTTGTGGGAACCAAGGAGGGATATGGAGGCAGCTGGAGACTTAGCAACTGAGAACAACTGATTCCATCCCCCAGCACCGAAGACGCAAGGAGAGCAACTGGGCTACCAGAGGCCAGAGAGGGCTGGGGCTTGGAGGAGGACCCGCCTGGCAGGAGCTGAGCCATGGAAGGGGGAAGCCACGGCCGGAGATGCTACAGCAGTGGAGGGAAGCAGGGAAGAGGGAAGAAATACTCTGACTTCTCGCCCCTCCGACCCTCTGATCTCCTGTGAGGCTTCCCACCCACAGGAGCCAGGCAGCGAGGAAGCCCAGAGATGCGGTGCATAGAGATCCACTTGCTGGGGTACAGGGCAGAGAAAGAAGGGCAGAGAAGGACTGGGGTGAGGCCATGGAAACAGAGGATCAGGCACATAGCGCCTCACACACGTGTACTGTGGTTATCGGCAGGGTGAACACATGTCCTAGCTTCCCGGGACAATTGCCCCTTACGCCCATTGTACATTTTCATCTGCAAAGGTGTCCCAGCTGGGATAAATTATACAGTCGCCCTCCTTATTAGCTATTATCAAAGCTAGAGAAAATCTGATCTGTAATGGGAAGCGTTCCCAAAGAAATCATCTGATCCTTGGGACACAACGTGTCCAAACTCATGTTCTGCTTGTTGACGCGAGTGGGGGTGACTTGGGTGTATTCCATTGGTGAACACATACATATACAATACACAGATAGAAAGTGCACATTTATGGCTTACAGAAAAGGCTCTTCTGTATTTGTCTTATACATCAGCAGATAAGATTATTGTTTTTAAATACCTAAGCCACACTACTTTGGGAAACTCTCAGCTTAGCTGAGCCGAGGGCACAGAGAATGACTACTTCGCTTGAGCCCTCTAGATGCTCTGTAAAAACCCCTGGGTCAGGGGCAGCAGGTGCACCAGGCTCGTGTACAAAAAACCCCCTAAGGAGGCTGCGAGGAGCCAAGACAGAGTGAAGTTTCTGGGTCCAAAGAATCTACCGCTCATCTTCTACCCGCTTGCTTTATCTGTTTAGCAAACTCACTCCACAACTCGCCTCCTCTTTGAGCCCGACATCTAGCAGGATCTTTGAAATTTATTTTCTCCTTTTAGCCTGCTGTATTTTTAATGTCTGAGTGAAAGAACAAAGGAAGGCGAACACAAGACAAGATCGTCTCATTCCTTCAACGGGCTGTTCTGTAGCCCAGCTCGAGCTCAGCCAACATAAATGTTTTAAAATTCCACCTTTGCACGAAACAAGCGCTGGTGTAGTCATCAGCTCCCAATCCAGGCCCTGTTTCTGCCTTTTATTTGGTGACTTAAAAGGCCCCCGCATCAATCATTAACAACCTATTAACACAAGCAGCCCAGAGAAGTTTTCCTGGTCTGGTCAACCACAATGGCAGAAACTCCTGTCGCCCAGCTGGCTGGCCATCCGCGTGAGCGGCCCGTGCAGGCTGTTTTCAGCTTTGAAAAGGGCCTGCTGATTCCTCTTTCATCTCTCTCCGAGTAACAGATACCTGGTAGGCCTGCTTTCCTCCTCCCCCACTGCAGAATTATCCACCTGCCTCCCCGACTTCTAGCTTTCAGGAGGCTGGCACAAACCCCCACAGTATTGATCGCGTGCAACCGACATGCAGGGCTGCAAGATGTCCACTCGGCATGTGGTTCAGAGCTCACGTCTGTGTTTTCCACGCATGTCAGACCAAGGAGGGTCTCGAGGTGTCTTGAGAAGGCACTTCTCTGCCTGGTGTTTCTGACTCTTGTATTTAATTGGTTTTGATTTGAAGCAGAAACAATCAACATGAAGAGCCTTTTGCTAGTCTGCTCGAACCTGGTTTTTTAAAAAGTCCATGGCATTTAGACAAAGACACATCCTGGAACTTTGCAGACCTAGAGAATTGGATTCGAGGCTTGATGTTGACACTGATTCACCAAATGACCTTGAGGAAGTCACTGGTCCGCACTGGACTAGTTTCTTTGCCTCGAAATGAGAAGGTTGGTCTCCTCTGACTCTAGAAATTCTGACCACAAGGTTTTCACGGCAGCTCTGGCACTGGGTCTGGCTGAGTGTCTTATTCCCCCCAGTGCTTGTCTGCTCATCTCGCAAATGGGGACGGTAAGACTGGTCTTTCCTCCCTCCAAGAGCTACTGTGCTGGCCAAGGATGCGGAAGCAATTTAAGGGACTTTGGAGGACTAAGGAATGAAAGCACCAAGGAGTTGAGCAAAATGTATGGTTACTTCATGCAGGTGCTGATGGAATCCCTCCAAGGACCTTGGACGTGAGAGTGACAGCACTCACGTTGATTTGTCTCCCTAGGAACTTGTGAGTTTCTTAAGAGAATAGATCATGTCATATCCATCCTGTACTAACCCAGGAACTGGCGTCCTGTGACTACTCCCAATATCTATGGGCCAAGTGACTGGAAGAATGTATGAAAGGATAAGAACAGCGGGCAGCAGATAAATTAGCACTTTAAGCCATGAGAAAGGAGAAATAGGGAAAAAATACTATCCACACCACCTGCTGATTCCTCTGCCTCATTTTATCTCAGCTGTCAAGTATTCATTCTTTCTTTCTGCCTCTTTTTTTTCAACTACCAAGGCACTGCTACAGTCAATATCCTAAGAGTAATGTTTTAAACTCTAAGCCTGCCAATGAAACCGAGTTGAACAGGCACCAGCATTCCCACTTTGGTAGCTAGACCATCTACTTCTATATCCAACCTACCCTTAACCTCTGTCTTTATTCCCACCCTCACTCGCTTCCTACTCAGTTGACTTACATGATATCTGCTCCTTTTGAAGGTAAGGGGTTCTGCCTTCACTCATTTGTTAATTCAGCAAATAATTATTAAGAGCCCACAAGATCGAAGTCGGGCCCCATACTTAATTCAAGAGCCAAACAAGTGAATAAGACTTGGCTACCAGTCAGGCGAGGCTGGATCATGCTGCAAAAACAAGCAAGCCCACAATCTCAGAAACCTACCTTAGTGAGTTGACCTCTCATTCATGCTGCATGTCCGTCACCGGTCACTAGGGGGCGCTGCTCCTCCAAGTCACTGAGACCCAGGCTGGCCAGGCGCTTCCACATTTCCTACTGCAGTGGGAAAAGGACCTAGTAAATCATGCTACTCGCTCTTTAAGCTCCCTGCTGGAGGTGACATACATCACTTCTACTCACATGTCATTGCCCAGGCCTGGCTTTACAGACAGCCAGGAAATGCAATCCTACTATGCGCTGGAAGGAGGAAAGAACTGGAATGTTTGTGGTCAGCTCTAATGACCACCGCCACACAGTTCCCGCCCTCTGGGAGGTTACAGCTAGAGAGAGACTCAGCTGCACAAAGCCACCAAACACTAGAGTCTGGTCAGCACTGGCTCTGGCAGAGGGCCACCCAGGGGAGCTGTGGGAGGGTAGAGAAGAGAGGCCTGGTCCATGTCTCTGCAGCACTGGGAAGAAACCTCCTCTCTGTCCTGCTCTGTTTAACAGAGATCTCTCAAGTCAGATTGGATAGGGCCTATCACAGACGGTGAGAGCAAAAGGAAATAGTATTTGGTAATGCAAACAAAATGCTTCAGTACTTTGTCTTCCAATTTCATTTTCTAATGTATTTCCCCTTTTATTCCAAAGTAGGTGGAGCTAAGTTTTCTCTTTTAAGTTCAAAGCAATTAGAAATTTTGAAGGCTTGCCTATGCCACCCATTGTTCATTTAACAAAGATTTCCCGAGTACTTAACAATCTGCTAGGCACCGGGCCGGGACAATGCGGTGAGCTAAACAAACTGCTCCAAGCTTTGTCCCCTGAAGAGGAAGAGACAGACATTAATCAAAGAAATGCACAAATAGCCAGATGATTATACATTGTGATAAGTGCAATGTAGGCAAAGAACAAACCCCTGTAAGTTGAGTCAAGGGGATGGAAGACAACCTCTACTTACCAAATACAAGCCCCTGGAAAGCTGATTTTTTTCCCTATCATTTATTCATTCAATCAACAGACATTTACTATGAACCTCCTATGCAAGAAGCCCTGGACAGGGTGGGGTGGGAGAGGAAGGCTCTAATGGGGTTGGGGGGGTCCCAAAAAGCAGTAATACACAGGACCTACCTCGGCAAGTTCACCATCTCGTTGGGAGGCAGAGAGGTACATCAATCGATGGTTATGCAGCGGATTTTGGTACTGCCGCAAAGGTATTTCAATCAAATAGTCCGAATACTTAAAACAGAAAGAATTGAATGCAGGGAATTGCTTACCAGTAATAGAGAAGATAAGAAGCCAAATACGGGATCATCAGCAGCTGGGGAGGAAAAGGAGAAATACCCTGGTGTCTCCCTTCACCCAGCCTTCCAGGCCCCTGCCGTGCCTCCCATTGCTTGAATCCAGCTGGACGCCAGTTGATCAGGACCTGGGGAAATGGAGCCTGCAGGTCTCTGGCTCTCCCTGGCTTTCTCTCTCTCTCTCTCCTGCATTTCAGAGCAGAGGAAGGTTGGAGAAGAGAGTCTTAGCACAACAGGCATGAATAAAATTCCAGGAAGCCTTGAAGGATGAAGAATATAGCTTAAGAGAAAGTAGAAGAACATTCCAGGCAGAGAAAAAACATGGGTAGATGTTTAGGTGTAGGAAAGCATTCTTGACCCAGACACATGGCAAAGGCATTCATTTTGACCGAGCAGAGGCTATTCTAGGCAGCACACACTCTCATGTATGCACACGTACACACCCACCACTGGGGCCCAGTCTTCCCAGAATACGCCCCTCAATCACCCTCTTCCCTCGGTCTACGCCTGAAGTCTCTTTGGTCCTCACTGGGCTCATCCCTGCCCTCCCCTTGTGCTGTCTGTGTGCTTATGGCCTCAGCCAGCTGGAGCAGGTGACTGGTCCCTAGGTGACCTGCCATGCCATGAATTAACACTTCAGGTGCTGGATCCAGGGGAGCTTCATAGAGTCCAAGGGAGAAGACAAGAAAGCCAGGACAACAGAAGCCTACGGGGGTATTGTGTGTTGGATAATGTCCCCCCTCCCAAATCCATGTCTCCCACAACCTCAGAAAGCTGACCTTGTTTGGAAACAGGGCCTTCGAAGATGTCATTGGTTAAGGACCTCAAGATTAAGGATACAGCCTAAATCCCATGACTGCTGTCCTTTTTTTTTTTTTTTAAGATTTTATTTATTTATTTGACAGAGAGAGACACAGCGAGAGAGGGAACACAAGCAGGGGGACTGCGAGAGGGAGAAGTAGGCTTCCCGCCGAGCAGGGAGCCTGATGCGGGGCTCGATCCAGGACCCTGGGACAATGACCTGAACTGAAGGCAGATGCCCAATGACTGAGCCACCCAGGCGCCCATGACCTGTGTCCTTATAAGAAGGGGAGAGGACACAGAGAAGAAGGCCATGTGGAGACAGAGGCAGAGGTTCGAGCGACGTGGCCACGAGCCAGGGAACATCTGGGACCAGCAGAAAATGGGAGAGGCAAGGAAGGACTCTCTCCTAAAGCCTTCAGATCGAGCGTGACCTTGCTGCCACCTTGAGTTTGGACTTCTAGCCTCCAGAACAGTGAGAGAATAAACTTCTGTGGTGCTAAGCTACGCAACCTGTGGTTATTTGTTACTCCAGCTCTCAGAAACTTCTTACCGAGCAGAATTTCAACAATTAACAATTCTTACAGTGGAAACACAGCCTATCAGCCCAATCTGGTCCAACCTCCTCGTATTCTAAGTACTGAATAGCTGGGAAGCTGAAGCCCAGCATTAACAATGGATGGCAGCTGGACTTAAAGTCAGTCCTATATTCCTTCCCTGGCATTCTCTAGCTAAGGCAATGGAATTGGGAAGGCATGAGGTATGTCCTTTCTCTGTCTCCTGCTCGGTCCCCTTCCCCGTGCCCCTCCTCTGGTCGGTTTGTGCCTCCCTAGCCACCCCAGGCCACCCTGCCTTGTTTGGCCGCTGGAACCTTTGCCAAAACCCATATTTAGTTGTTGAAAGAACCTTGCCTGAGTGCCTCTGAAGTTAATGATGGGATCTTTGAAAATGACATTAGAAGCAAAACATAAGCAGCAGAAGACATGAAACCACCTCGAGTCCATCTGTTCGAGCACGATCCACCTCAGAGCTCCCATTTCTCATGTAAAACAGAAGATATGATTTATAATTTATATCTCACCGGTACAACCCTGATTGAAGCAAGCCCCTTTGATGAAATGTTGGTTTTCATGCTAGGGGAACACCATTCCAAATCAGAGAATATTTAGAACTCTAACTCCTCTCCTGCTACTTTGAAGTAGAAAGATTTGTATTTTATGTGCTTTTCTTTAAACAAAAAAAAAAAAGAAAGAAAGAAAGAAAAAAGAAAAATATGTACACTCCAACATACATGTGGTGGAAATATGAAAACATTTACGTGCGAATCAGCACCGCAATGTAATTACCGCTTTAAGCATTGGGAATATTTATAGACTCGTATCTCGTGTTGAAGACCTGGTTCCAATAATTCTCAGAAAATTGCAAAATTCATACTTTGTTTTCTTGGGACTAACTTAATTTATTTGAAATCTACAACACATGAAGAACAAAATCAAAGAGCGTCAACTTTCCATCACCTCAACTAATGATCTAATAAAGTTGTTCTGAGTAGATGTATGTGTATATGTATATGTGACTTTGATCGGTCGAGAAAGTGAGAGACAGAGTCAGAAAAACAGGCAGAAATGGAAAGAAAACTAGGCTGAAATTTGGAAGACGATTCCTCCCTTTCTTACGGGAACATCTAGAAAATACCGGTTACCATGCCACTAAAATATCAACCAAGTTAATTCTCTTAATTATGTCCCCAAGTGACAAAACTAGCCAGTGAGTCAACATCATAAAAATCCTTCTTTCGCAGGAGTTCACTGGTCCCTTCTGGGCCAGGCACCGTTCTAGAGGCTGAAGAGACGGAAGCTAGTGTGACAAGCAAGACAGATGACTCTTCTCCTCATGGAACATACATAACTTCCAGTGAAGGACCAGAAAACAAATAAATGTATGGCATGCCTTTATGAAAGCCGTAATAAACGATTTAAAAAGCAGAGAACAATTTTTAAGTAGAGAGAAAAGAGGGTATGCCATTTTTGATGGGAAAGAGTTTTCTGGAGAGGTGACATTTAAGCAGTTACATGAATTAAGTGAGGGAGACAGACATGCAAAGACCTGGGAATGAGGATTCTGGAAGGAGCAGACAGTGAGTGCAAAGGCCCTGCAGTTGGGACAAGCTCGCATGCTTGAGGAAGAGCCAGAAGGTTTGCTGTGGCTAGGCAGGGCTGAATGGGGTGAAGAGGAGGGGTTGAGGAGGAGGTCAGGCAGATGGGCAGAGCCACACCCCATGGGGTATGACAGGGATGCCATGTAGGCTTCGTTCCCCATCAAAACCCAAAAGGGTGAGTTCAGCTACTCTGGGTCAGTTAACAACCACAGGCTAAGTGTCAGTAATAGGCAAGGCTCTGAGGGTACCAGGCACCATGGGGAAGGAAAGATATTCACAATGATCGTAGAATAAGAAAATGTGATAAATATGACAAGGAAGCTACACTCAAAGGGCTTTGCCTTTGAACCCTGAGATAAGGTGGGTATTTGGGCAGATAGAAATGGGAGAACTTCATTCATTCATTCAATCAATCCATCAATATTTATGGAGTGGCCAAGCACTATGCAATTAGAGAATATACAGCTGAACAGAAACAAAACAAGGTCCATGCCCTTGTGGAACTTAGGGTCCATGAGTCATCCATGCAAATACAGTTCTGACTGCAGGGAGTCATATACAAGAGAGGCTCAAGGTGGACTCACCAAGGATTATCTGAGAGACTTCTCTGGAGAGGGCATGAGTGGCTGGGAGCTACCTGGGAGAAGGGAGTTGGGGTCAGGAGCTTTCTAAGTGAAGACAATGTCAATGCAAAGAACCTGTGGTTCAAGGACTCAGAAGGACAATGATGGGAAGCATGACCCAAAATGAGGTTGGCAGGATGTATGTCAGGGTCCAGCTGTGATGCAGAGCAATGGAAAGACCATGAAATGGTTTAATGTGAGGTGAGGGTAATGACATGAGAGTCACATACTGAAAAACTCCATCTGAAGTATGGAGAGCAGATGAGGGGAAAGAAGGATGGGTGAAATTAGGGAAATCAGATGATGGCTGCTGCAGAAGCCTAGGGAAGGAGAGAAGTTGCTGGTGGAAGTGACGTAGAAACGGAAGGGAAGAAAAGCGATCAGTTTCAGGAGAGAGATTAAGGAGGTTGTGATAGGTCTCAGATTTGTGTTAGATGTGCCAATGGGACTTGTTGGCCACATGGTGAGCAGAAGTGACATGTTGCAATTCCAGGTGGAAGCGTTAGGAGCCAGTCAGGGTGTGATTGCCCACACTCTGTCTTTCTCTTTGAATGACATTTGTCATCATTTCAAATGGCGGCCACTTATATATCCTGGGTGCCTCGTGCAGAGCCCCCAGGTGACCCGCTGGATATGTAGCATGAGTCAGACTTCAACTTCTGCCAGCTTAAGTCTTTGAGGTCCAGGGATTGCTTGTTACTGCAGCATAACCCAGCCTATGCACCCTAAAAAAAGAAATAAGAAGGCATGACAGGGACACAATTGTGAGGAACGAGAATGGAAACAACAATTATCCTAAGCTCTCCGGCCCGTATTTTCAGGCTGTTTTCAAGTACCATTCAGCACTCCGAGGGAGTCCCCTGCTCCTTGTCCTCTCCAAATTCAATCTGATATGATCCGGTGTGACACAGAGGAAAGCGAATCTATCTTCGGCAAATGTGGCCTTTCATGGTAGCAAAGTGCTTTGAAGATGAAAAGTTCTCTGTGAGTGCCAAGCATTATTATTCTGCATCAGATGTCAGTATGCACTTAAAAAAAAAAATTCAATTAAACTGCCTTGCCATTGTTTTATGACACAACCATCAGACTTTTTCAAAAGGGTCAAGTCATGACAGGAATATTTTAACTCCTAGGAGGAGCAGAGGGTAATTGGAGTGGACTGGAGGATGAGCCAGGAACTGAAAAACTGTTCAGTTAGCATGGGATTCATTGGCAAGAGTGGCCACATTAGAGAATAAGGGTTAAGTGTGCTTGGTTAAGGAGCCCCAGGGTACAGAACTTGGTCCCTGGGTCTGAGGCCCTGGTGTCTGGTGTGTGGGCAAGTGAGGCAGAGACAACCCACCTTGGGCATAAGGAAGCAGAGAGGGATGAAGATATACACACTCATGGTCACTGCTGTTTCTTGTACATCAGTCTCAGATGAAAGAGTCTGGGAGCTAGGAAGCTGAGCCTCGGCGCCCCATGACCCCCGCTTCCTGTTTGCTACTGGACTACAATAGTCCTTCAGTGCTGGGCATCTCCATTACAGAAGAGATGGAAGAGGATGTGGAGGAGGACAACCTGGAGGCGAGGGCATGCTGGGGATTGTAGGGTGGTGCCAAAGGGGCAAGCACCCTGTGGTGTAGTATTAAGTGGTCTGATCCTAGGATGCTACCACACGGGGTGGGAAGGGGGCGCGTCACAATTTCAATCAGACTACCACTCAGATGTACAAAGAAAATGTCACCGTTTTCTTTTACATAACTGGTCTTATCGTCTCCCCAAACCTCTTGCCTCTGGTTGTGTGTGTTAGGCAGTAAGTTTGGGAATGGATATTGTAAGCTTGCTCATAAAGATGACTCCGTTTCCTCAGTTGGAACCATCTCCTCTGAGTTCAGATCATTTCTTCTGGTCCTCATGTGTGTGACACTGGAGGGAAGGGACCCCTTATCCGCATCGTGCCTTCTGAGTACTTGCTGGCACCTGCTGGTGTCAGCTCTGCCCCCAGGACCAGAGCCCCCACCCCTCCAGCGATCTATCCCCTCTGGACAGTCGAGGTGTTGCTCATGTGGAGAATGTGGCCCCAGCACTTCCCGCTGAGGATGGCGGTCAGAGCTTCCCTACCTGGCCATGCCTAGCATTTTCCTCTCACGGCTCCCCTGCCAGGAAGGGGCTTTCCATTTCCTCTTCTTGTCCGCAGGGACGTCTCTTGACTTATATCATCCTCCTTCCCAAGGTGGCATTCACCCTTCATTGGAGCAAGCATGGTGGAATGGCTGTGGACGACGTGATTTATAGAGGACTTGGATGAAAACCACAGGCATTTAATATTTTTAAAATATTTTCTCCATCACAAGAGGTGCATTCCTTTAGCCTAAGACTTATTTCGTCTCATAAAATGCAGATATGCCTAGGAGATGGCAAGCAAAATCTCTTCCTTCTAAAACACTTTTGGATAATATGAGTTGGTTGTTGGTTCATCCGCACCTGAGACTGCATAAGCCTTGCCATCCATCCATCCATTCATTCATTCGTTCATTCGTACATTCATTCATTCAGCAACTGGTCGGCACAGCCCCAGGCACCAGGGATCACCAACGACCCAGAGGGATAACAGCTATGAGCAGGGCCCCCCGGGGATAGTACAGGATGCTCCAGGAATGAAGAACTTAGAGAAGGAGATCTGGGAAGGTGACCTGAGCAGGTGACAGGTGGCACATAACTACCAGAAGGACTTGTGGAGCTGGTATGGGGTGGACAGAAGAGGCACTCCCAATAAAGCCTGTGTGTGCAGAGGCCTCAAGGTAGGAAAGGGTTTGGCGGGTCCCCTCCAGAGTGGCCTCTGGAAATAGGTTCTAGAGGGAAGGAGAAGATGACAGAGGAGAGAGGCTGAGGGAAAGGAACCAGGTGCTGGGGAGGGCACTAACCATGGTCCTCACCTTCAAGGCTTCCTCCCTCTAGTCAGCATCCGGCCCACCCTTCATCTGGGGGCACAAATTCCAATCCTCAGAGGCGTTTTGATGACTTTTTCTGTCTACACCTCAAGGCTAATCTTCTAAATCCTCCCAATGCTACCTGCAAAACACTTCCAGGGTCCTTTCACCTCCCTCGGGCCTCCCTGCCTCCACTCTCATCAAACTTTAAGTTTTCAGCTTGATAATTGTCATGACCTCTTAACAGGTGACCCCAAATCCAGTCTGATTCCCCCCCACACCATGGGGCCAGCCAAAGTGATCTTGTCAGTTGCATATTTGATCATGTCGTTCTCTGCTTTGCCCACTTGAGAGGCTTCCTTGCTCGCAAGAGAAAGGAGGATCCCTATCCAGTCCACGAGGCATGGGGAGACCCAGCTGGTACCTGAGGAGGTGTAGAGAAGGGGTGCATATGCAAGTGGCATTTACTGGGTCCCTCTTATGCTCCAGGCACCAGCTGAACCCCTTCATGGTTATTCTTCTAGCATGTCCCCTCAAAGCTCCGCTGTAGATAGGAGGGAACAGAGTCCTGGAGACGAAGGGACAGGGACCAGGCCAGACGTTAAGAGACAGAACCGGATGTGCAATCACAAACTAATGACTGGAGAGGCCTCTAACATTCATCCATTACCAGCAACTTGTTTTATGGATTCAAAACAGAAAGTGGCCCCAAGTCCCGGGGGAGGCCCGGGGAGGCCCAAGGAGGCCCAGGGCAGCCGGGTTAATGCTGCAACCCTATTGCAATCTCTCGACCAGAGGTTTACCCCGGTGACATTGGCCCTTCCCTCCCACCTCGTTTCCAACTCCTGGGGTGTCTTCCCCAGCCCACATCCAGCCCGCCCACTCTCCCATCCTGACCTTCCTCCTCACCCACCGCTGCTTGCTTGCCAGGACTACTCCAACTACAAATTAAGCGAAGGGGAAAACTGAATTGATATGATCTGAGTGAGGGAAGCACAAAGGCCCCAGTTTCCTCTGCACATTATACAGGAATATCTGGGCCACGTGGGGCGCAGGCACGGGGCCTTTTGATGTCTGCCTTTCTGCAAGTAACAAGCAGGAGGACATGGGAAGCCTCCACCTCCTCCATGCAAACTCACAACAGCAGGTTTCCAATCATGCTTGCAACAAATCCAGAGATGAAAAAAAAAAAAAGAAAGGAAGGAAGGACGCCAAGAAGGCAGAGAGGATTGTTGTTTAGAGAGCTTTCAGGATGACAAGACCCTTTAAAACTGAGTACAGGACACGTTAAATGGCTTACAAACACCCCCAACACAGCGCTGGGCTGAGCTCCTGAGGGGGCATCCACAGGCGCATGGGCCTGAGCTGAGGCCATTCCAGGTGGGGACACCAGGCCCTCCTCTACACATGTAAGCTGAGATTTCTGAGAGCCTGGCCCAGGACGCTGCCACCCATCAGCTCCCGTACTCACTTTTACCAGCCAGGTCACCTGGTCTGTAAATATAAATATCCGGAGACCCTCATGCCCAACTCTGGTATTTGTGGTTCAATGCATGACATGGGCCACAGATCATGGCCACCTTTAGGTGCTAAGGGGAAGCACTAGTCGATTGATCTCTCTCTCATTCTCCCCAGATTTTTATTGCAGTGAGGTGGGAGGCTAATGTGTGGCTCCCAAATCATCTTGGGCTTATTCTGAGCATTAGAAGTTCTGGAACGTTCCAAGGTGCCAACTGGAGATCAAAGCTCTTGTACCATTACAACACCTTCCTGCCTTCATTCACCACATTGAACAAAAACATTATTTAGGAATTATAAAAGAAATATATATAGGCAAGAAATAGCAATAAGATTTTCCTTCCAGGAGGTGGGGGGATTGAGTAAGATGCATTAGTCTCTTCTCTTAGTTGAATTATTTGTGGCATGATTTTTTTTAATCTTAATATGCCAACAACTCTATTGTCGTTATTCTACAGGTGGCAGAACTAAGGCTCAGCAAAAGTAATCGAGTTGCCCAGAGATCATAGATTTTTAAGTGATGGAGCCAGACATCCAGCCTAGGGCTCTCTGATTTTAAAACCTGAGCTCCTTCAGAAATATCCATTCATATTCATCTTAAAATGACCATGTAGGGGTGCATGGTTGGCTCAGTGGGTTAAGCGTCCAATTCTTGATTTTGGCTCAGGTCCTGATCTCAGGGTCATGAGATTGAGCCCCGTGTAGGACTCTGCACTCAGCAGGGAATCTGCTTGGGATTTTCTCTCTCCCTCCTCCTCTGCCACTCCCCCCCACCCCCAGTAAATAAATAAAATCTTTTTTTAAAATGTCCATGTGGCCCCCTCACTGACAGCCTGTGCATTGCAAGGATCCAGTTGATGTTCCTCAAAAATGATACCAGAGTAACTTGGACTTGGACGTGTCAGCATTATCCACAATGTCAGCAAAGTTGGAAGGTCAAGGTCTTCTGCTGTTGACATACATAAGTACCAGCATGCTCTGTACTCAGATTTATTTCCCTATCCTTGACCTCAACCCTTAACTCCCTGGACTTATATTTCCACCTTATTACTCAACAGTTTGGCTTGAATCTCAAACTCAACATGGCCAGATCTACAATCTTGACATTTCCCCTCCAAGCCTTCTCCCTGGCCATCCCCCAGGTCTTTCTTATCCCAACAATGGCGCCACCACTCATCTGGTCAATCTAGCCAAATATTTTGGAGGTATCTATTTGATGAGTCCAGGAATTTGAGCCCAGATCCTGCCCCAAGGGACCAACTGATATGAACCCATGGGTGCAGAGTGAGCAACTGGAAAGAACGGGTGGGTGGGACAGGCCTCCTGAGACCAATCATACAGAGGAGTGACTGCACAAGAGAGCAGAATGTGGGTCTCTAAGAAAGAATGCCTCAGTAGAAGACTTTAAACTTCTAGGAGGGAAGAAAGCGTCCAAGGAGCCATTTGGATCTCTCAGTCAAGCAAGGCCTTGGTGAGAGCTCTAGAGTCTAAACTTTCATGGCACTTTCTCTGTGCTTGGCACTGCCTACATGTTCTGACCACTGTCCATCTATTAACTCATTTAGTCCTCACAATAACACAGGGAGAGGGAAGGTTTATTTCTCTCCCATCTAAAACTTCCAGGGTTGGTGGCTGGGGTTTGATTTGGTTCTCCTCCTTGATGGGGACCCTTATGCCTTCTATCTTGTTGCTCTGCATCATTCAAGGTGGCTGCAGGAGCTCCAGCCTTAATGAACAGTTCCAGCCTTCAGGAAGGAGAAAGCTACAAAGAAAGGAAGATGTAAGACAGTGTCTCTAGTGAGGGCACCCTCCAGAAGTTGCACATCCCACCTCCACATATGACCACTAGCCAGAACGTGGTCATGTAATCACACCTAGCTGCAAGGGAAGCTGGACAGTGCATCTTCCAGGCAGCCAAAGAGCCCTTTAAAAGCCAGGGGTCTCTCTTGTGGAGGGAGAACAGAAAACCTATTAGGGACAGTAAGGAAACTCTGCCCCACAGATTGAGTAAGCTGACCTGGAGCACCCCAGAGAGCCTTGGGACTACTTCACTGGTATATCAGTTATCTGTTTCTGCATAACAACTTACTCCCAAACTTAGCAGCTTTAAACAATGCATGCTTTATATCATGCAGTTTCTGAGGCTCAATATCTATAAGCAGCTAAGCTGTGCTCTGGGTCTCTCAGGAGGCTCTCTCAAGCAGCTGGGGCTGCTGTCATCTGAAGGCTCAGCGGGGGATGGGGTACCCACTTCTAGACTCCCTCACATGGTTGTTGGCAGGCCTCAGCTTCTCACTTGCTATCAGTTGAAGGCTTTGGTTCTTTGCAGGCTGGGTCTCTCCAGAGAGCTTCTTGCAACATAGCAGCTTGCTTTCTCCAGAGCCAGAGATCCAAGGGAGGGAGGCAGAGGAGGAAGAGAGAGAGAGAGAGCGCACACCCAACGTGGAAGCCAGTCTTTTATGACCCATTCTCAGACGACATACACCATTACTTCCACCAGTTTCTTTTGGTCACACAGCCCTACCCTGGTGCAAAGCAGGAGAGGACTAAGCAAGAATGTGAATATCAGGAGTTGGGATCTCTGTGGGCCATCTTGATGCCTGACTACCATCCGTGTGTAGGTAAGCAAGAGTCAGGGATTAGACACAGATCATTCACAGAGAGAGAGTGTCTTGAAGCCTGGAAGACTGCACAGGTTGAAGAAGGCTCACTGGCCCTGGACAGCAGCAGGTCAAAGGGTAAGGAGTTCAATAGAATATTCCTTGGGATTGCCCCCTCCCCCCCCCCCAGTACCTACCTGATCACCCCTAAGGAATAAACCTTTTTACCAGTTCAGGGAGAAAGACAGTTTTTTTTACTAGCACGGAATGAGCAACCCTGGTACCCACAATACGTGCCCCTCAAGCCTTCCCAGATGCAAAGGCAAGACCACTGCATGGCTAAACAGCCTAGCGAAGTATGGACGCAGGGCACCACCAGAGAAGTGAACTCACAGAGCACTTAGCCAGCTCCTGAAAGACCGCTGCTCACCATCTGAACTCACTAATATGGACAAGCCAGTCATTCCAGAGACTGACAGTCTCCACTGGCTCTTTACCTGAAACTAGGGACCCAATACCATGTAGAAGGTATAAGTCATTATAGAGGCAATGAAATGCTCACCTCCGTAGCCAAATGCCAACATGTAGGCCTTTGTGCATGGCTATCTTAAACTCTTTCAGCAGAGGAAAAAAAATCTTTAGTCTTATTTTCTCTCAAGCCCAGGGGTTACTCAGGAAGCCAGCTTCCGTGACTTTTCCACAGAGGCTAATTTGTACAGTCATTGCCCAAAACTGGGGGACAGGGCGGGGTGGGGAGGACAATGGCACGCGAAACACATTGCTGGAGACAGTCAGCCATTGAACTCGACCTTAATATTCTAGTCCAAGAGCCAGTATTTACACTAGAGCCCAGTTTAAAAAAAAAAAAAAAGAGCAGGAAAAAACCCACACACGTTCTTTCAATTTCTAAAGGGAAATTTGACTCGAGCTGCAGAACAAAGGATGAAGAAATAGAAGTAAAAGAAAATCAAAGAAAAAGTGATTTGGATTCAAGGGGATCAGATGTTTCATTTATTGCAGGTTGGAGACCTTCAATCAGTCAAATGAAAGGAACATTTGTATTAAAATACCTACGAAGCAGAGAGAAAAGCCTTGATTGGGCGCAGGAGAGTAAAGTTACAGCAGTCTTGCTGAGAGATATGAACCCACCTTCGAGGCTATCTGTTCCCAATATTGGAGGTTTTCTGTGTTACGAACCTGAGATGAAAGGTAGTCGTTTTAACGTCTGGGTCTGGAAGCCAGACGTTGAAATTAGCAGCATTCTCGAAGTGCGTGCTGGAGGGCCGGGGAGCCCAAGAGGGGGTGAAAACGTAGTTGCTTGATTAAGATGAAAAGATGTTAATGTAACACTGAGGGCCTGTCATATGCAGGCAGGCAGTGAACAGGAAGTATGAAAACACCTTCTACCAGATGGGAAGGGGCAAGGAAGGAGCACTAGACTGGGAGTCAGGGGACCTCGGATATAGCCTCTAGGATGGTAGCTCCATGATGATGGGACTTGGCCTGCCTGGTTCACAGTGCCAGGCATATAGGAGGTGTCCCATGGATAGACATCAAATGAATGTATGAACGATTAAGTGAATGTGACCTTGGGTAAACCCTTCTCCTTTGGAGCATAAGTCTTGCAAATGAGAGAGGGTTTGACTAGCTGCAGATTTTCCCAGTGGGATGAGTACCATGATGGTTGGGTACCATCTGGATGGGGTTGGGTGATAAACATGAATATGGCATTAAATCATATTGACGCACAGAGAGAGAAAGGGATCACTATTGAACTACCCTTCGAGCTTTCTGAGTCCCTATAAGAGAAAGTCTCAGTCCAAAGGTACCATGACTTTAACACCGCTCTTCTGTTTCTAAACCTCTTTTCATCATTGTAAGAGGGGAGTCCTCAGACTCCATCTCTCCTCAGGCATGGCATATAACTAAAATTAATACCATGATTTCTTTCCTTTGTATTTATTTTTATAGTTACTTATTTATGGCAAGCGGTAATAGTTTTTCCTTTACAGGACTGATTTTCTTTAAGGTGTCTTTGTCAAACAAGAGTATAGTTCAATAATAGAAATAATAAAGAGTTCAAGAGGGATGCAGTCATGGCAAATATCTTGATGGGGAGACTCGAATGCCTTAGGCTTGGGAAAAACTGTCCCAGCTGACCTCCAAGGTCCCTTCTGGCAACACTGACCATGTGACATCTAAGACTACAGACCTCTGGTTTGTGGAGAGCAGAACCAGCTGTCTTCAGCAGAGGCAGGTGTAGCCAGAACTTTAGGAGGATAGGTCCATTCATTCAACAAATATTTATCAAGGTCATCCTATGTGTTCACTGCAGGGGGAAAAAATAAACCAAAAAATCCTTGCCTTTGTGGAATGTCTATTCTAGTGCTTTGAGACAGGACAGGGACCAGGTCAAGCAAATGAGGCACACCAGGGTGCAAAATCTAAGAAGATAGCCACTGTCAAGGTCATGCACACCCGGACTTAGCTTGAGCACGGTGCCACATCCTGACCATGACTTGGTCATCATTATGGGGGCCACAGACTCTGCCCCTGGAGGTTCTGGTGTTTGATCGAGGGTGGGCCCCAGAATCAGTATTTTACCACAGTTTTCCAGATCGTTCCATGTCCATCACGATTGAGAACCACTGAGTTATAGCTCATTTTTATAGTTTGGCATTTTTCAAAGGCATCTACCTTCCAAAGCCAATCGATGTCTGTCAAGCGATTTAACTAATAATTGCATAAGTCAGTGAGTTGCCACTCACCATAATGACAAAAATAGCCCCCTCCTGTATGTGTTCATCAGGTGTCAGGAGCTGCTCTGAGCTCATTACCCTTGCTCCCTTATAGAGGCTCACAACCACCTACAGGATAGGTACGATTACCATCGTGACCCCATTTGCAGATGATGAAACAGAGGTGGAGAGAGTCTAAGGAACTTGCCCAAGGTCACCAGAAGAGTCACGCTCCTAACCACTATGCCCTTCGGCCTCTGTGCCTGAGTCCTTGGGCATGGGGGTCACAGTGAAAGTGAGTGAAGGAGGGGTTCATTTGCACCTTAAAGCTAGCACAGAGAAGTAGTCTTTACTTCTACCAAAATATATGTTCTCTCTTTTCCTCCAAACATGAGGCCCACTCCGGCTTCATTTTGCTTAAAGCCACATGTTAAAGCCATGACTATATAATAATGTTCCTCTAGGAGGGAAAAAACAACAATGCAGGCCCAATAACCCATAACAACGGTCCTCCCACCCTGGTGCTGGGGTCATCTTGGGGAATGGTGGGGAGTGCGGTAAACTGAGAAGAAGAGACTATCTAATGTCTCCAGATCTGCTTTAGCAAAAGAAACAAGAAATTCAAACTTAGCATGAAGGCTCTCAATTTCTATGTGGGCTCCCACTTATAAATATCTGTGTGGGGCAGATACATGCTTTGTAAAATGTGAAAGGCAAAGCTGGAGAAAAAAGTCCCTCAGGATCTGGTCTAAGATCTTTGTGTGATCTAGGACAAGTGCTTGGGTTTCTCTGGGCCTTGAATCTAAAGCTGTAAGAACATAAAAAGCATCATTTATTCTTTCTTCTACTTTTAGTGACCATTTCTATATTAATTCTAGTCAATACATTGCTGTTTCCAAAACCCAGATTTGTCAGCATCGTCTGCGGCTTTAAACCTACAATGGCTCCCATGGACCTCAGGCCAAAGTGGAGCAGGGCGTCCTAGGCTCTTGGCACTTGGACCCTACCTACCCTTCATTCCTCGCCCTTCTGCTCCTGCTGCCTGCCTCCCGCCCAGAACATGCCTGGCACTGTCCCACCCCGGGGGAACTGCCACAGGTTCTAGCTTCCTTGTGTGATCTTCCTGCTGCGTTTAGCTGTGGACCCATGGCCAGGCTCAAGCATTCCCCCCTGGGGAAGGGTTTTCCTGCTGTCACACCCCCTGGGGCGCAGCAAACTGGGGAGGCAGAGCTAGAGACTTAAGACCGTGAGGTAGGTGGGGTCTTGAAAGTCAGACAGAGAAAAGTCTTTCTGAAAGGTCACTTTTGCAAAAGCCTCAATCCGGAGAATTCTGTTGCCAAGCATGGAATCCACCCACAGAAAGAAAGAGAAAGCAATTTCACATGTTGGAAAAAGGCCCAGGGCAGAAGAAATGAAAAGCCACCGGTTGGCAGTAGGTGCGCTAGAGGTTGAGCAGAAAACCCAGATTGAATGGGAGGCTGGGACGTTTCTGGGCTGCATATGGGCCCCAGCCCTCAGCAGGCTGACATTCTTTTCTCAGGGGCTCAGACAGCCACACACAGGGGCCTCCTTCTTGGCCAACAGGCGGGGAGGGGGTGCGCGCAAGGCTAGCCCTGGGCTGAGGCGGGCAGGCTGATCATTTCAAGATGGAGCAGGTCCTGCTATGTCTCCATTGGTCACCAGGGAGGAGACTAACACCCCCACCAGGGACATCCCCCCTTTTCTGCCTTGAACATCCAGACCTTCTCCCTGTTAAGCACAGTCTCAAACTCAAACCCCAAAATGTCACCCAGCAGGGTCAGGTTGAGCACACTGTGCCCACCGTAGGCTGGCCCTCTCCTGCTCAGCTCCAGCTGGCTGTGGCCAGATCCGGATTTTCCCAGAGACATTAGATATTGGCATTTTCATGGGGAATCTTTTGTTATTAAGATGTTTGCTCAGTTTTTCGAAAATACTGTGCAGTATAAAATAAAGAAGACGGGGCACCTGGGTGGCTCAGTTGGTTAAGCGACTGCCTTCAGCTCAGGTCATGATCCTGGAGTCCCGGGATCGAGTCCCGCATCGGGCTCTCTGCTCGACGGGGAGTCTGCTTCTCCCTCTAACCCTCCCCCCTCTCATGTGCTCTCTCTCTCTCTCATTCTCGCTCTCTCAAATAAATAAATAAATAAATCTTTAAAAATAAAATAAAATAAAATAAAATAAAGAAGGCCACCAGGTCTGAGCCCTGATGCACAGGCTCAGATTAAGGTCAGTTAATTCAGACCAAATAAATATGACCCTTAAGTCTGCATTACTCCCTCTCTTTGGCTGAGTATTAAGATTCTTTCGTTAAATTGGATTTTTCTAAGATCGGCGTATTTGGCTCCAGGGGAGATGGGGTATCAGTATGCAATATGTTATAATATACCTATCAGTAGTATATTATCCATTAGGCAATCAATAGTATATAGGCAATCAGTAATCAATTGACAATCAATAATATGTTATCAATATATCATCATGAGCATTTTTCAGGCCGTTCCTTCTGCATCTGTATTTTTATCTGAGAGCAGTATCTATAGCATTGTTTTTTGTTTTAAGAACAAGAAGTGCTCTGAAACCTCAGATAGGTTGGACACCCAGCCACGATTTTACAGTTCGGGAAACGGAGGCCCTGAGAAGAAACAGGCTTCTGGGGCCCACAGAGCAGGTTAGATGCCCCGCTCCCGGGCTCCTTCTCCATCTACCATGGCTTTGCAATCTTTGGCTGCACACCCGCACCACTGTGTTGGTGTTTTCTCCTGTCCCGAAGGAGAAGCCCACCAGGTTGCCAGATGTCCCGGGCTCCAGGGAGCCCGCGGAAGTGGTCTGCCCGCAATGAGAAGCAGGCCCGGGCTGGGGTGTAATCTGGTCTTCTCATCAGGCCGACTTTCCGCCCACAGCAGATAAGAGGCCAGTGTGGAGGGGACTGACACACACGGTCACGCACCTCGGGAAGGGCCCCCTCTGCGTTCTTTCATCTGGGGGCTGTGCCAGGCCTGCCCTCCCCCTCTTAGCGAAGCTCTGGGACTCCTCAGCCCATGTGTAGGGAGAGGCATCTCTACCTTTGCTGGGTCCTGTCTTTTCCCCCTTCCTTCTCTTTCTCGGGGTCCCAGGGTTCCTGGGGGATCTGTTGAACCAAAGCACCTGAAACCCGAATTTCTGCTTTATGATCTACTCCTACATCTCCCTAGGGAGCCTGCAGAAGCCGGGGGAAGCCAAACTTAAGTTCTAATGGGGGGATCGCAGGCTGTTCGGCTGAGAGGGACTTCTTGGTTCATATCGGAGGTTGCCTCTTCAGGGACCCCTTGCTCCAGGTTCTGGTAAAGTTGCCTTGACGCTTGAGGGGACTCTGGCTGACTGTGCCTGGCTTGTCCCACTGTCCCATGTATCCCCGTGTCAGCGCAGACCTTGGCTACACACTCCCCATCTTCGCTTTAAATACTATGCACTTACGGGTGGGCAGGGGCTATATGAGATAAGAGAGAGGGGAGGAGAGGGGGAATGAAGCCCCTACTACATGCTTAAGTCCTCCCGAGGTCACCTACCCCACGAAGTAACTTATAGTATCCCCACTTTCCAGATGGAGACCCTGAGGCTGCTCTCCTTCTCTCCATCCCTTTGCCCCCCCGTGTCTTTCCCCTCCTGTCCTTCCTTTCCCACATCAACGTCATCTTCATTTGCTACGGCTGAGCAGGTCTCCAGCTACTGCATGCCCGGGCTGTCACACGAGCGGGAGAACGCAGACCTGGAACCCATGTCACCAAGGGGCTCCCAACAGCAGACTTTGTGCTGGATAGACACATCCAGCCTCGGCAACTCCTGGGGATTCACTGAACGCCACAAAATCCCAGGGGCGGATGTAGCCCCGGAATGGAACACCGCCCAGGAGTTCAGCAGCCTGGGGGGCGGGGAGAGCCCCAGCTCTGGAGGCAGAGAGTGGGGGGATCCCTGTTGGTGGCACCACCTCAGGCTAAGGGAGCAGCCTCTCTGCACCCATCAGACGGAGTAGTACTCTCTGATATTAGGACACCAGCGTAGGGTTGTTGGAGGGTGAAGTCCGATAATGGAGTGTTTGGAAGCTTACAGAGACCACACATGATGCCTGAAATGATTTTATTTATTTTTTTAACATTTTATTTATTTATTTGAGAGAGAGAGAGAGAGAGAGAGAGGATGAGCAGTGGGGAGGGGCAGAGGGAGAGAGAGAGAAGCAGACTCCCTGATTAGCAGGAAACCTGACCTGGACCTTGATCCCAGGACCTGGAGATCACGACCCGAGCCTAAGGGTAGTTGCTTAACCAACTGAGCCACCGAGGCGCCCCCTGAAATGATCTTAGATGATACCCAGACAGGGCATTAAATAGCATTGACTCACACCGTAAGTACCTAATGTCTTTTTTTTTTTTTTAAGTAGGCTCCACACGGAGCGAGGAGCCCGATGCAGGGTCTGACCTCACAACCCTGAGATCATGACCTGAGTGGAAATCAAGAATCAGATGCTTAACCTGACTGAGCCTCCCAGGTGCCCCCGTTATGTCTTTTTTAACTCCCTTTGGACCCTCCTAATTACATCAGGAACATCTCTGATAGTAGTGTGTCTTTAACACCTAACACAGGCTGAGTATTTTTGCTGTTTCCTTCATGTTTTAACAAAAAGAGAGTATACTTTAGTCTATTCCAGGCAGCAATACAAAGGTAGAATTTAAGAAATAGTTTCTTTTGATTGAAATGATTTGCATGGTTCCTAACTACATGTCTATTTACATAGTGACATGGAATTTGCTTTGTAAATCAATAGATCTAATTCTTAAAAGCAGGTCCATTGAAAGAAGAAAAAAATCACTAAGTAGATAAGTTTCAATGACACTCAGATATGACCAAATTTATAAAGGGAGCCACAAGGGAAGAAAGTTCTGGAATCATTGAGATAATCCATATCGGGGGGTTAGCAGAGTGATTATGATTGCTGTTTTTTGGTGTCAATTCAAGAGGTGCCACAAATCCTGAGAAGCAGGACAGGTTCCAGACCCAGACCCCCTCTCCCATCCCCTCCATTGTGACGACTCAGGCTGAAGAAGAAACCGAGAGATACTCAGGCTGGCGCCAGGACACGAAGACTTATCCCGATGGCCTCAGCCACCCTGCGAAACAGGTAGGACAAGCTGGATGGCCTTTCCAACTCTGGGGATGGGACAATCCTTGCTTGTTTAGTCCCTCATTTTTCGCTGGTGGGTTCAAAGCCAGATTCTCCAATGAGACATGATCTTTATGTAATGTAGCCCTGGGCTTCTGCTGAGGAATATCACTACAGAAAGATGTTCGATGCAGTAGATTTCCAGGGTCAGGCAGGTTCACCTTTCTGAGCCTTGGTTCCTCATCTGCAAAATGTTGTTCCTGATAATACCAACCTCATAGGGATTATAGATTCACTAAGATTATATAGATTCTCACAAAGCGTGGGAACATTACCCTGAGATTCATGTCAATGGTGCATGGACAAAGCATTAAGTAATTAATATTCACTCGAGTTTCTCTGTCGCACCAAGGGGAAGTCTCGGTTTGGTAATAACATGGCTTGAACACTCCTCTGACACTTGCCAAATAATCCTTCATTGAGGCAGAGAGCAAGGTCTTGGGCTCTTGCCAAGCAGCGAGGTCCAGCTGGGATCCTAGCAGCATGCTTAGAGGGATGTAAAGAATATGTCCTCAGGTGAGCCCTGGGAACAGAACAGAAGCCACGGGGACAGCCCCATTTGAGATGGACCCTGAAGACTGAGGAATATTCCTTGGGCAAAGCAGGCTTGGAACAGCATACAGGCATGAGGAAGGGCAATCCCCCCGGAATCAGGGGGTCTTAGCCTACATTGTGACATGGAGCTCTCCAGTGAGGCCTATGAATCCCTTTACAGGGTATATCTTTTCAAAAATGTGATATGAAAATGTCTGTATTGTTCCCATGGATTTTTAAAAACTGTGATAAAATATACATAATATAAAATTTACCCTTCTAGCCATTTTTAAGCATAGGGTTAGTGGCATTAAGTACTGTTGTAAACCATAACTACCATTCATATTCAGGACTTTTTCCATCTTCCCAAGCTGAAACTCTGTTCCCATCAGTCACTACCTCCCTCTTCCCTCCACCCCCAGCCCCAGCGCCATCCCACTTTCTGCTTCCATGAATTCCCTCTTAGTACCTCATCTGAGTGGAATCACACAGTATTTGTCCTTTTTTTAATGTTTTTCTTAAAGATGTATTTATTTATTTATTTATTTGACAGAGAGAGAGAGAGAGAACAAGCAGGGAGAGAGGCAGGGAGAGGGAGAAGCAGGCTCCCTGCTGAGCAGAGAGCCCCATCAGAGAGCCCCATGTGGGGCTTGATCCCAGGATCCTGGGATCATGACCTGACCTGAAGGCAGACACTTAACCGACTGAGCCACCCAGGTACCCAGTATTTGTCCTTTTGTGCCTGGCTCATTTCACTCAGCATCATGTCCTTGCATTGCATTTCATTACAGAGTAACATTTTCAGAAAGATACAAAAAAAAAAAAAAAATAGGACTACAGAGAAAACAAATTCTGTTGAATGACCATTATCCAAATAATTTTAAAAGATACGATAATTTATGTGCTTTTACGAACCTTTAAATAACACGATATAGAAGTGGGTTTCAGTAGTTATAATTTCAGGATAGGAATGAGTCTATTTCAAGATATCCTATAAGAACTATCACATGGCATTAAATATCTATGATATCTATGGATGACAAGGACACACAAGTCACAAGTAGCAATGCTAATACAGTTGTGGTTTGTTGCCTGAAGGAACTTTCCTTCAAAACGGAAGGAAACGCTAATTTTCAGCTAGAAATTCGCACCCCAAAAATGTGTATGTGCCATTGGTGTGTGTAGGTGTGTGTGTGTAAATTTTTCCCAAGCAAGCTCACGCGCTCCCTGAATTCTTCCCATGGACCTTCCAGGGTTCTTCTGCTCCATGAAACCCAAGTTAACGAGCTCCACCCGAAAATGGGCGTTTTTATTCTCTGCAGGCTATTTATTTTTTAAAGAGTTATTTGCTCATTATAGAGTGAGCATGTGGGAGCAGGGGGAAGGGCAGAGGGAGAGGGAGAAGCAGACTCCCCGCTGAGCAGGAAGCCCCATGCAGGGCTCGATCCCAGGACCCTGAGCTCATGACCTGAGCCAAAATCAACAGTCTGATGCTCAACCCACTGAGCCACCCAGACGCCGCCAGCTTATTTCTGTCTTGGCTCCGAGGTGGGGCAGAGCCAGATTCTCCCCACTTCCACCTGGCCGCAGAAACTGACCCACTGGCATGGACTGTGGACTGGTCTCTGAACACCAAACAACCTTCCTTAACCCCCCAGCACCCCCCCCCCCCCGGGGCGTGGTGTTTGTGCAGCCGCCTGCGGAGGGGAGTGATTCAGATCCAGGACAAGCCTGTCATCCTTGCTCTGATTCTTAAACCTCGTGGCTCATTTCCATCTGTCCCGCCACGACGCACTCCGCACTCCGATGAAGCCGGGGTGGCTGAAACGTAGGAGACCCTCCCCGAGTATAGACGGTCGTGTTCCTGCCCCACCGAAGAGAGGAGACACACTGCCTGCTTCATAGCGTTGTTTCATTTTTCTCATCTGCAAACAAGCTTTGGATCGCCAACCTTTAATTAAGATGCAGTTTTCTTGTCAAAAGCAATGTGTTCTAATAAATACCATCTGAGCTGGGGCGGGGGTGCCACAGAAATTATAACTGTAGCTGAAAAACCATGAAGGCCTTCTGGAAGGGAATAGTTTCCATCTGCTTTGGAGAGGAGGACACGCCTCGTGGACCATGATCCCTGGCTTCAAAGCCAAGCCACTGGGCCGGGGGTTCTTCCTTCTCAAGAGAAAGGCGGGCAAAGAGAGGTAGGGCGTTGGCTTAAATGACCCCCACCCTGGCATTTTGACTTTAAAATCAAGAAGGTACAGGGCATGAGGTGACTGCAGGAGAGACCCATGGGCTTTGAAGGAGGATGTTTCTAGAAAAGAAAATGTTTCTGCAGACTGACATATCTTAGTATCCCTGTGACCACCCCTCACCCCCACCACTTAGAGTTGCCAGATAAAATCCAAGATGTCCAGTTACATTTGAATTTCAGATGAATAATGAATCGTTTTTTGTTTTGTTGGGGGTTTTTTTTGGTGTGTCCCGTGCAATATGCTAAAAATATACAAAAAACATTATCTTTTTTTTCTGAAATTCAAATGTAATGGAGTGTCCTGTATTTGTTTGCTAAATCTGGCAACTCTACCACCACTCAAACAGGATTCTGGAACCTCTCCTTACAAAGAAATGCTGGGCCAGCCTGGGACACATTGAGGTCAGCTTAGAGAGATCTTTACAGTCAGCACAGTGGTTAAGAATGTGAACTTGGGAGTCTTAAAGACTTAAAGTGGCTTCCAATCTGGAGCAGACGCTGCCTAGAGGGTTGACCTTGAGAAGGTTCCTTGGCCCCCCCAGATCCTCACGTTTGTTCTCTGCAGAATGGGGAGACTGAAAATCAGACTGAGAATGGGGACGGCTGATATTCAGCCAATATCCAATGGGACAGGTTTGTACTGGTTATTTAAAAATTAGAGCACTTCCCAGACCAGTTGCTAACCAGCCTCCCACACCCCCATCCACCTTGCCAACCACCCTGGCTTTTCCCCTACTTCCCCCAAACTCCACCTCTCTCATCTTCAATAAATACCTGGCACAGACAAGGGTACCCAGGGCTCTGCCAGGTGCCTTTTCTAATTGGCAGGTGTCATGGTTTATGGATCATTACATAGATTGACTATCACTCCTGTTAGGAATACCCATCCTGAAAGGTTGTTTAAGGGTTAAATGAAATGATATAGAAGAACTGCGTGTTTTAGGACCTGGCCCATAGATCACACACATACACACACGGTGAATGAATGAATCCATATTCTACTTATAAGGAAGAAGCCTTTTTTTGTTGTTGTTTTCTTTGTGCATAAAGTTCTCTCTCTCTCTCTCTCTCTCTCTATCTATCTATATATACACACACACACATATATATATAGACACACACATATATGATGTGTGTACTAGAATCACAAATTACATCAGTTTTAAGAAATCATAAAATTATTCTAGTTCTAGTTCAGTTCCTTCCCTTTAACACAGAGGAAAACTGAGATCTGGCTTAATTTACTGACTTAATCTAAACACGGCCAACTCTATGCATTGGAGGAGAATGGTTTTGAGGAATTGCTGGAAAGGTATTTTGCTCAAAAATATCCCTTTTATCCACCCACCATAAACCTGAAATTCCACCATTAGCATTTTCTCCATCTTTTAAAATCAAAATCAGGTATTTCTCAAAGCTCCCTCTCTTTAAGCTTGCTATGACCCAGGGTCATCCTGAGAGACTTGAGTGCTGGGCAGATGGGGAAAAGGGGTGGTAGAAAGGCGATTCTAAAAGAAGCTGAAAGACACATGTGGCCAACTTTAAAACTTTGTGACAGGCTGGCTCTGCATTAAATTGTCCCACTGAGACAGTTGTACATTTGTAATGTTGCATAATATAGAAGGACAAAAAGCATAAATACTAACTGATCATTTCATTCAAAAGAACTCCGAGGAGAAAGCCAGACCCCTTAATGCTGTCTTATGCTAAACAAAGCTAAAAGCCTCTCTTAAATCGTTGGCCAAGGGTTTTTCGACTGGGTGGATGAAAATGTTTTTCACAGATCTCCAAAGCACGGATGGTAAAACAAAGCCTCGAAATGTCCAGGGGCAAAAATGTAGCCGGGACTGTATCTGTTCATATACACAAATTGGTTCCGCCACTTGGGTGAGAGCTGTAACTGTTGGAGTTCAACATCCCTTGCATTTGGATGTGTCCTTATCTGCTGTCAGTGAAATTCAGCCCACCTATGTGTTATTTTGGGGACAGTTGGTGAGAGCTAACCGGTTGCTGGGATCAACTAGACTGTTTTCTCCAAAACCAAATAAACACAACCCCCTCTGATAATTTGATTGGTTTGGAAGATCTGCATCTAAGGAAAGGAAGGAAACTTCTAGAAAACCAGGGGATAAAATTCTGGCGATTTCTTCTAATACCAATATTTGTGACTTATTAATTACCAATGGGTGATCACTAAACACAGAGAGATTTTCCCATCAGAGTCTAATTAGTTTCATTGTCTTCTCTCTGAGTTCTATTGTATTCCACTCTACCCATCGGCTGCCTGTTTTAATTAATTTTGCACGGCATTCAAAGGTTTTGCTTTTGTGCTTCTCCGTTTGATTTAAATTCCTTTCTGCAGATAAATAAATAAATAAATATCAAAGCTAATGAGGCTCTGAAGATTTGAGATGTAAATATCATATGCAGATTCCTTTTTGGGTCCCAGCTCAGCGGAAGACCAAAAATAACACTTGGAAGTTTGATTAAGAAATCTCAGGCTCCCCTTTCCAGGCCTCCCTCCAGACAATCCTTCTGCTGGCAAATTCAGTTATTTGACAAAAAATCATGCCCCACACACTCAAAACCCCAGAAGCAAGTTCCTTTCAAGAAGAGCTCAAACAGGCATAAGATTGTGCTGAGCTACTGAAGATCCATCTCCAACCGACTGATTCGGGTCTATCCTGAGAGGTTTCTATCTATGTGTATGTGTGCCTTCGCACGTATTCACACACTCATACAAACACACATCTTTTATACACATGCACACCCACAAACACACACACCACAGATACACACACACAAGTTCATACGGACACACAGACACATTTTACATACATGCTCACACATACATACACCAAATGCACACGTGCACACGCACGCACTTTCATGCACATTCAGACACATGCACAAAATCACACACACGCAAAATCATACACACAGACACTCACACAAACGCACACACTTTCTCATACACATCCACAATACATTATCACACTCACATGCACACAAACTCGCACTCCTAGCCATACACACACGCGCGCATCATCCACTCATACACATGCACTCATTCACCCTCAAATCCACACACGTGCACGTGCACACACGCACACATTCTCCCACACGTGTGACACACGTATCATGCTTTGGCCGGTCCAGCTTTCCTGTTTCAAACCTCTGTCTTCAACGACCTCCCAAAGGACACCTCTGCTAGATATGCCAAGACCCCCCCGCCCCGTCCTTTGAGGTGCAGGGCGGGCTACACAGTTATTAAACTGTATCCAAAGAGCCCTGACATTGTGCAATCTGCTTTTACCCGGGATATTTGTATCCTTTACCGAGAAAGTCTGATTCATTTCCCAGAAATGTTCATCTGCTATTAATCTTTCAGGATATAGTTAGTGTTGTGAGATTTTCAGATATTATTTTCGGGTGGCAGGGGGAGGGGAGGGCGGATTTCACATGTCTGTCCCCTGGCAGTTTCTGAGCTTACTCAGTGCTTATAAGCAGCTCAGAATTGTATGACTGCATTTCCATGCAAGGGACTTACAATCATGTTTCATTAATTCAACGTGAATGAAGCCTCATTTCTGGCCTTGAGGAGCTTAAGATTTATGTGAAATTAATAACAGAACAGATGTCTTCACAATTTGGTTCCTCTGGAAAAAAAAAAAAAAGGAACCTGATTACTTTGAAAACTTCAATGCTTTAAAATGCAGACCCAGGGAGTTTTTACTCCAGGGTAAAGAGTTATGCCTTGATATCGTCCACATCGCAGAACTAAGTGGAATTTAAATGTCAGATTTATATTAAATAGTCATATTCCCCATTATGACATATAATAAACAACAGCTTATTACTTTCATTAATAAGATATGTTGGACATTTAAACTAAAGCTTCCAAGATAAAGCCGGCACCTCATAAGCAGGAGATACTGGGGAGGTGTGGGGAATAGGCAAGCAGCCTGGTTTTTAGCTTGGTTTCTGATAATTTAATCATTGATTCCTCCTAGGAAAACAAAATGCATCTGTGCTCACACAAAACTCACCACTTTATAAAGGAGTTGAGTCATCTCCCGCAGACTTGTGTGCCGAGGGCCAAATGCTCTCCATTTCATAGGACATTTTAAGTCTTGCCTCTTTATTTTATTTTTTCCTCTTGCCTGAAATCCTTTCCCTTCATCTAGGCTTCTGTAGCAATAGGTGCCTCTCCAGCTGAATGTTAACACTCCTCCAGGCTCAAATGTGGCTGCAGACCAGTGGGGGCTGGGTTTTTTACTTCCCGAAGCCCAAAGAGGGCAAGTGTGAGAGAAAGCTCCCCCTCATGGGGCGGGTTGTTCTGGAGGTGGGAGTGAGAGAGCTGAGACCCCCCTGCCCCAGGAACCAGGCAGTTCCCCTCCCTCTGGCAAAGCAAGTTAATGAGGGTCGCAGAGGGTGGGAGGTGTCAAATGGCAAAGCCCAGAGTTAACTATTAGCTTCCAGAATCCGTTCCCTATGACCACTGTGATGGTTCTCTATTCCAAACCAACCATGGGGGCTGGACTTGGAACCTTCCCCTATCTATGTGTGTGTGTGTCTACGCACGTATTCACACACTCATACAAACACACTTTTATACACATGCACACTCACAAACACACACACCATAGACATACACACACACAAGTTCTCTTGCCCCACGAGAAAACAAGAACATTGAGCCAAATAATCTGAAAGCCCCTCACTTTAACACACTCCGTCTAATTGTTGCCTTTCCTGACCTTTGTTCTCTTATTTCTCTTCTTTCCCTCCCTTCTTCCACACCTAGACTGGATTGGGGATCCCATGGTCTAGTCATCTCTGCTGACTGACCCACGGACGATGGTCCAGAGAAACTCGACGGGGATGTGACCGGTCCCAGTACTTCCTAAGGGTGTGTGGCCCTGGGCAAGACACCGAGTAAGTTGGAGCCTCTGTCTCCTCAGCTGAAAGGGGACAGAATCACCCCCATCCAGGGCTGTTGTGAGGATGCTATGAGCTAATGTGTGGAGAGTGCTTGGCACCAAGGACGCTCTCCACAAATTGAGCTACTATTAGTATTATACAGCTCCTGGAGGGGTGATGAGCCTTTCAGAAATTTTCAGGTTTGAAAAGATTATACAACAAACCTGCCATCTATTACCCAACATCCCTGAGTGGGGCTCTGGAGCAACGTGACACAGTCAAACTCATTAATATCTCTGCATCACAGGATGGGTCACCACTTCCTTCTCCCCATGGGGCACCAGGCACGGCAGGCCCTCACCATGCTGGCAGTTCGGCACTGTCTTCTGGCAGAGGGGGGCACCTGCGGTGGAAGTCTTGTGACCCAGTTCCCTACAGCCAGCCCTGCTCACTTTAGAGAGGCTCACAGGAGCTGTGAAGCTTTGGGATTCCTGAGCTGAAAGGTGCCTGATGATCGTGGCTTAAGTCAAGACTAAGTCACTGGGCTCTAAGTGATGGAAACCCAAGTCGAATAGGATTCAGCAAATAAGGGTGGTAACAATCCCGTTTACTAGCTCATGCAACAGAAGAGTACAGAGGTGGATTCAGGTGCTCTGACAAGGTCCCTAGGACTCAGTTTCTCTTATCTCTCTCCTTCACTTTTGATTGTGTTGGCCCCAAACTCAAGCAGATGCTTCCCTCATGGTGACAAAATGGCTGCCAACAGCCCCAGCTACACACGTTTCTGAGGTTGGGTCCCATAAAAAACAGCACATACTTCTGCCCAGAAATCTAAACAGCAGCTATCAGGCATCTTCATCGCTCTGATGGAGTCCCTTGTCCATCATGGAACCCATCACAGTGCCCAAGGTTACACGTCCACCTGGACCTGGGGATGGATTCCTCTTGGCCCAACCTGCCTGGACTTGAGAGTGGGGGATTCTGAACGGAGGCTGGGGCTGGGGACAAAACTACAGATGCCTATTACTATGGTGACCTCTTTTTTCATGCTGAAGGGATGACAGCCCTTTCATTTCATGAGGGGGTAACAAAACTAAGGGAGGAGAGACTTGGCCAATCACCCAGCAAGACGCTGGCAAAGCCAAGACTCTGAGCTAGTTGTCTCAGTTCAGGAATCCCTTTGCTACACCACCAGGGCTGCCAAAGTGGGGGGGGGGGACCAAACCCCCAGGGTTCCAGCCTGCTCCAAAGCCTTCTTCCCAATTTCTATGTCTCCTCAACCCTCTGGCTGTGGGGAAGGGGGGAGACATGAGGAGAGCCAACACTCTAACAAGCAAACACGTATACACACACACACACACACACAGAGCATGAATGAGGGTCAGCACCCTCCTGCAGCAAGTTTGCTCTGAAGTGTCTATAATTTCCCTTTTCTTCCTCTCTTGTACGTCCCACACCGGGGACAGGCCTCTACTGAGACTGATGGAGAGTTAGCGCTCAAACCATGTCACTGTTACTATGACTGTTGATGCTTACATTATTATGATTATTTCCAGTACTATTATTTACTCTCACCTACACTCTCCTTGGCCACACCTATTCATTTACCCACAAGGCACAGATGAGTAAGGACAGGGGGAGCATGAGGGGGAGGGAAGAAGAACCGCAGAGTTGACTTTTTTTTTTTTAAGATTTTATTTATTTATTTGAGAGCGAGAGACAGAGATATCAAGAGAGAGCACGAGTAGGAAGGAGAGGGAGAAGCAGGCTCCCCGCCGAGCAGGGAGATTGACGTGGGGCTCGATCCCAGGACCCTGGGATCATGACCTGAGCCGAGAGCAGACGCCCAACCGACTGAGCCACCCAGGCACCCCCAGAGTTGACATTTTTAACAGGAGCCGAAGCCTGAAATTCAGCAAAGGGTGGGAAAGCCCTAAGAATTCCTATTGGGGACCTCTTTCCAACATGCAGACGACTTCCTCATCCATCACCTCATTGGATTCTTAAAACACAAAGACAAAACCAACCCTGTAAGTGAGGTCAGGAGGGAAAATGATCTCCATTTACAGATGAGGAAACTGAGCCTGGAGCTTCAAAGATTTTCCAGGCACTCACTAATGGAACCAGAATAGGACCTGAATCCTGGTTCAGGTGCTTTGTTGCTAAATGCGCATGTGTATGCAGGCAACGCACAGCACGTCCACACACGTGCAAACTGTTGGGAATACAGACTATAGAGATCCAAATAAACAGAAGGATATAAAAGCCTACAAGAGAACAAACAGCCTGTAGGGCCTTACATGACTGATGTCTTGATTCAACCTGGTATAAAAGTAGCAAAATCTCCCTGGGCTGAAGGTGTGTAAGCCCCATATGAAATAAACCCCCTTCCCTACCCACCCCAACATGTCTGTTCTCAGCTCTTCACTTGTGGTCCACCCTAGACCACCACTCTGACCCCCTTCCTGCCTCCCTCCCTCATAATCTCCGTGGTGACCAAGAGGTTTCTCTTCATCTTGCTGATTAGAACTTTATTCAATTCAATCAGCATTTTCTGATCATGAGACAAGAGACAGTTCTCACTTTCCCCATTTTACTGACCAGGAAACAGGCACTCAAGGAGTGGGTGCAGTGTCTATGGCAAAGAGTATGGAGGTTCCTCGAAAAATTAAACATAGAACCACCCTATGATCCAACAATCCCACTTTTGGGTGTTTATCTGAAGGAAAAAAATCACGATCTCAAAAAGATACAACACCCTCATGTTTATTGCAGCATTATTTACAATAGCCAAAACATGGAAACTATACCTGGGTTCATTGACAGATAAATGGATAAAGCAAATACAACACACACACTGGAATATCATTCAGCCATAAAAAAGAAGGAAATCTTGCCATTTGCAGCAACATAGCTGGAACTTGAGGGCATGATGCTAAGTGAAATAACTCAAATAGAGAAAGACAAATATTCTATGATCTCACTTACATGTGGAACCTAAAGAACCCCAAACATACAGAAAGAGCTAACAGAACGGTGGTTGCCAGTGGTGGGGGGTAGGAGTTGGCAAAATGGAATGAAGGGGGTCAAAAGATTCAAACTTCCAGGTATAAGGTAGATAAGTCCTGGAGATGTCATGGACAGCATGGTTCACAATACTGCATTGTGTATTTGAAAGTTGTTAAGAGAGTAGATCTTAAAAGTTCTCTAAAAAAAAAGTTCTCATCACAAGAAAAAAAATCGGTAACTACGTGTGGTGATGGGTGATGGATATTAACTAAAATTTTTGTGGTCATCACGTCCCAGTATGTACATATATCAAACAATCACGTTGCAACACCTAAAAGTAATACAATCTTATATGACCATTATATCTCAAAAAAGAGTTTAAGTAACTTGCCCTAAATTATAGAGCTAGATTTCACCATTTCTGCCTGTCGATCTCTGGTCCTGATATTTGATTCTACTCAATCTTTCTCTTTTTGAACCTGGGAAGGCAGGATGTTCAGGTCCTATCCTTATAAAAAGTGGGAAGAAAAGTGGTGTTAGTTCTCTTCAGCCTGAGGTTGTGAGGGGTTTGGAGTGCAGAGAAGAAGAGAAAAGGGAGAATAATCTTTGTTAATTAATGTTTAACTGGATCCAAAATGTTTTTCCTTGAGCTAGAGCCTATATTGTCCACCATTATTGGAAAAATAAGTTCAAGCCTCAAGCCAACCATACTGGATATAGATGTAGAGGAATCTAGCTGTAGATGTCAATTCTATTTCAGTAGGTAACACATACATAAAGTTAAAAAAAAAAACAACTTCTAAGTCATGAAAAGTGTCTCTCACAGACATCAGCCCGCTACCCAATTTCTCTCCTCAGAGACACTGGCCTTAGTTTCTCATTAGTCTATCCAAAAAAAGGTGAAGCGTGAGCCAAGAGACTACTTATTTCTCCAAAACCTCCCCCCAACAATGTATTATCAAACTTTGTGATATTTGCCACTCTGATCAATGAAAAACAGTATTTTTCTTGAATTGCCTGTTCATAATCTTAAAAGATTTTCTGTTCAGTCATATGAGTTTTTCTTATTGATTTATAGGAACTCTTTATATATTCAGTAAATTCATCTCTGCATGATATGAAATGCAAATATTTCTTCCATATCTAGATAGCCTTTACTCTGGTTTTTTTTGTTGTTGTTGTTGTTATGCAGCCTAAAAATATTTCTTCTTAGGCTAATTGATCAATTTTTTATAGCTTCTGGTGTTTCGGTCATATTTTGAAAACTCTTACCCATTCTGAGATTATTTTAAAGTTCCCCCATATTTCCTTCCAATTCATTTATGCATTATTGAATGTATACAAACATGGATTCATCTGGAATTTATTTGGATATGAGTTGTGAGGTAGGGGTCCACTTTTATATATTTTCTGCATGACGGCTCAGTTATTTCAAAGACATTTATTCAATAAGCCATCTTTCCCCCACTTCTTTGAAATTCCAAAACCTTGGAACATTACAGCATTCTGCATTTATTTCATTGTTTGGAGGCTATCTAATTATTCCACAATGCCAGTATCACTCACAATGCTCATGGGAGCCATCTTGCACACGATGGAGGTGATACACATAAAACAATTCTGATAAGGAACAAGGGCTATAAGCATGCACCCAACGGAGAGCTACGCCAACACATGCTATCAATAAAAGCATGGTAGGAATACTTCCCATCGTGAACCTCTGATTGTGTGCAGGTTTTAGCCATGAAGTGGAAAAATTTGAATATCAAAACTAGACAAGAACTTGTAACACGGAAGGATGGAGGAGGTTCTCATGTAAGCTTAAATTCCCAGGACACGTGGATTCACCCCCAGCTAGGACAGCTTCTGGAATATGCTGTTAAAGTTGTGACTCTGTAGACATAACCGGACAATTGCCTTCCCACCAGCAGCGATGTTAACTTCTGGGACTTTCCTTGAGCTCGAGGTGATCCTGGGACCTCCTTCCCACAGGGGAAGGCCTGGGCGCCCTTTAATCTTCTTAGAGCAAAATCCACTGGGTAAAATTATAATTTGATATGGCTGCACTCAGCCAATAGAAACTCATAAACCGTCTTAACATCATAATGCATTGTGAAAAACGAATCGCTAAGTACCACAAAACATATGAGAACCCCAGGCTTCCATTCATCTCTAGCTTTATGCAAGGGCAGCATATTAAAGTGATTTCAACTTCAGAGCAGAGCTCCCTGAAGAGTGCTCTAGTCTTAATTAAAATGTCAATGAAATACAAAAGTGCATAGGGGACATTCTCAGAAACCATTCCCTTTTAACTTCGGCTGGATGGCTGCTCCTTCCCAAGCCTGCTACTCTGCCATGGGGGAGCCCTTGCCCAGACCCTTACCATCCCCATGGGAGGCCGGAGGGAGGTGGGCTGCAGATTCCTGCTTGAGGCGTCTCTGGATCTTGAGCTGCTGAGTTGAAAGCATGGATTAACACTACTTGGGTGCAGAGCCCAGAACTGCGGAATAAGGGGTGGGCTGGATAGGTGGGGGGGAAATAAGAGAAAACATCAGCTTCCAACCAGTTGGGTGCAGCATCAGAGAACTGAGGGAAACAAGAGGGACATGGAAATTTTTTTTTAACTAAGGAATTGAAAATGCAGATACCTATGGGGCTAAGCAAGTGACATGATTGAGGATGTAGGTAAGGTGCAGGGGAGGAGGGAGTGGTGGGGATTGCCATGAGCTAGAAATCATCGTCCCCTCAAAGGGGCACTTGTTTCTCAGCTTCAGGACTGTTTACGTGTGGGAGTGCAAACCCGGTATCACTATGCCTTCTGAGTTTTTTTAAGGAAAATCCAAAAATCTGCATTTTTCAAATGTGAAATCTCATGATTTTGTATTGACTACTTATTAAATATTTAAATAATATTTATATTTGTTAATATTATTTTAATATTAATATTTATTATTATTCAAATATTTAAAATCTTTGCATGGATCAACATATGACCAATATAAAATACGTGTGGATGAATTTCGGTCCTGAGAGGGGACTATTAGGTCCCAGGCATGTCTCTTCCTTAATCTCTATATCCATCCATCTATCCATCCATCCATCCATCCATCCATGCATCCATCCATCCATGCATCCATCCATCCATCCATTCATCCAACCATGCATCCATCTATCCATCCATGCATCCATCCATCCATCTTCCATTGAATATTCACCAATGCCTCCAGGTGCAAGTGAATATGATAGAAACAGAATGAGTCTAACTACAAGTTCAGTCTTATCTCCAGTCTCATTCTGATTGTATCTTTGCTTGAGAGAGGAAGTAGCCAGATACAATATTTAAATAATACTGTGTGTGTTTTAAGCACAGACCAGGAATTAAAAGGCAAGCTTTTTGATAGATCTACCTTGGCTTCTAAGTTGCACATGACCTTGGATTCATGCCTTCCCTTCTTTCTCATAGCACAAGCCAAAGAATCTTTTATGACACTTTTCAATTGTCACAGTGACCATTTCTGGTCTGGTTCGTGACCTCACTTCAAGCCCCAAGCCAGTGGTCAATTTTGTGTTGACATCCCCTCTGGTGAGCTGGCCTTCAGAGGGTCGCCTGCCTGAATCATGACTTCCTCCCTGTGTCTTGCCAGGACCGTAACCTCAGGAAAGGCCTCCATCATTGTGGACTTGCTACATTTTATACTTTTAGGCGAAGGAGAAAGAGGCATCCACCATCTCCTCAGAGATAAGTGACAGCCTGGACTGCAGTCAGAAAAGCTTTTGCTAGGAGGGGAACTTCCTTCTGTGTCCCCAGGTCTCCTTGGGCATGGCGGGTGGGGGGGGGGTTCTCGTAATAGCACGAGCAAGGCAGGCCCTGCTCTGTAGGTGGTGGCCTTCCTTGTTGTTGAGGTGAGGACCTTGGGAAGAGGCCAGTCCTAACTATACCCCACCTGATGCCACTAATACCTTGTGAGAGCAGGGACCTTGACTTGTCACTTCTACAACCCCAGGGCCCAGCACAGAGACTGCACATAGCAGGTGCGACTTTGCTGGGTAACTGGCCCACTGGGGGGAAAACCATTTTGTTGAAGGGGAATTAAGGATCAGAGAAGAGAAGGGACTTGCCTGAAGCCTGTTCCTCCCTTCTCCCTCTTACTATCTTCACACACACACACACACACATACACACACACACACAGACGCACTCCCATATGCCCCTACCTTCAGCTCCCAGCTCCCAGAGGCCTCCCGCTCAAATTCACTGTCCCCGGGTGCAGGATGATGTCATTTCTCTCGCACCTCTGTCAAAGGAACCCAGTTCGTGCGTTCGTGCTAAATACTTGACTGTCCCTCAAGCTGCCCATTGGGAAAAAGTGTCCCCATTTAGCAAGGATCTCTACCTAGAAAGACATTTGCATTGACCCAGGGAAGTGGGGGGGTGCATAATTCCTGCCATTCCTGAAGTCCCACCTTTGAGGAAGCATTTACTTCCCTTGAGGCACAAGGAGGGGGCTCACCTGTTGGTGGGCGCAACCAGCCTTGACCTTGGGCTGACTAATAACGCATTGGCTCAAATATGTCTGGGGTTGCAAAACTGCAACATAGCTTCTGGGCTCTTCTGTATGAAGAGTTCAGGATGTTACTCCTAGATCACGGACGCCTGCTTTCTCTGTGCCTGTTTTGCTAAGTCTGAAGTTCCTGCTCTCCTTATCTGCTTCTCTTTTCCCGTGTGTCATAGACTGGGGACCTGCATATTCTCCTGCACGTATTCACGGGGTCCGAGCCTTTCGGGCTGTGTTTTCTGATCATCCAGCCTGGGGTCTTTCTTCAACCGTTTTTCCAAATGTGTGGATCGGCCTCTTCTTCAGCGGATAACTTGGCCGTGATTTAACATTTATGTTCTTTCAACTGTGTCAAACGCTCTCCTTTCATGGGGCTAGCCGCCCTTTTTGAGAGGTGGGAATGCGGAGAGAGGCTTGGGTTTGCTCTGCTCTCGTGTGCGCCTGTTGCTAAGAAATAGTGTCTGTTTTGTTCATCTTATCTGCCTCTCCAGCTTTCGATCGATAGCAGAGTGTGTGTTTCTTCTATAAGAACTAACCACATTTATTCAACAGATTACACATTAATTTCACCATCAGGACATCATATGAACAGATAATCTACCAAAAAAGAAAGAAAGAAAGAAAGAAAGAAAGAAAGAAAGAAAGAAAGAAAGAAAGAAAGAAAGAAAGAAAGAAAGGAAGGAAAGAAAGAAGGAAGGAAAGAAAGAAAGAAAGAAAACCGTTCTGGATTTCTTAAAAAAGTGAATTTAATTATAAGTAATAACATGTGCTGGAGAATTATAATTATGAGAAGTCATGTTCTGTAAGTCTGAAATGACAGATTATATTTCAAAGACTTATTGCGGAGGAATTAAAGGACCCAATTTATTAGTTGTAAATTTATGATTATTGCAGCTTTGCTTGAACACACACACACACACACACACACACACATGATCACAGCATATTCTAGCTGGATTTAGTATGCCTAATCCTTTCGACAAGAATCGTCTTTTGCACCAAAAGCTGCCACCCCATTAATTTGTTTGTGAGACAGAAACAGGCAACTAATCTTTGTCTTCTGATCCCTGAATGGCAATAATTTCAAGTAGTTTATGGGCATGTTTTTTGTGTCCCTCCTCCCATCCTCGCAAAGTGATTAAAAAGTTGACATGGATCAGAAAACAGAAATGCTGTTGTCATGGAGGAAATGAAGAGGGTTTTGTGGGTATTGGGGCGGGGGGAGTTGGCAGAAGCTGCAGAAGACCTGGGATCAGGCTGCGCTTATTCACAACAACAAATATTTACTGAGCAGCTACTACGTCCCAGGCATCGTACCAGGCATATTCGAGGGGTTATCTCAATTAAGCCTCTTGGGACAACACCCCCCCAAGGGAGATAACTTATGAATTTATTTTACAGATGGGGAAAAACTGAGGTTCAGAGAGATCATCGAGCAACTAGCCCAAGGTAACTGAGTTTTATGGAGCCGGTCCTTGAATGGCCCAAAGCCTACATTGTAAGCACAGCTCCCCATTCCTGGCCCAGGTGGGACTCACAGGCTCACTGGAGGGAAGGAGAGTTGTGGGCAGTGGCCTGAGGTGAGAGGTCTGTGTGTATAGCGCTCTAGGAGACAGGGGAAGAGAAGGAAGGATTCGTGGTGCTAGGTCAGGATGGGGAGGGTGGCGTCGGGGGAGACCCAAGAGGATCAGGCAGGACTCTGTAGACCGTGACATCGAGCCAAGCCCTGAAGGATGAGTAGGCTTCTCTGGGCAGAAGAGAAGCATTACTAGCAGAAGGAATAGCCCGTGAAGTAGACAAATTCTGAAGTGGACAAAGAAAGTGTCTTGTGTTTGCAAACATGGGAGGAGGTCTTATGGTACAAGGCAAAGCTGGGGAGGAGGGGGGTGAGACAGAGACAGGAGGTAAGCCTGGACTAGTCATGGAGAACGTCCTCCAGCTTAGACCTTCTCCTGTAGACAAGTGGGAACCATAGATGGTTCATGAACATGAGTTGGTGGTCTTGGGGAAAGACGTAGGCAACTCTTTTGCCTACAGGTGGGTAACGTAGGCCGGGGCAGGCTGTAGAAGCCAGAGAAAGCACACCTTATCAAAAGAGGCAGCCACTCCTTGGCTCTAGTCCACCGTGGACAGAGAACCTGGATCTCCCAGCTTGTTACAAGAAGAAGAAATGTGGCAGATGGATTGCAGAAATAGTCCCACCTTTTTCTGTATTCATGCCCTTTGCAATGTGACTTGGTAGCTTGTCCCAGTACGTGTTGGAGTCTTCTTCCCCACCACTGGATCTGCTCATCGAAATCTCATTGGCTGTAACAGAGCCTGGCCTTCAGGTGGCCTTGCACACTTCCACTGTCTCCCTCAGGAGTCTGTCTCCACCCTGAGCACCAGCCCAGGCCTGCCTGCTGGGAGATCGGAGACCACGTGGAGTGGACCATGTGGCCGTCCCAGCCTGGCCTGCCTAGACCAGCCTACCCCGGCTGATCTGCCAGCTTTGCAGAAACAAGAGCGAGCCCAGACCCCGCCAGCCGGCCAGCCTATAGACTAATGACAAATAACAAACGTTTGCTGTTTCACGCCACTGAGTTTTGGAGTCTTTTGTTACATGGTGAGAGTTAACTGATACAATGATTAATTCGTATTTGAAGAAACAACTATGCTGATATCCTTCCCCTCCCTACCACTCCACCTCCACCCCCCTACACACACACACACACACACACAAATAGAGGGACCAGAGACTCAGTAAACATTTCTGGCTCAGCAAACATCCAAAAGGGTTCCGTTCTAAATTGCTGGGGTCAGGGAGAGGGCAGGAAGCCTAAGAGCAGGTCACACCCTGTCACCTGCTCTGTCCTTCCTGCAGGAGGTGCTGCTGACCAAAGGGGCCGCTGTGGCCTCAGTCCTCAGTCCCCCCCACCCACGCACAGCCACAGGGTCCACCTGCGCTCTGTGCAGGTCCCAATCTAGCCATGTGTCCCTCAGCCCCAACCCCCCCATGCCATGTCTGGGGCTGCAACACCCAAGGGCTCTGAGCCCCAAGCATTTGAATCTGAAATCTCTCCCTTTTTGGAGACCACATGGGTTGAACACTCTGTGGACCGGACAGAGCCCTCAGGCAGGCTGCACCCCGTCCTCCAGCCTCCCATGGGGCTACAAAGTTCTTACTGCAGGGCCTGCATCCCTGGCTCAGAGGACAGTGAGGCTCGGGGGGTCAGGGCAGGCTCTCAAGCTGGATCCTACAGCTAGATCTTCCTCCGTCCCCAAGGCCTTGCTGTTGTGTGAATTAGAAAGGCTCTCTCTGGGCAGAGGCCCCTCCAGCAGCCGCAGACAGACACAGCTGGTCAGGGCTGGTCTTGGCTGGGTGTAAGTCCCACTCAACCCCCCAGCCAGGGCCCTTGGTTTAAGGCTAAGCGTGACATATATCAGAACTTGAATCAGCCCAGGTCCTCCAGTTTGGAAGGTTTTTTCCCCTCCTCAGCCTTCAAGACCCAACTCCAGTGATGCCTCCTCTGGGAGGTCCTCCCTGATGCCCTCCCCTGACTGAGACTGTTCCTTCTGAAACTCTCGAAGCCCTGGGAGCCCCCCTCTTCAGCTTCTGCCTTGTCCTGAGGGTCCCTTGGCACCTGCCAGTCACCCCCCCACCACGTGAGCAAGGAGGGGTGCTCACCTGCCACCCACGTGGGTGCCCTTGGGCCATGAGGCAGGAGTCAAGGGGTGGGGAAGTGGTGCCTCTGAAGGAAGGAGGGGTCCTCTGGGAATCTGAATCAAGGGGAACCTAAAGGCATAGAAGGAGGCTGGCCTCCCCCTCTCCCACTCTGCACTGGGGGTGATGTGCCTGCGGTGAAAATTCCCCAGGAGCCGGGGCATTGCCCACAAGGTGCTCTGTGGACACCTCCCCATCCCTTTCCTAGGCCTCCCTCCTAGCTGTTCCTCTGCAATCCCACCGTAAATCCCTCTCGGATTCTGCCCCAGACGCACTTACTCCAGTGAGCCTCCACTGGGTGAAGGAAGGGGCAGTGGCTTGTCAACCCCTTAGTGCCGGTCACCGAGGGGGGAGGCAAGGACTAGGCGAGTTTGACGAGTGGGAACAGGACCTGGAGAAAGTTCCAGATTTGGAGACTGACTTGGGCATCCCAGTCGGGGCGCCAGGAGCCTGGATGGGTCTGTGGGTCTCTGGGCTGTGGCGGGGAGGGCAGTGGACTGAAGCCAAGCTAAGGGGAAGGAGGGAGCTGATGCCCTGGGTAGCAGAGAGGATCCAAGAGGCATCTGTGGCCAACCTGGGGGAGGGGGAGGTCGGGGTGGTACTTACAGCAAAGGGATTTTCTGGATTCTTAGAAAAACAATAGCCAAGGCTTGTTGCTGGGGCAGAAGGATTGGGGTCACCAGCTGGCTGTTTGGTACTGTGATTGGTTCCTGATGCTTCGGAATTCAAGGGCAAGAGGCACTTGGGGACACTGGCTAACCCTCGGGCTCCCTAGCCTTCTCCCCAGCCCCCACCCAGGTTCCACAATATGCAGGATGTTCTGATTGTCCATTTCCCCTTCCTTCTCACTTTGCTCTTCTTTCCCTGGGGGGTGTGGTGGGGATGAAGTCATAGAGCCATGGAGAGACCTCACAGGCACAGGAAATAGACAGATCATCTCAAAGCCCTTGGCTTCTCGTCCCTTTGCCTGAGCGCCTGCTGAAGGCAATTGCTTGCTAGTCATAGAGTGGGGTACAGGCCTGGGTTTGGGTGGGGAAGGGGGACATTCTGGACGGGGGCTGGTGGAATAAGACCATCCCTGCAGGTGAGGAGCCACGAACACACAGTCCTAGGGTCTCAGAAAGGGTAGTGTCAGAGACATCCCGGGGTTTCCACTGTCCTCAGAGCACAATCCAACTCCTTAGCTCAGCCAAACAGCGTCATCTGGCCCCACCGACCCCCCCCCAACTTCATCTCCCTTTATTGCCACACTGAACCCTTAGGGTTATTTGGGTGCAAGCCACAGAAATAAACCCTGACTAACTTAAGGGCAATGGGGGTTATCGGGGTGACGACAGAGGGTAGGACAAGAGCCTCACAAGGGTCAAGATGGGGATACCAGTCCATGGGGCCCCACAGCCAGCATGCTTGGGCTGCCAGCACTCTTTATGTTTATGTCACTCAAGATTTCATGGACATCCCATTGGCTGAGCCTAGATCACAGGCCCACCTGTAGGGCAGCCAGAGGAAGGCCCTGGCCCAAGAAGGCTTCAAGGACCCACTTGGCTGCCAGAAGAGCGAAGGCAAGTGTCCCAGTTTACCTTGCCAGCAGCACTGTCCTCAGTGGGAAGGACAGAACTCCCCCAGAGGAAGAGGGGACACTTGCTTGGTGATCAAACCCACAAATGTCCATTGTGCCCTTCACTCACTTTGCAACAGCCATACTGTCCTGCTTTTGTTCCTCAAATACAAGAAGCTTGCTCCTACCACAGGGCCTTTGCACTTGCCGTTCTCTCTACCTAGCACACTCTTCCGTCGGTTCTGCACATGTCTGGTTCCCTTTCTTTCTTTAGAACTCAGATCTAAAGTCAGTTCCCCTCAAAGCCTCCCACCCCACCACCCCTTCTCAAATTTTCCCCATCAGATCATCTTGAGACCATCCTTTGCTGGTCTTCCCACCATCCAAAATCACTTCATCTATGACTGTGCCTGCTTTGTGTTGCCTGTCTCCTTCCACTAGAATGTAAGCACCATGAAAGCAGTGACTGTAGTTAGTCATTGCTCTAGATCCAGTGCCTGGCGCAGGGCTTAATAAGCCTTTACCAGGTAAATAAGCAAATAGGAACAAAGAGACCCAGACAAGGGGCGGGCGGGCGGCCTAGCCAAGGACACCCAGAGAGGAGACCGTGATGGCATTCAGGGTGCAAAAGCCAAATGCTTCACCTGCTCAGGTGCACTGGGTGTCAGCTGGCTAGGAGCATGGGCTCCACAGCAGATTGCCTGGGTCAGCGCTCACTAATTGTGCCTCAGTTTCCTCATCTTGGAAATGAGAATCCCAGACATGAAGTGGGTGACTATTTTATTACTGAATAGGTGGGGAGCGGCTACAAATATATCGGCAGAAGTCCCTTTAAAGGCATGCTTCTCAAACTTCACCTTCCCCAGAGGTCTTAAGGAAGCATTCCCCTTACCCCCAAATACTGATTCAGTAGCTCTAAAGTGGAATCCTGGAACGTTCCAAGAACAGTCTCCCAGGGTTTTCCGGTTGAAGTTGATACGCTGTAATTGCGCCTTAGTGACACTAGATGGAGCCACGAGCCCAGAGAAATGGTCCGACCCGGGCCAATCGGAGTCCTGAGGCTGCGTCTCCAAGAGTGGCCACCAGATGGCGTAGCCTGTCTTCAGAAGGAGCCGCACCTCTGCGGTGCGGCAGGGAAAGGGATAGCCCCGCCTTACAGAATCAGAGGTGTGTGGGGTACACACACACGTTTCCCTGCTAAGGTGGGTTTTAGCAGCAAGGAAGAGCCCTGAGGCCGGGGGAGACCTAGTTTATTTCAGGGTGGTGGATTTCCAACCCCCTGTCCCAATCAGAGTCCCATCTGAGAGTGATCTCAGCACTTGCTCTCAGGGTAAAGGTTTTGCACTCAGTAGGTGCTCAACAAAAACTTGATCACTTAAACAGATGCACACACACACACATACACACAGGCCTGCTTGGTGAGGCCTGTGCAAAACCATCGGTATAAAGATAGCGATTGTCGGGCGCCCGGGTGGCTCAGTTGTTAAGCATCTGCCTTCAGCTCAGGTCATGATCCCAGAGTCCTGGGATCGAGCCCCACGTCGGGCTCCCCGCTGGGTGGGAAGCCTGCTTCTCCCTCTCCCACTCCCCCTGCTTGTGTTCCTGTTCTTGCTATCTCTCTGTCAAATAAATAAATGGAATCTAAAAAAAAAAAAAAAAAAAGATAGCGATTGTCTCATTATTAAGTGCCTACTGCATGCATGCCAAGCACTGTGTTAAGTGTTTAATACACACTAACAGATCCCCCCCCTAGCCCTGAGAGATGGTTATTATGATTATTAGACTCATAAGCGGAATGAGGCTCCATGGGGTTGTTCACATGGTCAGGAAGCCCTAGGCAAGCACTCAAGCGTGGTTCCAGAGCCGTCCTTCGCCTGGGGGTGGGTTCTGAGCAGCCTCCAAAGTAGGGGAGAGTCATGGACTAGCAAAGGGAGGGCACTGGGAGAACACTCCTGAGCAAAGGGGAAACCAGTGGGCTGAGAGTGGTGGAGAGGCGGGAGATGTTTGGCTGCAGGGGTGCTGGAAGGGGGTGAAGCCAGTGGGGGTGGGGAGCTGGCTGACAGACGACCCGGTCACTGGGGAGGTAGCAGTGACTGCAGGGGGAAGAGTCAATAGACTGAGGTTCCAGTGCTATCCTTACATGCTCTGTGTCCTTGGTCAAGTTTCTTAACTTCTCTGGGCTCACTTTCCCTCATATTCATAGCCCAGTCACGGGTTCATTGGGAGGACTGAGTACAGTGACCCATGTGAAGGTACCTGCCACAGTTCCCAGTTCAAAGTGAGCCCCTTGGGGTTGCCGATTTTCTTTCCCTTATCATGTGGTCTGAGCAAATCCTTCTCTGTGCCTCAATTTCCCCCATCTCTCCAGGGTGGCCAGGTAGTGTCGTGGTTGGTGCAAGGGTTCTGGTGTGAGAGAGCCCGGGGGTCTCCTGGTGCTGATGTTGGGTGTATGACCTTGAGCAGGGGTCCATCAGAGGCATCCACTCGGGGTGTGGCGACGGAGGCTGGATGCTCCTGCACCACCCAGTCGTGAATGCCGTTCCAGGAAGAAGACATGGCCTCGGGAGGGGCGGGGGAGGGGGACAAGGCACTTCTGCTAAGGCAGTTCCCAAAGGGTTGACAGTTGGCCTGCAGTATGTCAGCGGCTGGGGGCACAGGTCCTCTGATCCAAGGGGGATGCGAGCAGCACATCAGCCCACTCACTGCAGAGGCCAGATTAGAGTCCTCTCTGCAGCCTCCCTGACGCCGGGAGCCCCACCCTTTTTGAACACATCCAAGTACGGGGAGCTCACTACCTCCTGGTATTCTGTGCTTCTCTTCGCCTGCTCAAGCAACGGCAGGAATGTGGTCCCTTCCTCGATGATGCCCGGGAGCCTGCGGAGGCTGGATCTCTGCTCTGATACCTCGTGATGCCTAAAGAGGAGGAGCCGACCCCCAGGAGCCGAGGAAGGGGTGGTTCTCTGCCCGGCCTGGTGACATGAGGACAGAGAGGCAGGCAGACAGACTGACAGCATCCAAGTCCGTGATCGGCACAGCCTCCTCATCCACTGAGGACACGTAACCCCCCCCCCGACCCGCCGGGCTGCATCCCCCCTGCAGAAGCGGAGCCTTCCCAGATATCACATGCATTACCCAGGACGATTTTAGGTACAAGTAACAGAAATGCTACTCAAATTGGATTAAGTCTAAAAAGACGCATCAAATAAGAAAATCCAAGGCAAGATTAGTTTCAGGTAATGCTAGATCTGGGGGTCTCAACAAGTGTCCCCAAGTCTGTGTCTCCTGTTTCCCCCTCCACTCCAAGGCAGGCATTACCCCCTCAGATAGAAACCGCCAAGTGACTTCCGGGCCTGAAGGGGGGGGCGCCTGGGCCCCGGGGCAGGGAGGGGCCCTATCCCAAGCCAAGCTCGGGGGCTGTGAACAGAAGAATGGAGAAGAATGCTGAGCAGGCACAAAGAGCAGCACGGTTCCCTCCTGACCATCCCAGCCAGAGACCACACATCTGCTAAAGGCAGAGGGGGAGAGATGGGGGTGGGCAGGGAGGGAGCCCTGGAGTAGGCAGTGACTCAGGGACTCAGAGACCTCAACATTGGCGTGGTGGGGAGAATGAATGGCCAACGGGCAAGGTGGGGGCAGCAAGGAAGGAAGCCAACGGCCCACTTGTCTGTCCCTGCCCAGACAGGATCTCTAAGCTGCCTGAAAGTCTTTGTGTCCACCCAACTAGTCCACGAAAGTTCAAACATGGTCTTGCCTGTCCTGTCTCTGCCTCTTAGGGAGACAGCTGTCTCAGCCTACCTCATGGACACTTTAAGGCCTCATTCCACATTTTACCCCCACTGTTGGGAAGTCCTACCTGAAGTCTACCCTAAGTTTCTCCTGCTGTTGGTCACAAATGAACAACTCTGCCCTCAGACTCCCCAAAGTCTAAAGTGCTCTGTCCTCACTTCACTCCGCATGGCAGGAAGGGAAACCCAGGACAGAGTCCTGGCCTTTATAAGACAAGAGAAGCCACAGAGGTTTGAGTCATCCAAAATGACTTCTAGACAACCCAATTCAGAGCCCCCAGGTGCTCACTCTGGGCTTTCCTTTTATTCTGGGGACCACCCCACCACTGCCTCCCCTGGTTACTGAGCCTTTCTTTCCATGTCCCCACATCCAGGGGAGAATCATTAATTAATTCAACCATTTATTTGACAAATATAGTATCTCCCTTATGAAAAACCCTATTCTAGTGCAGGAGTTAAGAAACAAATAAGAAATTAAAGTAACAACATTGTTTCAAGACTATTTAACTTACAGGAAGGAAATAACACGGGTCGGGGGGGGTATCCTTCTGGGGGATGGTCAGTCCGGGAAGGCTTCACAGAGGAGGCTGCATTTGAGCTGAGACCTAACAGAAAAGAAGCGTGCAGGCCAAGGGGGACGGGTGTGTCAGTTGGATGGTCCAGGAAGTACATTCTAAGACGGAGTTGGGGGTTCTGTTTGCTCCTGCAGATGGTGCGCCAACCTCCCCCCACAAGCCCCACCCCTCCAGGAACGCATGGCTCAGCTCTGTGCCCTTGGCTTTGGGCTGGGGGACCCCAGCTAAGGATTGGAGGGAAGAGAACAAGATCAGGGAATTCATTCCTGGGTCCCTCCTCCTACCAGCATCAAGAGGGGCTCTTGGGCTGGCTGCTTTGTTCAAGGCACCCGCTCTGTGCAATTCTCTCCCCAGTTGGGTCCCTATGACCCCTGTCCTGTCACTCCTCTGGGCCTGCAGTGGTCACAGTCCTGGAGCTTCTGGCCCAGGTTCCTGTACCACAGACTTGCTTCCCCGGCACCCCGCCCACAGGCTTTGAATTTAATCCCTTTGTCAATAAGCTTTCCTAGAATTACCCTCCTCCAGGAGTGCCATCTGTCCCCTCCTGGGTCCCTGGCTACAGTGGAAAGGCCATGGCAGGTCAGGGAGAATTCTGCAGGCCGTGGCAAGGGAGTGAGGTTTTTCCTAAGAGCGGGTTTTAGTCGGCAAAGGGTTTTAAGCAGAGAGTAGCCAAGACTTCTGAGCCTCCAGGCCTGGAATCCACACGTCTGGGTCTGGGGTTGGGGTCCTGGCAGAACACTCAAAGGGACCTGGATTTCCTGGGCCCAGAGAAGGTCTTGCCTCTGTTCCTCTAGGGCTGTGCATCTTGACGTCGCTATACCCCAGCACCTGGAACCGTGCTCTGGAAGGTTTTCCCAAATGAATGAATGACTGATAGAAATTTATCCCATACCCTGGTGCCTCCTAATTATAGCCTGTCTTAATTTTCTAGGGCTCCTGTTTTAAGGCATCCAAAATTTATTCTTGCACAGTTCTAGAGGCTAGAAGTCCAAAATCAAGGTGTTGACAAGGGCCATGCTTCCTCTGTAGGCTCCAGAAAGAATCCTGCCTTGCCTCTTGCAGTTTCTGGTGGCTCCTGACGATTCTTGGCATTCCTAGTCATGCAACTGAGTCATTCTAATCTCTTAACTTGATTATATCTGCAAAGACTACAGCTGACCCTTGAACAGGGGTCAGGCAGGGGCACTGACCTCGCGTGCAGTCAAAACCCCAAGTATCCCTTTTGACTCCCCGCCCCCGCCGCCCCGCCACCAAACTCAACCACTAATCGCCTATTGTTGACCCAAAGGCTTATTGATAATATAACCAGCAAATGAACGCTCTTGTGATGTTATATGTATGTACTATGTGCTACAGTCTTCCAATAAAAGAAACTAGAGAAAAGAAAATGTTACTAAGAAAATCATAAAGAAGAGAAAATACATTTATAGTCCTGCACTGTATTTATGAGGGAAAAAAATCTGCACATAAATGGACCCACACGGTTCAAGCAGGGTCATGCTGTTCATGGGTCAACTGGATTTCCAAAGGAGGACCTGGAGGTCCTGGAGGTTAGGATTTGAACATATCCTTTGGGGGGAAGGCACAGTTCTCCCCACTATACAGCCCCTTTACACTACCTGTTTTAGGACTGGCTAAAAGATGCTGCAGTCCCAAACATAGCTCCAAACCTTGGCAGGTATTATGCAAAAGTTTGTCTGGTTGCTTTCGTTTTGTGGTTCCACCACACCAGCATGGGGCTACTAGGATTAGCACGGCGAAAGGGGTCCACAGGGAGCTCATGTGGTCACCAACAAGTCCATTACCACCAGACACAGCCTGTGCTCGCCTTGGGCCCCAGTTGCTGCGGGTCACTGCCACTCCTCCCTCATTTCTGCAGCTGATGCCTTCTCTAAATGGGCACCAGTCACCTACACTGGACCCCAATGCCCTTGGAATGTCAAAGCCACACAGGTGGTCAAGGGGCACAGTCAGGGCGCCTGGGGGGTCAGTCTGTTAAGCGTCTGCCTCGGCTCAGGTCATGATCCCAGGGTCCTGGGATCGAGCCCCACATCAGGCTCCCTGCTCAGCGGGAAGCCGGCTTCTCCCTCTCCCACTCCCCCTGCTTGTGCCCCTTCTCTTGCTCAAATAAATAAATAAATAAAATCTTTTTTTTTTTTTTTAAAGAGGCACAATCAAAGCTGCTCTCTGCAGAGGAGCCCCAAAGCTATGTTGTTTAGGCCCCCGTGTCTTACAAAGCCTTCTGGGAAATGGTGAAACCCTGAATGGGGCCAGCGATGTAAATGAGCCAGAGGAGTCACACGTGAGGCAACAGAGAACAGTGGGGACTGGGGCAAACCAGAGCCCACACCTCATCTAAACGGGGCAGCTGCCATTTAGCTCAGGCTACTGGCTACCATGTGAAAATTGGCACCCAGGATTGCCAGATCTTGGGGCATTTTTTAAAAGAAAGCCAGAAAGTCAGATTTCTACATGAAGTTGCCCAAGTTTCAAAATGCTGTTCAGGCTGGATTCAGCCCACAGGCCACGAGTTTGCAAGCCGGCTTTAGTGAGACAACTTTTTCCATCTCCCCAGCTCTCCACTCTGCAGCTTGCCTCTCTGGCTATCCACAGGACATGGACATGTGTCAAATGGGGGCAGAGCCAGGAACAATCCCCCTCCCCAACTGACCTCAGACTCACCCTCCCTCAAATAGCCAGGGCTTCTCCTGGGGGTCAGGCTGATGGGTCCGGCTCCCTCCTGGGGGGCTAAGTCCCTCCCTAGGGTCTCCTTTCAGATTGAGAGCTGGCAGACCCGCAGCACATGGCCGCCAGGCAAGCCTGGACATGTCTGAAGCCCACTGAGACCCAAGCTTCAGAGGCTTTTCCGGTTCTCAAGAGAAAGTCCAGACTTGTCACCATGACCCCAGAAGGCTCTCACTGGCAGATGGTTCCTGACCCTTGCAGCCTGTGACTTTGTCCCTGCTGACCCCAGTGCCATCTCTTTACCCTGCCCTCCCCCTACCCTTTTTAGATAGAGGGAACTTCCTTCTCCAGGGCATCTTGCTGTGTCTTCCCTCTCTGGACCTTTGCACGTGGGGTTCCCCGACTGTTTTTGAAACGTCCCCCGCAGGCCGACCCCCACCCAACACTCTCATGTCTCTCTGTAGGTAGTAGCTCAGAAGTCACACGTCTCTTCTTCCAGGAAGCCTTCCCTGACCATCTATACTAGTTTAGGGGCTGAGGACAGATGGTCCCACGGGCTGCTGGAGTTTCCCCTTAGCACTTAATTCTTTTTCCTGAGAGAGGGAGGGGACATGCATCAAGGACAGGGACCATAACTGCTGTGTTTCCAAGTGTACCCAGCATCATGCCTGAGGCCAAGCAAATGCTTTTTGCAGGAGGAAGAAAGGAAGGAATGAAATAGGGAAGGAAGGAGAGGAGGGACGGGAAGGGAGCTACCCTCCACTTTCCCTGTTTCCATCTCTCTGTCTCTTTCCTTTTCTGTCCATCTCCCTCCCTGCTCTCTGTCCTCATCGCCAAAGTTCTAAAATCTCGTCCTCTGACAATCAGCGCCGCGGATCATCTGTTTCTGAGTCGGCCTCCCCATCTTGGACCTGCAGGCCGTCCTGCCCTCGCCCCCACCGCAGGCGTCCCTCCGAGAACCGCGGCTCCCCAACCCCAGGACGTGGAGCGTCTAGAGGCGTCGCGCGGGCTGCTTCCCCGCAGGGGGCCCTGAGGCTGGGCGCCGGGCCGGGAGGCAGGGGTGGCGAGGTCGCGCACGGGCCGGGCACGCGGAGGCCAGGAGCGGCGGGCGGCGGGGCTCACAGGCGGGGGGAGGAGAGAGGAGAGGGAGGGCGCAGGGCGGGTGGGGGCTGGGGCGGCGCGGGGCGGGCCTGAGCGCGCCCCCCTCCCTGCGCAGCCCGCGCCCTCCCAGCCCAGCGGGCCACATCTGGCGGCTGCCCCCTCCCTTGTTTCCGCTGCACCCAGACTTCCTCCGGCGGTGGCTGGAGGCTGCGCATCTGGGGCCTGAAACATACAAAGGGGCTGCCAGGACGGGCGGGAACGCGCGGCGGCGGCGGCGCGGGCTGGGGCGCGGGGGCCGGACCATGCGCCGCTGAGCCGGGCCAAGCCCAGGCCACCGAGTCGAGCGGCCCCCTCGGAGCGCAGCGCCGCGCGGCGGAGCAGGCGCCAGCCAGACGGCGACGCGGCCACACGCACCGAGCCAGCGATCCCCCGGGCGACGCGCGGGGCCCGGGAGCGCAATGACCGAGGCGCGAGGGGCCCGGGGCGCGCTCGCCGGCGCGCTGCGGGCGCTCTGCGTCCTGGGCTGCCTGTTGGGCCGCGCCGCCGCCGCGCCGTCGCCCATCATCAAGTTCCCTGGAGATGTCGCCCCCAAAACGGACAAAGAGCTGGCTGTGGTGAGTTGCAGCGCCGGCCTCTGGGAGGCAAGTTCGGAGAAACTTCGGAGGATGGCGGGGGGCGGGGGGGGGGGTCTTTGGTTAGCGCCCGAACAGCCACCCCCGAGGTGGGCACGCGGCCTGGGGAGGAGCTTCAGGAAACGGCTTGGTGGGGGTGGGCGCGGGGGGGGGTGTCTTTGGTTAGCTGAGGGAGGGATCTCTTTTGCAAACCGTAGGGCAGCCTTAGAAATGGGAGAAGGCTTTTGATAAACAACCTGGCAACTTTCGGACCCGCAGGGTGGGCGAGAAGCCGGTGGTGGTAGGGCAGGGGATGCTTTGGCAAACAGCTGGAAGGGACCTCTTTTGTAAATAACGGCCGCATTGTCTAGTATCCGGGGGATCTGGCAAGGGGGCCGCTTTGTAAACAACTTTTGGACACATCTGGGGGATTGGCTAACCGGCCCTTGGCAAGCGTCTTCGTGGGCCTTTGGCCAAAGGCCTGAAAGGGGTCTCTTTTGGAAATGGAGCATCTTTTGAACCCCTGTGAGACTTTGGGAAGAGGGTCCTTTGGCACACGTGTGGCTAGGAACTCAGGGCAAAGCAGAGCTTGGCCAAAGTCGAGGAACCTTTGGCATACATCTGGAGAGAGGCCCTGGAGGGGATCTTTTGGCAAGTTGTGGAGGGCAGGAGGGAAGCAGAGAGCGCATCTTTTTCAGCTGGCTCAGTAGACCAGTTGGCCAGGAGGGTCACCTCGGGAAGTTGCACCTCGGAAAGTTTCCTCGAACTTCTCCAGAGGGGTTGGAGAACGGGAGGAGAGAACTGGCTGGCCAGGCGCAGGGAGGGGCAGGCGCACGGGGGGCCCTGGCGCGTGGGGCGGGGGCGGACGGAGCCCCGGGCGCTGGGGCGCGGGTCGGAGCGCCGCCAGCCAGCCCTCACTCCTGGCGGGACTGTGGTTCAGAGGTTGTTTTGCCAGCGCGCGCCGCTGGCTGGAGGAGCTCCCCCCTGACCGACTGCAGTGTTACACAAGGGGGCTGGGGGCATCAGAAGGGCACTTCCTCTCACCCTGCGAGCGCCTCGGGGTCGGGGACCCCTCCAGATGCGCTTTCCAGCCTGCAAGACATCTGCTTGCAGACTCCTTCAACCACCCCAGAAATCTCCTATTCTCCTTCACCCTGGTCCCCAACCGGCCCAGGACAGGACTTTTGTACCCTGTGGTCACCCTAGGAACCCCTTCTCAGGATGTGATGCCACCACTCCTTTTCCCTGCATCTAGACCTCTCTCCCTGCTGGGTAAACGGGTAGGGAGACCTTACATTTTTAGGGGGCTATTCATTTCAGGGGTCTGGAGCTGGCCTGCCTAAATGAGGTGGCTGTTGGTCGGGGGTGAGCTTTGGAGTCCTGACAAAGCTTTGTGGGTCCCCACGCCTCCTACAGTGTCGGTGTTGCCCAGAGGCAATGCAGGAGGAGGCTTGAGGAGATGCCTCTGGACTTAGATTGCCTGGCTTCACATCAGGGAGTCATGAGCAACTGGCCTCCTTGGCGAAATGACTTCACTTCTCAATCTCAGCTGCTTCTGCAAACAGCATGATAGTGGGGGCTCGGGGTTAAGGGGGAGGTAATCCTGGACACCTTGAAGGGTACCTGGGGCATGGTAAACACTCAACAAGAGATAACCTTTGTTATTACTCTCATTGTCACTATTATTATATTCTCTATTCCCCTTCTCTAACAACCCCCCAAACAGGGTTAGGGCCCCTGTAATAAGGTCCTCAGGTTCTTTTCACCATTCCAACAAAGCACAAATCACACATCCAATTTTCCACGGACTGTGGTCCATCCGCCTCCCTGCACTGGGATTTGAACCCTGGAGACTAGAAACGTTTGCCATGTTCACCAGTTTCTCCCCAATACTGTCACAGGGCTTGGCACACGGTAGGAGTCAAAAAAATATTTGTTGAACAGATAAATGAGCCGGTTGGTCCCTGAAACTCCATAGAGGCCTGTTTGGTTTAGGCCTCAGTGAGCACAGAGGACAGGTCGATTTTCTTTTTAGAAATGACAGCTCCGGGATTTGAACCCAGGTCTGTCTGCTGCTGGAGTCCAGGCACATAAGCCTTGAATCTCTTTATAAGGAAAGTGACAAAACCAATCCCGCTGTCATCAGCAGTCGGGTGAATTGAAAGAGTTGGCAGAGGTAAAGAAGAGTGGCAGAGAGTTAATAGTTCCGAGAATGGGCTCTGGAGCCAGATGGCTTGAGTCCAAATCCACCTCAGCCATTTGTGAGCTGTGGGATCGTAGGCAAGTTTCTTAACCTCTCTGGGCTTAATTTCTTTCTCTGTCTGAGGGAGAGAGTAAGAGTAACTGCATTCTAGAATTGCTGTATGGGGCATATAGTAAGCACCCAATGCGTGCCCCAAGCCATGCGTTACAGCTTTTATGTCACTCAGCTAGTGGGCGACAGAGCTGGTTTGGGAACCCAGGATGCTACCCAGGACCGTTGGGCCCCTGACTCCTTGGGTCAGCAGGATGCCATCCTCACATGGCTGCTGGCCTCGGGGTGTTCCATTTCTTCCAGCAATATCTGAACACCTTCTACGGCTGCCCCAAGGAGAGTTGCAACCTGTTTGTGCTGAAGGACACCCTGAAGAAGATGCAGAAGTTCTTCGGGCTGCCCCAGACGGGGGAACTTGACCAGAGCACCATCGAGACCATGCGGAAGCCACGCTGTGGCAACCCAGACGTGGCCAACTACAACTTCTTCCCCCGCAAGCCCAAGTGGGACAAGAACCAGATCACATACAGGTGCCAAGCCAGGGCAGCCGGAGGCAGGGCCCCGGGGCTTTGGGACACTGGGTCTCCTTGGGCCCTGCCTTCTCCCTTCTCCGGGACCCGGGGAGTATCTGGTGAGGGCCTGGCATCTCAAGGAGTTTGCCTACAAAGTTTTCTTAGGAACTGGAGTCAGACCAGAGCTTGAATCTCACAGTTCCTAGCCTTGGGGCAGTGGGCTAGTTAGGTTCCAGTGCGTTCAGCCTTGACTTTCCAGTCTACAGAATGGGGCTAAAGCATGGCCTTCCTCGAAGGTTCATTGGGAACTAAGCTTGGTCACATATATAATGGATCACGATATATGTCGGAGTCCAGCACACAGTGAGAGCGTAAGGAATGCGAGTCACTATTGTTCTTAGATGGGCTCATTGGGGTGGGTGGAGGGATTTGATGATTGGCTGCTAATTGAGTTTTACATTCTATCAGAGGGTTGTTATTATTGGTTGTTAACTGGGCTGAGAGCTCTCCTCTGCATGGCTCATGCTGGATTCCAAGGGTGAGATCTTTGCCCCGTAGCCCTTAATGCCCTCACTATTCATGCCTCCCCGCCCATCAGCCAGAGGTGAGAAAGGAGACTCGAGCCAGGGCATGGAGATGTGGGCTAGTCTAGGACTCCACGGAAGCTCAAGGCATCCTGGGTGGGCTGTTCTCCCAGTAAGCTCTGCTCCACATGCACACACACATACACTTGCCCGTGCATACACACTCATACATGCACACAGAAACCTGTGTGCTCCTTACGTGCTCAGGCAAACTGCACACGTGCACGCACATTCACACACATTCACGCATGATCACACAGCTGCACACATCTGGGCATGTACATGCATGCTTGTGTGCGTAGGCATACTCCCATTCCTTTGTGCACACAGACACCTTCACATGCATTTCTACCCCCTGCAGGATCATTGGCTACACGCCTGATCTGGACCCCGAGACGGTGGATGATGCCTTTGCTCGTGCCTTCCAAGTCTGGAGTGATGTAACTCCGCTACGGTTTTCTCGTATCCACGATGGAGAGGCTGACATCATGATCAACTTTGGCCGCTGGGGTAGGCAGAAGAGGGGTCAGCAGGGAGCCAGTGCAAAGACAAGGGGGCGGTCTGGCCATTAGAGGGGCCCGGGGTCTTGAGCAGAGCTTAGACAGGAGAGTAGAAGATGAAGACCCTGGGCAGCCACATATATGTGGGGCCAGGTAAGGTGACAGTGGGTATACCCTGGAGGCGGTATAATCCCGAAAGCAGGTGGTCTGTCTGCACCACCCAACGTGGTAGCCATTAGATACATAGGTCCATTCACATTTAAAGTAGTTAAAATTAAATTAAACTGAAAATTCAGTTTCTCCATCACACTAGCGACATTTCAGCTGCTCAGGGGCCATGTGGGATTAGTGTCTCTTGAATTGAACGGCACAAAGACTATCCCCATCATCACAGAAAGTTCTTTTGGTGGCGGACACCGAGGAATTCTAGATGTGAGAGTGGGTCAGAAACAGTGGAGCAGTGCAGACTCCAGAGGAAGTGGAGTAGAACCAGGATCAAGGACGCCATGTGGGTTGGTCTTGTGAACACTGGCGGCAGTGTAGACGTGAAGGTGGGTGGTGTGGACATTGTGAGTGGTATTGTGATGTGGGTAAATGGCACGGCAAAGGTGTTGACACTCGGTGGGTGGTATGCACTGGGTGGAAAAGTAGACATGAGGGTTAATGTTGTGGATATCGGCGATGGTATGACTTGAGAGTAAGCGATAGGGCTAAATTGGCAGTGTGGATGTAGGGTAGGTGATACAGACCATAGTATAGACGAAGAACAGTGAGAGAGTGGTGAGGACATGGGGGTGGCACATTAGTCTGTGGGTAGGTATGATGTCACTGGCATTCGTAAGTCTGGTTTTTCCCTGCGTTGGCCATTAGCCATTTACTTGGTCTTTAGACAGTGAAGGTCAGCGGTAGAGATACTGGGGGCCGTATAGACTTGAGGGGGGAGTGTAGACCGTAGGATGGTAACAATCAAGTCAGGAACTCTACTGAAATGCTGTGTTCCCAGGGCTGGATAACCGCACCAGGACAGGGAAGGGGACGGATGTCAGGGCAGCTAAGGGCCCAGGCATGGGGGTGTGGCTGGGTTTCGGGGTCCAGCTGGGACAGCTGGAAGCCGAGACTCTGTGTGTTGCAGAGCATGGAGATGGATACCCTTTCGATGGCAAGGACGGGCTCCTGGCTCATGCCTTTGCCCCGGGCCCTGGCGTTGGGGGAGACTCGCACTTTGACGACGACGAGCTATGGACCCTGGGAGAAGGGCAAGGTAAGAGAGTGAACATCCGGGTCATGGCCGGGTCTCTTCTCTGGTCCTCCACATGCCTCGCTGTCCCTTGGCCACAAGAACCATGGCTTTCCTGGCCACCTCGGCCCCTCTCTCTGCTCTGATGGGACCAGAGAGCCGGCAGCGGGAGGGAGGTCACATAACCCGGCTGAGTCAGAATCCTGGTCTCCAAAGAAGCACCCAGAGAGGCTGATTGTCCACCCTGTGTTGCCCTCAGTGGTCCGCGTGAAGTACGGGAATGCCGACGGGGAGTACTGCAAATTCCCCTTTCTGTTCAGCGGCCGGGAATATACCAGCTGCACGGATACTGGCCGCTCCGACGGCTTCCTCTGGTGCTCCACCACCTACAACTTCGAAAAGGACGGCAAGTACGGCTTCTGCCCCCATGAAGGTGAGCAGCCGCCCAGCCCCAGGCTTTCCTCCTCAGCCTCCACCCCCCCCAGGCGGCCCCCCGCTCTCCCCCGCCCTCCCCACTCCTCCGCAGGCCTGACCCTGCCGTCAGCCAGCATCTCCCCCGCCCATCCTCGCGTGAGCCACGGTCATGGCTGCATCCTTCTCACCCGCACAGTTATTTACATGATACTTTCATTAAATTGGTTGGTTGGTTGGTTGGTTGGTTTTGCCATTAGCAATAATATTTGTGAAATCACAAGTTTGATGTGTGAATTATTTTTTTTCTAATGTGCATTAGAATGAACTTAGAACTACTAAAATGCCCGCTGGTTCTTTCTAGAACCACTCTCTACCCCCAGACCAGGATGGGGGCCTCAAGGACATGAGGAGAGGTGGGGGGATGGATCAGAAGCCCCACAGAAGGATTGGGAGGCAATCTGGCTTGGGGACAACGGCCCTGGGAATGTCAGCCATTGTTCCTAGTTCTGATGCTGATTCTTCCAGTGTGTGTGTGTGTGTGTGTGTGTGTGTGTGTGTGAGTGAGTTACACAAGCACACATCTGGGTGTGGGGGCTGATCCATATCTGCCTCTCTGGGTCTTTGTCTTTGCTTTTGTCTGCATCTCTGTGTCTTGGCAAAGGCATTAGGCCTGACTCAGTATTTTTGTATGTGTTTTTGCCAATGCTTAGGACGTAACATTTTCAGATATTTTGAAACCATATAGAGGAAGAAGTTTTTTGAAGGGGTAAGGGTACTGACATACACACTCGATCCTTTTTTAATATATCCTTTACAATGAGACACACCTCATAACCAGAAATCATAAAAAGATAACGTGTATATCTTCATACTGGTCACATCGTTAGATTGGATGTTCCTAGAGGTCAAAAGCCCAGAAGACTAGGGGGAAATGGGAGAAAATCCAAAAATTAATTTTGTAAATACTTGTTTCTTCTCCATCCTGTAAAGACTCTTTGATCTATAGATGCCTCTGTCTTTCGGCTGTAATTTTACACATTTGTGAATCTCTCTGACCCAACTGAACACTGAGCACCAGCCATCTTAACAGAAGGAAAGGAACAAAGAGCTAGTTAATCATGCTCCTGTTTACACTTTTAATACCAAAGCTCGCACAGGACTTCATATTAAGTAAGAGTTCAAGCCATTGACCATTAATAAGTCAGAAACTTTTAAACAAAAGTATTTTATGTATCTTGCTTTTCCCAGCAGGGATTCAAGCAGAGTTAGCCCTGCCATGTGTCAGTCCCTGTGATTAGAACAGAATGCCTTGATCATAGAAGTGGAAACAGCTGTAATTCATAAGTTTGGTTTTTCCCTGCATTGGCCATTAGCCATTTACTTGGTCTTTAGCCAGATGCAAGTACGTACAACATGCACGTGTTTGGGTCTTGGGATAGATGTCCTGGTTACTCAGCCCCTCCTGATGCTGAGTCAGTGTCCTCTTCTCTTTATCCTTGTTGGGGGCAGGATCTGAAAGGAGATGGGGGCTTCCCGGGTGGTAGACATGCAGCTGTTGAGAGGCCAGAGGCAGAGGCTTGCCTCCGTGGAGGTTACCGCTTTGCCTTTCCTTCTCTGAGGCCGCCAAGGCATCTGGCTTCAGTTTTGGCTCATTGTTTCTGGCACTGTGGGGGAAAGGTCTCTTGGTTGGGGAGAGGGGAGTAGGAGGATATGGGGCCCTGATCCTGTGATCCTTGGCCCTCATTTTGGTCATGGTGGAGTTAACGGGGGCTGATGAGGTCACCTCTGGCGCCTTTGTGCACAGATGGTCCTTGTTACGCATTTGTGGTTTTGCTAGTTGGCAATTCCAGAGACATACCATTTTGTAGTTTTGGGGTGGATGAAGGCATGGGGGGTGGGGGGAGAACCCAAGACACGCAAGCCCTGACTCTGAACCCCACTCTCTCCCAATTCTCCAGTCATAGCCTCTGTCTTGGGGAGGTCAGAGAGGGAGCTCAAGTGTGTGTTAAAAGGTTTCTGAAGACACTGCCTCCCTTCCGTCCTCCTCCTCTTCTCCTCCTCTCTCTCCTGCAGGGACCACAGCGGGCCATCCAAGAAAGCCTCTGGGGTTGAAAGGGAGGTGAAGCTTCCTCTGTGTGTGTGTGTGTGTGTGTGTGTGTGAGCATGTGTGGCAAAGACTGTGAGCAAGAAAGAGATGACCAGGAGCAGTTCCAGAACCAGCCTTCTGAGAACTGTTTTCTTATCTCTCCAATGGAAAGACCCTTGTGGTCCTGCCAACCCCAGTCTGCATGGCTTGGGCATGGCCAGGCAGCGTGGACAGTGACCTTGGGGTGTGGGCCGGGCTCTGGAGAACCCCGTGCTGTGTGCCAGATGTTAACCATTTCATTGTTGGGAGGAGGGCATTCGAGTGGATTGAAGGAGGCGTCCCTAAAGTCCCAGGGGGAGGGATCGAGCCTGCCAGGGAGGCAGGAATGCTCTCCAGGAGCCCGGAGAAACATCAATTCACCAACCACTAGAGACGGGTTTTGAATATTTTCATGACATCACGACCTCACTGGTGTGACCTGGCTGCCAGCGCTGTGCCCCACGCAAGTGCCCAGCCGATCCTCAGCCAGGCAGGCGGGTGGCCTCTCACACTCGCACCCCTCCCCTCTCTCCTCCGCCCCCCCAGCCCTGTTCACCATGGGTGGCAACGCTGACGGACAGCCCTGCAAGTTCCCGTTCCGATTCCAGGGCACCTCCTACGACAGCTGCACCACCGAGGGCCGCACGGATGGCTACCGCTGGTGCGGCACCACTGAGGACTATGACCGCGACAAGAAGTATGGCTTCTGCCCCGAGACCGGTGGGTGTCACCGCCTCCCCCTGCCTCCCCAGGGCCGGCAGCCTGCCCTGTGAGACAAAACCTCCCAGAGACCCCTCCCCACCCCCCCACCTCCTTTCCCCAGGACTGGGCTGCTGGCCAGAGTGCTGAGCAGCTGGGACAGCATGGGCACCCACATCGGGACAGATGGTGCATGGGCACCAATAGCCCATTGAGCCAAACTGGGGATGCCTAATGTCTGGCCAGCTCAGGACCCTGTCTGAATGGTCCACGTTCCCTCGGCTTCCCTGGTAATCATTTCCCTCTCTCTCTCTCCGTCTCACCTTGAAGTCTCTCTTCCCTGCCTTTCTTTTCTCTCCTCGCTATCTCTAGCCTGCGGTTTCTGTTTTGCAGTAAGGATTCCCGGCTTCCTTTCTTCCTCCCTCCCTTCCTTGCTTCCTTCTACTTCCTCCAGCAGCTCTTTACCGAGCACCTGCTTTCTGCAGGAGACCTTCCTGCAGCATGAGGACGTTCACGGTCTAAGGAAGTATGTGGGCACCGTTAGCTCTGCCCAGCCCCCTCTACCTCTGGTCCCTCTGGCCCCATCCATGGGAGGCTGAGTAAAGCTCTGGAATCTGTGTGGGTTTGAATCATAGCCCTGACGCTTCTAGCAGTAGCTGCTCAGGCTAGTTTCTTAATTTCTCCGAGCTCCCATTGCCCATCCCTACTGCACAGGGCTGTAGAGACGTGTATAAAGTGCTTGCTCCAGGGCCCAGGGCTGAGCAAGTGCTCAGTGAGCGTGGTTCGTTAACGTCCTCATCGTGTCGTTCCCTAGCGGTGGCCTCAGATGCCTTCCTGCCCCCTGACCCATGTCCCTCGCTCCACAGCCATGTCCACTGTTGGCGGGAACTCGGAAGGGGCCCCCTGTGTCTTCCCCTTCACCTTCTTGGGCAACAAGCATGAGAGCTGTACCAGCGCAGGCCGCAGCGATGGGAAGATGTGGTGCGCGACCACAGCCAACTATGACGATGACCGCAAATGGGGCTTCTGCCCCGACCAAGGTACACGGCTCTGACCATCGGGCAGAAACACCAGACGCCGCCCTGCCCCTGCCCCGGAAACATTCCTGGGCCCTCCCACCCACCTCCGGTATAGACACCACCCCCCAAACATCCCCATGTTGGTAGAGACCCTGTGTTGGCAGAGGTCCTGCCCATCCAAAGCTCCTGACCTTGACCGCCCCTCCAGGTGGGGTTCTTACTACCCTAAACATTCAGTGCTGGGCACAGGGTACCCTCTGTCAGAGAATGATTCCCCTACAAGGCATTCCCGTTCCAATGGAGAGCTGCCTTTAAGGAGCTGGGTGGGCAGGAGAAAGGAGGAAAACGGAAGTAGCCTCATCCTCCAACGCCACCCTCCACGCATCACGAGAGAGCCCCCAGAGCCCTCCTTGCCCCTTCAACACCCTTTGCCAAGTTATGAATGAGGGGGTCTGTGACAGTGCTGAGTGCTGAGGACTGGGCCACCTGAGACGGCTCTCTGCCCTCCAGGGCACACAGGCTGGGGAAGAGAGTGACCAGGAGATAGGCCATGACCTTATCACATGGTCAGTGCAGTGAGCAGGCTGCCGGGGGGCACTATGCCCACTCTAGTCTGCAGGGCCCCGTGGCACTGGGCTCAGAGCTCCCCGAGGGCCCCGATGGCCAGGTAAGAGGATGGTCCAGGGCTGGCCAGAAGTAGATCAGCCTCTTTTTCTGTGACCTTTCTTCTTTTTTACTCACAATGAGGAGGAGTTAGGATCATGCTAATCTACAGAGGCCAGCCAAAAGAGTTTTTCTTAACCCCCGCCAAACACCACGCTAGGACATAGCCTGATATTACCTGCTCTGCCCCAGCGTCTACTTAAAAGTGGGATTCTCCCTCTGCTGGAGTGGCTTGAGACTCCAGAGCTGGTGTGGTATACTGGTGGTGTCTATTGGTTTCCCAAGTGCCGCAAACTGGGTGTCTTAAAACAACAGAAATTTATTCTCGTGCATTTCAGAGGCTACAAGTCTAAAAGTCAAGGCATTGGCAGGACCACATTGCTTCGGAAGTCTGCATTGTTCCAGTGTCTGCCTCTCTTGTTACATGCCCTTCTATGTATTTTCTCTTCTTAGAATGATACAGGTCACATTGGATTAAGGGCCCACCCTACCCCAGTATGACCTCGTTTTAACTTAATTTATCTGCAGAAATGCCATTTCCAAATAAGGTCACATTCACAGGTGCTTGGGGTTAGGAATTCAACTTATCTTTTGGGGAGACGCAATTCATCCTACAACAGGGTATGCAGTGGGGTTTGCCCTCTGGGCTGAGCCTGGGCAACCACTCCAAGGGAGAGTGGTTTTTACTGCTTCCTGGGGAAGAAATGGTGGACCCACTCTCTTACCTCTTTGGAGACCCTGAAGTGCAGGATTTGCCCCTACTCTTTGTAGAGAAACACAAAGAGCCAGAAAACAGGATTTTTAACAAATGGGACTTGAAGTAGAGGATTTGTCGCTGCTCCTGGCTCTCTTTTATAGCTCCCATGAATTCCACCCTGGAAAGGGACAGAGGGACTTTGGCTGACCCTACTTGAAAGCAATGGGCATAGTCTCTCGGTCCCTGATTTCTCAGGAGAAGGGAGAATCAATACGAGCCATCTGCGCGGCTCTTAGCCTCCCCATGGTGCTATCCTCAAAGTCCCCATCACTGGGGCCAGAGCCTTGCTGCTCTCTCACCTCTCTCCCTGTCTCTCTGCCCCCATCCCCTCCTGCGGCCCTCAGGGTACAGCTTGTTCCTGGTGGCAGCCCATGAGTTTGGCCACGCCATGGGGCTGGAGCACTCTGAAGACCCTGGAGCCTTGATGGCTCCCATTTACACCTACACCAAGAACTTCCGCCTGTCCCACGATGACGTCAAGGGCATTCAAGAGCTCTACGGTAACCTTCAGCATGGGGGGGCATCTGGATGGGGGTCTGGGGAGGTCATGCAGTCTGGGATGGAGGCCCAGGGCTTGAGAACCGGCAAGGTCCCATTTCTCCAGGACTGTAGGAGACAAAGGCAGGAGGCAGGAGCGTTGATCTGGTCTGGGGATAACAGAGCAACCCTGCAAGCATTAGTCCCTTTGCTTTGGATGGTCCTTTTCCTTTCCAAATAACACCAGCGTTCATGCCCCTCTCGGCTCCCCAGAGCCACTGCGTGAGGTCGGCAGGGGAGAAACTGACTCCCCGTTTTCTAGGTGAGTCAACTGAGGCCTAAGGAAGGTGACCCTTCTGGCCCAGGGTCACGAGGTTTCAGCCACCAAGTTAGGTTTAGAATCCAGGACAATGAGCCAAACACAGGGCAAAATTGCCCAGCATATGGAAAGACCCTGATGATACGGGGAGTGAAAGTGTCTAGTTTTATACCGATTCTTTTCTTTTCTTTTTAGGATTTTATTTATTTCTTGGAGAGAGAGAGAGACAGAGATAGCAAGAGAGAGCATGAGCCTGAAGGAAAGGGGGAAGCAGGTTCTCCACTGAGCAGGGAGTCTGATGATGGGACTCGATCCCAGGACCCTGGGATCATGACCTGAGCTGAAGGCAGATGCTTAACCAACTGAGCCACCCAGGCGCCCCTGATTCTTTTCAACCAGAGCTTGAAACTGGTGTTTTATTTATTAACGCTTACAATGAGGCTAGAGTGGGCCCATTTAAAAAAAAGTCACTATGAAATGGTCCTGGACCAAGTCACAGTAGTGGAAATGGTGGTGGGTGATAGGGCTGGGGACACACGGATTTGGGCAAGAACACTAGATCAAGGGAGAGATGCCGGGTTCGAGTATGTTTACCACTCACCAGCAGCAAGAGATGAAGCAGGTCTTTACCTCCCTGGACTCGGTTTCCTCATCTCTAAACTGTGGCCGGTTGCCATGAGGGGGGGCAAAGGGATGAATCCTTGAGAAATTGTCACACACCCGGTGCTGGACACAGAGGTGGCCGCTGATGGCCGTGACTCCTGCGGGCTTAAGAACCTGAGCTTTGCGTTTGAATGGTTGGGCGAGTCACTCAACCTCTGTGGGCCTCAGTTTCCTCATCTGTAAAATGGAAGTAATAACAGTGCCTCCTGCCAGGGATGTGGTGAGGAGCGGTTCAGGTGACGTCAGCAAAGAGCATTTGTCAAGTACCAGTGCTTGGGATTCTGGTTTCTCTTTTTTTTTTTTTTTTAAGATTTTATTTATTTATTTGGCAGAGAGAGACACAGCGAGAGAGGGAACACAAGCAGAGGGAGTGGGAGAGGGAGAAGCAGGCTTCCCGCCGAGCAGGGAGCCCGATGCGGGGCTCGATCCCAGGACCCTGGGGTCATGACCTGAGCCGAAGGCAGACGCTTAACCGACTGAGCCACCCAGGCGCCCCTTGATTCTGGTTTCTCTAATATTATTGTCCTCCCCCCAACATCCAAGCGTCATCTCTGAGTCTTCCCGCACTCACTCCAAGACCAGAATACTATTTCTTCTGACCCTTCACAGGTTGGGTGGGCAGCCCCGGGGCTCAGCCTGGTGGGGAGAGCCCCTGGAGCTGGGGAGAGTCTGAGGTCGCGTCCTCCTCCTGCAGGGGCCTCCCCTGATGCTGGCACGGGCACTGGCCCCACCCCCACTCTGGGACCCGTCACTCCTGAGATCTGCAAGCAGGACATTGTCTTTGATGGCATCTCTCAGATCCGTGGGGAAATCTTCTTCTTCAAGGACCGGTGAGTGCGGGAGCTCGCTTCTTGTCCTTGTCCTCTGCCCATTCCCTGTGATTCTTTTTTTTTTTTTTAAGATTTTATTTATTTATTTGACACAGAAAGAGACAGCGAGAGAGGGAACACAAGCAGGGAGAGTGGGAGAGGGAGAAGCAGGCTTCCCGCCGAGCAGGAGCCCAATGCGGGGCTCGATCCCAGGACCCTGGGATCATGACCTGAGCTGAAGGCAGTCGCTTAACCAACTGAGCCACCCAGGCGCCCTCCCTGTGATTCTTGTGCCCCCAGTCCTTGGTCAGAGAGCCCGCTGGGGGCTTCACAGAATGGCCTGTAGGGACAGTTTGTCCTGTGTATCAGACGGCCTCCAGATGTCTTACTGCAACGGGCGTCTCTTTTGCTCTCTCCTAGTCTGTGGGTCTGCTAGGTGTCTGGGCTGCAAGCTGTGGTTTTGGTTCGGGTATGTTCTGCATGTCACTCCTTCTCCTGGGGTTAGCAGCTGCTCATGGCAGATGACAAGCACAAGAGGCCAAATCAAGCCACACGAGCACATTTAAAGCCTCCACTCACATCATGTCTGAGAATATTCCATTGACGGAAGCCAATCACATGGCCAGGCCCAACACCTACTCTAGAGGGTGGTGCTGTGAGGTCACATGGCAAACACACATGGGTGTATGATTCTAAAATAAGGGTGGAGAGAAGAATTGGAAACAATAATCCAGGCTGCCACAGGCTTTCTCCTGGAATGGCCTTGACCCCAGATAGCCAAATCGTTCTTTGTAGGAGGAGCAGGTAACCACAGGGGAGAGGTGGTATTCTTCATGCTAGAGATAAAGGCCCCTACTCAATCAACCAAGAGCCGAGACTCCCCCAGCTGCCCTAGCCCGCCCAGAGAATGGCACACAGTATTTAGGACCGCCGTAAAGGATCTGTCCATCATCCATCTGTACATACGTACATACATACATACACCTATCCATCACTCATCTGTTTGTCCATCATCTATCCATCCATCATCATTTATCTATTATCCATTAGTCTGTCATCATCCATCCATCATCCATCCATCCATCCATCATCCATCCATCCATCCATAAGGTGTGGTAGTTGACGGAATGGGCTCTGGAGCCAGATTGCCTGGGTTGGAATCCTGGACCTGCTGTTTACTGGTTGTATGATTATAGGCAAATTAATTATGTGTCTCTTTTGTACCTCAGTTTCCTCATCTATAAAATGGAACTAGTATTCTAACCTATTTCGTGGGGCTGTTGTAGGGATTTGATGCTGTAAGATTAGATGCTTAGAATAATGCCTGACACAGGGTAAGTGTATTCAGTCGTACTAGCTAGTATTGTCAACAATTATTTGGCATCTACGGTGCCAGCTACTTTGCTTTAGGAGCTGGGGGTGGGAGATGGTGTGCTGGGAGCAGAGGGGCCGCCTAATGCCTAGAGTAGCATTTCAAAGAGAGGTCCGTGGGCCTCCTACACCAGAGCCCCCTAGGGTGTGAATGTTAGGGGTGTGGGTTCTGCGCCCACCCCCAGGCCCTCTTGACAGAAATCTCTGGGAGTGGGCTCTAGGCATCCACATTTTCGCAAATTCCCCTGTGAGTCTTACGCACATTGAAGTGGGAACAGCAGTCAAGTCTGGGAAACAGAGGCAGGGAGAGCTAAAAGCAGTCCATAGCCGAATGAGAGGAATGGAATTGCAGAAGCATTTGGAAAGTGCTTGCCTGGACACCCGCAAGTGTCCAGGGCCTTTAAAGGAGAAGCAGACCCAGGGGGGAGTGATGAGCTGACAGGTTGGGAGGGTGTTTGGGTCAGGGGGTCCTGCAGGAGCGGAGCCACAGAGATATGAGAGTTCCTGGCTTGGGGGAGGGATGGAGGGAGCCTGATGGGGCTGGAAGATGTTCCGTGAACTTTCATGAAGCACCTCCTCTGGTCCAAGCACTGGGCTAGGTGCTGGGGGGCAGATGCCCTGCTTTTTTGCAGAGTCTTCTGGCCAACAGGGAGATGGCCAGAATGCAGAGAGAGAGAGGAGACTCAAAATGCAGTGAGAAGTCAGGTACCGTCGAGCCCTACTGTCCGCACTGTCCTTAGCCTGGAGCACTTCCCACTCAGGAGGCCCTGACCACATTGGGAGCTGAGACATGTGGACCTAGGAAAGGGTGCAGAAAGGAGGCCTCCCTGGCCTGACACAGCGTAATTTCAAAAGAAAGTTGATGAGTGTTTGATGGGTTCGTTGAATTAACCAGCAAATAAGCACTGACCATGTGCAAAAATGGGTGGTAGGCACTGGGGGGATGAGAAGGGTAATACCACAAGATAATTAAACTCAAACCTTGGAGTCAGATCTGGGTTTGAATCCTGGCAATACCATAATCTCTCTGAGTTTCATTTGCCAAATAAGGATGGTGATACCTTCCTGCAGCTGGATGTTTTGGCTGCAAGTAACAGGGATCCCCAGCTCAAACCAACTTACACAGCGGAGAGAAACTGCTCTCACGTGGTATAAAGTCCAGAGGTGGGGTTGTCTCCAGGGGCAGAAAGAGGCTCAGTGACTCAGTGATGTCTCTGTCCACTGCCATCCTCTGCATTGTTTTCCCCTCAAGCCTGGGTCCCTCATGGTCACACAGTGACTGCCAGGGGCCATAGGGGCTGCAGGCTTCCTTGGCCACATCCAGCAGGAGAGAGTGAGAGGTTCCCCAACTGTGAATTACAAGTCTGTTCAATCTCCTTGGGCCCACATAAATCATACAGTAACTGCTGAATCAATGCCAATTGCCAAGAAATGCTAAGCTTTGATAGGCTTAGACCAGTGGTTCTCAAACGTTGGCATGCATTAGGATCATCTGGAAGCCTTGTTAAAACAGATTGCTGGGCCCCAAGCCCAGAGAGTCTGGTGCATAGGTCTCGAGTGGGACCCAGCAAAGTTGTGCTTACCAGTTCCCAGACGATGCTCATGCTGCTGGTCAGGGGATCAAACTTGGAGACCAGTGGCTTAAGCTCAGCAGAATGGGGATGGGGTCCAATGGTGGGCAAGCCTGGATCATAAATACAGGAGTTGTGTGAAGAAGGATGATAGGGAAATAAATGTATCATAGATGCTGGTAGACCACCAAGAGTGCATATTATCTTGTTGTATTGTGAAGGTTGCATTTTACACGACACACAAAGTGCTTGGCACTTAGTAGGCACTCCAAAATAATAATAGCTCTCACCCCTGCCAAAGTGCACGCGTCCATTCCATTTCAATTCAGGAAATACTTTGAGTACTATCGGCCCCTGCCTCAGTGGACTTCTGATTTAATAAGAGACGTTTTAAAAAACAATCAAACTACTATTCCAAGGCACTCAGTGTTAAAAGACTCAGAGGAGAAATAATATGGTATGGACAGAGGGAATTAGGGAAGGCTTCCTGGAGGAGGGAGTAAGACAGGAGCAAAAATGTGGCTTCTCAGCCCTGGCATTTTGCAGAGGGGGCTCTGCCCATTCTCCAGTCCTTCTCCAGTGTGCCTTTGACCTTGCCTCCCCCTCTGAGGGCATCATCGCTGGGAAGTTTTTGAGTGGGCGTGGGGAGGCATACGTGGGAACAGCTGCAGAGTGACCGAAGATGTGGTTTCCTGTGTCCCCTGCCTCCCACCCCAGGTTCATTTGGCGGACAGTGACACCACGGGACAAGCCCATGGGGCCCCTGCTGGTAGCCACATTCTGGCCTGAGCTCCCGGAAAAGATCGATGCTGTGTACGAGGCCCCGCAGGAGGAGAAGGCTGTGTTCTTTGCAGGTGTGTGGGAAGAGTTCTGCCTTACCCTCGGCTCCCCGGGGCTCTGCACCATGGTTCCTGTGTGCCTGCGGGTGCTCCCTCTCCTTCCTGGATCTGTTCTTTCAACCATCAGTTCCAAAAGCGTGGGCTTCATCTGGGAAATTGGCTCAGACACCCAACATCAAACAGCAGTAGGCCAGAGTGAACGTTCCATTACCTTTTAATTTTCAATCCTTCTAATTCCTCTTCTAGAAAGAAAATCACAGTTTAGTGCCGGTATGTCCGGCACTAAAAAGTGTCTCTTAACACTTTTCTAATGCTAGAGCCTTTGGCAGACAACAATTTTAGCCAGAACTTTTTAAAAGGGGATGACATTTTTAACATCTCAAATAAATTTATTTCCAAAAAAAGAAATAATTTATTTCTATGGAGTTCAAGATGAATTCCTTAGAAGCAAAATATGAAGTAAGTAATAGCACAGAAAGTCTCTGTAAGTGGTAAAAATGATCAAGGTAGGGTCACGTGGCCAACATTTGCGAAACCCTGTGCATCCAGCATTGATCTGAACCTACAGTGTGCCAGGGATCCAGGCCCTGCCCTCCCGGAGCTCACAAGCTAGGAGGCTATGGCAGGAGAGGGAGGACGGACAGGAGCCTGCCCTGGTCTGAGGTGTGGGCACAGGGACGGTTTCCTGGGGCAGCCAAGGCCTTGGCCGCATAACAGGTACATGTTCTACCAGCCGGCTCTCCACATCCTCCATCCCAGAGCGGTCCTGGGCTGTGGCGCCAGTTAAGAGGTCTTCGTGGCAGGCGTTGCCCTTAGCATCCGTGGCTTGGTGAGTGAGCAAGGGCTGGAGGCACCCCACCGCCCCCACTCATCTCCTCGGCCAGGCAGCTTCTGTAAGCAGTTGGTAAAACCATATACCCGAGTCCTGATTCTGGGCACCGAACTGGAAGTGAGCGGGACCCCATGTCCCTGTTGAGAATGGCCACAGTGGGGTCCCCGATAGACAGATGACGGGAGGAACAGACCAGGCTGAGGGATTTCAGCACCAGCCGCCAACACACCCTTTGCTTCTGCCCCAGGGAATGAATATTGGGTCTATTCAGCCAGCACCCTGGAGCGAGGGTACCCCAAGCCGCTGACCAGCCTGGGGCTGCCCCCTGATGTTCAGCGCGTGGATGCTGCCTTTAATTGGAGCAAGAACAAGAAGACCTACATCTTTGCTGGAGACAAGTTCTGGAGGTAAGGAAGGGGTTAGCGGTGAGGGCGTGGTGGTGGAGGGGCGGGGGCAGTAGAAAGGAGAACAGCATAGCCAGCCATGTGGACATGGAGAAGAAGCTCTGTGGTTTCCTGTTTCCTGGGTCGGGGTCGGCGATGTGGGGCCACAGATGCCCCCTCTCTGACCTCTAACCTGCCAGGGCTGCAGGGCCTCTGAGAGGTCCCCAAGTGATGAACATCCTTGTGCACGTTGCTGGTACGGGGCTGGTCAGAACCTCCTTTCCTTTTCCAAAGCCTCCCATCTGGGGGTGACTCGCTGCAAAAGGGGGTAATAAAAATAAAACTAACAGCTTCTACTACTGATGCTATATGCCAGACACTATTTCAAGGGCTTTATGAGATCAGTATTGTTACTGTTGTTCCCATTTTGCAGATGAGGGAACTGGGGTTCAGAGAGGTTAAATGTCTAGCTTAAAGTCACACAGCCATGTCGTGGCAGGTTGGGATTTGAACCTTGGAATTCTGGCTCCCAGACAACATGCTATTTATTCTTCGCTGTTCTGTACTGTACGGGAGATAGTGGGGTCTTCAGAAATTGGGTGGTGAAGGCAGGGGGAACAGAGGACAAAATATGATGAAGACAGAGATGGGTGTACCAGCTGCCCGCCAGAGCATCCAAATCGGGCCTCCCGGGAAGCAGCAGGCACCCTCATGCGTGTCTGCCACGGGCCCAGTGTCTGTGGGCCCAGACTCGAAGGGGGCCAGTTTGGAAGCAGGTAGCTTCTAGCTCTAGGTCATCAAAAGGGACGGGTTCAATTCCAAGAGGCCACAGTCAGGGCTACAGGTCAGGGAACCCAATATCCAAGAACAGTCAGGGGAAGACTGCCCAGACTTCTGGAGTTTGATTATAACTCTTCGCATTTCCCAGACAAGGAAACTGAGCCCAAAGAAATTAAATAACTTGGTGTATGTTACTTAAATGCAAGTGTGTTGACCACAGAGCCAGGATGATAACCGCATCTCCTGTCCCCTAACCCCACACCCCTCCCCGGTACCCTCAGGGTCATTCGGTCGGTGGGAAGGGATGGGGGGCGCAGGGGCTGATCCCTGCCTTCCTCCTGGGGCTGCTACTGCATCTGGGCCCTTTGTCTGCCATCCCTGGAGCAGTCCAGCTTCCCTCCCAGGCCTCTCTCTTCTGCCCCTTCCCTTCTCCCCATCACCCTGCCCCCAGCTGCCCTGCATTCAGAAGCTGCTTGCCTGTGTCAGGGAGGAATTCCAGACATATTGTTAAGACACTTAGCAGCTCAAGCTGATGGATATCTCAAGCCTCAAGAAGGAACACAGCCAGGAAATCTCGGAGTGGGCTCTCCGCCCACAGGCTCCGGAACACTCCTTAGCACCAGCACGTCCTACAAATGGCATCTCAGTTTGGTAGGCGCCCTGAATCTCCAAATCTTAGAATGTGGACAGTGAGAGGCACAGACACACGGAAATGTGAATCTCAGAATCAAATCATAAAGACTAGTGTCTACGACTCATGGTATTGGAAGGACTTCTATAATCTCCCTCCAGCGTCCCCTGTGGATGTGAACACATCGGACAGATGTAGCCACGTGTGAACACAAGTGTGTGTATGCTCGCAGGGCTTGGGCCGTGGCGGTGCCTTGCTGGGTTTCGGGCAGAGTTACCTGCTTCCCAGTCCCTTTCTGCAACAAGCCCACCTTCCAAAGCTGGGATCCAGGAAGCCCTGCTGTAGGTCAGTGACACTTAAATAAAAGCAGCAGAGCCGAAGGCCTTATCTGAAGCTCAAGAAAGACAGATGGGCCTCCCAAAAGAGGCGGTTGATGAACTCGAGACACTGTTACTGGAGCTGAGTCTGCAGAGGCCCCTGGAGGAGAAGGACAGAGAACCGCTGATGACAGAGGACAAGCATCTGCCTCCAGCCTGGCTTCCCCTAGCTTATGCCAGGGAATACTCAGCCCCTGCTTCTGGAAGCTTCCACGAAGCCCATAAATGTATATTCAATATCTCCTAAGTGCTAGGCACTTACCTGGGTGCTTCTGGAAGGCAGTGGTCAAGAAATAGTCACACTTTTCCTTGTGGAGCTAATGATAGAATGAGGGAAATAGACATATGTGCATTTCACTTTTGTTTCTTATTTAAGGTAGATGGTATTATTAGACCCATTTTCTAGGTGAAGAAACTGAAGCTGAAGTGTCTCAAGGATACACACCCGTGGAAAAGCTGGGATGCAAGTGTCTGTGGTTTTTGGTTTTGTTTTTTTTTTTAGATTTTATTTATTCATTTGACAGAGAGACACAGCGAGACAGGGACACAAGCAGGGGGAGTGGGAGAGGGAGAAACAGGTTTCCCACTGAGCAGAGAGCCCGATGCGGGGCTCCATCCCAGGACCCTGAGATCGTGACCTGAGCCGAAGGCAGACCCTTAACGGACTGAGCCCCCCAGGTGTCCCGAAAGAAACCTTTTAAAAGACAGCCAGCAGGAAGCACTATAGGAGTCTGGGGACAGAGGGCTAAATGAAGAGCTTCAGGCCCCTGCAGAGCTAGCACCTTCTGTTGCCATGATGACATGTTCTTCCTCAAGGAAAAGAACTTGGAACCAAATCAGTTCACTTCTCTGAGCCTTGGTGTCCGCATCTATAAAATGGGATTGCTTCCTGCCCTGCCTGCCCTCTGTGGGCAGACTGGACACAAGCAGAGGACACATAGCTCTGAGCGGGGGCGTCAGGGGAGGCAATGTGGATGGAATGCTGGGACTTGGAACTGCAAACTTGGCTTTGGGACGCCAGCTCACGAGGAAGCATGTTAGGTTTTGCAAGCAGTCTTACGACGCAGCTGGGATCAAGGAAGGCTTTTCTGGCAGTTTTCAGGGTGACGGGGAGAGGGGGAAGTGAAGCTCCCTGTAGAAGGGAACTTACAGGGGAAGCTGTTGGGGGTGGTCTCGGGTCGGGGTGGTCGGGCTGGCCGTCGGCATGCGGATCCACTCTGAGGCACAGCCGAGGAAAGCCTGGCCATCACCAGAACAGCATTCAAACACGGGTCTGTCTAGAAGATGAGCTCCACAAGGGCAGGACTTTATTTTGATTAATGCAATATCCACAGGCAGACCGAGGGGGAGCTCATTAAATATTTAGGGAATAAATAGGTTGAGTGTAAGTGGAGAAGCAAAGGAATCAAAGTGACCCCAGCATTTCAAAACTTCTCCCCGAAATGAAAAAGTTGGTGGTATTGCTAGCCCAGAAGAAGAAGATGCCAGCTAATACTCAAGGTATTTAGCTGGATAAAAGGCCCAGCCCCGCATAACTACTCACGCTGGTAGCTGCAGCGGGGACTGGGGTTGCGGGAGGCCCGCCCCGTGACTAACAGGGCTTGGGTTCCCGTACCACCTTGCATTGTAACCTGGCTGTCCCAGATGAGATCATCTTCCGGGATGTGGATTGTCACCTCCACCTGAAGGATAAAGCAGCAGCAGTTTGTCCAAGCCTCTCAGTGGAAGAACTCTGAGGCTGGATCCTGTCCTTGGGCTCCTAGTCCAGTGCTCCTCATACCGCAGCAGAGATCAGAGTTTGTAAAGGGACTAACGTTTCCCAAATACCTACGAAGTACCAGATACAGAGACAGGCACTTTGCATATGTTCTTTCATTTCCTTTATATGTCAATTAAAAACATTAAATACAGCCCCATTTTACAGTTGGTAAAGTGGAGGTTCAGAGAGCAGCTTGCAGCCCTGGAGCCAGACAGGCTGGGGTTGGATTACCACTTGGAAGCTGGGTGCCCTTTCAAAGCCTCTGGTCTGTAAAATGGGTATTACAGTAGTAACCATGTCCTGGGACTGTCACAAGGATTGACTGAGAAAGTATATGGAAAGCGGTTAACATACTGCTTTACACGTTAGCAATAATCACAAGATTGCTTTTACAGGACTGGTGAAGGTCACATAATTAATGAGTAGTGGGGTTGGCATCCAGACCCCAGTCTGACTCCCTGGCCTTCCACTCCAGCCGGCTGACTCCCCGGAGAGCTAGGTCTGGTTTCCCAGGCTCAGCTAGGAACCGGCAGCTGGGCCCTCCCAGCCAGGTTTGGAAGAGGGCTGGTCTTTAGGGACGTCCCACTGGTTCCTCACATCCGTTTGCTTGCAGATACAATGAAGTCAAGAAGAAGATGGATCCTGGCTTCCCCAAGCTCATCGCCGATGCCTGGAATGCCATCCCCGATAACCTGGACGCCGTAGTGGACCTGCAGGGTGGTGGTGAGCTGCCCAGGCCCCTGTCCGCTTTCTAGGACATGCCTCCCCACCCCCCGCCAGGGCCCAGCTCCTCCGAAGCACACACTCCCTCATTGTGCAGGGAGGCAGGCGGCGCTCGGGGGGGAAAACAAACCAGCCCCTTCAACCCAGTGCTGGGAAGGCATCCAGACCCCTGACCTCCGCTCACTTAGCCGGCTCCAGGCAGTAAGACCCAGAAAGGCCCCTCACAGCTGCAGGGCCTGGGGCCAGGGAAGGGGAGGGCAGGAGGCCTGCTGGAACAAGAAACATGGGCTCTGTGCCCCGGATTCATTCTGGGGTTTGGTCCAGGCCCTTTCAGGTTCCACAGGAGGCCTGTGACTGCCTCCCATTAGCAGAAGGATGGCTCCAAATGAGACAGGACAGACTTTGTCATGCCCTGTTGCTGATGTGGCAAAGATCTCCCACTCACTTCCATTCGCCCCTGATCCCTCGCTGAATAAAATACAACCAGTATAGGCAAGGGATAGCATTTGGAGTTTGCAAAACATGTTCCTGAAGTTTCTGTGAGGTCTGCAGGGACCTGGAAAGGAGTCCAGTTTGGCTTTTTTTAGAAGAGGTTGCAATTAAGTTCCAGAAAGATTTCTTTTGAGCCCCTATCCTGTGCAAATCACATGGCCCTAACCTCCCATCATGAAAGGTCTCACATGTCCAAGAAAGAGCTGTGCATAATCTAGGGGGGGCTAGGTTAAGGATTATCTTCAAGAATAAGCATCTAGGGAGCACCTGCTATGTGCTGGAATTTTCAAGGAAGTAAATGAGGTCATGTATGTCAGGAGTCACACAGTTTAAGGCCCATAGGGGCCAGGCCAATAGCGCAGATGAGTGTGGCAGGCAAGGCAGACAGGAGGGAGGGGTGAGGTCTGTGGTGAACCAGAATGCACACGGCTTATTTATAATCATCTGCTTCTCATGGTTGCTACAAGAATGGGGGCCCTGAGCCGTTAGATATCCTGGCTGTTTTAAAAGTGAGAAATGTATATTTTCGTGTGAAATTTCCAGATGTTTATATGCTAGCAACTTACTCAGAATTCAGAACAAAACAAAACAAAACACTTGTGTGAGCCAAATCAAAGCCATCTGTAGGTCTGACAGGGCCAGAAGCCTGTTTTGCCACCTCTGGTCTGTGGGAAATGCTTCGTTTGTGCCCATGCTCAGTGGAGTGCTGTTATTTATATTAATAATAGCACATGTTATCTGATTTAATCCTCGCCACAAGCTCTAAGAGGTCGGTATCTTTATCCCCATCTCCAAGATGAAGAAACAGGGACGCAGAGAGCTTACTTCCCTAGCCATTCTCCTTCCTCTGGTCTCCAAGGAGTCTTCTCTGGTTGAAAAGCTTGTTCCGTATGGCAGTTGACTCTCAAAGCTCCCGGAACCTTCCATGTCTGTGGGTGGGGTGATGACGACAGGCTCCCCCTTTTCTCATCCCAGGTCACAGCTACTTCTTCAAGGGCGCGTATTACCTGAAGTTGGAGAACCAAAGTCTGAAGAGTGTGAAATTCGGAAGCATCAAATCCGACTGGCTGGGCTGCTGAGCAGGCTCTGGCTCCCCCAGGCCCTGCCCCTCCATCGTCTTCTGCCTACCAAGCCCTGAGTGCCAGGGAAGGACCTGGATGGGCCTGGCAGCCTTCAGCTCTGTAGTTAATCGGCGTGCTCACCCCTCCCTGGTAATTTAAGGTTCTGGAGAGTGTCTCTGCCCTGTGCCCAAGGAACGGTGCTGATTGTACCCCTCCCAGCTGCCCTCAGCTCCCCACTCCGTATCCCACCAGCCCTCCAGAGCCACCCCCAAAGAGATGCTTTAATATTCTCAATGCAGCCCTGCCTTGGGCTGCCCTGGTGCTCCCACACTTCAGGCTCTCCCCCCGCCACGGCTTTCTGTGGCTTACAGTACCCTCAGAGCCAACAGACAGAGACTGTCTCAAGAGGGCACTGGTGGCCCGACAGCCCGGCCTGGCATGGGGCAGCGGGATAGGGGCATGGTCCCCTGGCCACCCCCCACACCGGGCTTCTCACTGCTTCCTGCCTTAGGACGTCTCGTACCTTAGCGGTTCGCTTTGTGTGCACTTTGTTCTTTTCTTTCGATTTTTATTTTTCCACTTTGACATCGAATTTCTTGACAGAAGGACTCAGGTTATCTGAAGTCACTCCACCATGCATCTCAGCCCACATCGGGATGGTTCTCTTGTTCACTCTATTTAGTACGCCCCTACCCCATCACTTCCTCCACTGGCTGGAGGAGAACCAAGCCATGGCTCCCCGCTCAGCCCCGCCCCCCTGCCCTTCAACAGTTCCCCATGGGAAATGTCAACGAGTATGAATAAAGACACTAATTGAGTGCAGTGCTTGTGGGCTGGTTTTTGCAGAGCCTAGAGAGGCGGAGGAAAACAACTTAAAAAGTTTAAATCTCTGCTCCCTCCGGGGGCTCAGGTGACATTTGCCACAAAGGTCAGAGCTGCCAAAATAAATAGCAAGAGACCCTCCAAGTGGGGGAGCTGAAGTCCCTCTGTCCCATGGAAAGAGCCTTGAAATAGCGGTTCTGTCACTTTGCGGGCAGGGTCTCATTCAAGGCTCCCTTCCTTTTTGAGTCTCTGTTTCTTCACTGAAAACAACGCCAATTCTTTTTTTTTTTTTTTTTTAAGATTTTATTTATTTATTTGACAGAGAGAGAGAGAGAGCAGGAACACAAGCAGGGGGATGGGAGAGGGAGAAGCAGGCTTCCTGCTGAGCAGGGAGCCTGATGCGGGGCTCGATCCCAGGACCCTAGGATCATGACCTGAGCCGAAGGCAGACGCTTAACCGACTGAGCCACCCAGGCGCCCTAACAACGCCAATTCTAATACTACTACTAAACTGTACAACAGTAACACATCCCCTCCTTTAATAGAGCGCTTAGTAGGTGCTAGGCGCTTGACAACCATCACTTGGTTTAACCTTTACAACAACCTGAAGAGGGGGAAGCTTTGATCCCCTTCTATATAGAAATCCTGGAGCTGCTGGATAACAAATTTAAGGCCTGGGATTATTTCAGGGGTCCCTTCTGGCTCTGATAAGACATTTCTTCAGGCCTCTCATGGTGGGGCTGGTGGGGAAGGGGACGAGGAGTAGACCGGACTGTCTGGAGGGGACCTTAGTGATCCGGGAGTCATCTTTTCTCCACCCTATGGCCTGCCCAATGGCTCAGGTCCTCGAGGGTCCTAAAGAAATAGACTTCGGGGCAAGTTTCTGGCTAAAGAGCCACACGGGACTGCCAGTCCCTACTTGAAGACCCCCGAGGCTTATATCATCCCTGTGATACACTATTATTAACCCGCTCTATTACACTGAGAACATTCAGCTGCTCCACGACATAACACCTGAAAGATGCCATTTCTTGACTGCTTTTTTTATGAACACTGCACATTTTTTTAAATTGTTACCACAACCCTATGGGGTAGAAATTAATCCTTCCCCATTCTTAGATGAGAGTACAAGCTCGGAGAGGTTAAGTGAGGAGCTGCAAGCCACACATCTGTCTGGTGCGGTTGGAAGATTCTGAGATTCTGCAGTAGCTGGGTATGAGGCAGCCACTGTGCTAGGGCCCAGGTTGATTCTCACCATGCCCTCCAGCTGGATGTGAGCAGTTGACCGGTAATTTTAAGTCATTCCCCATCTCCAGCCTCTTCTCAGCACTGAGGGCTTGACCAAATGACCTCAGTGCCTATCTTCCCCAGCCCCTCCACCACCCATACAGGTCCAGATAGGCCCCTGAACCTCAGGGTGAAATGGAGCCACAGCCCCAATCATTTCCCTTTTCGGGGCCAGGTTCCTCATCACGTGTGGAAGGCAATAGCTGTTTCTGCCTTTTTCTAATAACAGCATTGGGAATGCTCAGTTTTCCTTTGGACAGCCATCTCCCAAGGTCAGTCCATGTTTTGAGGGGAAGATTCCACCCCAGGTACCAATCTCTCCCTTGTCAGGAATCTTTCAGCTGTAACTGACAAACCACCACCTCATACAGGTTTAAGCAAAACCAAAACATACCAGATATCAAACGCATAAAACAAAACCCACCCTGGATATATTAACTCACTTCAGCGGAACAGCCTGGCAGTGGCTGGCCTGGGGTTCTGCTTATCTGAGTTCTATATATCCCCATTTTACAGAAGGGGCCAACTGAGGCTCATGGAGACACCGACTTAGCCAAGGTCAGCCACAAAGCCCGTAAAAGAGGTTGGTACTCCAGGTGGGCGTGACCCGCAAGCAGAGAGCTCTGCCTAAACTGTCACTGGGGTGCCCTGCTCTGAGGGAGAAAGTCACCTCCAGGGGGCGGACCAAAGAGGAAAAGCCGATACCGAAAGGGGTGTGGCTAAGGCTCAGAGGGTGGAGCCAGAGCGGGGAGGGGGGAGCGTTTGGAGCCAGAGGGGCGGGGCGAGACCGGACGGTGTGTAGGTGACTCGCGCCTGCGCGAAAGCCCCAAGGCTGCGCCGCCGGCTGGGACTCTGGTGAAGCTCCCCCCAGGTCTCCGCGGGCGCTCGCTCCCGCGTTCCGCATCCGTCGCTGGATCCGGTCCGACGCCCGGCTGGGCCATGAGCCAGTGTGCGGAGGCGGCGGCGGTGGCGGCCACCGTGCCGGGCGCGGGCATGGAGAAAGCCGGGCTGCGGCCACCCATGGTGCCCCGCCAGGCGTCCTTCTTCCCGCCGCCTGTCCCCAACCCCTTCGTGCAGCAGACGCGGATGGGCGCTGCGAGGCGTCTCCAGGTGAGGGCGCGGGCCCGAGAGAGGAGACGGAACCAGGGGAGGGGCGTGGGTCTGACGGTGGAAGCAGGTGCAGGTGAGGGAAGTCGGACCCAGAGAGGAGGCAGATCCAGGGGAGGGGCGTGGATCTGACAGGGGAGGCGGAGCCAGGTGAGAGAGGTGAAGAGATGTGGGTCTGAGAGAGGAGGCAGATCCAGGGGAGGGATGTGGGTCTGAGAGAGGAGGCAGATCCAGGGGAGGGATGTGGGTCTGAGAGAGGAGGCAGATCCAGGGGAGGGATGTGGGTCTGAGAGAGGAGGCAGATCCAGGAGAGGGACCAGGGTCTGCCGGGGGCTGTTGTCTGAGGGGAGTGTGGGTATGATGGGGAGGTATCCCAGGTGGGGGGTGCCCGTCTGAGAAGCAAAGGCTCTGAGGAAGGAAGAGATGTCGATCTGCGAGGTGAGGGCTTTTGAAGGTTCCATGAGTCTGGAAGGGGCAGACATGTGGGTATGAGAATTGAGGACACTTGGAGGGTGGTCTGAGGGTGTGTGAGAAGAGAAAATGCGAAGAACATGTGGATCTGAGGGGCAGGTCCTAAACAAGACAAAGCTGAGCAGGCCAGTAGCGGAGGAAACATTCCATGCTGAGAAGGGAGGTGAATCTGTGACAAGAACTTCAAGTTGAGTTTGTTAGAGCGGAGGGGTGGCCAGTCTATAGGAGAGTGGACTTGGGGAAGTCTTTTTTTTTTTTTTTTTCTTTATTTCTTTTTCTTTTGCCTTAGGGAAGGAGAGGAGTCAGTCTAGGAGGTGAAGAGTGAGGGAGAAGGCAGAGAACCCAGGTCTGGAATTAGAACAAGATGATCTAGCTGAGAAGGGGCATCAAGGGTCGGAAATCAGAATCTAAGAAAAGGGATAATGTGGGTCAGCTTAAGGTATTCAGAAGTCTTCACCCTGAATCAGTCCTGAATCAGTCTTCACTCAAACTCTTTGAGATTCAACACTTCTCCAAACATTCTTCCACTGTTAAAAACCGCTGAATACAAAAAGGAAGTTTCCTTTTCTTTCCTTTTTCTTGTAAAACGCTCTTTTACCATTAGCAGTTACAACTTGCTCTGAGGACTTCCCCTTTGGTGAAGCTAGCGATCAAAGAACAAGATAGAGTGTGCACACTACATTTGTCCTGTGTGTCCTGCATGAAAGAAAAAAAAAAGGTTTTGATGTTTTCCTGTCCATCTCACACATTTCTTTACTTCAGATTTGAAATAGTGTTATTTTTGCATAGCGCACTTATATGCCCTGAGACCATTGTCCTCCACAGTGGAGAGGCAGGTTAGAGTAATGGTAAATGGGCAAATGGGTTGAAGAAGGGTGTGAGATAGGAAGGGGAAGATAATGTAGTAATACCTCTTTGTAAAGAAACTAAATATTTAAAAATTTGATCTTCATGTCTTTAAATGGATAGATGCTCCCTTTGTATCTTAAAACTTCTGAAACACTTCTAAATACCTTGACTATCACTCAAGATTAATTTTAGTTTGATTTGGTGAAATCAGTCATTCTTAAATGTAAGTATGTCTATTTGGCTTCATATTTTGGAGAGAGGACCAAAGTGGCATATTTATAGAGAGACTAATTGTTGGTGTTGGTTTTCTTTTTTTTTTTTTTTATAACATGGCCTATTACAACTTGGAGAACACTTTCAAATAGCTTTCCAAGAGCTGTAGTATAGTGGAAAGATCATTAGTCTAGTCAGAAGGCCTGCTCAGGCCGTGCCCTTTATCAGTTAGTTGTATGACTTTGACCAAGTCACTTAACCTCTCTGAATTTCACTTTACTCATTTATTAAATTGGAATAGTCCTACATCAAGAAGGGTTAAAACTAAGTGAGATAATGTGTGAAAGAAACTGGATTGTTTGGTGATCTTAATATTGATAGTTATGCTATTTGTTGCCTACAAATCTTATACTGTACTTAAAATTTACTGTTTGTATTGAATGGAATTCAATAGGTCTAGGTTTTTTCTTTTTTTTTTTTTTTTAACTAAAAATGTAGACCAAAGAGGTCTCAATGTCTTGAACAATCTGGGCAAAGGGAAGATTTAACAGACTTGATTGAAAAACAGTATTGTCTGTATTATCAAGTTTAAAAGATGGATATACTTTCACTTAAGTATGACTTACTATGATCAATTCAGACTAAATTTAACCTTGAAAGTGATCAATATCTTGCTTAAGGACTGTTGTCACTTTTGTATCTCATTGTAGGACTTAGCTTTGCCCTTCCCCTTCTCTTTTTGACAATTTAAGATCCTGCTACTTAGTGGCATGGAAACAAGTAGCCTAGCTTTCATTTCCTCAATAGAATATGGAATTGAAATAAGTGTTTGGTAGTAATTGTGGGTCATTTATCATACCAAAAGTATTTGTTGAATGTCTATTATGTACCAGGCACAAGGCTAATTTCTGGAGATACAGCAGTGAACAAGAGAAATAAGAACTCTGACTATCTAAAGCTTATGTTTCACTGAAAAAAGTTAAAGAGACAAGTACAAAATTATGCATTTCCGTGTTTTAGTAGTACTATGAAGAAGATCCAGGGAGGACAATAACCCTGAGAGAGTGTGGAAAGAAGGCCTCCCTACATAGATGATGTATTACCAAATGGAAATATGATGGGGAATCCTCTTATTTTGTCAAAGGATTACTCAAAGTTGGTTTATTTACTGTTAAATACTATTATTTGTTGCAGACCTAGAAATGGCACAGAAAAAAAAGTTGCCCAATATTTGACAACTTAATTAAAATCCATATTAGCTACTCATTGTGAATGTGAGTTAGCTTATATGAATATACTATAACCTCATTCTAACTCTATCTTTGGGGTCTATGCTATGGTCCTTTCTTGCAGTCAAGATTATTTCTAGGTCATTTGCAAGGGTGTTTGCAAGGCTTATTTAACCTACCTTGGAGGTTACCCACTGCAAACAGTCTTTTCTCCAGGGGTGTTTGTCAAAACAATCAGAGGCAATTGCTTAACATGACAGCTACCTGAGGTGGTGAATACTGATTGGAGCAAACAATAGGCTTAACCAAACAGCTTGAAGTTAGGGGACTTCGAAAAGCTTTGACATATTCATGGGAATCTAGAAGGGTATCCACATGTATAGGCCTGTGTGTATACCCAGGGCTATGCATGTGACCTGAAAAACAACAACAACAACAAATGAGAATACCCTAAGCTCTCACCTCTAGCTAACCATCAGGCTCTGTACAAACTGGAGGTAAAAGCTAAGGTAGAGTTGTGAACTTCCACTTGGCTGTGTGTTGAAGGTGTGTTCCAACATGCACACAAAGGCTCTTTGCAAACACTGGGGAACTTATTGATTCCAAGCACTTAAGGAAGTCTTATCTAATCATTAGCTGACTACCAAACTAATTGGTCAGAGACTTCAGTAACCACACATGACACATGACAAAGAATACAGCCTTTATAGAATTAGTTCGTAATAGTCACTGAACAAACAAATAACAACAACAAACAGCAACAACAATACACCCTGGTGATGGAAGAGAATCTGATTTTCAGAGTTGTTACATTATTTAAAATGTTTGCTTTTCAACAGAAAAAATTGCAAAATGATAATAACAAACAATAAAGTATGTCCCATAAATAGGAAAAATAGCAGTCAATACAAATTATCTCCAAGGAAGCCCAGATGTTGGCCTACTATCCAAAAACTTTAAATCAGGTATTTTAAATATGTTCACATAACTAAAGGAAACCATGTCAAAAGAACTAAAGAAAATATGAGACAGTGAATCACCAAATAGAGATTATTAGTAGAATAGAAATTATTAAAGAAGAACCAAAAAGAAGTACAATAGCTGTAATGAAAAATTCACTAGAGGGACTCAACAGCAGACTTGAGCAAACAGAAGAATCAGCAAATTTAAAGATAGATCCATTGAGATTAATTAATCTGAGGAACAGAAAGAAAAAAGGATGAAGAGAAGTGAACAGAATCTCAGAGACCTGTAGAACATTATCAGGTGTATCAACATAAACATAATGGGAGCCACAGAAGGAGGCAAAGAATGTTTGAAGAAAAAATGGCTGAAAACTTGCCAAATTTGGTGAAAAATTTATGCATTCAAAAAGTTTAATGACTTCTAAGTATAATAAACTCAAAGATATCCATACCTATATACATCATAATCCAACTGTTAGAAGGCAAAGAAAAAGAGAGAATCTTGAAAGCAGAGAGAAGTAACTCATCATACACAAAGGGATCCCGAATAAGATTAATGTCTGATTGCTCATCAGGAACTATGGAGGCTAGAAGGCAATAGGATGATATACTCAAAGTGCTGAAAGTAGAATATTGTCAACCAGGATTAATATAGTCAGAAAAACTATCTTTCAAAAATAGAGGAGAGGGGTGCCTGGGTGGCTCAGTCGGTTAAGTGTCTGCCTTCGGCTCAGGTCATGATCCCAGGGTCCTGGGATCGAGCCCCGCCATCAGGCTCCCTGCTTGGCAGGCAGCCTGATTCTCCCTCTCCCTCTGCTGCTCCCCTTGCTTGTGCTCTCTCACTCTCTCTCTCTCTGTCAAATAAATAAATAAAATCTTTAAAAAAAGAGAGAGAGAAGAGAAATTAACAGAAACTGAGAGAATTTGTCACTAGTATACATGCCCTGAAAGACATACTACAGGGAGCCCTTTGGTTGAAATGACACTAGAGAGTAACTCCAATCCACATGAAGAAATAAAAATACTGGTAAAGATAACTACATGTATAAATATAAAAGCCAATATAAATATAATTTTTATTTGTAAATCTTTTTGTCTTCTATGTGATTTAAAAGACAACTACATAGGGGCACCTAGGTGGCTCAGTCAGGTAAGCGTCCAACTCTTGATTTCAACTCAGGTCATGATCTCAGGGTCCTGGGATCAAGTTCTGTGTTAGGCTCTACACTCAGTGGGGAGTCTGCTACTCTCCTTCTCCCTCCAACCCTCTCCCCACTTGTGTTTGCACATGTACTTTCTCTCTAAAATAAATAAATCTTAAAAAAAAAGACAACTACATAAAGCAATAGTTAGAAATCTGTGTTGATAGATATATAATGTGTAAAGATGTAATTTATATGACAAAAATAGCAAACAGGAGGAGGGAGGAAATAGAGCTATAGGAGCACAATTTTTATATACTATTATAATTAAACTGGTATTAATCCAAACTAGGTTACTGTAAATGAAGTTGGGAACACTTAGGGCAACCACTAAGAAAATTAATTTTAAAAGAAGTGACAAGGGAATTAAAATGGTACACTAGAAAATATCTACTTAACATAAAAGAAAGGTAATAATGGAGAAATAGAGAAACAAAAAAAACATAGATATGTAGAAAGCAAGTAGCAAAAGAGCAGATGTAAATCTTATCAGTAATTACATTAAATATAAATGGATTAAACACACTAATTAAAAGCCAGAGATGGAAGAATTGATAAAAATACATAATCCGGGCGCCTGGGTGTCTCAGTCGTTGAGCGTCTGCCTTCGGCTCAGGTCATGATCCCGGAGTCCCGGGATCGAGTCCCACATCGGGCTCCCTGCTCGGTGGGAAGCCTGCTTCTCCCTCTCCCACTCCCCCTGCTTGTGTTCCTGCTCTCGCTATCTCTCTCTCTGTCAAATAAATAAAATATTTAAAAAAAAATACATAATCCAACTCTATGCTATCTAAAAAGACACACTTCAGATTCAAAGACCCAAATAGGTTGAAAGTAAAAGGATAGAAAAGATATACCATGCAAACAGTAACTAAGAGAGAACTGGAGGGGCTATATTAATGTTAAATCAAATAGACTTTAAGACAGAAATTGTTACTAGAGATAAAGGAAGACACTTTATAATGATAAAAGGGTTGTATCATTGGGGCGCCTGGGTGGCTCAGTTGGTTAAGCAACTGCCTTCGGCTCGGGTCATGATTCTGGAGTCCCAGGATCTAGTCCCACATCGGGCTGCCTGCTCAGCAGGGAGTCTGCTTCTCCCTCTGACCCTCTCCCCTCTCATGCTTTCTCTCTCTCTCTCATTCTTTCTCTCTCAAATAAATAAATATTTTTTTTAAAAAAAAGGGATTGCATCGTCAAGAAAATATAACAATTAGAACCGTATATGCACCTAACAAAAGAGCCCCAAATACACAAAGCAAAACAGATTGAAGTGGAAAATACACAATTCAACAATAGTAGTTAGAGACTTCAATTCCCCACTTTCAATAGTGGTAGAACAATGAAACAGAATATAAACAAGGAAAAGCCTTGAACAACACTCAACTAGACCTAAGAAATCTATAAAGAGAGCACTCCATCCAGCAACAGCAGAAAACACATTTTTCTCAAGTGCCCATGGAATATTCTCTAAGACAATTATAGTAGGCCATAAAACAGGTGTCAGTAAACGTAAGAGGATTACAATAATATAATGTATGTTATCCAACCACAATGGATTGCAATTAGAAAAAAATAACAAGAAATTTAGGAAATTCACAAATATGTGGAAATTAAATTACTCCTAAATAATCAGTGATTCAAAGAAGAAATCATAAGAAAAATTTGTAAATACTTTGAGATGAATGAAAATGAATACAATATACAAAAACATATGTGGCTAGCATTATCCTGATAACAAAATCTGAAAAAAATGTTATAAGAAAGGGAAATTATAGACCAATTTCCTTCATGATCACAGATATAAGAACCCTTAACAAAATATTAGCATGTCAAATATATAGCAATATGTGGAAAAGATAACATATCCTGTCCAAGTTTGGTTTATTCCAGGAACATAAGGTTGGTTTAACATACAAAAATGTGTATTTCAATGTAATTTATCATACTAGCCAAACATATGATAAGAAGCATTTGATCATTTCAATAGTTGCAGAAATTTTGTTACTCATTTGACAAAATTCAATATCCACTGACATTTAAAAAAAAATTCTCAGTAAAATACGAATAAGAGGGAACTCTCAGTCTAATAATGGGCATCTATGAAACACCTTTAGCTAGCATCATAATGGTGAAATATTGAAGCTGTTCCACCAAAGGTTGGGAACAAGACAGATATCTTGCTCAACACTTCTGTTCAACGTTGAACTGGGGGTCCTAGCCAGTGCAATAAAATAAGAGAAAAAAATAAAAGGCAGAGAGATTAGAAAGGAAAGTGAATTTTCTCAGAGAAAATCAAATACCATATGATTTCTCTCATATGTGGAATTTAAGAAACAGACAAATAACAAACAAAATGAGCAAAGGGGAAAAGAGAGAGACAAACCAAGAAACAGACTCATCACCATAGAGGACAAACTGATAGTTGCCAAAGGGGAAGTGGGTGGGGGGATTGGTAAGATAGCTGATATGGAGATTAAAGGATGCACTTGTCTTGATGAGCACTGGATGATGTATGGAATTGTTGAATCAGTGTATTTCACATCTGAAACTAATAGGACACTGTATGTTCACTAAACTGAAATTTAAAATAAAATTTTAAAAAATTAAAAATAAGAAAGGAAAAATTATAACTGTATTTATCCACCATTGTCATGTTTGTATATGTAGAACATCCTAAAGAATCTACAAAATGGCTAACAACTAGAACTAGTAAGTGAACTTGGCTAGGTTGTAGGACATAAGATTAAAACTTAAAATCAGTTACATGTCTATATACTAGTAGCAAAGAATTGCCAAGTAAAATTAAATAATCTTATTTATAATGGCAATAAAATTATGTTAAATAATTAGGAATATATTTAACCAAAAACATGTAAGACCACTACACTGAAAACAACAAAACACTGTTGTGAGGAATTAATGACCTTTACATAAGTGGAGAGATATGTTATGTTTATACATTGGGAGAATCAATATTTTTATGGTGATAATCCCTCCAAATTGATCTATAGATTCATTGAAACCCTAATAAAAATCCCAGTAGGCTTTTTTGTTTGGGTGGAAACTGACAAATTAATTTGAAATGTATGTGGAAATGCAAAGGAACTAGATTAGCCCAAAAAAAATTTGAAGAAGAAAAAGCTGCAGGACACACAGTACCTGATTTTGAGACTTGCTAAAAAAAAAGGGGGGGGGGGCAAAAAAAAAACTGCAGAAGTTGAGAGAATGGGGTATCGACAGAAGAATAGATGAACTAATCAATGAAACATAATGGAGACCCCACACATATGTGTTTGATTGATTTTTGACAAAGTTGCCAAGAAAATTCATTATGGAGTATCAAGTCTTTTCAACAAATGGTGTTGGAACACCTAGATAGAGCTATGGATAAAAACAAACCTTGATCCCTAGTGCATACCACACACAGAAAGTAATTTAAGATGAATCATAAACTGAAACAAAAGCTAACACCATACAGCTTCTAGAAAAGAGAATATAAAATATCATTATGACCTTGAGGTAAGTATAGATTTCTTAGAAAGGACACAGAAAACAAAAACTAAAAATTGATAAATTAGTCTACATCAGAATTAAAATTCTTCTCATCAAATGATACCAGTAAGAAAATGAAAAGGCACGGACTAGGAGAAAATACTTCAATACATATAACGACAAAGGTGTTGGAAGTGGAACATATAAGGAACTCCTACAAATTTATAAGGGAACAACAAACAAACCAATAAAAATGGGCCAAAGACGTGAACAGACACTTAACATAAAGAGTTAAAGGAATGACCAATAAGCACATGAAGAATGTGCTCAACATCATTGTTCATCAAGGAAATGTGAATGAAAACCACAATGAGATATTATTTTATACCCACTTGAATGGCTAGAAAGGCTGACAACACCAAATGTTGGTGAGGATGTGGAGCAACAGACACTTCCATACTTTGTTGGTAATGTAAAATGATACAACCACTGTGGAAAACAGTGGGGCAGTTTCTCGTAAAGCTAACCATACCGTGACCCAATAGTTTCACTCCCAATGAAGTAAAAATATATGTCCACACCGAGATTTGAACATTAATGTCCATGAAAACTATATTCATAATAGCTAAAAACTTATAATAGGCCAAATGTCCATATAAAGAAGAATGGAAAAATGAATCATGATATATTCATACAGTGGAATCATACTCTGCAACCGAAAAGGCTTTACTACTGGTACATAATGACGACATGGTAGAATCTCAAAAATATGGAGGAAAGAAGCCAGACATAAAAGAATACATACTGGGTGATTTCTACATGACAATCTAGAACAGGCAAAACTAGGGTGAAAAGGAGCCTGTCACTAGTTGCCAAGGGCCAGGGATATATATTTGAAAAACTCCTAATCTGCACGCTTAAAATACGTGCATTTTATTTTATGTAAATTATGCCTTGATAAAGTTGATTTTTTGAAAAGAATACTAAGACCAAATGTTGGCAAGGATGTGCAAGTGACCAAAATTCTCATACATTGGCAGTGACACTTTAAAATGATGCAACCACTGTGGAGAGTGCTTTGGCCGTTTCTTATCAAGTTAAACTATCTATGACCCAGCAGTTCCACTCCTCATATGAGAAAGGAAAACACATGTCCACAAAAGGGCTTGTATAAGAATGTTCATAGGGTCTTCAGTCCATAAGAGCCCACAACTGGAAACCCTGAGATTCATCAACAGGAGAATAGATAAACAAATTGTCTATTGGCATACAGTGGAATCATATTCTGCAATCAAAAATAATGAATTACTCATTTACAAAATCACATAGTTGAATTTCAAAAACATGTTAAGTGGAAGAAACTTAGACACATAACAATGCATAATGTATGATTCATTTATGTGACGTTCAAGAACAGACAAAACTAATCCAAGTGATAGAAATCCAGCATCGGTTGCCTAAGTGGGTAGGGATTCACTGGAAGAGGCGTAAGATGACTGGAGGGTAGATGTGTTCTGTGTCTTACTTTGGGTGGTAGGTACAAGGATATACATTTATCAAAACTCACTGAACGATCTACTTAAGAGCTGTACATTTCCTTGTACATAATTTTGACTTCAAACACACACACATGCACACACATAATTTGACAGATTAAATTATATGTTAAATTGTTTGACAGAAAAGCAAAATCATTTGGTGCTCCTCATAAATTATTTGATGATGCTCAGATTCACATTAATGGCCAGGAGAGGCAGAAGGACAGCGCTGTTTGAGTAGTGTAGTTGGCTAATAGAAGAAAGATAATTTAGTGTGCATAAGGATAGTTTATTTCTTTTTTTAAAATTTTATTCTTATGTTAATCCCCATACATTACATCATTAGTTTTAGATGAAGTGTTCCATGATTCATTGTTTGTGCACAACACCCAGTGCTCCATGCAGAATGTGAAGGATAGTTTATTTCACTTAAAAGTCAATATGGTAGGATGCCTGGGTGGCTCAGTCAGTTAAGCATCTGCCTTCAGCTCAGGTCATGATCCCAGGGTCCTGGAATTGAGTCCCGCATTGGGCTCCTTGATCAGCAGGGAGCCTGCTTCTCCCTCTGCCTGCCACTCCCCCTGCTTGTGCTCTCTCTCTCTCACTGACAAATAAATTTTTTAAATCTTTAAAAAAAAAAGTCAGTATGGTATAGGATTAAGAGCAAGGGCTTTGTAACCAAGCTGGGTTCAAACCCTGGTGCTGCCACTTAGTAACTGTGATCTCAGCAGCTACACCTAACTTCCTCTGTGCCATTCCTTTCCTGTATGTAAAACAGCCTAAGGTTGTAGGAATAAAATAGGTTTCTACATGCCAAGTGCTTCTTGTGCCTGCTACATAATAAGCATTCGTGTATTATTGGCCATTCTTACTAATTTTCATTCTTATTCTTGTTTTTTATTTCCTTCTCCATCTCCTTATTGTTGTTAGTTATAAAGGACTGGCAGGTATATAAAATAACGCATTTACTCTTTCACACTCTAACAACTTCATTAACACTCTTCCTTCTACTGATAGCTCCCAAAAAGCAATTTCCCCTCTTACCTTGCTAGCTTCTGCTGCTCTTTCAAGACCATTCAGCCTTCAACTCCTCCAGGAAGCTTTCCCTGACTGCTCAGTCAGATACTTTGTTTCCCCAGCATCCTCTAGTTACTTTCCTTGATAAACAGATCACATGTTCTTATAGGACCTGGTTTTCTTCACTGTTGCTTTTCTACATCGTAGGTGTTGTGTGGTGGGATATAGTACCTTATTTTTCTTTGTGCTTGGCTTCATGTCTGGGGCAGGGTAATGTTCAATTCATCCTTTAGTGAACGCATAGATAACACAAAACTTTCCTCTTCCGTGTTTCTGATTGATAGCCAGAACATTAAAATACTGGCCATTCACCTATTTTTTTTAATCAACTTTGACTTTCAGATTTTATTTCTTGGAATTATCCTGCTTCCAATCCGTGCCTTGTTGGTCGCATTAATTATATTACTGGCATGGCCATTTGCTGCCATTTCAACAGCATGCTGTCCCGAAAAGCTGACCCATCCAATAACTGGTTGGAGGAGGTAAGAAAGAATAATGTCTAAATGTTAGGTAAATCAAGATAAAGAAGAGTTTGCCATAGTTTAATCATCAATCGAGAGTTTTATCTACTGCTGCCGACTCAATATTCACCATTTATTTCTGTTTCTCAGATGAAACGGTTCTTAATTCATCATATGGAGAAACTGCTGCCCAAGCACCTTATGATAATCTTCTGTTGAAGCTGTAATTTCCTAACATTAAAATATTGTTTTCTGAGTTATTGCTTAAAAGTGATAGATCCTTGGTTCTGGAAGACCCAGTTAGTATACCTGAAACCATTATAGCAGGAAAATACCTGGCTTTCTTCCGCTCTCCCTCAGTCTTGACATTTGCTTTTGTCCCTATATAGTAACTACGTACTTTCTACAGTGGTATAATTAAGTGGGTAAGTTACAGTGTACTTAATACTTTAGTGATTATTATTAATAACAGTTTAATTCTTAATCAATATAGCCTAGCTTTTTAAAACATTAATATGGAGGGAGAATGGAATTGCTTCTCAAGCATTATCTAATTAGCAGGGTATTAGAGAATAGACTCATCACAAATTAACAAAGTTACTGGTAAAAGTTCATTCCCATTGGGCAGAGCCAACTTGTTGCCATATGTTTATCCTGAGAGTGAAGCCTTTTAAAATGTGGATTCCTTGGAATAGGAAGCCATAGGTGAGTTTTAGGGCACTGTTGAACTCTCCAAAATTGTGCACATTTTTTTCTCTGTACACAGGGTCCATTCCTTTCATCCAAATCTCGAAGGAGAATATTCTCCAAAAATTTTGAAAATCACTGTTCTAGAAACTTTTAAAGAAATATGCAATTTGCTATTCAGTTCATGTTCTAGTGAATAAATGTCAACATTCAGCCCAAGGCTGGTTTGAAGTGGAAGTGAATCCAAGGCTGGCAGAGTCCCCAGAGAACTAATACCACCTCAATCCTTGCAAATCACACTCCTTTGTTTCAGAACTCAAGGTTGCGTATCACTAAAAAATACTTTATGAGAGATTTTTTCATGATGCACCAATCCCTTTCAATTACCTCTTTGGTTTCTATCGTTAACGGCTTATGGAGCCCTATAATGACGGAGGGGAATAGTCCAAGAATCCAGAGAACAGATTTAATAAATGTTAGGGGAAAAAGTTCTATTTTTGCCAATTAAGCAAGTTTCTCTACTTCCTCTCAAACAGGTAACGTTGAAGTTAATTATGCAGCACCAAACTTTTAGCCTTTTTGAAATCATTTAGATAGAAGTGTTTAACAGCTCTGAGTATGGGATATTTTAGAATCTACATCACTACAAATCAAAAATAGGAGGTGTAGAAATCCAGTAACAGGCTGAGCTTTTTATCCTTAGGTAAATAGACATCTGAACTTGAAAGAGCAAGAAGGAGAGACACAGTCATTTCCCTGTGCCCTCTGGAAAAGTGCCTTGGTTTTCTGTGTCTCATTTCTCTGCATTATGACAAGACTGTTGAGAGAATTAGACAGGAAGCTTATTTTTTAAAGCTCTCATGAGATGTCTTATGGGAAATACACATGTTTTGTTTTTCATGAAAAGCTGCTGTGTGCTTATTCACATCCTTGGATGCCCATTCTAAATTGCATTTCTAGAAGTGGGTTTTTGTCTCCCTACTCAGTTGAGCTTCTCAAGGACAGAGACTGGATCTTATCTGTCTTGTGCGTCCAGCGCAGGTCACCTGGCACAGTTCGATGAATTAATTAATCTGTAATGACAGAAATTCTTTTTAAAAAGTAAGCAATTCGACATCTGAAATTGTGTAAGTGCATCTATGTTCCAGGGAAGTGAGATGGTGAATTTACCTTTTAAGATTTTTGATGATGTCTAAGAGCTATAATTGTATAGGAAAGGACAGATTCAGCATGAGAGTTCTAAAAGTGTTTGGGGGAGATAGCAGCATCTTTGTTACCCACATGTACATTCCCCAGGTGAGTCCTCTGAAGAACAGTAGGCATTTGGGTTTCTCAGTGGGGGATATGTGTGTGGGAAATTCATGTTTATCCCTTTATAGTCACAGAATAATGGAGCCACTTATTAGCCATATGTCCTGGGGAAATTTTGCTTCTCGGTGACTCAGTTTTCTCATCTGCAAAATGAGGATGCTGATAAATAATACCCGTTTCATAAAATTGGACTGAGGATTAAAGAGATGTAAAGTCCTTAGAATAGTACCTGGCAGAAAGAACCCTTCGTATAACTGTTAGTTATTCCTCTTAGCTCATATTTTAAAATGAAATGTTCTGACACGTATGGGTTTTTGTGTTGTGTTTTAGAGTAAAGCCCCGCCATTAGCTGAGATTAGCAAGGCTAATTGTGTCTTTTCTTTTTCTCTCTCTCTCTCTTTCTTTCTTTTTTTTTTTTTTTAAATATTTCTTTCCAAAGGGAAATCACTCAACCAGTTTTGAAGTTTCTGGGTCATGCCCTGTTCTTTTCAATGGGATTCATAGTTACTATGAAGGGAAAGGTGGCGCGCCCCATGGAGGCCCCAGTTTTTGTTGCTGCCCCCCATTCAACATTCTTTGATGGAATTGCCTGTGTTGCAGCCGGGTTGCCTTCAATAGTATCTCGAAACGAGAACGTACAGGTCCCTCTGATTGGCAGTAAGTACTTGTAAGACAACATAGATCTTTTCATGCTCGCGGGTCACCTTTTAAAAAAAAGCATCTATCGTTTATCGGTGGGCTTTTTAAAAGCTCTCAAAGCTATTTCCTTACTTCTAGTGAGGAATTATATCGAAGGAAGGAATTTGTGATAAAGGTTAGAGACCTCCCTCTCTGTGCCCTTAGAGTTCTTTCAGATTCTTATTTTTGTCACCGTACCATCTTTGCTTTCTGTCCTTGTATCTAGCTAGAAAGACCAGCTTTCAAGTACCAAATATGCCTGGATTTTTTTCGAGAGAGAATTTAACTGAAGAATCTGTGAAAACACCGGTTACACTCCATTTCACAAATTTCTCTTTGGGGTATTAGGCTGATAGACACATGAAGTCTTTCCTCTTAACTCTGTTTTCTTATTATTGCCCCAGAGTCTCCATGAGGGACCAATGTGAAACTCTTTGAAAATTATGATGTGGAACAATAAAGTGCCTCCTGCCATAAAAAATAATGAAGCAAGTGAGATGTGTATCCCACCAGGTGCTTTGGTCTCTCCCTAGGGTGTGGGTCTCTAAGTAACCGCTCCCCATCGTCCTGAGGTTACTGCAAACATCCAGTGGTGAGAGAGTGGGTATGGAAGTTTCCCGATGTTACCTTGGCACTCTGGAGAAATAGCAGTAGTTCCTGCCACTTTTCACTCAGCTAAGAAAAACACACACATACACGCACTACACACATTCTCTCTCTCTCTCTTTTTTTTCAGTGTAACCACCTTGCTTTGTGTAATATGGCATTTTCCTGAAATCTGTTTAGCGATAGATTTTCAGTAAATTGAGGTTATTTTGCATGTGTGAGGAAGCTACCTACTTAGACTGGCGTGCTGAAAATTTTAGTAAAATTAATAATTGCTCCCTATCCATGTGTACTCTGAATTCACACAATCAGTTTTCAGGATATTCCTAAAATAAAACAAGATAATATTGTAGATTTATATTCCAAAGCTTGGATGTCTGTCAGTTGAGGAAGAAGACCTTCAGGGAGAAAATTGCCTTTGTTTCCTTTCATATTCTTTCTGCTAACTTCTGTTATATCAATGAAATCTTTGTAGATATAAAAAAAACCTTCTAATAAGCTGTGAATTAGAGCAGTTTTTTTTTAAAGTTCTCTTTGATTTGCTATATTTTAACTTTACATAAAAATTGTTTCATGATTTTTTCAGTAGCATTGCTGTGGTAGCTTTAGCCAAAAAAAAAAAAAAAAAAGTGACTTGGCTCTGACCTTTTGTTTGTTTTAAAGGACTATTACGAGCTTTGCAGCCAGTGCTGGTATCCCGGGTAGATCCGGACTCTCGAAAAAACACAATAAATGAAATAGTAAGGCGAGCAACATCAGGAGGGCAGTGGCCACAGGTAAAATACAGAAGTTCGTTTAGATATACGGCGAGTTTACTTATTGTATATATGTAAATCATTTGGATCCACAGATGGCAGCATTTGGGGACACCTATGCTGGGTGTTTTCGGCATAATAGAAACAGAACAAATGAGTGAGTATTAAAAAGTCCTCTTCCCCATGAGATACTCCATGGGATTAATGTATCATTCTTTCTTATCCTCCAAACTCTTTGAAACAGTTTTTACTTTGTGTCATAAAAAGTAATTCTCTACCTCTGAATTTATTATCTTAAAGACAAAATATCAAAGCTCAAATATACTCAACAATATGGTAGGTTTATTTTTTTTTTTTAAAGCGATTATGGTCTTAATCTTATCCGAAGTATGTTTAGACAGGGCTTTTCAATTCAGGGGGTACATCCGAATCACCTATAGAACTTTTTCAGACTTTACCATCTTACTACCCCTATCCCCTAGAATGCCTTTTTAAGGTGAGGGAGGGGCACCATTTTCTGGATAAAGGGAGCCTCCTGGGTAATTCTGATAAGTATCACTCTACCTTGGCCCAGGTGTAAGTAGGGGACCTCTAGCAGGACTCATGATCTGGTAGTGATCTGGCCACCCATGATGATGTGTAGATGTTAAAATATTAAGAGGAGTATGACCCACCAGGAGGTTTAGAAACCATGGCATGTGAGGAATGACTTAAAAAGTGACCAGGAAGAAATGGCACCCGGAATAAGGGTTCGGTTTTTCTCTTTGAATCCAGCTACTATATCTAGGACTGGTAGGCCAAAGTTAACAAATAGGTAAGATTTTAGCCCATCTCACTCATCTCAAGGAACTTTCTGTCCAGAGGTAAGAATGATCTGATCTGAACTCCTTCTCCAGAATTTTCAGGCACTGACTAAGCAACCACTTGGGGGGGATATTGTAGAAAGAATTCAAGCATTGGCAATGCTAGATGGCTTTTAATGCCCCTTCCAGAGCTGAGATTTTATGATTTACTCTATATCCACTCATTGTTAATAGAGTAGCTGTAGCATTTCCACTGAATGAACCACATTTGATATTGTACCAGTTGTGATAAGAAACCTGATTGTTGTTGTTGTTGTTGTTTAATTGAGGGATGAAATTGCATACACTTATCATTTTTATTTTATAAATAACCCATCATGGTGGCACTTTCGCCTAATAATGTTTTCCCTTTCTAATTATTATAAAATACAAATACCAACTAAGTACACATACTAACTGCTGTGGGTGCAGGAATTTTCTGTTTTTATTTTATGTACTTAACGATTTACTCATTGCCAAATTCTAAAAGCTTCAGAAAATCCAGCTTGTTCAGTTAATGGGGAAACTACGCTGCATGTCTTTCACATGAAGAACAGAAAGGACTTATGTTAAAAGCTAAAAATACTTTCTCAAAAAAGATACTAAATTGTATTCCATATGTCCACTAACCCAAGTAAGCATAAAGCATGTTGTAAGTATTTTCTCCTTTTTCCCTCCTCCATATATCCCTGAACTGTATGTTGTAGGAGTGAATATCCTTTAACAGGAAAACAGAAACAAGGAAGTAGGAATGATTTGGTTAAGGATGTAAAGCAGTAGAGGAAAGAATTTAATGTGCTCTTTGACCAGGACTTAGGGTCTGCATCTTCTTTTAAGTTTATCCAGATCATTAGCATTGTCATTAAGAAACATTTAGTAAGTGTATTTTCTATTCAAAGCTTTAATCCATTTTCTAATTATTTCAATGGTCAGATAGCAGTTCTTTTAGAGGAAAACTGGATAATCCAATTCTAGCTTTCAATAGAATCAAGTATTAGCCTTTTATTTCACTTTTGTTTTATAAGAATTGGCGGCTCTTTGTGAAGTCATAAGAAAGTGAGTAAAGAGACAATCTATTAATTAGACTGAAATATTAAATCTACGTATTCCTTTTCTCCCAAGATACTAGTTTTCCCAGAAGGTACTTGTACTAATCGTTCCTGTTTGATTACTTTTAAACCAGGTGAGATCAATTAAATTATGTACTATAACAAAGTATGGACAGTTTCTCAAATGATTTGTTACTAATACACAAAACAACTTGTTAGTTTGTCCTGGGCATTTCTTTCCCAATAGAAAGTTTTTAGGGGCGCCTGGGTGGCTCAGTCGTTAAGCGTCTGCCTACGGCTCAGGTCATGGTCCCAGGGTCCTGGGATCGAGCCCCGCATCGGGCTCCGTGCTCAGCGGGGAGCCTGCTTCTCCCTCTCCTACTCCCCCTGCTTGTGTTCCCTCTCGCTATGTTTCTCTCTGTCAAATAAATAAAATCTTTAAAAAAAAAAAAAAGAAAGTTTTTAATATTGTGAATCCACAGAACTCACTCCTTTACTTTCTGTTTTGGTATCATAACCCCTTCTTCCTTGGATTATCGTGTGTATGTGCTCGTGTGTGTGGGCGCGCACATGCGTGTTTGTGTGTGTGTACATGTGAACCATTTGATGGTGTATCCGGTTGTGTGCATACACGCACACACAGAAACCACTAGCAGATTTGTCTCTTCCTCCAAAGATACCCTCACAAACACCCTAGTTCCTGCATTATCCGATAGAAAACTATTTTAGTGATCATTATAATGCCTTCAGATGCCTTCTGTGCTTCACTCCTTTTTTTTAATATTATGAAGTCACTAATTTCACAGTAATGTGTAATTTCATACATAATTTCCTAGTAACTGGTAATGCTTTATCATGTTTTTGTATTGGCTGCTAGAATGCTCAGAGCCAAAGTTAGAACTCTCTTCTAGCAAGTGGGGGTAGTCCTTGCTCCAAGGATTCACTTTTATTTTATTTATTTTTATTTTTTTAAAGATTTTATTTATTTATTTGACAGAGAGAGACACAGTGAGAGAGGGAACACAAGCAGGGGGAGTGGGAGAAGGAGAAGCAGGCTTCCCGCCGAGCAGGGAGCCCGATGCAGGGCTCGATCCCAGGACCCTGGGACCATAACCTGAGCCGAAGGCAGACGCTTAATGACTGAGCCACCCAGGCGCCCCTCGCTTTTATTTAGATTTTGTTCTCAGTTTCTCTTGGGTTTGACTTTGTTATCACTTTTTTTTTAAACCCTTTTGAATAATGTGTATTTGGAAAATGAAAACACGTGGAGATGTAAATAAACATTTTCAGCGACTTGGGCATAACATTTAATATTTTGGTTTCATAATTCTGAATTTTAGAACTCTCTCATTTTGGTGAGCACTAGGGATTTACGGACAATTAGCAAATAGTTTATGTGTACTCTTAAACCAGTAAGGATAGGTATACCACTTATTATTAATTTTCTTCATTGTAAACCTTATAGTCATATAAGGAAGATGCTATAATATTTCACTGTGGTTATAGGAGCCTTCATTCCTGGAGTTCCGGTGCAGCCAATCCTCCTCAGATACCCAAACAAGCTGGTAAGCATAGTGTTTTACTGTGGGAAAAATCTCAGACATTCCGAACAGCACAGATTCTCTAGCACCCCTTTTAAACTTCGAATGAAGCATTGAATAGACACATGGTGGAAGAACATGGGCAGACCCCATACCCCTTGCCACATGGAGCGTTTAGAAGTTTGCAAGATAGGCATGTACTTGTGGACACCGATATTATATTTTGTCTCTGCTGTTATTAAGCTCCAAGAAGGCATTTCCTTAGCTTCTACTCTATTGTCACAGTAATGGTACCGGGGTCTTAGACTGCGTAGCAGAAAACTTGCGTAAAGTGATTTTCACTAAGCCCACAAGGAGACGTTTCCTGATTCAACGGTTATTACTGGAAGGATAACTGGTGTAGCAGGATAAATTTGGGATTGCCTTGGTGTTTCATTCCTGGCTCAGTACTTACTAGCTGTGTAACTCTTAGCAAGTAACTTAAATAAGAAGATATATAGGAAAAGAATCTGTTATCCTATAGAAAGTGCACAGTTGGCTTAGGAAACAGTCTCTCTGCTCCAGCCAAGTACAACATTGTCCTCTGGATATAGATGGTGCCACCATTTTCCTATAAAGAAAAGTATTTTGGAATCTGTTTTGGTTCTGAGAGGAACTTTCTCTACTAGAGACTTTACATAAAAAATCAGGCTGTAATTAATTATCTATGTTATTTAAGGTAAAGAGTTCTTGCTCAATTCAGCTTTTCTTTCAGTAGCTGGCTTCTCAACTTTCAACATCTGGAGTTAAAAAAAATTAAAATCCATCAAAATTTACTTATTATACTTCTGCCTATTTGGCATTTTCTCAAATTCTTTCACTATGTACTATTTTAATCTTTTCTTCCAAATACCCATCCCCCTCTTTTTGAGAAAAGATATATTCTGGGGTTTGTAAGCAAATTAATTACCCAGATATGTCCATATTAGGAGAAAAATAGCTAAGCATGCACATAGCTTTATTAAAAATTAAGAGCAACTTAATTCCATAAAAAGATAGGTGGTTACATATGGAAAACAGATTTTTGCTGCATAGATATATAATTCAAGAATTCATAGAGCAATTCACTGCTGATAATAGGCTCATTTTACTTTTCAACATACTGCTTTTAATTCAGAAGGAAAGTATACGACTACCAATATTAAAATAAGATTTGGGTTTTATTTGGCATTTTTTCACTGAACTAACAGTCTAAATACTTCTGTTATTGTAGGATACCGTGACTTGGACGTGGCAAGGATATACATTGTAAGTCACTTCTCTCTATTATTGGTTTATTTAAATTTTATTCAAGAGAAGAAAAAAGAGATCATGTATTCCTTCTTTTTTTAAGAAAAAATAAGCCTTGTTTTTTTTTAAAGATTTCTTTTTTTTAAAGATTTTATTTATTTATTTATTTGTTTATTTATTTATTTGAGAAAGACTGTGTGTGTGCAAGAGGGGGGAGGAAGAGGGACAAGTACACTCTGCCTGCTGAGTCAGAGCCTGAGCCCAACACAGGGCTTGATCTCACAACCCTGAGATCAGGACCTGAGCCGAAATCAAGAGCTGGACGCCCAACCAACTGAGCCACCCAGGCGCCCCTAAGAGTAAAGATTTCTTTTTTTTTTTTTTTTAAAGATTTTATTTATTTATTTGAGAGAGAGAGAATGAGAGACAGAGAGCATGAGAGGGAGGAGGGTCAGAGGGAGAAGCAGACTCCCTGCCGAGCAGGGAGCCCGATGCGGGACTCGATCCCGGGACTCCAGGATCATGACCTGAGCCGAAGGCAGTCGCTTAACCAACTGAGCCACCCAGGAGCCCTAAGAGTAAAGATTTCTAATCAGATCCTGAAGTCTTGTCACTGAGAAGTCTCTGTAGAGAGCATCACTATCTTGTCCATTAGTCCCTGGCCCCTCCCATGTGCAGAATTCTAGCTGTCTGCCATGTTCTTAGGGTCTCAAGCGTGTATCTACCAATTCTTAAGAACCAGTCCAATGACCTGGTTTGCATCCTACTTAGCTTTAATCTTGTAGTTTTATTTCCACTGCAGACAGCATATTAGCTGGTGTCTCCATTGTTGTTTTACTATATCAGTTTAAGCAGTCCAGAGCCATTGCGTCATATGGCCTAAAATAGCAGTGATGTGTCTGATCTGAGCTGAGAAAATAGCTAAGCTTTCAGTTCCATTCTTGGACTTTAAAATCATAGGGATCAGCAGTTTCTATAAACATTTAAGAGAGGAGAAGAATACAGCTCACCAGTAAACAAGCTGAAGTGAAACAGGCCTTTAGAAAGAACAGAACATGTAGAATCTTACTTTCCCTCAAGGCCTTTTGTCGAGTTCCCCCTGGATAAGTCTGAGCTGGTTTATACTGCAGTGAGAGCCATGTATAAAATGCCTGGATTTGAGGGCTTTGCCCGGGGGCTTACCCAGCAAAGCCTTTTAATACTGAACATAGAGAGTTCACATAACATTGTTGATGCATGGACTACCACTTGGACATATGTAAAGGGGAATCATCATTTGCCTTCAGGTACCTTGTGAGTTCCTTAGATCATCCAAACAACATATGAAAGTCTGATTTTTTTATACTACATATTGATTTTTTCCATTTTGTGTGTGTGAATTGCATTGAAATAATAAATTTAAATCAGAATAGGTAACTGATGGGCCAGTTACATGTGTTAGTGTTTATTAACATGTGAGATACGTATGTTCCTATTATGCTTTGGTCCCTCATAGTTGAAGTTAAGTAAATGACACTCAAAATACCATCCATTGCAAAGGATATCTAGGCGTTATGTGATCTTCAGCTCTTCAGGAAATCGGTTTATTCATTTGTCTAGAATACATGTTTCATGTCACTGTTGATCTTGAGTTCCTGGTTTTTGGCTTTTTATACAAGGGCAAGTGAGGAGAAACAAATCGTATGAGAGCATTTTAGAAAAGGGAGTGCCTAAAAACTGGGTGCAGAACATCATTGTGTGTCTTGAGGTGTGTCATCCTCAGGGTCTTTACAATTTAAGTTCCTTACAGCGACAGTGACTGCAGGTTCCCTGTGTGGTCAGTGTGTGGTCAGTGTGCCTTGTGTAACTTGCGTGGCAGTGCAGGTGGGCATGAAGGTCAAGTACAGGAAGGCCTTCCTGGAAGGGGGATCAGGATAGAAAATGTAACGGTTGGGTTAATCTTGCCATCTAACCTGGGACATGTGTGATAAAGGGAAAAAGAAAATAGGAGAGGGAATTCAGAAAAGAGAGGGAAAACATTTTTCCAGAGGTAAAGATTTTTTAGGACCGATAAACACAAAATCCTCAAAAGGCACAATTATGTTTTGTCCAGGTGCCACATTGCACTTGCCTATGGTGACTCTCATTTCCACTTTTATCTTCTGATGGGCTTCATGGTGTATTTAGCACTGTGCTGTTACTTTTAAGTCCGTTTTCTCAATTGCCTTCGCTCTAAGGGTGAGTCTAGACTGAGATTGTAAGGAAGAGAGTCTATACTAAGGCAGATAGCCTAAGGGAGAAGGTTAATAAACTTAGGGAGTACGCTTATAGAAGGGGCAGCTATGGAAAAATCTGTTTGTGTGGGTCTGAGAAGTGTTGTTTGGTTTGGGTGTATGTAGACAACACAGTTTTAATGAGATCTTATGCCTGGCTCCTTCCTTCCCTCCTCCATCCCTCCCCACCATCCCTCCCACCCTGCCTCCCTCCCTTCCTCCCTCTCTTCCTTCCTTGCTTCCTGTCTTTCTGTTTTTGTCTTTCTTTCTTTCTTTCTTTCTTTCCTACAGCATTCAGAATTTTCAGAACAGATTTATCTATTTGAGTCACTAAATTCCAAAGCTCAATTTAAATAAATCAAGAACAGTTTATTTTGTGGTAAATAATATGGATTGATTTTATTTGCTTGGGGTTGAAAGTAAAAGATTATTTCCCTCTCAGATGGAAAATTTGAGAACTGATACTTAACATTCACAATTTATAATTATATATGGAATTGGTATATCTACCTAAATCCCTTCTTTGTTTAAATTTCCAAATTTCTTGTGTAAAGTAAGTCCTTTAAGTAATTTTTTATAGATAAATCATATTTTAGTTTCTTTTTTTTTTTTAGCGAGAGAGAGAGAGCACAAGAGGAGGGGAGGGGCAGAGGGAGAGGGACAGACAGAATCTCAAGCAGACTCGCCACTGAGTACAGAGCCTGACACGGGGCTCAGTGTCACGACCCTGAGATCATGACCTGAACCAAAATCAAGAGTCAGATGCTTCACCAACTGAGTCATCCAGGTGCCCCAATTTCAGTTTCTCAATAGCAAAAACAGGTTGGTTGTTTTCTTAAACATGTAGATTAATCCACTCTGCCAGAATTCTGGGTCATCTGTCTAAATGAGGTGAAATAAAAATCCCATTGACATCCTATCCAGAGAGTCTAAATATGTATTAGAAAGCCATACATAGAAACAACTATTTTCAAAAATTTTCTTTGAAGAGTTTGGCTATAATCATTTTAAAGCCTTTGTCCTTTGTCCAGCTTTACAATGAAAGAAAATTTCTCCATAACCTAAACATTTATTATTAATTGGGACAGTTACGATAAAGTTTCTGCTCTTAGGGAAAGACCCGCTGATTTCTTTTCTTTTTCTTTGTTTCATATCAGGAAAGAGTTTAGAAACGTAATGTTCTACTCCGGAGTTGTCCTATAAACACCCTTATGTGCCTTAACCTGTGGCCTCGGTAGTTTCTCTAGGGACTTAGGCCTACAAGCCTGAGTTGTCAAGGAGACTTCAAATTTGGGGTTTAGCATGCCGAGCTGCCGCTCTGACTCACAAGTGCATATTTGATATTGCATTTGGTGATTTAACTTTTGAATAGCACGAATACTTGTTCAAGCCCAAGGAATGTTACAGCAGCAGGGTGACATTTATAAATGCAGAATATATATGAAATGTGACGTAGCAGTGCTTGTGTATAAAGAAAGGATCGTTGAGTAATAATATTAGGTGTTACTTGTATTACCACATAAAGATGGCCTGCTCTTTTTTCTCTTCAGCATTCAGCTTTGTATGCTTACTTTCTGCCAGCCCTTCACGAAGGTGGAAGTTGAGGTAAGTCATTCAACATGTAGCCTTGGAACTGGAGATTTGGCCTTCCCTTTTATTTCGAACTTCTAATCTAGAGAGCCCAGCTGTACAAAGGTTGGAAGTTAAATCCACCCTCTTTAAACTAAGCCCTGGTCTTTTACAAACTGCCCACCTGGCTCTCAGATCCAGCCCTTAGAATCTTACCAGGAAGTACCACTAACTTCCGGGAACTTCCATATTATAGCCATCCCTGGCTGACTAGAGTTGCATAACTGCATAACTACTTTCAATGCTGACCTCCGCCCAGTGGGATGGTAGGCTTCACATCCTCACAAAAGGAGCTACAGTAGCTGATGGAGGCCTAGAGCTCCTGGAAGAGTATGTTCTGTAAAGCGGAGAGGCACAGAGGGTCAGAAGCCCTCATGGAAGGCTTGAGGAAATCCTAGCTGGGAGGCCATTCATATCATCGTTCATGGGGCAGTCTTTCAGCTTGAGTTGCGGTGGCAGGCAGGGAGTGAGGGAGTAATTCGATCTTTCTGAAAATTCTGACCAGATTTTCAAGACTCTGAAGTTTGGTTCCAGAATGGGTCTTAGGTTTTAGGAGTGACGTGAAATGGACCCCTAAATGCAGAATTGAGTTGGTTTTAATCATACTCTCAGGTAGCCTCTGAAGAGAGGGTCAGAATAGTGAGGCAGGCCCTTGATTTCATTTTCCAGTTGCATCCATACGTTATGTAATGAGAACTTGAAGTTTGCATATGTAATTCAGAGTCCTGAGTGGGGGCCCATGCTCCAAGTGACAGGACATGGAATTTAAGTCACAAGAATACTGTCTTTTACTTTGTTTTATAGCTTAGTCATTTAGCCATGGAGAGGGTGTCAGCAATACCAAATGGCAAAGGAGGGCAAATTATATTTCAAAATGAGTTTAACTTTGGTTGAAATTTTTGAGACTTGCAGGTTGCCTGCCTGCCAGGAAAAGATCTGTTTATTTATATGCCACATTTCCCCACATTTAAAACTAGCTCGGTAGCTCTCAGTATGACCAAAAAAACACTAGTTCTTGAAATATACATAGATGTTTCTAGAGAAAAACACTAATCTGTGCCCTAATAATTAGTTTAAGAAGTACCAAGGTAAACAAAATGAATACGATTTCTTTCCTCAAGACCTGTCAGTGCCTTTGAGATGGTTTGACCACAATACCCCCTTTTCTCTGGATACCTCCTGAAACTGATGTTCCATAGGATATATTTTGGGGAACCCTGTCAGGAAGAAATTTTATATTATTTCTGAGTACTCCAAGCAGGCTCTTCCTTCTTTAATAGCTGTTGAGATAAACTAGCCCTGTGTTCTTTATCTAAAAACAAAACAAAACAAAACAAAACAAAAAAACAGGAAAACTCGTACTTAAAACAGCCACACTGTCTTCTGTGCAAATTTGGAAGATATTGTGTATACAGTGTATATGCTTCCCCTTCCCATTTACCCTCCCCAGCTAAAACAAGATCTAGCAACAGATGTGGAAATACACGTAGAACTGTACTTCCTTTGTCTACATGTGTCAGTGGTCAAACTGTTACAACAGAGGTAGGCAAAGTCCTCTTTTTTGGGCTGAACATTATTACATTATTACCACATTTCCCTTCTGTGTCATGGCTGGCCTGCCTGCCTACCTTCCTATTTTTCTTTCCTTTTTTCTTTTTCTTTCTTTCTTTCTTTTTCTTTCTTTCTTTCTTTTTCTTTCTTTCTTTCTTTCTCTTTCTTTCTTTCTTTCTTTTCTTCTTTCTTTTCTTCCTTCTTTTCTTTCTTTCTTCCTTCTTTTCTTTCTTTCTTCCTTCCTTCCTTCCTTCCTTCCTTCCTTCCTTCCTTCCTTTCTTTCTTTCTTTCTTCCTTCCTTTCTTTCTTTCTTTCTTCCTTTCTTCCTTTCTTTCTTCCTTCCTTCCTTTCTTTCTTCCTTTCTTTCTTTCTTTCTTTCTTTCTTTCTTCCTTTCTTCCTTCCTTCCTTTCTTTCTTCCTTTCTTTCTTCCTTCCTTCCTTCCTTCCTTCCTTTCTCTTTCTTTCTTTCTTTCTTTCTTTCTTTCTTTCTTTCTTTCTTTCTTCCTTTCTTCCTTCCTTCCTTCCTTCCTTCCTTTCTTTCTTCCTTTCTTTCTTTCTTCCTTCCTTCCTTCCTTTCTTCCTTCCTTCCTTCCTTCCTTTCTTTCTTCCTTCCTTCCTTTCTTCCTTCCTTCCTTCCTTCCTTCCTTCCTTCCTTCCTTCCTTCCTTCCTTTCTCTTTCTTTTTCTTTCTTTCTTTCTTTCTTTCTTTCTTTCTTTCTTTCTTTCTTTCTTTCTTTCTCTCTTTCTTTCTTTTCTTTCTTTCTTTCTTTCTCTCTTTCCGATTACAATATTTGTTTTCTCCCGCCAGTTCTTAGACCTGTCTGGATAATATTTCCTGGCAAAGAATATACCCTTTGATAACTTCACAAACAAAATGGCTGCCAACCTGTCTAAAATAGCAGAATCGGTGAGATTCAATGTATTAGAATTGCCATCCATGGCAAGAGGATGGGGATGTGTGGCCTTCAAGTTTCATCTTCTTAGTTTAATTATATTTCTCTTAGATTTATGGTGCTACCTTTCACTCAGGGCACCCCTCACTACTTTATGACTTTTGAATATTTTAATTCCCCCAGGTTGGGTGCAACTGAAAACTGTATCCCACTGCTTGTCTGGTGCTAGGTATATCCACACCCCAGCTCAAGACTCTCAAGAGCTGGGCATTGCATCCAGGCTTTTGTACCACATCCAAGGAGGCCCGGCTTGAGCTGTCACATGTGTAGCTTACCTGGAAGGCTCACTGCACTTGGCTGCACCCACGTCAGGTGACTTAGTTACTCAGAAGCACCCTCCCAGCCCACTACCACCTCCATGTTCTTTAAAACTGTTGGAAATCGGGGGCACCTGGGTGACTCATTTGATTAAGCCTCTGACTCTTGATCTCAGCTCAGGTCATGAGTTCAAGCCCCACGTTGGGCTCCACACTGGATGTGGAGCCTACTTTAAAAAAAAAAAAAAACTGATGGAAATCCTAGTTATTATTTTTTCACATATGTTTTAGAACTATTAATTAGGCAAGCCTAACTGAAGATATATCATTCAAGATTATGGTCTTAGTTTTGTGGTTTCTAAAATGAACTTTGAGTGGATCATTTGGTGTCCTTTTAGGCACTCTGCCCTCGTGAGTCACGGGACATCCCAGGATGTGGAAGGCCTTATTCTTTCATCTTTTACAAGTCATCCCTCACTGATAATGACTTTCCAACTCCGTTGTTACCAGAATCATTGGATAGCTAAAATCTAAGGAGTGTAATATTGAAGGGTGTTTTTCTTGTCTCCTCTCCCCACTCCCTCTCTGTTTCCTCGACAGAGACTTTTTTTTGAAAAGGTCATTATTTTCTTGACTCGTGAATCTTAAAAATATAATCAGTTCCAAACCGCGTGCCCTCTGTAATTGGTCTTCCAGCATCCGTGAACAATGAGGCCATGTATATTCACAGAAGGTCTACTGAAATTTATTCTCTGGATCACAGTGGCCTAGTGGGTGTGTTTAAAGTGTCTTTTGGTGGTTACTTTTATTGGCCAGCTACTTCACAAGTATGCCTGTATAAGCAGATGGCTTAGGGGCATAAGGAAGAAGATCGCTAGTAGGAAACATCCCAAAATGTGACATAAATCAACAGCCTGCTAGTTGTATCTCATGAGAGAGAATCCACACAAAGCTCGACTATCAGGCATTATGTGGGCAGCAACTGGTTTATGAATGAAAGCAGGGCATTCACAGTGACCATCAGTCTGTTTCCTCCTTCATAGGCTATATCTCCATTTGTCCACAGAGCCACCCATTATAATACAGACACATGATTGTCTGTAGGCATACAGACATATTTTGTTTTAGTAAAATTCCTTTGTAAAGCTTAAAAGGAGCTTCTAGTGGAGAGCATTAGACCTACAATACTTTATGGGGGGCAATCCATTGCTATAAGTAGTAGAAAGGGATTGTTTTTTGTTTTAAGATTTTATTTATTTATTTGACAGAGAGAGACACAGAGAGAGAGGGAACACAAGCAGGGGGAGTGGGAGAGGGAGAAGCAGGCTTCCCGCTGAGCAGGGAGCCCGATGTGGGGCTTGGTCCCAGGACCCCGGGATCATGACCTGAGCCGAAGGCAGACACTTAATGACTGAGCCACCCAGGCACCCCAAAAGGGACTGTTTTTCATTAAAAAAAAATTCCGGTTTAAGAAAGGATTGTAATAATGAGTGTTATGATCAATACCTGTAGTTAGATAACAACTTTTTAAATCTCTAAAGGGTTCATTACTCAGGGAAGGTTCAAATATATTTATATAGTTTCCTTAAATATCCAGACACACTCAAATGATTTATAGTTTTGAATCTAAAATGAATGGGCCTTTTAGAAAACCTCTATCACATAAACACACACAAAAAAAAAAAACCCATATATGTACTTGTCCTAACAAAACTAATTTCTTCTAGAACTTGGTAGAATTCTGAAATTTCTAAGTAGTAGCAGAGAAATGGAGTGTTATATCTATTTTTATTTTTTTAGACAGAAAGAGTGCATGATCGGGGTGGGGGGAGATGGGCAGAGGGAGACTCAAGCAGACTCCACTCTGAGCGTGGAGCCAGATGCCGGGCTCGATCTCACGACCCTGAGATCATGACCTGAGCCAAAATCAAGAGTTGGATGCTTAATCGACTGAGCCACCCACATGCCCCGAGAAATGGAGTGTTATTAAAAAGAGTATTAGCTGGGGTTTTATTCCACTTCTGCTACTCCTGATCTGTATGTGCTTGAGTAAATGACTTAAGCCTCCCCTAGCCTGTGTTCTTACTGGGAAAATGGGGATAATAATACCTCTTTTATAGGGTGGTTAGCATTTAATAAGGTGACTTAAGTGGCAGCACACGGTAGGTGTTCAGTAAGCATGCACTTGTATTTCCCTTACCGTCTAAATTGTTCCATTCTTTTGGGAAGAAGGCAGCAAATGTTAGTTCATAAATACCTTCCTTCGTTCACATTTGCTCTTTTTGAAGCCTTCACAGAAAAATCTTGGGACAAACCAGAACTGCACATCTGTTGAGATTGACTCATCAAAATCCTTTTCTGTTCCTTGGAAAAAGAAAAGGCTGTTGGTAGTATCATCACTCATCAGTCTTTCTCCTTTTTTACAAGCATTTATTTAGTAGAAAGGAATGTGCTCGATGTGGTCAGGAAATAATGAATAAAGCAGTTTTACTGGTCCCGAGTGTTCATGTGAAGGATTGGCTCTGGATAGCGGATGGACTTCAAAATAGGCTGAAGAATTCTGACTTTATCTTGTGCATAGCCTACAGCCCAAGAGATGGTGGGGCACTGTGGGACCAGAAGGGCAAAGGGGGTGTTCCTATGGGAAACACATCGTTAGCCGCCCCCTCGTATGGGGCAGGACGGTGTGGAGCCTGCAGGCAGAGGACCAGAGCACAGTCAAGGGAGGAGGGCAAGGGTACTGGGAGCCTGTCTCAGGAGCAGTGGAAAAGAATTAGAGAAATGCACATAGGCTTTTGTGGGGAAGGAGAGCCTTCCCTCTACCCACCTAGGTTCCATAGCTGGATCTGTGAAATAATCTCACCAGGGGCAAATTCATAGGACAAAAGGTATACAGATTTATTGATTTTTAATATGTGCACAAGGGCATCACAGGGAATAAAAAGTGAATACCCCAAAAAGTGGTGAGAAAGGAGAGGGAGGGTGTAGGCCACTCAGGGGAAAGTCCGTGATCTTTAGGAACAACAAATGGGCCCTGGAAAGAATAGATCGGAAGCTATGACAACACGTGATAAAGTTTGTCTGGGTGTGATGTCAACCTCCAGTCGCATCTCCTGTGATAAGAGTCCATCTTCCCTGTTTGATGAAACTCCCCAGGAGGGAATTTATGACAACTGAGTTCCTTTTTTTTTTTTTTTTTTTTTAAGATTTTATTTATTAGTTGAGAGAGAGAGAGAGCACAAGCTGGGGGAGAGGCAGAGGCAGAGGGAGAAGCAGACTCCCCACTGAGCAGGGAGTCCAATGTGGGACTTGATCCCAGGACCCTGGGATCATGACCTGAGCCAAAGGCAGATGCTTAACCGACTGAGCCACCCAGGTGCCCGACAACTGAGTTCCTTTTGGAGGAGTTGACTTTAGGCACATAAGGGAAGTTCAGAGAAAGCCTCTCCCTGCATTTGCCATTTTTCAAGTGCCTTTAGCTCAAAATAATCAATGTACCGAAGTGGTACATTATGGGGTAGCATGTGCTGAACTCCTCCACTGTTTTCTTTCTAAAGTTGAATGTGAAGTGCCATTGAGGGGAAAGGTGAATCGCAACCTGATAAGCATGGACTATGTCTGAAACATTAAAATATGATGGCGGCAGGTCCAAAAGGCATACCCCAAGCAGCAGTGAGATTCAGGTTAAGTCACTTGATCCTCACCTGGCACAGAGACATTAAGGAAACAGACTCAGGATTAAGATCCCCTCTGGGGGCACACTTGCATGATTGAAAGGATAAAAGAAGACCTTCAGCAAAACAAACAGAACTACTTTTGTATCTGGAGGCAGTATGGTCACCTTGGGAAAATAACATAATTTTCAAGCAGCCATGAGGACCCTGTGGAACTTAACATGAATTTGTAGTAGATTCTACCCATGAGACTGTGGACCTTTCTTTTAGCATCCCTCAGTGGACAGGGATGGGAAGGCAGGAGCAGGAGAGCTGATCATGGGTTGGCGCCATGGGTGTGGCAGAAGGGGGAGATTCTAGGTGACAGAAGGTCCACATGGATGTGTCTGACTCCTGAAGTCCTGTGAAGACAGGCAGCCAGCTGTTGCCAGGAGGGAGTGGAGGAAGAGAGACGAGCATGTCCTGAGAGTGACCAGCAGGTTCTCACAGCTGTGACGGACCGGGTTAGAGAAGTAAACAAGAACTCCTCAGAGGAGATGAGCATCATTGTCATTGTTATTGGCACCGAGGCCAAGGCACAGGTAAAAACTTCTGTGGCCAGATGAAGAGATCAACATGTCAGATGAGCCATCTGTGTGGATACTCAGGATAATGAGAGAAGAGGAAGGTGGAAAGGAAAACTGGGGGTCCTGAAGTCACTAGCTGTGTGTTAGGGGACAGTCGTAGACAATGGCAATCGTGTTTCCCTGTCTTCAGCCAATTTTCCTTCCCAAATAGAGGATGTGCTTTTGCTGTGAGCCTTGAATGACCACATATGAAATAGAAATGTGATAAAGAGGGCAAGGTCTACCCCGAGGAGACGTGAGTTTTTATGAGAATTTCCATTGTATTGCTTCTCAGGAGGCATGGGGAGCCTCCAAGGCCCATGAGGGTCAAATCTGGGCTTTTAATTATTTTGTACTCTCAGTGGAATTTTCTTCATTGAGAATAAAATGTCATGCCCATATGAGAGTTATTAAAAATCATTTTATGGAAAATATTACCTGCACTAAAAGGAATTAAACCCACAGTTCATTGTATTATGTTTGGTTAACAGTGTAGCAGCAATTTATTTTTCAGGGTTTTCTGGATGTGCTTTTATAACCTACAAATTAAGTGTTGTTACAAACGATCATGTGGCTTTTTTAAAAAAATGAAGAATCGTATGGCAATTTAAAACTTTATCGTTTTATTTTGTTAGGGACTTTACGAACATTGATTTTAACATGGAGTTTTCTTCCTTGGATTTCATACGAAGCAAATATAAGGATGAAAATCTAGAACAGGTTGGAGGGAATTTTGAGAAATATTTATTTGCAAAGATCCGTTGTTGCTCTTGATAGATAAGTGATGTGGGGACCTCTGGTGGCTTAGTTTATTTTTCCATCTTGAAGAATAACTTGATACTATGTGGAAAGCTAGACGTAAAATTCCAGTTGGAGAGGGCGTTTGAGATCATTGAGCCGAACTTTTTCATTCGACAAGAGTGACCTCAGTGATTCAGACCTGATTCAGACCTGACCCCATCAGGGCTGAATAACTTTTTCAGGATCTCACGGCAGAGCCTAGGCCCCAACCAGGCCGAGTGTTCTTTCTGCAGCCTGCCCCTGCTCCCCTGGGAGAGAAGGTTAATGACGGTGCGGGTCACACAGCGCGCTCTCCCATGATTCGTGTCCATGTTATCCTAAAATGCCATTTGCATCCATGCTGTCCTCTGCGCCCTCACTCCCTCTCTTTGCTGTCTTACCTTCTCTCACAGAGTGATTGCACTAACCTCCCGGGCTTCTCCCTGCTCTTAGCCTTTTCCTCTTTGGCTCAGCCATTCCCTACCACCGATGTTTCTGCTCAAAACCTTGGACTTGGGCACCACACTCCCTTGCTCAAACTTCATCTCCAAATTGCCCTTGCCCAAAGGCGATTTAACGGGATTAACGAGATTTGAAAAGAGGTCCACGTGAGTCCAAAAGTGGTGTTATTTGTACAAATCTTTCTTTTTCTTTCAAATTGTGGTCCTGCCACTGGGGTGTGGCCTTGGCTATATTGTTTAGCCTCTTCAAGCTCCTTTCTCCACCCACCAAATGGAAATGGTAGAGCTGGCCTCGAGGAATTGTTGAGAGTTCACCTTATAAAGTACCCAGCACACAGTAGGTGCCTAATGGATGGCAGCTCTTATTGGTGGACTTGACTCATCTGTCATAATTTTTACCCCACTGCATGGAGGGCCCCTTGACGGCAGGGGTTTCCTTGTCATGTCTTCAGGGTTTCGTGCTATGCTTGGCCTCCAGTAGGTACCTAAGCAATATTTGTTGAATGTAAGTGGGCCATGAAAACTTGAGCAAGTCATTTAATCTTTGTGAACCCCAATCCTAATGACAAAAATCGGGAGGATTGGCGAAATGAAATAATGCATATAAAGCACCTAGCATGGTGCCTGGTTCGTAGTTAGAATTCAATGAATAGTAGCTATTGGTGAGATCATGTTTATCCTCAAAAAGCCAAGATCAAGTATTAGCTCTTCTGTAAAGCCTCTTTGGCTGCTTTTCCCTGCCCCCCTGGCCAGATTATTAATTTCTTATCCCTCGCTCTCATACTCCAGGAAGGATGGTTTAGTGGGGAAAACAAGGGTTTTAGGATCTGACAGAACTTGGGCTGAGTGCTGGCCATGTGACCTGTATAACTCTAAACTAACTTAATGAAGCTTTTAAGCCCTGTCATTTAGGGTAATGACACTTAGCACATGCTGTGTTGGTCTATCCTATTAAAATATGAATCTTTTTTGGGGCAGGAAGAGTCCTATTAATCTTGCGTGGGATATGGTAGGTGCTCAAAAACGATGTAATGACTTAAATATAGCACCAAAATCTCATTAATGTTCGAAAACTGTAAATAAAACAAGGCACCACTGAATACCAAGTAGAGAAAAATAAAATAAAATTTAAGATGATAAAGCAAAACAACAGTGTTCGGCAAAAGCTAGACAGCCAATACTAAGGGTTAGAAGAAAGCAGAAGAGGGCGCCTGGGTGGCTCAGTTGGTTAAGCGACTGCCTTCGGCTCAGGTCATGATCCTGGAGTCCCGGGATCGAGTCCCACATCGGGCTCCCTGCTCGGCGGGGAGTTTGCTTCTCCCTCTGCCCTCTTCCCTCTCACGCTCTCTGTCTCTCATTCTCTCTGTCTCAAATAAATAAAATAAAATCTTTAAAATAAAAAAAAAAGAAAGAAGAAATAACAAAACGTGACATTTGAACAAATGATAAAATACGGCTGACACAAGAGTGGGTAGAGAAGATAAACCATAAGAGATAAGCTACTACCAATACTAACATTTTCACACAAAGTGCTGGAAGCAGTAGGAAATGCAGCATGGAGGAGAAGATCTTCATACCTCCAGCTTTACAACTTCCAGAATTCCAGGCCCTGGCTCAGTTCATCCTCATCACAACCAGGGAAGTGGGTGATCATTGCCCTCTTGTCAGAGTCCAGGCTGCAGTGAAGAAAACTTTAGGGACATCCTCGTGAACACACAGAAAGACCCAGGGCTTGGCTGCAGATCCCCTGAGTCCAAGGAGTGTTCTTTCCACGATAGCATATAACCTTTGTTCTGGAAAGGCGGTGGAGGATTTAATATAATGATAGATAGGTTATAAATTAATATATGTAACATGTAACGTCTTAGGCCCAACAGTTGTGATGGAAAGGTATGTCTGTCTTTCAGTTTATGCCTGTTCAGAAACCAAATGATGAAGAAAAAAGCGACCCTGTCCTTTTTGCTGGTAGAGTCCGGAATTTGATGGCAGAGTAAGTGTCTGTATGTGATCCCAATCAGTAAATAGTTTTTAAATGATGGGTCAACGGCATGTCGCATAGTTTTAGGATTTGGGTGTTTTGTTTTATTTTGTTTGGTTTCATCCTTAGGGCCTCATTCCCTAACTCATTTTGGTAAGTAAAATAATGTGCCTGGGAAGGTGGTCAGTAAGACAATCCATAAATATTTTCCCCAGATGCAGCCCCAAACTAATAGAAATGGGGTTTTGCCGGAAGCAGAGCAGGGAGGCTTCAGTAAGCAGAAGAGACCAACCCATGACTTCCAGAGGGTAGGTTCTCCTCAGCTGGTCTGTCACTGACACAGAGCCTTGTGTCTGGGCCATTCGGGGCTCGCCTTTCATACCCCAGCCTCCACGGAGCTGCCAATGTCAGCTGATTCAAAGGCATTAATGATTATAGCCACACAAAGGAGAAAGTTTGCAAGGGAAGGCAATAGATGCACAGAAAAGGGGGGAAGTCACCCCCATTAAGGGATGGCTAGAAATTTAAGATTTGTAAATTGTAAACATAAAGCAAATATTTTCCTGCTCTTAAAGGAGTTTTAACTGGCCATGACTCTGATTAGATAAATCACCTCTCGTCCTATAATGAACAAATGTTTGTGATACTGTCCTACCACCCAGGCAGCCCTAGAGCCTTCCCAGTGTGCACCCCACGCCAGGCACCACCCCCTCTGTCATTCCCGTAGTAAGCTTGGCATTGATAGGCCAGCAATATGTATTCCTAGTAAAAATTCAAATGAGAAATCTGAATCTAGCTTCATAGCTGCTTTTGGTATTATAAGCAAGATTATATATACTTAGATTCATATTTCACAGCAGAATAACTTTATTTTCACAACAGCATAAGTGTTCAAATGCTCAAAAAAGTGTCTACTATGTGTACTTACATGTACTTGATTTTCCCATTTACTCGGGTTATCTAACATAATCCTCACAGCAATTCTTGGAGCCAAGCCAGGAAAGTGAGATTCAGAGAGAGAGATGGTTTGCCCAAGATCATAGCAGATAGTGAGGGTCTGGGCTGGGACTCAAATCCACATTTCCTGTGACCCAAGCCCAAGCTCTTAACAGGCATCTCTACTGTCTAGAATTATAAATTATAAATTCCTGAAATATTTAAAATTTTTATTTTCCCAAATAAAAATACTCTTACACCAAAGTATTTATTAATCAAAAACAGCCTAGTTGTAGATAGAAAAAATATTTTATTCTTATTGCATCTGTTGAAAATGTAATGTTCTTAGCAGTGATTCAACAAAATCAAATACAGTTGAAGACAGAACTTTATGATTCTCACTGAATAACTGTGAATAAAAGTTTTGTGAAGAGGAACCTTCAAGAAATTATTTTATGTACCGCACAGGCTTTTTTCTCAGCACTCAGTGTCTTTTGAAGTTGTTACTAATATCTATTTTTTTCAGCTCTAGTCCGTTATTAGACCTCTGAGCAGGTGGGATCTCGTAGGGGTCATGCGCTCCTTTGAGGATGGAGGACGTTTAGGTTTGGAAGAAATAATGAGCTCATTCTCCATTCTCTTTCGTATTTTCAGAAGACTGTTAGGTAGCAAGAAGTGATGTCTAGTTTTGAGAGATGAAAAATGCAGATGGCAAGCGATTTGGCTAGATTGTCCCCTTACACTATATACAGAGGCCATTTATCTGTGTAAATGGCACTTCACGGGCCTTTTTAGTTTATCTTCACAATAAAGAACGCTGTGCAGTAGGTAATTATTCCTGTGTACAGATGACAAAAGTGAAGCTTAGGTTAAGAGCCAAAAGGTCCACCGCTGGTAAGACGCTCCACTGGGATGAAACTCAAGGCTTCTTGCTTTCCCCGGATACTGAAGTCTGCTAGGATCATGGTCACAGTTAAAACACCAAACAAAATGACCAGCTGACCGAAGCATGCAGATTCGGCCACAGGAAGTCCGTGCAGAAGAGAAATATGTCTCTTTGGCAATAATAAGCCAAAGCTACTGGTTTGAAATGTAGTAAATACTTTCCCATTTACTGTTGTTTGTTGACCAGTTCAGGGCTGATGAAAAAAATCATTACCTTTAAAGAAAAAAAAAATTGAATTTGGTTGCTTTTAAATGCCTTTTAGAGCTTTGGGAATCCCCATAACAGATCATACCTATGAAGACTGCAGATTAATGATTTCAGCAGGACAGCTAACATTGCCTATGGAAGCTGGGTTGGTGGAATTTACCAAAATTAGCCGGAAATTGAAGTAAGTATATTTTTAAATTGCTACACTTTCTCATCGGAGGGGAACATGAACCATGAGAGACGATGGACTCTGAAAAACAAACTGAGGGTTCTAGAGGGGAGGGGGGTGGGAGGATGGGTTAGCCTGGTGGTGGGTATTGAGGAGGGCACATTCTGCATGGAGCACTGGGTGTTATATGCAAACAATGAATCATGGAACACTACATCAAAAATGAATGATGTAGGGGGCGCCTGGGTGGCTCAGTTGGTTAAGCGACTGCCTTCGGCTCAGGTCATGATCCTGGAGTCCCAGGATCGAGTCCCGCATCGGGCTCCCTGCTCGGCAGGGAGTCTGCTTCTCCCTCTGACCCTCCCCACTCTCATGTGCTCTCTCTCATTCTCTCTCTCTCAAATAAATAAATAAAATTTAAAAAAAAAAAAAAAAAAATGAATGATGTAATGTATGGTGATTAACATAACAATAAAAAATTTAAAAATAATTAAAAATAAAAAACTTTTCATAAGGGTGTCCCCCAGAGATCTCACATCTTATATGTTTCTTTTCTCTGGTTTCATTAATGCCCAGCTCTAGAACCCACATGGTGTTTATTAAGGAGGCCAGGGCTGTGAATGCATCTCCTATTTAGTTCACCTAGTTGTGTTTTTTCAAGAATGGTTAACTTGGAAGTATGCGTATTGATCACAGGAGGAGCCCGAGAAATAGTCAATGTGGGGCAGCACAGATCTGCCTCTCTCCGAAGTGTCTCAGAGCAGTCGGTCTGTCCTGCTGCCCTCTTGCTAGAAAGATGACATAATTAGATGGTACTGCCATGTGGGGGTCAGACCTTCTCGTGTGAAATCTGAATTGACGTGTAGAGAAGCAATTCTGACTACCACTGAATTTTAAATACTTACCCTAGATCTCCTTTCTCTTTAGGGTACATAATTTTTTTAGGGCAAAACCCCCCCTTTGTGCTTTTATGAACAACCCCTTAGAACCATCTGCTGTGAAAGGTATCACCCCCGATTCCCTTCTTATTACCATTCATTCTGTTTTCAGCCCCATAGGGGATTTGCAGAATATATTGATTCAGTAGGCTTTGGCATCCTCCCAAGGAGAGAGCTGCAGAACTAGTTATGTACTAAAGGTCAATATTTGAAGGTAATATTTTGATAACTGATAGTGCAAATATGATTCATATCTTCTAAGTAACAAACATGTTTTAATATTATATTCACAATATTCATATAAATTTGAAAAGTTTAGATAGTTACTGAAATTGGATACAGAAGAAAGCAGTATGTGTTAGGTCACCTGTTTAATTGGACAAGACAAAAACAGGATGTGATGCGGGCTATGGTACATTTTCTGGTGTTTTGGTGTTTTAATGTTTCATAACTAATATTGGAGGAAGTGTGTATTGTCTAATGAATCTCCCTATCACAACATTTTGTACAATGTGAGTTCATCATCAGCCTGGAAACTCTGTTGAAAGCAAGAATTGCGTATTTTTTTTAACAACCCAGTAAGTACTATTGACTTACTAAGTGATATTTAGATTAAAATATGATTTCTTCTTTTCTTTTTTTTTTAAAGATTTTATTTATTTATTTGACAGAGAGAGACACAGCGAGAGAGGGAACACCAGCAGGGGGAGTGGGAGAGGGAGAAGCAGGCTTCCCGCTGAGCAGAGAGCCCGATGCGGGGCTGGATCCCAGGACCCTGGGATCATGACCTGAGCCGAAGGCAGATGCTTAACGACTGAGCCACCCAGGCGCCCCTTATTTTCTTTTCATGAGTCATTTCTTATTCTGTCACATTGCTCCTCTTCTCAGTTACTTTTCTCTTCCTCAGGTATTTGGGAAAATTACAGTCTTATTAATATCCTTCAAAAAAGTCAGAAGCCTGTGTACACATTCCATAAGTACTCTAAAATACCCATTTTATTCTTATTTTCAGATGTAACACTTAAAATATTGTTCCCTCAGACAAATGAATAAAACACCGCTCACAAAATGTCCATGTGGATTGTAAAGGGCTGACAACACGTATTTATGTTTCTTTGTTTAGGTTAGACTGGGATGGTATTCGTAAGCAGTTGGATGAATACGCAATAATTGCAAGCTCTTCAAAAGGAGGGAGAATCGGAATTGAAGAATTTGCGGAGTATTTGAAGCTTCCTGTTTCAGATGTCCTGAGACAACTCTTCGCACTCTTTGACAGGGTACGTTAAAACGTCATCTCTAGCACGCAAACATCTTTACTCTGCTGGTCTCCACGGAGCATAAATCAGTATGGCATTAGAAGAGTTGGCAGGTGACTATTAGCGGAAGCAAGACCGAGCCCAGGTTTAATTTCATGATCTGGTTTTTCCCCTGTAGTAGTAGTAGTAGTAATATAATTGTGTGTGTGTGTGTGTGTGTTGCAATAATTATGATGTTATCTAGTTATTTTAAACACCAGGTCAGAAATAAATATTGCAACCATAAAACCATGTTTGTTATATAGAATTGGAAAGGCTTCTGTAACTGGCAAGAACTTAAATCTTTATGTCAAAATTCATTCATTGATGACAGGGGTGGTACTATTCTATCCTGAAGGCTTCTGGACTTCCCCCAAAATATGTGAGGACCAAGTAGATTTTATTTTCAAGTAACCTTTTATGACAAGGTTTCAATTAAAGCTTGACTGTTCGCCGTTTATGAATATGTAAGTACAGGCAGATAACTGAACTGCCAGAAAGTTTCCTTAGGAAAAATGTATCAAGATTTCAAGTTCTTGATTTTTAATGTGGTGGGGTTTTTTTACATATAAAATTGACAGTAAAGTTTACTCTTTCGGTGACAGTTTTACGAGTGTTCATAAATGCACTGAAGCATGTAAATACCACTCCATTCAAGATACAAAACAGTTGCAAAAAAGCATCCCGTGTAGCCATCCCTTTGTAGTCAACTCCTTGCCCTACCCTTAACCCCCAGCAGTCACTCCCTCTCTAGCTTTGCCTTTTCTAGATGCCATATGAATGAAATCAGATAGTGTATATCTTTCTGAGTTTGGCTTCTTTCACTTGGCATAATGCATCTGAGATTCGGCCATGTTGTTGCACGTATCAATAATGTGTTCCCTTTTCTTGCTGAGTGGCATTCCATTGTATGGACACCCCATTCTTGGTGTATCCAGTCTCTAGCTGAGGAGCATTTTGGTTTGTTTCCAATTTGGGGCAACGACGAATACAAACTATGAATATTCCTGTATAGATTTTTGTGTAAATCTAGGCTTTCGTTTCACTGGGGTACAGACTTAGGATTGTGATCTTGTTATTGTCTTATCTGAGAGTGACTTTATTTTGCATTCATTCCTAAAGGATATATTTGTTGTGAATAGAATTGACTTGAGAGTTCTTCCCTTTCAACAGTTCAGTGATGGTGTCCTATTGCCTCAGGTCCTCCGTGATTATCCTGCCTTACTGATTGTTCTTTAGTTTTGGCTCTCTTCACCAATCCTCCTGCTTCGGCATTTTGTCCAGAGGTGGTTGCCTTTTGTATTTTGATTAGCGTTTTTAATTGTAATCGGAAGGAGAGATGGGCTGGGCTTTTTCCATCCCGGCTGGCTCCAGAAGTCCCGGTTCTCTATGGACCGCTGGGAAAAGATATTTTGCAAAGAAATTACAGCTTGATGACAGAAACCAGGGCAGGGCTTCTTTTTCTCCTTACCCAGAGCACACTCACGATCCTAATGACTCATTCTGTGACCTCTAAGATGAACCATCCTGCCACCTGATGAAGGGAAGCCATCTTCTTCTCTCTGTAGTGCCCAGTCCCCTGTCCTTGGCTGGCTTGCAGCACGCAGATCATCTTCCCTTGTCCATGAAATAATCATGTACCACTGCAGTCGTACTACTAGAAAGTGTAATGAAGATTTAGGAGAAAGAAGTAAATTATTGGCTATAACCACACAAGTTGGGAAAATAGAAGCACTTCTTACTTGTACTACTACCAGTCTCTCTGTGAGCTTTATGCTGTCGCATCTTCCCTTCTTGGCTCTAGAAGCCAGGCAAGTAATTTTAAATGAAGATTCTATAAATACGAACTTGGTGACAGGAAGGAATATGGCAGGGATAGACAAATAAGGACAGGAGGTGGGGGAAATGGGACATGAAACAGGAACCGAGGAGGAAACTTAGAGCATCTTAGACTTTGGGCTCATCAGGATTTTCCATCAACATTAGAAATACTATCTATGGAGGTTGCCCTCCCTTTTCAGGTGTCAAAGTGTCATCGCCAGCAATTCCAGGAATGTTAGGACACCCATTCTGTCTGTTGGTGACTGATGACCCCCGTCGTTTCTCTGGCACTCTTAAGGATGGGAAGATTTGGAAGCGGGGAAGGGAGAGTACAAGGATTAAAATCACCCCCAGTTAGCCGGGTTGACTCACTCTGAACTAGAGGATACAGCGAGCCTCGGCAGCCAAGTTGGCCAATCACATTTCCGCATGGACGGCTTCCACTGGCTCACACATCACTTACAACCATGAGTGTTTGTCACTTCTTTGTGGAGTGTGACTTGGCTTTCACTCGAGACCATGAGATGGTCTTTCCAGCACTTTTCTTTTGATCCCCAACATCCTGGAAGGTAGAGAAAATAGCCCGGAGAATTAGGGACTAACGCAAAGGACCTTCCTTTCTCTCCTTTCCTTTCTCCTTCCTTTCTTTTTCCCTCTTTCCTCCTTCTGTCTTTGTCTGTCTTTCTATCCTTTTTCGTCTCCAATGTATCTGCATGTCTGCGCCTGTGAAGATTTGCTTTGTTTTGAGAAGGCGAATTATGCAATTGTTGCCACGCCCCGGGCACATACCCACTTAACTCCCAGGCTAGGCTTGTTTTCTCAGTCTCTTTAAGTCATTTAGCTGGGGAATGTTCCATGGGAAACACAAGAAGTTCAGTAATGCCACAGTTTGTTTCTCTCCGAGTAGCTTATCTTGCTGAACTCAATGCTTAATGAGGGGTCGGGGAGGAAGGGTGAGAACGAGAAAGGGCGGGGTGTTCCTGTGGCTCTTCCAGCAGCTGTAAATTTTTGCAGCGCAGACAGTTGTCCTCAGCCTCTCTGTCTTCCCCCAAGTCTAATGAGGCTGTGTCGGGATTTGGGGGATGGGGAAAACACCTGAAGATCTCTCCACATTCCCTTACTCTTTCTTCCCATGTACATTCTTGGCTGGTCTATAAAGACTTCGTAATGGTCTTGGCTCAGTTTGTCCCTAAAAAATACACTGTCTCCTCAGCTTCTGCTGACAACCTGACATGTCCCTTCAGACTCTCGGCGGATCTAGTGACAAGTAAGGTCTGACAGAAACATGGCGTCCACCATCCAAAACATGGCGTAGTTCACTAGTTTAGGATCATTTCTTTGGAGAGGTCTTATCTCTCTGAAAAAGAAAAAGGAACTTTTTCATCTTTGCATTGAATTTAGCTTCTTTATTTTTTACAAATGTATCCTGAACTCTCCGCGTCGGACGAGTTTGGATTGGTCGGATGTCCAGACAAGTCAGAGTTGAAGGCTGAGACAATAGTTTAAAACAGTGGTGTCTCGACATTTTTTATATTCATTAATTCAGTTTTAAATACTAGACTTTTTGCCAGCACTCCAGAAGGGATTGAAGTATCCTTAATGGGATTAAGAAACAACGCTGGCTAAACCAAAGTCATTATAACACAGTCATTTTTACAGTTCTAACCATGTCTCAGAATGTCCGTAAACAGCACGCCTATTCATTGTGCCCTCGCTCAGCACCGTGTTCCTGAGCAGAGCCGCATGCTGCCCCACCAGCAGTCTCTGATGTACCTCTAAGACAGAGTCCTCGAATACTTCAGGACGCAGCTCACTCCTGTTGCTGGCTGGACTAGGCACCACGTTTTCTGCCTCTTACCCCTTACTGGTGGCAAGTCCCATCACTTCTAAATGCATCTCCTGATAGACTCAGCTTAATATTTCATCAACGCCCATCCCCACCACAGTACGCATATGCACTGGTGGCCAAGCCATATTTCAGGAGTCAGCAGACTTTTTCTGTAAAGAGCCAGATAGTAAATATTTTTTACTTCGCAGCACGATTGGTCCCAAACTTTCAGGGCAGCTTGTACAACCAAAGACAAAAGTTCATCTTATCCCATGCAGAAAGATTTCTCTGTTTACCCGCAGTCACCTAAGCCATGAAAGTGCCCTGTCCCGACTCTCAGCATGAGCAGAAAATCTGCACGCTCTAGCACCCTACCTTCTCCAACAGGAAGGGGCAAGCAAAGATGCTTGTTATTGTTGGCACTCAGGATTTAAAGCTGGAACGAATACCAAGAACCAGGCAGACAGGAAAGAACTCAGGATAAAGAGACGCATTCATTCCACATAATGTGAAACAGTAATAAAAGATCTACAGAAGTTTACAATAGCCGAAAATGCTGGATTGTCAAAGTGCTAAAGTACACACACACTTTTCCTGCCTAATAGTTAAACAAAGGATGTGGTAAATGCCAGAAGAACTAAGTACCCGTTGGAAGGCTGAAAGGGGGAAAATCATGACAGTTTTCAAAATTATTTTACATAATGGAAAGAATAACCACCTATCTAAATTTTATCAGGTGATGGTCTGTTTTGCAATGTTATTGATAAAAAAAGGCAATGAGCTCGTGCTAAACTATATATAGCTGAGGAGTTAGAAACCAGTCTCTCTCATTTGTAAAGACAAATAGTGTATCACTAGTAGGACTGAGGCAGGGCATCAGCAAGAGGCAGACAGAGCAGACAAGAATAAAGATTCAGAGGATCGCTTTTGAATCAGATGTGGGGTATCCTACAGATTAACAGGGGTCACTCTAAGGACTGACTGCAGTCCATCTGTCAGTCCTTAAACCAGCTTTCTGTCTACAGTGGCAGAGGTGAACACTAACCAATAGTGAAGTCTTCTATCCTTGAAATTTCCAGTTCAGGTTTGATTTGTAATATTGTATTTCGTAGTTCATGTGAAAAGAACTGTTGATGGCAATCTCAGTTAATCAGGATTTGTTATGTGAAATCTATCCAGAACTTATATGAGGCAATTAACAGAAAAAGGCTATAACCTTCACTCTATGCAGTCATACACGTTGTCCTAAATGTTTGGTGGTCCTATGTGTCTGACCATTTCCCTGTCCATGTCTCAGGCTGGCTTAGCTCCTCCATTCAATACATTACAGTATTTTCTCTCTCCGAGTGTTGTTACATTAGAAATCTCCACTTAAGGGTGAGAATTATACGCTTTGTTTTTGGCTCCTCCATGCAGGTATACCTAGGAGATGCTTAGAAGGGACAGAAAGGAGGCTGCATGAGTTAAAGCTTAACTTTTTTTTTTTTTTTATAAGCACAAGTGAGCAATCACTGGCCTCCTCCGTGAGCATAAGGAAGTAAGGAACAGAGCTTTGTAAAGAGCAAATTGTGTCAGACAATTTAATTTCCTCCTATGACAGAGTGACGGTCCAAGATGATAAAGAAGAAGAAATAGATATTATCTATATGGGCTCTAGAAAGGCTTTTGATTTCATCCAACATGACATCCTCATCAATAAATTAGGAAGGTCTGGTCCAGATCATGGCGCAGTTGGGTGAAAGCCCCCCTTGACAGAAAGGCTTTGCTACAAGTGGGAGCTGTATGTCCTTCTGGGTTTAGCACCCCCACCTTGGCATTCTGTTTGGAGGAGCATAGGGTGCCACCAGGAATACTTGTGAAAACCAGACAATATGTCAAAGCAGTGATAAGGGTAAATATGTCCTTAAAAGTGGTGGAACCAGACCCAAGAAAAAGGAAGGTTAAATTAAATCAACATATAGCATGAAAACACTTGGGCCTGAGAAGGAAAAGAAACGTAAGGCAAGAATGATGCTGCTGTTACCATTTCAGAGCATGTGAGGATCTAGACTCCCCGAATTCTAGAGCTAACAGGACCTTTCGCGTCCAACTGCCCACCTTCCTCATTTTGCAGAAGGTGGCCAGCCTGAGAGAAGTGACGTGCTCAAGGCTACACAGCTGGTTAGTTGCAGGACTGAGACTAGAACAGCTCGTCAGTATCCTTTTTACTTCAAACTGTCACTGTTGACCATATATGTATATGGGCTTCTTTATACATTTACTTTATACATATATATGGGTTCTTAGGGCATTTTTTACATATCCTATTGCTCACCCATTTCAAGCCTATGATTCAATGATTTTTTGAGTAAATTTGCCAGGTTGGGCAACCATCCCCATAAATCAGCTTGAGAACATTTCCATTACCCCACTGAGTCTCCTGGTGGCATCGAGTGTTAGTTCCCGTCACCAGCTATCTCCCAGCCCTAGGCAACCACGACAGTTCTAAGTCCTTTGGTGTGATTCTAGACCGGGTCTAGAAGAAAGACTTTCTGTCTCTGTGGATTTGCCTTTTCTGGACGTTTCATGTAACGGAATCATACAGTAGATGGTCTCGTGTGTCTGGCTTCTGTCAACTTCTCATAATGTTTTTGCAGTTCATCCATGCTGGAGCATGTATCAGTAATTTGTCCTCTTTGCTTGCCAAAAGGTACTCCATTATATGGGCACATTGCATTTTGTTTATTCACCAGCTGGTGGACGGTCGGGTTGTTTCTACTGAGGCCATTATGAATAATGTGGCTAATAACATTCATGTTTCTCTGTTTACTTTTTTAAATTCAGTAACTTTTCCCCCTCGAATGGAGGCTAAATTTTCCATCAGATGTGTCCTCTTCCCCTACTCTTTTTCCCTCCCGATCCGGACAGTAGAGTTCCCCCAGATGGCAACCAAAGTTGCTATTAATGTTCTAATAAATAGCCTCGGGGGATTCAATAGTCCAGAGAAGAAAAGGCTTGCTAATCTAATAAGAGTCTTTTATTCTAGGATGGCTTATGAGAAACTGTTAGCCAAATGCCCTCCATCTTCATAGAAAATAAATGAGAGGAATTGGATTTAAACCTCAGGGAAAACCACTTCAGCTGGGCATGAGGAGGCGTGTTTTATGTGGTGGTGGTTGCTATCAAGTTAATTTGCAATATTATAAAAACAAAGCCCATGTAATTTCCTCTGAGAGAAGCTCATATGAATGGGTTTACATCTGTCTGAGGCCAGATGGCCCTGTGATCCCCTTAAAGGAAGACAGTCCTTTTGTGGCGCTTTCTTCTGTGTGGTGAAGGAAGACGTTTGGCCTTTGGTGTTCACAGAGGCCATTTCATTGTGCCCAGGAGACTAGTTATTGGAGTCATTGTGTCATAAAACCAGTGGTTGGAAAGTTTTACACAAACCCCTGGGCGTGGCAGAAGGAGACGTTGCTCCCATGCCCTGAACAGAGCAGTGTCCCCAGCTACTGCTCTCTCCCAAACAATAGCTAGAACAGTCGTTCAGTTCTGGAAATTGTACAACATAATTTCACATTTCATCTCCTTTTGACTTCATATTTGAGCCTGGGTAGTCCCACTGACAGACCGATCGTCATGTGGCAGTTCAAAGCCCCTTCCAGTCTGAGTCTGTTCTGCCGATCTGCCTTTCTCTGCTGTCATGCCCAGCAATGGCCCATCATCACATTGGGCTGTCTCTTAAAGACCACACATCCTTTAGCGCCTCTGTATTTTTACTGTGCTGTCCCTTCACGTCCCTTATCTGTTCGGAGGACTCTGGCTTGGCCTGTAGTCAGGCCTGCACATTATCTCTTATGTAGGTCAATGTTCTCCTTGGCAGAATTCATCGCTCCCCTTTTGGGCACCCACAGTGCTTGATGATATAGCATACTACCTTTCCTCAGTAGCTTACCTTCCCTGAGTTTTTCTTTCCTTATCACACATACTTTGTCTTTCAGAGGACTTCTATGAAACTTAAATGCCAAAGAATACTATACACAAATGTAATAGTTTAGTATTAATAGTAGAAATGTGAGAGACGCCTGGGTGGCTCAGTCGGTTAAGCGTCTGCCTTCAGCTCAGGTCATGATCCCAGGGTCCTGGGATCAAGTCTCATGTCAGGCTCCCTGCTCAGTGGGGAGCCCGCCTCTCCCTCTGCCTGCTCCCCCTGCTTGTGCTCTTTCTCTTTCTCTCTGACAAGTGGATGGATAAAATCTCAAAAAAAAAAAAATATAGAAATGTGAATATAGACATCAGGTTATAATTACAACTAATTTTCGATGGGTGTTCTCAATCCTTGAGCACAGCAATCCTGATGTATTCACCTTTGTCTCCTAAATACTGAATCCAAGTTCTGATACCTAACAAATGAGATTGAATCATTATGAAGTAGGCATAATGAGATATTACCACATCATACCCATTAGGATGGTCACAGTCAGGGAGGGAGAGAGAGGGAGGGAGGGAGGGAGAGAGAAAAGGACGGAAGGGAGGGGGGAGGGAGGGAAGGGAGGGAGAGAGGGAAGGAAGGAAGGAAGGAAGGAAGGAAGGAAGGAAGGGAGGGAGGGAGGGAGGGAGGGAGGGAGGGAGTGTTGGCCATGCTATAGAGAAATTGGAACCCCTGTGCACTGTTGGTAGAAATATAAAATAGTATATCTACTGTGGAAAACAGTATGGTGGTTCTTCAAAAAATTAAAAACCAAATTACTGGGGCACCTGGGAGGCTCAGTCATTGAGCGTCTGCCTTCGGCTCAGGTCATGGTCCCAGGGTCCTGGGATCAAGCCCCACTTTGGGCTCCCTACTTCACAGGAGGCCTGCTTCTCCCTCTCCCACTCCCCCTGCTTGTGTTCCCTCTCTCACTGTGTCTCTCTCTGTCAAATAAATAAATAAAATCTTTAAAAAATAGATAAATAAATAAAAATAAAAACCAAATTACTATATGACCTGGCAGTTCTGGTAGAAGCAACCTAAGCATCCACCAACGGACAAGTGGATAAACCAAATGTCTCTTATACATACAGTGGAATATTATTTAGCTTTGAAAAAGGAAATAAATCCCAACACCTGCTATAACATGGATGGACCTTGAACACATTATCCTAGGTGAAATAAGCCCATCACAAAAGGACAAATCCTATGCGATTTCACGGATATGAGGTCCCTCAAGCAGTCAGATTCATAGAGACAGAAAGTGGAATGGAGGTTGCCAGGGCCTAGCGGGAGGAGGGAATGGGGAATTACTGTTTAACGGGGACAGAGCTTCAGTTTGGGAAGACGAAAAAGTTTCTGGGGGTGGACGGTGGTGGCAATTGCAAAATAATGTGAATGTACCTAATGCCACCGAACTGAACTCTTAAAAATTGTTATGAGGTTAAATCCCAGGTTATGTGTATTTTACCACAGTTTTTAGAAATTTTAATTCAAATTTTAAAAACAAGACACAAAGAAGTATATACTGTATTATTCCGTTTATTTACAGCGTGGTACTCAGCTGATGATATTCAATGTCAAGATAATGGTTACCCTTGGGAGGGAAGAGTAACTAGAAAGCAGGAGGAGGTTCTAGGGTATGGGAATATTCTATCTCTTGATCTGGCTGTTAGGATATAGGTGTGTACCGTGTGTGAACTTCTCTGAGCTCTCCAGTTGGGACTTGTACAGTTTCCTATGTGTCTGTTACACTCCAAAAATGATTCCAAAAAATGTAGATCCTTAGCCCGACAGCAGACTGTCGTGTCAGAATCTCTGAGGATGGGACCTGGGGATCCTGCATCATAAAACCCTCCCTTCCAAGTTTTTCTTAAGAGCATTGGATTTAGGGAATCTTTGCTAAAGGAAAGGGACTAGGGAAATATCCTCCCCATGCCCAGGAATCCCATTCTGCGCTAACAATAAATATTCCTTAGAAAAGAAATTCTTGATATCTTTGAGTCATTTAGCTTCTCCGGTTAGGAAAATGCATGTCATCTTTCAGGAGCTGAGAAATCGGTGATGTACAGAAATGTGTATTTTAATATATTACATTTTAAAATATTATTTCTTGTAATTCGTCATACACGCAATAACTCACGAATGTTTTATTGAGGCCCTCTAAAAACTGGCGGGTGCTAGGACCTAATGGAAGTCAGGCTTTCAGGAGGAGGGGACCGTGGGGCGTGGTGCCATTAAGCAGGTACAGAAAAGCCAGTTCTTCCACCTGTAAGCTAATGAGGCTCCATTTCAGCTCTCTCCACACCATCTCCAAGACATCAACAGCTTTTACACTTGCTTGTTAAACCAAAAGCATGTTTCTTGCAAAGGCTTTATTGGAAGGGGCCGATCGAGGCCTTGGAGAGGCTCTTGGAGGCCTTCTTGGAGGAGGCGGTCAGAGAAGAGGAGGAGGAGGGGGAGGAAGAAATATCGGAGGGATAGTTGGAGGAATTGTGAATTTCATCAGCGAGGCTGCAGGAGCTCAGTACACCCCAGAACCACCTCCCACTCAGCAGCATTTCACCAACGTGGAGGCCAATGAAAGGGAGGAAGTTCGTCGGTTTCGGCAACAGTTTGCCCAACTGGCGGGACCGGACATGGAGGTGGGTGCCACTGACCTAAGGAATATTCTCAACAAAGTCCTTTCTAAGCACAAGGACCTGAAGACTGACGGCTTTAGCCTTGACACCTGCCGGAGCATTGTGTCTGTGATGGACAGTGACACGACTGGCAAGCTGGGCTTCGAAGAATTTAAGTACCTCTGGAACAACATCAAGAAGTGGCAGTGCGTTTATAAGCAATATGACAGGGAGCGGTCTGGGTCCCTGGGAAGTTCTCAGCTGCTCGGGGCTCTGCAGGCAGCGGGTTTCCAGCTAAATGAACAACTTTACCAAATGATCATCCGCCGATATGCCGATGAGGATGGCAGCATGGATTTCAACAATTTCATCAGCTGCCTGGTCCGCCTGGATGGCATGTTCCGTGCCTTCAGATCCCTGGATAGAGATGCAGATGGCCTTGTTCAAGTGTCCCTCCAGGAATGGCTGCAGCTGACCATGTATTCCTGAAGCCAGCGCCCTCCCTGAGGACAGGACTCCTGAAAGCCTCGCCACGCAGTCCTCACTATGGCTGATACCCAGAGCTGTCATTTCCGGCGAGCTCGTACACCTCCCTGCATGCTTCTGAGCTGGGGCTGCCTTTTAGCATCTAATTAAAACAGATTTTTTTTTTTAAATGAAAAATGTTCTGAGTGGTTTGTATGTCAGCTCTTTGAGACACTGGATGTGTATGAACATATATATGTGATGGGGGGTGCATGGGGCAGAGCCTCCGTGGAGTAGATTTTAATAGTGCATTGCTTATTTGGTGAGTGAATTCCAAAGAATAGGAAATTTGTTGTTATTGAGAATGAAATCTTGAAAAAACCCTGGAAAGCCCTCAAGAGATCTATTTTTCCCTTTAAAAAGGTGAGGAGGAGGGAAGTTCAGAATCTGTTTTTCTCTTAATTTCACATCTGGTCTTTCCATTATATAAAAAGAAAGAAAGAGAGAGAGAGAGAGAGAGAGAGAGAGAGAGAGAGAGAGAGAGAGAAGAAAGAAAGAAAGAAAGAAAGAAAGAAAGAAAGAAAGAAAGAAAGAGAAGGAAAGAAAAAGAAAGAAAGAGAAAGAAAGAAAGGAAAGAAAGAAAGGAAGGAAGGAAAGAAGGAAAGAAAAAGAAAAAAAGAAAGAAAGGGAGGAAAGAAGGAAGGAAGGAAGGAAGAAAAAGAAAAGAAAGAAAGAAAGTGTTTTCCTGGAAACCTATTTAACTGTATAGAAACAGGTTCAGAAATGAGAAAAGAAGCAATTTCACGTAAGGGAAGTATATATATATGTTTTTAATGGTAGAGCAACGGTCTAAAATTCCAGAATTCTTTAGTCCTGTTTCTCTAGTCAAATAAGCATGCAGCAAATTTATTTTGTTTTGATATATCTGTAAAGAGGGTCAGGGTATTGGGGAATGAAGGGTGGGCCCGTAGTCCAAAATGTCACTCTCAATCATTCTTACATGTGCTTCATACAAAATCAGGCATGCCCAGTGCATGTTGGCCGGCTCTTGTCATGTCTTGCCCTGCCTCAGAGCTAGGAATGTTGTGTTGTTGTTGTTCCTTTTGGAAAACTGCAGACAGAGGAAATGTAAGCAAAGAAGGGGGGAAAAAAGGGAAAAGCACACAGTCATCAGTTATTTGGTATATAAAGGAATATAGAGATATATAAAGATATATAAATATTGTTGACTGTTACAGTGGTTGTCAGTCCAGACTGCGATTCAGAATCACAGGGAGAGCTCCTTAGGAATATTGACAACCGAGTCCCACTCCAAATGTGTTAAAGAAGAATCTTTAGAGACGGGGCCTGGAAATGAGCATTTTTAAAGCTCCCCAGGTAATTCCAATAAGCAGCCAAGGTCACCAGCCAGGGCAGTCGACCCTTTCTTGTGTATGGCCCGTGGTTTGGCTCTATCGGGCAGAATCCAGAATCCTGCAGGAAGAAGACTCAGCCAGAAGGGCTGCATATGCAAGCGCTCAGTCTCCCCAGACCTGCCCCCGGCCTGCTATTTAATTGGTTCCCATCCCTCCTGCTTCTCTCTCAGTGCATTCCCTCTCCCTCCAAGGGCTACTTTAGGGGGTCCTCCCGAGTTTGAAGATAAATTCTTCCTTCCTCTTTTGACTCATTTAGAGGAAAGTTTAACTATGGAACTGGTCTAACTCTCCTGTTAACAGCCCACAGCTGTGGGTGAGAAATCCCCAGTGAAAATTAGGAGAGGTTGGTGTTTGGCCTCTGCGCTCACCATCGTCACCATCATATATTTATGAAACACCATGTGCGTATAATTCTGCACGGAGCCAAGCATAGAGACCACATCTGCCTTCCTCTAGGGACCTGTAAATGTAAGCTTGCTCTGGTGGGCTTCTTAGCCAGGTATGGTCATATCAGAATGAGGCTCCTGCTAGCAACCACACATTAATATCAGGATCCCATTTTAGAATCAGCCCATTCATATGTCAGGCATGAGCGTAGGCATCTAGCCAAGAAAGGGGAAAGCAGCAAAGATACCTTTTAAGGTCTCAGAATATTAGGTTTATTATTCCACAGGATGGTTGTAGAAAGGGCAACCGAGCCTTACCCTTGTTTTTGTCAGTTCATTCTAAATATTTATGAAAGTCAAGATGGTCACCTCATGCTGGGGTGGTAGTAAGTATTTTTCTTGCTCCTCGGGTCAAAAGATTATCTGCTCTTACGATTCTCTTCCTGCCCGCATAGGGCAAAACATCCTGAAGTTACCTACATGTCTCTTCTGTTCTCTTCTGAATTTGTATAAAATTTGTACAGGTAACCCCAGTCACTAGTGGAGACACTAGAAAATCCAGTCTAAACTCTGGACTTTGTTAAGTACTCAAAACTTTGGCATTGCGTAGAACCGAGAGCCTGACGAATGATTGAATTTCTTAATTTTTATTCAATAGTTGACATTTTAAAGGCACATTTTCAGTGGAAGAGGGAGTATTTACCTGATGATTTTTTTTTTTTTTTGCCATTTCTACATGGAAGCCTCCTTATAGGCTGAGACAAAGGTCTTTGATTCATATCATTCCATCCCATGATTTTTCAATTTCTAACATTAAGCAATACAATTTATGTACTAAGTTGAAAATTATACTCAGTGATTTTAAAAAGCATGTGAAGTTGTACCACCTACATTTTTAAATTTCAAAATATCCCACATGATTTTGAAAAACACCTTCATCTTAATATAATCCACTGGATTCTGTAAACTGTAACAGAAGGAAAAAGAGCGTAGGTCTGTACTTAACGCACGTATGCTCTGTACCTAAGAAAAGCAGACCTCTAAGAATATTCAAAATGTGTACATCATCTTAAAGTTCACATTTTAAATATCTTGAGTACTAGTTCATGTGTTTTTAAGAACTGATTTTTTTTTAAAGTTAGAGATTTCATCAGTAATATTACACAACTAACCCATACTGGAGCCTTAAAAAATATTCACAGATGCACCTGCAGGGCCCTGATATTTAACATGTCTATTGATCTTGAGGTGCTTTAAGAATTACTTCTTAAAAGTGTCTGTGTTTAATGCTAAGTGGGTTAAAGCAATTTAATTCCAAGCAAATTGGTAATACAATTATGTATGTGGGTAGAAATAGGCTCTTAATAAGAATATTCGAGTAAACAGAATACCTCTTCCCAGACTCCTCTGGAAAACTGAGAATTAACTGTATTTTAACAATAGTACTCCTTTGGATTTGTAAAGTTATCCTCAAAGACTCAAAGCCTTTTTCTGTTGGCTGCTGCCTAGTAGGTTCTGTTTTTATGTAAACATTTCTAAATTGTTTTGATGGCATTGATTATCTCTCATTTGCAGGGATGATATCAATTATAACACACCAAAGACAATATAGTCCTTATCCTTGGGAGTTTTCCATCTCAAAATGTATTCAGAACCACATCCTTAAATGTTGCCGGACTTTAAAGGTTGTAAAACGTATCTGATTCAGTAGGGATAAAAATGTTGACTAAATCCGACTAGGAAAAGCCTCAGGAAACGGCTACCTGAGAATCAGACACAGGAACACCACCATTTGTTCCTTCTGGAATTTTAAATGGACCGTGTCTAAACATGTGGTCTGGCTTCCCACTGGTCCAAGAAGCCAGTGTGGGGATGGCAAGGCGCTGGGACGCCGGGACATCATGGTGACCCCTAGCCTTTACTTCCATGCTTTTCTGATCCTGCTGACCACCAGGGAAGGGACGGGGCCCACCATCTCAGGTTTCAGCCAGGCTCAGTCACCCCTTCTCCTTGCAGTGACCCAATACAAATCCATAGTTCCTACTCTGGGCTATCCTGGCCTCCAGATTAGGACAGATTATGGAGGGATTAGAGTCTCCAGAAAGCTGGGCTCCTCCTTTGAAATGTGGCCCTGAAATATTTCCAAGTCTAGATTTTTTTTTAAGTTTATAATTCTTCCTGAGAAGTTCAATAGGTTTTTAAAGAAAAGAAACACAGATTTGAAGGATAATTTTTATCATGGAATTTATTTGAAATTAAAAAACTAAAGAAGTGTGTTTTGTTGTATACTTTGTAATTGTCTGCTTTTGAATTTATTAAGCTACTTTAATTTGAATGATTTAGAGTCCAATTACCTGAATTTTCATTGGAGTTAGTGGTAATAGCAAGTTTTGTGACCTCAAGTAAAGCTTATGTCTCATTATTTTATTTAAAATCAATTAACATAGTGGCGCCTGGGTGGCTCAGTCGTTAAGCGTCTGCCTTCGGCTCAGGTCATGATCCCAGGGTCCTGGGATCAAGCCCTGCATTGGGCTCCCTGCTCAGCAGGAAGTCTGCTCCTTCCTTTCTCACTCCCCCTGCTGTGTTCCCTCTCTCGCTGTCTCTCTCTCTCTAATAAATAAATAAAATCTTAAAAAAATAAAATAAATTAACATATAGTGTATTATTAGTTTCAAAAGTAGCGTTTAGTCATCAGTTACATATAACACTCTATGCTCATTACATCACATGCCCTCCTTAATGCTCATCACCCAATTACCCCATACCCCTTCCCACACCCCCTCCGGCAGCCCTCAGTTTGTTCCCTATAGTTAAGAGTCTCTTATGGTTTGTCTCCCTCTCTGATTTCATCTTGTTCTATTTTTCTCTACCTTCCCCTGTGTTCATCTGTTTTGTTTCTTAAATTCCACATATATGTATATACATACACACCACATCTTCCTTATCCATTAATCTGCCAATGGACATCTGGGCTCTTCCCATAGTTAGGCTATTGTGGACATTGCTGCTACAAACATTGGGGTGCAGGTGCCCCTTCAGATCACTATGTTTGTATCCTTCGGATTAATACCTAGCAGTGCAATTGCTGGGTCATAGGGTTCTCATTTTTTTTATTAGTCAAAATGAATTAGTTGAATGGATTATTTCTAAGATTCCTTACAGTTCAAAGTTTTATTATTCTGAATTTGGAACCTTAACAATGTGTTATTTTATTGATCCAATAATAAAATACCTGAGAATAATTTCCATGCTGCTTTTCTCCCCTTCACATTACTAAGATGAAAACTTACATAAAATTTCTCATGTGATTATCAAGGGTCTGCTTCTTTTTGTCAGCCAAAACCATTCAGAGATAAGACTATTAATGAATATTAGAGGTCCAGAATATTACCTTGTTTTGTGAATAGTGGTAACATGAAGGGTCCTTTACATTTATCTTTCTCCATCTGCAAAATGAGTTATGATGCTTGACCTCTATTATACATAGAGTTCAGTGGTATAGATAAAAATTGGATGCCTCACAATAAAGAGACAACATAAATTCAAAAGAGTATTTCCAGTCATACAATCTATGATTATACCTTCATTGTCCATTGACCATTCTTCTATCTCTTCTTCAGACCTTCCATTCAAGACTTCTGTGTTGCTTCATAGAGCAAGCCAATTGAAGAACAAATGTACCTACAGTGAGCAATAGGTCTATGGTTCAGTAAGCTGCTCAGCCTCTAAGGCTAACGAACAACGGCCCTCTATGGTGTGTAAGGAAATGAATGATGGTGACACAAGAAGGAAATGATGTCACTTAGAACTCCACCATCTCTGGGGCGCCTGGGTGGCTCAGTCAGTTAAGCGGCTACCTTCAGCTCAGGTCATGATCCCACAGTCCTGGGATCGAGTCCCGCATCCGGCTCCTTGCTCAGCAGGGAGCCTGCTTCTCCCCTGCCTGCCATTCCCCCTGTTTGTGCTTGCTCTCTGTCTCTCTCTCTCACTTCCTCTGTGTCAAATAAATAAATAAAATCTTTAAAAAAAAAAAAAAAAAGAACTCCACCATCTCTGAAATTTCCGGGGTGATGAAAATGTTGCAGCTATTGATTGTGGTGGTGGTTACCCTGGCATATACATTTGTCAAAAGACATTAACTGTACACTTAAAATGGGTGCTTTTCATTGGATGTGAATGATACTTTTTTTTTAAAAAAAGATCAGCTTTTTTTCCAAAAAAGTGGTTCAAGAAAAGGAAGAGGGGCGCCTGGGTGGCTCAGTGGGTTAAGCATCTGACTCTTGCGGCTCAAGAGATATAGACCCTCAGTCACAGTTAAAGATTACACTCTTATTGACGCCAAACATCATTTGTTCATCTGTCAAGTACTGCGCTAGCTTTGTTGTTCCTAGTTCACACTTTACCTGGGATTTCATCACTTGAAGATTTGGCTGCCAAAATGCTTCTAACACCTGGGATATTATCATCATAGGGCTTGTTTGCAGTTCTCTTTCCTTCTCCCCACTTCGTCCCTCCGGGTTCTGTCTAGGTGAGTAGTTCATGTGTAGGAAACCCTACATTCAGTCAGCCTGGCTTAGAATTATCAATGCCTTCTTTTCTGCTGCCATCATGAAATACCTCCTGAGGTATATAGATACTCATATCATACTAGTTAGACGCTTAGAAGTTCAGGATCTCCTGGGGCCTCCCGTCATCTAACCTGACACAGCTCAGGTTCACTCCCTGGCTCCTGGTTTGTTACAGAGAAAACCTGCAAAGAAGAATCTATCTGCTACCACTGCCTCAGTTTGCCCTTTCCCCTCCCTTCCACTGTCTGCATGTAGGGGGTTGCTTAGTGACCCTGGTCCCCCTTTAGTGACCTGTTGGTGTTGTCCATCATGGCGGGGCCACCACCAAGATTCTAGATCCTGCCTCGTAGAGAGGCTTCCCCCGGGGCTGAGCTCAAGAACCCATGCTGGGTGCCACGGAGCCACTAAATGGCCTCAGTGATTCAATGTTTATATTCATTATTAAACAGAAATATATTTTTCTTCCTTCTGAATTGGGAATGGGTGGACCCCTTGCTTGCTGTTCCCTCTCAGTGCAAAGTTTTTTCCAAACAGGCTCAATGTGTGATGACACCGAGCTGTGTGACCTGCCTGGATTTCACCTTTGGGGCTGTGATTAATAGTAATTCAACTAGTGGGCCTGCTCATTGATCTCTCCCCTCCTGTCACAGAACCATGATGGTAGTATCGACTTCCGCGAGTATGTGATCGGCCTGGCCGTCTTGTGCAACCCTGCCAACACAGAGGACATCATCCAGGTGGCATTTAAGGTACTGTCAGCCCCGCTGAAAGCCTCTTGGTCTGCCTCATGAACAAGTGTTGACTCGAAGCATATTATTTGAAAATCAGTGAAATCTGTTACATGAGTTTATAGATCTGCTATGACGTGTACGCGGGGGTAATGTGATTAAGACAACTGCCCCCGAGAATAAAGAAAACACCAGCATCCAGTTAAGCACAAGGGAAGTCTTTGGGAGCAGCCCCGTTAACAGCATCAAGACTGAAGAGAAGGTGATTTCACAAATTAGCTTTAAAACTGATTTCTTTACAGCATCTCCATTTCGAAGCCCCAAAGTGCAGTTCATAAATAAACACCACCTGTCACCAGTCATTCTAATTCACCATCTGGAAAGTTCCCATCTATCCCAGTTTTCTCACTCCAAGTGCCAGAGGTATTTTAAGTGCTCTTTTCCGGATGGAATTTATGTGGTTGTGGTGGGGTCAGGTGAGCATCACGATACACGTCCCAAGTCCCCACCCTGCGTGTTTTCCTGTAGTATCACGTATATTTCCACAGCAACATTGAGGAAGGAGGTGTGCCAATGAATAACACCCCATCCCCAGCAGGACTTGGTGGAGGTCTGAGCTGTGAGGACTCAGACTCCATTTATCACGTCCATGCCCAAGAAGAGGGGGAAGAATACACTCCCAGAGTGTGTTTTTCGTTTTTCTGAGATAAAAGCTGCTTCATCTAATTAGTATTTAAGGAGGGTGTTCACTTCCAGTTCTAAGGTGGTGTAGTCTGCTCTCAAGTGAAACAAAAACTTGATTTCCCTGCTTGTCCTTGTACCGAGCTATATATACTGACTCATCCCAGCTTGGCGGTCTCTCTGCTTCCGTCTGCCATGACAACCGAGGACCTTCTCTCTTCCTGTTTCCTACTCTCCTCTTTTCCTGGTTTCTGAGAAGAATATCCCACTGTGATTCCAACAGGTTTTCTTTCCCCTCTATCATCTAGAAAGACGCTCTTTCTCCAAGAGTCCTTTCTCAAGTTTTATAGGCCACCAGGGCATGCCTCAGGAATGTTCATGTGTTCTGTCATTGACAGAGAAGTCCCCAAGCTTTCTTTTTTATTTCAGATTGGTTTAAACTGAGTTAACTGCAAGGCCTGTAAGGAACCTAAGTGGCTGATGCTTAGCAGATGGTCATAAGGCAAGGGCCAGAACTTTTTCCAAGTTTAAAACATTTGGCTTTTATAGACTTATTCATCATAAAACCTAAAATTATACACATAGCTAACTTATTCCAATCCAGATATTTCTGTTTCTGTTTTGGGATTGTATACGTAATTATAAGTTGAGCTGAGCAAACGGTCAGTTTGGGTTTACTGATGAAAGACCTGATAGAAAATTTGGCCCTTGATCGCAGTAATTATTGTTTTTAAAGATGTCGTGAGATTTTTCTCTAGCCTAGACCTTGGTTTGGTGTGGGGGAGGGAAACAAGGAGGACCTAAAACTATACTTAGCTCTTTTTCCAGTAAGACAAGGGTCATGCTTTACATTGCTTATTTTTTCCACATTCTTTTTCAGGGGTGTTTGGTGTTTTTGAAAATATTTTGGCACACTTGTATTTTTCATGTAGTCGTGTCCTTTTATATGCACAGGACCCTGTCAATTCCTTTTATCTGGGAAGCACTTCACAGTGAACTCCCCATCCTTGAGCTCATTTCATCCTCACAGAGAACTGTGGAGGTAGAGGATTAGCCAGAGTTCTTCAGCCATGCAAGAAATTTGCCACAACCCCGGGGAGGGGGCTCCAGGGTAGACTCAGAGGCAGCGAGTCCACAGGCCCCCGCTGCAGAGACTGCTCTGCAGTGAGTGTGAGCCCCTCCACCTCTGCCCTCAGTCACACTCCAGGAAGGGTCCAGAGCCTTGAGCCACTTGCTTGCTGGAAAGACAGGACGTTTGGGCTGAGATTCCCACCGTATTCCATGCAATGGACGGATATCATTCCCCCAAGGGAAACTGGGCTGTTGAGCTTCCTACCAGAGCCCAGAGCATGGGATTTACCTCAGGTCTGGGAACTCTGTAGCTGAGAGACTATTGGGAGTGATGAGTAATGGAGGGAAAGTGAGCGTTTCCGTGAGGGGCACAGTCTGGGGTAGTCATGACGAGGCCAGATGGAGAGAAAGTAGAAGCACCCAGTATGGACACGGGAAGGGAATTTCCACAGAATCGAGAGCCACCAGAGCACCAAACGTGACAGACGGATTGCCGAGGATCATGTCAGAATGGAAGGCCTCGCAAGAAAGCTTAGCACCTTGAGGAGCGGGGTGGGGTGGATCTCCCGGCAGTTACTGTTGGAAGTCCAGGGCCCATAGAGAGCCCTGGCCTGCAGTTTGTGCAAACAAATGCTAAGTCACTTTTCACTCTGGGGCTGTCTTCTCCCTCACTTGGGGGCTGAGGGACAGAAAATGGGCAAGTGCCTGCTTTCTCACCGGGGGCAGCGAATCAACAACGTCAAGTGCTAGTGTTTTCTCCAACCCTGATGAACAGTTACAACGCTAGTCAGTTTGTGCTTGGGGTTCTTTTCGTGATGGTCACACCTTCTCTAATGCTTTTGGTTTTCTGGTTTTGGTCGTGTGTTTGGTCAGAAGTAGAGGCCTTGGCGGCAGGCGCTCTAGATGTGGCCTGCCTGGATTTGGATGCCGACTGTACCACTGGCCAGTTGTGTGACCTTGGAAAGGGCCCTAACAGTCTCGTGCCTCAGCTTTCGCATCGAAGGCACCTACCCGGCGTAAGACTGTTGTGAGGGTGTAATCGGTTCATACAAGGAAAGTGACTTGAACACTTTTGGTCGGGGCCTGCAGGGAATCAGTGCTTGCATCATTTAAAAACATTAGTGCCCAGGAGAAGATTTTGAATTGGGGATATTAATTATCTAACAACTATCACTGTTTTGCTGCTTGACTTTCAATCCGTCCCACCTACCGCCTTTTCCTTTCGGCCTATAAACATGTTCAGACTCTCCCTTCCTAAAGACAGCCTCCTTTTGTGCTTGGCCGATGCCCCATTTCCCTCCTTCCTGTTATTTCAGGAGCCCATGCTGGTTGTCTCCACCGCTCACCTCTTCGTTCCTGGCTTTCCATGACCACCTGGGAAGTGGCTCCCTGAAGCCGTGTTTCCCAAAGGCATCCGGATCTCCTCTAACTGCCAAACCCAGCCACCCTCTTTGCTTCTCGCCTGGCCTCGCTCTGGTGTTTTACTCAGTGGGCTGCTACCACCCTCAGAGTGTCTCCCTCTTTCCAGAAAGCCCTCCTGAGCTCCCAGTGGCACGCTCCTCATTTCCGGTTCTCTCTGAGGACTTCTGAGTCCTTTTTTTGCCAGCTCCTCTTCCCTGCATGCACTTGAACTCTTGCTGCTCCTCGGGCTTTGCATCACTTTGTGCATTCTCTGCAGATAAGCCCCAGCCCCCCCAGAGTTGGCGGTTCTTACCAGAAGTCATGGCTCGAGCCTCGACCAGTCTCCTGAGCTGAGGTGCTGCGTCTCGTAACTCCCCCAGCACCTCTGACTCATGTCTAACCTCTCCAGGTCCAGCTTTTGATCTCCCCCTCTGGGGAATGGACCCCACTTTCCCCCAGGTGTCCAAGCTAGAGCGCCTCAGCCCACTCTTCCGTCCTTCTTGCCATCCCCACAGGGCCCTGCCTTCGCTTCCTCGTAAATTCTGCCCCTTCCTGTCCTTCTTGCTTCTCCACCCCACACTCTTCATTGCTTTTCCCGCCTCTAGACTTTCCAACCTTCTGACTCTAATCCACCTCCACACTCTCAATTCCCGTATGATCACACCACATCCCCCACTGTCATAACCCCACAGGGTGAGGTGAGGCGTCCTACAGCCTTCATGGCGTGATTCCTGCTTGTCCGTCCGTCACCTGGTCTGAGCCCCCAGCAAACACTACCAGTCCTCGTCTGTCCCAGGAGTATCCCTTTGTGTTCTAAGACCCAACTCAACCTGTCAAACGGGTAAAGATTTCCCTGACCTCTCCCAGAGGATTCATCTTGCTCTCCACAGGGCTCCCACGCCCTTTGGTCTTACTCTTGTTGTAGCCCGCGCTTTCCTTCTGTCTCGTCCCACGACCAAGCCAGGTGTCGCGAGGGCAGCAGAGACCATTCTTCCTTCAGATACATCTCCCTCACCCCGGCCCAATAGTTGTGTGAATTACTAGAGTTTATTTTCCGAGATTATTCCGTACCACTGTTGCCCTGCTGGCACTCAACCTTATATTTTATTTTCTCTTCCCTTCAGCTCTTTGATGTTGATGAGGATGGCTACATAACAGAGGAAGAGTTTACCACCATTTTGCAGGCCGCCCTTGGGGTGCCCGACCTGGATGTTTCTGGTCTCTTCAAGGAGATAGCCCAGGGGGATTCTGTTTCCTATGGTGAGTAGGCAGTTTGGTTTCTGCTTTAGTTGACCAGGAGGGCAACCTGACTATGGATGGAGGATGGACCGTCAGGCAGGAGTGTGGTTTCCCTCCACTAATTGTATTAACAATAGAAATAACAGGAATGATGATGATGACAGGAATAATAGCAGTAGTGGGATAAGAGAGACTAATTACTGAGGACATATATGCTAAGTACTCTTCTAAGCATTTTTAAATAAATCTTTACAGCAAGCCTATTCATCAGCACTCTTAATATTATTTTATTGAATTTATGGAATTTAACTTACCTGAGGTCATCAGCTAGAGAATGTCAGAGCCAGGACTCAAAAACCAAGAGAGTCTGGTTTTGGAGCCTGGACCTCTGCCCTCCGCACTTTCTCTCTCATCTGCTGCCCTTCCTGGAAGGGTCTTTTCCTTTCTGCTGTCACTTTGCCAAGCAAAACTGAGCAAGTTAACTAAAGTGGTTGTAACTCTGCTAGAGGGATACAGACTGGGGTTCCAACCGTAACTACAGCAGCTAAACCATCTGTCATCACGTTTGCTGTTAGCAGCTTAGGAAAGCTTTCACATGGGCTCATTTTCTCCTGTCCCTTGGATAGCACCCCTGTGAGGTCAGGACCATCGTGGCGGAAGAAGACCCCATGGTCAAATGGCAGGTCCATCCATCAGGGACCAAGCTTTCTCCAGATGGCCTGAGTCCACACATCAAAACAAGTCCCACATCAGTTTCCTTGTATTTCCTAGTACAGTCGTTGAGAAAAATCGCACCTGAGTGGAGAGGCCTAGGTAACGGTTTCCCTGTCTTAGCTTTGATGTGGTCATTCACGTCAGGTTGGCTTCTCTTCCCCCAGCCTTTTCCCCCTTGCAGGCTGCAGGGGGATTCCTCTGGAATGCCTCTTTCCTCATGGTGTTTAGAGAGTTTCAGCTGTTAACTTTCATGGGATAGGAGAATTAGATCACATACTTCTCTTACTCTCTGTTTTTAATTACTATCATTCTGCCTGCCCTTTATTCTATTTTAGGTAATTAAATGCCTAGGGCACTTACTTTATTGAGTTCATGGAAGGAAGGAAGGAAGGAAGGAAGGAAGGAAGGAAGGGAGGGAGGGAGGGAGGGAGGGAGGGAGGGAGGGAGGGAGGGAGGGAGGGAGGAAGGAAGAAAGGGAGGGAGGGAGGGAAAATGGCAAGTACATAATGAGATAAAATATATGAGTCATAAACCCCATGTGTACTAAGTCTCTGAACATTTTCCTTTCACAAGTAAGACTCTTTATTGCTCTGAGCTGCCAAATTTGGAACAATTATGTGGAGTAACTATTTCAGTGGAAATTATACCACAAATGATTTGTTAGGTAGGCATAACTTTACCTGTCCATTTAAACAAATTTTTAGGGAAATCTGCTTTGTTTTTTGGAGTTCAATCTTTTTATTTTTAGAATACACAAGATATCTCCCTTTCCCTGATATTATGCCAGTTTCCTTTTTTGCAGGAATGTTGGGAGGTATTTAAGTATGATTTTATAAAAGAATAAATATTGAAATGTATCATAATGTGACCATCTAAATTGCTTTCCTTCTCAGTTTTCCATTTAGCCAAATTAACTGATTTCCACAATTCCACAGATTAGCCAGTTCACAGAACTTCTTCTAGAAATGAGTTACCTTTTTTTTTTTTTTTTGGAAATGAATTACTTCTTAATGGCACTGACATCCCCAAAAAAGACAGAAACCTCGATCCTTTGAACAGATCACAAGTCTTGAAAGACAGACCTTGGTTTCAGCAGATCAACTCTCATGTCTACTTTCCATAAAAGTCACTTAAGTCCTCTGTGCCTCCATCCCTGAGACAGACTCATGCAGATGAACCTTTATTTTGGATGTTAAGAAAAAATACCTAAAGACCATGTTAATAGCTTGCCTGATTTGGAAACATAAAATGGTCAATTGATGCAAAATAATGTTGCAGTTGCAAAGAATGATTTGGGCTCGGTCCAGTGGCTTCCTCGTCCCTGACACCTGTTTCTGTCTTCAAGAGTTGTTAGTCTAACGTAGACTCTGGGTTATCAGAGGATTTAAAAAAAACAAATAGAGAACATGGGGCTAAAAATCCTTTTCTTATAGAGCCAGATAGGTTGCAGATTCAAAGTCTAGGCTCCTTTTGCTATGTAAGTGCAACAAAGTTTTCTCCATCCGAACAGAAGAGGAGAGAGGGATTTCAGAGTGGAGGAGCAGTACATTTCAGAAACTCCGGGTTATCGGAGGCTTGGCGTCCAAACTCTGCTGGTTAACTCAGTTAGCCTTCTGTATCTTTACCTCAGTTCCTAAATCCGAAACACCCAAGATAGAAAGAGGCCCACTACTCTGAAGTCTTGGGACATGATTATGATATATGGTACCCTCTACTTGCCTTTATTGGTCATAAGTCGGGGCTCAGCTTTTCAAGACTGTGTGTTTGTATACCAGAATTAAGGGTTGAAATCGTTTTTAAAAAAACAGTAATAGAAAGTCATGGGCAGTAGCATTTTTAAAACATTTTGTATTATAAAAACTAACAGCAATACAGAAAACTGAATGAAACATAAACGTAGAGCGTAACAAGGTTTCCTAAAGTGAGTGGTGGTGTTACGACTGCTCAGGCCAAGAAATAGAGCTTTTCAAGAACTCTGGAAACCCCTGTGCGCCCTTTCCCAGTGACAGCCCCTTCCTCTCTCCTAAAGGCGGGGCATGGCTGCCCTGACTCTAAAAGGAATACTCTACCTTGCTTTACTTTTTAGCATGTCACCACAAAATATTTAAATATTATGTGTGAGTTTTGCCTGAGTTTTTGAACTTCATATAATGGACTCCTACAGTATACGTTGTTTTGTATCTGGCTGTTTTCATTCAACATTATGGCTTTAAGATTTGCCCACAGTGTTACAACACAGCTGTTCCTTCATCTTCATTGCTGTGGAGCCGTTATGTCCCACCAAAATGCTGCAAGTCTCCATTTCTGCTGTTGACACACACCTGAGTGGTTTCCATTTCTCACCTGTCATAAGTAATGTGGCTGTGAACATTCTCAGGCATGTCCCCCAGAACACAGCAGGCCCACGTGTCTCCAGATTATACACTTCGGAATAGAATTAACGGGTCACGGAGTATGTGAATCCTCAGCTTTACTTGATAATGGAAAAACCATCTTGCAAAGTGGCTGGACAATTTCTAAGAGTGGAGTAAGAGGCTTTGGCAATAATTGTATTATTAAAGTCATATAGGAATCTGTATCATGCCAAAAGAAGATTCGCCTCCATTTACTGGATTTTGTTTGTTTGTTTTTTCCCCCTTTTAGAGGAATTTAAAAGTTTTGCCCTAAAGCATCCAGAATATGCTAAAATATTTACGACCTACCTAGACTTCCAGACGTGCCATGTGTTCTCATTACCAAATGAAGTCCAGCCAGCTCCCCTGGTCGCCAGTAACAAAGTCAGCCCTGAAAATCATGACGAGAGTACCTCAGACAAAAAAGATGACTGAAAGCAAATATTCGCAATAAGGGAAGGCTTTTACCTGAAATTGCAAAAGGATTTGTTGATAGTTGTTTTCAAAATGATTTCTGAGTAATGATGATGTTTAAAATGGAGAGCTTTTTTTAAAATAATAGATTTTCTTATTAAAATGCTTTTATCCACATATGTATATTATTAAGTAATATTCCCTTTCTTTGATGTTATATTGTGCTGTACCGATTAGTTTCCTGGTGATAAATATGTTTTTATGGATTTTCCAGTTTAATTTGCAAATGCAAATGAATGAAATGGTCTCACTTATTTACCAATGAGCATTAATCAATGCTGCAAAGAGTTTTAAAAAGTGCAAACACTTTTTAATCTACTTCCCTCTAAAGACGTGAAGTAATAGTGTTATCTCGAATCCCTTCCCATTCGGGAAATAAGAACATTGCAGGATTTTATGCCTCTAACTTCACAGATGTATTATTTCATTTCTGGTTCAGTTTCTTGGATCACTGAATATGATGGATTGGAAGGGAGAGCTCCCATTAATTCAATGAGACTTCTTAGAGCTCATATTCTCTTTATTGCAGATTTCCTCTTACCCACCTGCTAAGGAAATTATATAGTTGTGCATGATCTACAGTTTCGAACTTTGTGTTAAAGAGCAAGGCTATGGCCAAAGGCTAAGTGGGAATTGCCTTATTGCAGGTAACCTTGACTGCCTGATGAGAACATGAATCACATGCCACAGAATCTAGTCTAAGTTGGATGGTTCAGAATGTGGCGCTTACCCACTAACTGGGTCAGATTCGCTCCATTTATTACAGAGTATTAGAATTAACGCATTTTACCATCCAAGTGGGAGTTTTATTTTGTTAAGCGTCCTCTCAGATTTTAGAGCTCGCCTGAGATATCTACAGGCAAAACACAAAAGGTTCCAAAGTATCGAAAGCTAGGGAATCCAAAAACAAAAACCTACTTATTAAGGGGAGGCAGCAACTTAACCCCCTGGCAACCCCCTAGCAATGACATCTATCCTTCAGGGGAGGCAATAATTTCCCCAAGTGCCATTTTTATTGGATGTCACGCATCATACCTATTGTTAATGTCGCCCACGTTTGAAATTTTGAACAAAGAACCAATTTCTATAATATAATGTACAAAAAATAGCTGGTTCATTTCTGAATTCCGTCTTTGAATTTGATCTCTTTGTCTTGGCTGTGTTTCTGAATATATTGCCGATTTACCCCCAAACTCATTTTTTAAAGCCATTTGTGAAGGTGGGAAGTGTCACGAGAGGTGAGTCATCATTTCAAACTAGTTTTACACATTAGGCTGTGAGTGTTCTAATTTAATGAGTGAATTTGGAAATTGCGTACTAAAATGTGTTATCCGTCAGTGTATAGGATTGTTTGCTTTTTCTATGTCTTAAAGCTGAGAACAGTTGCTTAAGTAATTAGAAAAGTACCTCTCTATAATAGTGTCTGCATATGCAGCGGAATGGATGTACTACTCAGGTACCCTGATTGCTTTTTATCATAGAAAAGCTACGTATTACTACTATTAGTTATGAAAAAGTAGCATTGTAAACTGGAAGTTTTCTATGAGGCTCTTGAAAACGATCCCCTTGTTTTCCCATTTTAAAATAGTATCTTATGCTCCTTAAGTCCACTTCTGCCAGTGCAATATTCCTATTTTATTATGTTACTTGAATAAACAAACTTGCCACATAAAATTCTTGGCAATTAAAAAATTCTGGTTTTGCCATTTTGTCTCAAAGGTAATATTACCTTTTTAATACCGTGGTTTGAGTGTGTTTGCATATTTATGACTGTGATTAATCATTCTTGTTTGCATTTAAGCTTTATGAAATGTCAGGCATGGTGTTACTCTGATGAAAAACTCAAATTTCAGCCAAAGTTGCAATAGTTAGTATTCTTAAGGCAGTTGACTTTCGGCTGGTGGGGATCTGTGTGATAACACAGTCACGATCATCGGGATCCCTATAGCCTAGGCCTCTCCTTTAGATTTCCTTCAAAGAGGCTTTTCTCCTCTGAGAACTTGAAGTAAGGAATTAAATTTCATTAAATCAGCTCAATGCACCGTGGTTTCCTATAATCGTTCGGAAAAAAAAAAAATAAGTTATTCTTTGAAATGAGAAATACTAGATCCTAAGTCCTCTAAACCATAAAGATTTCAATCAGAACAGTCCTGGTCCAGGATAATGATGTGCTGCATGCTTATGGACCAAAGCGCTAGCATTCTGTGTATTTCATACTCCTCTGCCACTGTTTCTAGAGTTTTGGAAGGCTGGCTATGATTGCGAGCAGTGGTACCTATCCCGGGTATATAAAAGAGACCGCCTCCCTTTTAGAATTCATGTGGGCTATTGTGGGCATTGCACAGCATTGCAAACACCAGGGTCCCAGACTGGGGAACTCTCCTCTTCACGCTATTGCAGATGCAACATGGGTAATTGGCACGGTGGGCAGGGTGGACAGGTGGGCTCCCTACCACAAAAATCCTTGTGTGGGGGCACCCAGGTGGCTCAGTCCGTTAAACTTCCAACTCTTTTTTTTTTTTTTTAAGATTTTATTTATTTGAGAGTGAGAATGAGAGAGAGAGAGAGAGCATGAGAGGGGGAGGGTCAGAGGGAGAAGCAGACTCCCCGCCAAGCAGGGAGCCCGATGCGGGACTCGATCCCGGGACTCCAGGATCATGATCTGAGCCGAAGGCAGTCGCTTAACCAACTGAGCCACCCAGACGCCCAACTTCCAACTCTTGATTTTGGCTCAGGTCATGATCTCAGGGTCATGAGATCGAGCCCCAGGTGGGGTTCCGTGTTCGGCACAGTTTGCTTGAGATTATCCCTCTCCCTCTGCCCGTCCCACTGCTCATGCGCTCTCTCTCTAAAATAAAATAAAATAAAATAATAAATTTCTTTAAAAAAAATCCTTGTGTATTTGTTTGTATATAGCAATCGCCAAAGAGGATAAAAAGTCACCAGTCAGAAACCATCCCCTAAGAAAGGAGACATATTTAGAATCTTTTTTTCCCCCCATTTCCGTTCTCTTGGATCAACTTCCATTTTTTTGTTGTTAAAGTGTTACACCAACGTGTTAAATCAGTGCTGCTTGTGATCTGATAGAGGTGAAGGCCCTCACAAAGTTCTTGATACATACCCAATATACACCTCACAAACTTGAGTAAAGAGGCTAATAATCTGAAGAGCTTGTGGCCCTTTTAGTCCATTTAATGTAGCACTTGTTTCCAGGTTATCGATAAACTTCCAGAGTGTGTACGTAAGGAGCAGCGTCCTCTGACAGGCTGTCTCCCATACACTAGGACACCAGCTTGCTATTTTTCTAGTATGTGAACCTTATCATGTTCTTCTCATGCTTTTAAAAGAATCTATGTACATTAGAAAAGATAAAAAAAAGAAAAGAATAAACAGAAAAATCATGGTTCCAAAGTTCGTGTCTTTTAAAGGTAAGTACAGGGGCGCCTGGGGGGCTCAGTCGGTTAAGCATCTGCCTTCAGCTCAAGTCATGATCTCAGGGTCCTGGGATCGAGCCCCGCATCAGGCTCCCTGCTCCACAAGGAGTCTGCTTCTCCCTCTCCCTCTTCCCCTCCCCCTGCTTGTGCTTTCTCTCTCTCTCTCAAATAAATAAATAAAATCTTTTTAAAAAAATAAAAGTAAGTACACTTGAGTGGCTCAGTCGGTTAAGCAGCTGATTCTTGATTTCAGCTCAGGTCATGATCTCAGGCTCATGGGATCAAGCCCCATTTGGGCTCTGCGCTGGGTGTGGAGGCCGCTTAAGATTCTCTTTCCCTGTCCCTTTGCCCTTCCCCCCACCAAAAGGTAAGTACATTTCATCTTTTAAAAAATATTTATTTTTCCCTTTGTAAAAGTAAGACTTACTAATTATTGTAATAAGTAACAACAATAACAACAGTGGCCACCAATCAATCTGGGGTGCTTACCACGTATTAGGCATTGTGCTAAATGATTTACAAGTATCAATTCATTTAAAGACTTAATGAAACATAGGTCCTGGTGTCCCTGGTTTTACTGAACAAAATTTAGAACTATCCTTAAGTCACTCATTAAATGGCAGAGCTTGGAATTAAAACTAATTTTGGGGGCACCTGGCTGGCTCAGTCGGTTAAGCGGCTGCCTTTGGCTCAGGTCATGATCCCGGGGTCCTGGGATCGAGCCCCATGTCGGGCTCCCTGCTCGGCAGGGAGTCTGCTTCTCCCTCTCCCTCTGCCTGCCGCTCTACCTACTTGTGCTCTCCCTCTATCTCTCTGTCAAATAAATAAATTAAATCTTTAAAAAAAATACAACCAAATTTGTCACTACAAAGGCCATGCTTCTAATTACGGACATAGAGCATCACCGTTGCCTGATCTATAGAACTTACAGATTAATGTCTGCTATATATTTTCCTACTTGTGGGTTCTAGATATCAAATTGTGACTGAGTTCTTAAATGGAAGAGAGACAGAGGTTGTTCCAAATGGTTCTGAGCAGTGGTGGCAATGGGAAAAGATGGGTGAACTGAGGCTCAGGCTAGGTCAGCTGAAAATCCAGAAACCTTCCCATAGGAATAATCCAGGTTACTGTAAATCAATGGCAAGGTCAACTTCAGGATCCTATGCTCATCTTTCTCCTTTGTGGGTAGTGAAGGAGCATGAGTTCTCTACTTCTCATGGGTCCCTCTGTTGTGGGTCCCTTTTTAGTCACATCTCTGCTCTCAGAATAATTTTACGTGACCAATAAGGTTGAGTTTGAGGGAACTGAAGGCTAAGTAAAAATTGGAGTATCTAGGACCTTCATTCTCACTGTCCTGGAGCATCCCCTTTGCTGTTCTCTTCGCTTACACCTTTGCCCCCTTATAAATTCCCTTGCCAGAGAGTACAGTGATTGTTCCAAAGCATAAACCAGTTATCACTTCTCCAGTTAAATTCTTTCAAAAGCCACCCATTGCGATTTGGATACAATCCCAAATATTTAACATGGCCCCCAAGGCCCTACATGGTCTGGCCCCCCTCTGGAGGTCTAGATCTCGACCGTCTTCTGTCTCTCCTTCACTGGACTCCCACCACCTGCTCTTTCTTTTCCTCACAATGACAAAAACCCCTTGCAGCCTCAGGGGTCTCTGTACCTGGTATTCCCTCCGGCTAGAATGTTCCTCACCTGGCTCTCTCTTCTTCACTCAGATTAAAAAAAAAAAAAAAGGCAGCTTCACTGAGATGATTCACACATCATACAATTCACCCACTTAAAGTGTGCAATGCAGTGCTTTTTTCTGTGTTCCTAGAGTCATGCTACCATCACATCTGACTTTTAAAATGTTTGTGTTTATTCAGATTCTAAATCAAATGTCATGCCCTCAAATAGGAATCCCCCCACTGCCTGATCAAAACAGCCTGCCCTGTCTCGGACATTCTCAGTCCCATTACCCTTGTGGTTGGACTTAAACTTCTGGGAAACTATTTGTTTATTTACTGGCTGTTAACTCCTACCACTTAGAAGGTGTGCCTGCCACAGAGCAAACACTATTTGGTGAATGAACAATGATAACGTTATATTTTCGTGATAGTGCTTCACATCGCATGAGAGCAGAGATCATCTTTACAACAAAGTTGAAAACCTGGCATTATGACATCCCTAACACTCATGGAGAAATGGACTCAGAGAGGTTCCATCACTTAGTCGAGAGTTACATAACTGGTGCTGGAATTCAAACCCAAGGCTGTCTGGCTTTAAATGAGGGGACTTTTTGATTAAGGCCGAGGTAACTTAAGCCCATAAAATAACTAAAGGATTATATGACAGGTTTCAGTCTCCAGAAACAAGGATACTAGATAATCTGAGAACCGTCTGGCCACAAAACCCATAAAATGCTGAGCAAAATGTAACAAACATATTCGAAATGCTAGCTGAGCATGCAGAATCCCACGGCAAAACGGGCCAAAAACGAAAGGAGAGTTGGAAACCGGAACCTCGCAAAGGCATAAAACTTCCAGGTGACACGTGGACGTTTGTCCGTCTCAGTAACAAAGAGGCTCAGTATTTTGCAGCTCTACGAGGCAAAAGACAAGGTTTTTGTGTGAGGTGGGGATTTGGGACCAAGATCTCCGGGGAAAAAAGCAGACATAGGAAGGGCTACACTCTCAGGAAAAGAATAAACCAGAAAATTTCAACTTCTGGCAAAGGACAACAGAGGAAATGTTTCTGTCTTGGCCAGGGTTCTGGGCTGGGGGTGAAAAAACTTCCGTCTGATCTTTTTGAAATTTTTTCTTCATGTCCATTCTTTTCAAAGTTTTAAGACTCGTTTTATGGCTCAACAGACAGTGTGTCTTGGTGAATAGTCTCATGGGTATGTGTAAAAAGAACCAGCATTCTGCAATTGCCGGTGTAATGTTCCATAAATGTAAGTCAGATCCAGTTCATTGATCACTTGGGAAGTCCTCTTCTACCTTACTGGATTTTTTATCCATTTGTTCTAGCAGGTGTTGAAAGAGGGACGTGGAAATCTCCAACAACGTAGTCAGTTTTCAGACAACTGTCAGTTTGTCTGAAGCTCTGCCATTTGGCTCATAATCATTTTTGATTGTCATTTTGATTGACCCTTTGGTCATTATGAATATTTCTCTTTCATTCCAGTAATACCACTTGTCCTGTTACTAAGTAACTGCTCAGCCATACCAGCTTGCTTAGGACTAGTGTTTGCCTGCTTTATCTTTTCCCTTCCTTCCTTCTTTTAACCCATCTGTGTCTTTACACTTAATGATAAATCTCTTAAATGAGTATTTTGTGGTCCATTCGGTCTTCCTGTTTACCTTGTCTGGCAATTTCTGTCTTTTCAATGGAGCATTTGGTCTACTTCTATTTAATGTAGTTATTGATATGATTGGATGTGAGTCTACATCTCGCTCTTTGTTTTCTATATGTTCCATCTGTTCTTTGATTTTTTTTCCTTTCTGACTTCTTCTGAACTAATTTTTTTTTTAGTACTTTGTCACTTTATGTTTTCTTTTGGCTTATTATACTTATTTTACTTACTTTTAGTGGTTGCTCCAGAGCTTACAATATATATCTTTCCCTTAATATTGTCTACTTTCAAATACTAGTATGCTTTTTTACTTATAACATAGGAAGCTTACAATATGCTTCTGTTTTTCTCCCATCCTATCATTTGTACTATTGTCATGTATCTTATATGTGTTTTCAACCACACAAGACACATTTATCATTTTTGTTCTAAATAGTCAAGTAAAAATTTGAGGGAAAAAAAAGGTGTATTTATCTACATATTTACTATTTCCAGCACTCTCTATTTCAATTTCTTTGTATAATTTCACCTTTCCATCATTTTTCCTCAGCCTGAAGAATGTCCTGGAACAATTCTTAGAGGACTAGACTCCTGACAATAAATTCTCTCTGCTTTCTTTTGTCTACATATGTCTTTATTTTGCCTTCCTCAAAGACGTATTTTTGCCAGATACAGAATTCTGTGTTGACTTCCTTTTTCCTGTCAGTGCTGTAAAGATCCCATTGTCCTCTTGCTTTCGTAGTCCTGTCATTTCAAGAATGTTACCTCAATGGAATCATACAGTAGGTAATGCTGGGGAGACTGGTTCTTTTCACTCAGCATTATTTCTCTGGAGATTCATCCGGGTTGCTGATTCTATCAAGAGTTTGTTCCTTTCTAGTCCATGACATGGACATACCATAGTTTATTTCACCCTTCACCCACTGATGGACATCTGTGTTGTTTCCTTTACTCTTCATGACCATCCAGGAACAGAAAGAAACTTCTTTAACCTGATTATCCACCAGAAACATCTAGCAAAAAGCACACCGAATTATGAAAGCATTCCTTCAAAATCAGAAAGAAGGCACGAATGTCTCTTGTCACTGCTTCTAGTTACTGTTGTAGTGGAGGTCTTTGCAAGCCGGGCAAACGGGGAAAAGATCAAGGAATGAGAGATGGAAAATATAAGGTAGAAACAATTTAAGGAACTCTACAAATAAAGTTAATAAGAGAAACTGATACCCATAAATTGCATTTCTACACACGAGTAATCAATCATTAGAAAAGGAAATATTGAAAAGGAAGATATCTGAAAATAAATCAAAAATACTTTTGTAAGGACTTTATGGATAAAATTATGAAATATGAGTAAAAATATGTTAAATAAGCGCCACACGGAAAGCATAAGAAGATCTAATTAAATTTATAGGCTGACTTGATATGATACACATGTGAATTTTCCACCAATAGTTCTATAAATTTGAGCAATTACAATCAAGATCCTTCTGTGGTGTGGGTTGTGTGTGTATAACAGACAAGCTGATTCTAAAAAGCTTATTGTAAAATGTACATAGAAGTACGAAGAGCCACATATAGTAACAAGTTCTGAAGGAAGAAACCAAATTGCCTGTGTTTGATATGGGGGCTTGCCACATCCGATATAAAACTGTATTATAAAGCTGTGGTAATTAATACAAAGTGAAATTGTGCTGGTATAAAATAGACCATGGAATAATAGCAAGCCTGGAGAAAGATCTCTACTTTACTCTTCTTACATTCTCCATTCATTTACATTCATGTAATAAATATGTATTGAGCAAGTACTTAGTGCCAGTTCTGATACAGATACCGGGGACACAGTGGTGAACAAAACAGTCCTTATCCTCATGGGGTACATAGTCCTGTAGGGACAGATCATTCAGAAGTAGTAGCTAACCTGCGATGGGGTTACAAAACAGGAAAGTACTGGTCCTTTGGGAAGATATAAAAGGGCACCTGTAACCCAACGTTGGTGGAGGAAGTCTTCCCTGTATCAGGAAAGAGGAGCAGAAGTTAGAGAGTGGAGGAGGGAGTGTTTCTTCCAGAAAGAACAAAATGTGCAGGGGAAATCAAGCTTATTCCTGGAATTAACAGAAATCTAGTTTGGTTGGGGGTGGAAAGATCCTGGGGAGACTGACCTCTTACAATTAATTGCATTGCTTTCAAAGAGAACTTTTCCCCAGTGCCTCTCACCTCTTCTGAATCTTAAAATCCCCACCTTACTCCAGGGATGTAAGAATACCCTGGACATGGAACAAAGGAAACATCTGGAGTACTTTTAGAGGCACTAAGAAAGTGAATGAGAAACTAATTGGTTCACTAATACTTGATGGTGTTATTTAACTCATTTATGTATGTATTTAATGGTATTGGGGTTTTTTTTAAGATTATTTATTTATTTGAAAGAGAGAGAATGAGAGAGAGAGAGAGAGAGAGCACATGAGAGGGGGGAAGGTCAGAGGGAGAAGCAGACTCCCCGCTGAGCAGGGAGCTGGATGCGGGACTTGATCCCGGGACTCCAGGATCATGACCTGAGCCGAAGGCAGTTGCTTAACCAACTGAGCCACCCAGGCGCCCAGAAAGAATTTATAATACTTTACACTCAATACATTCAAAATAGAAGATCTAAGACACACATAAAGATTAAGAGAATTGTGGTAGATAATCAATAAAAGGTTGTTGAGCATTAACTTGTAACCCAGAAAGGCAAAGAGTAAAAGGAATATTATAAAACATCTGAATCTTTAGGGAAAACTTGCTCATGTATGTTGTTATTTGCATAGTTATTTTATTTTATTTTTTTAAAGATTTTATTTTTCAGAGAGAGAGAGAAAGCAAGTATGAGCAGGAAGGACAGAGAGAGGGAGAAGGAGACTCCTAGCTGAGCAGGGAGCCCGACCTGGGGCTCTATCCCAAGACTCTGGGATTGTGACCTGAGCCGAAGGCAGCCGCTTAACCACTGAGCCACCCAGGCATCCCTTTATAGTTATTGTAAATAAAATATACACATGTTGAAATGCACAGATCTAACTGGATACACTCATGTGAACCATCCCCTTGTCTCAGAAATTTCCCATATATCCCTTTACATTCAGTAATCCCCATCACCAGAGATGACCACTATTTTAATTTCTATCACTGCAGATTAGCCTGCCTGTTCTAAAAATCCTATAAATGAACTTATAAGCTCCATACTTTAAGTACATAAATTACGTGCTCTGGTGTCCAGTTCCTTTTGCAGAATGTAGGTGAATTCTATTACACAGTAGGATTCCGTTGTAAGAATTGCCTCAATTTCCTGATCCATTCTTCTACTGACAGACACTTGAGCAGCCTGAAGTTTCCCCTAAATATTTATTTAACACACACACAGAGTTTTCTTTAGTGAGGAAACATTCAAAATATACACTTGCACATTTTTCCACATTTCTGGGGATCAATCATCTCCTTGTCAGGGTTTTCAGTTCCAAGGTACTCCAAATTAAATTGAGTTAATTGAAGCAAAATCTCTGTGCTCCACATCGTTGTCAGGAAAAAAAGCCATTTCCCTTGAAGGGTAAACACAGGCCCTCGAGGGGCATTGATGGGCCCGCAGAAGTCACTTTTCACTCCCTTCTGGGCTACATTCAGACAGGTAGACTGACAAATGATTTGTCAGAGCTCAAATAAAATGGACAGGGAAAAGCTTGGAAGGCTAAGAGGGCTTTCTGATGCAGCTAATTTATTTGAACCCAGGCGCTGTCTCAGAAAATGGAGCCGACCTGCAATCAAATGCAACACTTGTTCACTAATCCCTGAGCCGGCCCTGGTGCCTGGGCTTCTCTTTCCATGCTACGTTTTCCCTCTGTCCAAATTCCACCACGGATGGAAGCTTAGCATGCTTTCCTCCGCTCTGCCATGATATTTCTGGACACATGAGTAACCCAATACTCTCAACCTGAGAGTTTCCTAGTGAAAAAACAAAACATAGAAATCCCAAGCGAGAAGCGCCGTCACCTTCCCCCGTGACAGCTTGGCTCTTTGTTTAAATTGTACCTAAGAAACCCAACCTGCTGGTAAGGCGCCTTTAAACCTGCCCAAACTACCTCTTGCCCCATCATCACCCTGCAAGGCCTGCGTCATGGACATCACGAACAACTTTGGCAAATGGAGAAGAGTTGTGGGAACATTTAGACATAACCCATAAATGGCCCGGAAGAGAAGGAACCAGATAATTGGTCCCGTGGAATGTTCTATGGCTCGCTGATCCTCAGAGGACATTTTTGGAGAATGATTGTGTTTTTAGCTTGAGCTCACACAGAATAGCCACAAATAGACCTCAGCTGTGTCTCCACTCATCCATGGATTCAATAGGTCATTTGAATAATGGGGCCAAAAAGTGATGTGTGATATATATATTTTTAAATCATTCTCAAAGTACTGTCAAAAAGAAGCTACTACTTTGGACCCAAGCAGTGTCTCAAAAGAAACAACAACCCCTTTTGCAAAGGAGGAAGCTGGGACCCTGTGAGGTGAGGTCACTGCTGGGTCCTACTCTGGGGACAGAGCTGACCTAGGCTTCCAAGTCCCCTAACCCCCAGGTCAACTCTGAGTCCCCCACAGCACCACTGAGCTACTTCAATCCCTCCCTCCGAGCCTCAGTCTCTGCATCTCTACAAGGAAGGAAATCCTAATCGTGGCTTTGTCTGCTGCAGAGGCCCCTTAGAGAGGGACAATGAGACAAAATGGCTCAAGATAGGCCACACATGAAGGGTGGGAGTGGTAATCTGACCTGGGATGCAGACCCCCTTTGCAAGGATGGCCCCCAGGGCAGCCTGTGAGCCACATGAAAGGCCTGCACTTCCTCAGCCATTGTCTGCGTTTATGGATGAATTCCTGTGGCGGTCACCCAGCCCCCAGAGTGTTGACAACAATGACGCATGGCTCCCCAGGGTGGGGTCAGCACCAGAGGAGAGATTGAGTGTTCTAGGGTGGGAGGAAAAGCCTTGTTTGTTCCCAGAGAGCTTGATCGCCAGGCTTGGGGCCAGGGCTTCTGTGCACATTTGAGGGTGGGGGAGACCTGCTCCTGGAAAGCGGCTGCGGAGGATGGTGGCCTGGGACAGAGTCCGGGAGGCACCTGCCTGAGTGCTCAGGCCTTCCCCATCCCACCCTCCATGTCTGCCTCAGCTCACCGTTTTCGAAGTGGACCTGTAATGCAGAGAAAAGCAAGCCAGGGTCAGGATACTTAGGTTCTAGTCCCTGGGTTCATGCACTGACTTAGTGCCACATCCCTTACCCTCTTAGGACTCAGTGTCCTCATCTGTAAAACGGGGATATTACTTCATCTACATACTGTTGTTACTGAGCTTTAGTGAGTCAGTTCAGAACAAACCCCTGTGTGTGTGTGTGTGTGTGTGTGTGTGTGTGTGTGTACGTACATACGTATGAGACAGAGACAGGGACTGAGAGAAGGAGAGAGAAAACCTTTCAAAGTAGAACATCCTAGGTAGAGTATTTCCTTGAAAGCTGACATTATTATCGGAGCTTTGGAAAATCAGAGGACTCCGATGGATGTAATCTGATATTTTTCTCCCAAGGACCTCAGAGCTCAGCAGAGATCTTGCTTAGGTTGTCCTTCTAATACCCTGGGACCCCCATTTTCCAAATGTATTGAGAGAGGCAGAGGTAAGACCAGAGAGACTGGGAGAGACAGGTAGCTCAGTCTTCTCACCGCCTCCAAACGGAAGCCAAGAAGACACACAATGGAGGGACACTTTGATGGAGCCCAGGTATAGTCAAGCAATAGTTCTGGGTGCAGGTGGAATGGGTGGTGGGGGTGGGGGAGTTGGGGTTACCCCACATACCAAGTGCTGGGCATTCAATGCCCTGTTGACAACGTCTGAGGAATATGAATCACCTTTCTCAGAACAAGCATGTTTTTCAGTCTTGTCAAATGGGATGTGACGTGAACCAGAACTCCAAACTGTAGTGGAAAAAAAAAAAAATCAAGCTCATTTTCTGAAGCTTGAATCAAACCAATTATTTTTTTTCCCCTTAAGTTCAAAGAAAAGTTCAGTTATGGCTTCTTGCTTATTCCCAAAATCCACTAACAAACCCATTCCAAGAGGAATCCACTTTTTCATTTTTTTCTGTAACTAATATACTAGGGGAAAAAAATCCAAAGGTCAATATATTATTTGAACTGAGTGGATTTAGTCTCAGGCTGAGGTCGTGTCACCTAAGAAAAAAATAATACTCCCAACTAGGATACCCCCAGAGGTCTGTTTTTCTGAAGCTGAGGTCAGTCAGGAAAAGTCACCAGAGAGCCTCCAGCCTACTTCTGGAACAACTCACAACATTGACTCTTCTCGAGGGAAGAAGAAGGAAATGGCAGTTCTCAGGGTCCTCAGTTTTGGAATGCACCCACGTACTTGCCAGATAGACTGGCGCAGCCAAGCACCAGTACACAGGCTAAGTGGAATGAGGAAACACCAGACAGCATCCACATTTGCCCCTTCGTGGGCCTCTGGGTGGACCAGAGTAGGCTGGGGAGCCCTGTTAGTCTTGGGTCATTCGTGGCAATATCTCAACTGATTTTGTCACTGAGGTCTCCCTGACGTCATCCTTCGGCCATCAGCTGGGAGACAGCAAAGGCTAGAAGCGAAGGAGGTTCTGGTATTTGTTGTGTCCTCAGGTGGGGACACCTTTGATGCTCAGCATTACGGCCACTCAACCCACCTCTGATTTCAGCCTCAGGGACCATGGAGAACATTCTCAGTGGGCTCAGAGTTGCCTTCCGCAGGCAGCACGTGACCTCAAGAGGGCGCAGGGCACGTTTCTGCTTTCTGCTCACAGCCTCCTGGGATGCCTGTTGGGGAGCCCTCCTGACCTGTGTGCAGGGGGAGTTGATGCCCTTAGCCCCCACCCAAGAGGGGTGGGTGGTGGGAACTGCTGGGCACATATCCCGCCTTCCATCCTTCAGGGGACAATGCTGGGGGGCACTCTGTGCAAGGAGCTTCTGGGAGGAACTGGCAGAATTGAACCCCCACTGCTCACTGCACAACCCTGAGAACACCCCCTTATGATGGCCTTTCTTCCTTCCCTGGGTCACTTGTCCTCTTCCTTCACTCCTGCTGCCTGGGGTCACCTCCCAGCTAGAATGACCTGTGTCCAAATCTGCATCACAGGCTAGGAAAGCCAACTATGATAGCAGTTTAAGACTTGATCTTCTAGGGCGCCTGGGTGGCTCAGATGGTTAAGCGTCTGCCTTCGGCTCAGGTCATGATCCCAGGGTCCTGGGATCGAGTTCCGCATCAGGCTCCCTGCTGGTAGGAAGCCTGCTTCTCCCTCTGCCTCTGCCTCTCTCTCTCTCTGACTCTCATGAATAAATAAAAATAAAACATTTAAAAAAAAAAAAAAAGACTTGATCTTCTAGAACTATGAAAAACCCATGTTTCTTGTGAGGTTGGAGCCATGGTCTTTCTGAGAAACCTCAAGAGGGGTGCAAATATCCTTCCGGTCACCTGTCGCCCCTCTCTCTCGGCCACCACCCAGCTGCTTCATTCCCAGAGAGAGCTACTGCCCTGTCTCTAGGCTCTTCGCCCAAGAGTGGACGCCACCATTCCCCAGCTCCTCAAAGCACGGTTCACACCCAGATGCAGTGCTTAACCAAACATTGTGAGATCTTGAGGCTTGGAGGAGGGACTTCGATTGCAGAAAACAGACACTCAAAACTGACATCCGGACTTCACCGCTCAGGAGGTTCTCCTGCACTTACTGACCTCCTTTCTCAGCACAGGTGCCGGGGTGGGCTGGTTCTCTCCCTCCGGGGTCGGGGGGCCTGCAACCCCCCGCATTCTCCTCAGGAGCCCAGAGGGAGGAGGAGCATGCCCCCCTCCCAGCTGAAAGTCACCCGGGGTTGTGGATGGGAGCTGTTGGCTCCTTCAGGGGTGCATCTCCCCCGTACCCCTCACAGCCTGGGCCAGACAATCCCACGAGTCCCCACAGTTCCCCCAAACGTGGCTCTTCCCCTTTAGAGAAGGTCAGGGAACGCTGCTCCAAGCTGAGCGCAGTTCCTTCCAGAGCCCCTCCTCCAGCACGAGGGCGAGACAAGAAGTGGCCGGCAGCCCCTCCATGTGCGTGTTTGGGGAAGGGGCTGCTAGATGGGGAAGCCTTCTGATCTTGTAATCCGTGTGAGAAAATACCTAAAAGCAAAAGAGTCAGCAACTTCACTTCTTCCATATTTAGGGGAAAACAGTCAGTCTACCGGGGCGAGATCTTGTCGGGATATACCCATTTCTGCGAACCTCTCTCAACCCTGAGCCTCTGTGTCTACGTTTCCTTCACTGGTTCATCCTAAGAACAATGGGATTCACTTGCCATGGGTAAGATTAGGAATGGCCAAAGTGGGGGCACTTGGGGGCTCAGCTGGTTAAACGTCTGCCTTCAGCTCAGGTCATGATCTCATGGGTCCTGGGATCGAGCCCCGTGTCGGGCTCCCTGCTCAGGGGGGAGGCTGCTTCTCCCTCTCCCTCTGCCTCTTCCCCTGCTTGTGCTCTCTGTCTCTCTCTCTCTCTCTCTCTCTTAAATAAATAAATAGATCTTTAAAAAAAAAAAAATAGCCAAAGCGCTCTCTCTTAGAGCAAAGAGTGGGTCAGGCCCAAGGAGAAATGCCGCTCCCCCCCACCCAAGCCTCAGCTCACAGAAACTGCTATTTGCCCCCAAAATGGTGGAGGCCACACTTCCATGATACACATTCCTCCTCTGACAACATAAAGAACCCGCTGGCAGATTTGTCTTTGTCCCCTGTCCCCAGCCCATGTCTCACTATTGCTGGGAACCAAGGTTTGGCCTGGGCGCCCCAGGGGTCACTCTGTTCCCCCCCCACCCCACCAGTGCAGAGGCCCCAGATCCTGGGCTGGGTGTCGGCACGCATGCTAGGCCTGGCTCCGGCCAGGCTTTTTAGGAATCAGGGTGTGCTGAGCTGGGTCAACCCGGTCTGCCTTCACCACCTCGGAAATACCAGGCCCGCCCTTGAGATGGGCAATAGTCCTCCCCGAGGGGCATCACGCTGCAATCTCACTCTGGTTTTGCAGCCTGCCTTCTTTTTCTCATTTGCTTCTCCAGTTTACACCCGCATGATATTAAAGGACACCGTGGATGTTAACACATTAAAATCCTCCAGTCCTTCAAGGGGTAACAATAATGATGATTTTATCAGATCATATTTGCTCTCTTTCACGAGTTTGGATCTGAGATCACAAGTAGATGGTAAGTTCTGTTGCATGCTCAGTCTGTGCTTTTTCTTGCTTCCCATGTGGGAGAAATGCAAACATGAACCCACCTCTTGGCCAAGGGGGGCTTGGAGAAGAGAAGGTCTCCATGGTGCTTGCACTCAGAGAAAGGGACCTCACTCAAAGCCGATCACCTAAAGCGGATGTTTAGCAGACAATGGAGGGGGGAGGAGGGAGCCTTAGGCAGAGGACCTGACATGTGCAAAGACCTGGAGGGCCAAATGTGCTTGACCTGGTCAGGAAGCACACGGCAACACTCTACGTGGCAGGAGTGCAGATGGTGGGCGCTCATGGACAGCCCTGGGTGCTCTTGCAGCGGTAAGCCCCACCACCATGGGGGCCACGCTGGGGCCAGAGAGGCCGAAGTGCCAGGGCGGGGGCGGCAGACTTGACAGAAAGGTAAGTGAGTAGGGCCGACGAGAAGGAAGGGGTCTGGGGTCCACTGGAAAGCTCATGCCCTCTCCAAAACTCAGGGCGGCCAGACAGAGCTCCCTGCAACAGGTAGCTCCTTCCACCATGGACCCTGACACCTGGCCGGTCGATGCCACAGCGACTTCAGTGACCCCCGGGCACCTGCGTGAGTGATCACAAATGGTTAGAGCCTGTCCCTCGTTCGAGATGACAGGCAGGTCTCCCGGGGGGGGGGGGGGGGGTGAAGCAGTACGAATGTTTGTGTTTCACTGGGATGCAATCAATACAAACAGGATCAATGTGACCTGAGAAAGTCAATGACTGCGGAAGGGAAGAAATGTGTCCCCATGGCCTCTTAGGCAACTAGCCTTGATGTCTCTGGCAGCTGCTGAATTCCAAAGGCGATTCCAGGAATTGTGATTTGGAATCAACTCTCTTAATACTTAAAGGCAGCAGGGCTGGATGCTTTCTCCTCTCCCAGAGAGGAGAAAACCCAAGATTGGGGGGCAGGGGGTGTTCGGGTAGGGGAGGGAGACTTGTTATTCCCATCCTCCAATATCTGCAGGGTTGTTGTATAAAAGGAGGGAGTCACCTTCCTTTGTGTGGCTCTGAGGGCTAAACCCAGGGCCAGCAGCTTGACCAAAGGACTCCCAAAGACCCACTGCGGTCTAAAGGTGGAGTTGGTTGCCTTTGCAAGAAGTAAGCACTCTGTCGTGGGAGGCATGCAAGCATATGTTAAATGGCCAGTGCTTGGGGATGATACAGTGGAGAGGGAATGCTGCTTTTGGATTAACTCTGGAGTTCCCCCCCCACCCCCCGCCGCCCCTTCCTAGAAATCTTGTGATTTATCTTGTGATTTATCTTGTGATATTCAGCTGATCTGCTCTATTTGGAGGTCTTGGTGTTGTCTTAGAAAATACTCAGCAACTTCAGAATTCTCTTTCTAGTCTAGAAATGGGACTTGGAGCTGTCGGCTTGGGAAATGTGACGAGTGGAAGGTGACCTGCAGAACCACGGCACTTGGGAGAAGGAGGGAGCAGGGGGTCATCGACAGCCTTCTCGGTCCGCAAAGAGCCCAAGTATAAGCCGGTCTCCTGAGAGGCAGAAAGGAGAATGGGCAGATAGGACACAGGAGCCTGGAATTCATAAGAAGTCAAATGGCTGAGTCACTGAGCTAATTTCAATGTCTGAACAGGAAAAAAAAAAAATTAAAAGAAAAAGAAAAGAGAAAAGCAGACAATGGAAAAATAATGAAAGCTTTGCAAAGACCCCAGGTGACCAAAAACAACAGGAGAAGTCGGGAAAATGTAATTACACACTGATATGGGGTCCTCTGTGGCAGCCAGCCCATCCTGCCCATGGCCCGCCCTGCTTATCTGATTCTTGCCTGGTCCCGGGCAGCCCCCCATCCTAGGACACAATTAGATGGGCAGAGGGCTCATCATTTGTCAAAACTGTCCATTTGCTCTGGGTTACAGTGCCCCTAATTAAGTTCACCCCTCCCTCTCAGTAAGGACAGAGATATCGGACAGAAGTGAATACTGGCAATCATTTCACCCATTATACAGAAGGGAAGGCTCAGGCCTGAAGAATGAACCCTGTGCCAAGTGCGATGGGGAGGACTGAAATGGGCAAGTGTCCATTCATTTTCCCTCCTGAATGCACAGAGAAAGAAGTTCATACCACTCAAGTTCAAGCTTGTGCTTTTGCTTTAAAGGACATTTTCTCTGGGAATTAATACAGGAGTCTCTCCAACTCACTAACAGGCTTTTGAGGAACAGAGATCTCTCCTGTTCCACAAACTGAAAGCCACCTTTTCGTTGACAGACGATGTAGTTAAGAGCAGTCAAAATCTGTGTTCTGCCCTGTTCGCAGACCCATCCAAAGAGTGGACCCCCACCCCCGCCAGGGTTCCAAAGGCTGACAGCCTTTGAAGCTGATCCTGTTTGTCCCACTTTGAAAGACAGAAAGGAGCCCCAAAATGGTTTCCCAGGAGGACTGGGCAAGGTGGGCAGTTTTCTGGACCAGGGCAGTCATGTCTCTAAAGAACTAGAGAGAGCACATCTGTTTACTCTTTAAGGGTCTCTTGATGTTTTTTTCAGAATCAGAAAACAGTCCCCAGACTGTTCTTTCCTGCCAGTCCTCCTCCTCCTGCCTGGGAGGGGTCTCAGTTGTTCTTCCTCACAGACCCTCATCTCCCCTGCTGATTCCAGAACTTCTGACCAGGTCCCTGCTCTGCTCTGCACACACTGGCCAGAGAGATCCTTGAAATACAACCTCGATCGTGCACTCCCCCTATTCGGCCTTTCCCAGTGGCTTCCTCAGTTCACACCATCCTCCCCATAGTGGCCAATAGGTGCCTTAAAATCAGGCCATTGCCTGCGTCTTCCCTCCTTCTCCCACCATCTCCTCTGGAAGACACTGCCTTTCCTGCTGTTCTGCCTGCTCCGACCCCTGCCCGTGCTTTCTCTGCCTCAGTCTCCCCTCCCCACTCTCCAGACGGCTGAGCCTGTCTCATCCTCCTTCTCTCAACTTGGGAGGCCCTGGAAAGGCTTCCCTGAGTGCCAGTCCGGCCCAGGGCCCCCCGCCCCAGGCTTTCTGAGTTAACCCACACTCTGGTGTGGTTTTCAAGCACTTGTCAGTATCCCTTGATATCTAATTTATTTGCTTGCTTATTTGTTTTAGACTTCACCCTCTCCTTGATTTTAAGCAGGACCCTTAGCTGTCTTGTTTACCACTATAGTCCTGTGTCATAGCACTCTCCCTGACACATAGTACTTGCTCAGGAAGGGAGGAAGGGAGGTGAGGAGAAGGAAAAAAGCAAAGGTCGGTGGCAAGGAGGAAGTCTCTTGTATCTACATAGTCTAACCTGGAGGGTGACACAGAGGAAACCATCCATAATACAAAAAGGCAGCCTACAGAACGGGAGAAAGTATCCGCAAATGGCACATCTGATAAAGGGTCAGTATCCAAAATATATAAAGAAATGATACAACTCAACACCAAAAATGGAAATAATCCAATTAAAAATGGACAGAAGACGTGAACAGACATTTTTCCAAAGAAGACATCCAGATCGCCAACAGACACATGAAAAGATGCTCAACATCACTCATCATCCGAGAAATGCAAATCAAAACCATGATGAAATGCACCTCACACAGGTCAGAATGGCTAAAATCAACAACACAAGAAACAACAGGTGTTGGCGAGGATGCAGAGAAAGGGGAACCATCTTACACTGTTGGTGGGAATACAAACTGGTGCAGCCACTCAGGAGAACAGTATGGAGGTTCCTCAATAAATTAAAAATAGAATTACCCACTACTGGGAATTTACCCAACAAATACGAAACACACTAATCTGAAAGATATATGCACCCCCATGTTTATAGTAGTATTATGTACAAATAGCCAAGATACGGAAGCAGCCCAAGTGTCCATCGACAGATGAATGGATAAAATAAGATGTGGTACATATATACCATGGAATATTACTCAGCCATCAAAAAGAATGAAATCTTGCCATTTGCAACAACATAGATGGAGCTAAAGAGTAATTATGCTAAGTGAAATAAGTCAGTCAGAGAAAAGACAAATACCATATGATTTCACTCATATGTGGAATTCAAGAAACAGAACAAAGTAAAAGAGACCAAAAAAAAAAAAAAAAAACCCCAACCCGCACCCCCCCCCCCCAAGAAAACACCAAAAACCCAAAACACCAGGTGCTTAAGTACAGAGAACAAACCTTTGGTTACCAGAGGGGAGGGGGCAGGGGGGAGGGGGGAGATAGGTGATGGGGATTAAGAGTACAGTTATCAGGATGAGCACTGAGTCATGTATAGAAATGCTGATTCACTATATTGTATACCCGCAACTAATATAACACTGTATGTCAACTAAATGGAATTTTTAAAAAAGGGTTAACTATATGGGGCGCCAGGGTGGCTCAGTCTTTAAGCATCTGCCTTCAGCTCGGGTCATGATCCCAGGGTCCTGGGATCGAGCCCTGAATTGGGCTCCCTGCTCTGCAGGAAGCCTGCTTCTCCCTCTCCCACTCCCCCCGCTTGTGTTCCCTCTCTCTCTGTCTCTCTCTGTCAAATAAATAAAATCTTAAAAAAAAAAAAAAGTTAACTATGGGCTTGAAGGCATTAGATGCAGGAATATTTGGGGGGAGGCTGGGGAGCTCCCTGGAGATAAGCCTTGGGTCTTCTGCTGTTGTACAAACTCAGCATCCCCACTCAAGAACTGGTCACACACAACTGTGCATGATAAATGACGGCATGGGAGGGGGTGAGAGCTTGTTCCGGGCATTGGGATGGACCTGATCTTTTGTGGTCCAGGAAGCAGGACTCATGTGGGCAGACGCAAGCTACCCCAAAGCAAATGACCAACCACACACAGAGACATCTCTTCTAATCAAGAGGGATGACACTTGTCAGCTTGCCTAAGGGGATGGGGGAGGGGCATGAGTTCTTCTTCTCCCCGTCCCCCCCACCCCCGGGCCCCCGGGGAGGCTGGGAAGAGCTAGAAGGGCCCAGGTGTTAGGTGGGGGATGGTGAGGACAGTGCTCGGGGGTCCCTGCCAAACCCCAGATTCTAGGACGCTCAGACTGGGTCCATTTCCTGCTAATGCCCCAGTGGACTCTCAAAGCCATCAGGAGGGTTTCAGCTTGTCAGGAAAAAGTCAATTCCCTAGGGCTTCTACTTCTAACTTTGTTTGCAGATAGCGAGCCTTTTCCGTCCAGCTCCTCATCCCGATCCTTTCTGCCTGTAACAATCACATTATTTAATTTAGACGAGTGAAGTTACCTTAGATCAATTATACTTATTTTTCCTGTGTAATTTCTAAAGCTTAATCTCTCCATTCAGGCCCAGCCTGGGGGACAGGTTGTCTAGCAGAGTCCTAAACAATTTCAGCCCTTAATTCAATTGTACTTCTACCGAGGCCCCAGCGGCGAGCATAATTCTTTTATCCTTAAAATGTCTCATTAGCAATAATCTAATAGCACATATTAAAATATAGGTCACCGAGGTGGGCTGCCCAGTAGAAGACTTGTCATAACTTCAAAGGCTGGACAGCTGCCCTGTCCCCACAACACCATACCGCCCCCATTCCAGGCTTCATGCTAAAACAATTCAATGAAAACAGTTTACTTTCTGCAGTTGAAAGTTAAAAACTAACCTTGGCTAGGAAACAGTTGCTATCTGTTGCCGCGGAGCTGGGTGGAGGGAGAGGTTTCTTGCCAACATGACGTAGTGGAAAAGATCTCTGGCCTCAGGCATATGAGGCCCGGGCCCTTGTCCCAGCTGGAACTCAAACTTGCAGAGTGACCTGGGGGCCTAGTTCTTAGCTCCCTGGCCTCAGTTTCCACACCTATAAAAGGGGAAGAAAATAGAGTCAGAACCGACGTTCCCTCAACTCTAGCACCGCATGCTCAGCTTGTCCTAGTATGCCCTGGTGTTTTCCTTGAAATCAACTCACTCTTCTTAATCAAATACATTTGTTTTTAAAAGGAAGCTCAAGTATCAACATGGAAAAATCTCAAGAACATTTGCAGAAAGATTCATGCAGAATGATGGCATTTGTATAAACTTGAAACATGCACAAAATGATACTTTCTATTGTTTAGACAGGCACAGGGAATCTGTGCGATTAGAGGTCAAGGGAGTGGTTGGTTACCTTTGGGGGAGGATGGAGGAGACAGATATTAACTAGGAGGGGGGACAGCGGACTTCTGGGGTGCTGGTCCTTTTCTGTAGTGGTCTGAGTGGTGATTTTATGGATGTATTTACGATGATTAGTGCACTTTTCTCTGTGTGTTAAGAGCCGCCCCCCCACCCCCACCCCACAGAAAAACAGTTGACCCTTGACCAACACTAACAGCCTACGGGCGATCAGAAGCCTTACTGATACCATGAACAGGCGACTAACACATATTTGGTGGGCTATATGTATTATATACTGTATTCTTACAATAAAGTAAGCTAGAGAAAAGTGTTATTAAGAAAATCCTAAGGAAGAAAAAATATATTCACAGAACTGTACTACAAAAAAATCTGCATGTAACCGGACCTGCATAATACAAACTTGTCTTGTTAGAGGGTCCGCTATCAAGATACGATAATTTTAGGGATACGCATTTATAAATTTAGGGATATATATACATATCCTTGTGTATAGGCCCATATATATCGCTATCTGTCTGTCTGTCTAACCAGTGAAAGCATAGATCCATGCTTGAGAATAATCAGCACTATGTAAGGACAGTGGTAGGAGGGAGGAGAGCGACAGGGACCTCAGTCTTTTGCTCATGTTTTTGTTTCTTAAGCTAGCTTTAAAAAGTCTGAGATATTTCACGATTTTAAAAATCTTCAACTTAAAAGTCATAAATAAGGGGCGCCTGGGTGTCTCAGTCTGTTAAGCGTCTGCCTTGGGCTCAGGTCATGATCCCGGGGTCCTGGGATCGAGCCCCGCATCGGGCTCCCTGCTCCGCGGGAAGCCTGCTTCTCCCTCTCCCACTCCCCCTGCTTGTGTTCCCTCTCTCGCTGTCTCTGTCAAAGAAATAAATAAAATCTTTAAAAAAAAAAAAAGTCATAAATAAGAGAAACTTGACATCACCATCATAAATGTAAAACCAATGTCAGTGTCATAACTAGATGGTAAATGTAAAAATAAACTGAGAAGAAAATGCTGTCCTTCAATTGTATTGGACACTGTTTGGGCTGGAGGATGATCCCCCCAAGCCCAGCTTCCCTCTGGTGAAAGGGGGATCCGACATACGAGACCGGACTGAAACGCGCCTCTTCAACAGTCAAGGTTAAAGGGACAGGGAAATGGGGGCAGACTCTCCCCCTATCTGATTCTAGGTCCCTTAAAGCAGGGCTGGCGCGGGCCTCAACCACGGGCTCTCTCCTGGACTAGCCCTGCCCCTCGGCTTCAGGAAGGGGTGGTGAGGCCCCTCTAAGCTCTGGTCACCCCAGCCTCTAAGTGTTTTGGGGAGCTGCAGGGGAAGGGGGGAGGTCCTGTTAGGAGTGGGGTGGAGGACAGGGAGAAAAAACAGGACGGACTATTATTAGCAAAATGATTAGCCATGACTGGAAGAATTTGGAAAACTTGAGGAAGAGCATCCTCCCCTCCCGTGGCCCCTTAGCCTTGTGACTGCCTGCAGAGTTGGTAGGCAGATAGGCCCCACATTGGGATCTGTTGCCACAAACCACTCACTCAGGCCTCGGAGGGTGGCCGAGTCCATCCCTAACACGGCCCTTTAAACCCCGCCTGTGTTCCTGTGAGCGGGGCTCTGAGGCCCCCGCAGCAGGTGTTTTGGGCTCTGGCCCTGCCCTAGAGCCACACAGAATAGAAGTACAGCCTCCCGTTTCCGATGGCATGTCCCCCCGCTTGAGGCCAGCGGCTCAGCCCCTCACAAGTCCCCTCCCCGTCACCTCTGCTCCCCACCCAGCACACACGCGCACAGAGGGGGTTCAGTGGGATGGGTGGGGCCGGGTCTGGGCTGAACAGAGCTCCAGCGCACACCCATCCGTGGGCAGCGCGAACCGGCTACCGAGGGGCCTCACCGGGAGAGGGCGCATTGCAGTCAGCAGGCCTGTTTGTGTGGCCCTTGGAACAAGCCGGAATGGCCTAATGCTGACCTCTCTTGGACTCTGTCAGCACCCGGATCCAGCCAGTCTGGACCTTCCTTGCCAGCCTCCTCATCTCAGCTTCCCTGTCCCGTGTCGCATGCCCTCAGAGTGTGCCCAGTCTGATAAACGCTCCACAGAGGGGCTGTGGGCTGTGCGAAGAGCCCTGGACCCTGCGTCAGGAGCCAGGGTCTGGGTTCTTGTTCTGCCACCAACCTGTGTGACTTGGGAGGTGGAAGGGGGGGGCAGGGAGGCAGCGAGGGGAAGGCTCTTCTTTGAGCCATGGGAGGAGAGGACGTGAGCAGGCTATGGCACTAAGGAGGGGAGGCTTGGACAGGCGGGAAGGACGGGGGGTAGGGGAGGAGAGAAGGAAAACAGGAGAGAGACAGGGTGGTGGGCGGGGTGGGTGTCGGGGACCAGGGTGGGAGGAAGCGAGCCTTGGGGAGGAAGGAATGGAGAAGACCGTGGCTACCGATAGACAGTGCTGGGGTTCAGACTGTGTCGGCCACAGCCTCCAGGCCCCCCGCCACAAAGGGGGCCGGGCCCTGCTGAGATGGGGAGCTCACATGGGGAGGGGACGGTCAGGAGGTGGGGAGGATGAAGAAGGTGGGGGACCAGAGAGGGAGATGCTGAGCCACCAGAAAGAACAGTGATCAAGAACATGTTTCTCAATCTGGTTTCAAATCCCATTTTCTGTCCCATCCTCCCCATGCGACCATGGACAAGACATCTAGCCATTGTTGGCATTAAGCTGTAAAATGGGGAAAATAATGGTGAGCCTTATACGAAATAATACTGGTACTTAGAACCAATACATGCTCAGCGAAGGAAGGACTGCCAAAAATGGAGCAAGTACCATGTGTCGTTCGTATGTGCCAGACACTTCATCTTCCTGATTGCTTTCACGCCTCTCAGCTACCCTGTGGGATAAATACTATGATGGGCCCCACTGTATGGAAGAGAAAACAGGTGCGCATCAGCCCAAGGGGGACACAGCTAGGAGGTGACAGGCCAGGATTTGAAGGCCCAGTCAGTTAGTGTGAAAGTTGAGTGTCACTGCGCTGGCTTATCATATGAGGGAGGCCAGCGATCGGCAGTCTCCTAAAAAACTAGAAGGTGGGGTGCCTGGGTGGCTCCGTTGTTTAAGCTCAGGTCATGATCTCAGCATCCTGGGATTGAGGGTGTTTGGGGGCTCCCTCTCTGCCTCTGCCCCTCCCCAGCTTGTGGGCACTCTCTCTCTCAAATAAGTAAATAAAAGCTTTGAAAAAGAAAAACTGGAAGGGGACAGTGATGGTGTTTACCAGGAAGAGGGGGAGAAAATCACCGCCCTGCATGTATTTATTCCTTTAATCTCCCAGACAATTCTGTGGGTGGGCACTCTTGCCATCACCATCGTACCCATTTTACAGATGAAGAAACTGAGACACACAGAAAAGAGGGGGAACATGACCAAGATTTCACAGACAGGAAGTGGTGGAACCAAGATTGGAGCTCATGCCGTGTGGCTCTTAAATCTATGCTTTTAGCGAGTTCTCCGTTCGGCAGGATGAGGAGGACATGCTTCCAGCAGGTGTGCTCTGCGTCCGGACTACGGCCTGAGCTACCATCACTAACTGCCTTCAGGTTCCTGGGCTCAAAGGCAGAGAAGGACCAGCCCAGACCAGACACAGCATCCCCAGCCCTTAGCTTCATTGTGAGCAACCTCATGCTGAGGCCTCATGATGATCACCTTGATGAGGGCTCACTTCCCACCTCTGTCCCCTCGCTCATGCTCCCTACCTGCTCTGGGAGCTTTAGGGCCACTCCTGGTACTTCCAGGACTGTCACCCTGAAGTTGAGCATGAAGCAGCTTTTCTCCCTTCCATGCCCTAGAGGGCACCCGTTCACCCCTCCTCCGCCAGGAAGCGTCTGTGTGCTTTTTGCTAAGTGGCCAGAGCAAAAGGAAGGCGTACCAGTGTGAGAGAAAGAAGGCACTTGGGCCAGGCAAAGCCCCTGTAAATCGCTCCAGCCACGCTCAGCCTAGGACCGTGGTCATGAAACATATCACTGACGCTGGAATTCTATTTTTTTAAAACAGGAATTAAACATGCTATAAACATGCAGATCCCGGGTCCCCACTGCAGATCCACTGAATCCAAATTTCTGGGATGGGACCAAGGAATCTCTGCTTTGAGCCATCTGCTAGACTAGTGTGATCTGTGATCTGGGAAAGTGGCAAAGAGGACAAGCCTCTAGGAAGAAGCAGTGACCGGGACGCCTGGGTGGCTCAGTCATTGGGCGTCTGCCTTTGGCTCAGGTCATGATCTCAGGGTCCTGGGATCGAGCCCTGCGTCGGGCTCCCTGCTCCGCAGGAAGCCCGCTTCCCCCTCTCCCACTCCCCCTGCTTGTGTTCCCTCTCTCACTGGGTCTCTCTCTGTCACATAAATAAATAAAATCTTAAAAAAAAAAAAAAGCAGCAGTGACCTTCGGGGACACGGCTGTGGCTGGCATCACGGAGTCCTGATAAATGAGTCTCCTCTTCCAGGAATGCTCTCAAAGTCCATGTCATCGGTTCCTTTATTTGAACAGGTGTGTTATCCCCATTTTACAGATGGAAAAACTGAGGCTTAGAAACCAAAGTCCCTCAGCACACAAGTGGTGAAGCCAGGCTTTGAACCCACCCAACTTTTTCTAAAAAAAATTTCCCATTCCGTACTCATAATTGTTATACCAACCCATATCTGCCATGCCATCCCAGGCCTGGAATGTGAAGTCTGGTAAACTTAACTTAATTTCTGGAGAAGATCCCTACAGCAAGAAGTAACCCGTTATGGGGTGCCAGGCACTGTTCTAAATGTTTTGCATGTATTTATTCCTTTAATCTCCCAGACAATTCTGTGGGTGGGCACTCTTGCCATCACCATCGTACCCATTTTACAGATGAAGAAACTGAGACACAGAAAAGAGGGGGAACATGACCAAGATTTCACAGACAGGAAGTGGTGGAACCAAGATCGGAGCTCATGCCGTGTGGCTCTTAAATCTATGCTTTTAGCGAGTTCTCCGCTCGGCATCTCCAGACTGCAGAAAAAGCTAAACTTGGTCAGTTTCCTAGGAATGGATATCAGAGGGCCAGAAGGGGGAGCGGGAAGGAAGTGGAGAGTAGCTGTGAGATTGGGTCCATATGTGTTACTGGAAAAGAGAGCATGGAGGCCAGCAGGCAGTAATGTTAAGGGATTCTGGGATGGGTTTCATGTGGGAATCTGCAAATCCCCCAAAACTCTATTTAAAATGCTGTGTCTATTAAAGATGGGAAATAGAGGGAGATATGTGCTGTGTTCTTGGATAGAAAGACTGAATACAGTAGAAATGTCAGTGCTCCCCAAACTGATCTATAGATTCAGTATAATCACAGCTGAAATTCCAATGGGATTTTTCAAGGAACCCAGCAAGCTGATTCTGAAATTTGTAAGGAAGAGCGTTGCCAAGACACTCCCCCTCTTTTTTTTTTTAAATTTTATGTATTTATTTGAGAGAAAGAAAGTGAGAGACAGCATAAGCAGGGAAGAGGGAGAAGCAGACTCCCCACTGAGCAGGGAGCCCGACGTGGAGCTCAATCCCAGGACCTTGGGATCATGACCTAGCCCAAGGCAGAGGCTTAACCAACTAAGCCACCCAGGTGCCCCACCAAGACACTCCTGAAGAAAAAGAGCTGGAGAATCTTGCCCTATCAGATACAAAAACACATTTTAAAGTAATGCTGTTTGTTTCCCCAGCTTTGTTGAGGTATAATAGACAAAGTTGTATATATTTAAAGTGTATAATGTGTTCATTTGATACACATATACATCGCGATATGGTTACCATAATTAGGTTAATTAACATATCCATCGCCTCACATAGAGTTACCTTTTTCTGCGTGAGTGGTGAGAACAAGTTAGATCTACTCCCTTAGCAAATTTCAAACATGTAATACACTGTTGTTAACTATAGTCATCATTCTGTACTTTGGATCCCCAGAACTTACTCATCTAATAACTGAAAGTTGGTACCTAGAAAGCAACGTTAGTTAAAACATTGAAGGGAAAAACTGTCAAATTCTAAATTGTAATTTAGGAAAATATCAGGTAAGGAAGGATTTCTTAAAGAAAGCATAAATACATAAGCCAAAAGAAAAGTTAAAGTAAGATTACATTAAATTACATGAAAATTAATAACCTTTATCACAATCACCATATAGAGAGAAAAGACATAATACAACCAAGTAAAGATGTTTGCAATGTAACTGACAAATATTCGTGCCCAGAATATTAACACCTTCTGTGCATCAATAAGAAAAGACAAACAAGGGGCGCCTGGGTGGCTCAGTCGGTAAAGGGTCTGCCTTCGGCTCAGGTCATGATCCCAGGGTCCTGGGATCCAGCCCCGCATCCATCTGGCTGCCTGCTCAGTGGGGGGAGTCTGCTTCTCCCTCTCCTTCTTCCCCTCCTCTCTGCTCCTTCTCTCTCTCCCCCCCCAATAAATATAAAATCTAAAAAAAAAAAAGAAAGGAAACACAAGCCAATAGAAAATTATACAAACAAAAATTACACAAACAACACGCTATCATTTTACAGGAGAAAAAGAAACACAACTGGCCAGTACGCATATGAAAAGATGCTCCACATCTTTAGAAGTCAGGAAAATGCATGTTAAAGTCACATCCAAAAGAGTGGCAAAAATTAAAAGTTTAAATAACTCCAAGGGTTAGGGAAGATGTGAAGAAATTGGAAGTGAAGAAATAACTCTGCTGAGGAGAGTTTTAATTGATATGACCATCTTAGAAAATAGTTTGACATTCCTGCATAAAGCTAAACAAACACATACCCTACAAACCAGCAATTTGCAAAGTATAGAAACTCTAAGAACTCTTGCCTACGTCCAAGGGAGTTGTCTGTACAAAATTTTAAAGGCAGCGTTGTTCAAATATAAAATAACTGGAAATAATCCAAATGCCATTAAACAGTTGGATGAATACATGAATTAGTTATTATTCATAAAATAGAATGAATATATGCAGCCATGAAAATGAGTGAACTCCACCGTCATGGGTGATTCCCAAAAACATATTCAGCCAAAGAAGTGACAAATATATCTGTAGTGTGATTCCTTTTATATAAATTTCAAAGAAGGACAAAATCATGTATTGTTAGGGAAATATTGGTAGGTGGTAAAGGAAGACAAAGAAATGATTAGTTGCTGAACACAGGCTGGTGGTTACCATGGAGTCAGGGAGAGTGGTGAAGGGGTATGTTGAGGGAGGAGGATGCACGGGCTGGTAGGGCACAGGAAATTCTCTAGTTCTTACCCCACAATGTGGGTTCTTATACGTTCATGTCACTAATATTATTTAAACTGGAAACTGGTCTTACCTGCTTTATATACTTTTTCTTAAGTATGATAAATTTCACACTAAATTAAAAATGCTGTGTGTATGTGCATATTTCTGGGAGAATCCATGTTTCATCAGATTATCTAAGGAGTGCCTGGTCTTCTAACAGAGGGCACCTGGGCATAAAGGTTTCTGGGAGGTCCCCCCTGCTCTGATATTCCCCAGAGGGGCAGAGTCCTCCTCCTATGGAGGAGGGACAGATAAGCCTCCTATGGCTTATCCTGGTCAGTTGATCACAAGTCCCCTCTGCCCCTGAGACAGATGCAAACTAAGTGCGAGTGCCCTGTCACCATAACTCATGTGACCACTTTAAGGCCAAAGGATGTATTAAGGTGCTCCTGCAGTGGAGGGCCCCCTTTCTTCCCAAGAGGCTGAATGCCTTTGCCTTGTACCCCTCCTTCCCTTTCTACCTCCCCAGCTCCTCTCCTGACCTGCCTTCTTCTTCCTGGGGTTCATCTCCATGTTGCCATTGGACTTGCCCAGGATCTCAAAGCCTGAAACCAGCAGAGCAAGAGTCAGGACCCTGGGTGCTGACTCCCAGCCCAGGGCTATTTCTGCCCCACCACCTGCCCCTCCCATTCTAGCCCAGCTCCTCTGTCCTTGCCTGATTCCCCTGCCCCGGGGGCCACAGGGCTTGGCTGGGCTTGCATTGGCAAGTCCACAAAAGGATGCATTGTTTTATGCTGAATGAGACAGGAGTATGAGAGAGAGGGAAAGGATCTGAACTCGTCTGTCCCCCAAAGGTCTGGCGCTGGGTAGAGCTTAACCTTCAGAAGCAAGGAGATAGTGGCGGAGGCCCCTCGGAGGCTGTGCAGTAATCCAGGTGAGAGACGGTGGCAGGCCAGGCCCCGTGGAGGTGGGGAGAGGTGAGGCGGCTGCAACCCACAGAGTCTGCAGTAGCATTGGACGTGGAAGTATGAAAAAGAGGAGTCAAGGCCAACTCCAAAGTTTTTTGGCTTGAGAAGCTAGAAGGAAGAAGATGCCATCACCCGGAATGAGGGAGAACTAGGAGGAGCACGTTTGTGGGGAGGCTGGGAAGGGGAGCTTAAGAATTTGATTTGGACACAGTTAAGTTCCAGGTGCCTTTTATCACCCGCATAGAGACGTGCAGTCTGTAGTTGGACCCAGGCAGAGGATGTGAATGTGCAGGTCAGTGATGATTGGATGCTCTTTAATGCCAGTGCCTGATTGTGGTCCGTTGGTGTAAGAGCTTGGCAGAGAAGAATCTAAGGCCTGAGCCACCTCTGGGTAAGCTGGAAGCCTCGAAGACCAGGGGGCTTTTGCAGGGGGTGTTCAGCCTATGGAGGTCTTTTATTGAGGGGTTTTATGCTATCTGTAAATGCAATATGTAAATGCAAAAGTTGTATCAGTGACTGATGACCCCAGGGCAGGTCAGCTACAAGGACTTAGGTCTAATGCCCTGGTAAAGAAAGAAAGGGAGAAAGAAAGAAAGAGAGAAAGAGAGAAAGAAAGAAGAAAGAAAGAAAGGAAGGAAGGAAGAAAGAAAGAAAGAAAGAAAGAAAGAAAGAAAGAAAGAAAGAAAGAAAGAAAGAAAGGGAAGAAAGAAAGAAAGGGAGAGAAAGGGAGAAAGAAAGGAAGAAAAAAAGAGGGAGGAAGGGAGGAAAGGAGGAAGGGAGAGAGGAAGGAGAGAGGGAGGGAGGGAGGAAGGGAGGAAGGGAGAGAGGGAGGAGAGAGGGAGGGGGAGAGAGGGAGGGAGAGAGGGAGGGAGGGAGGGAAGGAGGGAGGGAGGGAGGAAATCTACAGGCAAACCTCTCCACAGGTTCTGGTAGTATCCTCAAGACACCTCCAGTACCCAGCCCCTTGGACTCCAGATGTCCTCCAGCGCGTATCGTTTGTGTGTCAGGGTCTTGGCGTCAGCCTAGAGATGTCCAGAGCTGGACTGACAGCACCAGCCATCACCTTGTGCCCATGGCCTGTGTCACCAAGTGCCATGGTAAGTGGAAGTGACGCCTTCCCAGAGATCAAGTTAGCTCCGATAATGCTCCCGCCGTCTGCCCACCCACTTGCCCTCAGGCCACCTGGAAGGGCAGAATGCAAGGTATGGAGAGAAGCCACATGGCCCCATGGCTCTTGGAGTGCGGGGCAGGGAGTCCCGGCCAGAAAGGGAGAGAGACGCCTTCCCCTTCAGTCCAGCCCCAGCCTGGTGTTTCCACTGCTGTCCCCCAGAAGTCTCTGAAAGCACCAAGCGGAACTCTCGGGGCTTGCTGATTGGCCCTCTCTTGGCGTTCAGGAGTGGGGGGATGCCTCCCTCCATCCCTGTAGCAAACACTTCTGGTGCCCCGCCCACACTGTTCCTGCCGATGCAGACCCCACCCCCAGCTTCCTACCGCCAGTACCTGGGATGCAGCTAGAAGCCTTTTCCTGGCAACTGGAACATGCTCAGCCCACACAGCCTGGCAGGCTGAAAATGCTGGCAAGTTGGCACCCCGGGCACAGACTTAATGGATAAATACTCCAACTTCCTTGCCCAGGAATGGGACAACAGAGGCAGGCTCTATGCAGTCTCCCAGAGGTCCCCAGCAGGGCTGAACACCAGCTGCCCACAGCTGTAACTGCTCCTTCACGTCCCTTCTGTTGGTTCCTTTCCCTTTCTTGCCTCCCATCCCTACTCCTATATAAGTGCTTCCAGGAATTGACTCCTAAATAAACGATTTGAATTCAAATCTTTGTTTCAGATTCTGCTTCTGGAGGAATCCAACATAAACAACCCCAACCAAAGACACCAAACCCAGCCAATGATTGAGATCTCTTCTAGTTCTGTTTTGTACACATATCTAGAGCACGAGCTATGTGACAGGATATATTGGGCACTGTCCTTGTCCCTAATAAGGAAATCACACAGATAACTGTACTAGACAAATAGACAAGGCAGTATAAAGAAGGAGGTGGTTGGGAGGTGGTGGTTATCAGGGAGCTTTACAGTGGAGGTGACATCTGAGGTTTTGAAGGATGAATAGGAGTTCTCCGGGTAGACAAGAAGATGGGGACAGCACAGTTAAAAATCCAGAGGTGTAAAAAGACACAAGATATCCAGGATACCACTAGTAATTGAGTATCTCCTATGTTGCTAGAGAATAAAGTATATTTTTGGATCAAATAAAGGGTTTGTAGGGAGAATGAGGAGAGAATTAGAATAGCAAGAGATGTGATTGAATGGACAGGCAGAATCTTGTCTGTACTGCTAAAGGTGTTTAGATAATATCTCAAAAAGATCAGAGGATTTTAAGAAATTGTGCGTTATCTTTTTCTGATTGCATAAGTATCTAATGCTCATTGTAGACAAGTTGGCAGATAACGAGAAGTATAAAGAAGCAAATAAAATTACCTTAAATCCAGGGTTAATGAAATCACATTGGTGCGTTGTCTCTGGGGGGAGACAGAAGAGTGAGGTGATCAGACTCGACTTTTAGAAAGAGCTCTGGCAGCTGGTGAACATCATGCGGCTGGAAAGATACTGGACGTGAGGCGGTCAGCTGGGAGGCTGTTGCAGTGAGGGGATGGGGATGCTGCAGTGGGTGGGGGAAGGCTGGGGCTTCCTGGGGTGTGCAGAGGTGGGAGACTCGGGACCAGCTGGGTGGGGCATGGGGTAAAAGCAGAGGAGGGAAATATGATCCCTAGAGAGATTCTGAATATCTCCATCCACCAATTGGGGGAGGCAACAGGGACTGCGAGCCAGGAGACCTGGATCTCATTTCAACTTTGTCATTTCCAACCTGTGAGACCTCAGGCAGGTCCCTTGAATCCTCAGAGCCACAGTTCCCTGACCTGAAAAATGGAAAGATGATTTCATTCCTGTTCCTCACAGGCTTGTCAAGATAGCCCAGGGATCAAAGGAAATTGACAACCCTGATGGATGGGAACCTGTCACTCTAGGCTCTCCTGAAACTCTGGCTCAGTCCTGCCCCTGACCTTCCTCTGCCTCTCCTCATCAGCCCCCAGAAGGCCAGGGCAGACTCACCATCCACTGGTTTTTCCCTTCCTCTCTGCATCCTTCACAGAAGATACTTGTCATGCTGGTTCCTCTAGCAAAAATGTTCTCAACACCCCCATACACCACCATGAATGCATTCAGTTTCCATACTAATTGATGCCTTAATATGTTCCAGGTGTTAGGAACACAGAGGTATATAGAACAGTCAAGGTCCCTGCCCTCAGGGAGCTCATATGCTATCCAAGAGGAGACATATAATAAACAAATATATTTGTATACTGATGTAATGAAGGGAATAAAATAGGGTGAGGTGATAGAGAGTGGGGGTGTATTTTAGATTTGAGTGGTCAGGAAGGGACCACTGAACTAAGATCTGAACAACTCAGGCAGAGCAACCAGCAAGTATCAAAGTCCTGGGGTGCGTTTGAGCTTGGACTGTTTAAAGAACAGAAAGGTCAGCATGCCTGGGTTTGCCAAAATTCCTTCCCATCCCCCTTAGGGGTTGTCACCTCTGTGACACCTTCTTGGGTTACCTCTCCGCCCCCACCCTTTACTTGCTGATTCGGCTCCAACCAATTCCCATACCCCTGTAGTTACAACCAATCCTGACCACATTAGGTTGTGATGGACTCTTTACACACTGGACTGTTAGCTGTTTGATGGCAGAAACTATCTCCCTGGCTCCAGGAGCCAGCACTGTTCAGGCACCCAGCAGGTGATCATTTAATGACTGAAGAAATTAACCAGCAGACAAACAAGTGAAAGAATGCGTGAACACCAGGGCCAAATGGCTCCCTCCTTTACTTGTTTAAATGTTGCCTTCTCAAATTCCCTGACCAAACTGCATCCCCCCTCCCCCTCACCACCCCTCAACCCCTTACCAGGCTCACTTTTCCCTTTGTACGTATCACCTTCCCACACACCGTACAATGTGTCTATTTATTATGCTTCTTTTCTCCCCCGCCCGACAGAATGTAAAGTCCACCCTGTCAGGGATTTTTGAGTTAACTTGTGCAGGAATGTCTCCCAAGAGCCTAGAACAGTGGCTGTCACATAGCAGGCATATGTAGGAACAGATGAGGAAGAGGTAAATGAACGCGTGGATAAATGAATAACGTTCTCAGCCTCATGGAACAGGAGTCACACCCTCTGTGTAACAGAGGAGGTCAGGGCTGGGGTGTGACCTTTCAACTCCGAGCCAGCCAACGCCCGCCAGCAGGTTTGCCAACCTAGGCAGGCACCGAGCAGAGCATTCCCGCTTTGTTGATGGAGAAGCTCCGCAGGGTAGTTTAAGTGGCCTGCGGCGGATGACAGCGCCGATCCTGACTCGGGTCATTTGCGCTCCCTGGTCTTTTCCCGGCCCCCTCTCAGACGCGACTCTGACCCCAGTTCTGGGCGTCTCGCTCTCTTCCCGTGGTGGGAAGTCAGAGCCCCGTGCCCCCGGGAGCTGCGTCTGGCGCGCCGGTGCGTGCTGGCAAGTGAGCGGGCGCCCGGGTCCCCGAGTCGCCCCCCGAGCCCGCGCCGCGCCCCCGCCCCTGCCCAGCCCCGGCCGCGCTGTCAGTCCCCATTAGCGCTAACAGGCTCCAGACGGAGCGGGCCCGGCGCGGGCTTAATGCAATCGGCGCGTTACCTGGGGCGCAGGCTACATTACCAGGCCGGCCCCCGCCCGGCGCGGCCAGAACCAGCCAGCCCGCGCCCCGCCGGCCGCCCCGCGCCTCCCGCGCTCCTCCGGCCGTGCCCCAGCGCCACGCGGCGGAGCCCAGCCCCGGCCCGCGCCCCACAGCGCGCCGCGGCCAGGCCGGGCACCCGGGATCGCGGCGCTGCCGGACACGTGAGTGCGCCCTGCGCGCCGCCTGGCCGAGGTGTGCCGGGGAGGCCCGGGCTGCGAGCGCAGAGCGAGAGTGGCAGCGAGTTTGAAGTGCAGAAGGGTGAGTGTCCGGGAGGCTCCTGGGGCTGCGAGGCGGCACCGATCCGAGCTGGGGGGCAGGGGGCGGCAAACGGCACTGGCAGGGTCCCCGCCCCTGGGAAACCTCTGCCTCCGCGTGTCCCAGCCCCGCCATCTGGGGGCGAGAGGGAACGGGCGAATGAGGGAAGCGCTGCGGGGTCCCGGGCCCGACCCACGGGGCGGACGGGGGCGGTCTCCACCTCTCGGTTCCGTCTCAGTTCCGCCCGCCACTACCACTGTTTCCAATTATTTTTTCCAACAGACGCGCTCCGGTTTGGGGGAACCCCACGTCCGCCCAGTGCGCGCTGGCCGCTGTGTCTCCGCGCTCCCGGGAGGTCCCGGGAGGTCTCGGGAGGCGCAAGCAGGGCGGGATGGCTTGATGACCGCATCTTTTCCTTTCATCCGCGCAGAGCCTCGGCGTGCTCCCAGTCCCGCTGACGTTCCCCTCGCCAACCGCACCCATGCTTCTGGCACGGATGAAGCCGCAGGTGCAGCCCGAGAACAGCGGGGCGGACCAGGGGCCCGAGCAGCCTGTGCGAGGGCGCAAAGCCGCCGAGCTGTTGGTGGTGAAAGAGCGCAACGGCGTCCAGTGTCTCCTGGCGTCCGGCGCCGACGACGAGCAGCCCCGGGAGACCTGGGGCAAGAAGATCGACTTCCTGCTGTCGGTGATAGGCTTCGCGGTGGACCTGGCCAACGTGTGGCGCTTCCCCTACCTCTGCTACAAGAACGGTGGTGGTGAGCCCCCTGATGGGCTGGGGGTGTGGATGAGGGAGGCTACCCGTCCGCAGCAGCGGCCGGGGATAGGGGCTGGGATGGAGAAGCTGGGATGCGCGCAGGAGCAGAGGAAGCACGCGAGCGAGTCTGGAGCGCAGGAAGGGTCTCGACAGGGCTCATGGAAATAGAAGTGGAGGCCCCGGTGGAAAAGGGAAGTGGAGGCTTGCCCCTGGACAGTGATAAGCGCATGGGTGGAAGAACAGAATCTGGGGCCCTAAGTTGGGTGAGAAACACTGATCTTTTGATGGTTCGCAGGAAGAGAGGTGCAGATCTGGAGAGCTCTGGAAGGGGCACCAGAAGTGCACAAGATGTGACAACCAGGCACACAGGGACCCTAACTCCAGCACTCTGAGCCTTAGGGCAGGGACCTCTGGGCCAAAAGGGGAGAGAAGACGTGGGCTCCCTGAAGGCACTTGGGGGGCCCCACACTCTTGGGGACAAACACTCTGGAAAAGAGACACACAGAGAGAAGCTAGTGTCAGAGGGAACTCCTCTCTCAGGATGGTGGTTGTGTTGCTGGAGGCGCTAGGATGCGTCATTAGGTACCAAGAACTGGCCTAATCCTGGAGGCAGGAGGCCCGGCTGATGGGGATGAAGCCTTTACCTCCGCGGGTCCTGGCCACAATGCAGGGTAGAGTGGGAGAGGGGCCTGGAGAAAACTCCAGTGGAAGCAGCCAGGCTCTCTCCTCTATCCCGAGCCAGGTGACAGATGACCTACCTGCCTGGGATGCCAGTCTAGAGACCAACTTCGGCTCATTCAAAGGGCAGAGCCCTGGAAGAAGGGGCCTAGGGGTGGGGCACAAGGTCCTAAGACCGTAGCTCCTTCTTGAGAGCCTTTGTTCCTGGGTGCCCAAACCACCCGTCTTCTGCCCCTTGCTGGAGTGAGTTCAGGGGTGCCCTGCAGAGAGCCTGGGAAAATGGCAGGGAGGAAGACGTTGGCAAAGGGGGGCCCAATTCTGGAAACTTCTATCCACTGGGTCATCCTGCCTGGCAGTGGCTCTAGCTCATGACTCCAGGTGGTCAGAGGCAGGCAGGGTGAGGATTTGGAACCCGGTAAAGGGAAAGCTCGCGACTGGTGCCATAGGCTCTGGGACCTAGCTGTTTGCTTTAGTGCTTGCTCTGGACCCTCACTCTGGTTGAGAAATGGGAAGCACTATCCAGAGGGGACACTCTCCCTTGGTTGGCTGCTGCAGCCTCTCAAGAGTCTCTGGTTGACCTTAAGAATTCTGGCCCTTTGGGCCCAGGGAGGGAGGAAAGGCAGATCCCACGTATTTTTAGCAGGTGGGGAGATGACGAATGAAAGACAGACCGAGACCCTAAGATGCGCCATCCAGCATGTCCTCAAGGGGCTGTCCGAGACTGCGTGTCCCTAGACAGCAGGAGGCCCTCTCATGAATCAGCAATAGTTCTCAGGTTCCTCTCGGTGTGAGGCACAGTGCTAGGCTCTGCAGGGGCCCCCTACATATATTCATCACCACGTCTGCCTGCCAGGAGCTTTAGTCACCTAAAGTGTCACGCCATTACACGCCATTTCCACTGTTGTAAGTGTTGGTTGAAACTAAATGCACCCCAGATGGCCAACTGGACACATTGGCTAGATGGATATTCTAGAGCTCCCACTGACACTTCGAGCTCCCAGGGCCATTGCCATCAACTGTGAGCACCTGCTGCATGCACAGTGATACACCAGGTGCTGGCGGGGGGGGGGGGGGGCGCGTTACAAACACAGCCGATTTGTCACAGGTTCCGATTTCTAGGCAAACTGGGCGGGAAGCTCCCTCTCCTTGGTCCGAGAACCCTGCATATCACCCACCTGAGTTGTTTGGTCATTTATCTCTGTGTGTATCGGTCACCCAAACAGACGGGGGCACATCGAGAGCATAGACGGTGGCTTTTTCCTGCCTCTATTTCGAATGCTCAAAATAAGGTCCAGATTCTAGGAATGTGGTAGAAGGTACCCAACAGCCTTCTATTGAATGAGTAAATGAATGGAACGATCCAAGCCCTAAGGCCTATCCAGAGACAGCGGGAGCCCCCGGCAGTAACTGACCAAGAGAGGGCGCTCGCTCTGCTAGGGTGGGGCCGGCAGGCTAGAGGTCAGCGGCCTTGGCTGTGGAGTCCCGGCTTCCAGCTTCTGCCAGCGGTACTTTGGGCGGCCTCTCCTGCCTCGATGTCTCCATCTGTCAAATGGAAAGAATGGTTTTCCCCTCAGAGGGTGAGCATGGGATAATGTGATACAAGGCTCATGGAGAGCCAGACAGGGACTCTGGCCCCTAGTAAAGGTAACTGTTACTCTTCCTTAACCACATTTTGATGACGTGGGAAATGGCTGGGAGAGGTGACAAGTGCTCTAAAGGCCTGAGGAGGGGCTGCTTGGGAAAGATGGGGAGGTGCACTGTCCTGGGAGCTTAGCCCCTCAGGATGGGAGGTGCATGGATAAGCCTTGAGACGGTAGGAGGCATTCTTGTTGTTCGAGAATGCACTTGGTATATCATCTCGAAGATGAGGAGTGCGGGCTTGGCGGGAGGGCAAGCCAGCAGAGCTAAGGGCGGAGAGGCAAGTTGGGGCCCGGCCCTGGAGACCTTGAATATCAGGTTAAGGGGCAGGGAAGTTGTACCAGTGAATTTCCACTTGTGGTTGACCCAGGGTAGCTTCACCCTCCATCTCCGAATTCGAAGGCAGCTCCTTTTCTGAACTACCCCTCAGCCCTCTGGGGGAGCTCAGCTGGCCCCTTCGGACCTTCATCTCTGCTGAGCCCTCCTGGCTGGCTCCTTGGAGATCAGTTCTTAACCCTAATTCTAGAGTCAGCCCCTGAGATGGGTCAGCATGTTGGCAGGTGGGTATCCTGTGATTGTGGAAGCAGCCCGAAGACCCAAGTTTGAATCCCAACTCTGTTTCTCTGGGCCTGGCCCAGCCCCTCTCCCAGCCCGAGCTCCCCGCTACAGCTGGACCCCCAAGAGCTATCCTTCTCCGATGACCTGGCTCAGCGCCGCACCCAAGCCAGGACTCCGCCGGCCTGTGATTTACTAGCCCGGGTGATCTTCGGGTGCCAGTTTGAACGTGGTAACCTCCAAGTCTGGCTGTGCACGCTGGCGCAGACCAGAGCATGTTGTGAAATGTTAAAGGTGCCAATAGTTTAGGACCCCGGCTGATACTTTCTGAATAAATTCCTGGGAATGATCAGCCTGTCTGAACGTCTTCCCAGAGGCCAGCTGCTGGGCCACACACGTGTGGGATGCTACCGACGGGGAAAGCCAGACTTGGAAATTCCACAACCTTCTCAAACAGAGAGACAGTGCCAGGCCGTGGGGGCTGTTTTCAGGGTGTTAGAATCTCCCCTGCACCTGTGGTCTTGGGCTTGGTGTGGGCTGGTCGCCGGGGAGGCGTGGGCAGATCGCCTGGGTCTCCACGTCTGCCTTCCTTGCCAGGAGAGGGGTCTTGGCAATGGCTGCTTCTGTTTGAGACGAGTACTGTGGTGTTAGACACGTGGTCTCCGGTTCAGACAGACCTGGGTTTGAATCTGAGCCTGACACTTCCTGGAAATGGAGCCCTGGACTCCTCCTCTCTGGGCCTCAGTTTCCTTGTGCAAAGAAGGAGAAAGTTGTTTGATTATTTTTTCAAGATTTTATTTATTTATTTGACACAGAGAGAGACACAGTGAGAGAGGGAACACAAGCAGGGGGAGTGGGAGAGGGAGAAGCAGGCTTCCTGCCGAGCACGGAGCCGGATGTGGGGCTCGATCCCAGGACCCTGGAATCGTGACCCGAGCCGAAGGCGGACGCTTAACGACTGAGCCACCCAGGCGCCCCTTGTTTGATGATTTTTAATTGCAGGCTAGACCCAGGAGTACAGTGGGGTCCTGAGTTTGGTGGGAGCAGAATTAATTCTGGGAGGAAATTAAGGAAAGGGAGTCAGGCTGGACAGCAGACACACCTCGGCCTGGGGAATCGAGAATCAAGAGCTGGGCTGTGCTCTGTGTTCTGAGAGTCTGACCTCCTCCCATTGCTCTTTGCTCACCTGGAAGATGGGGATTAACATTCCTGCACAGGGGCCCGTGAGATGTGGTTCTGGTCCCGGATAGGGTTCTTCTCCTTCCCTAGTATGCTGAGGGTGTCAGGTGCCCATAGCCCATGAGGGTGGGAACCTTCTCGGCCAAAATACCTGGGCTTCTGGAGGCTGGATGTGAAGTGCTGGCTGTTGCAGAGATCAGAGGTTTGCAATCTCAAGTGCTCTCACATCCGGCCTGGCTGTAGGAGGCCGTCTACACCTTGAGCTTGCCAAACTGATTGTTCAGCTCAGGTGCATGGGGCCCTCCACTGACGAGTTTGCAGAACAAGTTGGTGCTCATCGGGGACTAGAGCTGAGTCTTGAATCTGGGATCATCAGCATGATGTGGCTCATTGCTCTGAGCTGGTCAAAAAGATCTAAAGAAGCTGTTTCCAGCAAGATGGGATTTCACAGGGATAAAAGTTACACCCTTTTCTTTGGTCCCAGACCCAACTGCCTAAGTAAGGATTAGGTCACCGTGCAAGTGGAGGAAGGCCCTGGGACTTTCATTAGCCACATCCTCCACGTGAGTCACTGCTGGGAGCCACTTACTGCACAAGAAAGCATTTCCAACATGCCCACCATATGCCAGGAACACAGAGATGAGCAAAAGGCAACCCCTCCCCCTTTAGGGAGTTCATAGTCTAGGGTAGATATCCTAAAATGTAACGTCATCTTGGATTCTGTTATTGGAAGTATCATACCCCGAATGAGGGAGATGAGGTTCTACTATTCTTTGTGGGTAGCATTTCCTTCCATAATGTAGTTCTGAGCATCCAGAACACCCTTTTCTTGGTTCATTTTAAAGAGACCAGGACCGAGATGGAAAACCTCAACCTTCAAGGAGCTCTAGGGAAAGTCTCAGCTTCATTAATAAAAATCAGGCCAGACCCTGCAAAGTTGACAGCAGAGGAAGAATTGTTACATGAGGAGCACCCCAACATTAGTTCCCCTGAGTTTCACCCACAGGGACCTCCTGAAAGGAGCCGGGGGTGTTCATCTATCAGGAAGTGGGCACGTTTCCTCGCTGGGGGTGTTCCCTGGTCTCAGAGCCAAGGTCAACTCAGAGATCAGCTGGAAGCACCTAAGCTGAATGTGTAGGTCACTCTGTGGGGAGCTCCCTCCTGAACAGCAGGCATGTTCCCATGCTCCCGGCTAATCTCAGTGAAAGGCAGGAGTCCACAGCTGCAAGACTCCACTTGGGCGGAAGTTAGGGGGATCCTGAGGCCCGTGGGCAGGGGCCCACTGTGGTCCTTGAGGCCCCTAAAGAGAAGATAAGTCTTGTGGGGGAGGAACCACGAGGCGTCACCCCATGGTTCTGATACCCTACCCTGGGCGGAGTCTGTGTTGACAAACTTGAATGATCTGGGCTTGGTTTTGTGTAAGAACTGGAGCGTTTCGCTCAAGGAATGGCCACATGAAGCCAGCTGTTTAGCTGGCGAAGGCTCAGAGCGGGGATGCTACAGTGGACGCCCAGTGCGCAAAGCATCGCTTTGGACAAGACCGATCCGTTTTGTTCTCCGTGGCTCTAAGGCCAGAAGGAAGGCGGAGGGACAGGGGAGGCTGCCGGGGGAGGGATTGAGGGAAGGGGTGCTGGCCAGATGGAGAGGTTGGCCACCAGGTTCAGCAAAGCCTCAGCTGACCGTGGGGAACTCGGAGACTGGGGTGGCTCCCCCAGACTTGTCCTGAGTTGAGGTGAGGAGGCTGGGACTATGCCCTGATGTCAGTTGGTCAGTGGATACAGCTGTCTTGGGAAGGGGACGTGGCCTTGGTTGCGGTGGATCTCTTGAACTGAGGCACTGGCCAAAGGCCTAACGATTGAGGGCTGAGCAGTGCTAGCCGCGGGGGAGCAGCTCCCTCATTCGTGAGGGGCTTCTGGACAGCACTGTGGGAGCCCTTTGTGGTCATGGGGCTGGCGGTGGCCTGGGGGGACCCTTGACCCTCTTCCTGCCTGTGGTCCGCACACTCTTCTTTGGCCGCAAGGGAGTAGCCAGCCTCCCTTGGGACGGGGACATGAGGCCCCAAGGGACTGCCTCAAAGCCCCTCCGTGTTGGCGAGCCTCCAGCAGGCGTTCAAGGCTGTGCTCTGTGAAGGACCCAGCCACCCTCAACTCCACGGGCGATGGCCGCCTTGGCGATTTCCAGTTGCGTGCGCTGTCCTGCGTGATGGCAGGACATGATTCTCGTGCACAGAGCACCTCCTGAGTGCCTCCTAAGTGCTTCTCCTCCATCATTGCCAGTTATCGCAGCAAACTGGTGACGCGGAGCCTGTCCTCCGCGCTTCCCCACATGGACCAGCGCTCCAACTCCCCAGGCCCCAGCTGGGTATCGACCTGGAGTCAGCAGGCCCCACAGGTTCAGGGGTCTCCCCACTTCAGATGCCGGTCAAGGTCTGCGGCTGACACCCGGCTGTAAATCAGGGATTTCCAGGATCCCCTCGTCAGGTGCAGTCATTGGCTATGGCAGCTCCTAGAACTCAGGGAGGCACTGACTTACATCTTCCAGCTTGTTATAAAGGGTATGAGAAAGGATCCCGAGGAGCAGCCAGATGAGGAGGTACGTGGGGCAAGGTCTGGAAGAGTCCCGAGCACAGGAGTTTCTGCCCTTGCGGAGTTGGGGTGGGTCCCCCTCCTGGCACGTGGATGTGTTGTCCAGCTCAGAAGTTTTCCGAGTTCCGTAGTTCAGAGATCTTTATGGAAGCTTCGACACGTGGGCATCATCGGTTTTAGCTTCATCTCCAGCCCCTTTTTCTGTCCCGGAGGTTGGAGGCTGGGGCTGAAAGTTCCAAGCTTCTAATCAGGATTTGGCCTTCCTGGGGACCAGGCCCCCACCCAGGAGCCCACCAAGAATTATCTCATTAGAACAAAAGATCCTCCTATCACCCAGAAAATTCCAAGGGATTTAGAAGCTCTGTATAAGACATTCCTATCACTCCCACTTAGAAAATTTCGAGGGTTTTTAAGAGCTCTTTGTCAGGAACGCAGAGCAGAGACCAAATATCTATATATCACATTATGTCACAGGGGGTCGGCCCTGGGCCCTGTGCTTTAGAGAGCCCTGTTCAGCCCCCCTCTGCTTCTCACCGAGGCCCGGGCCTAGGGAGCCTGCCCGCCCAGGACACTGCCTCCCCCCTGCACCACTCCAGGTACCCAGACCCTGGATGTCCCTGCGCAAACACCCCAACCCCCTTCTGGGTCTTCGTGGACCTCCCACCTCATTCCTTCTCTCATGTGGGCTGTGCCGCAGGTGTGCAGGGCCCGGGTCCCAGGAGAGGCCAGGGGCCCACTGTCTGCAGGGGTGTGGACAGAGCTTAGACACGTGGATGCAAGAGTCCACACGTGTGTGCGGAAGGCCTTGCATGTCATTGGACAGCGCTGAGGTGGGGAAGAAGCAGGGTGCGGGCAAATGGGCTCCCCCCCATGCTATCACACTGCCGTGCAGAGCCAAAAAAAGGGAGGATTCCAAAATTGAACCTTATAATAGAACCGTCATGGAGGTCTAGTTGTCGCGGTAAGAAGACAGAGCATGTTCGATCTAAAAGGTATGGCCTGACGTGTCGTGTTGAAAAACGTGGCCACGTGGGGTGTAGATCTCCATGTGTACTCTTGCCCCCGAACCCACCCGTGCACCTGTGGGGAGCAGCACTGTCTCCTACAGAAATCTCACCCTCTCTTGCACCCTTATGTCTACTATGCCTTTGGGGTGTTCGGGGAGGGGGCACAAATCTGGCTAAGTATCGGCGTGGACCGAGGTTTCCATGGAGATCTGGTGAAAGCCAAGGGCAGTGACCATCCATAGCTGAGCTATGGGCACCAAGGAAGTAGTTTTGTGGGTTTTTACTTCTTGGTATATCAGGGTGTGGCCAGAAGGCACAGTTTGAGGAATCCGGCCCCCAGCAGTCTGGGAAGTGGGTTCAGCTAGGTATCAGGGGACCCTCCTCTCCTTCCTGCAGCCCCTCCCTGATCACACTCTCTCCACCTCACCCCAAATCCCCAGCAGGCCTGCGCCCTACCACCTCTAGCTGAGCCCCCTATAGGCGTTCGCTCTCCTTTCCCGAGCTCCTCCTCATTTGCCCTCCTCATCTGCCCGGGTGCATCCCACTCGGAACTTAGTGACCACTGGGCTCCCCTTCCTGAGGACTGCCATGGCATATGCACAGAAGTTTCCAGAGCCCCTCTCTGACCAGTAGGGTTCCTCTATAGTGGTGGGGTGTCAGGCAGTGTGCACTGGGCTAGAGGTGCTGGGACAGATGCTTTTCTTACTAAATTCATCCAAGGCCATTTGTCAGAGTCCCTTTTACAGCTGATGGTTCTTTTCCTCGTGTGTTTGTGGGCGTCAGTGTGGAGTAGGATCGTGAGTGTGCACAGGTATGCATCTGTGTACATGCATGTGGGCTGAAGGCTCAGGAGGTATGCCCCGTAGGGGCTTCTCCAGATCTGCACACCAGCACCTGCACAACCAGAGCATTCCAGAATCAAGACAGGATAGTGGGCTGTGGCCCCTGAGGTTCTCCGCTCTCAGGACCCATGCGAGGCTGCTTGCAGCTGTTGCAAGGGACGGTCCTACACATGAAGATGTAGCAGGCTGGTGAGAATGTGGTGGTTATAGGCCTTGCAGGACAGTAACTTCTAGAAAGTTTGCAATCCAGCCTCAGTTTCTCCAGGAGCTGCTGCAGGCCTGTTTCTAAGAGAGGCCTCCTCAGCTGACCTCAGTCACCCCTGAAATCCCTTTCCGGCTCTTCAGCTCTGCCCCAGCTTCCTCCAGATCTTTCTGCAAAGGGGTTTAGGCCAACTAGCTGGTCAATGTCTTCTTTGAGAATAAGGCACTGGCCACAGGGCAGCTTTCTGGTTTTTAGCCACACTCAGCTGTTTCATCTTTCTGGAGGGTTCTGGGCTGTTGCCTCCTGAAGCGGTGGCCGGCCCACATCAAATGCATTCAGGAGAAGAGCCTCGGGCTTGTGCAGACCCATCCTCTTCCCTCCTTCTCTCCCTTGCTGGGACTCCCAGCCAGGCACAAGAGGAGATGAATCTCAGCCTAGGCAATCCACCTGCCTGTTGGCAGGTGCCACCCAGAGGTGTAAGAGTTGAGAAAACTGGCCCAGGTGAGACACCTGGTTAGCTGGTTGACATTGCACTTTCCCTTTTGTTGTAAAAAAAGAATGTCCTGTCAGCAGAAGCAAACTGCAGGGCCGGGATCTGAGCCGTGATTCCCGGCTTTTTCCTTCCCCACTGTCCCTTGGGCCACCGACTTCAGTCTTCAGACCTGTTCAACAGTCGGATAGCTCTATGTCCTCTCCTCTCTGGCTGCTGTCTGCCAAGGGCAGTGGTAGGTGGCCACAGACGGAGTGGGGCTCAAAGAGATCCAGGTTTGAAACCCAGCTGCATACTTCCTAGGCTGGACAAGCTACTTGACCGAATTAGTGGTAACTCTCTCTCGGGGATGGTTTTACATGAATAATTAGTGTGTGGCTTAGCATGTAACAGGTACTCACCAATGTCACCACCACCAGCTACCTCCGTCAGCATCGCTGCCCCAACCGGGATTGCCATCCCACCGTGGACAGACGTGGGTTCATGTGCCAGATCAGCCCTCTCTGTGTGGGAGAGGGGCAGGGGCGGAGTTTGAAAGCAGGAAATGAGGAGGGATCGAGAGACGTGGGCGCCTGGGCATTGCAGAGAAGTCAGGCATGGACCAGGGGATGGAATATCGGGCCAGGGTATGACCAACAGATTAGACGGCTAAGCTGGCTCCAGATCCCCAGGGTCAGAACACCCTCCCCTCTAAGACCCTGTTTAGACTCATGGCCTTCACTGAGGCTGGAATGTTCTGGAATCTGCAAAATATGTTGGGAATGGCTCTGGAGCTCTGGAGGCAGGCAGACCTAGGCCTGAACCCCACACCCATCACTGACTGGCTGGGTGACCTTGGTCAAGTCATTTGATTTCCCCAAGCCTCAGTTCCCTCCTCTGAAAAATGGGTCAATCAGATTTTTCTGGGTAAGTCAGATGGGATCCCAGATGTCCAGTGCTTAGTGTCTCCTCGATACATAGGAGGTACTCACTTTCTTGTAGTTTCTTTCCTATGCCCACATGCTGATCCATTTCTTGCTACAGAAGGGAGAGGTTTCTGAGTACTGAGGCCAACACTTCATGTTTTGTCCTTAAGAGCCCCGGGCTTCCTGAGGAGAAGCCCTGGGAAGAACGTGGAGATTGACAGTCCGTCCTGGGCGTGTTTGACCCGGGGTGCCATGTGACTTCGCCATGATCCCCTGTAAAATCGAGAACCATCTCTGCATCTTAGAGTTGATGTGAAAATGGAATGAGACCTTGCCTGGAAAGTGCCTGGAACACAGCCCAGGACGTTCCAGTCCTCATGCTACCGTCATGAAATATTTCCCAGTTTCTGCACTTTGCTGGTGTGGGTGGGCCAGAGAGCGTTTGGTTTCCAAGGTTACGGCATCTTAGCCAAAGGCCAGAGGCGGGGATGAGGTGCACCTCCAGCTGCGTCAGGGAAAGGAGTTGGCATTTGGCTTCGGTCCCGCTTGTAGCCGGGGCTGACATGGCACATATCCCAGTGAGTCACCTCGTGACCTCAGAGCCCCCGTAAGCTCACCCCGGGGCTGCCGGGCACACGGAGAATCGTCTCTGAAACTCGCCCATGTCTCATCCCACCGGCAACTCTCTCAGGGATGAGTCGCTGCCCCTTCCTTGCCAGGGGCCCCCTCTAGTTTCTGCGATGCTCTGGGTGGGCTCCTTCCCTGCTCAGAGACTTGCTCCGGGGTTTACTTACCTTCAGCCCCTGTAGCAGGGCGAGCGAGCCTGACGCGCTGGAAGACCTGAATGCAAGTCCCACTTCTGTCGCTTACAGGACTGATTCGACTCTCCTTCTCTGCCATCAGTTTCCTCCCGGGGGTGGGGGGACATAGCGACCCTGTCTGATTATGACTCTTAGTGAAACTAAGAATCCAGTGACCTGAAAATGAGACATATGGAAGCAAATTTAGAAACTCAATCATAGGTAACTTTGGGCACTGTCTCTCTCCCTCTCTGATCTCAATTTTCTGACCTCTACAAGGGGGCCTTGGGGCGATCGGCATCCCCCAGAGCGACGGATCGCGCAAGGAAAGGTTCTGCAGTTAGAGGAATCTGGTGAAGGCTGTACCTCTAAGCGTCCTCGAAGGCCAGAAGAATCCTGCAAGAAACAAGCCCATTCAGTTTTGATGAAGCCAGATTTTACAGCTCTGACCACAGAAGCTCATTAGCATGACTGATGGTTATTCTTGGTACCCCCACAATTATCAGTGTGGCAATTACTTGTATTCGTGGCTCTGTGTCCCTCTATTTATCTACCACAAAACACCTTTGGGAAGTGGCCCGGGAGCTGGGGAATGAGGACCTTGAAGCTCTGGCAGGCGCTCTGAGGGGCAGGCGCAAGGCTGGGCACGGGTCTGGGGGGTCACGCGCTGCCTCTGTGTCCTCCAGGTGCCTTTCTGATCCCATACACCCTGTTCCTTATCATCGCCGGGATGCCTCTGTTCTACATGGAGCTGGCCCTGGGCCAGTACAACCGAGAAGGGGCAGCCACAGTGTGGAAGATCTGCCCATTCTTCAAAGGTAAAGCATGGGTCGGGGGGAGTCCAAGGTTATCCAAAAGGTTTCCTCGGTGCCCCTTGGAGAAACTGCTCCAGAGGTGGGATCTGAGGTAGACCAGCTCTCGGGCGGGGGTGGGGTTGGGGTTCATGGACATTGGCACGGTCAAGAGCATTCACCGCTCAGAGTTACATGGAGAGCATTTGGTGTGTCAGGAACAGCTTAGCCTAGAAAGTCTAGAAACCTGGGGACCAGTCCAGCTTCTACCGCTGAGTGACCAGAGGGTGTCTGGGAGTGTCAGAAGTACCCAGCGCACCCCACTCTTCTCCGCTCACGCTCCCATGGCAGAGACATGGTAAACTGCTCATGGGCCTTTCTGGGCGCAGCTAGAAACCTGTCTCACGGTCCTTAATCCAGCAACCACCACCGATTGATCACGGTTGGGAGACGTGGTGAAGCCTGCTTGCATTTGGGGCTTGGGGCACATCTGGAGAAAGTAGCCATAGCAACTGGCATTTCTTGGCCCCTGTACATCGGTGAGAAGGGCATGGAGTCAGAATTAGTGCCTCCCAAGCGCTGGTTAGTGACCCAGGCCCAGATGGCCCCGAGGGCGGGTGTGATTCCTGTGCGCCTCTATTCAGGTGGCACGTGTCTCCTGACCACCTTCTCTGTACTTGGTCCTGTAGTGGACACGGGCTGGTACAAGAGGCTTGTAAGACATGTGTATTAGTTAGGATTTTTTAGTTTAATCCCCAGAAATCCCATTCAAAGTGGCTCTCATGTAGAAGAGGATTAATTGGCTTATGATACAGTGAAGTCCAAGGGTTTCTGGCTAGCTTCGGGTGCATCTTGATCCAGGTGCTTGAATAAGATGACCTGGAATCTCTCTTCACCTCTCTCCATCGGAAGTCAGCGTCAGCATCCATCTCAGGCATGTTCTTCTCAGGTGCCAGCAAAATGGGCCATCGGCAACAACAAGATGACCTCCTACCAAGTTTAACAGTGACACAAGAAATCAAAGACACCTTCTATCATCCTTAAAGGTCCCAGAGAGGACTCTCATTGGCTTCGTTTGAGTCATAGGCCCCTCTATCAACCAGTCCTTGTGGCTCTGGGCAAGCAGAAGTCTGAGTGGCCAGGCCTGAGGCATGTGCCTATAGCTAGGTTAAGGACGTGAGGGATTAGCCTTACCCAAACCTCACATGCTAAGAATGCTTGAGGCTACTCCCTTAGAGCAATGCTGCACAGGCAGGAAGAAATGTCTACTCGAGGCAAAGGCCTAGAACTAGCTAGCCCAAGAGGAGCTCCCTGTATCTTCAGGCAGATGGGATTGGCACACGCCCAAGGCAGATGTTTGAAAGTAGGGCCCAGTGCTCATCAGGGAGTTTGTTTGGGGTTCCCCAGAAGCAGGTCCTGAGACAAGGATTTGTGTAGGGAGTTATTTTGGGAGGTGATTCTAGGAAGGACTTGTAGGACCCAGAGAAGGGGAGTCAGCCAGTAAAAGGTGTGTCATCAAGCTCATTCCACCGTGGGCCAGGGGCTCATCCCCCTGGGGAGAGAGCATTAGTGGGCCTCACTGTTACTCCGCCCCAGGAGTGAGGGACGCGGGATACTCAGACTCCAGTGCCTTCATCCACTCTGGTACTTACATCCGGTGGCTGCTTGGGGGCAGTGAGGGCCTGGCCCTTCTGGCCTGCCTGATGAGGGGGCCGAGGGGCTCCAGGGGCCAGAGAGAGCACTCCGGCCAAGGGCTGGTGGGTTTCCACGGCCTACGGGTTGGGCTAAGGAGAAGGAGGGGCGGAGGGGTCGGGTCATGCCATGGTCGGAGCTGGCTCCCCAGGAGACGTGAGAGGCTCTGGGATGGGGCCTGGGGAAGCCCCCGCCTGAGCCCGCTCTGCCCCCCGCGCAGGAGTGGGCTACGCCGTGATCCTCATCGCCATCTACGTTGGCTTCTACTACAACGTCATCATTGCCTGGTCACTCTACTACCTCTTCTCCTCCTTCACCCTCAAACTGCCCTGGACTGACTGCGGCCATTCCTGGAACAGCCCCAACTGCACTGACCCCAAGCTCCTCAATAGCTCCATGCTGGGCAACCACACCAAGTACTCCAAGTACAAGTTCACGCCCGCAGCGGAGTTCTATGAGTAAGTCATCAGCCGCGTGTCCTATTCAAATGGGCACACCAACCCCAAAGGCTAAGGAAAAACCCCAGCCCTGGTTTGTAAGGTGTGCTGAGCAGCCAGCACCTGCTAGGAGCTGAGCATCCGGCCGTGGACAGGGCAGTGGCGGGCCCCATGTTCACGGGAGAGTGGGGCTGGGGAGAAATGCACGAGTCAGCAGGTAGGGAAGCAAGAACGTTTTAGAGAGTCAGCGTGCCCTACGTGAAATGAAACACATTGTCGGGAGTGTAAGTGCTTTCTTAAGGAACTAAAACCAGGTATGTGGTAGAAAGGGATGTTGGGGGGAGGGAGGAGCATTAGTTCAGGTGGTCAGGGAGGGCTTCTCTGAGGAGGTGACATGAGAACTGATGAAGCCAGTCAAGGGGACATGTATAGGGGCTCGGCCGATGGAGGTGTAGCTTGGACCCGAGCGGAACTGACCTCGAAGCTGTCTCTTGGCCGGCCCCATGCTGCTGTCTCTCTGGGATTCCAGCGGGGTGAGGAGCTGGGGCTTGTGAGTGAAATTTGGGAGGCGGGAGGCAGGCCAGCTACGTGCACCTCAGGAGAGGTATTTGGACCACGTGTGCGTGAGAGTCACCGACTGGTAGTAGAAGACAGAACATCTTTTTAAAAAGACACTTTTAAAAAAAAAATATTTTATTTATTTATTTGACAGAAAGAGAGACAGTGAGAGAGGGAACACAAGCAGGGGGAGTGGGAGAGGGAGAAGCAGGCTTCCCGCGGAGCAGGGAGCCCGATGTGGGGCTCGATCCCAGGACCCTGGGATCATGACCTGAGCCGAAGGCAGACGCTTAACGACTGAGCCACCCAGGCACCCCAAAAAGACACTTTTTATATTGATACCATTTTAGACACAGAAAGTTATAAAAGTAACCCACAGAGCTCTTGTATACCCTCCACCCACTTGGCTCCTTATAGAACCAGAGTGCAGTGATGGAAATCAGAAAATTAACGTTCATATGCTGTTAACTAACCTGCTAAATTCAGACCTTTTTTTAAAGTTCATCAGTTTTCCCACTCATGTCCTTTTCCGGCCCAGGATCTGCTTCCCCTTAGTCTCCAATCTGTGGGAAGTCTTTGGTCTTCCCTTGAGTGTCATCTGTACAAGAGCCCTCCGTGTGGATTGGTTTGCTCTTTTCTCCCGGTTAGACTGAGTTTAGGCATTTTGGACAAGAATACTGTAGAGATGGTGCTGCGTCCTTTCCAGTGCGCTGGATCGGGGGGTGGTACATGATGCCAGTCTCTTATTACAGGGACGTTAACCCTGATGGCTTGGCTAAGACCATAGCAGCCAGCTTCCTTCTGTGTGGAGAGAGCATTATTCCTTTCGTCATTCACAAATGTCTTCCGTGGAGCCACTTGAGGTTATCTAAATATCTTGTTTCTCATCATACTTCGACCCACAATTCTTGAGCATCCTTCAATGAGTCTTGCAAGCAAAGATGATTATGATAGCGTTTGTCTGATGGTGATTTTTCTATTCCCATCATTCCCCCTAGATTAATTGATTGGAATTCTTTTGTAAGGAAGAGTTGTCCCCTATTTATTCATTCATTCGATCACTCATTAATTCATTTTTTTGAGATACAATTGACATGTAACATTATATTAGTTTCAGGTGTACAGTGATTAGAAACACATATATATTGCAAAATGATGACTACAGTAAGTTCAGTTAACATCCATCACCGCACATAATTACAAATTTTTTTCCTTGCGATGAGAACTTTTCAAGATCTACTCTCTTAGCAACTTTCAAATATACAGGATAGTATTGTTAACTGGAGTCACCTTGCTGTATGTGACATCCCCAGGACTTATTGATTATATAGTTGGAACTTTGTATCTTTTGACCCCCCCCACCCTGTTTGCCCACTCCCACCCCTGCCTCTGGCAACCACCAGTTGATCTTCTTTATCTATGAGTTTGGGTTTTTTTTTTTAAAGTTTAGGTTCCACATATAAGTGAGATCATATATTATTTGTCTTTCTCTGTCTGACTTATTTCACTTGGCGTAATGCCCTCAAGGTCTATCTGTGTTGTCACAAATGGTAGGATTTTCTTCTTTTTTATGGCTGAAATTGTGCATATATACCATGGTGTGTGTGTGTGTGTCACTTTCTCCCCCCACACACACACGGACACACAAACACACTCCATCATTTTTATACATTCATGCATCCATGGATGTCTTGTTCCCATGTCTTGGCTATTGTTCATAATGCTGCAGTGAACGTAGGGGTGCAGGGATCTTTTTGAGTTAGTGTTTCCACTTAAGTACCCAGCAGTGGAATTGCTGGATCATAGGGTAGTTCTATTTTTAGCTTTTTTTTAAAAAAAAGATTTTATTTATTTATTTGACAAAGAAAGAGAGAGCATTAGCAGGGGGAGGGGCAGAGGAAGAGGGAGAAGCAGACTCCCCACGGAGCAGGAAGCATGACATGAGGCCGATCCCAGGACCCCGGGATCATGACCTGAGCCCAAGGCAGATGCTTAACCGACTGAGCCACCCAGGCGCCCCTATTTTTGACTTTTTGAGGAGCCTCCATACTGTTTCCCACAGTGGCTGCACCAGTTTGCATCCCCAACCCCAGTGCATGAGGGGTCCCTTTTCTTCATCCTCCTCAGCTCTTGTTATGTCTTGTTTTTTGATGGTGGTCATTCTAACAGGTAGGAGGTTCTGATAGCTCATGGTGGTTTTTGTTTTTTTTTAAGATTTTATTTATTTACGAGAGAGAGAATGAGAGAGAGCATGAGAGGGAGGAGGGTCAGAGGGAGAAGCAGACTCCCCGCTGAGCAGGGAGCCCGACGCGGGACTTGATCCCCGGACTCCAGGATCATGACCTGAGCCGAAGGCAGTCGCTTAACCAACTGAGCCACCCAGGCACCCCTCTCATGGTGGTTTTGATCTGCATTTCCTCGTTCACTCATTTATGTATGTACAGGCTCGTGGATGGTTATTTTATTCTGTGGTTTTAAATCCAGAACCACTGACATTTATTTTGCGGTTCCCTTGAATCCTGTCATCCTCTAGTCTATCCTTTTATGTCTTGAGGTGGGTGATGGTCAACTTGTCTTCAGCCACCTAGTGGAAAATGTTTGCATGGCGGCGGCAGGCTCCTGAGAATGGAGCATGGACTGTCTTTATTCCTGGGTTGGGGGGGGGATCCCCACTTTAACAATCTCCACACGAGTGTCAGCAGATAGGCAGGAAGTCCTGTTACAAGCCGCAGCGTGGGACAGGGAAATGCCACTGGGACCTCACTGTCAAGGTGCACGTGGTCTGGAGTAGGATGTGGCAAACTTTCTATAAAAGACCAGATGGGAAATATTTGGGGCTTTGAGGGCCTTCTATGTCTCTTGCCTATTCTGCTTTATTTCCTTTTATCCTTTCAAAAGATAAAAACCATTCTTTTTTTTTTTTTTAAGATTTTTTTTTTATTTATTTATTTGAGAGAGAGAGAATGAGAGACAGAAAGCAGGAGAGGGAGGAGGGTCAGAGGGAGAAGCAGACTCCCCGCGGAGCAGGGAGCCCGATGCGGGACTCGATCCTGGGACTCCAGGATCATGACCTGAGCCGAAGGCAGTCGCTTAACCAACTGAGCCACCCAGGCGCCCCAAGATAAAAACCATTCTTAGCTCACAGGCCACAAGCCTGGATTTGAGTTGGGGGCTGTGGATTTGACTTGGGAGATTCCTGGTCTAGAGAGGTTCTCTATCTGTGCAGTTCAGTGAAGGAGCCCCATGTGGCCAGTGGAACCGTGGAAACGTGGCCAGTGTGACCGAAGAGTTACATTTTTAAATGTTACTTAAGTTTCATCAATTTACCTTTAAAGAGTTGCATGTGGCCGTTGGCTACCACCTTGGACAGTTGAGGTCCAGAGGATGAGATAAAATAGATTCATAAAAGACAGAATGCTAGGACCAGCGTCCATCAGTCTGACAGATTCTCTACCCCAAGGACCTGGGAGTGAGTCCCGATTATCTGGAGATTAGGGTTCCTTTAGGCCAGTTTCCACCCCTGCCATCTCAGGGTGATGGGGCCAAGGAGATACGGTTTGGTTAAAAGTGGCCTCTGGAAAGTCTGCTGCTTCCTGGAGCTCAGGGGAATTAGGGGCTCAGGACCCACACCGACCCTCCATGAGCCCTTGCAGCAAATTTGCTAAGGCTCCCCACCCTGCATGCCCTCCTCCCTCCCTCTGTGTATCCTATGGATTTCCAGCAGGCACCTGCAAAACTATGTAGGTTTCGGAATCTGGTGGGGAGAGGGTCCATCGTTGTCATCAGATTCGAAGCACATCTGCAGGCCCCCAAGGACCGAAGCATTGCTGTTACTTACAGTGAACATCTGTTCTCACAGCAGTGTCCTTCCTGTCTCCCTTGCTGTCCCGTGAACAGCTCATCACTCACGATGTGCATCCAGCTTTCTGCTGACTTTCTTGGATGCATGACTTCAATGGAAGCTCACACCCATCCCATGAGGTTTCTGTGACTCTTTCCCTCAGTGCACACACGAAGGGGCTGTGAACATTAGCTTCATTTGCAGATGAGACCGTGAAGCACTGGCCCATGGCCCCCACGGCCCATGCTGTGTCGAGCCCAGATTCGGGCCCAGACCTCCGTGAGTGAGCACCTGCTTCCACTTTGCCCCTACGAGCACCCCTCTCCTCACCCCAGCCCCTGCCTTGCTAGGCAGTGAAATCCAGAGCCTGCCGTCCTCCTAACCCCTGGCTTGTATTGCATTCTCGCCATTATCAATGGTCATTATTACTCAGAAACATTGTCATAGTCACAACTCACATTTGTCTGGCTTAGGATATGTCCCTGTCATTGCGCACCGTGGCTTTTCATCCTGACCACTGTGGTCTAGAATTATTCTTGTTCTATGCCTGAGGGAACAAACAGGCCCACGCAGGAAATGACTTGTCCAGGATCATGCAGTTTAGAGGTGGCATCTGAAGTGGGTTTGAACCCAGGCAGTCTGGGAGGAAAGGCCAAGCTCTCAGCCCAGTGGAGCGATTCTGAACCACGTGGCGAGCTTTAAAACACACAGATGCCTGGACCCTATATCCAGAGACCCTGATTTCGTGGGTCTGGGTGCAGCCAGGGCATGGGGACTCTTATAAACAGCTCCTCGGGAGACTCTGATGTCATAGCTACTCTGCTTTCCTGTCTCAGAGCGAGATTCTTCCTGGTTCAGGCTGACATCCCAACAGGGTCCTGTCGTGGGAAACCGAGGAGTGGGGCCTCAGAAAATTCCAGAACCTTTGGGGAACTTACAGGTGGAGGTTTTAGGCCTCCATAGTTTATGAGTGTGGTTTGGACCAGAAGGCAGCAGAGGAGGATGGTGCTGCTGATACAGGCCATTGGCTCCTCGTTCTCCCCTTCATCATCTCACGCTAAAGGAAAAGGCAGGATTTTTCTTTTTGCTCTTGGCAACCCTTGTCCTTGTAAATTAAAATGGAAAACGATAGTGTCGGTCGTCTCTAGTCTAGTCATTATTTGGTTCCTTTGCTGGCGTCTAAATGGCCAGCAGGCCTGCCCCAGCGGAGACCCCCACCCAGCAGGAGAGAGAGGCCAGTTGGGTTTTGAGACCCAGATTACTTCAGCTACGGCCCTAAACTTCTTCCAGGCTTGGCTCAGCTGTGAGCAGAATGTGGTGGAGGAAGATGACATTCTTCCGTGAGCGGGGCCTGGGGCCTGGGGGCCTGGGGTGGGGAGCAGCATCCGGGGCTTCTTTCAGCAGCTCTGTGCTCCGCAGGGCTCACCCCCGGCCCCGGTCCCCACAAGCTTTCCAGCACACGAGCCAGGCACCACGCATCTCTTCACACCCAGCCCCACCTACTTTGCAGAGATGGCAGAGGTCGAAATTGCACCTATCTCCCAAATAAGAAGGTGGTGGGTCAGTCAGGTTTTTAAGGAAGGGGCAGAGCTGGGATCCCAGCCCAGGTGGTCTGGGCCAAGGCTCCCACCCTGCACCCCAGGCTCTCTTGTCTTCCTCCTCCATCCATTTGGGACCTGCGTACTGGAGTCTCTGTGGGTGGGCAGAAGCCCTTCTATGCACCTCTTTCTCACCTTGAGCTGCCTTTTCTTCGAAGTCACTAAGTCAGGAGCCGCTACTGGATTTTTTTAATGGCACATGGCCCTTTTATTTCAGTGTTTCTGCTTTAAAAGAGTCACCCCATCTCAATCCAGGGAGGCAGCAAGTAGGACTCCCAATGCCAACCCTGAGGAGGCCAGGTCCTTTTTTTCTCTTTCCCCAGAGCCTGCTGGCCAATTTTGTTGCCATCTTGTACTCATTTAGGCTGATGATGGATTGAAAACATCATCCAAGGGAACAAAACCGCTATTCTCCCCAGGCCCCAGGCCTGAAGCCAAGCAGCCAGCGGCTAAAAAGAAAGCCTGATGCTCTGTAACTTTATCTGTAAAAGGGCACCCTTGGTGAACATGCTCGGGACGCAGAAAACGTCTACCCCCTGCCTGTCCCTGGTGGGGCAGAGAAGTCTCCCTCCACCCCAGCGCGAATCCTCTGGGCTCAAATGTCAAGGAAGAAACTGAGCCCGTTTGGCCTGCAGACTTCGGAAAACCTGGACCATATACTTTACAATGATTCATTTTCATTAAACTGCTGGAAAAGTACAACAAACCCCAGTTAGTTGTGCTAACCCCTGAGGCTTGAGCCTGCTGGGGAGAGAGGCTGGGTTCACATTTCTTTTCCTGGGAATCCGCTCAGGAGTCCTGCCTTTTCACTGGCGAAATATCTAGGCGAGCCCCGAGAACATGAACCTGGTCTTCACATGCACGTGGGGACCTTTCGACCCTCTGGCTGGACAGTGGCGTCATTTTAGCAAGTTTCAGGCCAAGTACAGTGGGTCCAGTGCCTTTTATCATCATTTTAATAGTCAAATGGGCCAGATGGTTAGCGACACCATTCAACCCTCAACCCATTGAAAACAATGGAGAAGGAGAATGAAGAGTCAGATGGCTTCAGACCTGATTCTGGTTCTCTATCTTTTTGGATAGGCCCACCCTCTCTTCTTCTTCTTCTTCTTTTTCTTCTTCTTCTTCTTCTTCGTCGTCGTCATCTTCGTCTTCGTCTTCTTCCTCTTCCTCTTCCTCTTCCTCCTCCTCTTCTTTCTCTTCTTCTTCCTCTCCTCTTCTTCCCTCTTCTTCCCTCTTCTCTTTCCTCTTCTCTCCTCTTCTCTCCTCTTTCCTCCTCCTCCTCCTCCTCCTTCTCTCTCCTTCTCTTCTTTCCCCTCCTCCCCCTCCCTCTCCTCCTACCTTCCTCCTCCCCATCCTTCTCCCCCCAGCCCCCTCTGTCTTTCTCTAGGGCATAGGAGAAGAGCCTAAGTCAGGGCATCATTTTGAGTTGACACTAGCCAGGCACATAAATCGGGCCAGGAAGTGTGTTCTAGATGGAAAGGAACAGAAAGTTCCAAGGCCCAGAGCAACATGAGCCTCAGATGATGGAGAAATGAGAGTGGCTGGCCATGGCCAGGAGTCCAAGGAATGGTGAGCTAGGACAGGGGATGCCCTGGGTAGGGGACAGTTAGGAAAGGCCTCAGGTTCTGGAAGGCTTATGTTTTTATCCTTTGGACCAGGATTTCATAACCTCCACATTTTTAGCATTACAGGCTAGGAAATTCTCTGTTGGGGCAGGGTTGTCCTGTGCACTTGGGATGTTTAGTAACATCTCTGGCCTCTGCCCACGAGAGAGGAGCAGCATCTCCCTCCACTCCAGATGTCACAACCCAGAAATTGCCGAACATCCCTGGGAAGCTGGGGCCAAAACTGCCCCAGGGAGAAGCACTGATGGAGGTGATAAAGAGCCTTTGAGGACTCGGGTGGGAGAGGGACCGATTAGGACAGTCAGACGGATGGTTCTACAGCAGCCCAGACTGGAGTTAAGGGGCCGTGGAGAGACTTGGGTAGTGGAGATGCAGGGAGATTTCTGTAACAGTCCAGGGGGAAGAGAATGTGGGTCTGGCCTGGGACACGGCTGAAAGGGTGGGGACGTTGGTAGCAGACCAGGAGGCAGGGTTAGGAGGGCCAGACCCAGAAGTTGATTGCATGGGGCAGATGCAGGTGGGTGGTTTAAAGCTACAACGTCTGGTGGGGGGCCTCAGGGATGGGGGCCGTCCGGGGAAGGGGTATGTGGGCCTTTGTGGGCCACACAGCTTTGCCCATTCACTCATACTTGCTCACCTGCAGACACATACGCCCATCCACATCCCCCTCTGTCCCTCTCTCCCTCTGCCACACCTCTGCACCTCCTCTCAGCTCACCTGCTCCCCCACACCTGGCAGAGAAGGTACCAGCCACCCCCCTCCCCGGGAACCTGCCGGCTGACTTCCTGGGGCTAACTCCCTCGGTCATTTTGGGGGCACTCCTTAGCTCCTTTGCTGCTCCTTGAAGGCTGGGACTGGCTCGTGATAGTTACTATTACCATATAGTAATTGTGAAGCATATCCTGAGTTCTAGGTACTGTCTCAGGTTCTGTGATTTCATCCTCATGAGAAGCATTTTCCTGAGAAAGGAAAGGGCTCAAGATGGGGAATGTTTGCACCAGCTTCTGTGCCCACCCCCCAACCCCACGGGAGCTCCATGTGGCTGGAGCCCACACCTGCTTGTCCACAGCCGTTCCCCGGCCCCCAGCACTGCCTGCCTGCCTCACTGCACACGTGCAGAATGAGTTTGCGCAATCAGAGGAAGGATTCAGGCCGCCGGTCGCCGGTGGCAGGGCCAGGGTGGGAGCCCAGGTCTGTCTGACCCCCGTTTTGGGCCATGTTCTTCTAATTGCCTTCACGTTCTTGCAAATAGACCTCAATTTGGAATGGATGAATAAATGAACGCATGAGTTCACGCACAAGGGCAGTGGTGGCCTCCTCAAATGCAGTCACCTGCCCAAGGATAAGCTAACCAGGGTTCCAGACTCAGGGTGCACTTTCCTCACAAGCCCAGCATCTTCCAGGGTCTAATGCATTGCTCCAAGCGAGCACAGCCCCCTGCCTCTGATTCTGTGGGCTCCTCTGATCCCCAGGCATACAAAATAGTCCAAGCCCACATTTTATGAGTCTCTCTGAGCCTTTTCTTTCCCCTTAGGCACAGAAAGCCAATTTTATTTTGCCAGGAAAGTAAAGACAGTTTCTGGAAGACTCTTGCTCTAAAGAAAACCTGTAATTTGGGCAGACCTATTGTTCAGGGGGCGGGGGGCAGGTTCTCAGCTTTGGCTGCCCAGGAGAATCTCTTGGGGAATTTAAAAGATGCTGGTGCCCAGGCCCATTCCCCCACGGGATCTAAGTTAATTGGTTGAGAGTGGGGCCCAGACATCAGGAATTGTTAAAAAGATCTCTGCGTGATTCAAATGTGCAGGGTGAGAAGTTGATAGGCCTCCCAAGTGACATTCTCCGTACCTTGAATTTCTCTTTTGGGGGGAGTGGGTGAGGGGGAAGAGGAGGGAAGGGAGGAGGGGTGGTTGGGGGGTAGAGAGACAGAGATACAGACAGGCAGAGAGACAATTGACTACCCCCCCCCCAGTTTATCCACTGTGGGCGTGCAAAGTTTTGCCACTAGTGTGTTGTTCTTTTGAGTTAAAGCACTCCTCTAGGGAAGGACAATATATCATGCTACTTTTAGCCTTTAACACTAGTCACCCTGGACAGTGTGAGGGACCTGGACAGAAGGGAGAGGATGCCTCCAGGTTGGGGGAGGAGCTGCTGAGAGAAGTTGAGGGCCTGTGGGAGGCTCCCTGGTTCCTCTTAGGTGGGTCCTGGGTCTCATTTTTTAGAAGATGGATTATTGGATTCAGCAAGAAAGGTTGTGAGCAGGTGTTCCTGATCCAACAATCTGCTCTGAGCTAACAAACCGAACCGTCAGGCCCGGGCTTAGCACTGGGGACCCAGAGATGGCTCATCCACCTCCTTACCCTAGGGAGAGCTCTGCATGCAGCCGGCCCTCATGTGGCAGGAGCAGGAGTGGCTTGGGAAATGAGCCAAGAGCCACAAGAATGGGAAGGGTTGAAAGATCCCTGCCACGGGTGATCATGGAGGCCTCCCAGAGGAGATGACATTGGAGCAGGGGCCTTGGAGGGTATTGGTAGTTTGTCGCCTCTGAGTGCAGGGTGTAGACACTGGTTCTGGGTGCCCTTGAAGCTCTCAGCTCCCAACCCTTGTCACACTTTATTGTGATTGTGCTCTTAATGCTGCCTCTGGTGCTAGAATGTAAGCCCCCCACACAAGGCATCGTGTGCAGCTGAGGCCCAAGATGCACTGAGGGACAAATAATCTGGGTGCAGGGGGACACCTTCCCAGGCTGTCCCCCTTCCAGGGCAACAGTTCTGCTTTCTTTGTCTTGCAGGGATACAGAATTGTGTGGGGAGTGGGGGTGGGGAGGGGTTTCCTCCCTCCCCTGGGACCTGGTCTATTACTGTATCAGTTGGTCTCACTTGACCTTCGGTTTGATCCTAATGACTTGGATTAGATTCTAACTAGCAGCTGGTCATTTTCTGTGCAATTCTACTGTTTCTTCACTGAAGATTGAATGAGGAACCCCAGTAGTCTCAAACCTCATTTTTCTTCTATTTGTTTGTTTTCCTTACTTTCAAATACCCCACTTTTTATCAAAGGACACTTCATATTATAAGTATTGTCAAGAAGTGCATGTCACTGGGGCGCCTGGGTGGCTCAGTTGGTTAAGCGGCTGCCTTCGGCTCAGGTCATGATCCTGGGGTCCTGGGATCGAACCCCGCATCAGGCTCCCTGCTCCGCAGGAAGCCTGCTTCTCCCTCTCCCTCTGCCTGCCTCTCTGTCTACTTGTTCTCTCTCTATCTCTCTGTCAAATAAATAAATAAAATCTTTAAAAAAAAAGAAGTGCATGTCACTGAGGGATGGTTCAGGAATGTCACAGCCTGAGCACAACCATGTGACCAGCACCCAGATCAAGAAACATAACTGGCAAGTGTCCCAGAAATTCCTACAGTGTCCCTTCCCATTCTGTACACCCGTCGTCCCCACCCCGGGAGCACATGCCCTTCCTGACTTCTAACTCCTCAGGTTAGTTTTGCCTATTGTAGTTTATATGAGTGGAATTAGAAAGTACCGACTTCTTTGGGTTTGGTTTTGACTTCATTTTTTTTTTAAGATTTTATTTATTCATTTGAGACACAGAGATACAGAGAGAGAGCACAAGCAGTGGGAGAGGCATAGGGAGAGGGAGAAGCAGACTCCCTGCTGAGCCCGGAGTCCGATGCAGGGCTCGATCCCGGGACTCCGGGATCATGACCTGAGCCGAAGGCAGATGCTTAACCGACTGAGCCACCAGGCGCCCCTTGGTTTTGACTTCTTTCTCACAGGATTTTCGTGAGAGGTCCATCCACAGAGAGCTAGTTGCCTCCTGATATTCCATTTTATGAATGTATCATAATTGATGCATTCTACTGTCGATGGGTATTTGAGTATTTTTTCAGTTTGAGGTGATGGTGGTTCATGCTGCTGTGAACATTCTAGAACACGTGTTTTGGTGAACATATATACACATTTCTGTTGAGTACATACCCAGGAATAGGATTGCTGGGGCACGGGATATGCGTACCTTTAACTTAGTGCCCATTCCCAAAGAGAAGAAACGTTTATTCTCATCTTAGTCCCTAGACAGGCACGTATAAACTCAGCAACATGAACATTTGGGACTGGATATAATTCTTTGTTGTTAGAGGCTGTCCTGTGTGTTGTAGGATGTCCCAGGTCACGATTCTCCAGATGTCAGGAGCACAGCCTCCCTCCCTAATTCACGACCTTCAAAGAGGTCTCCACACCTGGCCGAATATTCCGTTGTCTCCCCGGGGTTGGGGGGCAGGTCAGAATTACCCTATCACTCCGCTGCTCTAGGCTGTGAGCACTTGAAGGGCCGGGACTTTTCCTGTTATTTCCCCGCCATCCCCCTAGGACCAGGCGTGCTGGTGGCATTCAAGAGGTTTGTGTTATTGTTTCGAAAACAGACGTGAGGGGAAGACTTGCTCTGCTGGCCCAGGGCGGGCCCGTCCCCGGGACTGGCCACCACTGAGCAGGGCAGGCCCACGCAATGCGGGGCAGGGGTTGACGCAGCCCAAGGCCAGTCTCCATCGGTGGGCATTTTCGGGGACTGGCCCGCGGCCATGGCCTCGGTCATCCTGTCTGATGACACCGTCCCCGCCCCCCCGGCCCCCTCCCCTCTCCTCTCCTCTGGGCAGGCGTGGCGTCCTGCACCTGCACGAGAGCAGCGGGATCCATGACATCGGCCTGCCCCAGTGGCAACTCTCACTCTGTCTGATGGTCGTCGTGGTCATCCTGTTTTTTAGCCTCTGGAAAGGAGTGAAGACATCAGGAAAGGTAATATCTTTGTTTCTATTTAAGTTGGGACGTTGTCCTGAAAGAGAAGATCTTTTTTTCTAGCTGTCACTAGATGGTCAGCAAAAAGCAAGGGTGGGAGGAGTGGAGGTCCGGAGCCTGGGTTTGCCCCCATCCCGGCTCTGCCACTGGCTGACTGGGAGGCCCGCGACAAGTCCCTTCCCTTCCTGAAGCCCAGGACTCCCTCATCCAGGGGTGAGGGGGTACCTCAGGGCTCCATACTTCTCCACCAAAGCTCCCAGGGATTGGGACACCCCAAGGGTCTTGGGAAAAAGCCTCAGGTGACCTATTGACATGTGTTTGATAAATCACAAATTCTGGCCTAAAAGCGGATGCACATTTGCACCCTTCTCTGGAATATAACCATTTCCTTCACTATCAAATCCATGCACTTTGTCCAGCAGAGTACTGAGTGCCTGCAAGGGTCTAGGTTTCCTGGGAAGAGGGGCATGGTGGGGGAGGAGGGCCTCCAGAGTCGGCATTCTGACCTGGGTGACACCTCCCCCCCACCCCTGGCTTCAGTCCCTCGGGGGGAGTACACACATCTCATGGCCCATGTTGATTCTGATCCCGGGGAACATCAGAACAACCCCATTTGGACCCTGTGGGATCCATGTGGAGCTCCACTGTCTTAATGAGGCTATAGGTGAGAAATGGTCTTTCCAGTGTTGTGATTAGTTACTGCTGTGTAACAGAACAGCCTGAGACATAGTGATGTAAAAGAACCATTTGGTACCTCTCATGATGCTGTGGGTTGACTGAGATCTGATAGGTGGGTCTTCTGCTCCATGTGATGTTGCCTGGCTCCATATCTGGGGGCTTGGCTGAGCTAGAATGTCCAAGATGGTGCACACTCACGGATGGTAGTTGGTCCTGGCTAGGAGCCCAGCTGGAGCCATCAACCAGAGCGTCTTAGGTTGTTTCCACAAAACCTCTCCAAGTGGCTTGGGCTTCTCGCAGCATGGCGGCCGAGTTCCAAGAGCAAGTTCCAGGCAGACAAGCCCCAGTGTGCAAGTAGCTCTTCCCATCTCTGCTTGCATCATGCTTGCTGTTGGCCCAATGGCCAAGACAAATCTTGTGGTAAAGCCCAGAGTCAGTGTGGGAGGGGACTAACCCAGGGGCGAGTTCACTGGGGGTCATGAGGCAACAGTCTACCGTAATCAGGCAAGTGGGACTTTGTGAGAAGCCTCATTAAACAAGTGACTGGGCAAGTGGCATGCATCAGGGTGATCTCTGGTATCCCTAGAGTCCTTGGTCATGCCATTGAGGGCAAAGGTAGTGGCAGGGGACCGGCAGCCAGTGGGGCTGAAATCTGTCAAGAAAGGCTTGACATGGAACCTCCTGTCTGCATGTTGAAGACACAGTGTCTGCCCCAAGGAGGAACCCAAATAAAGTGCAGACCAGGGCTGCAAGCAATTCTGAGATAGAGCAAAACCAGGCGAGGACCACTACCATCCCAGCACCTGGCACATAGTAGGTCTTCAGTAAGTATTTAGTGAAGGATTCATGAGGAAAGGAAGGAAGGTAGGAAGAAAGGAAAAAGGGTGGGTGGATAAATAAGTTGGGGAGCCTCGCTGAGTGTTCTTTTGAATTCAGTACAGTGTATTAAGCCTTTATGGACACCTACTGTGTGCCAGGCTTGAAGCTAGTACTAGTGATGTAGGAATAAATGAGGCACGGCCCTTCTCCAACTGCTTATCATCTTATGTGCATTACGGACAGGCATGGGTCACCCAGTGTGACTGTCTCTTGAGTCTTCATCCAGAGACACACGCGTGTGCCCCTCGAAATAAACAGTAATGGTCACAAACTGCATACACACTATTCTATGTTTTGCCCCCTTTTTTTTTTTTTTTAATTTTTTGACTTGACTTTGGAGATCATTTCGTATCAGGTACTCAGGTTATATTTTAACTGAAGTACAAACTGGACGTTTCAACTGTCCTTAAATCAGTTTAGCGGATCACCACAATTTTTTGACAAGGAAATGAACTGGAACGCATTGCACACAGTAAAGTCGGAGCTGGCTTGTGGGGTTTGGATTTTAGCTATAGCAATCCGCGTGTTTGCATGTGTTTTGTGTCGGTATACAAGGTGCTTATTACCGTGAGTTGTCACAGTGAAAAAAGTGAGAGATCCTGCATCAGCATTTGCTCTTTGAGCTAAAGACCATGGAGAAGGTGGCGTTTGGCCCAGATCTCTAAGGACAGGAGCAGATAGGGACGGGGCAGAGGGAGGGCATTTTCAGCGGGAGGAACCACCTGAGTAAAGCCACAGAGGTGCTGAAGCCCCAGTCCAGCCTTGTCCAGCCCCTCTGCGCCTTTCCTGGGTATCAGGAGCCGGTGGGAGAATTGCAGAAGGAGTATGAGCTTTACTACCGCACCTGGCCTGGACGTGAGGCCCCCACAGCTCCTGATACTACATTCCAAGATGAAATGCCCTGTAGCCATTGCCAGAGTTGGAACAGCCGGCACTTCCTAGCGTAGCCCTTTGTCAGGAGCTGAGCAGTTGTTGTCTGCAGGGAGACTGATGATAAGAAGGCGCGGAGCTGAGCTTGCTCAGTTCCTCTTTGCAAAGGCACCTTCGAGGAGTCATGCCCTCCCCTTTGGAGTGTGAGGAGGGGCCAGCGGCAATGGCAGGAATGTTGCCCTAGGGAAACCCCCCCACCAGGTGGAAACGAGTCATACTGCAGCCACAGCCCACATTTTCCGTAAATCCCCCAAAGGAAGCCACGGTCCACATTTTGCGTAAATCTTCCAGCTTTCTGGCGGCTGAACAGGGAAGGGCAGTCCCTGTGAAGGGAGCTTTCCAGAATGGGGAGCTTCACTCAGGACATTCCTGTGCCCTGTCTTTAATTGTTTATATAAAGTGGCTCATGAGAAAATCAAGAGCATAGCTTCTTTCTGCCCAGACTGCATCTGGAACAGGACAGGGCTTTTCTTAGCAGGCTTCTGCAGCCACAGAGCAGCCTAAAATGAATTGCAAATGTTCACACTTCCCGTCTTGGCAAGTGAAGGCTCTGTGCCTGGGAGGAGATGTGACTCCACTGCGGCAGCTGGGGGGGCGGGGGATGGCGGGGCAGAGTCTGAATCAGGGAAAGGGGTGACGCCACACTGCACACTCTGACCTTGGCCCATTGACCACCTCAGGGCAGAGGGTGGAGGTTTGAGTGGGGAGTTAGCCCCCGGGGAGTCAGTTGGGCAGCATGTGCCCTGAGGCTTGCAGTCCTGGAATCCTGCCTGCGTTCCCCCTCTCTGGAGTCCTTGGCTGAACTTGGCTCTTAGAGGATGAGCCCAGTCACCGAGTCCCTAAATGTCAGACCAGAAGGCACACAGAGGCCATCTACTCCACTCTGCTCGTACACATGGGGAGGCCGAGACCTGGAGGGGGACAGGGTGTCACCACAGTCTCGAGCACAACTAGGACTTGGCCTTGGCTCCCAGATCTCGGTGGAGTGAGTGATTAAGAACATGGCTTTGTGGCCAGAGCACCTGGTTGGAGTCCAGGTGCTACTATTTCCTGCTGGGTGACCTTGGAATTAAGGCTGCTCCCTACTGAGGGCAGTTAATAATCTTGCCAACCTCCAGGGCTACTGGGAGGATGGAGGAGAGGTCCTTGGTGCAGGGCTGGCAGATGGAAATTGCTCAATAAATGATCCTCGTCCTGCCTTTGACTCCTTCCTCAGCACCCCTTCCAGTGCTCCGTCCCCACCTCAGAGGCTTGCAGAGGCTTGCAGACTGCTCAGTGCAGCTGTGGGGAGGGGCGGGCCCAGCTCCTACCTGCTCTGTTTACTTATTGGACCAAATCTTCAGAAGGCTTGGGCTCCCCTCTGCCTGAAGATAAATCAAGACAACAGAACTGGCTGGGGGCGGCCACCATGTTCTGCCGGTGGCACGGCCAGGTCCTGGGCTGTTTGGGGGATGGGAAAAGACAGACCACCTCTCAGATTCTGGCAAAGAGTGGTGGGGTTGGGGAGAAACCTGGACCAATGAAAAAAAAAAACACCCGAATTTTAGAATTTTTGAATTGAAAGGTCATTTTGTGCCTTGTGAGTTTCAAGTCCTAATTCTACCCAAGTCTTCCCACGAATGGTTCAGTACAAGCTGGTCTGCCTTGTTTAGTGACTTAATCAGACCCCGTTATAGTGAAGAATATCATCTGCATATGAGCAATGAAGATGCTAAAATATTTACAGCTTGGTGGTTTTTTTAACGTAACATCAGTATGTACCCCTCACCCCACAAATCTTGTATGTCTTCGTTATTTGTGTAAATGTCCCTAAAACCCAGTTTGGAGGATCACACATTCTGAATCATTAGAGGTTAAATCAATGCGGTTTTGTAGTGATAAAGCATGGACATTTGTCATATCTGTGTCAGAGTAGACCTTAGTGGTGACCCCGAGCAGTGCTTCTCAACCTTTAATGCACGTAAGAATCACATGGAAGCCTTGTCAAAGCTCAGTATTGCTGGGTCTCTCCTTGAGAGTCTGCTTCCATGGGGGTGGGGCAGGAATGTGCATTTCTGACAAGCTCCTAGGTGATGCTGATGTCTCTGGGCCATGGGACTCACCTTGATCTAGGCAATCCTTTGCCTAATGCCTGGATCTCTGGCTAGATCTGCACACCTTCAGTGACGGGGACCTCACTGTCTCCCCATCTCCCTGGGAAGCTCATTCTCTCTTTAGAGAGCTCTATTCATCAGAAAGTTCTAATTATCAGCCATTGGTTTGAGTTTGGCCGCAGACCCCCATAGAGATTCCTTGGAGTCAAACCTGAGGATGCTTTCTGATGGCTGGAGTATGGTCTCACCTGGCCTGCTAGACTAGCCATTGGGTCTGCAGCCGGTGACATGAGTTGTAAGGAGAACCCAGCAGTTTGGACCCAATACAAAGATATATGAGGGCGCCTCCCGTGCCTGTCACCAAAGAGTTAGACCCGTTTGTCCCCGTTTGGGAGAATAAATCCAGGATTAATGTGGGGCCAACCAACCAGATGCAATGGCTTCAGTTTCCAAGGCCTGTTTTCCTCCTTGTTTTTGGCAATTTGTCCTCCTGTTCCTGCACTTCTGAAAGAAAACAGATCCACAAAGACTCCACCCCCTCCCACATAGTACAAGGGAATGATGGAGGAACAACTGGATAACATGAAACAGAGGAGCCCGATTCCTCTTCTGATTCCCTCAGAAGACATGACCAACCATTGATGCATTGGATTACTCCCTGGCTCATTTGCTCATTCATTCACTTGCTCATTCTTTCATTTGTTCTTGGACTAACTTGGTCATTCACTAACCCTCAGCATTATCACTGGCTCACTCATCTGTCTACCCATCCATATACTCAGCAATTTACTTACCCACCACGCATCTACCATTTAACTATCTACCCAACTATATATCCAACCATCCAGTCATCCATCCATCCAATCATTTATCTATACAACTGTCCAATCATCCATCCATCTATCTATCCAATCATTCATCTTTGTAACTGTCCAATCATCCATCCATCCATCCATCCATCCATCCATCCATCCATCCATCCACCTGATCATTCATCTATACAACTGTCCAATCATCCATCCAATCATTCATCTATGCAGCTGTCCAATCATCTATCCCTCTATCCAACAAATGTTTTTAAGCACCTATGTATGCCATGTGCATGGTACAAGTTTGAAAAATATAGGGGTTTTGCTTCCAAGGAGCCCTCCCTGGTTTAATGGGAAGGACGAACAAGAAGCATAAATCCCAGTCCTTCCATATAGGTATGGAAAACAGAACTTCGTTTTTCACATTTCATTTTTTGTGTTGAGTGCATCTCTTTCTAGGCCAGCGAAGAACTTTACCCTTAGTCATGTTTCAGGGCTTCCAAATTCTCCCCAGGGATGTGTGAAGATTCTAGAGGCTGCATAGTGCCAGGTCTTTGGGAGGAGGGACCCTCTGGTCCTTAAGTTTTAGCTGAGTCTTCTTGGGTCTGGCTAACCCAGCGCTGAGCAGATTTTTTGCTGGAGGCACAGTCTTCTTTCTGCAAGGATCTCCATGGCTACACCTGCCTTGAGAAGTGATGTTGAACCTTGACTGCACATTTGCATCACCCAGGGAGGGGGGAAACTTTCAAAACATACTGAAGTGCAGGCCCTACTATGGACCGATTCAATTAGAAACCCCAAGAATAGGATGTGGACTTCGACATTGGAAACTATTGCACAGAGTACTCTAATGTGTCAGGCGTAAGAAGGGACAGGGAGGAAGCCCATACAACCTTCCTCTCTCCCTACTTTTGGTCTCTGTTCTTCCACCTTGGGCAAGGGGGTGAGAGAAATATTGCTTTTTAGTCTGGGGATAATCTCTTTCTGTCTGGGTTTCTGGACGAGACAGTTTGTCTTTGTCCTAAATCCGACCCGTGATAAAGAACAGCAGGAGATTCTGCTTCCTGCCCCACCACGTCCCTTCTTGGACAATGAATTCCTTCTTGGGCAATGAGTTGGGAGGCTCTGTTTGCAGGAAGGTAGAGGAGGTGGAGAGACGAGGAAGGGGGGAGGAAGGGGATGGAGAGCATGAAGGGGAGGGAATGAGGGTGGAGAGCATGAAGGTGGGTGTGCTTAGATCTTCCCCGGGGCAACTTGAAGGGGTCAGTAGAGGTGGCTCATAGAAGAGGTGTTGGGAGCCATGAGAACCTCTCTCTGCCCTGGCTGCCCTTCACTCCCGGGGCTGTGCCACCTCCGTGTGCGTCCAGACCCTCCCACCTGGTTCCGGGCTGCTCGGGGAGTGGCCTGGCCTAGAGATGGAGCTTGGGGCACGCGCCCGGGGTACAGGAAGGTTTGGGGAGGGCGTGCCTGGGTTCCTGGGCGCGGGCCTGACCCCACTGGCCCGCCCCCGTGCACTGCCAGGTGGTGTGGATCACGGCCACGCTGCCCTACCTCGTGCTCTTCGTGCTCCTGGTCCACGGCGTCACGCTGCCCGGAGCCTCCAACGGTATCAACGCCTACCTGCACATCGACTTCTACCGCCTAAAAGAGGCCACGGTCAGTGCCCAGGGGGCCGCCCGCCCTCGCGCCAGGGTTGGGAGGGTTTTCGGGACGAGCGGTGGTAGGAAATCTGGTCCCAGCCCCGCCACGAATCTGCGGCGTAGGACGGAGGACAGATCCGTCTCCAGGCTGCCACTTCTCCGTCTGACTGACGTCCATTCGCTTTGCACCGGGCAGTCCCCCAGCTCGGATGGCCCAGGATTCTGTGGCTCCGCGTGGTGTCCTCTGCAGACCCCTCTTTCCGAGGGGAGCAGTACTCTGTCCTGAGTCCTGGTACCGGCCATGGCCTCCTAGCTCCCCCCCACCCCAGACACCCCAGCCCTAATTCCACGCTCTGGTCCCCAGCCTCACCCTCGGCTGCCATCGCTTGATGTGGGCAGAAGCAGCGGCGGGAGGCGCAGGGTGATCTGGACCCTGCTGACCGCCCCATGCTCGCCACGCCTCCTCCAGCTCACTGTCCTGCCCAGAGGCACAGACTAAATGAAGGTGGGGTGAATGGGGAGTGGAGCCCAAGGTAGTGGGACGAGGTTGGGAGCAGAGACAGCCTTGGAGGTACCCAGTGCCTTGAGCATCTTCCAACCATGGCCGAGATCATTTCTGCCTCCTCCCTGAAGCCCACGTCCATGCTGACACCTCAGCATTTCCCCTCACTCTTCCCAAAGGCTTCTTCACACTCTCTGAACCCACAGTAACCCCCACAGGCGGGAGCAACATAGGCTTAGGAGGGACGCGTCCCAGGACACACCTCCTATAGTTACAATGTCCCAACACACCACAGTGTTATAGCCCAATAACCAAGGGGAAAACCTGTTTCCTTAGTAACTGTCAGAAAGCTAACAGAGCTTAGGACTCGCACCAGTCTCGTAAATTGTGAAATAAGTCAGAGTTGTATTTGTTCTCCACCTGCTCAAATATCCTGTCTTTCCGACGAGTAGAAACTGAGCCCGCGTGATGTCTCAGGGAGCAGACCTATCCTCCACCATCGGATTGCTTCTCTTGTTCCAACCTCTGCTCGCAGAGTAAGGGAAGCCTAGGATAACATGAGCGAGGTGCCGGAAAACTCGAAAATCCCACTGGCATGGGGCTTTCGGTCCAAGTGGGCTGGGTGTATCTGTCTCCCCCCCCCCAACCCCGCCCTGTGCAGATGTGCAGACAGGTGAAATTGACTAGGGCTAGAAATTGTTTTGTGGGGGGTGGGTGCTCAGATCTCTGGGCTTCCAACCACGTGCTTTCATCACCCAAAAGATGGAATAAGTAACCCCAGTGCCCTCCCCCCCAGGAGTCAGCACTGTCTGTGAGCTGGTGGAAGCTGCTAGGAATCCTTGTCCCTTTTCTGAAGATGCTGTCTGTGTAACTCCTGAAATGGTCCTACCCTCTGCCCTCACTCCATCCACATTCGAGCCTAGCACCATGAGTTTATTAACTTCCTTTGAAAATCTCGACATCAGACTGAGCCTGTGAGGTCGTCCAGGCTGAGCTCGTTCGTGGTCACCAGAGCCAGGAGCTGCAAGAGGGGCCACAGTCTCTCTCCACCAAAGCTTCGCCCAGGCCCGTGGGGAGGAGTTGCGTGGCTGCCCATCGCCGGGTCAGACCTCGCTTCCTCGGGTCTCAGACATCCGTGGGGCTCCCCTGCCTTCCCAGAGCAGCCTTCCCATTCTCTAGGATGCAGAGCATGATGGCTCTTGTCTGCCCGTTTCAGGTATGGATCGATGCGGCAACTCAGATCTTTTTTTCCTTGGGGGCTGGATTTGGAGTCCTGATTGCGTTTGCCAGTTACAACAAATTTGACAACAACTGCTACAGGTAAGATCCTTGTCAGGGCTCTGGAAAGCTCTAGATCCTGGAGACCGACCCCTGCAGTGATGGGAGAGAGGGTTCTGGTCTGGGGCAAGTCAACTCTTGGGTTTCCCCCTCTGTGAAATGAGGCAGAGTGGACTTCGTGAACTCCAGAGGGGGTGTTCAATGAACTCTGACGTGGGGGCCTCCTAATGAATGCATCTCAATGCAGGACACCTCTTAAACAGGGGAGATCCTCACCTGGGAAGGTCAAGGCCCCCAGCGCCGGGAGGTCATGGGGACAGGTAGCTGGTGCAGAGGAGTGCTGTGTGGCTTTCGAGCAGACGGCATTGTCTGTCTGTCCATCTGATGCCCAGACAGACAAGGGCTGGTCGCATGAGAGGTGAGGGCCTGGCAGAGTCAGAGGTGAGACCGCAGGGTGGACTGAGGGGTCTGCACAGGGCAGCAGTCAGAAGACCACGTTGTAGCTCGGGTCTCGCTCAGCATCTGACACTTCCTCCCGTGGGCCCAGGCTGTGAGGCCTTCAGACAGGGGCACGCCTGGGGCCCGCTCCCGTCAGACAGAATCACACCCCCTCTAGTACGCGACAGACGGGGATGGACACGTGCCAGGGCGGCAGACCAGGGAAGTGGGGTGATCAGCAAGAGCAGGGAGGGGAGTTTGAGGGTAGCCTTGGAGGATCGTTGGGATTGTGACGGGTGGACACAGAGCAGAAGGCACGCATGGTGGGGATAAGCCTGAGCGGAGCCGGGGAGGTGGTGCGTCGGTGGGCCAGCAGGCTGACTGGTCTGGTTTCTTCCAAGACTGTGTGTTGGGGAGTCATGGAAAGGAGACCAGGAAGGAAGGTTGGGTCATCTCAACAAAGCTCTTGAAGGCCTGGGTGAGAAGCTGAGAAGCAGTAGGGAGCTACGGGCAGTTTGCTGAAGAGGGAGGCTGGTCATGTGATTCCCCAACAAGAGTTGGATACCAGCTCCTGATCTCAAAGTGGTCCTGACCCAGTAGGGCACTGGGGTCCCCGTGGCAGCAGGGGGCGGGTGTTGGAAGTAGCGACTCCATAGACAGTGCAGGGCTTGGGGAGCAGGGTCGGGGAGTCAGGCCACTTGACCCCATGGTTCTCCTCGCCCCCAGGGACGCCCTGCTCACCAGCACCATCAACTGTGTCACCAGCTTCATCTCTGGGTTTGCCATCTTTTCCATCCTCGGTTACATGGCCCACGAACACAAGGTCAACATTGAGGACGTGGCCACTGAAGGTGGGTGGGCAGACATGAGAGGGGCTGAGAAAGCCAGCGCGCCCCTGGCCGGCGGCTTTCCTGTGGGTGGCTGTGGGAACGAGAGGGCTGGACCTGGAAACTTCCACACTGTCCGTGTCACGGGCTTTCTCTGAGGCCGTCGGTGGGCGTTCCCGGCCGTCCTGGCTCCTGCCAGTACTCACGGGAGACCGTTTCAGACTCTGAGAGGCTGGCGTGGGCGGTGACCCCTTCCCATGAGTCGGCCTAGGCGGGACCAATTGCGGAGCCCTGGGCTGAGCACTTGACATACCCTCATTAGTTCTCACGGTGCTGTGAGGCTAGTGTGAGTCGGCCCACTTTAAAGGTGAGAAAGCGGAGGGGCGCCTGGGTGGCTCAGATGGTTAAGCGTCTGCCTTCAGCTCGGGTCATGATCCCAGGGTCCTGGGATCGAGCCCCACGTCGGGCTCCCTGCGCTGCGGGAAGCCTGCTTCTCCCTCTCCCACTCCCCCGCTTGTGTTCCCTCTCTTGCTGTGTCTCTCTCTGTCAAAAAATAAATAAAATCTTAAAAAAAAAAAAAAAAGGCGAGAAAGCGGAAACTCAGGCCACGGGAGTGGTCCACGTTCACCCAGCTAAGTGAGCGACGGTACCAACATTCAAGGCCTGAGCAGTCTGGCCTTGGACCCTGCCCTCCCCTATTGCTTCTCCTATTCTTATGGCCACAAAGAAGCTGGGGCCTGGCAGGGAACTCGAATGGGCTCAGAGGACCACAGACTTTTGAGAGTAAGAGGCTCCCCGAGGGTGTGCAGGGGTGGGATCCACAGCCCGCTGTCCCGGCTCGGCTCTCTGGCCTGGCTGCTGGAGGTCCACCTCCTTGGGGCATAAGAGACTGCGAGCTGCAGCTGGAGTCACGGGTCATCCGCAGACCCTGGGATCGCTCTGCCCCAGGGGACTGGCCGAAAATCGCGGGGTTGGCCGGGTGGATGGGGCCTCGGCTACTCTTCCGCCGTCCGCATCTCAGACCAGCAGGCCCAGCCCTTGATGAGGTCCTCCCTGTTTCTTACAGGAGCTGGCCTGGTTTTCATCTTGTACCCAGAAGCCATTTCCACCCTGTCGGGATCCACATTCTGGGCCGTCGTATTCTTCATCATGCTCCTGGCTCTGGGAATTGACAGCTCAGTGAGTGACCTGCTGGGGAGACCACGCCACACACACGGGGGTGCGGTGGGTGGGGGACACTGAGCCCGGCCCTCCCCACCTCCCAGCGACTCAACCTGAAGTACCCACCTGATTGCTAGGCATTTCCAAGAAGCCCTAATTAAAGGCAGACAAGGAAGTGAGTTCCTCTAGGCCTAGGCTAAGGACCAGTAGAAACCCCAATGGCATCACAGAAATCCATTCCAGAAGCTGCTGTCAGATGAGCCGGCCCAGGCCCTCCTCTGGCACCTAGGGAAACGGAACTCAAGGAGCCCGTGGGTAGAACATTTCTTCTCTCACCAAGCACTCTTCCCATTGGAGTTCATCACCAACAACCGACGAAAACACTCGGAGTCCCATTGGTTTCTTAGAACCTTTTGTTTTACCCGTAGGCAAGATTAGATTGACCGACCTCTTTAGGTCTGTGCCCACCTTTGGTACGTCACGCCCGGAAGTTTGCCAGAAGTCTCGGGCTAGGGCCGGCGAATGAGGGTCCTCTTGGTGCCTCTTCCTTTCAGTCGGTAGATCTGCCAGGAGCAGTGTGTTGAGAAGGATTCTGAGGCCGCTTCCGGGCTCATAGGAAGGAATCCCAATCCGTGGTTAACACCATCTGCAGGGGGTACAGGGGCAGGTATAGGGAGAGACTGAGGGCGTGCGTGCTTCTCGCCTGCCACCCCAGGCTTGGGGTGTCGCTTAAGTAAGCACGTGATTAGTACTCACGGGAGACCGTTTCAGACTCTGAGAGGCTGGCGTGGGCGGTGACCCCTTGCTTGACAGTTGGAAAGGCAACCAGAAATCCTTGTCAGAAACTGTTGCCTGAAGTTCCAATCGCTAGCAGCTCTCCTCTGGGAGTGGTTTCCAGAAAGCCTTTTATTTATATGCAAATAGACGACATCCCAGAGTGTTTGGCTTTACCCCCTGCACCCTCCTGGGCTCATGGGTCCCCTGCTCAGGGACAGTAGACTAGGACCTGTTGACCAGAGGGGGACAGAAGTTACCTCTTCGGCCTCTCCCACGTGAGTTCTGAGTGGGGTTGAGAGCAGGGCAGAGTGGGGTGAAGATGAGGAGGAAGGCGAGGCCGCCACACCAGGGTGCCCCAGTCCCCCCACCGCACCCCAGGCTCCGGGAGGTCCGAGGGAGCCTAGGGCCTGAGACTCCACTGCGGGCCATCCCTCCTACCTGCTCCTCACTCTGCCTGGCTCCGTCCAGATGGGAGGCATGGAGGCCGTCATCACGGGCCTGGCGGATGACTTCCAGATCCTGAAGAGACACCGGAAGCTCTTCACATTTGCTGTCACCTTTGGAACCTTCCTTCTGGCCCTGTTTTGCATAACCAAGGTGAGGAGGAGCTGGGCTCTGGGTCACCTGGAGCTCGTGGGGCTGCATTTCAATCCAATCTGGTCAGGAACTCCCAGCCTTGGAGCTGGGGTGGGGTGGGGTGGGGTTGGGGGGGCTAGGGTAAGCTCAGGGCGAACCACAAGGGGACCAGCATCCTCAGCCCTGTGGCCTGATCCACCCCCCCAGGGCGACCCCCCGGTGTCCCCAGTGTCCCACCTCTGAGCCTGAGGAATTCCAGGCAACTCTTTGAAACTGCTGATTTATTTCAGGGGCAGCCAAAGTCCCTTGAAAGCCAGCTCACTTGTTCCTGGCTGAAAGACCCACCCTCAGTCCTTCGGGAGAATGCAGATAGGTGACATCAGACAATAGCACCAGGACCCCGACACCCGGCTTCTCAGGCAGGGTTCTGAGCCAGGGGCACAGGGGACAGGGGCGCCGGGACGGATGTGACAGTCGGTGGCCATTTCTGGGCAGGATGGCCTCAGGCTTTCTCTCTCCACGCCCAGGGTGGGATGTACGTGCTGACCCTGCTGGACACCTTCGCGGCGGGGACTTCCATTCTGTTTGCTGTGCTCATGGAAGCCATCGGCGTCTCCTGGTTCTACGGTATGTGGGGGGCCCCTAGCGTGTGGAAAAGCCTCGGTCACTGCCTGGACATGCAAAGGGCTCTCCTTTTGCAGGACAGCCACTGCTGACCCCAGGGCGGAGCAGGTGGCTTCTTGGGCACAGCTCCCCCCACCCGCCAGCTCATCTTTGCCTTTGAACAGAAAGCTGCAAAGACCCCCCCCCCAGGGCTGCCCAGGGCCAGCTTTTAGCGAGGAACGCAGAGGAAGCTGTGGATCCCCCAAGCCATAAAATTCCTTCTAAACTAGGGTGGCCACAGGTAGCAAATAGAATCCAAGACGCCCAGTTACACTTGAACTTCAGATAAACAATGAGTAATTGTTTTAGTATAAGTATGTTCCAAATACGGGATGCAGTTTTAGGTCAACTAAAACCGTCTCCATTGTCTCTCCGAAACTCTATCTGAAACTCAGATGGAACCAGGTAGCTCACGTTCTCTCTGGCAGCCTTATTCTGGAGCTGGACGGGAGAAGGTGCCACAGATTGTCACCTGTGTTCCGACTGTTCCTTTCTTTCCCCACGAGTCACATCAAAGAGTTGACCAGTGTGAGGCTGGACGATCCTGCACAGTGACGTCACCTGGGGCAGGTCCCCTCTGCTCCTGGAGCACTGTTTTCCCTCTGCAAAAATAAAGCAGAGTGGCACTAAAAGGCCGTACTATATATTTTTTAAAAGTTTTCACTGAAGCATAGCCAACATGCAGCGTTGTATTAGCCTCAGGTGTCCAACATAGCAATCGGACACTCTGTACCTTCCTTGGGGCTCGCCACCATGGTGTTGTCACCACCGGTCACTGAACAGTGTCCCTACTATAATGTCCCTTATCCTCCCTGTGCTCCATGACTTATTTATTTAAAAGCTGGAAGTGTGTCCCTCTTATGCTCCTTGCTTGGTCTCTCGCATCCCCCTGCCCGGCTCCCCTCTGGCCACCACCCGTATGTTCTGTGTATTGAAGAGTCTGGTTTTTCGTTTCTCTCTTTTTTGCTTTGTTCCTTTGGTTTGTTTTTTGAGATCCGGCAGGTAAGAGAAGTGGTATTTGTCTCTCTGAGACTGCCTGACTTCACTTAGCACGGTGCCCTCTAGGTCCATCCGTGTGTCACACACGGCACCTACTGGGCGTGTCTTCTGCACCAGCCAAGTGCCCACGCCCGGGTCTCCCGAGTGCCACGGTGCCCACGGCTAGCCTCGCTGTGCCGCCCCCCGTCCCGGGGCCTGACCCTCAGGGGAGGGCCGCAGGGGGGCGGCCGGGGGCTCTTCGGGGGCCCGTGTGACCGGCCTGCCCTGTGTGTGCCCAGGTGTGGACAGGTTCAGCAACGACATCCAACAGATGATGGGGTTCAAGCCGGGCCTCTACTGGAGACTATGCTGGAAGTTTGTCAGCCCCGCCTTCCTCCTGGTGTGTACGGCCTGGCCGGGGCTTCCTGGGACGAGGGGCCTGGGTCCAGGCGGGGGGCCGGGGGCGGGGTGGGGTGCATGGGCTCATGCAGACATGCAGACGGGGTGCTGGGATGCCCAGCATTGCTCATAGCACGGGAGGCTTCCACCGTGGCGGGTCTTCAGCTGGGGCCGGGTCCCCAGGGGGCTGTGCGCCACCTTCCCGTGCCTCTTCTCTGTCTCTTGCTCCTTCTGTCTCCTTTTGGCCATCGTTGGCTTCTTGAATGCTTCCTCCTTCTCTCCCTCCTCTTCCCTTTCTTCTCTCCTTCCTCCTTTTCCGCGTTCCCTGTGACCCCTCGCTTCCCGCGGGTCTGCCGCTGCCTCCCTCCCACCTGCTCCCCTCCGGCCCCTCCCCGGCTCTCTCTTCCTTTGGTCCCCGTGGCGTCCCCGCAGTTTGTGGTGGTGGTGAGCGTCGTCAACTTCAAGCCGCTCAACTATGACGACTACGTCTTCCCGCTCTGGGCCAACTGGGTCGGGTGGGGCATCGCGCTCTCCTCCATGGTGCTCGTGCCCACCTACAGCATCTACAAGTTCTTCAGCATACGGGGCTCCCTCCGGGAGGTGAGCTCGGGGTGCGGGCTGGGCTGGGGTGGGCGGGATGGCGGGGCGTCTCCGGGCGTCCCTGATGAGCCCGGAGAGGGCAGACACGAGGGCTGGACCCCAGAGCCACCGCGATGGCCAAGTCATCACCACGCCCTGGCCTGCGTGTTCACATTTAACCGCATCGACCTTGGCAAGGTCAAGGGCACGCTTCGCACGGTGCCGGGTACAAAGGAGGCGGTCGGCGCACGCCTCCTGCTGTCGGGTCCGCGGCGCACGCGTCCGTCCCTGCTGTTACTGTGTGGGGAGGGGACCCTCAGCCCTGCGTCCCCTTCTGAGGTCTGTCATGCCCCGGATGTCCCCATCTCCCAGTCGGCGCTCCCTGTGACCTGCCACCTCAGCTCTTGCCTGCCTCTTTCCCGAAACCCTACACCCACCAGCCTAAACCAGAGATTTCCAGAATTCATCCTCTTCTTTTACTTGTGTGCGTTGTGTGTACAGATACACGGAGAAGGGCTCAGGAAACGGTGCGTTTCCTCTGAAATGATGTCTGTCCTGTTTGGTTATTCAAAGGCCCTTTCCTTTATAAATCATGACGACAGTCTTTGCCTCGGGTCCTTACTTTGCAAGATGCAGCTTCCATTCCTTCGCCCCGTGGCGCCCTCGCTCCCCAGCTGCTGGCTGGGAGCGTGCCTGGCCCCTGGGCCCTAGACGGAGCTCCCCAGGGCTCACATTCTAACCCGGGGACAGACAGACAAAGGAGGATGGCGGAAAGTGAGCCATACAGGGACTTAGGGAAGAGGGTCCCAGGCAGGGTTGTGTCTGCCCCCTCCCCCAGGTCCTTGTGACACGTTTCCTGTCCTTGAAATCCCACATCCCGGAGCCTCTGGGTCACCGAGAGGACCTGTGTTCCGTGCGCTCATCCTGGATCTGCTGGGAGCTCTTTATTTTTCACACTTTGAGAGCAGGGAGGGCTCCCCACTGTGTAGTGATCCCTCATTGGCCCCAGTGCATCCCCCGAGTCCCCGGCCCGTGTCTGCACCGCAGGGAGGCCTGCCCTGACACCGCGCTCCCCCCCCTCCGGCCCTGACACTTCGCCCCCCACCCCAGGCCCTCACTGTGCTCTGGGCTTGTCCTCCGTGGCCCTCACTCAGCTGCGATTTCACAGTGGCCCATGCGTGTATGTGTTCGGTGCCACACTTGCAAGATCCCCCAGAGCAGAGTCGGTGTGCGTCTCCTTCAGCCCCGCAGCCCCGGGGCCTCCCCGAGTGTCGGACCGCAGTGGTCGGCCCAGGACATAGCCACTGGCCAGATGACTCAAGGTGAACAGACCCTCTCCACAAGCAAGGACGGGGTGTCTTGCATGGACCTCACATGCCGTTCACGTGGGACTTCAGGGCCAACTAGCAGGTGGCCTGTAGCTGGGGGTGGCTGCCGGCTGCTGGGACGGTATCCCCGGGCCTGGCTGAGGCCTCCTCCCCGTCTTCATCTTGTCACAGAGACTGGCCTACGGCATCACCCCGGAGAACGAGCATCACCTGGTGGCCCAGAGGGACGTCAGGCAGTTCCAAGTAGGTGCAGGCTGGAGCGTTCCGGGCGGGGACCAGGCCCTAGCTGCTCCCCACTGCGTGCTGGCCACATGCCCACACGCCACAAAACCCCAAGCGGCTGGGGGCTGTGTAGTCCCAGGGCTATGGTGTCAGGAAGGGAGGAGAGGGGCCTGTCCTCTGCGTCCACAGCTTCTGCCTGGCCCTCAGCTCCTCGGTCCTGGGAAGCCAATGTCCAGTCTTTCCTAAAGCTTTATTCTCTCTCTCTCTGGGTGGTCGCCACGCTAGGCTGGTGATCTCTTATCTTGGAGGAAGATCAGGTGCATCAGTAACACGTTGACCTAAGTCCTTTTCCCTTAAAATCCTTGGGGTTGGGGTTTGTTTTCAGCCTTGCTGTGTGGCTTTGGGAGGCTTCTTGGCCCTTTTGGGGGCTAAGTGACAGGCAGGTAATCAGCCTGCATGGTCTCCGGGGTCTTCGGAGTGAGGGCTTGTGTCCTCTGCCTGCCCAGTGCTTCTTGCTGCCCTTGTCGGCTGGGGTCCCCGCCTGTCCCCGGCCGCGGCGTAGACACCTGTTCTCTTCCCTTGCAGCTACAGCACTGGCTGGCCATCTGACCCGGCCCCAGGGAGGAGCCCTGCCGCGCCCGCGTCCAGGTCCAAGGCTTCGCTACCACTCCGGACACAGTCTTGAAAATCCTCTCCTGAAAGATGTGTCTTTCCATCCCTCTTCCTCTTTCCCCAGTTACAAATGGTTTAGTGACCTGGTTTTTATTCACCTTCTGTTCATCGGGCCCGGGGGCTTTGAGTTTGGATTTGGAAAGCCTCAAGGGAGAAGAGGAGGGGAGGGAACAGGAAGGATGGCTTCTGTTGGACCTCTTTTGTTTGGGGAAGGTCTCATGCCGCTTGGGATCTGGCCCAAGCTGAGCTCCATGGCTCGGGTGGAATTCCCCACCACGGTTGCTTGTAGTTTGGGTCACAGAAGAAATCCTGTAGGCCAGATCAGAGAGGGGATGTTCCTTTTGGTCAGACGCCATAAAACCAAACACACACAAGAAGTCTGGCTGGGTCTGGGGCAGGGGATCCTCTTTCTCTTGCCACCCGGTCAACGCTGTGGTATCTGACCCTTGGTCAGGGAGCTGGGGTTGGTTTGTCTCTGTCTTGGGTCTATGGATAGATGCTTTGGGGGATCGTGAGCAGAAACCTTCACAGTCAGTTTTTACTCTGGCTAAGCTGAGTCTGATGTGTGTGTGTGTTCTGGAACATTCTTCCTGGGGAATCCCACCCAGCAAGGTCTCCCACCCAGCACGGTCCCCGGGCTCTTCAAGTGATGGGGGTAGCCCCGAAAACTCCCTTTGTCTCTCTTCATGGTCTGGACTTAGCACCTGAGGGCAGGGTGGGACCAAGTACAGAGCAACCTGGTCATTCAAGTCGAGGGGAGAATATTCTGAGTTGATGGAACCGGGTTGGTGGTTTTAGAGAATTTCCAGCTTGACTTCTGTTACACGTTCACGCGTGGCGCCCTCTGGTGGTGGTGGTTAGTTTCAGCTCCTTCAGAGAACGGATTTGTAGTTTGGTTAAGGTGGTGGCATCTATTTGGGGTTTCTGTTTATGGTTTGAGTCTCTTCTTATGTCCCTGCTGGAAATCGAGATTCAGAGGCTCTTGTTGTGACTGTGGAAGCCCCTGTTGAAGAATCTTGGGCCATAAGTAAATAAATAAAGAGGCCACTCATACTGGGAGTGTAGGAAGACACACATCCAGAAGGCGCTTTGCATAAACCTGGGGTGTCCCTGAGCCTGACCAATGGATCATGCGGTTTGTGGAAGAGAGTTATAAGGGGGCCAGCTGGGGACAGCGAGGTGGTTTTCTCTCTGACGGTCCTGAGATTTCCCTGCTAAGTCAGTGTCCGTGGGTCCTTTTTTGGAGAAAAGAGGGAAAATCAGAAGACTTTTGATCTTTTCGTGTAAAAAGGCCAGCTCTAAGTCTGCGACAGCCCAGGTGGCAGGTTCTTAGACCACTGTGGAAGGTGGGGCCTGGGAGTGGATAATCCAACGGAGTAGAACAGTAAGGTGGGGGTCTGGGTGATGAGGGCAGGGTGACCCATCTTGGGTGGGATCTGGTCCCGTGAAGGGTAATTCCTCCCTCGGTGTTACGCTTTTTTTTCCACAAAGCGCTTTCATCCCTGTCACCTCCCGTCTTCCCAGCGAGGACGGTAGGGCCAGTCTCTGTCCCCATTTCCGAGATGGGAAGACCAAGGCCCAGCATTTCGGGCACTCTGGTTCAAGCACTGTCAGCTCCTAAGGGATCCAGTCAGACCCTCAGCTCAGATCCCCGGACTCTCAGCCCAGAGCACTCTGAAATCGCCGGCACACTAGGGTTTCCCCCCACCCAGGGCTGTCATTAAAAATAAACAAAACCCAGTCGAACAGCCAGGTGGGGTCTCTTAGCAAAAGAACAATGTGTTGGAAGAAGGGGAGAGGGGAGAGGATGTCGTTTGGTCCCATCTAGCTAGTTGCCAGAGGAGCTCATTGAGCTGCCCCCTTTCTGATGAACACAGTCGCTCCGGGGAACAGCGGGGTGTGACCGCTGAGGCTGGCTGGCTGAAATGAGGGTGAACAGAAAAGCCTGTGCGTATCAGAACAGGGACACCCTACAGAAAGAACCTGCCATCCGCATGTGGCCTTTCTGCCTCTAGACATTTGACCCAAGGATGAATCAGAGATGCGGTGCTAGCTGATCCAACACCAAACCAACGCAATGGTGCTGCTTTGTGGGGGGAGTCGGTCCTGAGCTTGGGGCGAGGGGCGAGGGCGGGCGTGGCCCCCCTCCCTGGGTGGGGGGTGGGGACCCAGGAAGCCCTTGGAAGCCTTGGAGGTGCTGGTAGACACTCTGGGCTCACCTTCCACCCACACTTAGTGGAGGGGGAGTACGTCCCTGATCCTGAGTCACGCTTGACTTCTTTTTTGTGGCCTTTTTTTGATAGCAGAGGTTACCCAACACGAGGGGTACTCCCTTGTACTGTATATGACACTTTTGCATTTTACCAGATTTTTAAAGGATTATTATTTTCCATGAAATGTAAAATATCGGTTTAAGACCACCGCGTTAACATCTGCTCAGTGTCCAGTGATTCCGTGTCCACCTGTGAGCGGGTCTTCATTCTAGATGCAGAGGACACAAAGGAGAGAGGGGAGCTGCCAACTCTCGCCAAATGTCCTGCTGAATACAAGTCCCCGAAGCTGCCTTAATTGTTGGACGGCGGCCCCGCCCAGGGCGGGGGGCAGGTTGGCTATCTCTGGGTGTAGGACCCGTTTCGCAGCCCTGGTGATGGGAGCCCGAAGCATTCTTACCAAAGAAGTCATTTCTTAGTAGAGAAGCCCGCTGAGCTCATTTCATTTGTTTATTTCCTTTGGAAGCCAGGGGATGGAGAAAAAGAGAGAAAAGCATTCCGAGTCACAGGGACCTGGGTCTGCAGCAGCCTCACTCGGCTCCTGGGGAGGGGGGAGCTTTATCTCTCGGGGCTTCGGGGTTCTTTGCACAAGCAAGGCTTGGATCCCATAATCTGAAGGTCCCATCCAGTTAAAAAAATGTTCCTGTCTCCATGACCATGTTCTTGTGCTAGATGTACAGTGAGGGAAGCACATCGTTTACCGTAGGACTTTCCAGAACGATCTGGCGACCCGTAACCTGCGGAGTAGAACAATGTCCGATTTCTGGCCTCCAGAACGTGGATTTTTTCTGGACATTCGGTAGTTCCTCCTTCTCTGGTATGTCTTCAATGGATGCCAGAAACACTGGGTATTAAAAAAAAAAAAAAATCCAACCCTTTTGTTTTGAGGATGTTGAGGGGGACGCGTGTCATGCCCTTGTGAGCCCCAGGATCCGCAGCTGTGCGGGCGTCCCCGTCGTTACTGCCGCCAAAGACACTGGTAAATGTGAAGTTGCTTTTGGGGTACCCGCCCTCGTCCCTCTGCTTCTCCACTTCTATGTAAATAAGGATGGTTCCAGTGGTGCCCTTTCCGTGTCATGGACTGTGCCAATGTCATGCCGGTTTCTCTGTCTGGTGTGGATTTATTTTAAAAGCTGTTCTCTTCATGGAAAAATAAGTGTACAGAGTAATAAAGGATATTTCCTGTGCCACGAATCTGGTGGTTGGGTTCTTTCTTCCACGAAGGTAAAACGCTATGAATTGCGTAAGGCAAAGGGGTGTGTCTGCAATCAGCCTCCAGCTGGTAAAGAAGAGTCTCTGGTCATAGTGGTCTACTTCTCACCTCGATAACTCTTTGTATAACCCATGGAACAGGAGACTAGAAGTGGTGAAATCTGTAATCCCAGCTCTGAGAATGACACATATTTTTTTAAATTTTTTATTTGTTTATTTTTTAAAATTCAAACTACTTACTAAAATAGCTACATTGGTTTTATTTCCTAAGACCTATTTTTATTTAAATAGAAAATGGATACCAAGTAACACCAAATTAGGTATCTAGCTTTGCTTTTTCATTTCTGGGGCTGAGTTTCAAGGGGATCAGAACCTTCAGTTGGATTACATTCAGTGCACAACCCATTACTGCATGTGTGCATTTTTCTGGGGAGAGAAGGATACATTAACTCATAGGTCCTTGTTGCTACGTACTATTGTTATTATTTTCAATAACTATTGTTACTACTTTTATTATTATTTTTAATTTTTAATTATTATTTTTAAAGTGACATCGATATAAACGAGGAATTGACAAAAAACAAGCCAGTGTATGTCTCCAAATATGTAAAGGCTATCAGGGAGTGGGTGGTGAACCCAAGGGCTGAACTGAAACCAATAATAGGAAGTCCAAGAAGAGAGCTTGCAAGATTAGACCAGAACAGAGAATAGGCTGGAAGTGGTGCGCTTCCCAACACTGAAGATTTGCAAGCGGCTAGCAAACAATGTCTCTCGGGTAGGTTATAGAGGGGACTCGGTGTCCCGCAGGGGTGGGGGAGAGAGGTTGCACAACCCCTAAAGTCCTTTCCATGGAGCTTCTTTGTGGAGAGTCATGAGCCCAACCTCGTGCGGCCGCGTTGAGACAAGCAATACCCTCGTGCCAAGGATCTTGGGGTGGGGAGTGATTTGGCCTGTCGAGTGGCCGTTGGGCAGACATGCCAGAGAGGGTATTCGGATTCTGATCGTTCTGTTTGAACTCTAAAATCGGAGTTAGGGTTTTTTATAATGAATCAAACGAAAGGCAGCCCCATTTCCAGCCTTCCCTTTGTGCGTGCTGACATTTAATGAGTAAGCCGCCCTGCGGGCGTAGAGGAGGGAGGTTGGGCCAGAAGCAGAAAGGGCAGCTCTTCTGGGGACGACGGGGCGCCTGGCAACCCTGACTGCCGCCCTGTGCCCTCGGCTGACAGATGTGGCCGGAGAGGCCCACACAGGTGAGCCTCGCTTGAGGCAACCAGCAGGCTTTTTCCACGTTCCCCCATTGAATTGCACCCCTGGCCTGCTTGGGGAGAGCTATAGCTTCGTCTCTTTCTCCTTCCGAAGGCACCGATAGGTGTGAGGCACTCTCTTTGGGCCTCTATTTGTTCATCTGTGTAATGGGTCAGGGGTTATGAAAACTGTTTATGGATGGACTTCCAGACTTTCGGAAATTTTTGAATTTTGTCTTTGATGAGTTTGTGTCTACTTCTGGGGGAGAGAGAATGCATACATGCATCAGACTCTCAGATGTTTGAGATTCATGGGTATATATATATATATATTACCTTTGGGGATATATGCCCATGATTACCTCTCTCTCCTGGTGATACGTGGTGTCGGTCTCTCTTCTCCAACCCCAACCAAACGAGGAGGACAACAGAGCTTATTTCTAAATGTCTGTCACCCCTATTCATGTTGGGTTTTCACTGAACCCATCCCACATCCACCATGTCCTTGGTTTTCCCGACAGCGACCCTTTGAGGTTGGTGGCAACAACCACAGTGTGACCACCGGACAGACGAGGAAGTTGGGGGCTGGGGTTGACAGGTGACCCACTCACTCAAGGACTCCCAGCCACTGAAGGACAAGAGCTGGGGCCATGGGGAGGACCAAATGTTAACATTGTGTTCAGAACAGTGCCTGCTCCACAGTTCGCTGTTACATGTTTCGTGCAGATCAGCTCGGTGACAAATGTCCATCTCCTCCCCCTCCCCCACCTCTGCCCATTTCAAAGGCAGCCCAGCCATTGCTGCGTTTTCCTGCAGCCCAAACAGTGTCTCTGTTCCTTTGTCCCCTCTTTCGGCTGGTGCTGCCGAGGTTTGAATTGGGGTCTGGGTAGCCAAATCCGAGTCTCCCTGCGCCCCGGTGCATGCGACCCCCTGGTAGGAAGTTCAAGCTTTGGGACATACCAGGGCCCACGGGCCTTGCCAGGCAATAGCCAGGCTTCTGCAGGACCCGCCTGCCCCCCAAGCCCTCTGCTGTCAGCCCCCATTAGGCTGTTGGCCCGGGAGAGGCTCCCCCAGCTGGGCATCGACTCAGGCAGGCCTTGACCTCAGCTCCAACCCAGAGGAGGAGCAGACCGAAGTGTGGTGGCCAGAGACTCCCGGAAGATCTGGCAACTAAGTGGCTTCTGGTGTCCTGCTTATCAGCTCCCGGCTGTGTCGGCCTCAGGCCTGGGAGGGGCTGAGCAGCCACTGATAAGGGCTTCTCTGTCCCGTGGGCTGAGATCAGTTCCTCTCTTGGGGGGGTACTCAGGGCTCAGGTCTTGCAGGGTGAGGACAGGCAAACCTGGGTTGGCATCCACAGAGTTCCCTCGAAGCTGGCTGAGCGGGTGGGGATGCATGTCTGCTGAGCAGAGCGTTTCTGCCCGCTCCAGCTTCCCTCTCACCTTCTGGGGCCTGACTGCCTCTTAGCAACGGAAGCAGCTGATCAACACAGACTATGGCCATGGCCGCCAGATGGCGCCAACGCACACTTCTGCCGCCGCGCAGAGGCCGAGGGAAGCCGGGAGGACTAGGGGTCTTTGTTCTCCGGACCCTCCTCAGCGCGTGTGGGGACCCTCACTTCCCCGAACCAAGGGAGTGAAAAGTAATTCTTGTCTGGATGAAAAGATCCATTTGGTTTGTTTTGTTATATCTTGGGTGGATTTATTTACTCATTGATTCACTCATTCACTGATGAGAACCATACCTAGTCCTAGTACTTACCAGAGAGGAACTGGGGTGGACAAAGAAGGAATAACCCGTATCACTGGGAAACTCTTAGTCTGATGGAGGGCACAGATGGTATGCTGATAAGGAGACATATATTGAGCACCTACTGCATGCTTATTTGTAGCCCACGGGCGTCTCCCCTGTGCCTTCAGAGTAAATCCAGACTCCTTCCTCATTTCATTCCCGCTCTCTGCTCCAGTCACCCCATACTAGCTGCAGATGTGTCCCCAAGGACACCTCATGCCCCTGAGCCTCATCCCTGAGCCTTTCCCCATCTCTCTGAAACTGGCTGACTCTTATCTGTCCCTCATGTTGTCACCCTTAAAAAAAAGTCTTTCCTAACCTACCCCTCCCACCAAACCGGCCACAATTTGTTGAAAGGATCTTTCAGGGGACCAGCAGCCTTGGGGACAGAAGGCAGCAACCACTTCTATTTATCTCTCCTGTGTCTAGATGAGTTCCTGGCATGTGGTTGGCCCTCAGTAGATGGTTGGGTTTACAGAGATGAGTGAGACAAGGCCATCTCAAAACCTGGCAGAGAAATCACGCACAGAACCCCACCTGGGGAGACCAGAGAGGGGTGCCCACGACAGGTGATACTTGAGCTGAGTCAGGAGGAAAAATCCAGGTCATGAGACAAAGGATCTGAAGAAATATGCAGCGGAAATTTCCAAGTGGAAGGGCTGCAGAGAAAAGTAAAATCCAGGACACCTGGGTGGCTCAGTTGGTTAAGCAACTGCCTTCGGCTCAGGTCATGATCCTGGAGTCCTGGGATCGAGTCCCGCATCGGGCTCCCCTGCTCTGCAGGGAGCCTGCTTCTCCCTCTCCCTGCTGCTCTCCCCTGTTGTGCTCTCTCTCTCTGTCAAATAAATAAAATCTTGAAGAAAAAAAAAAAAGAAGTAAAATCCAGATGATGAGGGCCCTCCCAAGCTGGGATAGGAAGATGGAACTTTTTCCAGAGGGCAATGAGGAGCCATTAAAAAGTTTTAGGTCGGTGGAGGGATGCGATCATACTTGGGTGTCACATCTATCTATCTATCTGGAGGTAGTTGCTGTGTAACAAACCACCCCTGAAACGTAAAACAGCAGCCATGTATTTGGTTGGTGGGTCTGCGGACCACCCGGCAAGTTCCACCGACCTGACCGGCCTCAGCTGATCTTGACTGGGCTCACGCAAGGGTCTGCAGCTGTGGGTCAGTGGGAGGCTGGCTGGTCCTCGACAGCCTCTGCTGGCACGGCCCCCCTCTGTGGGATGTGCCATTCCCAGCAGGCCGGCCTGGGCTTGTTCACACGGCAGTCACGGGGGTTCAAGAGCGTGCGTGCACACGGGCAGGGCCTCTTGAGGCATGGCATCACTTCTGCCATATTTTACTGCCAAAGCAAGTGAAGAGGCCAGCCCAGACTCTTAATGAGTGGAGCTGCAAACTCAAGACAGCAAAGGGCGCGTCTATAGCAAGGGGAACACAAGGGTGGCCATTCAGATGGCTCGCTCTGGCTCCGAAGCGTGGAGGGTAAGGGTAAGGGAGACCAGTTGGGAACCTTTCGCCAGCTCAGCTGGGAGGCCAAGGACAGATCCTTTGCAGAGAAGTGCTACGTGAGTGGGGTTTCCTGAGCGCTTCGGAGGTGCCCAGAACTGGATTAGTCCTGTTGGAGGCTGGGAAGACCACCAGGGCCAAGAGACACTTCATCTCAGGGGAAGTAGGAGTGAGACTTGGGAAGAGCCTACCTAAGCCGCCCCTGCATGGTTAGGAGTCTGGAGGCTGCAAGAGACCAATCTGAATGCTGCCCCTGGAAGTGTCAGCTCAGGCACAATCCAGAACCCCCGGGGACATTGCTGGGGTCTCTGCCTGGAGTTACGGTCCTGGATCCATCCCTGAAGCAGGTGTGGCTATATGGACATCGCCCACTAGAGGGCAGCAGAGAACCGCCAGTCAAATGGGTGCCTTTGGCAGGAAGCCCCTGAAACTCAGGAGATCAGGACAAGCCCAGAATAGGATTTTTATGAAGTGTCCTGTTCAGGAAGGAAGGATTGCTCTGCAGACTCAAGTTCTAGAGCCAGACTGCTAAGGTTTACACCCCAGCTCTGTCACCAGAGTGGGCTTCATAGGTGTGAGACCCAGAGCCCTAGGCTCACGGTTGCTTTCACGCTCTGCTATTGTCATCTTGAAATTCTTAATAATTTGTTAAAGTAAAGGCTTATTTTTATTTTGCACAGAAAATTATGTACTTGGTCCTGCCTGCCACAGTTTTCTCAGGCCTCGTGTTAACGTTCATGAGGTTGATAGCACGTATTCCCCTCAAAGTGTTGCATGGAAGGAGGGACACTGCACTCTGGCCACCCCACATCCCGTTGTTGGAAGCTGTTGAGGGCCCGGACACACGGAGCAGAGGCAGGGTCCCCCTTGGCAGCTCCCAGGGCCAAGCCGTCCCCACCAGAGGCACCTTCCAAACAATGGTGCACACCCTATTCATCCTTTTCTGAGCCCAGGACACAGACGCTGACTTGGTCTCCAAAAGAATTTATTCCCCAAACTGAAGCCACAATTCCCCCTCCCTGACCTCTGCCTTCCTCCACCAGACAATCCCCAGCCTTCACAATAAGATCCTCTTTGGCTCATAAACATCTTCTGTAGAACACCTCTGTCTGGGCTCCCCGGGCCCCAAGGCCAACCAGGCCCCCCCCCATTCACAGCTCGACGTGTTTTGTGTGAGGTGGTTTTTCCGCTGACCGCTTGGCCAGAAGCTCAGTCCAGAAAACCACTTCCTTGTCTTTTAGCTTCTGGGCTGGCTGAGTGGTGACTCCAATCTGCAGGTACCCTTCCTTCTGGTCGTATGGGGGCCAAGAGGGTAGCCCGTCCCCATTGGGGTTCCTGGGAACAGAAGCAAGTGAGAATTACCCAAAGCTACTGTGGGGTCCCCCAACAACACTTTGAGATTTGCGAGACCTCTTGGTTTCATTTCCGCCAGGAAGCTCATCCACCTCCAGAGGCAGGGAGCTCACCGAATCCTAGGGAGCCTGTCCACTCTCAGAGAACTCTCACTGTCAGGGTCCCAGGGCTGGGAGTCAACATGCCCGCCCCCCCCACCCTTCCCCCAACCTTGCTCCATCTTAGCCACTGGGCTCACCCATTCCGGGCGAAGTTGGCCCATAGTTTCATCACCATCTTGCTGAGTCTGACCTCCTCTTCTGAGGCACCTCCTGTGGGGAAGAAGAGAAAAAGCCTTTGCTACTCCAAGCGTGGTTTATGGTCAGCAGCCCTGGACACCCCATGGGAAATCCAGAATCTGAGCCCTACTCGGGATCTGCTGCATCAAACCCCGCATTTCAGGAAGATCTGGGTAATCTGTGTGCACTTTCCGCTCGGGAGTTCCTAATGGAGGATGCGGGGAGGGCTGCGGTCAGTCCACTACGCTTATACATCCTGCCCTCCCCTCCCCCGTCGAGGTCCCAGCGCCATACCCAGGGGGTCCACCACGGCAACCCCACCTCGGGATTGTGCTCCTTGGGGCCTTTCCTCAATCTCCTTTACCCACCCACATTTCACAATCTGAAAAATAACCCGAGCGCTTAACACCCAGAGGCACTGGTATGTCACAAACAGCTCTGAGGCGGGTCACATGCCTGTCCTCTCTAACTGCTGCTAGTTAGGACATTGGAGATGTTTGTGAGAGGTCTTCTTTAAAGTATTATGTTATTAAATATATTAAGTTTAGAAACATGAGTTTTAGGTAGATAGATGGTTGAATAGACAGACACACAGACGCACATCAGTCCGGATTCAAGGTCAACACCCATTCTGACCTTACTCTCACATTCTGACACGCTCTTGTGAATGGGCAGTGAGTGGTGGCATTCTGGCCCTTGAGCAGGGCCCTGCAGGTGACCTGCCAGGTGTCTTAGGGATACCCGGGCCCAAATTCTCAGAGACACTACAAACAGGGACACATGTTTATACCTTCTCCATCATGTGTGTCGAAGTAAGAGAAAGGTTGGAAACCTTTGTAGCTCAGCCCTACTCTGGTGTATTTGGTAAGAACCAGAGAGAAAGGGGGACCTGCCCAAGGCCACCACCAAACTGAGACTCGAGCCCAGATCTTCTGACTCCAAGTCTGTAGTCACCAAAGGGCCATCACCTTTCAAAAGTGGGGCCCCGAAGACGGAGAAGAGCTCATCCCCGTGGTCCCCTACCACCATCTTGGGTTTCAGGTCTGACGAGAAGCTTGGACGATACTGGAACTCATACATGTAGGTGGGGGCTCCGGCATCTGGGAAGAGATGGATTCACATACAGTTCATTTTAGCAGACGCACACCTGGATGGCGCTGAGGTCCCCGGGGCCCTGGGTGCTCAGGGACAGGGAGGCTCACCCGGGTCCTGGGTATACAACAAGAGCAACATTAATAGCCACTGCCCAGTGACAGAGCCAACCGTATGCTAGACACTGTGTGGACCTGCAGAAAACCCCCGGTTACCAGCACAACAGAAACAGAGCTTTGGGAAAGGTCCGTGATTTGCTTAAAGACGCACAGTTGGTGGAGGTGAAACAGGCTTTGAGGCAGGTGTTGAGTGGCTCAATGAATGCAGGTTGAATGAATGAAATGTTGAAGCTGGGGGCGTAAACCCGTTCAAACTGACTATCGTTATGGGGCCTTGGGCCAGTCCCCACAGACGCCGTTGCCTACCGATGCATTCACACACACATCTACGTATATACTGCTGACGCTCCCACCTTTCACTAGAAACGGGCTGGGTCTGATTCCTTCGCAGGCTGTCTGCGGCCCAGCAGGTGCCTTCTATTCTGCCCAGTTTGAATGGTTTCCAGTGTTTTTCTCACCTAATTTCTAGGGAGGAGTGACGCAAATCCGAGATGCTGGTCTGACGGCTATTTAAATACAAACATGGGGAAAGGGCACAATCTGTCTCTTGCATCTCGGGAAACCAAAAACCCAACATTTTCTATTTCTCCATCACCTCGTATCTTGCTTCCTGCCAGGCCCAGAGTAGTGGCAGCAGAGAGAAGGGGGGTCTCTAAGGGAGGACAAAGGTGGCTCTCTCATCCTTTCCCAGTCCCTGCTCTTGGAACCCCCTCTCTGAGCCCCCAGAAGGGGTCAGCTTTCCTGCAGATGGCTTCATCCAGAGCTGTTCACCCACTCCTTCAGGGCTAAGTTGGGGGCCAGCACCCCGGGGAGCTCAGTGCTTTGCATGGACCCTAGCGCCCCACAGAGGAGTGACTCTGATGGGGGGACGGCCGGGCCCCCAGTGGGGCTGGGGGAGACATTGTAGAGCTTTTTCCCCCGTGTGTACAATAACAAACTTGGAAGGAGCAGAAACAATGGATGAACAAAAAGATCACTTATAATCCCACCACTCGAAAACACCTGTGTTCGCATTTTAGCATATATCCTATGTATGCATATAAAATGGGATGATGTTGTATATGTCATTTTGAAATAAATGATAATCATTTCTCCATATCATTAAATATTTGTCCAAAAATGACTTAACCATATATGCCATCCCCGCATGAAGATGTGCAATAATTTATTGAATTGCCTCCCTCAGCCCCGTCAATGTGCCCTTGATTTAGCAAGAGGTGTTGTCTGAAAGAAGCAACCCCCTGTGGGTCTGAAAAACACCTGTTAGCAACTGCTTCAAGGTCAGCAGAACTCGCTGAGAGAAGGGGCTGTAACTTCGCTTCCACTCAGAAGTTTTAGGAAGGAGCTCCTTGACTTTTCGTGAAGGAGAGAACTTCTTTGGGCAGCGCACTTGCACAAAAGATAATTTTCCTTCCCCCCCCCCCCTTTTTTTAGCTTTCTGCCTAAAACCACGGAGATGTATAAAATTCCTACAAGCACAACACACGTTTCCAAAGGAAAGTAGGGCACAGGTTAGGATAACAGGAAAACAGGAGAAGCAGGAAGGACAGAGTTAGTAATCTAAGTATGCCATTGAAAACATGGCGATGGTTTTTTTCTTTCTTTCTTTCTTTCTTTTTGGCAAGGAAAAGTTTATGAAATCGGCAGCATTATCTTTATGTTTAAATCTGAGTTTCCCAAGTGAGAGAATTAAGAAATCCCTCTCATACACTGGAAAGGAATTTCACAACATGATCAGGAATTTTAAAATGCTCTTAGGGCCCCGCCTGGGAATTTCACTTCTAATAACCAATCCTAAGAAAACTTTGAGAGACTTGGTTAAAGATTTATGCACATAAGGCTGAGCATAATCTTTTTTCTTGCAGTAAAATACGGATCTGGCTAGACTAAATATCCAATAGGACAGGAATGCTAGAGTAAATTTTGATGCATCATTCTGTGAAATAGTGGATGTTTTTGAAGACTTTTCATTGATATTGAACAAAGGCTTACAAAAATAGTGTTTTATGAACAAAACATGATATAACATTAACTTCTAAGTTATATGTAAGATGTGGAAAGATTATTCGAAGAAATATATCAAAAATTTATAGCAGCTGTTTCTCGGTGGAGGAATTTAGAGTAGTATCGAATTTCTTCTTCACGTGTTCCCACATAATATCCCAGTGTAGGATATTAAATTTATATTCAGAGAAGTTCTTTCTTATCAGAGAGTGAGACAAATACAAAATGAAAGAATACCATCGATAAAATCTGTGTAGTCGTGGTAAGACTCTGAATTCAAAGTCACAGGATACCAGATTAAAAAAACACAAGTCCAGTAAGGCTGGGGACCAGCAGATAAAGCAGAATAAGATACCACAAATCAGACTTGTCTCCAGAGGCAAGACCAAGTTTATGAAAGCAAATTTGGCCTCAGGTGGCCCCTGACTGACGAGTTTCATCAGGACCCTCGAGAGGAGGAAGGAGCACCTGCACTCACTATACTGAGGGCTTGGGAACAGAGCAGGTCAGCTCAGATGCTTTTTCTCATGCCTAGAAAGTCCTGAACTTTAAAACCCGCCCAGCATGGTTAGAGAGAGGTCTGTACCAAGAACCATTTCCTGGCTTGCAGACCAGGTGAAGGAGGGGTCCTGTGAGGACCTCAAAAAGACACTCAGAAGGGATGCATCCTCTCTAGATGAGCTTATCCATCCCTGATCTCATACTCCACCTACACAGCCTTGGATCAATGTTGGACGGTCCTGTGGTAGGCCCACCACACACCAGGATGGACAGAAGCCAGCAGCCGACGTGGACACTCTCTAGAACACCTGTCTCCACACCTCCCACTGCTCGCTTTTGTTTTGTTTTGTTTTGTTTTGTTTGGTCTTGGACCAGCCTGATTCTCCGCTTGGCTTCAGTCTACCCCCAGCTCCACTAGATAACAAACTAGTTTGCCCCTAGCTCTGATCTTGGAAACCTTCCAAGACGTGTCTTCTAAGACTTGCCCTCTGGGCCCAGAGACCACAGTGACGTCAGGGCAGGAGCCCCTGTGGCAGATGCTGCTGGTCCCTCCTCACATCCCCAGCTTCTGGGCACACTGGCTGGACTTCCACCTCTGGCATCCGTAGCTCTTTGCCTGAGGTCTTTGGCCACCAAGTGACCATTCTGCCCGGGGGTGCAGCAAGTCAGAGCTCCAGGGAATTAATGGCCCCTTGGGAACCGGCTTTAACCCATGACTCCCGGGAGGGGGAGGCTAAATACCCCAGCTCCCTTGCCACTGGTACGGAATAGCCCTGAGACATAACTGGAGACATGACACCTCCCAGTGGATACCTGCTTACTGTGCAGCTCAGGTTGGCTTCCTTCTCCTTTCTGTGCCACTTCTCCTCTCCTCTACTGGTGTGTTCTGGGATCCCCTCTCAAATAAGCTCCTTGCATTCAAATCCTCTTTTCAGAGTTGCCTTCTGGTGGACCCAAAGTGAGACGGTGCCCCTATCCCAGGCCATATGGGATTGGCCCTGGGGGCCTGACCCTTGGTGGTTTCCACATATGTGTGTCTATGCTGAGAAGTGGGCAGGACAGACAGAGAAGCTGGTGGGGTCGCTGTCCCTCTCCTGTCCAACCTCTGGGACTCACCTCTGTGGTGACGGGCCACAGTCACAGATGGGACACCAAATACCAAATCTCCTAACATGTCCAAGAACAGGTCCTTGTTTTTGACAGGGTCATCTGTCCCTCCTAAAAACTTCTCAGTGGCCAGTGGAGTCAGATCCTCAGGGATTCCCTGAAATGGACCAGAAGTAGAAGTGACCCCTGCCCTGGGCCTGGTGAATGATGCAGCTTCTAGAGCCCAGGATGGCTGTACAAATGGTGACTCTCTCCAGCCCTATGCAACCACCCCCCACCCTGTGTGTGAGGGGGACAGAACCCTCCATCCCGGGGCTTCACCCTGCCATTTAATTGCTCAGCGAGTTGGGGCAAGTCTCTGTCCCTCTTTGGGTCTCAGACAGTTCCTGTGGTTCCCTAGTCTCTTACAACAATGGGGTAGGACTTCCACAAGAGTGATGTGGCCATCTTCTGGTCCAGCTTGCCCTCAGAGAGTGGGTAACCCATCATCTGTTAGGACAACAGTGACACAATTGTGAATCATCAAGAACTAGCAGAAAGAGTCAAACTTACCAACAAACCACACCAATACAGGCTAAAGGTCACTTTGTCATGACTTAGACAAGCAGGGGTCCTTGACGTGTTGGGCAAAATCAGTGAAACAAATGGGCTTATATTATCCAGAAACTCAGGCTGTGCCAAAGGATAAAGTCAATGTGAAGAGAAGCTGTCCCAGGACTTTGCAGTATGTGTGTGTGTGCATCAGGCAAGAATCCCCACCCTGGACATGGTGACACACAGGAAAGGTTTAGGCCTGGCTAGCGTTGAAGCAGAGGGCTCTGGGGCAAGGAACACGGACCTTACAAATACCCACACTTGTCTCAGATGACCTGGGAAGCCCCAAATCCCGCCATTATGGCTTTGGTCCATCAGTGACCTCTGAAAGTCTGTGAAGTGAGAACAGCAGAACTCTGCACCTAACGCTCCATCCGAACCTCCACATCAAGGGACCTGACCAAACTATAGCCTTGGCTGCCAACAACTTAAGTTCTCATCCCAGGAATGGATGGGGAAAATGTCCCAGTGCCCCTTCAAATGTTTGCCTGAGAGAGCTCCTGGCCACCAGGGGGAATTTACCATTTGTTCTGGCCAAAACCTGGTGATAGGGTGATAGGTCCCCGAGCCCCCTCTTTGAGTGGCTACTTTAGAGAGCTTGCAATCACAAATCCTTCTCTGCCCTCTGAGATGTAAATCTACCACCCAAAACTGTTTCCTCCAGGCCTGGAGAGCCACCTCTCGAAATGCAGACTTTCAGCCAGGAAGCCTTGTCCTCTCCCAGGCTCTGTGGGAGTGGGAAGGCCTGGCTCCGGCGGGCACCTTGCGGCAAACTGCCCCACTGCCTTCTGTCAGAGACAGAAATGTGTCTGCCCAGTGATCATCCCCCCAGGCCCTCCCGATGCCCACATTTCAGGATTCTTATATCGGAAGGCAAGAGAGTGTTTGGGGAGAAGGGTCCCCAGGTGACACTTGGGCCACCCTAGAGAAGCTTCCCATGGAAATGTCAACCTGTGTGAAGGGGACAGCTGTTCTGGATTCAGAGGGGGGTCTGGAGAAGGAGGAGCCCTGCAAGCAGAGATGGGGGGGTGATGCGATGGGTGGGGGAGGAGAACCGAAGGGGACCCCACATTCTCACCATTGGAAGAAGCCAGCCAAACTCTTGCTTGTTGATTCCGATGATGTAGGGAACAGAGTTGAATTTCTTTTCAGCCAGAATCTCTTCAGGCATCTTTGGCAGCAGAACACCATCAACCACCGTGGGCAGGAAGGGGTGATTCTGGGGAGGAGGGCGTCATGGTGTCCAGGCTTCCCTTCTAGAACCCACACACACGGCCCCCTCTCCGCCGGCCTGAACAGGAAGCCAGCACCCCAGACCTGCATGGCCACGGGCAGTGGCCACAGAATTCAAGCTCCCGAACAAAGGGGGCCAAGTGCACGTGACCCCAGAGGGCAGAACGTCGACTTAGTAACTAGCAGTGGTAAGGTGATGGGGGCAAAACTCACTCAAATTGAAATACACAGGGGTGTCTGGGTGGCTGGGTCCGTTGAGCAACGGACTCTTGATTTTGGCTCAGGTAATGATCTCAGGGTCGTAAGATCAAGCCCTGCATTGGGCTCTGCACTGAGCATGAAGCCTTCTTAAGATTCTCTCTCTCTCCCTCTCCTTCTGCCCCTCCCCACCACCTCCCCCCTTGTGTGCCCTCTCTTTCTCTAAAATATATATATATGTATAAATATATACATATTTTCATATATACATATTTTAAAGATTTTATTTATTTATTTATTTGAGAGAGAGAGAGCACAAGTGAGGGAAGGGGCAGAGAGAGAAAGAGAAGCAGACTCCTTGCTGACACGGGGCTCGATCACAGGACCCCGAGATCATGACCCGAGCCGAAGGCAGACGTTTAACTGACTGAGCCACCCAGGTGCCCTTATTTTCATACATTTATATGCATATAAGTATACATTAAATTAAATATAAATGTATTAAATTTATAAATATATAAAATAGATAACTGTATATATATTGAAATTTATAAACATATGCATTTTATACGATTTTAATATAAACACATAAAATATATATATGTACATATTTCTATATCTCAATTTGAAGTACATGTTTGCCTATATGATCTCTAGCTACAGTCAGTTCTTGTATCCATGCTTGTTCAGTTCTATAAAAGCCTCTGTGAACTCTGAACTAGCAAGTGCTGAGCCACTGCTCCTGGGGGAGGTACAATGTCAGGTTCCTGCAAGTATCTGGTCACATTTTCATCAGCCCTGTTTTATGCGTGTTTAAAGACACCCGATGTAACATGCATTGCTCACAGAAAATGAATTATGTGTAGTGTTTATTTATAATAAGACACCAGCTGAGAAGGGCTCACCATTCCCTGGGCCCTGGGTAACGTGCCTGGAGCTTCCTTAACCTTCAGCCTCACGACCATGTCATCTGTGATCCACTGTCATCTCAAAAACCTCCCGTAGCTTCATCACACACTAGATGTTACTTTAGCGCTTGCCCGAGCAGCCTCAGACGGACTGGCAAGTTGCGTCTTCCTCTTCCTGCACGGTGGCCTTATTGATCCATTACCACTGAGCTCACGGCCCACAGCCCAGTGAGCCACCTTGAATGAAGCTGATCTAACACTCGACTTTTCTCCACAAGGCACATCAGAGTCTCTTGCCCTTAGGAGCACGGGACAGCACCTTAGCGCTGTGCCCACGGCCATTTGCAAAAGTGAAACCAGCAAGAGAAAGCACAGAAATGCGGAAAATGTGGCCCTACGTAGACCGTGCAAAGGACACATGTTAATAGTGTGAGACATGAGACAAGACGACAGAGGGTGGCCATGTTTGATCTCCAGCGAGAGCCTACGCATGGTCACTCAAGCTTTTTGTCACTCTGTGCGCATCCACGAATGATAGCAAAAGTGCCACGAGCATTGATTTTGGGGTTACACATACATTTTAGTGAGTCGATGAATTCACAAATAAAGAATTCACCATTAATAAGGATCGACCGTATTTAGCTGTCTCTATTTAAACAGAAGCTGCTATTGGGGGCACCTGGGTGGCTCAACCGGATAAGCGTCCGACTCTCGATTTTGGCTCAGGTCATGATCTCAGGGTCCTGGGACTGAGCTCCTCATCAGGCTCTGTGCTTAGCGTGAAGTCTGCTTGTCCCTTCTTTTTTTTTTCTTTTTATTCTTATGTTAATCCCCATACATTACATCATTAGTTTTAGATGTAGTGTTCCATGATTCATTGTTTGTGCATAACACCCAGTGCTCCATGCAGAACGCGCCTTCCTCAATACCCACCACCAGGCTAACCCATCCTCCCACCCCCCTCCCCTCTAGAACCCTCAGTTTGTTTTTCAGAGTCCTCTACCTCTGCTCCTCCCCCTGTGCTCTCTCTCTCTCTAGCTCTAAAATAAATAAATAAATAAATAAATAAATAAATAAATAAATAAAATCTTTAAACATAAGCTGCTACTGATAAACAGTTCGATTCAAGGAGGTAGTGAGCTCCCCATCACTCAAGGTGCTTACATGAAGACCCAGCTCCCTATTGGAGAGGAAAAGCACAAATAAAAGCATCAGGGATGGGCTCGCATTGCACTGAAAAACGTCTTCATTTTTGGCGTTACCTTTGATGAAAATTACTCACATGGGCCCAAAGCCTCCTCCAGTCTGGGCATGGCCTAGGAGGCTCAGCCGCTGCAGAACATCTTATGCACAATGCCTGGCAGAGAGCGCCACACGGCTATGCTCTGAAGGAATAACTCCATGGGGGCGAGGGTACTGGTCTTGTAAGGAAGGCCAGCCTTTTAAGGAGGTGACATGCCCTGACCTATGTTTACAAGGGTCAGTCTGGCAGCATCGTGGGGCAAGGGTGGGGAGGAGACGTAGAGGTGAAAGATCGTCCAAGTCCAGGGGAGACTTCCTTCCCACATCCTGTCCATTAGCAAACCCTGTCAGCCATGACCTCAGAATTATCCAGATTCTGGCCCCATCTCACCATCCCCCCTGCCATGGGCCCAGCCCGGGGCCGCCATGGCCCATCCTGCTGCAGCTCAGGGGCCTCCCAGCTGGTCTCCCTGGGGCTGCCCTACCCTTCCCTACCTTCAGTTTGCATGCAGCAATCAAAAAGCCCTTTTGTAAACCCACGGTCAACTCCCTCCTCTGTTCAAAACCCTCCCAAAACTTCCCATCTCACTTGAAATCAAACTCCGAGTCCTCTAAAGGGACCGCCCCCACCTCTCTTTCCTTTTTTGCCCCAAGCCTGTTCCCTCCCCTGACTCCCTCCGCACCAGCCACACTGGCCTCTTGCCTCAGGACCTTTGCAGCTGCTGTTCCCTCTGCCTGGAACACTCTTCCTCCAGTTTTCCTGATGGCTGCCTTCCTCCCCGCCTCCAAGAAGGTGGCCCCAATGTCACCTTCTTGTTGAGCCATTCCCTGACCCTGCTATGCAAATCCAAACCACCGCAAACCCTATCCCCATTCCTCACTTTCTTTTTCTCCATAGCAAGGGCCATCACCAAACGCATGACATATCTTTTTTGTTACTGTACTCTTCCTTCACTCCAAGGGGGCAGGGCATTATATTTGTTTTGCCTGTTTTATTTCTATTTCGCCAGCTGCTGGATCAGGTCCCCACACATAGTAAGTGCTAATGAAATCTTCGCTGAGTGAATCTCAGGGAATCCTCACAACACCTTTTAAGGCAGGTGCCAGTCCCCAGGAGAGAGCAGAGAGCACAGGACTGTAACATGTGGCAGAGATAATGTCTCAGAACCTGTCAATGTGCTGGAAGGCACAAGGCAGGAGGAAGGAGATGGGGAGGCTCTTGGAGTTCCAGGTGTGGCTGGGAGGGTAGTGTCCCTGGGGCTGAGATTCTTGGCCCCTTTCGGAGGGCCCGGCTAACCGTGTAGCTTGCACAGCTCATCAACACTGCAGCCTCCCGGGAAAGACCTAGCTCCTCAGTGAAGGTTCCTGAAGAAACTCCTCATCCATCTATCTCCACCACCCTATAGTGGAAGTTTCTAGTCCAGTCCTCTCCTGAGGGACAATTTTGGGAGCAGGAAATGTAAATAAGAAGTGGGGGGTAGGTTGGGCCCAAGGGACACAGAGGTGATAACTGGGAGCACTGAGCTGGGAGTCAAGGGAACCCGTTCCAGTCCCATGTCTGGTCCACTTGGCTGTGTTATCCAGGCAAGTTGCTGGCCCTCTCTGGGCCTCAGCAATGTAAACACAAGGAGTTACCATGAGCCCCAAGGGAGGATTTTTTTCATTCATATTTAACTGGAGCTTAAACATGTCAAGACTTAAAACCTGTAATCAAGAAACCAAAAGTCCTTACCTCTCTGGGGTCTCCAAACAAATCAAGAGTGAAAAATTTCTGTGAAGACAAAGGCAGAGAGTGTGTGTGAGAAGGCTTCCAGGGACAAAAGCTAATCTTTGTGAGCGGTGTGCCAAGGGTATCAGGTTCTCCCTCCCGGTGCCACCCTGGCTCCCCTGGGCAGGGGCAGAGGTGTAGGTGTGGGATGGGGGTGTGGAGTGCTGGAGAAGCCGGCTCTCTGCTGTTCCTGCCTGCCTTGCCCTCCATCCATTTCCCCTTCTTGTTCCCTTAGACAACACTATCCCAGTCATCCTTTGGGGGACCTCCCTTTTCCCCATTTTCACTCCACAGATCCAGGCATCTATATGTAACCTGGGGTGCCCCATCTCCCTGACCACAGAGATTAGTTCAGGTATGGGCACATAACCATGTCAATCCAATAGACTTTACCCCAAAACTTTTGTTGGAATTATTGTGAACCGTGTCTAAACAGATAAGATGTAAGTCTAGATGCTCTCGCTGACTTTAACCTCCCCAGGGAACAAAGTTGCCTGAGAGTGAAGCCAGCACTGAGAGAAGAAAAAAAGGCTGAGGGATAGAGCAGATATATTCTTAATAATACCATATGTGCATCTGGATCCAGCCAGGCCTGAAACCAGTTCGTCACCTTAAGATTTTGTTACAACATAGTTCTTCTTCCATTCAAGACACTTTGAGATGAGTTTCCTCATCCTGCATCAGAAAGTCCTGATTTATACAAGCTCACTGAAATTCACCCCACCTTGTGCTTCTCTTTGTTATATATTTGCTAAGATTGCACTGATTGTAATATTACACTGTAGCTAATAAGTCTGACCAGTATGCAGCGAGTGACCAGTCAGGCACTCCTTATTATGGGTTGTGGCCCTACCAGTCAGAGGTGTGTGTGTCTGTGTGCCTGTGTGTGTGTGTGTGTGTGTGTTTTGGGGAGAGTGGATAATCATGGAAAGACTCTACAGGATCTCAGAAAATCTCACAAGGATAACATAGGCCCTTAAGTCCTCTGGGTTTCCTCAAAACCACCAACTCTTCTCTTATAAGCTGGGTCCTCTTAAGCCAATGGAGAACTACTGAAATAAACCTGCCTCTTTCCAGGAATCAGAAGTGGTTGTGTTTTCATTCTCTGAATGCACTGATCACCTTATTTGAGGCTGAGAAACCAAGATCCAAGCCCCAAGGTCATATTGGAATCAAACCAGGAAACAGAGCAGTCTAGTGTCAGAGCCCTGGCCCTGGGGTCCAGGAGTCTCCTCAGGAGCCGAGGGCCCGGACAGAGAGTCCAGGGGCTCAGGCTATGCCCGAGCTCACATTCACACCCTTCCCCCACAGAAGGAATAGTTCCCATTGGGCCTTCCTGCTGTATTCTCTGGGTGTCCTTGTGATGAAACACTGTCATAGCCATCCATCAGTCCTCAAATGTCACCTCCTCTGTGATGCATCCCTGCTATTACGAGCATTTCCTCTCTCTATACTCCCACCATCCTTAACCTACGAAGTATATGAGTGTGTTTCTCCTTGGATAGTTCCTTGTCAGCACACTATATCTGATTAATGTCTGCATCACCCCCCCCCCCAGTTATCCTTTCCATACACCTAGGATGGATGGATGGAGGGATGGATAATGGATGGAGGGATGGATGGATGGATGGATAGATGGATGGATGGATGGATGGATGGATGGATGGATGGATGGATGGATGGATGGATGGATAGATGGATGGATGGATGGATGGATGGATGGATGGATGGATGGATGGATGGCTAGATGGATGGATGGATGGATGGATGGCTAGATGATGGATGGAGTTGGTCACTATATGGAGTGTGGATGAACTGCATGGATAGGTAGATAGATGAATAATAACTAGCTGACTAGGTGTTAGATGGATCACTGATTCTGGATTGTTGAATGTTGGGGTGAAGATATATGGTGGTTGGATGACACACGGATGATGGAAATGAATGAAAGTTATGGATGGATGGATATTAAACTGATGAAAGAATACTGACAGACTGGCAGATGAATAGATGGAAAATAAGATGATGAATGGATTGATGGATGGTTGAATGGATGGGTGGGTGGATGTATGGTTATTCTAGAACCACAACTGAGGCAGAGTCTCAGGCCACCACTGGGTTATAATTGAGGTAGTTTCTAAATTAAGCAAGATACAGTGTGACAACCTTCCTTAAAATCTTTGTTCTTAATATCCCATCCTCAAAATTCAGAACAGTAGTTACCTCTGGGAATATGTAATGCTTAATTTATTTAAAATACATTTGGAAACAAGAATGGGAAAACAGTGAGTTTGGGTTGAGGTGAGAGATTATCAGACAATTTGTTCATTATGTTGTTTTTCAACTTTGCAAATGTTTGAGATACTTCATAATAAAAAAGAAAAAAAGAAATTCCCATTCAGATCCAGAGGCTGACACTGTTCCCCGGGGGCCAGGAACACTGTCCCAGGCAGTTTTCTGGGGCAGGGGCAAGGGGACCGCTGAAATAATGAAGCTTGGGGCCAAGTGCACAGGGTGGGGGGCTTGTGCGGTCACGAGAATGGATATGCCTACCATCTTCAGCGACGTCTCCAAGAGCTCATCCTCCGTCTTCTGGCGCAGGCAGTGAACAAGGACAGCTGAGGAGGTGGTTTTACACCCAGCAAAGACACCAATTTGCTGCAGAGATCACAAGCAACTGCAGAACTCAAGAGCCATGTCCCTTCCCTCGATCAATAAAGAGGTGTTCTACCCCAACCTTCATTTCTAAAGGCAGCAGAGGGGAGCAGAACATACTCTAGGCCAGCAGGTGAGGGTCCTGGGTCCCAGTCATGCCAATTAAATAAGCTCTGTCTCTGTTACCTTACCTCTGTTCACATGGGCAAAATGATCTGAGAGCTGAGTGTCGAAAGGGAGGGAGCACAGAGTGGGGCTTAAGAGCACAGAATCCAGACTCACACTGCCTGGTTTCAAGTTTCTTTTTAGGAAGCGTTTTGTGATAACCTCAACCTAGTGTGTAGGGTTAAGTGTTCCTTTTGGATTCCATTATGACATCAGATACCTCTGCTTTATTGCTCTTATCAGGTGAGATTTTAGAATCTGTGTGATTATAAAATCATTAATTTGTCTCCTCTAATAGAACGCAAACTTCACGAGGCTACTAGATGTCTGGCTATATCAAAATTATGTGATGAATAAATGAATGAATGCATGAATGAATGAATGAATGAATTCCCAGGAACCCACCCCAGCCATGAGGCACTTAAGGGGGGGCCACTCCAGGCCCACATGCTGCAAGTGGGTTGACCAGAACTCAGACCCTGAGAGAGACCAGACATGGTGACAGTCCACTGCCCACCATGTGACCTGGCACTCCACCTTGGCACATTTTGGAAAGAGTGCTCAGGGGACAGCGCACTGCGTTGGCAGTCCAGGGTCACCTGTTCAAGTCCCAGTTCTGCCCCAATTGCTCCTTGACCTTGGCAAGCTGCTTCCACTGTCTGCCCCAGTTTGTTCAGCGGTCAAATTGGGAGGCTGGCTGAGGTGTCTCCTTGCCCTACACTCAACTGTTCTCACTTTGGTGATTCCTTGACGATGCCCGCTGGATCCCATGGCAAGAAAGGCCCCTGAAGATTCCAGGAAAGCAGAGCCAAGGGTGTGGCAGTGGTCCAGTGTGAGACCTACCTGAGCTGTGTCCTTCATGTCTTTCTTAACCAGGAGAGCTGTGAGGGCCACACCGCTCTCAGAGATGGCCCGGTGGAAGAGGTTTTTGGCCAGGGGAGACAGCACCTGGCAGGGGAGTGGACAGGAAGAGAGTTTATGCTCATGGGGAGGGGTCTTCAAGAGCCACCTCATCCTTAGCTCTGGCCTGGCCTATTTCCCTGGAGACTCGGGCACCCAGGGAACGTGGGAGGTCCTCGCCTGGCCTGGCCCTGTTCCCAGGCTGACGCTGGGGCCCGGCTTCTCCAAGAGAAGCTCAGCTGGAGGGAGCCAGCAGCACAGAGCGAGGGAAGGACAGGAAGAATGGCACATGCACTGATTGTTAACAATCAGAAGTATCTAAAAACAGCGTGGCAACTACTAGCCATACTTTAAAGACATAGTTCTGTATCCCCATTTCCACTACTCAGGATTTATCCTAAGAAGAGTGACCATGGAGGTGCGCAATGATTTCCAAGAATGCTCATAACATTTATAATATAATTGGAAATAACCCAAGGTTCCAGTATTATGAGATTGAGGGAATAAATGATTTTTTGTTTTTACTGTGGAATACTGTGCAGATCTATACCATGGAATCCCATGGAATCTAAAACAAAATGATATTAATGGAAGAGTAATGTTTAGGGAAATGTTTCTGTTGTAGGATATGCTAAGGAAGGTTTTAAAAAAAAATCTTAAGACAGGTGGGGCGCCTGGGTGGCTCAGTCAGTTAAGCGTCTGCCTTCGGCTCAGGTCATGATCCCAGGGTCCTGGGATCAAGCCCCGCATCGGGCTCCCTGCTCAGCGGGGAGTCTGCTTCTCCCTCTGCTCCTCACCCCGCTCTCATGCTCTCTCTCACTCTCTCTCTCAAATAAACAAAATCTTAAAAAAATAAAGTCTTAAGACAGATAGACAGATGACAGATGGATAGATAGAGAGACAGGAGTGAGTCATGGGGAAAACACTAGAAAAATAAGTCTCAAACTGTCCATGGTGAGCTTCCCTGGGTAATGGGACTATGGAGGACTCTTTTCTTCTTTGGGCTTATCTGTACTTTTCCTTTTTCTCCACTTGATTAGATATAAAAACATTTCCCTCTGAGTATTGGACAAGGAAACCAATACATATATTGTTAAAAATACAGTAATAGCACCAACCCTCTGCTCAACAGTGGGGGGTTGGAGGGTGCTTTACGGCTCCCAGGACTTCCTCATCTGGTTTCCATCCCTGCTGCCTTCAGTGGCTCCCCCAGCCCCACTCCCCAAACCAGGCTCCCAGGAGCCCCAGGTGCCCACACCACTGCCCCATGCCTCCCCGTCCCTCCCTGCCCCCCCCCCCCAGCCCAGCTCCACGTCTCAGTCCCAGAGGCGGCTGTCCTCACGGGAGGCCCTTGACCTGTTCTTGGTGCTGGTGTCTCTTGACCTGCAGACCTGGCTTCCAGCTGAGCAATGACACTTTGTCCAACTCTTACGCATAATCTATACCCACTCCTACTTGCCAGGAGAAGTGAAGCAAGTCCTACTGTTAAAACGAGCAGGAAAGAGAGAGAGAGAGAGAGCTCAACCACATTAGAGGAGGAGGAGTATCCTGCTGTAGCTGTGGCCAGAGATTCTCAAGGCCCTAGGATGCTAGCCTAGGCTCTGAGCCTCCTGGGGGCCAAGGAGAGTTCCGCCATTAGCTCTCCACCAACTGATGCTGTGCAGAGTAGGGTCAGCACTGAATCCAGGTCTTGTAAGTAAAGCTGCCAGTTGGTCCAAAGGCACCAAGGGGTCCCATCAGCAGCCATATCAGGGCCAGGAACACTTACAAGAACAGAGACGCTTTCACCTCCCGCTGACTCTCCAAAGATGGTTACAGAACCTGGATTCCCTCCAAAGTTGGCAATGTTCTCCTGGACCCAGCGAAGTGCAGCCAACTGGTCCAAGTGACCCCAGTTTCCACGGCTGTGTTCGTCCCCTGTGCTGTAAGAATGGGGCAGGGGTGGGAGCACAGACTACATGGCAGGGTTCTCAGGACCATAGATGGGGCTGGGGGCTCTCAGTGAGCCTTCTAGAAAGAGACCAGCCTTCCACAGCATTGACACAAGGGTCTTCTGTCTTCCATTCCTGTAGCATTGTTCTGTTCTGTGCTACATTTACTCAACTGGCATCTATTTACTGAACATCTACTTTGCGCAGAGCACTGTTCTAAGAGCTAGGAGCACTTTGTGCAAAACACTGTTCTAAAAGCTAGGAGCACATTTGAGAACAAAACAGTCCAAATCTCTGACTATACAGAGCTCACACTACAGATCACAAACAAACAGATAAATACAGAAAATAATGTCAGGTAGTGAAAGTACCTCTAGGAAAAGTAAAATGGGGTAAGGGAAAAGACAGGGGTGGAGCAGTGGGGTCCTATTTCAGATCACATGACCAAGAAAGGCCTCTTTGAGGTGGTAGCATTTGAATAGAGACCCGAAAGAATGAGTACATGAGCCTTGCATATATCCGAAGAAGGGAATTCCAGGCTCAAGAAACAGCCTGTTCAAAGGTCCTGGGGCCTAGTGGACAAAAGTTGAGTGTAGTACATGCAGCTAAAAGACTCTGTGGGCCTTGGTAAGAACTTTGATTGTCATTGTTAGTAACATGGGAAGCCATTTCAGGGCCAATGACAAAATTCCATTTATGTCTTAAATGGTCACTGTGGCTACTGTGTGGATGAGACACAGCATCAAAGTAGCAGATTATAAAAGTAGGTGGTTATTACAATCATCTGGGAGAGAGACATGGAGGGCTTTGATTAGGGGGCATAAGGGAGGAGGTGAGAAGCGGTTGGGTTCTGAATATATTTTAAAGGTGGAACCAAGAGGATTTGCTGACTCTGATGTGAAGAGGTGAGAAAAAGAGGTCAAGGCTGACCACAAGTCTATCCGGAGCAGCTGGGGGTAGGGGGTGCTGCCAGCAGCCGACAGGAGGCGCTGTGGGCAAAGTAAGAAAGTCCAGTGGGAGTCGAGGGTTGAGTCTGTCCCCCAGGAGGGTGCAGTCCCCTTCAGACGTCCAGTGGAGGCGGCAACAGGTGCAAGGTCGTAGTTAATGAGGTACATCTGGGCTTCAAAGGAGAAGCAGGGGCTGAAATAGGGAGCTTTGAATGTGGCTCCTGAGGTCACCTGGGAACCAGTGAAGATGGAGAGAGAGATGCACACAGAGGCCAGAGGATCACATGGGAGGAATTGTGTGTGGCTACTCCCAAGGTTGGCCCAAAAGCTGTTGGGTCACTGGGCAGAGAACAGAGTGGGAGGAGGAGCCTCGGGAAGCCTCATGTAGCAGCTTGACCATAATGGGGAGCAGAGAGACGGGCCACAGGTGGGAGAGAAGAGGGGTCTCCATGAAGGCGATACATCCCGGGACAGGACACGCCTGGGATAATCCTCCTCCTCCAGCCCCGGGGGTCTGTCCTGTGAGAAGTCCACCCTCCCCCAGTCCACCAGCAGCCATCCCAGGATCGGAGGTGCTGTGGCTGGCAAATTCCGAAAAGGCTCACAGTAACTGTGTCCTGAGGGAGCACTGGTTCCTGCCCCATGGACATGTACTGCAAAAGATGCTTTGCCTTCACTCGTGTGTGTGCCAAATTCCCCAAAGGAAATGGGATGAGTGGGTCTGACACGCCTCCCAGGAGGGCTGTCGGCTGGGGTCGGATGCTCTGACAATCTTCAGCTCCAGACACCCCGTTCCTTCACCCATAAGAATGCACTGAGCTCCTGCCATGAGTAAGCTCCTTCTTTCCTTTCCTGCCAGGTCAGATGCGTAAGCCTCTAAGTGCTGTGCTGTATGCTGTCTTGACAGAGGTGCACAAAGTGCTGGGATGGCACAGGTGAAAAAGAGAGGGGCATTTCAGAGGAGGTGACATTTGGGTTGGGCCTTGCAGAATGAATAGAAGTTCGTCAGGTAGAACGGGCATTCCAGGTAGAGGGAAGAGCACCTACAAAAGCTCAGAAGCAAGTGGCCCAGTGTAGCTGGGAATGGAGAAGGTAAGTTGAGCCCTGTGATGAAGGGCCTTGGGTGCTTTCCTAGGGAGCCTGGCAAAGATCCCTTTGAGCGCTGACCTGGCCAGAGCTGAATACCTAGCACCCTCTCTCTGGGAGTGGGCGGGTGGGGCAATGTGCAGTGAGGACTGTGCAGAATCTTACCTGAAGAATCCCCAGATGCCCAGGCGGTACTGAATGGCCACCACCACCACGTTTTCATGGGCAGAGAGGGCCAGCCCATCATAGGTTGACGCTCCGCCCACCACCAGACCCCCTCCGTGGATCCACACCATCACCTGGACAGGAAGGAAGCAACCGTACCGGTTAGAGGAAGCTGCGCTGGGCAGGACCTCAAGAGGTTGTCTGGTTTGGTCACCAACCCCTTGGCCATTACCGGAAGTCCACCAGCAAAGTTGGAGCAGGCAGCCGCTCTTCTCCCTGCTCCTCCCACATGGGGCCCAGGCCACCACCCCAGCCAGGACACCCTGGTTGCCCCCGCCTGTGTCCCCAGCCCCAGTGCCAATGAACTTCACAACTTCATCATGGGAACAGTCACGGCTAAGGGTGTCGTCTCCCCAACACTCCTCCCATCGGCCCTCCTGCAGCCCGGCAAACTCTGCCCGCCACAGCCCTGTGCTTCGGCTTCATCTTAGTTACGTCTTGTGCTATGACTTAAACTGCGCACATGCCCGAGTGACCGTCTCGAGAAGCACACGTGCCACTGTTGGGGTCTCTTCTGAATATCCCGTCCTTTCTGCCTCCTCCGCATCCCCAAGTCCCACCCATCCTCCAAAGCCTAGCCTAAAAGCCACCTCCTCAAGTAAGTCTTCAATCATCTCACTAATAGGGATCTGAGGACCTACTCTATGCCAGAGACGGCGGTAAGAATTGAGGATGAGGGTGGATATAGGAATTCATCACGCTTGGCTCTGGCATTGTAAGAGCTCACGTAGCCAGGAAGTAAGAGTGGCTAAAATAATTACGTTGTAATCATTTTATTCATAAAAAAAAAGAATTTGTAACACAAACTGTGTGCCAAGTACCATTTCATGTCATAGGGACTAATACTGTCCCATTATTAGACAAGAAACCTGCCTGAGCTCGCACAGCTATTAAGCCGCAGAAGCAGGACTTGAACCCACTCGGTCTGGCTCTGGAGACCACCTGTTGAGCCACCCAGCCCGCTGCAGCCACTGGCCAGGGTGCAGTGGGCCTGGTGTTAGGAGAGGAGTAAGATCTTCCTTCGGACTCTAACTAATGCTTCAGGAAGACTTGCCTTGTGCACTCGCCAGCCACTTAGACAAAGCCTGATACGCACCATTGGATGCTCACATGTGATTAGCCTGTTCTAAGGAAACAGAGCCAGGTCTCTCTGCTAGTAAAGGGCAGAACCGGGATGTAAGCCCAGACTCTGTAGTTCAGAGCCTGTGTCCATAAATAGAGGTTCTCCCCTTGTTCCTCCTCCACCTCTGATCCTTGCCTGTCTGGGTGGAGGGACGGAATTAGCAGTCATCTGAGGGAAGGCTGAGCCAAGGGCTGGTCAGCAGGGATTCGCTGAAGAAGCATCCCAGATGGTAAGACCCTCCAAAGCAATGGTTGTCTGGTGATGGGGTTTTTTTTTTTGGTCCCCCCTTTGTTCTGACCCCCAATTGCAGCTATGCATGTAGGAGCACTGAGTACATAACAGAAGAATGTGTGAATGGAGGACTGAGTGAAACTTGGTCCCCTCTCACTGAGCCAAGCACGGGCAGTGCTAGCTTCTGCTCACAAGTTCACAGATGCCCTCCCCCACTCCTGGGCATCCTGCCAGGAGATGGCTGGGTGCGAACATCCCCACACCTCTCCACCCCGGGGATCACCTCCTTTTCCAGGAGATCTCCTCCAAGCCCCAGCCTGAGTCTGGAAATTGCTCCATCTCTGGGGCCTCCTTTATTCTAGAAATGCTGACTCATCGGGTCATCAGCCGTGCCAAAGACTTAATTAAGGAAGGAAATAAGCTACAATAAAATCCCAGATATTTGGCCAGAGGCAAAAGAATGCACTTCCTGGATTGCCCCAGGCTCTGCCCCTAACACCTCTCAGGAGACCCTGGAAGTTGTTAGAGGAGCATCTTACTGTGCTGAGGAAAGGCCTCCCACAGGCTCGCTTCCTAGTCTGTGTCAAAGAGCTTTGGTCTGAAATTCAGAAGGCCTCTGCTCTGGTCCTGCCAATCCCACCGTGTGATCTCACCTCCGCCTTTCCGGGCCCCAGTCTTTCTACCTGTAAAGGAAGGACTGGCTTATCTCTAAGAGTAATCATTTTGGTCCTTTTATTATCAAGAAACAATTTGGGGGGGCGCCTGGGTGGCTCAGTCGTTAAGCGCCTGCCTTCGGCTCAGGTCATGATCCCAGGGTCCTGGGATCGAGCCCCGCATCGGGCTCCCAGCTCCGCGGGAAGCCTGCTTCTCCCTCTCCCACTCCCCCTGCTTGTGTTCCCTCTATCGCTGTGTCTCTCTCTGTCAAATAAATAAAATCTTTAAAAAAAAAAAAAAGAAACAATTTGGAAAAATTACAATGTGCATGACAGATGCACAGCAAATTCCCCCAGAGGTCTGTCACCAGGGGAAACTGAGGTCTGGCTGTGGTGGGAAAAGGAAGCCCTGGGGTCTCTGAAACAACCCCCACCCAAGCTGCCTTCACCCTCTTCTAGTCTACACCAGAAGACCTGCAGTGCTGGAACCTTCTACTTACCGGCAGCCTGCTCTTCTTTGTCAAGTCAGCGGGAGTGTAAATATTTAGGTAAAGGCAGTCCTCAGAAAACTTGAAAGCAATGTTCTCCTTTCTGTTGGTAAAGAGCTCTGAGAGCAACTGCCCTGCCATCACGTTCTGGGAGCACCTGGGGGCGGGGGGGGCAAGGAAGAAGAAGTTTGAGCTTCACTCAGAGCTGAGCAAGATGTCTCCTGTGGTCAGCTGGGCTTGGACTGGCAGGTTGAGGCTGGTCAATAGAGCTGTTCTTACCAGGCTGGAGACATTGGGATAGTTAGGAGGCTCTTTGGGTGTGTGGCTGGGGTTTGAGGGGGGACGCTGAGGCTAAGGTCTCCCATGACCGTGTCTAGATAGTACGAAGACTTGGTACCTGTCCCCTTCCCAGAGCCTTTGAGATGCCCTGGGTCAAGGAGAGGAGGCTGCCCATATGCTGACTGCCCGGGAGAGGACCATTTCCTGCATGCCCTGGATGCATCCCAGCTCTCTGTTCCAGGTAAACACGTCCTCCACTAGGTAAACATGTTCTAGTCCATGGCAGACTTCCATAATCCCTGAGAAGTCACTCAAATGGCAGACATTTAGGCCTTACAACAGGCCAGGGATGAAATATTTGTGGAGCAGTATCAGGAGAACTGTGTTCTAGTCCCGCCACACTCGTTAACTTTCTGGGTGACCTTGGGTGAATTCCTTGCTTGCTTTGGCTTAAATCTGCCAGGTCTATGTGAGGGAAGTGATTTTTATAAGGGTCTTGCAGCCCTGACGTGCTAAGAATCTACCCATCCCAGGCAAGCACTATTGGTTTCCCTAATAGCAGATCTTAAAGACCCAACACAGATTAAAACTGGTAAGATTTATGGACCTCCCAGCATGCCAGGCATTAAGTACTCCTTATATACTAACTCACTTAATCCCCCCTTGGCAAGCTCCCTAACATAGAGTCTATAATTATCCCCATTTTACAGTTGAGAACACTGAGGCCCCGAGAGGTTAGAGAACCTACCCAAGGTCACACAGCCAGAAAGATCTATACTATATAGTGCATGATATTTCTAAGGACATTATAAGGAACATTTCTGGATCTCAAGGTCCCAGGATGCAGGTATCATCACTCCCAGTTTGTAAATGAGGTCACCGAGTCACTCTGCTGCCAACTGGCACAATCAGAACCCCCAGTAATGACTTCTTTCATTACTAAGGGAAGTTTCCATCCTAAGGGAAGTTTCCCCTGATCACAAGAGCAAGGAGCCTAACAATCATAAAAGAAGAAAATCAAATGTCAAAAAAGGGAAAAAGAGTTCAAGGTCACTGGTGTTCAAATAAATGCGGAATAAATAGCAAAATTACATATAATTACAATGATAATAATAATTATGTTGTTTTGCCTATCCAATAGCCAGAAAGCATTTTTTTTAATAACCCCAAGCATTGCCAAAGATCTGGTGAGGGGAGGTTTTCATATATCAATGGAAGGAGTGTTGCTGGAACATTTCTGGACGGAAATGAAAACAGAAGGTGCATACTCATGACATTTCTTCAAACTTACCCCAAAATAGTCATGGGCATGCATAAAGATTTAGCCACGGGATATTCATCAGAGTGCTATTTGTACTATCAAAAACATCAAGAACTTAATGACCCCAAACAAGAGATGGGGTAAAAAAATTATGATCCAAGACTCAATGTAATACAGCTATTACAAGTCCAGCCATGATATTTAATGACATAGAAGAATGTTCCTGGTATATATATTTTTAAAGATTTTATTTATTTATTTGACAGAGAGAGACAGCGAGAGAGGGAACACAAGCAGGGGGAGTGGGAGAGGAGAAGCAGGCTTCCCGCTGAGCAGGGAGCCCGATGCGGGGCTCCATCCCAGAACCCTGGGATCATGACCTGAGCCGAAGGCAGACGCTTAACGACTGAGCCACCCAGGCGCCCCCTGCCCCGCCCCGCCCCGGTATATTTATAAATGAGCAAAGCAGGCATCCAAACTATCTGTATCGTGTGATATGATATTGTGATTTATAATACATATATATCAGCCTCCATCCCATTTCAGCCACAGGCGCCCTAAAACCCTTGGAATCTCCTCTGTGAAGGAAACAATAAAGATATCATTATTATGTAACTAATGTGACTTTTGATCACACTTAAGGCTAGGGGCTGGTTGCCACATGAACCACCCAGTGAACTTTCAGTTCTGCCTCCCTGACCTCTGGGGAGCAGGGTAGGGCTGGGAGTTGAATGGTGGCCAATGCCACTGGTTTCATCAATCATGGCTACATAACAAATCCTCCTTAAAAAAACACAGGACAGGATTCAGAGAGTTTCCAAGTTGGCGAACCAGAAAGCTTTCACGGCCACTGTGCTGGATCCCCAACTCCAGAAGGACAAAAGCTCCTTTATTCAGGACCTGACCCCATGGATCTGGCTATTGATTCATATCCCCTAATAACCTTTGCAATGAACTGGTAATGTAGTGAATAAACCAGTTTCCTGAGTTCTATGACCACTCGATCAAATTAATGGAACCCAAGGAGGGAGTCAGAGGAACTTTTGATTTATGGCCAAGGTCACAAGCATGGGTAGCAACTTGGACTTGTAATTGGCATCGGAAGCAGAGAGCAGTCTTGTGGGGCCAAGTCCTTAACCTGTGGGATCTGACATTATCTCCAGGCAGAGCAGTGTAAGAATTAGTTGAATTGTAGGACATGCAGCTGCTGTCAGAGATTTGTTTCTTGGTGTGTGTGTGAGGGGGAGGACCCACACATTGAAACTGCAGTCTTATGGATTCTATTTTTAAGGGAGAAAATATGCAACAGATAAAAGATTAGAGAAACTGAATCTAAAATATGAATAGCAGTTCTCTCTCGGTGGAGGAATTGTATGTGATTTTCATTTTCTTACCTTTACTTACTTGTACTTCCTCCCTCTTCTGTAATAAGTATCTATTACATTGGCAATCAGGAGTAAAAAGAGCAAATACTATTTTTTAAAACAAAAGGAAGGAAGGAAGGAAAGAAGGAAGGAAGGCAGGAAGGAAAGGAGGGAGGAAGGAAGGGAGGGAGGGAGGAGGAAGAAGAGAAGAAGGGAAAGCAGCAGGGGGCAGGACCCTGGACATTTCCAGAATGCCTTGCTGAGGGTGAATAAGGTCATAATGGATACATGTAGGCATCTGAGGTGCCTGGGGGAGGCAGCTGTTGGCTTCTTTGCCCAGCTTGATCAGGGTGATAGGACACACCAGCCACATGAGAACTGAGAAATTTCCGGGTCAACTCCCCAAAGCACCTCCCACCTACACACCTCCTGGTCTACCCCGGCTCCCCAACTATGGCAAAGTTCAAGAAAGGAGAATTGTTACTTTTGATCTCCCTCACGTGCTCAACTTCTAATCTTCTCCCAAGGCACTTACCATAGTCTAACGTATTGCATAATTTATTCATTGATTTGCTATTTTTTGTTTGTCATCCATCTCTCCCTGCTAGAATGCAAGCTCCGTGAAGGCAGGGATACTTTTCTGTACATTCACAGATCCTAAGAAACCTAGAACGTGTTCAGTTAATGTTTGTTGAATAAAGAGCTGTGAGTTCTGGAATGTTTTTTAAAGATTTACAACGGCTTGGAGATTTCGGAACAAAGCCACTCAGCACGTTGCCTTGGCTCCTTACTGCATCACTTTGAGGCCAACATGCCCACTGAGAGTTGCCAACTTACATGGGAGGGTAGGAGGTGGTATTCTTCACGAAGTTCCATGGCTCTGTAGGCTGTGGAGGAGCAAACCTCAGGGGTCCAAGAGGAGGCCTGGCAAAAGGGACTCCCAGAAAGACGGCCACAGGCTGTGCAGATCCTTCTAAGCTGATGTACTTGCCCAGGACTTTGCCTTTCACAGTGTCCACCACAGGTGGCGAGGACGGGTGCCCTCCTGGACGTCCAGAGGAAAGAAGACATATCAGCAGCGAAAGGTCTGACCTGGACTCATGGTGAGTCTTCCACCTTGAGCAGGTGACCTTGAATGAGTCACCTAAACCCTCGAGGCCTGGGTTTCTCCTAGTAAAGAGAGGAGGTTAACTGTCATTTTTTACACGGGTCTATCTAGAGGAGCAAATTGGAATTGGAGGAATAATAGCATCAAGTAAAAAAGAAATGCAAGAATGAGAGCTGCTGAGGGGAACAAGCTGTTTGGTTGCCACTCCTAGGAGCCTCCGGCAACAATTAGCCATTAGGCCCCAGGCACTGAGCTGCATCCTGGCACGCAGCATGAACAAGAGAGGCCATCCCTCCTCTGGGAATCCCTGAACAGTGGAGGGGGCATGAGCCACCAACACACTTGACCCTACTCGGTGGGAAGGAAGGGGCTGGTGTCCTGAGAGAGGTGCCAGTGAGGTCCCCACAGGGGCTGGAAGAGGCAGGGAGGGAGGGGGGAGCGAACAGCAGGAGATAGAAGAGGGGGGATACAGGTGTAAGGCAGAGCAGAGGCTAGGCTTTGAGAGCAAAATGCAAAGGCTGGCCTGAGGAAGAAGGAAGGGTCCATGTGAGCCGGAGGGAGTCAATGGGGAGCAGACAGCAGCCTGTATTGTGAGAGAGGTTCAGGCCTGGGGGGCCTCAGTGCCAGGCTAAGGTTTGGGGCTTTATTTAGTGGGTACATGAGGAGCAGTGAACACTCGTAGAGTATGCAAGAGCGACACGCTTCATCTCGCAGCGGATTCTTCTGGTGGCCCTGAGCAAGGCTGTCCAGAGGGGGAGAGAGACTAGGGGTCCGATTCCTACCTGTTCCGTCCTTGTGGGGCAGGAGGTTCCTCCCCACCGAGCTTCCCCTGTCTCCTTGCCCCTTCCACCCCAGTCCTGGTTCCACCTGCTGTGGACCTGCCTGAGCTTGCGTGTGCAAGTGGGCACTCAGGACTCTCGACCACAGCCCTCCTCCAAGTCTTGCCTTGTCCTGCCTCAGCAGCCTCTGTGTGTATGTTTCCTTATCTGAAATGCTTTCTCGCCTGGCATCCTTCCAATTGCTCCCTTGTAGACATAGACAAAAGGTCAACCTCTCCCTCCAAGTATGTGGCCAGAACAAGAAAGGGCAATCCAGATTTGGTCTTAGAGGAGAATATCCAGTGGTAACTCGCAACAAGATGAAGTGGACAGAAGCCCAATGGGCAAGGGTGAGCAAAGGTGTGGATGGGGTGAGAAGCATAACAGTTATGGTAACATGAGCAGTCAGCACTTGTCATATTACATAAGTACCCAGGTAATGTTTATTCTGTATTACATAAGTACACATGTAAGTTTTATATGCTGAGTACTTACTATGTGCCAGATGTGCATTCTGGTTCACTTAAATTCGTCTTCACTAGATGCCCATTTTACAGATGAGGAAGCTGAGGAAATGGAGGCAGCCAGCATGGACTTTCTAAAGTGGGAAATGGGATGGCCTTGCCAGGGGGTAACCGGCAGTAAGGGAATAATCCCCTCCTCCTTCGGTTCTTACTCTGCCCTCACGTTCAGTCCCAGGTTTCCGACAGTGTCACCATCAGAATGAAGGTGAAGTGCAGATGGGGCCTGGGCCCCCACGGTTCTGAGGGTCTCAGCCCTGGCTCTCCATTCATGAGTCATAGACAGATTCCAGAGCACGATTTTCCAGTGGACCTTGGGCAAGTCCGTTTCCCTCTCTGAGTCCGTCTGCCTGCCTATAAACTGGCACAGATGCATTCTGGGGTCCCGTGCTACACTCCTGTAGTAATCATGTGCTTTATTTTGTGTATGCTGATGCTTGACCTCTGGGGCCTTGCTGACCCTGGAGGGACTGCCCCTCTCAGAGTTAGCCAGTTCTAGCGATAGAAATCAACTTCCCTTCCAGCATGCAGAGCCTGTCCCCAGTCACCTTCTTTATCAGGCCATCCCAGGCTAAGCCATTACCATCCTGCCCTAATCACTCCAGGGCAAGAACTGTGGGAAGCCTTTGTGTCCCAGAACTTGCTGAAATTGGTTAGTTTGCCAATCCAAAACCTGCTTATCCTGTCTCACCTCTTCCTTCCCCTGACAACCACGATAAGGGCTCTTGCCCAAAATTCCTCCCTCCTTCCTCTTCCGTTAGCCCATCCTGAGCATCACCTCAGGGTGCAAGATGGTGGGGTGCATGCCTCCTCCTCCTGGGAACTGAGAGTGGCAAGTTATGGCCATTGGCTCCTGATCTGTTGGCCTCACCATACATCAAATTTTCTATTACTACACTACATTTTAAAACAACTCCTTTATTTATAAATCCTTTGTTTGCACTCTCCATACCAGGCACTCTTTAGAAACAACCTGTTTTATCCTCACAACGGCCCAATGACATAGCTACTGCTGTCATTCCCATGTTAGAGTGGGGGAAACCAAGGCACAGAAAACTAAAGCATGATGCCTAAGGACAGCCAGCTGGTAAGTGCTGAGCTGGGATTCAAACCTACACACTCTGGATCCACAGTGCATACAGGTCCCCAGCCTGCCATCTGAGGGTAGAGTGTTCTATGAAACTTTTCCTAAGCAGAAATGGCACAAAGCAAAGAGTATCCTGGACTTCCTGCAGGTTGTATTAAGCCACTTTGCTTTTAGGAAAGACCTCCATTAGTCCTTGTTACGGTAGCCCAAAGAAATCCGAGGAGGATTTTCGCTTTTCCATTACTGTAGTAATGTCGGATTTCCCTAAAGGTGAAGAGGCCTGATGCAACTTGCAGAAAGCCCGGGATACTCCTATTAATATTCTGCTAAGCCACTCTCCATGATTTGGCCATACACAGATGAATAATCAAGCAGAAAATAAACTGAGCTCTCTGGAATCCCCAACCGGGGAGGCATGAGGTTAGCTCTTTGCCCTCCTGCACGGGGCACACACAGCTGCAGTCTGGGAGTGTTCATGCTACCCTGTGTCTCAGGTTGGCAGGGACTGGCTGGGCACCAAGCAGGTGAAGTCCAGAGGGCACTGGCTGCTGCAGATCTGGACCTGCCATACCCTTCCCCTCCATGCATCTCCCCCACCTCGTTCTCCCTCACCTCACACCCAGGCAAGGATTTCCAAACGCACCCCGCTATTTTATTTCGGAAGGACTCACCCCAAGTCATGGAAGTGGCGAGGGAGGTCAGGACCAGAGCAAAGAGCCACATTGTGGAGGGACTGCGGCTCCAGGGCCTCAAGCCCTCTACACCACTTAAAAAGTCTGTTCAGGTCCCGCCCCATTGCCCCACTCCCACCCCACAGCCCTATGGCTCTGAACCTCTGCAGGGCCTCTGGGCCACGCCCCCCACCAGAGTTCACCCTCTTTCATCCAAACAAACTGGACTGAGTCTCCGATTGCAGATAGCCACAGATTCGTCCAGCAGCCTGTTACATAAGGGCTTCTCCTTTGCAGAACTCTAAACTTAGAGCACTGTGAATTTCCCAAGGCAGGCAGGAGCAGACAGATGCTTTTTTTTTTTTTTTTAAAGATACTATTCATTTATTTGACAGAGAGAGACCGTGAGAGAGAGAACACAAGCAGGGGGAGCTGGAGAGGGAGAAGGAGGCTTCCAGCTGAGCAGGGAGCCATACAATGGAATATTATTCAGCCATGAAAAGAAACAAAGTATGGATACTTGCTACAACATGGATGAACCTGGAAAACCATACACTAATGAGAGAAACGAGACACAGAAGGCCGCATGTTATACGATTCTATTTATATGAAAAGTCCAGAATAAGCAAATGCATGGAGACAAAAAGATTAGACGTTGCTTGGGGAAGAGGAGAGGGGCATGAGGAATGACTGATAATGGGTAGGAAGCTTCTTTGTGGAGTGTTGAGATGTTCTGGGTTTAGATTGCACTCATGATTATACAACTATGTGAATATCCTACCAAAAAAACACTGAATTGTACACTTAAAAAAGTGAATTTATGGTATGTGCATTAGCTTTCTTTTTTTAAAAGATTTTATTTATTTATTTATTTATTTATTTATTTATTTATTTATTTATTTATTTATTTGGTGGGGGCAGGAGGAGAGGGGGAGGGACAGGGACAAGCCAACTCTGCCCTGAATGCGGAGCCTGATGAGGGCCTCACTCCCAAGACCCTGAATTCAGGACCTGAGCCAAAACTGAGAGTTGGACAATTAACTGACTGAGCCACATGAATTATCTTTCAATAAAATAAATACTTAAAAATCCAGTCATGTATAATAGCCCATTTTAGTAAAAGCATATCTTTGCATAGAAAAAAATCCTGGAAGGTTATACATCTAATTTGTATTACAACAGCCATTTTCTGGCTGTCGTATTGTGTTTTTACTTATTTATACTTTCCACTTCTATTCATTCAGGCATTCGTGTGACAAATATTTATTGAGGGCTCCCTGTGCGGCAAACAAGGGGCTGAGTGCTTTGTATGCAGTACCCCACTCGGTTCTCAAAGGAACCCTGTGAATTGATACTCCCATCTCCTGGGACTCAGCACGGGCAAGGAACATCAAGTATAGGAAGAGCTAGGGATTGAACAAGAGTTGCATAATGTTCCAGACCATACTCTTATCCAATCTGTTGTGCTGTCCAAACCTTATTGACAAACTGACTTTGTTGGTTCCCTAAGCACATGCTTGATTTGCCTTTGGGTGAGCTGCTATGGTTTCTTTCTCCTGGGAGCCTTGATTTGCCTTTGGGTGAGCTGCTATGGTTTCCCTCTCCCAGGAGCCTCTCCATCTCCACCCTTTAAAGCGCCTACACCTCCCTGCTGACCCCTCCCAGACTCTGAGGCTGTCTGGGAGGATGGGTGGAAACAGGAGTGCTGGGTTCTTGGAACAGGTAGTGACCGGGCAGCAGAGGTGCTTGCTGCTCGCTCCGTCTTCATGGTGCTCCTCTCCCCGTGGAGACGGACTTGCGGTGGAGAAGTCACTGTCCAGCCAGGAGTCACACACCCCAGGCCCCCTGCCTTTAACTGGAGACATGAGATGTGTTCTTGTCAGTGGAGAGGAAGCAGATGCGGAGCAGGGTTGTCTCCAGGCCGGCGCGGTCAAGGGGCAGCTCTGCCTTCTCTATGCTCGGACTCTTTTCCTGCTGTCCTTGGGCAAGCCTGCTCTTGTCCAGGCCAGAACAATATTGACATCCGAGAGAACTGGGCAACCAGCAGCCACAAAGCACATGACACTCAGAAAAGCTCATGGGTTCTTGGCCAAGGCCATAGGTTAGAGCTGAAATGAAGCATCTGGAGACCCTAATTCAAAAAAACATGGTAATTTGCACTCCTTCTAGCCGCTGTGGCAGGCCAGTGAGGGGAGCACTGGGATAGGGCCAAGGGCTTTGTGACAGCGCTACAGTCAGTCCCCAGAGGTGATCGCTTCCATGATGACTGACCTGGGCTGGGGCTCCTCCCTTTCATCCAGGAAAGAAACAGGAGTTATAAAGACCACTCTAAGAAAGAGGACCCCTATCTCTCTCCACAGGGGACAATCTGGCTTGTCTTCCTAAGATGACAACAAGACTGTTTCTAACCACTTTAGCACACCACACACACACACACACACACACACACACACACACACACACGTTAAGGCATATAACCATTATACCTTTTGCCCTGACCAGCCCATCTTTGCAGCCTGGGAAAAAGCACTGGTTCTCAGCCTAAAAAAGTTGTAGAACGCTGTCTTAGCAAAATATAAAAGGGAGGGAGGGATTATTCCCTCAATCTCACTATTTAATCACATGCCTGCTTGTGACATTAGTCAATTCTGCAAACAGGCAGCTACTCCCAGGCCTTGCCATGTCTGGCTGCAGCCTGGAAGCCCATTCCTGGCTCATGATGATTCTGCAGAGTAATGGGTGAGGCTGGAGCTTACAAAGCCTCACGCCAGACCTCAGTTTTGCTTAATGTGTATGGCCTCCTTGCATCCCATCAGCTCTGTGAATAATACAGCTCTTCTTGCTTCAGTGACAGTTGACTGGGCTGATTGCTTTTCCCCTGGCAAACTCCCTAAGGTTTCTCGCATGGAGCTAGATGGTCTGAAGAGTGAAATCCTAGAAACTGGCCTTAACTCTCAAGCGTTTAGACAGATCTTAGGGGAGAAGACACCTCTGAGGCCTCCAAGTTATGCCCCCAAATCTCTCCAACAAATTCCTCAACAGACACATGGAGAGCACCTACTAGAACAAGCCCTCAAAGAAATATGAGCCCATGTCCTAGGATTGACTGAGGCAGAACACCTGTGGGAAAGTTTGACCTGGGGGTGGCTTCGGGAGGGGAGTGCTTCACTCGCCATGGGCATAAGGGGTCATTCCACAAGGCACAGACAACTGGAGATGTTTCATTTCCAACTGGCAACCCCATGCCATCTCCATCAGGCAATCACATGGGACTGCCTAGTTTAGCTTCTGCTGAGTAAGAATATATGGTAAGAGTAAGGTAAACTATGGTAGCAAATAATCCCAGAATGTCAGTGGTTTATTTCTGCTTATGTAAAGAAACATGGTGCGGTTCCTCCAGTGATCTAAACAAGGGGTCAGCAAAGTTTTTCCGTAAAGGGCCAGGTAGTAAATATTTTAGGCTTTGTGGGTCATACGGTCTCTGTGGCAGCTGCTCAATCTGCTGTTTTAGCAAAAGCAGCCATAGATAACACCCAGGCAAATGGACACGGCTGCATTTCAATAAAACCTTATTTGAAAAAGGTTTTGTTTTATTTTGTTTTTTATTTGTATTTTATTTGTTTTGTTTAATTTAAAAACAGGTGGCAGGCTAGATTTGGCCCATGGGCCAGTTTCTGACTCCTGATCTAGAACATGGCAGCTTTACCATCTTTAACTCATAGTTTCTCATGTTTTCCTGGGTGCCAATTCTAGTCAGCTGGAATTAGAAGAAGCACAGAGGAGTGAACAGGGGGGTTGGGCCAGGCCTGGATGTGGCCCCTCCTCACCTCTACTCACATTCCATTGGAAAGAACATAGCTGCATGGCCAATCTAATTGTAAGGAAGGCCAAGAGATCTGGTCTGGTTGTGTGCCAAAGGAGATTGGACAGATTTTAATGGCAATTCCTGCCAGAGATAATAATATCCATTAAATCATCAATTTGATACTAGGGATTTTTTTTCTAACACATAGCAAAATAAATATATAACTATTATATAACGCTTTAAAGTTTATTTGTGCATTATCTGAAATCATCTTATGTAACTCCAGGAATAAGTGTACTATACTTTGGTAAACAATGAGCGTCTGTATTTCTTTTATTTAAATTCTGATAGCCTGATTGTAAACCTAGTCCCTGCTTGCTTGGGCTACTCTATAAAGGTTTCCTTCAGCCTCTTAAGAGTAAAGAGGGAAAAAGGGTGAATCAGAAAGACATAAAAATGGAAGTCCCAGAAAGTTAAGATTGAATTATATTCTGAAAACGGTCCAGCAAATCCAATTTATTATTATGGATTGTATTATAGACATCTGGGTGATACATTGACCTTGAACGAGAGGTGTTTTGTGTGTTTTCTTACTCTGAGCATTGTTAGAATTTATGTCTATGAATGCCCAAACCGTCCATGACTTCTGATAATGCAGGGCATTAAGAGGTGCACAAGAAAATTAACAAGTCAGGAAACGACAGATGTTGGTGGGGATGTGGAGAAAGGGGAACCCTCCTACACTGTTGGTGGGAATGCAAGCTGGTGCAGCCACTCTGGAAAACAGTATGGAGGTTCCTCAAAAAGTTGAAAATAGAACTACCATACGATCCAGCAATTGCACTAATGGGTATTTACCCCAAAGATACAAATGCAGGGATCTGAAGGGGTACATGCACCCTGATGTTTATAGCAGCAATGTCCACAATAGCCAAACTGTGGAAAGAACCAAGATATCCATCGACAGATGAATGGATAAAGAAGATGTGGTATATATATACAATGGAATATTATGCAGCCATCAAAAAGAATGAAATCTTGCCATTTGCAACGACGTGGATGGAACTGGAGGGTATTATGCTGAGCGAAATAAGTCAATCAGAGAAAGACACGTATCATATGACCTCACTGATATGAGGAATTCTTAATCTCAGTAAACAAACTGAGGGTTGCTGGAGTGGTGGGGGGTGGGAGGGATGGGGCGGCTGGGTGATAGACATTGGGGAGGGTATGTGCTATGGTGAACACTGTGAAGTGTGCAAGACTGTTGAATCACAGATCTGTACCTCTGAAGCAAATAATACATTATATGTTAAAAAAAGAAGAAGAAGAAGATAGCAGGAGGGGAAGAATGAAGGGGGGTTAATTGGAGGGGGAGACGAACCATGAGAGACTATGGACTCTGAGAAACAGACTGAGGGTTCTAGAGGAGAGGGGGGTGGGAGGATGGGTTAGCCTGGTGATGGGTATTAAAGGGGGCATGTTCTGCATGGAGCACTGGGTGTTATGCACAAACAATGAATCATGGAACACTACATCAAAAACTAATGATGTAATGTATGGTGATTAACATAAGATAATAAAACAAAACAAAACAAAAAAAGAGCCTTGGTTGAGGTGCCTGAGTGGCTCAGTCATTAAACGTCCGCCTTCGGCTCAGGTCATGATCCCAGAGTCCTGGGATCGAGCCCCGCATCGGGCTCCCTGCTCCGCGGGAAGCCTCCTTCTCCCTCTCTCACTCCCCCTGCTTGTGTTCCCTCTCTCGCTGTGTGTCTCTCTGTCAAATAAATAAATAAAATCTTAAAAAAAAAAAAGAAAGTAATTCTTACCATTAAAAAAAAAAAAAAAAAAAAGCCTTGGCAACATCAACATAGTGTGGTTTCTGTCCAGAGATTTGAATGTCCAAAGGAAGACGTTCCCTGAGGTTCAAGGAAATGGCGCGGTCACAGTGATCCTTGATGAAGCCAATGCCTGGTCACCTAACCCTGCCCATCAGTGGTCCACAGGAATGCAATTTTGTAAATCAATTGTTGCATTATAGCAAACTAAGCAAGGAAACATACAGTAATGAATAAAGAGAAAAGTGAAAGAATCCTTTAGAAAAATACCAAGTATCGACAACAATATGGAAGACCTGGAAATTTCCTTACTCTGCTGGTAGGAGGGCAAGTCTGCACGACCACTTTGGAAAACTTTTTGGAGTCCCTACTAAAGTTGACATATGCAACCCTGGTGACCCAGCAAAGCCACTCGTAGGTAAATATCCAAGAGAAATGCATGCATGTAGTCATTAAAAGACATGTTCTAAAATATTCATGCCAACTCTTTTCATAATAACCTGAAACTGGAAACTCTCCAAATGCCCAACACCAGTAGAATGGATAGATTATGGCATATTCACACAAATAATGACTACACAGGAGCGATAAAAATCTGTAACCACTTACTATGTGGATACATGATGCGAGGATACATCCCCTCTCCCACCTCTGCCCTCCTGGCACCTGCAGCCAGGGCCACAGGTGGGGAGTTGGGCTTTGGGGTAGGCCAGGAAGGTCCAGAATCTAAAGGGCCCTTGAGGGGAGAGGAGCTGGAACAGGGAGCTGCGAGGGAAGGGACCCTTTCCTGCCCATCTCAGGTGGGCTCCTCGGAGCTCAGTGGGAAAGTACAAAAATTAGGAAAGAAACAAGCCTGCTGGCCCCAAAGTCTGCTCTCCCTGTGAAGGTAGTCATCGGAGTCAGACTTTTCAGGTAGTGGGTTGGAATTTTCCCCTTTCCAAGTGCTACAGAGAAAAGGAACGATGATAAATAGTATTGGTTTATAATTTAACCTTTTTTTTTTTTTTTTTTTACCTTCGAAGTTGTGCAATATCACGCCACCCCCATCTCAGGAGCCTCAGAGGGGAGGAGAGCGTTTTTTTCCCCTTAATGCTGCCCTCTGCTGCACATTAGGGAATTCACAGGCAAAGATTTGGTTTGTCTCCAGGGTTTTGTTGGATTTGATTTGATTTAGTGACTCAGGTCCAAGATTGTAAGGGGAGGGGGGCGGGGGGTGGGCAAATTTTCTGTAAAAAAGGAAGTTGTTGAATTTACAATAAGAAAGCAATGAAATAGTTTGTTTGTACAGTGGTGGGAAAGCAGAGGTGAGTGGAAAATGCATGTTTCTGTGTTGCTGATGAGCAGGAAGTGAAGGGATCCTTTGGGGAAGTGAATTTGTAGAACATAAGAAGAGCAATTTAGGGCCACCTGAGGGGCTCAGTCAGTTAAGTGTCTGCCTTCTGCTCAGGTCATGATCCCGGGGGTCCTGGGATTGAGCCTCGCATCGGGCTCCCTGCTCAGCAGGGAGCCTGCTTCTCCCTCTCCGTCCGTGCGCCCTCCCTCTCAAATGAATAAATAAAATACTAAAAAAAAAAAAAAGAAGAGCAATTTAAAAAGGGCACGGCCTGTGACTGGGTCCATCTTCTGCAGATCCAGATGGCAGGAATAGTTTTAAAAAGTAAAAGTACTCATTCCCAAAGCTGCTCATCAAATTATATCCATAAATGTCCCAGGAGCAGGCTACTGGCTAGAGATGGTGACATATCCACATCAGACAGATATGAAAGCTGATTCTTTGAAGATCCTCTACCGACTTGGAATACATATACCACACTGTGAATACTCAGCAGTTTGTAATCGGGGGTGCGCATCTAATGCCTAAAAACTGAAAACATACGTTTCCAGGTCCCATCCAAGAAGTTTCTGGTTTGGCTGGACTGGGGAGCAGCTTGGGCAGTGGAATTTTGGAAAAGCCCTCTGGGTGATTCCTCTACTTACACCTCTGATAGAAAACCCTGAATTAAATGAAAAAAAGCAGGATGCCAAGTAGCATTTATATTTCAGCTTTAACTCAATACAACATCTGATGGCACGTGGACAGGAATAAGGAGGAAAGAGGGCCTTGTATCTAGATGCGTTGGAAATATGCTCCCTCTTGCAAGACACCTACCAAAATTAGAACCGTATTTGAGGATGCCGGGACTGTGTGCAGTATATAAATAAGTGTAATGTCATTTAATATGATAGTATTTTAAAAAATGAGTTGAGTGGTGTTTTCTAGCTGTTAGTTTAGCCAAATATCAGTGTAGAAATTAGCCGTCTGCAGCTGCAGAGGCAACTGAATTTCCAGCTTGCTTGTGTGTGGCTTGGTTCCTCTTCCTAGAACCAGAAAATGCCCTGAGCATTGTTGGCCCACAACCACCTAAGTCAGACACAATCCAATTTGGATTGGATTTGGACCCTATGCTGAGGGAGGCAGGGAGCATGGCAGAAAGAGTCCTGCTCTGGAAAGACAAGATACTCGAAGCCTGGTTTTGACTTGCTGCTAATTCACTGAATGATTCTGGGCGAATTCCTTCACATCTCCATAGATTTCTATAAAATGAGAGGCCAGGGGTCCAAACCTAAACATCTCCAGGGGAAGGGTAATATGCATGAGTGAAATGGATCAGGCACAAGACAAATTAAACCACTTCCTTTTTTACAGAAAATCCTTCCCCCCTCTCCCTTACAATCTTGGACCTGAATCACTAAATCAAATCAAATCCAACAAAACTCTGGAGACAAACCAAATCTTTCCTGTGAATAGTGAGGACTGTGAAAAAATGGAGAGCTTATGCCTTGGTAAAGGGTGGCCACTACTCAGTTCCGGCAGGTTTTTCCATCAAGGTCACTGAGAACAGTTGTGTAGGTTGTGTACTGCACAAGAGCACTACTTCAGAGGAGGTACTGTTCACATCATAGATGTAGTATCTATCAATGATGATGATTTCCTGGAAGATGCCTGTAGAGGGTTTGAAGAAAGGATACCTTCTAATTTGCACAAAGGTGATGTATGGGCTGTCAGAAGCCCTGGTTACCATGCTGGAACACAGCTCCAATATTGCCAGATTTCTTCTTCCCTCTCCTCCTCCTCCTCTTCTCCTTTTCCTTCTTTTTCTCTGAAGGGGCTGGAAACATGGCTTTTAAAGTGAAACTCCCCTGATTTCATATTAACTGGAAACTAATTCCAAAACTTGACATCTGACAAACTTTTTTGACATCGGCTAAACAAAACATTTCTGGGGGCCAAACTGAGGCTAGGAGCTGGAGATCTCTGACCCAGAGAAACTCTACATTATTGACATTTCAGAAACCCTCCTACTCCATGCACCTCACATGTAATCCTGAGGCAATCACAAAGAAAAACTAATTACCCTGGTAAATTAAATGGATAGAATAGGGATTATGTAGTTACAATATGAATTAAATTAAATATCAAATTATATTCAATATTAAATATATTAACATATTAAATATAAATTATAAATTAACATATAATTATGTAAACATTAAATTAAATATTAAATTATAATGTGATATAAAAAGTAAAAGTGCGGGGCGCCTGGGCGGCTCAGTCAGTTAAGCGTCTGTCTTTGGCTGAGGTCATGATCTCAGGGTCCTGGGATCGAGCCCAGCACTGGGCTCCTTGCTTAGCGGGGAGTCTGTTTGTCCCTCTCCCCCTGCCCCTCACCCCTGCTTCTGCTCTCTCTCTCTCTGCTCTTTCTCTCTCAATTCAACAAACAAAAATATATATAAAATCTTAAAAAAAAGTAAAAGTGCATCCTTTGAATGATGGTACTGCAACATTCTCCCTACCTATCATCTGGTTAACTTTAATTCATCCTTTCTCCAGAGAGAACCTCCCAAGACTTGCCTCTAAATTAGATCCCCCTGTTATACTTTTATACAACACCTTACTCTGAGTGATCTTATCCAATGTATGTCATCAGCTATTCACTAGTGTGAATGTTTGCTTACTGTGTGTTTGCTTAGCCCTGGTGGAGGGCATGTCTTGCTCACCACTGTAGCCCCAGTGTGGATATGTCTGGCACACATCAGGCACCCAGTGTAGGTTTATGGAAGCATAGATTAGTCTCCGCCCCATCAGGCAAACATTTTTTCTCCTCGGTGTCCACCCGACCTGACTTTGCCACCAGGTGTCTGACTCCTTGGCTCCTGACCTTGATGGACCTCTGGTTTCCATTGCTGAGAAGGAGGCTCTCTGGCCGCCCCACCCCCTCCTCCCCCACTGGAGGAAAGACCCAGTTCTAGCCATCGAGGTTCAAGACATCCATGCTTGGCTTGTGGCTGACACCTGCCTGGATTGCAGTTAGAGCACTCAGATTTCAGGTAATACACACCTCTGATAGGAAATCCACTTCACCTTGGATGCTGGGGGTTGGGGGAGAGTTTTGAGCACAGGATTAAATTCTGCTCCCCATACATATTTCACGTTCTGATTTTGTTTTCTCTTAGTAACAAGATCATTATGATGCCAACCAATAGGCTGGCCCTCCTGCAGATTTATTGAAGAGATCTGGTAGCATTCCAAGACAAGCAGCATTGTTTGATATAGAAAAGAAGTCCCCTAGGGATCCTCCCCACGTCCATAAAACATCAGTAAAAGCAGCTGATTTCACAAAGTAGCTAAACACAAAAATGGAGCTAATGATCATGGGGGAAATTGCAGAAGAAGGAAAACCAAAATCACACACAATTTCTCAAGGAGCAGAGAAGAATAAAGGCAGGAACAGAGAAAAGGAGAGTAAGGAAGGAGGACCAGGGAGGGCTGTGGAAGTAGACATAATCAGGGGGAGGGTATCTGACCAAAACTCCACCTCCTGCTCCTTCAGTTTCTGTCCCACGCTCATGTTCAAATCCAGCTTCAGGTACTGCTCGCTCTGACTGTAGGCTGGCCACAGAGGCAGGCCTTCCCCGTTAGGGTCCCTGGAAGTGAGGGCAGAGACGGGGGTGAGATTTCCATCCTCCAACCCCTGAATGTGGGGGAGGCTGGGGGGGGGTGGTGGGCGCGGCTCACTTACCCGGTCCGAGCAAAGTTGGCCCAGTATCTCATCATCTTCCTGCTCAGCAATTTCTCCTCCTCGGTGGCTCCTTCTGAAGGAAGACAATCACAAAATCCAGCTCTCACGGATTCACCAGGAGGCCAAGGTGACTCGGGTATGCTGAATCACGTTCACATCTCCCTTCCCGCCGATCCCCTCACCAGCCCACCAATCAATGCATCCATTCTGCATCTGCACAGACTGAGGCCCAGAGCAGCCAGGACTCGCCCAAGGAGTCGTGGCTTCCGAATGCTGGAGGAGGCTGAACATGCAGCTTCCCCATCTAGCCAGTGCTTTTCCAGTCATTCCTATGAGGCTGCGAGCTCCCTGGGGACAGAGACCACCTCTCTCTGTGTCTCTTTCCACCACTCCCCACCTCATGCAATTAATTAATTATTGCATTTCTTTATTTGAGAAAGTAATCCTTGCTCAAAGTACAAAATCCAAAATGCAGCAGGGGTATCTAATGACAATAAATTTCCCTCCCATCTCTTTTCTCCAGACACCCAGTCCCCAGGCTCAGAGGCAACCATAGCTACCAGCTTTTTGAGTGCCCTCCAAAGGCAGCCTAGTCATGTACTAGGGGTTAAGCGGACACCTTTTTACACACTCAGTATAATATGAACACATATTCTCCGTCTTTTTCTTTTTACTAAAATCGTATCCAGGAGATAGTTCCATACTGTCGCCTATAAACCCACCATTTATTGCCATTTATTGTTCTCTAAATGTATAATGCATAAATATGTACATATGCAATTACAAGTGAATATATAATTCATGTATGCAGTACTCTCTTGGTGGATCTTTACATTGGTTTCGATCTTTACACGTTTTCATCATTGCTGGTAAAAGCAATGCTTCAGCGTGTGTCTATACTTTTGCTTGTGTGCAAGTATAATTGCACAAAAAAATTCTAGATGTTGCATTGCTTGGGCAAAGACCATCTGCATTTTAAATTTGGTAGAGTTTTGCATTAATATATGAGGTTGTCTGTCTCCCTACACCTGCTCAAATACATTATGTAAAATGTATTGCTCCTCCCAAACTTGATAGATGAAGAAGTCTTCCTCAGTCAAGGTTAGTGTGCAATCTTCTTGTTATGGGTGAGGTCAAGTGGATTTTCATACTTAAAAGTCACTCATGTTTCCTTTTCCATAAACTGTCTATGTGTATCTGCTAGCCAGCTTTCCACTGGGTTGTTCTTTCCCCACTGGTTTTAGGAGCTCTTTAGATATTAAGGAATTTATTTATTTATTTATTTATTTTTTAAGATTTTATTTATTTGCGAGAGAGAGAATGAGAGACAGAGAACATGAGAGGGAGGAGGGTCAGAGGGAGAAGCAGACTCCCCGCCGAGCAGGGAGCCCGACGTGGGACTCGATCCTGGGACTCCAGGATCATGACCTGAGCCGAAGGCAGTCGCTTAACCAACTGAGCCACCCAGGCGCCCCTAGATATGAAGGAATTTACACTTTGACACACATGTGGTTCATTTTTTCCCGTGTGGACAGTCCTGTGCCCGTCCCACAGTATGAGCTTGGTGATGGCTGCTGAGTAATAGTACAGTGACATTTATTAAGCACTCACTGTGTGCCTTGTGAGAATTTTCACTGAATCCTTATGACAACCTAGTAGTTAAGAGGTAGTTGTGTTATTATCTGCATTATAAGGATGGGAATGAATAAATGACGTAACAAATAAACCTCAGCGCACAAACGTATTTATGCGGAGGCCCGGTCCTCATCGTCGAGAGGCCAGCATGAACTGGTCAAGAGCCTGTATTGTATAATTTCTTTAACAAAATATTTTAGTGATATCTGTAGTATGTAGTTGCTGTAATTTTTTTCTGTGGATAACCTCACCTGATTGGCTTATTTTAGGCCCTGCGCAGGTCATAAATTCAGGAATGGATGAGCTAACCTCACTAGCAGCAGCTCACAAGCATCTACATTAGGCCACCTGGGTCCAGAGGACTTCGGGAATTATGAAAAACATGGTTTTTGGTTTTTGGTTTGTTTGTTTGTTTGTTTTTGCCTTTTAAAGCACTGGGTGGTAGCCTCATCGACAGGTCTGGAAAGGGCAGGGAGGGTAAGACCAGTGGTCAGAGAGAAGGAAGAAAGTGGTTTTAATTAAGAAAAGAAATTAGGTCGCTTGAGTGCCCCCAACTGCCCAGCCCTTTCGGCTTTAGCACAAAGAGAAACACTCATCAAGCCAATGCTGGCAACTCCTTTTCATCTTGGTTTCTAAAAATAAGAGTGGGGGCGTTTTCCAGGGAATGGTTGTGTGTGTAAACCACAGACTAAGTTCTAACCCACCAGTACTCCAGGGCTCTGGCATCATGTTGGGTGGGGGGAGGGGCTTCTCCCCAGCTCATCCCAAGCTCGAGTCCCCACAAGAGCAGAAGCACCCCGCCCCCAAAGCCTGTTCCTTACCGAACATGACAATGTCGCCCTTCAGGAAGGCACCTCCAAATACAAAGCGGATTTCATCAGAGTGATCGGCTTTGACGAAAGTCGGCCTTGTGTCCTTCAAGCACTGGGGCCGGTGTTGAAACTCGTAGAAGTAGACAGGTGCCCCAGCATCTGCACAGAGATAGGAGAGGGCCTGTGGCCAGGGCAAAGCGTGGGGGAACAGAGGCTGGCCCCGCATCCCCACCCAGCAGGTCCTCCACACCCGTGGGTGGGACGGCTCAGAGACAATAGGTGACTTGAACTCTGCTAACTTCCCTCTTCCTTATTGGAGGCTAGTACTTGCCACAGCAGCCCCTGCACCCCTGGTGACAAGAGCTCACTACCCCTCAGGGCAGGCTGAGATAAGCCTTTCCTACTGAGCAAAGATCTACCTCCCTGTGACTTCCTCCCACTGATTCTGGTTCAACTGTCCGGAGACAAACCGAACAGTTATTCCCTGCTTCCAACATTCCTTCTCCTCTGCTAAAGGTCTTTGCTTTGTAATTCCTCCCCACCCCCACCTTTCCCTGCACCATCAATGTTTCTCTACGGGACCACTGCCATTAGCAGCCAACATGCTTACACGCCTCCCGTTAACACACACACACGCGCGCGCGCACACACACAGAGACACACACAAACACACATACATACTCTTGGTCTCAGCTTCCCCTCTGGCTACTGGCTTATCTCTCTAAATCCCTTCTAGCAAGACCCTACAATACTCATTATCTCTGCTCCCTCATTCTCTCTCTCTCTCTCTTAATTAAAGTGTCATTTATGGACAATAAAAAGTGCAGATTTTAATGACATGATTTGATGAGTTTTTGCAAGTGTATACACATTCCTGTAACCACCATGCCAAGGTATACAGAGCATTTCTATCACCCTGGAAAATTCCCTTGTGTGTCTTTGTGGCCGCTCTACCAGGAGACAATCAACCCGTTTATTGATTGTCACCACGGATTAATTTTGCCTGTCCTTGACCTCTGCATAAATGGAGTAGCACAATATATATACTTTTGTGTGTCTGGCTTCTTTTCCTGGGTGTAATGTTTTTGAGATTCATCCATGTTATTTCATGTATCAGTCATTGATTCCTTTTTATCACCAAGTAGTATGCTATTGCATGAATATACCACAATATATTTACCCACTCATCTGATGATAGACTTTTGGGTTCCTTCTAGTTTGGTGCTATTATGATTAAAGCTGCTATTAATGTCCATATGTAAGGAAGGACATAAGCTTTCACTTCTCTTCAGTGAATGCCTAAGAGTAGAATGGTTGAGTAATAGGGTAGGTGTGCACTTAATTTTATAAGAAACTGACAGTTTTCCAGAATGGTTGTACCATTTTACATTCCCTCCAGAAGTCCACGATACTTCTGAATATTCCACATCCTTCACAGTACTTGTGGGTATGGTGTGTGTTTTCAGTATTAGCCATTCTAGTAGGTATACATGGTTTCCTCATTTGGAGTTTATTTTGCATTTCCCTGATGACTAATAATGTTGAGTAACTTTTCATGCGCCAAAAGAGGCTTTCCTATATCTTGTTTTGTGAAGTGTCCTTTCAAGCCTTTTATCCGTTTGTAATTGGAACGTTTGTCTTTTCATTATTGAATTGTAAGAGTTCTCATATGCTGGATGTGAAGTTTTTGTCAGATAATTATGTTGTGAATATTTTCTTCCAGTCTGTGGCTTGCCTTCTCCTTTCTGTAGCAACATTGGGTTTTTTGTTTTTTGTTTTAGGTAAAATACACATAACATAAAATTCACCACTTGAACCATTTCTAAGTATGTAAATCAGTAGGTTTTAGTACATTCAGAATGTTGTACAACCATCACCACTATTGAGGCCCAGAACATTTTCAGCTCCCCAAACAGAAATCCTGGACCCATTATGCAGTCACTCCCCATTTGCCCTTCCCTCCTGTCCTTTGGAAACTGCTTTCTGTCTCTGTGGATTTGCCTATTCTGGACTTTTCATATAAATGGAATCACACATGTGGCCTTTTGTGTCTGGCTTCTTTCACTTAGCATAATGTTCTCATGGTTCAACCACGTTGTAGCAGGTGTCAGGATTTCATTGCTTCCTATGGCCAAATGATAACCCATCTTATGTGTACACCACGTTTTGTTTATCCATTCATCAACTGATAGATCTTTGGGTTGTTACCACTTTCTGGCCTCTCTAAAGAAGGCTGCTATGAACATTCATGTACAATTTTTGCTTGACCAGCTGCTAGTCAATTATCTTGGGTCTATCCCTAGGAGTGGAATTGTTGGGTTATACCGTGATTTTATGTTTAATTTTGTGAGGAATAGTCAAACCACTTTCTGCATTGCATTTATCATTTACCAGTCCCACCAGCAGGACATGAGAGTTCCAGTTTCTCCACATTCTCAATAACACTGTTATTTTCTGGGTTTTGTTTGTTGGTTTTTAAATTATAGCCACTTTAGTGGGTATGAAGTGGTATGTCACTGTGGTTTTGATTTGCGTTTCCCTGATGGTTAATAATGTTGATCACCTTTTCATGTGCTTATTAGTCATTTGTATATCTATTTTGGAGAGATGTCCATTCAATCCTTTGCCCATTTTTGAATTGACTTGTTTGGTTTTTTGCTGAGCTTTAAGGGTCCTTTGTATATTCCAAATAATAGACCCCTATCATATAAATGATTTACAAATATTTTCTCCCACTCTGCAGGTTGTCTTTTTTACTTTCTTTATATTGCCCTTCGATGCACATTAATTTTTCATTTTAATGAAGTCCAATTTATCTGGATTTTTTTCTTTTTTGATTATGCTTTTGTTGTTATATCTAAGAATCCACTGTCATTTTCAACCTATTTGTGTCTTTAGTTCTAATGTGAGTCTCTTCGAACCATGAGAGACAATGGACCCTGAAAAACAAACTGAGGGTTCTAGAGGGGAGGGGGGGTGGGAGGATGGGTTAGCCTGCTGATGGGTATTAAAGAGGGCACGTTCTGCATGGAGCACTGGGTGTTATGCACAAACAATGAATCATGGAACACTACATCAAAAACTAATGATGTAATGTATGGTGATTTAACAATTAAAAAAATTTTTAAAAACCACTAAAAGAAAATAAAGTGAGTCTCTTGTAGACAGCATACAGTTGGACTGTTTTTATAATCCACTCATTCTGCAATGTCTGCCTTTTGAGAGAATCCACTTACGTTTAGTATAATTACTGACTATGAAGGGCTTACTTCTGCTATTTTACTAATGGTTTCCCATATGTCTTATAACTTTTCTATTCTTCAAGTCTTCCATTACCATAATATTTTCCAGTGTACCACTTTGATCCCCTCTTGTTTCTTTTACTATACATATTTTTAGTTATTTTCTAAGTGGTTGCCCTGGGGTTACAATTAACATCCTAATTTATCATAATCTATTTCAAATTAATACCAACTTTGTTTCAATAGTATACAAAAGCTTTCCCCCTTTACAGCTCTGTGCCTTTATATTGTTATTGGCACAGATTGGATCTTGATGCATTGTATGTGAAAACATAGATTTATAATTATTATTTTGTACAGTTGTCTTTAAATCATATAGGAAAACAAGGAGACATTAGACATTAGACAATACTGACTTCTATAAGTAAACATAAGTAATGTAAGTACCATTAGTAGTGTTCTTTTTTCTTCTTGTGGATTTGAGATTCTGTCTAGTGTCCTTTTGTTTCAGTGTTAAGGACTCCCTTTAGCATTTTTCAGGCAGGTTTACTAGTGACAAAATCTCTCAATTTTTGTTTATCTGGTAATGTCTTGATTACCCCTTCATTTTTGAAGATAGTTTTGACAGATATGGAACTCTTGGTTGGCAGGCTTTTTTTTCTTTCTGCACTTTGAATAAGTTATTCTATTGCCTCTGGCCTCTGTGGTTTCTGTTGAGAAATCAGCTGTTAATCTTATTGAAACTACTTTGTACATGATTAGTCTATTCACCTTAACTGCTTTCAGGAATTTCTCTGGTTTTGGTGTTTGATTGATTATATCTCTATGTGGATTTCTGAGTTTTTCCTACTTGGGATTCAAATTCCATCAAATTTGAGACATTTTGATCATAATTTCTTTAAATATTATTTTTACCTCTTTTCTCTTTCCTCTCCTTCTGGAAGTCCTATCTTGCATATGTTGGGATGTTTCATGGTGTTCCACAGGTCTCCTGGGCTCTGTTCATTTTTCCTCATTCCTTTATCTTTCTGATCCTCACACTGGGTAATCTCAATGGATTTATGTTCGAGTTCTCTGTTTCTTTCTTCTCCGTGATCAAATCTGCATTGAGTCTCTCTAATGAATTTTCCATTCCAGTTGCTGTATTTCACAATGCCAGATGTCTATTTGGACCTTGTTACTTGTTATAATTTTATAAATTCTCTCTTTATTGCTTCTCTATGTGGCGAAACATCATTTTCATGGTTTCCTTTAATTTTTTATATGTGGTTTCCTTTATAGCTGTTTGAGTATATTTAATAGTTGGCTTAAAGTGGTTAGTAAATCCAATGTCTGGGGTTCTTCAGGGACAGTTTCTATTAATTTCCTTTTTTCCTGTCTGTGGGCCATACTTTCCCATCTCTTTGCATGACTTGTTGGACACTGGAGATTTTGAATATTATAACGTGGCAACTCTGAACATCAGATTCTACCCCTTTGCCATGGTTTACTGTTACTGCTTGTTGTGGTTGCTGTTGTTAGCTTGTTTAGAAATGTTTCTGTACTAATTTTGACTGTTCTTCGTCATGTGTGACCACCAAAGTCTTTTTTCTCCTGTTATCTTCGTGGTCAACTAATCATTTTATGAGTCAGCTGAGATTTTCATAAATGCCTAAAACAAACAAACAAAATCTCCCAGTCTTTGAAGATGGGCATTGTGTGTGTTGAAGCACACCCTCAACACTCAGCTAGACAGTTTACAACTCTTACTTAGCTTCCACTTTCTGTAAGAGAATAGCCTTCAGGTCAACCAGATACAACAGCTTAGGGCCATCCCAGGCCTTTTCTGAGCATTCTCCCCACTCTGGACATGCACAAGGCCTTCTAATTTCCCAGGAACATGAGGGAGCTTCTCAAACCTTTATTCCCAGAGCATTCCATTGCCCAGCTTTTCTTCCTAAGTGTTGTCTATTGTTTATTCTAACTGTTATCCCTTGCCTCTGGTGGCAGCAACAAATACATTTACTTTTTTTTTTTTTTTTTTTAGAGAGAGCATGCACTCATGTGTGCATGTGAGCAGGGGTGGGGAGGGACAGAGGGAGAGGGAGAGAGAGAATCTTAAGCAGGCTCCATGCCCAGTGCAGAACTGGACACAGGGCTCAGTCTCACCACCCTGAGATTATAACCTGAGCTGAAATCAAGAGTTGGACGCTTAACCAACTGAACCCACCCAGGTGCCCCCAGCAAATGCATTTACCCTTAAATGTTGATGAAAAATGCCCTCCAGGTAGGTTCCTAATCCCTGAGACAGTTCTGGGTTAGGTGAAATAAAAGCAATCCCCTTAAACTTAGTTGTTTAGGGAGCCAGCAGATAGATTAAAGGAAAAAACCACAATTCTTTGAGTATAAGGTCCTTTTTTCTCCCTCCAGTACTAGGAGCCTATACTCTAAATGTGGGCTGCTGTCTTAAAGGCCACTGCCTAGCTGGTAGCAGGAAATGGTGCAGAGTAAATTGAAATGCCACACTCTCTCACTGAGACTCAAGGATCTTTATCTTGATTAAATGTTCACTTGCTTGCTATAAACCCTTGATTTGTTTCCAGGTTCTGATAAAATTGATTCTGACAGTACTTATCAGTTTATTCATTGCTTTTGTGGTGGGACGGATTTTTGGAATTCCCTCCTCCACTATTTTTGCTAACATTATTAACAGTGTTTTTTGATGAGCAAATATATATATATTAATTTTGCTTAAGTACAATTTTAGCTTTTACATTTGGATCTACAACTCATCTCACATTGATTTTTGTGTATAGTGTGAGTTAGGGTGTTGAGGTTCACTTTTTCTACATAAATATCCAGTTATTCCAGCTCTGTTTGTTGAACAGAATTTCCTTTCTCCACTGAATTATCTCAGCGTCTCTGTCAAAAATTGGCTAACTATTTTCTGGACTCTCCACTCTGTTCTATTTGTCTATCCTTCAGCCAATACCAGACATTCTTAATTCCTGCATCTCAAAAATAAGACTTGAAATCACATGACTTGTAAGCCCCCTAACTTTGTTATTCTTTTTCAAGATTGTTTTGGCTATACTTGCATTTCCATATAAATTTTTAAAATCAATTAATTCATTTTTTCCAAAACCACTGCTGAGATTTTGAGATTGGGATGTATTCTCTGAAGATCAGTATACTCATTTTCTCTTGAATCCATTTTAACCAGACTTTTATCTACATCATCCCATCACAATAGTTCCTGTCAAAGTCACCGGTGATCTCTGTGTTCCCAAATTCAAGAGTCAATTCTTGGTCTTCATTCCCTCATCACCTCCGTAGACCTTATGATACAGAATCCCACAGCGCCCTGCAACTGCTATCCCCTGCCCTGTTTTATCTTACTTATATTACCATCTAACACATACATATTCTATCTTTACTTGTTTGTTATCAATCTCCCCCACTAGAATGTGAGTTTCATGGTGGCAGAGTCTTTGTTTTGTTCACTGCTGTATCTCTAGGGCCCAGAATACTGTCAGGCACATAGTAGGCTCTTGGTAAAAAAAAAATTGTGGAAAGATGAGGAAAGGGGAATAGAAGAAAGAGAGAGTGAGTGAGAAGGAGAGAGAGAAGGAATTAGGGCAGGGAGAGGGGAGACAAGGTTTGTGTTCCCCCAAATAATACTCTCTTTCTGGTTGCTCCACTATTCCTTAGAGCTAAAGTGCTTGGGAAGACACTTCCAAAGAGAAAGGAGTCTGGGAAACTAGTCCCCCCCAAATTATGGGGAGGTGGGAATTTTTTGCATGGTCCTGAAGGAGAAGAAACAGAAACAACAGAACTGATCAACATCCCTGAACTCTGAAAGGCACAGGAATTGCAAAGGTCAGTGTGCAGGGTTATATCCCACACATTCTTGAGAACTCCCTCTCACTGAGGGAACAGAAGGGTGGAGCAGGTGGCCAGTCATCAGGCCACAAGACTCTCTGCAGTCACTGGCCTTGCTGGGCTGTGACCCTGCTGTGGGGTGGGGGTGGGGGTACTCAGAGACTCACCTCTGTGATATCGAGCTGTGACCAACCCAGGGACCACAAAGAACACATCTCCAAGCAAGTCCAGAAAACTATCTCGTATCTCAACTGGGGAGTGCTTGTTGGAGAAGTATTGATCAGCCACAAGGTATAAATACTGGTTGGGGATGTGCTGTAAAAAAATCATGGTCACAGGAGACCCAGGTCAACAACAGCCAACACATTGAGCATTTGCTTGGGCGGGCATGATTCTGGGGTCTTTACGTGCATTGTCTCATCTAATCCACACAGTGACCCTATGGGGCAAATATCAAAATTAGCCCCATTTCACAGATGAGGGAACTGAGGCCCAGGGAGGGTAAGTGGTTGTCCAAACCGGTGCAACAATGATTCTTCTGCAAGTCTATCTGCAGCCAGACTGTGCGCTCCTAATCACAGTGCGCACGCCTCTCTGAGATGTCAGAAACAGCCATCCCTGTCAACCAAATGTAGGACTCTTCTGAGTGTAGACCTTTGTACTGCTACTGGGACCCTGCTTCTGGAAGCAGTGCTGCCTCCAGTCCTTTGCTGTTTGATTTGAACAAGTCTCTTGTTGGAGTTCCCTTATCTATAAAAAATGAGTTGTTCAGAGGATTACATGAGAAACGTGCTATCTGGCACAGAGCCCGTCTTCAGTTCTGTCAGTCTCCCCTGAGACCCGTTGCCAAATCCCTGAACAGGGCATTTTGTGCTTTTCTGACCTGGGATGGGGCTGCCTCCCAGGCTTCCATCCCTCAACTTGCCCCAAGCACAAATGCTGGCCAGTGCAAAGTAAACTTCATGAAGATTCAGGATCTGCCACACTGGTGATGTTCTTGGGGATCTGGGAGCCTGGGAAATGCTGGGACAAGTTATGGCACCTGGGCCATCAATCCTCCCACTTGCCACATGAAAACAGGTACAGCCCTGCAGAAGTTTCTTTGGAATTTGGAGACAGTACAGAGCACACCAGGGAGTACTGCTCAGACTCATTCAGCGGGTCCTCTGAAGGCTGCGTGTTTTTAATCAGGCCCAGAGCAACTCCAGGCTCTGGTGCAAGTGCCCCTGATTGGACTATATGACCAGCAGAGCCCCTGGCCCCTGTTCCTCCACGAGCCGGACAAACCTAACTCATTCCTCAAGGCCCTTCTCCCTGAGGGAGCCACGTGGCTCTGGTACCTCTGGTACCTCTGGACATTCCTCTGATCTGGTTTGTTAGACACTGTGCCAAAGTGCCTCCTCCTTCCACCCACCCCACGGTCTGCGGATTCAGTACCGAGGCTGCATATGATGTCACATGCTCTGGGGGGTGGTCCCTTCAGCCCCTACATTACCATGTCCGCAGAGAAGCACGTGAATAGTGGGATGAATGACGTGAATGGGAACAATAAGGACCAGTGGCCACATATCGGCTGGGGCAAGTGTGGCTGCCCTGTGGGCTGGTTTTCAGAGCTCCTTGGATTTTGAGGCTGCATAAGGGATGGTGGAACCATACTTAGCAAAGATTCACTGAATGAGCAAATGAGGAACGTCTATAGCCCCCGTCCCTTCTCCTGAGAGTGGCCCAAGGAGGGTTCAGCTGACTGAAAAATCAGTTGCCCAAGCTCACTTACCAGGACTGTGTGTAGCAAGTGCAGGGCGAGAGACTTGTTGGAGCCCCCGAGGATCTCAGGAAACTCTTTCTGTGGAGAGAAGCACCTCAGGTCACCAGAAGGGAAAGCGGTCTCTCTGAGGGTCAGAGTGCCTGCTTTTTAAGAAAAGAGGCTGGAGAGCAGGAACCTGTTCAACCCCCAGGGGCGACATGCAGGAGCAGCCTCAGTGGGTTGGTGGAGCAATGAAGTTTCTTCTTCCCACGTTTGCTAAAATGCCGCCGGTCCCTGCCATACCTGTGGTCTTGTGGCGCCCGAGTGGCTGCTCTGTGGAAAGGCCATGTTAGGAGCTGACACTGCCCCCACATTCCCATGTTAAAGCCCTAGCCCCCGCTACCTCAGAATGTGACCATGTGGAGAGAGGGTTTTTCAAGAAGTGATTAAATGAGAAAGAGGACGTTAGCTGGGCCCTCATCCAATCTGGCCGGTGGCCTTATATGAGGAGGAAATTCTGACACACAAGAGAGGCACCGGGGATGCGTGCACACAGAGGAAAGACCATGTGGGGACACAGGAAGAAGGCAAGCCAAGGAGGGAGGCCCCAGAAGAAACTGGACCTGCTGACACCTTGATCTTGGACTTCCAGCCTCCAGAACTGTGAGAAAATAAATTTCTGTTGTTTAAACCATCTGGTCTGTGGTATTTTATTACGGCGGCCTTGGCAAACTGATAACAGCCTACACCTTGGCTTTGGCATCAAGTCCAAACAGAGACCAGAAAATCTCAAAGCCAGTGACTTACGGTTCTCTTTCTCAAGACCTTTGCAATCAGGGCCTCTGAGAAGCCAGCAGTTTGCCCACAGCCAGTGAGGTGGCCAGGCTGGGGGTTAAGAACCTAGGCTCTGTATGAGCCTATGGGTAATTATTTGCTAACTGACGCCTCCCTGGCCAGTACCACAGCTTAAAAATATGAGAGGGTAAAAGTACTCTTCAGCTGTCAAATGAATTTCTCTTTGACATTTTCTGCTGAAAATCTTAGGATAATAAATCACCAGGGTAAATATTTAAACAACTTCGTCTCCTGGCATCTGAGGGAATCTCCAGGGTCATTCAATTTATCCACAAGTATATTTCAACTACTGAGAACCTCTCTATATGTTCAGGAGCTGAGATTTGTTTTTGGAGGATTACCCACAGTCTCCAATGGCCAGCAGTGGATGTAATTGCAAGGTCACACGAAATAAGAGCACCGCCCCAGCCTCCTGACCTATGCAGACCTGGGCACCAAATATCATGGCACCACTTGAATAATTCCAATATCTAACATTTACTGAGCACTTGCTATATGCCAGGCTATTTGATGGGTACTTGTGAAGCAGGTAGTAAGACCAGTCCTATTTCACACATTAAGGGAATAAAGGTTCAGAGAGGTTGGGCAGTTCACTTAAGGTCACACAGCAGGTTAACAGAGAACCCAACATTTAATGGCAGAGCCTAAGCGCATGAAAAAAATTATACACCACTGTCTCCTCCCCAGCTGGGAGACTTTGGAAAGGAATTTTAGCTTTTCTGAGGCTAAGTTTCTCTAACTCCCAATGCCTGTTTGCAAGCTGTCGCACCGATGGCATACACTTGGCACGCGGAAGGCAGTTGGGACCGGTTGCAGTGGTTACGGTGGTGGTGGCTGTCATCAGGAGCACCTGCCTTCTTCTTTCTGGCACAGACCTGAAAGTACTGAAGGGCCTTCCTTACGCCATAATCTGTGACTCAGTTGCCTCATTTACAACATGAAGAGAAAGATCCCCACCCTCACTTACCCCAAAACATTGCTCTGTAGGTCAAATTCATCATGGCAGAACGTGCCTTTGACAGCCCAAGGGACTCAGGGTTCTGGCTCTAAACGGGACCAACTAGCGTCTAACCGTGGCAGACCTCTGTCTTTCATGACCGCATCTCTCTCAGCTTGAAAGGAGGAGGTTGGTCTAACTGAGCCATGGTGATATTATGAATTTGAGCATTCCTCCTTTCTGAGGACAGATGAAAAGTTTATTTCGAATCAGGAGGGGCTTCTTAAATGGCAGGGTCAAGGAATCATGGCTCCTTCTCAGCATTCAGCCCGAGCACAAACGATCCCTCCTCAGAGAAGCCTTTCCTCTCTACCCCTTCTCCTCCCTAAAGATCTTCTACCAGTTTACGTACTTCATAGCACTTGCCCCTTCCTGAAACCATCTATTCAACCTTGCATTTCATCTGCTCTCCTCACTCAGATGGGAGCTTGCTGAAAGCTGGAGCCATGTGACTTGTTTAGTGTTGAATGCTTGGGTTTTTTGGGGTTTTTTAAAGATTTTACTTATTTATTTGACACAGAGAGAGACAGCGAGAGAGGGAACACAAGCAGGGGGAGTGGGAGAGGGAGAAGTTGGCCTCCCACGGAGCAGGGAGCCCGATGCAGGGCTCGATCCCACGACCCTGGGATCATGACCTGAGCTGAAGGCAGACGCTTGACGACTGAGCCACCCAGGCACCCCTGAACGCTTGGGTTTTGCCAAGAGTGTAGAGCAGGTAGCAAACGTTCCATTCATACTTGTTGAATGACTAAAGCGATTCAATAATTTTGCAAGTTGGACGAACCTCGGGAGCTCTCTTGGAAGTCAAAATGCCAGAACTGAGGCTGGACGTGAAAATGTAAAGGCCTGAAATTTTCCAAACCTGCATGAATTTCACCTTTGAAGTATAGTAACTGTGCTAATTTGAAACAATCCTTTGTAATGTTTTGATCAAAGCTCAAATGGATCCCATCCTCCCTTACTGTTTATAGAGTTGTTTCTTTCTCTATAAGCCTTATATGAGGAGCAGGGCAGACACTGGCTACGGCTGCCCCCAATCCTCAGTTACCCTCTTTGAGCGAGAGGAAGGGGCGTCTCTGCGTCCTTGGCTGCCGGGCTCCCTCACAGCACTTGGCGTCCTGCATGGGAGTGCTCAGCTTGGAAGCACACAGCTGCCTCGCGGCTGAGGGAGCGACAGGGAGGACAGCTGGGATTCTTACCAGGGGCAGCAGGAAGCCACACTCGTGGTTATTGACTCCGATGACAGAAGGAACGGAATTAAATGTTTTTTCAGTCAATAGGTCTAGAGGCTCATCAGGAAAGAAAAAACCATCAACCACTCGAGTGAAAGACTTGGTTTTCTGGAATAAGGAAGAAAAGAAAAATCAGCATCTGTTTCTTTTCCTAAAATCCGCTGTCCCCCAAACCCTTAGCCCAGCAGAGCCAACCCACTCCAGCAGTGGTCAAACTGCATTAAGAAAGGAAAAATAAGCCACCTTTGGCCCTTCCCAAGGCACGAGTGCTGCCTGCCCAGCCCTGCCACTTACTTGGGCAAAGGGGCTCAGCTTCCTGCCTAGAGTCCTCATCTGCTGAATGAGGATAATAATTAGTATCTACCTAAAAAAGACAGGAGCCTACAACAGTGGTTCTCAAGGTATGGGTCCTGGACCAGCAGCATCAGCATATCACCTGGGAACTTGTTAGAAACAAATTCTTAGGCCCCCGCCCAAGCCTACTAGATATGAAACTCTGGGGGTACAGCCCGGCCAACTCGTTTCACAAGCCCTCCAGGTGATTCTGATGCACGCTCAAGTTTGAGAACCACTGGCCAAATGCAATGGGCAGAGTGGTGAGCTAGGGGCAGGCATGGTGTGGGGGGCTGGAGGTGGTCAGAGTAGTGGGGGTTGGTGTATCTTTGCCTTCGACTTGGCTGGATAGTTCTTGGGTCTCAGGAAGCAACACCTGGCTCTATCCATGGTTTTCTGGGGTCTCTGTTTGGGAATAGGGGTGGAAGGGAGTACATAGAAGACCTTTCACACTACATCAGGTCAAGGACTTTGTAACCAGCTCCCAGATTCCAGCACTGCTCACAGCAGACACTTCATCCACGCCAAATAGCTACTTAACAAATGTTGGAATGTGACAGATAATGACCTCGCTCTTCCAAGGACCATCAGAAGCTCTCAAGATTGGAAGGGACATAACAGCTCATTTGGTCCAATGAATCATCCAGTGACTAAAATCTGTCAGCAGTCATCGAGATTCTGCTTGCATACCTATAGAGGTGGGTGTCACACTACCTTATCTAGGAGCTGGTTGTTTTGAAGACAACCGTGTTTTTAGAAAATTCTTGGTTATACCAAGCCAAAATGGCTTCCTAACAGAACTCCTGCTCTTGGCATTGAATTAACTTCTGGCAGCATGTGGAACAGGTGCAGTCCCTCTTCCCGGTGACTTAGAGACAACCTTCATATTTTCCTGGATGTTCTCCAGGCTAAGCAGCACCCCAACCCATCAAGTTCCTTAAATTACCTACCAGGGTTCTACATATTCTACATATTCTACCTTGTGTTTCTATGGCCATTACTCTGAATCCCAACCTCCATCTTTCCAAAGTCCCAAATCAAAGTAAGTAAGAGAGTGGTGGAGTCTCTCGGCCCCCAGACCCTCCCGTCCGTCTTCACCTTGTTGATGTCCAACAACTCCTCGGGGGATTTAGCCCTCAGGCACTGCAGCAAGGCCTCGGAGTCTGATGCGTTGCAACCACAGACATGCGCGATCACCTGCAACTATTTCCAGAGGACTGGGTCAGAGCACAGCAATGAAGGCCGCCAAGAAAATGAAAGTTGAAAAGAGTCCTTGATCCAGCCCCAGGCTGGTTCCTCATATATGAAGCCTGCTGCCCCTCCCCACCCCCATGTACATGTAATGGAATGTACCCATTGAGGACAGGCTGGCCCTGGACCTCTTCACGCTCCTGCCTGACCCTCCTGGCCATATTCAGCAACAGCTGGAGCTGGGGGAGGTGGTGTGTCAGTCTGTGGCTACCGAATAGAGTCAAGCTTCCTGGTCACGGAGACACCAGTCCTATGACATTGACTCCATGGCACTAGGCCCCACTGAGCCCAGAAGCCCAACTCAGGAGCCCCAAGAGTGAGGAGCAGCTTTGCAAGCATGACTTAACTGTATGCTGAGGCATGACTCTGGCTCAGTCTCAGCTTGTCAGCTCTGCTCAGCCTCACCCCCACTGCAGCCTGGAAAACCCTGAACATCTTTTTCTGTCTCCCACCAATTCACTCATCCCCACCTCCTCTGAGATGTCCTTTCATGAACTCCCTCCTTCTCTAATTTCCTGTCATGTCACGGATTCCCACCTGCTCTTCCTAACCTTTTCCTAAACACTATCTCTCCCAGTCATTGAACTTTCCTTGAGCACTTTTCCCTTGAAAGTGGTGGTCCCTAAGTGCTTGGGAGTCACGAAGGCTCTGAAAATCCAATGAAAACTACAAACCCTCTCCCTGGGAAAATGCACAAACATACAGAATCTGCCTACAACTGTAGGAGCTCAAGGACCACCTCCCAGACTTTTCCTGGACTCCAGGTTAAAGATGATGGTCTTCTCAAGTCAGTGTGGCCTGTCTCCATTTATAAGCCTACAAGTTCTAACACAGAGCTGGGGGGACAAGGGACACTCAATATATGTGTGCTGAATGAATAAGTATGTGCACAAACCGAAAGCTGATATATCGTGTTCTCCAAATCAATATTCCCTGTGTATTGAGGGTATGTTTACAATATCATATCTCTAGGTCTCTGCTCTTGGTGTACACCGTTATTTTCTACAAGGTGTTTAAGCAAATATACCACTAAAATGCACAGTCCCCAGGAGATGGCTCCACAGCCCTGTGCTAATATTCATTGACTGAATCAGCTCATTTGTTAACTCATTCATTCGGCAAACATCAATAGTCACCTACTAGAACCTAGGCATTATGCTGGGACGTGAAAGAGACAGAGACCTTGGTCTCCAGGTCCTCACTGCTTGGTAGAGCACTAAACAAGATGACAGATGACAAAAGTCTGGGGCATATGCCTCACCGTCCCCTTACAATCTCATGCCAGACAACATGCATCAGTCACAGTGTTCTTTCCCACTGAACTGGAAACAGCTTCAGAATCTTTCTTAACATAGTACTCTAGGTGGAATGGAGTAGGTACAGGAAATGAAGTATATATCACACAGGGGACTGAGTTATATATCCCAGGTGAAGAAGAGTGAATAAGATGTAAGAACTATCACATATACATTCATGTACACACGCACGCACACACATTCATGTGCACCAGCTGGACGGCGCTGGAGAACTACTTCCTGAACCAGGCCTTCCATGAAGCAGTAAGGTTCGCCTTGGCCAGCATCGGATTCTTTGGCCATGGTCGGTAAGGACGGCCAAGCACATGGTCTATCAACACCTAACCACGTTCTCCCCTGACCAAGCAGAGGAAGCTAGAGAGGTATTAACAATATACCTACATCTTCATTCCTCTCATCATCGGGGGCCCTCAGGAAAGGGATGATGGCTACCCCACTCTCCATGATGGCTTTGTGGAATAAGCCATTCGCCATGGGGGATAGAATCTGGAATGAGAACACAGGAGACCAGGAGAAGTCAGGCAGGGGACTCCCCATCCACTACACACACCACCCATCCTTCTTTAAAGAAACCTTCCCAGGAAGTCTCCTTAAAAGCTCTACACATACAGGAGAAAAAAAAAAAAAAGCCCTGGTTTGGGGATTCAAGGACGAGCCATGAAAGTTTAGGCAAGTTATTTAACCTCTCTGAGCCCCAAACTCCCAGGAACTTTGAGGTCAAACATTCTAGTGTGTGAGTGCTAGCTCCTTCACTTCCTGGCTGGAGAACCTCAGGCAAGTTTTTTATATATTTCTGAGCATCAATCTATTCCCTGCAAAACCAGAAGGAAAAATGGAGCCCATATCACAGAACTGTTCTGTAGGGCAGAAGTAACGAATGCAGAAGGCTTTGCACGATGCCTGGTCAAATACTACACACTCCGGAAATGGCGGCTGTCATCATATATGTAAAAGTTGATTTACTCTAATTCACCTTATCGAGTTATCTTGAAGACAGAAAAATATCTTGTATATTGTCAAGTGCTATACAGCAGAAGCTCTCTTAACCCACTTCCATGTAACTGCCTTCTGTGATTAACCTGTTAGCTGAGGCCCAGGAGATGCCGACCCCTCAGAGCCAGAGGGCTGTTTTTTAGTGCCACACACCTTTCTATTCCCACCGGTTTCTGGCCACGAGTAAGGTGCATTTGCTCCCAAACTTGCTTTGTCATTTACACTTGCTATTGTAATGACCTAATCGATGAAATATCGTGGGAACCAATGAAGTATGCATGTAAAAAGAAAACAAAATTATGTTTGGGGAAAGAAACCTTTGATGAAGGCAAGTAGCTGAAAAATACCGCCGTCAGATTAATTTGGTGTGAACAAGGTAAGAGTATAAGATATGTGGGGAGGCAGCAGAAGCTTCCATGAGCACGCTGTATTCACAGACTACAAGGCAGGCACCTCAAGTTCGTGCTCGCTGTAAAGAAGCTAAAGCAGCTGTTAGAGGACAATGAATCTGGGGGGAGGGGGTTATGCCCAGAGCCCACGGTGGATCTCTGGCCAACAGACTGACCCTGAAAAGATATGGCACCGTATCAAACCATTGGTGGAGAAATGCACACTTTATGTTGGAAGTTGAAATAAAATGTTATGTGCGTCCTTTGTTACTTTATGTTTTAACTGAGCTTTTCTATTAAACGAGTAATTACCTGTCCAGGGCTTCGACCCTATAAATATAAGGGATTTTTCTTCAAACTGTTACTCACTAGGTGATCTTGGGCAGTTCATTTAAACTCTTCCTGATGACAGCTCTTGTCCACGAAAGGAGACTGAGCCGCTAACTCACGATGGGAGGCTTGAGGGAGACAAGGTGTCTGTTCGACATGAAGTACCAATCAGCCACGAGTGATTCACGGTCCTCATTTTTGTGACCTCTCCCACCGAGGTTCGTTCAAGCCCCCCAAAGAGAAGAACTCACAAGGCTGGAAACACTTATGGCTCCCGCTGACTCGCCAAAGAGGGTCACAGAGCGTGGGTCCCCACCGAAGAACTCGATGTTCTCCTGGACCCAGGTTAAGGCGGCCATCTGGTCCAGGAAGGCCCAGTTCCCCCGAGCATGCTGGTCCCCTGTGCTGGGGCAAGAGGCAGGGTGAGAATGCTCAGTGGATGTCAATCTGCTTCCTGAAGCTCAAGGAGTTCGAGGTGGAGGCTCTGTTTGTCCATCTGCTGGTCAAATGCAGAGGGTCTGGGCCCTTAAGGAGGGCAGAGCCATGAGATAGAAGGACCCTGGTCCCTGATGGACCACATGGAAAGATGTCTGTCAGTCATGATCACTCAGCTGGACCTTACTTGAGTGAGAAAGATTTTTTTTGTTGTTTTAATCCACCAAGACTTGGGGGTTAATCTCTTCCTGCTGCAAAAATTACCTAACTACTTTGGGTCACATTTGTTCAATGTCACTGAAGGCTCATTCCTCCTTAGGCGGCTGGGCACTGAATCCCCTATGGCTGCCCACAGCTGTGCCTTGGGGATCCGGGGTGTCAGTCACGTGGGGACACTCACTTGAAGAAACCAAATATTCCTAGCCGGTACTGGGTGGTCACAATCAGCACATCCTCATAGGCAGCCAGGGCGGACCCGTCGAAGATGGAGGCTGAGCCAGTCTCGAAGGCACCCCCAGGGAGCCACACCATGACCTGTGGAAGGGAGAAGACCTTTCTAGGCAACCTGCCAGAAACTCACATCCCCTCCCCATGCATGCTGGGACCTTCTTTCTTTAGGGAAATATAAGCATCTCACTTTCCTTTCTAAGTAGCATCAGAGGTTTTGTCTTTTGAAGAAGGCCCAGGGGTAAGCTTGTGGGCTCTGGCATCTGGGTACTCCTGGGTTTGATTCCCAGCTCTGCCACAGATGAGCTGGGTGACATTGGGCAGATTACTTAACCTCTCTGAGGCTCATTTTTCTCATCTGTAAGATGTGAAGAATGAAAGTATCTCACTGATGGGTTATCATGAGATTTTAAACAAGATCCTGCATCTAAAGTTCTTAGAACAATTTCAAGTGCTCAGAAAGTATTAACTAAATATCTCTGAACTTGTGATCCATAGGAAGAAGGAAATCACTGTAAGCCATGTAGGAGAGCAAAAACCACTTAAGTTGTTTTAACTTCACCCCTTCCCCTACCTACAGAGAGAAGAGAAGCGAGGAGAGATGACAGGGAAGAGAAGTGCGAAAACTTTACTATATTGATTAGAAAAATTGGGACTGGGGAACATTAAACATTCACATGGTACCATCAGGATTGATATACTTATTAATAAATCCTTTCCATTCTCTCTTTTTAAAAAAGATTTGTTCATTTATTTTAGTGAGAGAGAGCGTGCAGGTGGGGAGGGGCAGAGGGAGAGAGAATCTTAAGGAGACTGCACACTGAGCATGGGGCCTGATCTCACGACCCTGAGATCACGACCTGATGAGAAACCAAGAGTCCGAGGCTTCACCAATGACGCCACCCAGGTGCCCCGCCCTTCTCTTTTTTAAAGTCATACTAGGGACTACAACTCTTGGGGTGGGAAAAGAGAATAAAGCCACTGAGGAAAAAGAAAGCCCTGGCTTTGGCATCGGACCTGCCACTTACTGTGTGTACGACGTGGAACAAGTCACTTATGCCATCCCCGTGCCTCATCTTCTTAATCTGTACAATGGGTCCAATAATCCTTACCCACTGGTTACTGTGGGGGTTAAATGAGATAATATACTGTGGCTGGCACATAGTCAGTGCTCAATACATATTGTTAGGATCCAACAGATTGAGTCTCCCATTGCACTGGCGAAGGGGAGACAGGATACAGGAGGGTGTGGTTAAAAATTAATACCTTTCCTGTTCACTTATACAGAGATATTTTACATTCTTAAATGAAATACTTAATATTATTACCTGTCCTCACTGCAAACAGAAAAATTGGAGGATGAAATGATCCTTTTTAAAAAAGGATTTCCCGAACAAACAAGCAAACAGAAAATCAGGGTCCTTTTAAGCAGTGTCTTTCTAAATGTTTACAGACCATTAAATACTCAACAGAGGGGAAAAACAAAACAAAATAAAAATCAAAGGTCAAGTCAAGTCACTGCCAACAAAGAAGCAATCAGAAAGGAAGATAAAGTGAATCTGTCATTAAATGACTTTTTAAGAGTTATTGATGCGTCAAGTGATTACATTTCCCTTTTACCCAACAGGGGGTAGGATTGATTCTAGCCACTGTGCCTGGGTCCCTGGGCAAGAACCCGCTAGCTGGAGCCCCGGCATGACAGGCAGCCTTACGGGGAGCTTGGAGCCGGTGTCCGCATGGGCGGGCACATAGATGTTAAGGTACAGGCAGTCTTCGGACACTTCCAATTTGGGGTAATGCACCTTGAGAAAGTGTTGATCTGAGAGCAGCCACTCTGAGTTCTGGAGGCACCTTGGAGGAAGGAAGGAGAAATCCTCAGAGTTGCTGTCGGCTAACTCGCCTGGGAGGGGACAGGCCTTGTGACCACAGAGAGGCCTGGTGGTCTCCCGTGTCTGAGCGGAAGAGGCATATGGGAGCTACTGGTACAAAGTCTGATCAGCTCCCCGGCCCCCGCCATGGTGGCACAGACAAAGAAACACACTATAATTCTTTTTGATCTGGTTTTTGGGTAGGAAACCACGTCGTGCAGAGTAATTGTATCATTAACTTCTAGCACTCACCCATGCCTACAGCCACTACCACAATTCAGATACACACACATAAAGATTCAACATGGCTCAACAATTCCCCAACCTAGAGGGCAAGACACTAGGTTACATAGCAAGGGCTTTGCTCTAGCAGCTCCCTTTTCTGCCCCCAGAGGAACAAAAGGACATTTCTAGGCCTTTCCACCAGGAACCAATGGAGGTAGATGTGCAGGGAGATTCCTGTATCCGAGCCTTTGCTCAAGCTGGTCCCTATGCCCAGACTGCTCTCTGCTCATAGCTGTTTGCTCATGTTCTTCCCTGTCTTTCAGATTCGGTACAAGTGCCACCTCCTCCAAGAAGCCTTCTGAGATTTCTCCAGTTAGACCACAGCTTTTTAGAAACACCTATATATGTTGTGTTCTTCCCTTGAAGTTCTCCTAGACTTGCACATGAGTGTTACCATCTTCCTCCACTCAAATGTGAGCAGCTAAAAACTGTTTTAGTCACCTCGGTACCTCACAGTCCCTAGGACTGAGCATGTGACACAGTAGGATTGAGTGAGGCCAATATATGTGATTCCTAATATTCTCAGGGCTCAATTAGTGTTAATTTTTTTTAATAGAAGAGTGTACAGCTTAGGCGGTAGGAAACCATCACTGCAAATTTACCCCCATATGCCTCTTCCACTCAGACAAGTGCTTATGCATTTTTGCCCCTTTGTATATTGTTTATGAGAAATCAAGGCCTCACTGGTTTCAGCAAAGCCATCCCTGACCTCCCTCCAAGGTTAGACTAGGTGGTTCCTTCTCAGCATCCTTCTCTGATCCCCTAAAAGGTTGCCCTTGTCACTCTATATTTTAATCGGTGTTATTATTTATGCCCCTACCACCCCCACCAGCCTACAAGTTCCTTCAGGGCAACTGTGACCAGCCCACTGTGTGCCCCCAGGGCCTTACAGAGAGGCAATTACTGAGTTGGTTCTCAATGGATATTAGTTGAATGAATACATGAAGGAAGGAACAGATGAGTTTCAGCTTAGTGTCCTCAGTCCCTGGGCCACATGGGTTCTTCTGTGGCTTAGACAGCTTCCTGGCACCAGGGTACTCCTTCTGCCTGGGACCCCAAGGCCAAGAACCAAGAACCAGTGTGGCCCAACCTGAGGACTTCCCAGAATCTGAGCATCAGAAGATTCTGGGGGATTTTCAAGTCTCACCTCCCAACCTATGCTTAAGTCCTCATCACGATTCACCAACCTCAGCTTGAACATTTGCAATGACGGGGGGCTCCTGACCCAGGACACACGCATTTATTCTACAGGTGTTTGTGGATTTCCCTGCATTAGGCACAGAGCACTAGAGCTGAAATCCCTTTTGGGTGGTTCTTCACCCCAAAGCCAGTCTGGACCCTGGAGACTAAGCCTAGGTGGGGGGTGACATGGAAACACCTGGACCAAGACTCAGTAAGTCCGTCACAGTGGTTTCCAAAGCCGATTGGTCCTCAAATCACTAGACACCTTCCAGTGAAACCAGTTTCCTGGGCCCAGCTCTGGAGATTCTGACTCAGGAAGTCCCAAGAAGGGAGCCCAAGGAATCTGCGTGCTCTGAACACCACCACCAGTGATCCTGCTGATTAGCCAGCTGGGGGGCCATGGGATTACTGGAGCCCTTGTCCACTTCCGCACCCCTCCTCCTCCTCCTTGGTGCCCCCACCTTTCCCAGGGAGCTGCATGACCTTTATTCCCCTTCAGTACTCTGCCCCCATGCCCAGGTCACATTCCACCACAGGATTGAGCCTGCTCTTACAATTTAGGGTAGGACGTGGCATCTCGGAGCTCATTCCAGGGCAAGGCAGGCTTTGGTTTCTTAAATCGCAGGGGTCCTAGAGGGGGCGCAGCGTAGGGGATCCCGAGGAACATGTTCACAGGCATGGTGCTTCCCAGCACAATGGCTTGCTTCCCCCGGACCCATCCCAGCCTGGTGCTCCTCATCGGTGCATCCGCGGCTGGCCCTGAGGGAACACACAGGGAGGAATCAGGAGTGGCTGGATAGAGAATCGGAATGAGCCCAACTAGGAGCTCCCCTCACTGGGGGCACTCCTTCTCAGCCCAGAGGCTGGGCAACAGGAAGTAGCTAGACTCCCTGTCAATGAACCCCTGTCCAGGGCTTCTTTCAAGATTGCTTAGAAAGCACCTGCATCAGAGCACCGACTTAGTTTCTCCTAGGAGCACAACACCGAGCCCCAAAATTTGCCCGGGTCACCCTGGGGAACAAGGAAGCTCTCCCTTCCACCGAGCAAATTTCCCTTATTCTGGAACTGATGGATGCCAGGCTCTGCAGACCCTAGCATCCCACAAAGTCATCTGGCCCAGAGTCGTCTTCATACCCATCAGCACACTTGCTGGCCTGTCTGCGCATCCCCTATATGACTACTAGCTTTTTGGTTTTTCTTAAAATTAAATTTAAATAAACTTAAAAATCTTACCCAGAGGACTCCCAAGCAGTAACAGCTATGGACTTGGGCTTTGGCTGAGTTAGGCCTATGTTTCTGAATACACATGAAAATGAATATACATCAACGAAAGTAAAAAGTTCGCATGATGTTGTCACCTGACATCAGCTCATCCGCCTCCGGGGATATGAGGATGACATTTTGGGGACCCGAGAGTGCAAGCTTCTCGGTCTCCACATAGAATATGGAGTGCTGAGAAGTTCACTGCCAGCTACTTACTGAGCAGGACTCAGGTGTCCTGGAGCTACCCGCTCTAATGTCATTCTAATACAGAACGTCCTGTCCAGGCGGGCCGCAGTGCAAAGCTCGGGCTCCATCCTAGCCCCTCCCCGGTGCCTCCGACAGAGGGCTCTCCAGGCTCTGACAAGGTGTGAGCAACCCACGGACAGGACCGGGGTCTTCTGCGCTCTACCCACTCCCACAAAGGAGACTCTGGCGGGGGTGGGGGGGTGGGCTGGTGGTGGCTTTCAGTAACACCAGGACATTGGCCAGGTGCCCCGAGGTTACTACATAGCCTTTTATGAGCCTTCGGACCTCCGAGAGATGGGTTTGTTTGCACTAGTGGAAAATCCTCTATGGTGAGGAAATCTCCCTACCCCAACTTCTGAGGGCTCTCCTCTCCCACAGGGTGTCTCACCCTCGGTGGCAGCTGCAAGGACCCAAACAGCCCAGATCAGGGTCTGGCCCCGGTGCCCCCACTCCCCGCTCATCCGGCTGGCCTGCCTGGACTCCTTGCACCTCCACGGCCGCAGCTGGCCTCAGAGAGCTTCCGTCAGGGACAAGAAAGGGCTTCCTGTCTGCAGACAAATGCTGAGCAGGCAGACACAGGACACCAGGCTGGTGAAGAGAGGCAGCGGACCAAGATTTTCGGAGGAATTGGCCAAGCAAGACTTTCCTGTTCTGATTTACATAAGGAGAAGCTGATGATTAACTTGTAAGCTGGGGAAGGATAATGTGGCAGGCCCTGGGCGTGCGGAATGGGACAAATACAAGGGACGCTGGGGATCAGGGAAGTCAAAGACCTTAACTCCAGCCCCTGCAGGGGCCAGGAAGGCAGCAAACAAGCAGTGAATGGAAGCTGGCCAAGAGAGCCCAATAGGATGTGGTGGGGACTGTGGGACACAGCACATGCCCTCTCTTAAAGGGGCAATGACTTCTCAACTCCAGCGAACATTTGGCTTATGACAATGTAGGTACACCAAACCAGAAGTCAGTGATCTCTCTTGATTTTTATATGTGGCCTCAATTTTTAAAAATCATGATATGAGCCCAATGCAGTATTTCTACTGGCTTGAGTTGTGTCTGCAGTTCTGATCTAGACCCAGCACCCCCACGTAAATACGAGGAGACAAGCCCAAAGAGGTGAAATTCCTATACGCAGGTGGTTCTGTTGAAGCCCGTCCTTAGCATTCTGGGGGGTCATTGAAGATCCGGCTCAGGACCCAGAAAAATCACCATCTTGCTTCCAGCAGGGTCCACACTGCCCTCAGGGTAAAGGGTCCAGGAGGGGGCTTCCCAAGTGCTTGGGGTTTTGTGGGTGGAATCAGATTATGTGGGGTACTTGTTGAAATTGTGTCCTTCTGCTCGGCCCCCCTGGAGATCTGGGAGCAGGACTTGAACAACATCAGTGGTGGGTTTGGGAAGCATCAATCTAATGCACAGGTCTCCCAGAGGAGTCACCTCCTGAGGGAGGCGGGGTTGTCACAAGCAGGTATTATGTGCCTGCTGGATACAGAACTCTACACGACAGGCAGGGAAAGCCTTCCTCAAAGGCAGAGCAAGGGGCTGCTGGATGCATTCTGCTAAAGGCAGGTGCTCTGTAAATCTCTAGAGATTAGCAGTACTCCAATAAATACCTTTCTTCCCCAATCCAGGTCCATTTCTGATGCACCACTGACAGCGCCAGGAATTATGGAAATAGGACTTGGGTAGAGTCCTTTCTGAAGGTTTGATTCTCAATTCAGCAAAAATCACTTATGGTTCAAATGGAACCTTGACAACAGCTCGAATTGCCCCCTGAAATCCAGTGAACAGTGATGGACAGCAGTCCCTAGGTATGATCATGAGTAAGGAAGAAAGGGACTGCCTGTGTCAAATGTCTAGATGTTCAGACTGCCCACCTTTGAGGTGACCACAAATCCCAGGAGATGAATGGGGGATGGGGTGAGAATTTCTAAAATGTTCCCAGCATGCCCTGCAGACTTTGCTGGTGTAGTTAAACACTGAGCATACCGAAATCCCAACACATGTGTATAGACATGTTGGTTGCTGCTAGGTTCAAGTACTTACAGCTTTTCAGACATCAAAGCCCTTAGCTTGGGTCTGGGCCATAGCGTAGGTGGTCAGTGGTGTTTGCTAGATTGAAATCTGACCCCAGCTTGTTGAGACCCGCCCACACATGGCTCTTTAAAATGGGGTCAAAACAAAGGCAACTTGTTTTCCTGCTTTTCCCAGGCCCTTCCTGGCAATGGTTGCCCTAAGCAGCTGAATGCTCTTGCCCATGGCCTTGAGACCATTTACAGAGACCCAGGTTCTATCTTGATTCTTCCTCAGAATCAAGGGTGTCCTTGAACAAATCTTTTCTTTCCTCTGGGCCTCAGTGTTTCCAACTTCTGGTGACATTTGTGCAGACATTTTAGGATTATAAATTCCAGAGACCCAAGCATGAATGAGGTTTCCAGAACTGCCTATGGGGCCAGAAGAACCCAGAGCAGGGTGAAGAAGCAGACAAGTTTCCGAGAAGAGGAGGAAGGTTGCTGGCAGGGCCAGTAAGTGGCTCTGAAGGCACAGCTTTGCCAGCTCAAAATGGTGTCTCCATGGGCCCTGCCAATGAAGGTCTGCAATATCCATGTTTGTCTACAACCTTGAGACTTACACTACCTCCCCACTCTGGCCCTCCTTAGTTGCCAACAGAAAGATTCTCCCTGCTCTATATCAGAAACTATATGGATTCTCTATATCATTAACTCATTCAACACTGTTTAAAGTGCCTATTGTACACCCCTCCTCCCCCACACATGCTGATGCCTTTCTTCAGCTTCTTACCCTTTAAAGCCCAATTCAACAGCTACCTCTTCCAACCACCTTTCCTAGATTCTCCTGAACTCCTTAGAACTTTGCTTTTCTGGTCCCTCTTGCTTCCTAATGAGCTGTGAATATGATTGCCTTCCTCCTCAACAAAAAGGCCTTTTCCATTTATGTATCCATCACAGCTTCTTCCATGGGTCCTGGTGTTTCCCCAAACTCAGCCAGGGACCTGGTAGCTTCACAGTTTGTACCATTCCCACTCCTAACTTGATTATCAGTTTGCTTGAAATTTTTCTTTAAATCAACCTTTAAAAAAACTGTCGATTATCAAAAAATTTTTATGTACCAGTATATTTTGCATGTCTTTTCTGTGAAATCATCCCCCCACCTCTAGCAACCGTTATAGTAAAGCTGTAGGGTATGGTGTAGAGGACCTCAAAATAGGACAGAATGGAGCATCTGCCCCTCCTGCACCAAGGACCTTGGGAAGGAGAAGAGAACAGTGGTAGGGAAAACAGGGAGTGATACAAGGTGACCTGAATCTCCCTCTTAGACTGAAGCCCCAAAGTGGAAGGTATGCTACACAGGGGAGCTGAAGGCAGCCTTGGTTCTCCAGGAGGAGACTGCCGTAGGGATGCCCCAAATCCCTAAACCAGCCTGTGGCAGCCACAACCAAGTAGAAGAGGTTGGGCAAAGACACATCTCAGGTTATGCTCCTGCTTATCCTTGATCAGCTATTCCTTGGAAGGGCCCCAAACATGGCCTTGAAGGGAACTCAGGAGTAACTGGGACTATGGTTGGGACCTGGGTAGGGAGGTTGTCAGGGGACCCACAGAGGTGCTTCCTGGGCTTGAGGACAAAGTGGAACCACAACCTGACCTGGGTAGAGTACAGTGCTGAGGGCTGGTCAGAGCCAAGGTGGGGGCACTGAGTCCCCAAGGAAGGATCCATGGGCTTTGACCATGACAACAGGATAGACCGTGAGCTCGCCATGTCAGAATTCATCATCATCCCAGGAACTCGGTGCTGTGGATAGCCCAAAAAGTTGCTGTGGACAGCCCAACAATGCCAGGACCTCTGCAAGTGGGTCTAGGCTCTCTCTACCCTTCTACTGGTATGGTCATAAAAGCTTCCCCCAATTGATGCATCCAGATGCCATCCTGGAGAGGATGGGAAGCAAATCTGAGAGGCTATGCATTTATTTGAAAAAGCTTATGTGACTTAAAGAGACTGTTTAAATTATTGACCAGGACTGAGTTTACCAGACAGAGCTCCATGTAAATATCTACCATGAACCATGGGGTGGAGTGGGGTGGGGGAATTGTTCTCTCTTGGTTAAAAGGAAAAATTAATAAGTGTTATAGATACCCATAAGAAACACGCTATGGCCAAAGCTAGTCTATCTTTTCTACAAACCCAACATTGAAAGAGAACTGTGGAGGGTGTGACTTCCTAACTGTGTATTTGCTCTTAGTCAAGGTGCCACCTCTGCTTATCTCAGGCATCCCCTAATGGACAGAGCCTGCTCTCTGGGAAACTGACATGGTAGGAAATAATGATATTAGCTTTCATTTACCGAATGCCTTGTAGGTATCACAGCCTGGGCTAAACCTTTTGCAGCCATTACCCTATGTCATGCGATTATTCCCATTTTGCAGAGGAGGAAATTGCAAGGTAGGATGAATCGTCAGATATCACAGGACTGAGGAGCCAGCACAGCTGGGACTTGAGCCCAGACTTCCCGCCTGCAAGCTGCAGCTGTTGCCACTTAGGGAAGAGGAGCAGGAATGAGGAGCAACAGGAAGGTTGGGGAGCATGGGCTGACTTCTGCAGTTCTTGGGCCATTAAAGATCATTTAATCTTCTAGGAAGCTGAGGAACCACCTGACATCACCTCCTTGGACCTTGCTGTTCCCAGCAGACCAGTGGCCTGGATGGCCCCCAAGACACAGACCTGCAATGGGCTCTCTCTGTTCTCCAAGACTGCTCTGCTGAAACCCTGAGGGAGAAACCAGAATGAGAGAGGACCTCTTGGCTTCGGCTTAGAACATAATCTAATCTACCCTGCTGCCAGTGGCCTCAGGGTGGAGACTGGCCTGCAAGTGGACAGAACAAAGGGAGGATGCTCTGGGGATGGACTTGGGTCACTGGGCAATGCACCTCTTACTCTAGGGGCCTGGAGCTGGGCACCCTAGAGCTTCTTCTCATGACCTTTCTTCAAACCCACCTCACGCTGCTGTTCAACTCAAACACTTCAACAGGATGTTCAGATCTTTTCCCATCTGGCTCTGTCCTGCCTTTCCAGATGGATGCCTCACTGTACCCCATCAGTGTGCCCACATCACTGAAACCCCAATACTGTGCTCCCATCACTGTACCCCATCCCTATAGCCCCATCACTGCACTCCATCACTGCACCCCCATCCCTGTAGCTCCCATCCCCACACCCCATCCCTACAACCTCATCATCACACCACTGTCATTTATGCCCTTCAGTGTGGGTCCCATCACTGCACCCCATAACTATACCCATCACTGCATCCCAACTGCATCCAGTCTTTTTGTTAATTACATTTTCCTCTCCTGGAATGTTTTGCCTTGACTTCTTCACCTGGTAAAATCCTTCGGTCTTTCAAATTCCCACAGAAATACCATCACCTCCACTCAGACCTCCTTATTCTCAAGTGCTAGAATCATTTTCTCCTTTCCTCCTGTGCACTTTGTTGACATTTCTATTATACCATTTACAATGCTCCATCCTATTTCGATGGCTGGTTTAGCCACAAGTGATGATGACAGCGATGACCATGTTGACATCATTCATCTCCCGGTCACATAATCTCAGCCCACTTCTTCTTCTTTAAGTCACAGCTACAGTGGACAGTTCTGTGCAGGCTCAGCCTCCCCTTGCACTAACAGCACACCACCTAATTCATGGGTGGGCCACGTGACTTTCTATTTTCTGCCCCAGGGCCTTCACCCCATCACAAATATCCCCTCTGACTTTATTTAAGTGAGACTGGAATTAGAGTAACCCAGGAGTAATCCTCAAGAAAGGGAGCATAGACCTGAGAGATATACACTCCAGCCTCTGGAAGCATTCTATGTGCTGCTTAAGAGGCACAGGGTTCTAGAAAAATCGGGTTCTCATTGCTCACAGCAGCAGTCTCAGTAATACACCCTATATTGTCTTTTCTCCCTCCCTTCCCTGCCCCAAGCTCTGCTCTCAGGGAACCAAACTAAGTCAGTGGGCACCAGAAGGAGACCTTGAAATAGACCATCAGTGGGATTCTGTGACTGGATCACTGGCCATCCAGACAGCATCATGTGACAAAGACACTCAGGGGTGGGCTGGGATGCGGTCCAGCTGGAGGGGCACCAGTGAGGCATGCCTTAACCCCAGCCTCTCTAAGGTATAGAGGTGATGGTAATTACAAAGGTTGTGGTGTTGGCTGGATTTCATTAACTGCCTTGAAAGCCTTGAAAAAAAAAAGACAGGCTCTGGTCAATCAGCTATCAACACAGAGTGAAAATTAGAGGGCTTCCTGGCAGCTTTTAAAAATAACTTTATCTCCTTGAACCACAGTGAGACCATGCTGAAGATGAGACCCAGGATTTAACCATAAGAGTGAGAGAGCTGCAGAGGAGGTTGATTGTGTAGCCGTGGAAGAGCTCCTATGCTAAAGTCAGCCCCCAGGTAAGATGTTTGGGACCCGGAGACATGGGATGGAGACATGTGGATGGATGCATTTGAGAACCATGAACACTTGGGTTCTCCTAAACTCTCCAAACTAGCAGGAGCCCCCTTCTCCTTCTTCCTAGAGGAGAACAGACTTGGTTTGTGATGTGTGCCTCCCATGAAAATGCTTTTCCTCATCAGGATCACCCTATTGCATGCACTGGCCCTGGTCAATCATGGGAGCCAGGTTTCAGCCTAGCTGGAGCAAGGGAAGACCATTCCTTCTCCAGGAGGAAATGGCCTTCTCACTGAATTAATTGTATACCATGGCCAATAGGTCCTGGTAGCAACTGAGAAAAACATGTGTGGGAGTGAATCCTGAGGGCGGTGGACCTGCGGGCTGGGGCAGAAGATAAGATTGGGCAGGAGAGAATTCATTAACACAAGAGCACATTCTCATGACTCAGGATTTATTGTCCTGAGAGAATGCCTCAAGCGGGGCCAAGATGCCGCAGGAATGGCTCCTTGGATCTTGAACACGACGACAGCCTATAGTGAATGAGATGGAGCTTCTAGAATTGCCACGGCTGAGTATTGATAAAGAGATCAGAAGGTTCAGGATGTGAATCTATTAGAATGAATTTATTTCCTAGAATGAGGGAATGCACAACCTGGTGATGTTTACTAGGAGTGCCCATGGGCTCTCTTCACAAGGGTAGTGAGGAACACACCAGTGTAGAGGGCACCTGCATCTTTGAGAAGCCCAATGGTGACAATTCTTGGGAAGTCAGGGTTGATGGTAGGCGATGCTACCATGACAATTGGCTTCGTTCAGATTCAGTCAATGTGAATGAATCTGGAATAGCAGAAGCCAGACAGTGCTATTTAACCACCAGAGGTAAGGCAGAAATAACTACCTCGATGGGCGGCAAAGACAGAGTGGCAACCAGGGTGCCTTGTCCCACTGAGATCTATGACGGTGACTAACAGACCATGGTATTCCTAGAAGTAAGATAGGTGGTCAGACAACTTGAACATTGCTTCACTTGTAACACCAGAAAAAGTCAAGAGCTGGTGAGAAGTTTCATGTCAGACATAACAATGAAAAATCAGAAATCCTTCCCAGATATTTCCAGATCTAAACCACTTCTCAAACTTATTGAGCCCATTGATTACAGGATGCTGGGTCCTCTTAAAGAACTATGCCATGCCACTACAAATATATATATATATATATATATATATAAAATATTCATTCCTTCAATCCTTCCCTAAAGGAATGTGTAGCCAGGACCCATCTCATCATGGGATATTCCAGATGCATGCTCATTTGGTGCCCATGATTTTTTTTTTTTTTTTTTTTTAGCATTTCTTCTCAACCAGACCCAGTAATACTTCAGGAGAGGCTTCTCAAAGGGCGTGTAATTCTCTGCTGCAGTTAGCAAGGACTTACTCCAGAATTCCAGGGACCTAGATCATCCAGGGACCTTCTCCCACTGGAGTTTGCCATAAACTCCACACTGCATCTTTTCCCATCCCTGACATCTCCAATATCATAGGGCCTTCCAGATTCTATCACTCAGATAGCAGGGATGACTGGTCCATGGTGCCATTTCCTCTCCAGACCCCACTCAAAGCTGGCTGCTTTCATGTCCCCCCCACCCCCGGTATTTGGGCCAGCTGCATACCATGTACAAATACCCTTATCAATTAGACAGTGATTGAGGGGTCACATTTCAAAGGTCACGATGTATAAGACTGGGCAAAAGGATATGACATTGAATGGAGGTTTCATCCCCCCTATAACCTGCAAGCAGCAGGGGTGATAGAAAGAAAGAATGGAATATTAAAGCAGTAAATTAAATTACTAACAGGCAAACCACCTTGATCAGGTGGACTAATGTGTCTTTAATACATTTAAATAATCAACCAGTAGGGCCTGTTACCACATATGCCAGACTGGGGACTCCTGTCCAGACACCCAACACTGTAAAGGTATGGAAGTGTTGGGGGACAGCATTGCCCTGGCTCTCACCATGGATCAACATGCTATGCTGCTGAGAACACCAAGCCCCATCATGTCTGAGAAAGGTGTCATCTACTAGAACTTGCAATGGGATGTCCCATTGGGATGGGATGGGCAAGTTACTTCACACCCCCTAGGTGAGGGGGTGAGGAGGAACTATTCAGTCTCCACTGGGATCATATTCTCCAGATGCAAGTCAGACCTGTTGAAAAGCACTAGGACTGCAGTAGAACACACACCATTGAAAGGGGTGAAGGTGGGAGTCCCGATCTGGCATATCCTGCCCCTGGTCCATCTCCTCATGCCTGACAGTGCTGCCTCCACCAGTCAGCAGGCATGGTACGAACAGCCAGGTGAAGTGAGCCAGTTCCATTTTCCACTAGTACAATCATTTGCATTGATCTTTGTTTTCTCCATTGGTCTGGAAGACATTATATCACACATAAAATCCCCTACTAAATTCACCCAACAAGGCTTAAATGATAGCCGACAAAATATTTCCTTACCCAACACTGAAATGTCTCTCATAAGAAAAGCTGTCTTGGGGTGCCTGGGTGGCTTAGCAGGTTGAGGATCTGACTCTTGATTTTGGCTCAGGTTGTGATCTCAGCGTCATGAGATCAAGCCCTTCCTCAGGCTCTGCACTCAGTGGAGAGTCTTTTTGAGTTTCTCCCTCTCCCTTTGCCCCTCCCCCAACTTATGTGAGTGCACTCTCTCTTTTTAAAATAAATAAACAAATCTTTAAAAAAATAGAAAAAAGAAAAGCTCTCCTCTAAGATAGGATGGCGTTGGACATTATTACTGCCTTCCAAGGACACACCTGTGCTATTATCCAAATAAAATGTTGTGTGTTCATACCTGATGAGTCTGCTAATGTATCATTTTCATGAAATCACATGAGGACACAAGTGAATGCCCTGAGTGTTCAACCCCCAGTCTAGGGGACTTAATAAATCAGTTGTTTGGATGGATCATGGGCTCTTGGAGAAAAAAATTGGTACTTATTTTGAGAATTATCTTGATCTGTGTTTTCTCTTGCATGTGCTTCTATTGTTGCTGTGGTTATCTGCCTCCAGTGCAGCCAGATAGCCACCAAACGAACAGCCTCCATGCTAGTGAAACTCCTTGTTGACCTCTCAGGGGACACTGAGGAAGAGGGGTGGGTGTAAGAGTGTAAGAGCCCATCACAAGGGCTGGAATGTTGGGGGGGGCAGGCATTGAGAAGATGTGACCAGCAGTTGACTGGACCTGGGCAATCAGGAGGCTCCTCACTCCCTCCCCTGTCCTTCAAATGTATACTCTGTGCACCATCCCCACAGTGGGAGCCATTTTAAAGCACAGAGCCTTGAGAGAATCAGGTGTTGTGGAGACCATCTGGATGGTTTACATGACTGAATCCAGTGAAAGCCTAGGTGTAAACTTGTACGATTCTGGTGAGGGGCTGTTAAGACCTACTCATTTTGCTGGTGCCCAACACAAGCCTTGTAAGTAAGTTCCCTTGTTTATCAAACCTGCCACCCACCAATCTGGAGTGGTTTACTTCTCTCTTTGGTCCTCCCTTGCCTTCTGTGTACAGGAGCTAGCTTGCAAACCAACATCAACTAGACCTAACAGACACGCACGGAATGCTGTATCCAACAACAGCAGAATACACATTCTTTTCTGGGGCACACAGAACCTTCTCCAAGGCATACTATATGTTAGACCACAAAACAAGTCTCAATAGATTTTTAGAAGTTTGAAATCATACAAAGTATCTTCTCCTACCACAGTGGAATGAAAGCAGAAATCAACGACAACAGGAAATTCAGAAAATTCACAAATACGTGAAATCTAAACAAGACGCTCAGACAACCAACAGGTCAAAGAAGAAATCACAAGGGAATAAAAAATACTTTGAGATGTTCTATGAACGTATATACTTGTGGCTTAAAAAAGTACTTTGAGGTGAATGAAATCGAGGCACAACCTAGCAGAACTCATGAGGTGTTGTAAGAGCAGTGTTGTAAATGCCTACATTAAAAAAGAAGAAAGATCTCGAATAAATAATCGAAACTTCCTCTTTAAGGGACTTGATAAAGAAGAGCAGACTCATTCCAAAGCAAGTGGAAGCAAGGAAGCAACAAATGTCAGACTGTAAATAAAACAGAGAATAGAAAAACAAGAGAATCAGTGAAGCCAAAAGCTGGTTCTTTGAAAAGATTAACAAAATTAAAAACAAAACAAAACTTTTTTCCTAGGTTGAACAAAACAAAAAGAGAAAATATTCAAAATACTAAGGTTAGTAACGAAAGTGGGAACATTACTGCCAACCTTACGGAATGTTTTTCAGGCTGAAAGGAAATGATAAATCAGATATAATGCAAATGGATCATGGGGCTCTAAGACACACAGAAGTAAAATCTATGACATGGGAGGAGGGGGTAAAGGGGATTATATCATATTAAGTTCCTTATATTATGCAGCCAAAATACTCAATACAGAGACCAAAAAAAGAGAATCATAGAAAGTACTTGATTAATCTAAAAGAAAATAGGAAAGGAGGGACTACAAAGAGTACAAAAGAGGGGCACCTGGGTGGCTCAGTCGGTTAAATGTCTGACTCTTGATTTCAGCTCAGGTCAAGATCTCAGGGTCATGAGATGGAGACCTGCGTCAAGCCCCACATTGGACTCTACGCTGGGCATGAAGCCTGCTTCAGATTCTTTCTCTCCCTGTCTAAAAACAAAACAAAACAATACACTAAAAACTACAAAAGAACTGATGGAAAAAATACAAAACTAATAGCCAGATGATAGACCTCAGCCTACCCATTTTAGTAAATACATTTAATAAAAATGAATTAAATGCTACAAGTTAAGACAGATTTTCAGTGAGTTCAGTATAGTAGATTTCAAGGTAAGAAACAGTACCAGAGACAAACAGGAGCATTTTTTAGTGACAAAAACAAAATACAGTGATCAGAAAGATAAAACGATCCTAATTGTGATGCACTTAACAATGAGCCTCAAGATACATGAAGAAAAAAATCGAACCATAAGAAGAAATGGAAACGTTACAATCATGGTTAGAAGTTTTAATACAGTTCTCTCCATATAACTAACAGAATAAAGAGGAAAAAAAATCAGTAAAGATAGAGACTTGAACAACAGTATTAATAATCAATTTGATCTAATTGACAGATGCTAGATTAACAACTGCAGATTATATGTTCTTTTCAAATGCACATTGAACATTTACTAACAGAGACCATAAGCTAGGCCCTAAAGCAAGTTTTAATAAATTGCAAAGTATTAAAATAATTAAAATAAGTATATTCTCTGATATATGCACAATGCAGAAGTTGATAATTAGAAAAATTCCAGACACTTGGAAATCAAGCAACACGCTTCCACATAACAAGGTAACTTAGACAAGGGATTGGTGGACTTTTAGATATCATAAGTGGATTGACATCATCTGTGGAAGCATGGTCACTCAGGTGAGACTGCTGTTGACCAGTTGCCCCTCAGAAGTGTGTTTATTAAAGTGAGTTTGTCCCTGATGGCTGATTTTCAAAAGTGAGCAGATAATGATGATTTGTGATTTGCAAAAGCATGTTCACTGAAGCAAGTCGTCACTGATCAATTGAACAAGTTTAAAATCAGTTCTGGTGGCTACTTGTTACCATGGCTACAGAACAATCAGTATGTTATTAAGTTTGTGAGAACATGTTTATTTCAATATGAAAAATCAATCTTTTCTACTTATCAGAAAATTAGAAAATGAAATTATAATAGCATAAAAATATCACATACTAATTGATATAGTTAACAGAAGATTTGAAAGACCTCTGACTTAAAACTACAAATCACTGCTAAGAGGAATACATAAATAAATGGGGAGATAAACATGTTCATGGATTCAAGGACTCAGTATTATTAAGATGTCATTTCAACCCAAGTTGATCTATAGAGTGAAGTCCACCCAAACAAAAACTCCAGTAGGCCTTTTTTGGGGGGAGGGTGGGTGGATAAATTAAAAAGCTGATTCTAAAATACAAAACCTTGATAAATTTTGGAGGACTTACACTACCAGACATCAACACTTATTATAAAAGTAACTTGACCCCTACCTCATCATACACAGAAATTAATTTAGGACACATCAAAACCTAAATGTGAAAACACTGGAGAACATGTTTTTAAAAGATTTTTTAATTATTTATTTGAAAGAGAGAAAGAGCACAGAGAGAGAAGCAGACTCCCCGCTGAGCAGGGAGCCTGATGTGGGGCTCCATCCCAGGGCTCTGGGATCGCGACCTGAGTGGAAGGCAGATGCTTAACTGACTGAGCCACCCAGGTGCCCTGAGAACATTTTTATAATATTAGAACAGGCAAAGGTTTCTGAGAGAGGATACAAAAGGCACTAATTGGAAGAGGAAAAAAATTGATAAATTGGACATTAAAATTTAAAACTTCTGCTTGTTGGGAGACACCACTAAGAATGCAAAAAGACGAGACACAGATTGAGTGAAAACATTCACAACACATATATTTGACAAAGGAGTCATATCTGGAATATGTAAGAATTCCCATAGCTCAACAATAAAAAAATAAATAACCTAATTAAAAATGGGCAAAAAATGAATTGGGGGGTTGGACAAAATGGATAAAGAAGGTCAAACGGTACAAACTTCCAGTTATAAAATAAATAAGTCCTAGGAATGTAATGTACAGCATGGTGACTGTAGTTAACCACACGAATTGCATATTTGAAAGATGCTAACAGGGTAAATCTTAAAAGTTCCCATCACAAGAAAAAATGTTGTAACTATGAGTAGTGATGGATGGTATCTCAATTTACCGTGGTGGTCATTTCCCAGTGTGTAAAAATTGAATCATTATGTTGTACACCTGAAACTAGTATAATGTTCTATGTTAATCATACTTCAGTTTTTAAAAAATGCGCAAAAGACTTGAGCAGGCATTTTACAGAAGAACCTATCCAAGTAGTTAATAAGTACATGAAAGTGTGTTCCATATCATTAGCCATCAGGGTAATGTGATTAAAAACACAGTGAGTACCATGATACACCCACCAAAAGAGCTAAAAATAAAAAATTAAAAAATAACTAACTAGATCACATATTGGCAAGGATGCAGAGCATCCATTGCTGGGAGAAGTTAGAATGATAAAGCCACTTTGTAAAACTGCATAGCGGTTTCTAATAAGTTAAACATTCACCAACCCTATGACTGGGCAATTCTGTTCTTAAGAGAAATAAATGTGTTGTGTCCACAAAAAGACTTGTGCAAGAATGCTTACAGTGGCTTTATTCATAGCAGCCCCAAACTAGAGACCAATGTTCATTGATAGGAGAATGAATAAATTGTGATATATTCATACAACTGAATACCACTCAGCCGTAAAATAAACAAAACTACTAAAATGTACAACAATGTGAATGCTGTTCAGAAACATTCTCCTGATTGAAAGAAGCCAGACACCAACAGGCAAAACTAGTCTTTGGTGACAGAAGTCAGAAGAGTGGTTACATCAGAGGGGAGAATGAAAGAGAAAGGGGCACGGGAACTTTGGGGGTTTATGCCAACGTTTTGTGTCTTAATCTGGTGATCACATGGATGTCAACATCTGTTAAGATGTATGAAGCTGAACACTTACACGTTGTCTCATTGTAGGCAAATTATCTCACAACAACTTGCTGAGAGATCAATCAATGAGGTCCCATTTCTAAGGATTTTGCTGGGTGTTGGAAGTCAAGGCCATTTCTGGATTCACTCACTGTCAAGCCTGGGTCACTGTTTCTTTCGTTTTGTTTTGTTTGTTTGTTTTTGTTTTTAAAGATTTATTTACTTATTTTAGAGAGAGTGTGTGTGTGCGCGCGCAAGCAGGAGGGGCAGAGGGAGAGGGAGAGAATCTAGAGCTGACTCCAAGCTGAACGTGGAGCCAGATGCAGGGCTCAGATCTCACGACCCTGAGATCATGACCTGAGCTGAAACCAAGAGTCAGATGCTCAACCAACTGAGCCACCCAGGTGCCCCTGGGTCACTGTAATTACAGCTTGTACGCTGGTATCCCAGCTGGACAGGATACGGTGCTGACTTCCTACCCCTACCCCGGATGTGCTCTAAAAGCCAACCACGGGATTTAGTCAGCTTTTCATCCTTATATCCTATGGCCAAACTCTCAGCTCAGGCCACAGCCCTGAAAACACACCGGGCAGTTCCTGCAATGACACAGCTCTCTGTCAACAGTACAAGCCCATTTACCAGTCCAGGTGGGGTCTCTCTGATTTCCACTAGGAAAGACTCAGTAAGTGTCCAGGTGTTCTTCACTGTCTGCGTGTAGGGAGTGGGTGTGAATTCTGGTCCACAAACTCAGGAGCATAATACATGGGACTCTATTTTTCTCTAACTCAACTGAATTCTTACTTTGCGTGCCTGTCACCACCCTGAAGAGTGGAATACCCTGCCACCACTGTCATGTTCAGATCCAAGCCTGAAGCTCCATCCCTGCTCACTGTTCTGCATCTCTGCTCCTTTTCTGGTCTGGAGTTTGAGCAGAGCTTCACCAAGGTCCCCTTTGTGTGTTGCCTGTCATTGCAGTGGGTTTGGACCAGAGGAGGGTGTCAAGGCACAAACAAGCTCCTGCCATATGCTGACCCAGAAATTGCAAACTTAATAACGTTCATGAGCATGCGTCTTATCCATCTACTGAATGGACTTTTGAACCTCAGAAGTTCCGATCTGATTCCCATTTGGGCTGCTTTATGCTGTGCTATCCTTCCTTAAGGCAACGAACGCAGAATGGCCTTACTACTGGATGGGGAAAGGGCCAAATAGGTACAAGGAATGGGAATATAATACTTCAAAATATTATCCCTCCACACATCCTTGGAGAGTGTTGGGACCTCCTGTGAACTTTGCTGAAAAATTAATTTGTGCAAGACTCTGTGGGCAGGAGGGTGGGAGGAAAATAAAGCCTACGTTTCACCTCTGCGAGCCCAGATCCAGGTGAGGGAATTACTGTGTAAATGCAGGTAACTCTAATAGAAGATAGAACGTGGTCATTGCCCCTACTGAGATTTGGACCGGGATGGTGTGCAGAGAAGGAAGATGATTCACATGAAGCAACCCAGCAGATAGCCACTTAGTTTTCACCCTTGCACTCATGGCTGTTGATCAATGGCTTCAGGTCTCTTCATCAGGGAGCTCCCTGCTCCTAGCCTGGTCCTCCCACAGCCCTGAGGGTAGTTCACACCCTACCCTCCCTCCTTGAGCTTAAAACCATGACATCTAACCCCAGAAGATTGCAGGGCTGTGTCAAGGAAGAAAGAGTGTTTCAACCCCTATCAGAAGGAGGGGGTAAGGAGCCGGAAGGAGTTCTGGAAGATTGTTGCAGGAAAGGCTCAAATTTGTCCACACCTACCTATATGCACACCCTTGGCATTGACTCTTCTATATTGACGCTGAGCTTGGTCGTGTGACTTGTTTTGGGCCATTGTAAACAACAGCAAACACATACAAGCCAAGAACTGAAAAATGCTTGTATACTGGGTTTGGCTTATCTTGCTGCTCTTCAGAACCTTGCGATTATCATGTGTGAACCAGTCTGGCTAGCCTGCTGGATGACGGGAGTCAGGGAGTCAGGCCCAGTGCCCCCATCCCTCCAGCTGACAACCATTCAACCCACCCAGACAGGGTCTCCCAGCTGACTGGCAGCACACCACAGATGCATGAGTGAGTCTAGTGAAAACCAACCGAACTGCCTGAGTAAGCCCTGCCCAAATTGCTGACCCACAGAAACTTGAGCTGAATAAATGGTTATTTTTTAAGCCACTATGTTCTGGGATGGTTTGTTGCACAGCAATATATAACTGAGACAAAAGTTGGTATGTAGATGTTAGATGCTGCCTTAAAAAACCTAAAACTCTTAAGACAGAATGTTATATCTTTAGTGTGCTCTTAGCTGCTTATGATAAGATAGAAGGCATGCAGCAAGGCAGAAAAAGAATCGATGCCTGGCAAACATTTCAGTCCTACACTGCTGTTTCCAGAAGACCATGCTCCAGAGGGGGCAGAGAAGGGTGGAGGAGAGTGGAGAGGAGAAACCCATGAGTCCTGAACAGAGGGAATCTGCATCTTGCTTCCTGGCTGGAGAGGGGGTGAGACCTGCACCCCAAGACAGAACGGTCATGTGTCCCTAGGCACACAAGATTCTATAAGCCATCACACAAATGGCTAAATCCCATGCCCCAAATGTAACCCACAAAGGGCATGGATCTTCTGGGCCTGTAGGGCCACTGGATGATAGATGTTGAACTCTATGTGGACCAATGATTGAGAAGTAGGTGGCCCTGCAAATCTCTTGCCCCTAACCCATGCCACAGCACTGAAGTCTGGGGATTATGACCCAATCTCCAGAACAGGGGAGGGGGTTAGGGAACCCAGAAAAAGGTCAGGCTAAGCTTTCCCACCATTTGTGTGGAGTGAGAGCTCTGTATCCTAACATAGCATCATAAATGATCAAGAACATTATACTTTTGTACTAAGTTTGGGGTAGTTACATTACAACGCACTCCTTTGCTCTCAATGATTGTTGTGGGAGTCAAGCTTTAAAAGTTCAACTCTTTACAACTGGAGGAAATACTTAAATTATTTATGAGTAATATTGATATGATACAATTATTATGTAATATTTACTGTTTCATTACTATTATCATGACTTCTGCTGTGCTAAGTGCTTTACATACATTACTTTATTCTTCCTACGACTGTATAAAGTGGGTATTATTACTACTCCATTTTATAGGTGAGAGAATTAAGGCTTAGGGGAACTAAGTAATAAGTTCCCCGACTTCTAAGTCTGTTTCACCCACTCCCCTACACTGCAAATTTGTCTTTGGAAGCAACAATCATGCCTCACAGATGCCAAAAGAATTACAAGTAGGAGGGGTCCAGAGATGACCAAAGCCAGCCTGCTGATCAGAGTGATGGGGACGCTGAGGGTTAGAGGGGGTAGGCCTCACACCAGGACCATGCCTCCTGACTCCTGACTACTCTTCTCTACATGGATAGCAGAGGGTTCTCCCTTTCCTCCCAATCCTCCCCCATTGTGCTGGTCTGACAATGTTTAAGCAGTGTGGACCAAAAGGGTGACATTTCATCCTCATGACAACCCTGGTAGATAGGGTTTATCCTCATTTTAAATATGACAAAACTGTGGTTTCGAAAATTTATTATCTTGCCCAAGGTCCTGGATGCTGAATAGCAGAGTCAGCATTTTAAAGTGAAACTATTAGAGAAGCCTGTTTTTTTTTTAACTCCTGATCTGCCTGCCTGGGGACCAGCGATCATCCCAGGGAATTAATTCACAAGGGGAGATTTTCTGTTAGTTGGGGGCCTCGGGAGCATTCCCACATGCCTACACTAGCCTCTGCCTCTCCGGGCCCCACTTGCTCACTTGTATGCAAAGAGTTCTCATTCTGCTTTTCTCCAGCTTGTGTCTTCAGGGGACTGCTAAGTGGTGCTGCCCATGCCAAGAGTATCTAACTGCCAGGGACCACTTCCTGCTATCCTCAATGGGGAACAAAGCACTTTGTCTGGGGGTGGGGGAGCCAAGAAGTGGTGAGGACGGGGGCAGGGGTCATTATCTCTCCATTAGTCTGACCAAAAGGCCAAGACACTCCCAGGGCTGGGGGAGGAGGGCAGGAATTTTCTGGAAGAGGGAAAAATGGCCCTGGGACCCTCTACTTGACCCAGGGTTAGAAAGGGACCAAGATGAAGGTTTGCTTTGTTTTACTTAGGAGATGTGGATCAATACCCAAATGGAAGGGACGGGTCCTATGTGAGCCGGCTGTGATGGTTAATTTTATGTGTCAACTTGAAGGGATGAAAGCTAGTAAGACATTATTTCTGAGTGTGTCTGTGAGGGTGTTTCTGAAAGAGATTAGCATTTTAATTAGTAGACTGTGTAAAAAGATTGCCCTCACCAGTGTGGGTGGGCATCATCCAATCTGTTGAGGGCCTGAATAGAACAAAAAAGTGGAGGAACGGCAAATTTGCTTTTTGCTGGAGCTGAGACATGTACTTTCTCCTGCCCTCTTGGCCTTCAGACTCAGACTGGGACTGAAGCCATTGGCTGTCCCACTTCTGAGGCCTGTAGACCTAGACTGAATCACACCACAGATTTTCCTAGTTCTCTAGCTTGCAGACAGCAGATCATGGGTCTTCTAGGCCTCCATAACCAGGTAAGCCCATTCCCGAAATCATCCTCTTCTTACATATATCTTCATATATCCTATTGGTTCTGTTCTTCTGGAGAACCCTCACTAAGACATCTACCTTCAAGTAGAGAAGGACCAAGCATGTGTCTGGATGGAAAGATGCATTCCCCAAATCCCCTCATGTTCCTGGTGGGAGAACCTTGACAGAGCATCTCCTCCAAGCCTCTAAATATATAATAGGGAAACCAAAATCCTGCGTGGGGCAGATATTTCCACGTTTCCTTTTTGCTTAAGGGGCACTTACAGATGACAAAGTGTCTTTACCATCAGTGTTTAGAAAATTAATTCACCATGTATAGCAGCATTAGTTGTTAATAGTCAAAAAGTAGGATCAACTCAAATGTCCAGCATTAGTAGAATACATAAATGTATTAGTAGGATAAATAAATGTGATAGATCCACATTTATTTCACAATAAATGTGGAATACTATACAGAAGTGAAAAAGAATGAAGTGCTACTATAGGCCATGAAATGAATGAATCTCCCAATGTCAAACTTAAAAAGCCAGACACAGGGGACCCTGGGTAGCTCAATCGGTTAAGTGTCCAACTCTTGATTTTGGCTCAGGTCATGATCTCAGGTCATGGGATCAAGCCCCACATTGGGCTCCACGCTCAAAGCAGAGTCTGCTTGAGATTCTCTCTCTCCCTCTCCCTTTGCTCCTCCCCCCACTTGTGCACACATGCTCTCTAAATAAATAAAATCTTTAAAAAAAAAAAAAAGCCAGACACAAAAACGGTATATACTGCATAAGCCCCATAATGTAAAGTTCACAAATACTCAGGCTGACGTATGCTGACAGAAGTCAGAATAGCAGTGGGATGGGTAATGACCACAAGACCTCTGGGGTTCTGGGAAATGCTCTGTATTTTGATCTGTGTGGTGTGTCTGCATGAGCAAAAATTTGTCAAGATTTGATTTGTACACTAAGGATTTGTGCACTTTTCTATGTGCATGTTACACATTATACTTAAATAAAAAGGTTAAAGCAAATAGTGACTATTCCTTGAGTTCATGCATGTGAAATCATGGGTAGGTGCATCCTGAGACTCTGAAAGGCAGGCCCCAAGATGTCAAGAGTGGGAAGATCTTCAAGACAAAAATCTGAGTCATTTTTACTTTTCTCATACTTTTCTGTATTGTTTGAAACTATATTTATTATGAGCATGTACTATTTTTGTAATCAGAAAAAAATGGTTATTTTTATTTGGGGAAAGACATAATTAAAGCAAAATAAAAGCAAATAACCCTTAAGAATAAAGGAGGAAGCCTCCAAATAAAGTATAATGCCACCTCATAAATGCTCGGTAAATACCTGCAGAAAGGATGTTTCTCTAAGGTTGTTTCACTAAACTAGGAAACTGAGATCCAGTGAACAGAAGTCCTTTGAAGACTCATCTCCAATTATGGAAGGAAGGCTTTGTTCTCATAAAGAGAGGTGTCCCGGGGGGGCCACCCAGAGCCTAGGAATCGCCGCCCCAGTCTGGCCAGTTCTCCGTCACCATGAGAGAAGCTGGGGGCTTCCTGGGATGAGAGCCTGACCAGGGAGACTGAGCTGTGGTGCCAACACCAAAATCTTCACAGGAATCACACACTCATGATCGTTTTCCAAGAGACTGCTGTGTGCCTGGCACTGTGTAGGTATTTAAATAGGTGATCTAAATTTATTCTTCTCAATCATCATGTAAAAGGAGTCTTGATGGCTGCATTTTGCAGATGAGGAAGCAGAGGTTCATCCAAGGTCCCCCAGCTGGTGTGGCAGAACGAAGTGGAGGCTGAGATGAAGGTCCTGTTCTAAGGGCTTTGGAGGCACGGCATATGACTCAGCCTGGATCCAAATACGCCATGGATTTGTTTCCTGCCAAGCCCCGAGCCTGGGCAAGCACATCAAGTGCCTGGCCTGCCTTTCTGGACATCCTCATGCCCAAGTACCTGCCCTAGATCCCGATGCCAACGTCTCAAAGAGTCTCTGTGCCTGAGCCTGCAGAAGGGAAAGGGCAGCTCAGTTTGGTGGAACAGAATGGACAGGTAACAGGAGGCGAGAGCATGTTCTCTCATTGTTGTTATGATGGAAGGCTTCCTGGAGAAGGTGTCCAAATAAGGATGTCCAGGAAAAGCAGCTTGTACTGTTATCCATTCTTCCAAAATGGGAGCTGGGAGCACTGAGGATGCTGCTGGCTATCCCTCCAGAGCCCCCTCCTCTGCCTTTCCAATTAAAACTGACTTGGAAAGAGGACCCTGGATTCATCTGGGAGTTTTGAGCTGCAAGACACTCTGGGCCCTATCAGTTTTTAAACTTTGTCTCCTAAAAAAATGGTGTGTCTGAAGAGCTTCTAGAGCCCCAGAGAATGTATCTGGGTAACACTCCTTCCCACTCCTCTTCAAAGGAGATTCTCACCTCTTGTTTTATTAGATTAAAACAGTGATTAAACAGATTAAAACAGGAGCAATTTTGCCCCCACCCCCCCCAGGAAACATCTGGAAACGTCTAAAGACATTTTTGATTGTCAAAACTTGGGGAGTGCTACTGGCATCCAGTGGGTAGGGGCCGAGAATGCTACCGACCACTCTACTCAGGACAGCCTTCCATAATTACCCACCCCCAAGGTCAATAGTGCCAAAGTTAAGAAACACTGGGATAGGGGTGCCTGGGTGGCTCAGTCAGTTAAGTATCTAGCTCTTGATTTGGCTCAGGTCATGTTCGCAGGTTTGTGAGATCAAACCCTGCATCAGGCTCCATGCTGGGTGTAGAGCCTGCTTCAGATTCTCTCTCTCCTTCTGCCCCTCCCCCCCCCAAAAGAAAGAAACCCTGGGGTAAACCATATGATCCACTTGACATTTTCGACCTACAAAAGCAGTGATTTCACAGGATTCCTATTGGGTTTCTATAGCTTTCAATTCAAAAGAGGTTTCCAAAGTAGTCTTAAACATTGTAAACCAGGGCGCCTGGGTGGCTGAGTTGGTTGAGCAACTGCCTTCGGCTCCGGTCATGATCCTGGAGTCCCGGGATCGAGTCCCGCATCGGGCTCCCTGCTCAGCGGGGAGCCTGCTTCTCCCTCTGACCCTCCCCCCTCTCATGTACTCTCTCTCATTCTCGCTCTCTCAAATGAATAAATCTTTAAAAAAAAAAAAAAAACAACATTGTAAACCAAATTCAATCCAAATTTCTTGTTGTAAGATGGTCAGAATGTGGCCCACAGAGGATAAGGGGATTTCCCGAGGTCAAACACAGTACATGAGCATGGATCCAGACCTGAATACGGGCCCCCTTCACCCTCCTTGTCAACACAGGAGCCCGACCGCCACTGTAGGCCAACCACAGGAAATGGCTTCCTCCCTGTTTGCTGCTCCAATGCTCTGCCCCAGAAGTTGTTTCTGAGAGGCCTGCTCGCCACCAAAAACTGGGAACGACATTCATCCCGAACTCAAAAAGAAAATCTGTTTGCCTAAGAAGAAAGAAAAGGGGAACAAAAGAACCTCATCCCCCAACAGCCATGCCAAGTGAGGCCAGCTGCAGGGAATTAAGTGAGATTAATACCCGCTCACGTTGATGGAGAGAGAAAAGGCGAACGAGCAGCACATTGAGAACGACAAGGCTTTCCTCTCAAGGAATAATAAGCTTTGCTTCAGATGGACAGGGAGCCTTTCACTCGGAAAGAATGAGCCCGGTGCCTTCCCATAAGAAAGCCCGTGCAGGGGCCGGTAGGAGAGGAAGAGATTCGTCGTCCAGGAAAAATGAGACTGTGGTGCCACAGCCACTTCCAGAGGCTGAGGACACACAGCCTCCAGCAGAGCTCTGCTTGTCACAGCTGGGAAGAATGCTGGAGATGGTCCGAGTGAGGTAGATTTGGGGTGAGGAACAAGAGTCAAGCGGCCAAAAGTCGGGGAGCTGTATGGCTGCTTCCGTGCCAACTTGAATTTAACTTGCACATGCTCCTTGTAGTCCTAGGACACTTAAGCCCCATCCACCCAGTGCCTTGCCCGAGTTTTGTTCACTTTTCTAAAAAGTGCATCCAGGAAGCACTCATCACATCTCATGGCCTCATGGGGTAGGATGGGGAAACTGAGGCACAAAGCGGGGAGAGGGTTGCCTGAGTCAAGGGAAGAGCAGCTCACCTCACCCATACCCAAGCTAGGGTTCTTTCTCAGACAGTAAGGGAAATAGAGCCAGCAAGCAAATACCTGTGGGCATCCTATTCAAAGTTTTGTTTTATTGTAAAAAAAAAAAAAAAAAATCTATAATATATAAAGTTAAAATAACCCCCTACAAACACAAAATACCCTAAGCTACCCACCACAGAGTTTGGAAAGCAGATTCTCCATCCTCTGTGACGAAGCCTCCCCCTTATAAAATGCATCGAGCTTCGGGTATAGCCTCTCTAAATTTCCTATTTATCGGGGCCTCAATTATCTCCCCTCTGGTGCAACAAGGACTGAAATCACCCACCAAGACCTGAATTCCCTCATCTTCCCTCTGAAGGTTTCCATGGCAAGCACTTCCACCTTCCATTTTATACATAGGATTTAGGCCAACCCAAGGGCTCTTGAAAATGATTTTTCTGACCCTACTAGTGTTGACCCTCTTTCCCTCTTATAAATCAGTGGATTTTATTTTAATTTTAAGGCTTACAATTCAACTGCAGCTGTTCCAGGATTGTCTGTCAGCACGTGGCTCCAGCAGCCAGCCGCAGCCCAAATTCCTCATCCTTGTTCCTTTCAACAGAGAATGATAGAAGCCTTGGCATGGACTGTAATGAGGAACAGAAGAGTTCACTCTCAAATGAAGCCCTTTCCCTTTGATCTTGGCCTTTTTGATTGTGCCTTTGGCTGCTAAACACTGCTTTGATCCTTCGCCTGCCAAAAGCCACCAAAGATTTTCCACATCCTCTGCTCCCTTTAGAATGAAACAGAAACTATGCCACCTGGCAGGTCAGGGCAGCCAGTGGTAGGGAGTGAGAAACATGAACATCCACTTTCTAACAGTGACTGGACATTTGGGGAGGCTATGATCAATGGGGCATGGAATGGACAGTAGAAATTTTCTTACATGCTGCCTTCTGTCCAGGACAGCTTCTCCCCCAGGAGAGCTGTCCTCTACCCTCAATCAGAAAGAGATGGTACAACTTCTTCACTGACCATTAGGACGGACCTCCTAAGGACCTGCCCATAGAAGACATGAAGCAAATGAAAGAAGAGATCACTATGGTTTCTTCTCTCAGTCCTGACTAACATCCTGTGAAATCATTGTCTATTCAAACCTTCCCAAGAAGATACTCAAAATGATGTAAGGTTATCAGAGACACCATCCACAACTGTCAGAGTCCTTGGCCCCGCTCAGTTTGAAGGGAACTCAGAAGATACAAAGTGTGGTCCCTGCCAGATAGAACCTTATGCCCCTGCATTTATACAAAAACATGAAGAGTATCATCAAAATTTCCACCTCTACCTGTTACCTGAAGTGTCACTATTGGTGATTTCTTCTTTACAACACAAATACCTTGGAGGAGAGTGAGGGGTGCTGAAGCTCAAGGCCCTCAGTTGAGGGGGATGAGTTTTTCATTTTTGGACCAGAAGAGTCCAGGTCAATAAAGAAGTAGTGAAAGGGGTGCCTGGGTGGCTCAGTTGGTTAAGCGACTGCCTTCGGCTCAGGTCATGATCCTGGAGTCCCAGGATCGAGTCCCGCATCGGGTTCCCTGCTCGGCAGGGAGTCTGCTTCTCCCTCTGACCCTCCCCCCTCTCATGCTCTCTGTCTCTCATTCTCTCTGTCTCAAATAAATAAATAAAATCTTAAAAAAAAAAAAAAAGTAGTGAAAGGGGAGGGGAAATGAGAGGGGAAAGATGAGAGAAAGATGTAAGAAAGAGGAAGAAACAAAGACTAACTCTGCTTCTTTCACAGTTCTGACAAAAGGTCAGCCTGGGGGAAGGCCATTTTATTCCTTCTAGTCATCAGTCTTAATCAAGACCCCTTTGAATGCAGATCCCTAAGTTGGACCTATTTTAAAGGTATGCAGAGAAAGAGAGAGAGAAAATAAAGTTATGCAGAGAAGTTGCAGACCTGCTGTACTCCCCAACCTGAAACAAGCAGCAAGTTCAACTCCTGAAGACTAAGAGGGGCAAGGAACTCCTCATGCAAGGTAGAGGCCACAGCCAGGCTCCCAGTCCTGTATCTGAGCTAGGGAAAGCTATTCTTCCTGCCTGGGGCTGTGGCCCACTGTAAGCTATTTGTCTGAAATGGGTCTGGACAGGCACAGAAACCCTGGCAACATGGATTTTTCTAAGTGATTTACTGGCTCAATCACTTAGTTTGTAATATTCATATAGAATAAAACCACACACACACACACACACACACACACAAACATAAGACCTGAATCTGAAGGCCAAGAGAGCTGAATGGAAGCAACACACACCCGCACACACACACAGGATTGGGGGTAATTAGCACAGAGAGAAAAAGAAAATGAAATCTCTCACCAAAAAATGTGAACTCAACAAAACAATATCATGAAAAGGTAGCCGAGAAACAAGAGAATTTATCCTAGCAGAGGAAGGAAAAAGGAGAAAACAAAAAATCATCAACAAACAAAAGGCAGTAAAAGAAGAAAAAAGGAAAGCAGGTAAAGTAGGAAATAACAAGATTGTAAAAATAAAGCCAAATATAATGGTAATTATATTAGTAATTGGTAATTACAATAGACATAAATGGTTTAAACCCACTTATTAAAAATTGGAGTTCATTAAAAAATGTTAGTGACATATACGCCTGCATACACATTACAGTGGAATATTATTCAGCCATGAGAGAGGAGGATATCTTGCCATTTGCAACAACATGGATGGACCTTGAGACATTATATGCTAAGTGACTTAAGTCAGGCAGAGAAAGACAAATGCTGTATGATATCACTTATTTGTGGAATCTAAAAAAGTCAAACTTATAAAAAAACAGAGAGCAAGGGGTGCCTGGGTGGCTCAGTTGGTTAAGCGTCTGCCTTCAGCTCAGGTCATGATCCCAAGGTCCTGGGATCAAGCCCCGTGTTGGGCACCCTGCTCAGAGGCAAGTCTGCTTCTCCCTCTTCCTCTGCTCCTCCCCCCTGCTCTTTCCCTCTCTCTCTCTAGCTTGCTCGCTCCCAAATAAATAAATAAAAATCTTAAAAAAAACCAAAAAACCAGAGAGCAAAATGGTGGTTGCCAGGGGATGGGGGGTTGGAGGATAAGACTGATGTTGTTTAAGGGTACAAACTTGCAGTGAATAATAAAAAGGCTATAGAGATCTAATTCATAGTATAATGAATGGAGACAACAATATTGTACTGCAATTAACAAACTTGCTAAGAGACTAAAACTTAATTATCCCAACCACTAAAAAGGAAAGATAATTATGTAACATGATAGAGGTGCTACATATTGCTATGACAATCATATTACAATATATAAATGTTTCAAATTAATACATTGTACACCTTAAATTTACCCATTATATGTCAAATACATGCAATTAAAAAAAGTTGGAGGTCACCAGATTGAACTTAAATCTACTATATGTAGTTTACAAAAAACACACCTGAAACAAAATAAGAAGAGGGTTGAAAATGAAAAGATAGAGAAATATATCTCACAATACTGAAATCAGACAAAATGGAATTTAAGTTGAAAAGCATGAATAAGGATAAGGATGGACACTATGACTAAAAAAAATTCCACTAAGAATTTAATGCAATCAAGAACTTGTAGACACCCATTAACAAGCTTCAAAATATATAAAGCATAACCTGACAGAAAAATAAGGGAGAAAACAATGAGTGAACTGACAGAAAAATATAAGGAAATTGAAAAAGTCTATACTTATAGTGAGATGATTTGAACAACATAGCCCCTGCTACATAAGGAACCCAGACTACACTTGGTCACCCCAGAGAGAAACCTATCATGGCTGAAACTGAGGGACATAAAAAACTGAGGAATAGGAGGCTTCTGGACTTTAGTTTCTCTGTGGAGATGAAGGACTTGCTCATGAGAGTCCAGTCCAACTCACTGTGGCTTCATCGGAATTTGGACCAAAGTACAAGTGAACAATCAAATCTGTCTGTGCTTGTGTTTGTTCTCTGTGACTCTCCTTCTTACTATACCTGCCAAGGATGAGCACTGGGATGATGGAAGATCTGAACTGAATTGTGGTAGAGCCAGCCAGTTCTTGATGGCAGAGGGGGAAGAGAATTTATGAGCTTCATAGAAAATATCAGAAGTCCAAGAGAAAACAGAGCATAAAGCACCAACTGTACATTCACTTTGAGATTCTGGTCCTCCATTCCTCAGCTTCTCAGGGTAAAATCACTACCACCATCACCACCAGCAGCTATTGGGTGATTACACAGGCACTGTGTAAGTGTGTTGTATGCATTGCCTCTATTAATCTTCACAAAAACCATTTCAAGTAGGAGTATTTATCACTATTCTTATTATACAGAAAGGGAACAGAGGCTCAGAAAAAAATCAGTGAATTGCCTATAGTAACACAGCTAATAAATGACAGACTTAGGATTGAACCCAGGTTTGTGTGACTGCTCTCAAGCACTACATGACCCTGTTTTTTGACTGATGAACTGAAAACACTCACCTGGCACATAATAATGGCAACAGATCACTCATCCTTCAAATCTGAGGTCAGGTGTCCCCTTGCCCCCAGGCAGAATTCAGCACTCATGTTTCTAGTTCATACCTTCCCATAGACCACTCTTGAAGGCAAGTTGTCTTTCCTGGATCCCCAAATCTTACCACTATGTCTGACCCAAAGAGAGTATCAGGGTATTTTATTAAATTGAATTGAACAGATTGGCAAAAAGAAGCTAAATTCTACCACACCCAAGCACCATCCAGGCAAACAGCCACTTGGCCACTTGAATGTTAATTTTTAGACACTTTTTTTTTTTTTTTCAAAACAGATGGCTAGATGAGCCAGTGGTCCAGGACAAGTTCTTCTTCCTGCAGCATGGTGCCCCCAGGCCCATCTTCCAGGCTTCCACCACATAGGCAACTTCCTCTGCATACAAATCATGGATGGTTCCGAATGTGGTGGTGTCACGTGAGAGGAGTTTTGTGGTTGGGTCTTCTAATTCTCTGTTTTGCTTTTCTCCAGAATACCCTAGCACCCCACAAAAGATCTATAAATTTTATTTTAAACATGATTCTTCCTCCCATGCCCAGATCAAGCTCCTATTTCTCCAGGAAAGCTTCTCTACACTGGTTACTCTGTGCTGTGTGAGGTTTGGAACACAGATATGGTTGGAACTTAACATCTAGCTGCTGACACAAAGCCCTTGTGATTACAAAACATACGTCCAATAAAGAATGAAGAATGCAATGATTAATTAAGAAGTGGGAGGAAAGGAAAGTTTTTATTTATTAATCGCCTGGGAAATCTTCTGATGCTTTTTAACTGCATGATCTCATTTAGTCATTGTAACACATTGACTCCATGTTACCTATAAGAACAATGAAACTCAGAGAAGTTAAGCCCCTTGTGAAGTTCACAGATACAGTGACTGGCAGGATTTGAATTCAAGTCTGTCTGCCTCTAGGGGCCTGGAATCTCAAATAATACAGGCAATATGTTCTACAGACTCAGTTGCAGATGGTCAGTATCACAGATACCCTCCAAGTATCACACACTCCCTGGGCACCAGAAAGATACTTAAGCTTAAACAAGAAAGCGTCTTACGGAGATCCCCTGTTTCCTGGTGAGAGCATTTGAGGAGAGGGATGTTGATTGATGCGGGTTGTAATAATACTTATTTGTCTGCAATTACTCCTTGAATCCCAGCCAACATGGGCCACACTGAGCTGCAGCTGTACAAGATGTCTGGATTCTCCCACACAGCAAAGAGTTGGGAACAGGGTGGTCAGGAAAGGAGCTGAGTGGGGCAGAAAGACATCTCCATTCAATGAATATTTATTACAGCTCTGCTCTACACCAGACCTTGGCAGGGATGGGAGAGGGAAGGCATGAACTTGATGAAAAATGCAGTTCCTTTATATGTCAATGAAATGTTTACTTACAAAATGCAAAAATATGAAGAGTGGTTTCTTCCTCTGAGGGAAGTAACAAGCACATGAACAAAACCCAGCAGCATGATGTGATCAATACCATAATCAGGGTGTGCTGAGGGAGCTCAGAGAAAGTTGTTCACCAGAGGGCTGGGGAAGACTTTGCAGAAGAGGTGACTTGTAAGCTAGGTCTTGCAGGCTAGGTTTTGTGTGGCTGTCCATCAGGTGGATGAGAAGTGGGAAGGCAGTCCAGGAGTCGGGGGACAACCTGGGAAAAGGCTGGGGCATGAGTGTGCATGATACACAAGAAGTTCTGGTGTCTGATATACCCACTGTCCTGCCACATGCTGGCTTAGAGACCTTGGACCAGTTCCTTTCTCTGTGCCTTTGCTGCCTCTTTTGTGATTTGTGAGATGGAGACTAGTTCTTACCCATTGGGTTGTCATAAAGATTAAATGTAACTCTATGTTTAGTGCTTAGAAGAGTTCCCAGCACATATAGATACTCAATAAAAGCTAGTTAATTTTAATTTTGTTATTAACATCATGATGATGATGGTGATGGTGATGATGGTGATGATGGTGATGATGATGATGATGATGATGATGGGACAGTAATGAGAAATGAGGCCAAGCCAAGGTATTGAGAGCTTCAAATGCTATGGGAAGGAATGGAGATTTTCATTCTCCTGTTCCAGAATGAAACTGCAGCAGACAGAAGAGTTTTAGACTGAGCACAAAGTGATTCCACATCTGTGGGGAGCCCCCCACAGCTTTGACAAAGATACTCCTCCTGGATATGGCAAGGCCAGCTCGCTCATCCCAGGGATTCTTGTAGCAGGGTGGAGAGAGATGAGCTCAACTTGGCAGAACAAGGCCCCCTTGCCATCCTAGCCCCTGTCACTGCCCATCATGCATGTGCTGTGCAGGACTTGTGAGGACATCCCCAGGCCTGCTGGGATTCGAGACACATCACAATCCATAAGGAAATGTCTATCTTCCCTCCTTCTGCCCCCACTCACTCAGTTCCTCCATCCCCACTCACCCCAGAAAGCTCCTGGGATGTGGACATGAATATTCCTAGCCCATGAAGACGTCCCAGGCCATCACAGTCCGGCCTCCTGTCTGGCCTTGGCATTGGATAACTGGCCTCTCCTTCCCTTGCCCTGTCTGGTTCTTTGCTAATTTGCTCCCTCCCTCAGCAGTCCCCCCTGCACCCCTGGAATTAGCTAAACTCCTGCTCCATCCTACTACTCCTTCACAGCACGGGGCCCCTGCTTTCTTCACTGTCCCCCTGAACGCTTGAGCATCTTGTTCCTGTTTTTTGGCTCATCCTGCCCGAATCCTATGGTAAGCATCCCATGAACATTTCTTGTTCATCGTGCCCTCTCTAGCTCCTATAGTCCCCACTGAGCTTCCCTTTCTTGCTTCTGGGATATTCAGATGGGCCCTGACCCCACCCCACCCTCTAGTTTAATCCATCCTATGTCTTGTTTTGGCCATAAATACCGTGTCCTGTAGGTCTGATTCTCCAGAGACAGGGTGCCCCATGGAAGCCTCTCTACTTCCCCAACTGCACTGGGCATAGGGAATTAGCTCTAGCTATAAAGGGATCCCCCCCCTTCTCCCCTCTGTGCTTAAGGCTGCAGCCGTTCTTCCTTTCTTTCCATTCCATGCATATTTCCCAAAGAGAACAAAGAAAGCTGCTCATATTTTCCCAAAGAGAACAAAACGCAAAGAAAATTTAGAACAGAGGGAAAATGCTCCATATTTTCAGACACAAGTTGTGGAGAGAGGTGGTGGGAATTGCGACAAGCTGGCAAGGGTGATTTTCGGTTACCTGGGTTTGGGTCAAGAAGTACAGCCCACTGGCCCCTGAGAGACACTGCCCTCCACCCCTCCTCCCAGTCTTGGGGATGACTGGGTCCCAGGGAGCCTGGGTGGACTGCCACATTCTTTTCTATTTGTCCTCAATCTGTGGGGGTAGGGGTGGAGAGCTGGAGTTTTCCCTATGCCCCCTTTCCCATAGAAATAAGATAGAGAATGAGGGTGATGTAGATTTAATGATTTTAACCCACTCCTCACAATCATGACCAAAACCAACCCATGCCTAGAGGCTAAAATAAAACCAAAACTAAAGCAGGAATGACTGTGGTAAGACACCAGGAAGAACTGGCAGACCAGTGTGGTAGAGGTGGCAGAGAAGAGCTTTGGGTATCTGCAGGACTGGGAAAGGCAACCTCAAGCCAGCAGCCGTGGGCTGAGGATGCACACATGCCTGGAGCCAAAGGAACCGATCTGATCATCTCTTGAGTTCTGTTCTAGTTCTGAGCTTCCATGAATAAATAAAAGGGGCCTAGAGGTAGAGCAAATGGCCTCAGGTGGCTGGTAGCAGATGTGAGGCTTGCAGGCCAGCTTCTTTCTATGTCAGCTGTACCCACCTCCCAGGGAGTGAAGAAATCTGGATTCGGGTTCCTCTGCTGACCTTGGGAGTTCATTCCCTTCTCTGGGTTCAGTGCCATCCCATCCTTAAAATGTGGAGGCTAGACCAGATGAGGTACCCCAAGCTTTGCCTTCCAAGACTGTTTGAGTGTTCACTCTGTGTTGAGACTGTTGGACGCGTTGCCAACCTTAGTGCCAGGCCAGGCTGGTCATCCAGCCCCAGGGCACCATAGGACACTCACCCCTGCATCCTCATTGCTGGGTCTCAGGGACCCCTGACGTGCCACTTAGACATCAGTGGCATCAAGGGTGCAATGAGGGGCACCAGTGTCCCCACCTTAGAACACAGGGAACAAGGGCGATGTGCCCTGTGGCTGGACTCACGCCACCAAGTGTCTCCCGGTTAAGAGGCATCCTGCGGCCCACTCCTTACATGCACAATGCAGTTAGATCCAGCAGCCACGAGCCTGAGACCACAGTGCAGTGATATGAGCCAGGCACCTGCTTGCCCCACACCTCACAGGGGAGCTGCCCATGGCTCAGCAAGGATGTCCTCCACCCCATCCTTCCCAGTCCTCTCCAGCAGATAAAGCTCAGCTTCAGTTCACCTCTGCCAAGAAGACTCTTCCGACTGCTGTTCCACACTCACCCGCCCTTCTCTGAGGGCCTACGTCATTTACTCTCCAAGCCCCAGCAGTGCCACGTGGAGCATGCTCTGTTGAGACACTTCTGCTCCTTAGCATTAACCTTGTTTTCCCAACCATGATGTAACCTCTATGAATGTCGCATGGAGTCTAGGAGCTTGGAGGGATTACATAAAACCGAGACTTCCTAATATGCATAGCATTTGGAAATTGAATTGGTTAGGGTAAAAGTTGAGCTGCAAAAACATCCTCAGTATATGGCCTGAAGAACACAGAAGTTTATTTCTCTTTCTGCAGAACCATAGTTGCTGTTGCAATTGCTGTGCGCACATCCACTCCGATGCCCTTACCATGTGCGTGCCCACCAGCCTGGCTTCTGATGGCCGGCACCTGCACCTCTGGTGGGGGGCTGCCCTCCGGCTGCTGGCGTCCACTCTGCCCACGAGCATACGGAAGACTGGAATGCCTAGGGACTGACGGTCCCCAGGGACCCATGGGTGTCGGAGTAAGCATGGCCCAGTTCCCTCATCCTAGGCTAGCTCTGTAGCTCGTGTTCTGCTCTATTCTGCAGAGCTTCCCCAAGGAATTAAGCTCTTGTCAACCGCTGTGGTGGCTGGCCTTTATTGGCTGCCTTCCCTTCCTTTGGTCACCCCCCCACACTCACCTGCCAGCACTCTTGCCCTCCCCACAACAAGCCACAGGCACGCAGTCTTCTTCTTAGAACGGGGACCCAGGCTCCCTTCATCTTATCGCTCTGCCTGGCTCCCCTACCCCAAGCAGATCGTCCTGCTCCTCTCCATGCCCTGGCTTCCAGAAAGGAAAGGAGGAAGGATATCTTCTAAGGGAGTGAGGCAGAAATTGCAGCCATCCCTTGCTTTCACGTGTCCTTGTGGGGAACTTAGCTGCAAGGGAGGCTGGAAATGTGCCCAGCATGAAGTATTAATACGGATGAGAGGAAATTATGGTGGAGGACACTGTACAGTCTCAGCTGCGGAAATGGAATCGCCCTCCCCATTTACTGGGCCCCAGAGTGAAGGTGCCCTGTGGCATACCTTCAGTGTCCTGCCTTGCTGGATGCCCACAACACAGAATGAGACCATTACAGCTGCTGTTCCAAGACTGAGATGGGACCGAGAAGTTCAGCATCTTACCTAAGTCACACATGAGCCATAAGGGGCAAAGTCGGGTTCCGAACCCACATCTGACCTGTGGGTTTTTCTGCTCTGTGGTTGTTCTGCTTTTTATCCCTGTATATGAATTATAATCTGGTTCAATATCCTCACTTTGAAAGTAACAAAATTGGGGGCCAGAGAAGGGCAGGGACTCATCGCAAATCACCCAGAGAGCAAAAACCTGGGGCTTCTGTCCACCAGTTGGCTACTTCGTCTATGAATGCTGCTCTGGGCTGACAACCTCCAAACAGCTCCTGCTCTGACTCAGCGGGGGCTGCTGGGAAGAGGGATATGTATCCTCTGGACTCACTGCATCCAGATCCCAGCCCTAACTCAAATAGCATCTAAATTTCTAACTAGGAAATCTACCAATCATGGTGGCAGTGATGGCCCAGGGTCTAGCATCCCCTGCACTCAGCCCCCAGGCCTTGAACCAGCTCCCTAGCTTCTCCCCGAAGGCAAGGAGTGCATATTCCCTGGGGCCTGGCTGTTGGCAGGCAGGAATTAGACAGTGGAGAGGGATGGGGCCACCAGGGTCCCCAGATCCTCCATGAAGTCATCCCCTTGCTGTCGTCAGTGTCAGTTGCCTAGCAACCGCCTTTGGCAGATGGTGGCACTGAGAGCATGCCAATCTCTCCCACAGCTAAAAATACATGCCGACGACAACGGGTCTATTTTAAAAGATACAATGCACTCCCAATGTCTTCCTTGAATATGAGGAACTGTGCTGTGCTGGGTCTCTCTGGGCTTCTGATTTCGTCTGACAGGGTGGAAGGGAGCATTCGAGGAAAGGAACCCAAGGCCAGGCACTGAGAGGGGCTTAGAAAATTGTCGTGGAGGAGGAGGAAGGAGAGGAAGAAGAGGAGAGAGAAGAAATAATGAGCTGGGAATTAAATATAGTTGGCAGCACATCCTCTTATCTGGCCACATTTTTTTTTTTTTAATCTACACAGGAGGGTGGGGTTAGGAAGCAAAAATCATAGAATCATAGAAGCCTAGAACTGGAAGGGACCCAATCTCATTTCCCTGTTGGGAAAGCAGAGGCCCTGAGAGCTTGAGATGAGAAGAGCTCGCTCTTTGTCCTTGTTCAGGTTGCAAGAGCTGGGGTTCCAGGTGTGGGCATGAGGCCTTGGACCCTCTAACTCCTCTTCTGCACTTCTTTTCGCTTGTTTTTTAAGATTTCATTCATTCATTTTAGACATAGAGAGAAAGCAGGGAGAGGAGCAGAGGAAGAGGGACAAGCAGACTCCATGTTGAGCACAGAGCCCAATGCGGGGCTCGATCCCATAACCCTGAGATCATGACCCAAGCCAAAACCAAGAGTTGGACACTCAACCAACTGAGCCACCCAGGTGCCCTTCCTGTACTTCTCTCAGCAAGCTGACCACATGACACGTCACCAGCTTAGCTTTCTGTCAGTCACCATCATCTGCAATCGCCCTTTCTTTGGTACAAAGAGAGTAGAGATTCTATTCGTGCAGGCATTTAGCCATTCATGTATTTGACAAATTATTAAGCACCTACTGCTACACTGTGCCAAGCCCTGGAGATACAGCAGGGGACAAATACATATGGTCCCCACATCCTGTTGCTTGTGGTCTGACAGGTGAGACAGGCACTAAACAGGTAAGCATAGGGTGCCGTAGGTCACACACATTGAAGCCAGACCCAAGTTGAGGCCCACTAACCAGCTCTGTAACCAAAGGCTATCACTTAATAGGGCTGCAAGATAAAATACAGGAGGCCTGGTTACATTTGAATTTCAGATGAACTACAACTTTTAAAAATATAAGTGTAACCCCAGTATTGCATTGTCTGAGGTTCAAATGTAACTGGGCCTCCTGTATTTTTATTTGCTACAATTTGGCCACCTTAGACTTAGTATCACAATTGTTCGGTTTCCTCATCTATAAAATGAGAAAAATAGTGTCTAGTTATAGGAGTTATGTTGTGGATTAAATGAGAAAAGTGTGTATATCTGAGACTGGCAGATAAATGTTCTTTCTTCTCCTCTCCCATAAGATTTGCCTGGGGTTTTGCCCTGGCTGGCATTTTAGACCTCCTCCCCCCCAGGGTCTGGGTGGGGGTGGCCCTGCTCTGTCCTAAGGCTGAGTCGGGGGATGAGGGAAATCTGCAGGTTGACACTTGGGTTGCCCAAGGAACTAGGAACCAACCCAACTTTGCTTGGAGTGCTGGTCAGGGCCAGCAACTCTCCATTAGTCTGGGGTGCTTGTTAAAAAATATAGATGGCAGGGCTCTCCACAAGATTTAAAGAATCACGTCTAGGGAAGAATGTGCCTTTTATTTATTTTTTATGTTTAAAGATTTTATTTATTTGAAAGAGAACAGAGAATTCTAGAGAGAGCAAGCATGAGTGGGGGTGGAGGGGAGAGGGAGAGGGAGAAACAAACTCCCCACTGAGCGGGGTGCCCATTGTGGGTCTCAATCCCAGGACCCCAGGATCATGACCCGAGCCAAAGGCAGACGCTTAACCAACTGAGCCGCCCAGGGGCCCCAAGAATGTGCCTTTTAAACAAAATCCCCTGTAACTCCCTGGACTTGGAAGTTTGTGAACCACTGGGCTGGCACGTGGAGAGGGACTGCTGTCCCTGCTGAGATGCAATTACCAAAGCCTGCATTGACCTGTGGGATCCTGTATTGGATCCTGGAACTGAAAAAGGACGTTAGTGGGAACTGGGTGAAATCTGAAGAAACATCAGTAGCTCAGTTAATGGTATCGTATCCATGTTAATTTCTTAATTTTGATCATTGTACCATGGTTACATAAGATGGTAACATCAGGGAGAGCGCCGTGAAGGATATATGGGAACTCTCTGTACTATCATCACAACTCTTGTGTAAATCTCAAATTATTTCCAAGTTAAAAAAAAAGCTTATTTTGGCTCAAAGCCTGCCCTGAGCCCTTCCCCGGTGTGGTGGTGCATCAGAAGGCCCAGCCCCCAGGCTGCCTGGACTCTTAGCTGGCTTTGGTTAAGCAAGTGCAGGTCCCTGAGCGCCTCCCCATCCCCCACCCAAAACACAAGGTTCTGGGGAAGCACTGCTTCTCTTTCCTACCACTCACACTGGGGCTTAAATGTCAACCTCAATGAATTACATTTTAATCTATATTATCAACCTGGCCAAGGCCCTAATTGGATGCCAGGCACACCCGCTGAATGGCATGCATAATTCATCAGCTGGGAGGCCATGAAAGCCTTTCATCCTGGGCCAGGGAAGGAGGAGGGAGAAAAAGAGAGAGATGGGGGCAGGGGCATGAGCTGTAAAAAGAGGGCAAGCAGGTAGATTAGAGGGGAGGCAAGAGAAGAGACCTGGAAAAATCTTCCCAGGCTTTAAGGGTAGACTTCAAGAGCAGTCTCTAAGCCTCCGCTTAAGGCCACCTCCTCCAGGAAGTCTTCATTCGCTGCCCACCTCCCCCCTCCCCCAACGCCCCCTGCATGCTCCAGGCCCTCCTTCCCTTACCCTCCTGTAGCACAGGACGTACCTCCTGGGACAATGTCTAACTGGATGACAGATCGCGCCTGTCTGGCAGAGTCTCTGCACACAGTAAGGGTTTGTCAAGTGACTGACTTTCACTCGGATTTCTAGCTCAGGCCATACAAAGAAATGCTCTTAACGATCGAACACCTGCACTTTAGCTTGCTGGCTCTGCCACCAAACTTGCTCCTGTTCCTCAGAGCCACCCTCCATCCTGCCCAACCTCTACCATCTTCTTTTGCCCACTATCTCCCTAAGCCAAGAACCACACAGGGAAGCCAACACAGTTACAGTGGAACTGGAAGGGGAGGTCCCTATTTCTCTGGGCAGGCCTCCTTCTATATGGCCGGGACCGGAATGTCCCCCATCTTCCTCAGGCCTCTCCATATGGACTCTAACCCCACTCAAACTGCCTTGCCTTGTCCAGGTCACCAACCAAATCCACGGGAGCTTTGACTGCTTCTTGGTCTTCCCCTTGACTGACCTGCAGTAGCACCTGAGTGTCCCCTGCTCCTTGACACATGACCTTCTCTTGACTCCAGACACACTACACCCTCCTGCTTTTCCTCCTTCCACTTGAGCCACTTGGGTGTCCGCTGGCTTTGCTGAATCTCTCACCTTCGCAGGACCGACAAATGGTGGGAAGCCCCAAGGCTCATTCCTCAGACCTCAGCTCTTCTCTGGCTATTGTTTCTACCTAACTTTATTCAGTTCCTTGGCTCTAAATGCCATCAAACACTAATGGTTCCTAAACAAACACACCCACCCTTGACCTCTCCCTTAAGCTTCAAGCATAAATATCCACTTTGGGTGTCTATAGTTATCTATGGCTGCATAACAAGCCACCCCCAAATGTAGCAGTTTAAAACAATAAACATGTGTTATCTGGCAGTTTCTGTGAGTCAGGAATCTGGATGCCATTTATCTGGGTGCCTCTGGCTGAGGTTCTAAGCTGCCAGCTGGGGCTGTAGTCTCATCAGAAGGTGTGATGGGGGAGGCTCCACTTCCAAGCTCACTTGCATGGCTGTTCCATGGGAGTCTCTCTGTAGACTCACAATATGGCAGCTGCCTTGTTTCGGAGAAAGTGAGCAAGAGGACAAGGAAGAGAACCCAAGGCAGAAGCAATGGTCTTTTTGTAACTTGATCTCGGAAGTGACATTCCACCACCTTTGCCCAATTCTGTTTGCTAGAAGTGAGTCACTAAATCCAGCCCACCTCAAGGGGAGAAGACCACACAGGGCATGAACAGCAGGATGCAAGGATCATTGAGGGCCATCTTAAATGGGCATCTCCAATTAAACACATCCATGAAAGAACTCCTAATATTTCCCATCCCAAACTTGCTCCTCTCCACATTTTCTCTATCTTAGTAGCTAGTATACCAGCGTCAGAATGGAGTGTCCTATTAACTTGGATAAGCTGGAACCACATCTCCCAGAATCTCCCTATTGTATGGTTCTCAGATAGAGTTGGCCAAAGTGGGAACCAGCACAGGATTTGGAAGAAGGAAGTGAAGCATCAGCCATTATTCATGAAAGATCATGGCAGTCACATATGCTGCTGGGCAAACATAAGATACCTGGAGCCTTGCAGCTTGTCCTTACTCTCCTCTGCTCTGTGTCTAGCTTATCTTCCCAACTGCTGACACACAGCTGACCAAGAGCTACCCCAGGCCCACCTCCAGATGGGTGGCTGTGTGCCCAGAGAGGTGGCAGATACACAGAGACAACAGCACCCCAGAGCCCTCTCCATGAGCTCCCCTCACAGCCTCACCTTGCTGGATGGATGCACTTGATTTCTTGGAGGTCCCTACTGCTCCAACTTATTCACCTATGCGGGGGATTCAGGACTGTAATTGGCTCTTTCTCTGACCCTCCAATTCACCCTTCCCATTCCAAACTTCACTGCCCTGGTTTCTCCCATCATAAGACAATGAAGTCCCATAATGAATCCTTTCTCCCATACTGCTGCCTCCTTTTTGCCACAATTGAAGTGTCACCTGCTCAGAGAGGCCTTTCCTGAATTCACCACCCTGTCCATGTTCTAATCCCCTAGACCATTGGATTCTGAATAATTCTTAGCCAAATTCACCTCCTTACTCTGTCCCATCTACCGCACAATGTTCTGTAATTGTGCTACCATGGATAAGTTTAACACCAGTCCTGCAAAATGGGCATATTCATGCCTACTTTTTTGATGGGGAAATCAATGCACAAAGAAGTGAAGTGATTTGCCCATGATCTCACGGAGCAAGCGATGAAACAGACAATAAGAGGGCGGATCAGAACCCAGTTCTGCCTGACTTCTGGTCCATTCTCTTCATCACATATGATGCCTCCCCATGCCTGAGGCTGGTTTGGGGAGAGTTTCTCAACATCTCAGTCTCAATGTCTTCATCACAGCTACCCCACAGATTGATTGTGAGCACTGAGAGTACTTAGTAAATTCTAAGTATTGTGACTTAACCCCCCACCCCCAACAGATCCCAAAACCCATCTCCCCTGGGGTGGATCCCTGGAGTGGAATCGAAGACACTAGGGATTATTTTGAGCAGAGGATCCATGTGTCCTCTCCAAGACTGTGGCAGATTTCATCCTGGATCCTGGGCAGTGCCCTGCTAGGGCCTCTTTCTATCCCACTCCTCTCTGAGCTCACAGTCTCAGGTGGGCTGGTGGCCCATCTCTCAACCCCACACGAAATCAATAACAGAAAACCCCAGGCCATGGACCAAGCCAGCAGCTGGGCAGTGTTAATCAAAAGAGGCCAGCTGCCTCCCAGGCAGCAGGCCTCCCCTCTTCAGGGCCTTCACCAGCTTCCAGGCCACTATACCCTGTGTTCCCTTGCAGTAGGGCTGGGCTGTGTCAGGCCTCTTCAAGGAGCTTCACTTCAAGCTCTTCTGAGGTTTATACAACTTGGAAGTCACACAGTTGGAGAAACAGACTTGTAATCCAGCAAGTCAAAGGGCCACAGAGAAACCAGTGTCACTATGATTAGCTTCATTTCCAGTGCCTGCTGGATGAAGCCCAACATCCTTGCCTACTGTCCAGGGCTCTCTGGGGTCTGTCTCCATCCAGGACTCCCTGTGCAAATGCTCTGATTCTCCCTCTCTCTGGAAGACATGGGTCCTTTTACCACTTTGACTCTTAGCTCAGGGCACTGCCCCTCCTGCTGACCTCTCCTTACCTCTTCACCTGCTCATACCTTTGCCCAAAGGTACAGGTCAAAACCAACCAACTATTAATCACATACAGATGAAATAGCACTTGTGAATTATCTTCTTTTAAGATTTAGAAAAATCACTACTTTTCCATCAGTTTATACATTCCAGAAATGTTTTCTCATCTGCTATTCAACTATCAAAAGTTATTAGGTGGGTTGAACATAAAACAGCTCCACTGTAGAGTTGTGGAAATAACCACACCCAGCACATTTTGAGCTCTTCGTCATTGCCTAGCAGTGTGCCCAGCACTTGCTGAGAGTTAAATACACCGACTCCTTTCAAAAGCCCTGGGAGGTAGCTACTGTTATTATCCGTTCTCCAGAAGAGAAAACTGAGGCTCAGAGATATTTAAAACATACCTGCTTGTTGCCCCTCAACATATAAGTAGCAAAGCCAGGATTTGAATTCTGGTCTCCAACTCCAGTCAATTGCTAAACTGCACCCAGTCACAAAGGAGGGCCCAGGGAGGTGGAAAGGCTTGTCCGCTCCTCCATACAAATGCTTCTCCATTTTTAATGTGCACGTGAATCACCTGGAGTTCTCATTAAAAGGTATTAAAATGAAGATTTTGATGCTGCAGGTCTGGGGAGGGGCCCAAGATTCTGCATCTCTAACAAGTCCCTAAGTGATGCTAACGCTGCTGATCCAAGAACCACACTTTGAGTGGTAAGGCTCTATTCCACACTGCACCTGGGAAGTACCTGCCACCCTCTCTGTTCCGTGGGATCCCCCGGGTAGGTTAGTTCTTGAGTTAAGCACAGACCACTCTTGCCATTGCAAGGAACAGAAAACCCAATTCAAACATTGGTTTAGACAAAAGAGGAATATATTGATTCATATAACTGAGAAGTCCTGGTTTCAGGCAAGGCTGTATCTAGATGCTCTGCTGATGTGTCAGGACCTGGTTTCTTATAACTGCTCAGTTTTGCACTTCATGTTGGCTTCATTCCCAGGCTCCGCATAGTGATACAAAGGCTGCCAGAAGAATGAAGACACAGTGGGATGGTCTTGACAAGCTGAAGCTGTCTCCCATCGGGGAGGCTCCAAGTGTCTCATCACTCCACACCTGACCTGGGTGTCCTTAAAGTCTGAGCTGGCTAGTGATGCCAATGCCACCAGGCAGATTTGCTAAGGAGCACATAGAAGTGGACTGGCCACACCTTGGTATGTAGCACCTTCTTGTATTCCCTGGGCTATTCTGGTCTTCCTCAACTGTGGCAGGGTGAATTAGGGTCCCAATTCTTCACTCTCCTGCAGCAGTGTTATATATCCACATCTTTGCCAGAGCTGCAGTGGGTGGAGTGAACTTCCCCACCTCATGATTTGGGGGTTGGCCATGTGAGCAGCTTTGGCCAATGGACATTTGAAAATGTGAAGTGAGCAGCAAGAGGCTGCTTGCCCAGTTTGGTTTCATGCCATGGTGACCATGAGGCAGAGCACAGAGCCTGAGCATGCACCCAGTGGCTGGTGGCCCACGGAGGATGAGAGACATGGAATGAGCCTGAACTCAATCTGCCACCGAGAGCCTGGGGCCCAGCCTAGCCCAGCTGAGCAGCAGCTGACCTGCGAGACTGAGCAAGAGAATGAGTGACTGCTGTGTTAAGGCCCCGAGACTGAGCTAGAGCTGTTCTGTCACATGGCATCACTGTGGTAGGAGTTAATACATCAGCTTAATAATTCACCCTCAAGAATGGGACAAGAAATTCTTCTCCTTTTGAGCTCCCCACGTAACACCTAGTATATACTCAGGTATCAGAAACAACAGGACTCCTCCAGCCTAATTTCTCAATATGACAGACAGGGAAACTGAGGCTCAGAGAAATGAGGGATTTGTTTAAGATCACACTGAGTGGGTAGCCCAGCATGGAGAGCCAGAACTGCCTGCTGACTTCTGAGCCAGTGTCTTTCCCCTGTCCCCTCTTATTTCTTTATTCAGAGCCTGAGACAACATTCTCCTGACCTGCACCATCTTGACAAGCATAGCCTCGAGACTCAGAGGTCCCACTTGACTCTGACCTTGCATCGTGGGATGACCTTTGAAGGCCCCTGCACTCAAGGCTCTATATGGATTTCCAAGGTCTGCTTCCCAGGCACAGACTACAGGACCATAGAGGTAGGTCATGTTCACAGTCTGGGCACAATCTGAGACATCAGCGATATAGGCAGGTCCACTCATCCATGAGGTCTCAGGGTCTATGGCTGGTGGGCTCTACACAGACCACGTGAGAAAAGTCATAGCCGGGACCAGGGCTCACGTACACTGTAATTGAGGAGGAGAGTGAGTCAGAGTGGGACTGGAGGGAAGCAGATACGGGTCCATCAGCTCCTGGGGACCACCTGGGATCAACCCCAAGGCAAGGCCAAGTCCAACCACAAGGTACTTCTTACTTTCTGAGAAAATGGTTCTCCAGCAGCCTTGCTGAGGGAAGTGGGCGCTTGGCTCACAAGCCTGGTTGGCAGGCATACAGCGCAGATGGGCTGCTGACAGCATCCCCCTCTTGCCCCCTCCTCAGAATATTCCGAAGGGGGAGCGAGCAGCAGGCCTGCCCGCACATCTCCTCCCGCCCCATGTTCACACAATCTGGCAGCATCTCTCACGTTCGCCCCACCTCCACTGATCTCTCCCAGCCGTGCTGGCCCCACAGGGCTCAACCCCCAACTAGCCTGAGTTATCGCCTCAAAACCAGGGCCGGGATGAGGGTGAGCTGGGTGAGACACAAAATTTATGGAGGCGCCAAAATTACTCAGCAATCAAGATAAATAATATTTCTGTGCAATAGTTTTTAAAATTAAAATTAATGCAAAAAAAATCCATGATGAGCAAATATCAAAAATTTATGCAAAGACAGCCTCGGAGAGGGTGGGGTTTGGGTTGAGGCAAATAAGGCCATGTCCTACAAGTATAGGGTTAGATGTTTTCATTAAAAAAATTTTGGCATGGGGCACCTGGGTGGCTCAGTCAGTTAAGTGTCTAACTCTTGATTTTGGTCAGGTCACGATCTCAGGGTCCTGGGATTGAGCCCAGAGTCGGTCTCAGCACTCAGTGGGGAATCTGCTTGAGATTTTCTCTTCTTCCCCTTCCCCACTTATGCACGTGCATGGGAATGTGAGCGTGCTCTCTCTCTCCCAAATAAATAAATAAATAAATAAATAAATAAATAAATAAATCTTTAAAAAAAATTTTTGGTATTTCATTCATAGTGGATTTTTTGCATTACTTTAAAAAATTTTAAATACTGCATTAAAATAATTATTTTTTTTTTTTTAAGATTTATTTATTTTTTAGAGAGAGAGAGTCAGTGAGCAGGGGGAGGGGCAGAGGGAGAGACAGAATCTCAAGCACATTCCCTGCTGAGTGTGGAGTCTGATGCAGGGCTCAATCCCAAGACCCTGAGATCATGACCTGAGCTGAAATCAAGAGTCAGACACTTAACCGACTGAGCCACCCAGGAGCCCCTTACTTAATTACTGATTTTCGGCCCCCACTTAAATTCTTCATCCAAGACAAGCACCTCAGAGTTTCCTTATCCAGGTCCCAGTCCTACAAACTGTGGTCCTGTCACCCACCCTCCTCATTCCTAAAAATGCCTCCCCAATATTGTCAGGATACAGGAAAAGCTCTGTATGTGCCTTCTAAGTCATCATGGTTGGATCCCTGCCCACTTCACCCTAACCACCGGTAGTCAGCTGGAACACGTCCATATGGCCATAAGGGTTGTTAAAATATTGGAATACTTCCTAATCCTAAGCACCAGCACCCCACTCCAAGGGTCCCCTGCCATCCTAGCTCCTCTCCCAGGACCCTGCCAAAACTCCCCACAATCCAGCAACCAAAGGACTAATGGCTGACCAACAGGACCCCCAGATCCTGCCCAAGCAATATTCTCAATAGCCACCTGTCTGGCCTCATCCTATGTCATGCTTAATAAACTTAGTGGGGATAATTATTCAAATTAGAGTTCCCTCCTCACACTATACACAAACATGAATTCTAGCCAAAGTTAAGACCTAAATATACACCCAAACAAAAATCAAATAAACCAAGACCATAAAAACTTTTGAAAGTAGATTTACGAAGTTCTCAAAATCATGGGATGGGAAAAGGCTTCCTGAGCAAAATACAATGCCAGATTGGAAAACTGGGAGAAAGTATTTGCAAGAAATAACAGACAACACCGATAATATGTAAAGAGCTCCTATCAATCAATAAAATGACAAAGAACCCAAAAGAAAATTGGACAAAGTATATGAATGAGCAATACACAGAAGAGGAAATAAAAATGGTCAATAAACATAAGCAAAGTTGTTTAATTTTGGTAGAACTCAAGGAATATAATTTAAATAACAATGAAATCATTGTAACTCACTCAGTCCCCCAAAATGTAAGAGATTGTGAATATTCAGCTTTGGTAAACGTAGTGAAACAGGTACTCTGTTGGTGGGAGTAAAAGTGATTTAAAAAAAATTTTTTTAGGGGTGCCTGGGTGGCTCAATTGGTTAAGCATCTGCCTTTGGCTCAGGTCATGATCCCAGGGTCCTGGGATAGAGCCCTGAGTTGGGCTCCTTGCTCAGCAGAAGTCTCCTTCTCCCTCTCCTCCCTGCTCGTGCTCTCTCTCTCTCACTATTTCTGTGTCTCTCTCTCTCAAATAAATAAATAAAATCTTAAAAAAATTTTTTTGAAGGGATAATTTAGTAATATTTAAGGGTTTTAGAGGAGGATGGAGCCCTGGCTGTGTTCTTATTCTGTCTGTAAATTCCCTTAGCCCTGGAAATGGAGCAAGGCCATGGTCACTAATGTGGATACCCCATAAAGAAAAGATCAGAGAGCCATGGGGAAGAGAAAACCATGAAGCCAATGGATAGCTAATGCAAAGCCTTTAACCAGAGGTCCTCTACTTCCCCATGATGCCCAAAATGAGTTAGCCCAAGGCTACAAGACACTTGGGGTCAGTCGGCGACTGCCTGCTTCTTCTAGGTCAAGTCCCAGCTCCTTAGCATGACACACCAGGCCTTTTATGAACCAGTTCCTGCTCTCTCTCCCCTCATTTCCTACTGCTCCAACTCATATTCCACATTATGGCCATTTCCAGACTGAGCACACCATATTCTACCCTGTTGATCCCTCATGCATACCACCTCCACCCCCTAAAATGCCCTTTTCTTAATCTTTGTCAGACCAGCAACCCCCAGTCCTTCAGGGCCTGCCTCAGGCATCCCTTCTTCCAGGAAGTCCTAGCTTCTCCTCAGATTGGGTTAGGAGCCTATTCTTTGCAATCCTGTGACACACTGTACCCTTTGCAATCCTGTGACACACTGTACTCAGAGCTCTTAGTGGTCTGCTTCCCTACTCAGCCATGAGATTCTGGAGGACAGACACCTTGCCCCGGGCACCTCTGATCTCTGATGCTGAATCACAAGATGGTGACGGAGCATCTACCACTGGTCAAACATGTATCAGACCCAGGCAGTACAGTGATGAATAGAGGTCCCTGTTCTGGAGTTTACCTCAAGTGGGAGAAACAGAGTAGATGTGTTAATTAGTTCATTAAAGGATGGATTGTTATTAGTGTTTGAAATAAACAGAGAATAACAGGGAGGACAGGTGGGCAGTTGTAGGTAGTCATTTGAGGAGGTGACATCTAAGGTGAGACCTGAGGGCTTGAGGAGCCAGCTGTGAGATGAGCCAGGCAGAGGAAATGAAGGCAAAGGCCCTGCGATCAGAGTCCCATATTGACTGGAGGACAAGTGCAACCATAACGGGATGCCATAGAAGAGCCCTGACATTTTTTTTTAAAGATTTAGTTAGTTATTTGAGAGAGAGAGAGTGTGCGCATACAAGCAGGGAGGGGGAAGAGGCAGAAGGAGAGGGAGAGAGAGAATCTTAAGCAGGCTCCACGCTCAGCGTGGAGACCAGCATGGGGCTTGATCTCAGGACCCTGAGGTCATGACCTGAGCCGAAATCAAGAGTTGGATGCTTAACCGACTGAGCCACCCGGGTGCCCCAAAGAGCTCTGACTTTTAATCTCTGCAGCTACTATGTGAGAAATGGACTTGGGGATGCAAGGGTAGAAGCAGAGACACTAACTGGATGGCTATTCCAGTAAGGCAGTAATGATGACAGATGCTCAGGTAGAAGTAGAGAAGTAAAACTGTATTAGGAAAAGACCTGGAGTCTCAGTGTCTCAGTGGTTAATTAACACTCAACACATGTATAGTTTATTTCTTGCCCACACAAAAGTCCAGGGTGAGTTGGGCAGCCCTCATCTTGGAGCTCCGCCATCCAGAACGCATGGTCTCCAAGGCACCATATCAGGGAAAGAGACGGTTGAGGGAGGCACACTGGTTCTTTACTGCCTTGGCCAGGGAGTGCCCTGCGTCACCTCTGCTCACAATTCATTGGCCAGAACCAGTCACATGACTCCATCAGCAAAATGGGAAATGCAGGGCAGGGCGTGAGATATCCAGTGAGCACTTTGTGGACCCAGAAATGGATTTATTTTCAGAGACAGAAGTGATCTGACTTGAGGGATCAGGTGCAGAGGGTGGAGGTTGGGGTGGGGAGGCAATGGGAAGAGTCAGGGGTAATTCCCAGGTTTCTGGCCTTGGCAACTGGTGTAGAGTTATCACATCCAAAATAAAACTGCTCTTCCCCTCCCATGAACCTGCTTCTTCCTCCATCTTAGTTGGCAAGTCGATGTTTCTGGTTGCCCAGCTCAAAAACCTTGGCATCTTTTTTGAATTGCATACTTTAAGTGGGTAAATTATATGGTATATTATATTGCAATGTAGCTGTTGATAGGTAGATAGATGGATGGATGGATGGATGGATTGACAGACAGACGGACATATCCAGAATCTGATTACTTCCCCCACCATCTCTCACCTGGACCATGGCAACACAGTGGCCAGAGTGATTCTGTTACAGTGCAAAGCAGATTAAGTCATTCTTCTGCTAAAAGCCCTGCAAAGGCTCCCGTTTCAGCATTAAAGCCATATTCCTTACAATGGCCTGCAAAGCCCAACACACTCTGACCTCGCCTTCTTCACCCTTGGCCTGACCTCCTCCTATAGTCCTCCTCACGCACTACTGGCCAGCCACACCAGTCTCCTTACTATTCCTCAAATGAACCAGACATGTTCTCACCTCAGGGCCTTTGCACATGCTGTTCCCCCAGCCTGGTCTGTGGTCCCCCAGACATCTGCATGGCTCACTCCTTCACCTCCTCCTCCCTTCTTTGCTCAAATTGTACCTTCATGGTATGGCCTCACTGACTGTCCTAGTTAAAATTGTAACCCTCCCCCAATAGGTTTAATCCTTTACTATCCTCAACATTTTTATGGCATTTGTCATCTTCTAACATGCTATTCAGTGAACTTATTTGTTGTATGTATTGTTTATTATTCTGCCTCCCCCAACTAAAATGTAAACTTCAAGAGGACAGGGATCACTATTTTGTCCTCTGATGTATTCCAAGCATTTAATGGACGCTAAGGAAATAATCGTTGATTAAGTAAATAAATACGTGAAATGTGTCACCAGGTGGGATGGAGAAAACTCTCACCCACAGTAGATGTTCAATAAACATTTGTTAATTACATATTGGCACAAGATTGATCCATAGGCCAGACTCAGAAATGTGTTTCACAACATGAGCCTAAGGATGAAATGAGATCACAGAAAGTGACAAGCACAGTGCTTGAGCCATACCAGAGTCTCAGTAAGATTCATTTAGGACAACTTCGCTTCACGAATTCTGTTCCCCATCATGGAATACCATCCCTTCTCCTTCATTTATTCTAATTTCATCCATTCTGCAAGGCCCAGTCAAGAGCCATCCAGCTCAGTCTCCCCAGCTCTGAATTCTACATTTTGGTTCTTTTGTAAACTCAGGCATCCTCAGTTTCTCTCTGGGTAGATGTCTGTGTAACTGCTCCATCAGTGCACCTTTCCATGAACTCTCCTGGTCATCTGTTTCAATGATGAATGCCTTTTTTGGCATATCCTCCCTTCTGCTCACATTCCACTCAGTCCTCCTGGGACCATATGAACTACGAGACAAGCGTGCCTGCCAACACTCTCATCAAAAGTCATCAGGAATAGAATTTAATAAACAGGAAGCAACATAGAAAAACACCAAGTCAGGGAAATGACACACAAAGGCTGAAATTGCCTTTGCTGCCAAAGTTCCAATCTATAGATGGGTCCCTCACGGTCACCGAAGAAGAGGGCCCATGTTCTCAGGTCGCTCCTCCCGACTTCAGTTCAGCATTCTCTGATGTGGCACCTCGGTTCTCATACCTCTCCAGGGCCTCTGCCATCTCCAGTCTACTCAGGACCCCAAGAGCTGTGCTGTTGTTTCTGGACCATCCTCAGCAGCATTCCTGACTTCCCATGATATTTGGAACTCTACTTCCCATGCCTCAAAGAATCAGCGGAAGAGAACAAGAAAAGAGAGACTGGTGTTTACGCTTCACAGTGCCATCTTTGCAGCTCTGCTGGTCAATGTCTCCCCTTTCTTAATGTGTCTGTGTGGAGTGCTTGCTGGAGAATCCATTTGAGAATCCATTGGGATATTTCTGCCCAGTCAGATAACTCCCAACGCCCACCTTCCTGGTGATGATGCAATGCTGCAGAACCACCTACAAGCCAGAAAGCCAGGTTGTTCTGCAGTGTCTCTTTATGGCTGGGTCCACCTATACGTTGTGTTTCTCCAGCTGATCCCTAAGTCTTAGAGCCAGGCCTGAGAGTTTTTCCTTCGTGTCTCCCTCTCTTTGACTTTTAGTAGTAGGTATTCCTTCAGTCCTGGCTAATCACCGAGAGACACCAGTTTGGATCAGAGAATTCAAGGGAGGCATGCCCTTTGAGGACAGGCATGAGACTACGAGAGGCTCCCAGCAGCCAGAATAAGGTTTTTATTTTAGATGAGGTGTTACTGAAGTTAAGAAACACTTTAATGAAGAAAATATTTTCTGAGCATGTATTATATATAAAGTATGGTACTTTAGGGCGCCTGGGTGGCTCAGTTGGTTAAGCGCCTGCCTTCGGCTCAGGTCATGATCCTGGAGTCCCGGGATCGAGTCCCGCATCGGGCTCCCTGCTCGGCGGGGAGCCTGCTTCTCCCTCTGACCCTCCCCCCTCTCATGTGCTCTCTCATTCTCTCTCTCTCAAATAAATAAATAAAATCTTTAAAAAAAATAAAAATAAAAAATAAAGTATGGTACTTTAACTTTTACTGAGTGCTTCCTATGTACAGGACACTCCCCCACATGCTTCATACATATTCATAGATATTAAACAACTGAATCCTCAAAACAACTCTAATAAGGGAGCACTGTTATTATCTTTACAGCTGAGGAAACTGAGGCCCAAAGATGTTAAGTCCAGCAGCATGTGGGCTGCAGGAGACAGGCATACAAACTTGCAGTATCAAGAAGAGCCAAGTAAGATATATGCCACGAGAGATGAAGGTGGAAAGGCTAGGGCCCTCGCCAGAATTCCCTTATGTGCATTACCTACCTCAAGAATTTTATGCATTCTTCGAGGTCCAGCTTACGGTCTGTGTTTTCTGGTAAAGCCTTCTCTAACCTCTCCCTGCCCCCCACCCCACCCCCGGAAGAAATGACCACTCCCTTTGCTGATCCATCTTGCCTAGGACACAGCATTGGCCCAGCCTGATCACCCTGTGTGACAACGGCTTCCAGACCTGCCCCCCCTCACTGGGCTGCAAGCCCCTGGAGAGTAGAGACAGACAGTGCTCCCGGCGCCTTCCCAGCCCAGAGCATGGCCCGGAATAGGTGCTCAATAACCCCTGCTGAATGACCCAGCAGTAAGTCAGGCTTACTTGAAGGCCTCCATCCTGAAGAGACACATGTCACTTCTAGTCCCCTTCCACTGCCCGGAGCAAGTCACGTGCTTCTGGTTGCACTTGCCACGCCTCAGGCCCTGCCTGGTAAAACTCAGCTACGCCAAACAGACCCCCGTGGGGACCACTGGATGGACCAGACGGGTGGAGGGGAACCAAGCCAGGCCAGCGTATCCACACCTTGGGAACCCCCTCACAAGGGGTACTTCTGGCAATGTGGGAAAGTTGTAAAAGAGGTCTGTATTGTGTGGACTAAGATGCCTACCATGCTATTAATTTTCCATGTGATTCGGAGCACCTCCTTTACCCTCACTGGTTCTCTTTCTCTCCACCAGTAAAATCTTGGGCTACAAGCTCATGGTCTCCATGGTTCTAAGGCTGCATGATCCTGACAACCAAGCCTGGCTCACTGACATGCCAAAAATATTACCTACCCCATTGCTTGGGAGCCTGATGAAGCTTAGCAGACGCAGCAAGCCACTACAGAGAAACAGATAATATTCTTTTCCTTTCCCGTCTTTAAAAAGTCTGTCTTTTTTCCGCCCTCACACTTTTTTTTTTCCCTCTTGAATACTGAGTCTCAGGGGTGAATAAGCTATGTCATCTCCAAAAGCTCAGAAACTTAGGTTCCATGGGGGTGAAAGAAAGGAGGGGTGAACGATCTTTTCCCTTTCGTCACAGGAAGACGCAGCACACTGCAAAAGAAAGATGGGCTTCTGATTATTAAAAATAAACCCTGGCCCACAGCCCGCCTTGCACATTCATCTTGCCAGCAGATGCACACTTACACACACACTCTCTGGCTCCGCGCTGAGACCCAGCTTCTCTGGCCAGTTTTCATGCTGAGATTCTCTAAGGACAACCATTTGTGTTTGGACAACTATGAAATCAGCTATTTGCTTGCTCAAGGAAGGGAATGCTACCCGAGGGCTGAAAGGGACAATGAGTCCCTAGAATCTTGACTAAGGAACTTAAGCGGTTTGAAAGGAAACAAGATACGCATTGAAATTCTTCTGGTATTAAGTGACAGAAACACTAACTGATATTGATTAATGCAGAGAAGGTAACTTTTTTCTTTTTTTGGCTCATATACCTGAAAAGTCCAGAATGTGGAGATGCCTACTAGCTTCAGGAATGGTGAGATCTAGGAGCTTGAACAAGCTCATTGGGCATTGGTCTCTCTCCCTCTCTATGTGCTCTTTCACTTTCAAGCAAACTCTTCCCAAGCTTGACAAGATTATTTCCTAGCAGTTAACTCCAGTGGAAAGAGATTCTGGTTCCCACTGGTTTCAACAAAATCTCAGAAATAACTCTTGTTGCCTAATTAGAGTTACATACCCATTCCTCAACCAATCATTGTAGCCTTAGGATAGAAAACATTAACTGGCCAGAATAGAGCACTTGGAACTGAGGATGAGGCCCCCCATTCTCACCTGATGAACTGAGAGTGCAAGAGGGTAGTTCACAACCCCCCCAAAAGTCAGTTTTAAAACCTAGACAGAATGCATGGAGCATTCTGAGGACTCTAAAATAAGTAATAACAGGTGGATAGGGGAATAAGACCAGAATTCAAAGTACCACTAATACCTTTCCCTACTCTGGTATCCCTGGATCTGAAAGCAACACAGCCTGAAACCATGAAGTGGGCATCAGCATGAACAGAGAGCTCTAGGAGAGGCTCCTGAGTTCTGGCTCAGGGAATGAGAAGGAAATACAGATGAACGGAACACCACCAACAACAAATTAGATCTTACTGACATTACCAATTTCTTGTCTTTACCAAACAGAGGCAGCATATACATCCTTTTCAAGTGCACATTAAGCATTTATCAAGAGAGACCATATCCTGAATCAAAAATAAACTTTAACAAATTTAAAATAATTGAAATCATACAAAATATATCCTCAAACAATAATGGAATTAAGCTAGAAATCAATGGGAGAAAGAGAAGAGGAAAATCTCAAACATCGGCGTATTAAACAGCATGCTTCTAAATAATTCAGGGGTCCAAAAAGAAGTCTCAAAGTAAATTAGAAAATATTTGAACTGAATGAAAATGAAAGTACAACATATCAAAATGTGCGGGATGCATCTAAAGCAGTGCTCAGAGGGAAACTTCTAATACAGACAGTCCCCAACTTATAATGGTTTGACTTACGATTTTTTGACTTTATGATAGTGGGAAAGTGATATGAATTCAATAGAAACTGTACTTCACATTCTGATTTTTTATCTTTTCCCAGGCTAGCAAGACTCCCTGTGAGCCACAGCTCCTAGTCAGCCACGTGATCATGAGGGTAAGCAACCGATACACTTGGAACCATTCTGTACCCCATTCAACAATTCTGTTTTTCATTTTTAGTACAGTATTTAATAATCACATGAAATATTCAACACTTTATTATAAAATAGGCTTTGTGTGAGATTGTTTTACCCAACTATAGGCTAATGTGAATGTTCTATGCACATTTAAGGTAGGCTAGGCTAAGCTATAATGTTTGGTAAGTTAGATGCATTAAGTGCATTTCAACTTACGATATTTTCAACTTAAAATGGGTTTATCGGGACATAACCTCATTGTAAGCCAAGGAAGAACTGTATTAAGTGCTTACATTAGTAAAGAAGAAAGGTCTCAAATCAGTAGTTTAAACTTCCACAAGAAACTAGTAAAATAAGAAAAAAATAAAACCAAAGCCATCAGAAGAAAGAAAACAGGGCGCCTGGGTGGCTCAGTCGGTTAAGCGACTGCCTTCGGCTCAGGTCATGATCCTGGAGTCCCTGGATCGAGTCCCGCATCGGGCTCCCTGCTCAGCGGGGAGTCTGCTTCTCCCTCTGACCCTCCTCCCTCTCGTGCTCTCTGTCTCTCATTCTCTCTCACAAATAAATAAATAAAATCTTAAAAAAAAAAGAAGCAAGAAAACAAGGGGCACCTGGGTGGCTCAGTCAGTTGGGCATCTGTCTTTGGCTCAGGTCATGATCCCGGCTCCTAGGATCGAGCCCCACACTGGGCTCCCTGTCAGCAGTGAGGAGCCTACTTCTCCCTCTCCCTCTGCCCTCCCCACTGCCCACCGTGTTTTTTCTCTCTCTCTCAAAATAAATAAGTAAAATATTTTTTAAAAAAAGAAGAAAGAAAACAATAAAGGTAATGCAGAGTGAAGAAAATTGAAAACAGAAAGATAAAAGAGAAAATGAATCAGTCGAAAGTTGTTCTTTCCTTAAATAATCAATAAAACTGAAATGTCTGTAGTAAGACTCACAAAAAAAGAGAAAAGACACAAATTATTATCCAAAATGAAAGAGGAAATATCACTACAAATCATGTAAATTTTTTTTAAAAAGATTTTATTTATTTATTTGACAAAGAGACAGAGAGACAGAGAGAGAGGGAACACAAGCAGAGGGAGTGTGAGAGGGAGAAGCAGGCTCCCCGCTGAGCAGGGAGCCTGATGTGGGGCTCAATTCCAGGACCCTAGGATCATGACCTGAGCCGAAGGCAGCTGCTTAACCAACTGAGCCACCCAGGCGCCCCACTACAAATCCTGTAGTCAAAAATAATAAGGAAATACTACAAACACATCAATACATGTAAATTCCACAACTTAGATGAAACTGAACAATTCCTAGAAAAGCACAAACAACCAAAAATCACTCACGATGTAAAAGACAACCTAAATAATCCTATAAATAACTTTAAAAATGAATCTGTAGTTTAAAATCTTTCAAGAAAGAAATTTCCTGGCCCAGTGGTCTCACTGACAAATTCCACAAAATAAAGAAGAAATAACACTAACTCTACACAATCCCTTCCGGAAAAAATGAAGTGAAGGGAACATATCCCCATTCATTTTATGAATTCAGCAATACCCTGAGACCAAGAACTTAAAAGATAGTAACAGAAAGAAAACGACTAATATCTTTCACAAACATAGAAGCACAATTTCTTGACAAAATAATAGCCACCAAATCCAGTAATATATATATATAAAAGAATAAGACACACAAACAAGTTAAGGCAGAAATACAAGGCTGGCTAAATATTAGAAAATCCATCAATGTAATCACCATATTCAAACTTTAAAAGGAAAAAAAACCCACATGATTATATTAATTCATGCAGAAAAAGTATTTGACAAAATTCAACACCAATTCATGATGAAGCTCTTAGTGAAACTGAAATAGAAGGAATCTTCTTCAACGTAAGAATGGGTATCTATAAAAAACCTACAGCTGATGTTATACTTGATAGCAAAGGACTACATGCTGTCCCTAGGTTGGGAATGAGGCATGTTTGCCCACCAGAATGACTATAATCAAAAAGTGTGACAATACCAAAGGCGGAGTCTATGAACTAACTGGAACTCTGAAGCACTGCTGTTGGGTATGTGAAGGGGCATCACAGGGTTTAGATATCTGCGTGACAATTTCTAATAAAGTTAAACATTTTTCATATGCTCCAACATTCCACTCCCATTTCAACAGAAATGTATACATATGTGCACTTAAAATATGTACAATACTGCTTCATTGCAGGTGTAATCATCATCTCCCAAACCAGAAACAACTCAAACGTCTTCAACAGGAAAAGAGATAAACAGTGGTATGTCCATACAATAGAATAATATTTAGCAGTGAAGGAAAGAACAGCTTGGGTAAAACTCAAAAACATTATCGTGGGCAAAAGCAGCCAGGCACAAAAGAGTACATACTGTGCGATTTCATCCATACCAAGTTCTAGAACAGGCACGACTAAGCTAGGGTGATAGAAATCATAACAGTGGTTGCCTGAGGGAAAGGCTGTCTGGAAACGGGCCCAAGGAAACTTTCTGGGGTGATATAAATATTTTCTATCTTGTTTTGAGTAATGTTTTTACAGCTGATTACAATTGTCCAAGCTCACAGAACCGAACACTTTCAGAGTTGTGCATTTCTTTTTTAAAAAAAGATTGTATTTTATTTTTTATTTTAGAAAAAGAGAGAACGCATGAGTGGAGATGGGGAGGACCAGAAAGAAAGGGAGAAGGAGGGGGAAAGAATCTCAAGCAGACACCCTGTTGAGCACAGAGCCCAACATGGGGCTCGATCTCACCACCCTGAGATCAGGACCTGAGCTGAAACCAAGAGTCAGACACTTAACCGTCTGAGTCACCCAGGTGCCCCAAGACCTGTGCATTTCTATTTTACTTCAATTTAGTACAAAGAAACCCTTGATGAATATCACACTTGACTTTCTATGAAACATTTTCATATCCATTCCCCCTGTTCCCTCCATTCGATCGTCTAAGCAACTCTGAGAGGTAGGAAGATGGGACTATTTTATGAATGAGGGAACAGGGAGAGGAGCAGTGAGAAAGGGATTCCCGAGAGCACACAGCCTGGGCCAGAGCAAGGACCAGAGCCCAGGTTTTGGGACTCCACAGCCAGTGCTCCTCACACATGCCTCGGCTCTCCATCTGTGTTCTCCTGCACCCTCAGGCATTGCAGAGATGCCCAGGGCAGGGCGATGGCGGGCTCCCAGAACTCTCTCCACGTTTATCCCCTCCACATACTCAAGTCCTGCCTACGATTTCATGTGAGAAGTCTGAGAACTACTGATGTTGCAGATGCTAAAACAAATGTAAATGTCCAGGGGCTCCTCTCTTCCTTTGTACCCTTTGTGGTAGGACATGCAAGACACTGGAATCTGATTTTACTCTGGGCTAAAACGGTTATATCCGCCTGGAATGGTGCAGTTTCCAGGTACCAGCTATTACATTAGAGAATGTAAAACCGAAAGAGCCGCTAAGAGGAAGTCCTTAACCGTGGTTCTGCTGCTGTGTGATGTCAGCCTAGTCACTCCCCCTCTCTGTGCCTTGGTTTCCCCATCTTTGAGACAAGGGACCTGAACTAGATAAGATCTAGGTGTCCTGCAAGAAGGTCTAGAGCTGGAGGGGTAGTATTCATCTTTTTTTTTCAAAACCTCCCATATGAACACTGTCAGCCCAGACATCCCCCTGAGGATGCTCATTCCAGAGAAAATTCTCACAAGTCACTGAGATGAAGAGGACCCCCACATTTCCCACTCCCCGCTGCCCCATGTAGAGAAGCACCCGGACCTCCAGGACGAATCATCTTCTGTTCCCTGTCCAGAGATTTCAAGGAACCTGACAGCCTCTGTGTGTCACTTCTGGGCCAAGATATTGGACTCGTGAAGCCCTGGGTCCTGGTCCTAGTTCTATTAACAGCTGACAATGCAGCTCTTCAGAAAGACCCTCCTCTGCAGGGACTAGTGGCCTTGTGCATAAAATGGAGTTAATGATCCCTGCCTACTTCCCTGGATTGTTGAGAAGACCTAATGAAGTAAAAACTACGGACTTGGTTTGAGCAGAATAGAGCTCCCTACCAAGATAAGGGGCTCTTAAATCCTTGTGGTCCAGAACCAACCTTTCTTTCTCGGTGCCTGTGCAGTGTCGATCACACCACTAGATGGCGGTAGCTGTTACTTGCAGATTCAGAAAGAAGGGTGTGGGAGAGCCAGGGGGCCGCCTGCTTTAAGAAAACTAGGCCAAAGCCGGCTTGTTACATCACTTCTAATGGAAGCAGCCAGTTCAGTCTGGATTTTTCTGTATTGCAGCGACAATGCAAGGAAACTTCCTGGCTCCTGCGCATTTCAATGCTAATTATTTGGCCTGAAATCAGTCTTTATCTCCCAGGAATTGGTTCTGGAGCCCCTGCCCCACCTTCTGGGAGTAGAGGCCTTTCTCCCCTAAGGCCTCGTGACCCCTCTCTCCACCTGCCCCAGGCCCCACCCTCAAGCATGCTCAAAGTACATTTCTTGTTCTGCCTTTTAAATCTCAGCTGAGTTCAACAAGCACTTCTGTCTACTTACACCAGGGGCCGTAAGGCGACCAGAGCCTTGCCCTCAGGGGAGAAAACAACTATAGCTTGAGCTCAGATAAGCTCTGCCCCTGCCCCTCACCTGCTTTTTGAACAAGGCATTCTAATCCTGTGTTCTTCACTTCCCTTACTTTTAAAACAGGATTAATAAAAAAAAAAAAAATACTATTAAAGGAGTTAATGCTGGTTATTACGGTGCTTGGAATAGGGTCTGGCACTTTGTAGGTAATGATTATTTATTGAGAGCCTGTGATGTATAGGAACATTATCTCATTTAATGACCCTACCAATGGCTCAGAGAAGTTATACAATGTGCCCAAGGCTGCACTGTGGTCAGAAGGAAAGGTAGGATTTGAACATTCTGACTCCACAAGCCCTGCCTTGAGCTGCTCTTAAGGCGAGAAAATGAGCAGCAAAAGGCAGAGAATCAAAAGACTAGCAAAACTGCTAGTCCCAGAATGGCTGCAAATGGGCCATCCTAAACCACACTATTCGGGTCTCAGAGATCTTGTCCTAGATTAACTCTAGCACTCACTGGGCCTTTGGGATCTGGGGCAAGACCCTTCCTTGAGCCTCAACTTATTCATTTATGAAAGAGGGCATCTTGATAGATCACTATTCATGCTTAGTTGTCAAAATCACCTGGGGTCCTTCTTAAAAGTATGGATATACTAAGCTGCTAAAATAGAATCTCTAGGGGAGGGATTTGGACATCTGTATTTTTAACAAGTGACTCATGATTCTCAGGACCAGAAAAGTTAGCAAAACATCCTAGGCCCAGATGATCTTAGAAATTCTCCCAGCTCTGTCCATCTTGATCCCACTGCCATTCAACCGGGCTCCTGATCCACCTCCCTAGAGACACCTCCATCAACACCACAGACCCTGTCCCTGTGCCCCTACAGTCCGATCCCCTGAGTACCTCCCCACTCCACATGGATTTGATCTCTTCTTCCTTCCTGTAAGGCACTCAGCTCCTCAAGGGAGCTGAAGCCGTATAAATAATAAATGAAATTTACAGTAGCATTTGGAATTCACTTAAGCACTAGAAACGTAGTTGCTGTAAAGTCTCTTTAAAACTCATCCTTTCATTGGGTAAGAAGAAAAAAAAAAGTAGCTTCTCCATTGACTTTCCTAATATGCAAATCAGGATATTTTGACAAGACTGGATTCTAAATGTCCACAGTGTCCATCTGGAAGGCATAATCTCCACTGCCAGAAGAGCAGTGCCCTGCTGCCCCAGTTTGAGACACCGAGGAGAGCTAGGTCACACAACCTCAGACCATAGGCAGGGTTACTAGCCCTGTGACCTGGAAGCAGGCCTTGAGGAAGGAATGGGAAAGAAGCCCCAAGGTACAAAGCCAGTTCCAGACTCATCACACCAGCTTCTCCTATAAACCCTTTCCATCCTTGCTCTTCCTGTTTGCAGAGAGTCATCAAATGGTACAACCAAGCAATATTGGCTGCCCCCATTCCCTTCTTTCTGCTACAGTTCTCTCTCAATCCCCACAAACCAGTGACCCCACTGACTTGAAACAGACGTGAAATTCTTACTGTTGGCCAAGTCTGGGTTGAGGGAATGTTTTCTGGAAGAGTGAGTACCCTGGGCTGGGTTTTGTTAAGACTGGTATCAGTCAGCTATTGCCACAATAATGCCATGTAACAAAGCACCCCACTACTCAGTGATTTACAACAATAATTTATGCTCATTTATGCACGTGTGGGGTGGCTGGGGCCACTCTGCTGCCTTCCCTCGGTTGATCTTAGCTCAGCTGACTTTGGTCTCAGCCTTGAATTTGGTTCAGGTCTGCTCTAGGTCTCCCTCAATACTTTCTGGACCAGTGGACTGGCCAGGGCATGTTTCTCTCATTGTTGATGGAAGAAGCTCAGAAAGACAAGTCCATAGCCCAGGCTTATTTCAATCCCCTGATGGTACCACATCTGCGCACATCGCATTGACCAGAGCAAAAGGCAAGGACATATACTCTGTCCAACACGAGGCCAAAACAAGTCACAGAACATATGTGGGGGGAGGGGGGGAGGGGGGAGGGCAGGAAGGTTAAATAGAAAAAACAGGAGTCAAGCACCCTGAAGCTACTCCCTCAGATGGGATGACACAGAGAGGGATCCTGGAGAAGCTGGACCCAGGCTTCATGTTGAATTCACTCAAGCAACAGAAACATGGCTGCAGTAATATCTCCATGGGGAGGGAGGGGGAGGTAGGGAAGGAGAAAATGTAAATCAGGGAAAAATAAAACATCAAACAACTATCTCCAACTACACGGCACATACCATTGCCAGGACCCCAACTTTCTCAATGCCCCCTCTTCCCCATGTCCAAGTGAGAAAAACCACATAAGAGGAGCCTGACCTCCTCTTTGCCACAGCTGGTTGTTTTCTTTAAACACATCACAGCTTTAGAAAAGATCAGACTGGGAAGGGACTCTGGATGACCCTCTTATCCCGCCCCCTCAGCTTTCAGAGAGGAAACGGGGCTTATGGAAGGTCATGAGGCAAGTAAGCAGCAGAACAAGGAGTACGATTTGTGCTTACGCAGTTTTCCCACTTGAGACATTGCCAAACAGCCAGGTAATTAAGATTTCATTTATTTGACAAGCACTCTGTGCCAAGCACTGTCGTAGGCGTCGGGGATGAAGAAGTGAACAAACACCTCTCATGAAGCTTCCATTCTATTGAGGGAAGGGATAGATGATAAATAAGTAACAAGTGAATTAATCATATGGCAGTAAATGCTATGAGAAAAACAAGCAGGACGGGGGGGATGGTTAGGCTAAGTTAGAGTTGTATACTGGTGGTCAAGGAAGGTCTCCCAGAGAAGATGACATTTGATCAGTGCTATGGTATGATTATTTGTGTGCCCCCCACCACTCCCAACCACCAAAGTCATATGTTGAAATCCTAAACCTCAACATGATGTCATTAGGAGGTGTGGCCTTTGGGAAGTACTTGGAGGCCCCGCAGAGCTCCCTTGCCCTTCTGCCATGTAAGGATGTCAACAAGTCTACGACCTGAAAGAAGGCCCTCACCTGACCAGGCTGGCACCCTGATGATCTCAGACTTCCAGCCTCCACAACTGTCACAAATAAATTTCTGTTGCTTATAAGCTACCCAGTCTGGGGTATTCTGCTAGAGCTGCCTGAACAGGCTAAGACAATCAGGGAGGTGGAAGAAGTAAGCAGGAAGCCGTGAAAAAAATATCTGGGCCTTTCCAGCAGAGGAAACTGCACGCACAAAGACCCTGAGTCAGGGACAGGCTTGGTATGGAGCAGGGGGAGCAGGGGAAATGTGGTTGAAAAGGGTGGCAAGACAGTGCGGTGGTAGGGCCAGATCATAAAAGGTCTTGAGGGCTGTGAAGATGAATTTTGTCTGTCAGTTTGACCGGGCTAAGGAATACCCAGATAGCTGGCAAAACACTATTTCTGAGTGTGTCTGGGAAGGTGTTTCTGGAAGAGATTAGCATTTGATTCAGTAGACTAGGTAAAAAAGACCTGCCATTACCAGTGTGGGTGGGCATCATCCAATCCATGGAGGGCCCAAACAGAACACTATGATGAAGTAAGGGTGAATTTCTTCTCTCCCTTCTTGAGCTGGATGGCAATCTTCTCCTGCTCTCAGGCAGTAAAGCTCCTGGAACATGGGAGCTCCTAGGTCTCAGGCCTTTGGGACTTAACGCCAGTGGTCCCCTGTCCTCAGGCCTTCAGCCTTAGACTAAATCATATGATGGGCTTTCCTGGGTCTCCAGCTTGCACATGACAGACTGTGGACTTCTTGGCTTCCATAGCCACAGGAGTCAATTCCTATAATAAATCTCCTCTTTATATCCATAGCTGGATCTATCTGGATCCTATTGATTCTTTTTCTCTGCTGAACCCTGACATGCACGATGGAAGGACTTAGAGTTTTGCTTCAAATGAAACAGAAAGCACCTGAAGGCTTTGAGTCAAGGAAACAATGATTGGACTTTGGTTTAAAAGATCCCTTTGGTGGGGGGTGTGGAGGCACCTGGGTGGCTCTGTCGGTTAAGCGTCTGCCTTTGGCTCAGGTCATGATCTCAGGGTCCTGGGATAGAGTCCTGCATCAGGCTCCTTGCTAGTGGGGAGTCTGCCTCTCCCTCCACCTATCCCCTGCTAATGCTTTCTCTCTCTCAAAAAAAAAAAAAAAAAAAACAAAGATCCCTTTGGCTGTTGTGTTGAGAACTAACTGCAGAGGCAAAGGACAGAAGTTGAGGGTCATGTTGGGAGGCAACTGTAGTAATCCAAAGTAGTGGTGCCTTGGCATCCCAGGTGGGAAGGAAGAGTCAGATTTGGGATCAGATGTGGTGTGAAAGCTGAGAGAATTCCCTGATGGGTTGTGCGTGTGGTTGTAGAGATCAAGGTCAGAAAAGAACCCAAGGTTTTCATCTTGAGCAACTGGAAAGATGGAGTCACTATTTTCTGCATTGGGGCAAGTTATAGAAGGAACAGGTCTGGGGGGTAAATCAGGCAGCTTCGGAGGCAGGTGCTTCCTTTGCTTTCTGGTTGCCTGTGTTTTTCCTGACACAACTCATCTACTTAAGCCCAGCACAGGTTGAAGGGTTTCCGTAGCCAAACATCCGCTTTCTCTGATAGATATAGTAATTTCCAGTAAATTCTTGGTCCTGGGTTGGAATCCCCAGGAAGCAGACTCTGATGTGAAGTTTAGCATGCAAGAGGTTTATTAGAGTGCTGTTGAGATCAACACGCATGGGATGAAGGGAAGGAGGCAGACTGGGCACACGGGGACACCGAGCTGTGATGATGCAGTGCCAGCGGAAGTGTGGGGAGTTCTGAAAATGAGATGATCCTTCAGAACCGTCTGAGTTGGGGCTAGAAGGCTGGGCAACAGGGCTGTTAGTTTCCCATGGAAAGATGTGACCTGAGGCAAAGTCACTCTCTTTATCGGAGGCATTCCCTAAAGGGCTGACAGCTGACCTCTGTCTTCCAGAGATGTGACCAGCGATGAGGGAAATAGGTTCTTTATTCCGGAAGGGGAATCTGGGTGTACAGCACAGATTCCCCTAAGTAAACCGTATTTATTCCCTTGCTCCAGATACAAGGAAGCCTAGTGTCTTCAAGTCCAATCCTTCCCCCACACTCATAATTCATGGCTGGCCAGCAAATGGAAACCCTGTCCGACGTCCCAGGTTTTCCCGCCAGAGGCGAGGCAGGAAAACACCCTAACAATGGACACAAACACAGAGGAAATTCCTGGTGGAAGGACGCCACCGTGGACCCTGACCTTGTCAGTGCAGCTGTCAGCTACACCCAGAGGGCGGACCCAGCCCTGGTTAAATTTGGTCACACAACTCACCTTCACCTTTGGAGTCTTGATTTAAAACATTAGGCTTCAACACACAAAAAGCCCAGGAAAGGGGTGCCTGGGTGGCTCAGTCCATTAAGCGTCTAATTCTTGATCTCAGCTCAGGTCTCAATCTCAGGGTCAAGCCCCACATTGGGCTCCGTGCTGGGTGTGGAGGCTACTTAAAAAAATAAATAAATAAATAAATAAAATAAAATAAAGAGCTCAGGAGGTCAGATAACAATTGTAAACTATGCAGAATCTCTACATTCTCCTTCTGACCCTAGGCTCCTACAAAAAACAGTAAAGAAATAATAATAATAATAATAATAGCAGAAGACAACAATACAAATAAAATATAAATAAATAATATATAATAATATAACAAGAAAAAATAAAAATCCGTAACAGTGTTGGACCAAAAGAAGAGGTGCCCCTAGTGTACCAAAAATTATCAAAAATCCCTAAAAAGAGTAAGACAGAGAGGGAAGACCGAAGAAGAAAACCACATCCCAGTTGCACAAAGGAAAGAAGTGTTGCAAACGAATTGGAGGAAGCTGCTCTGGGCACTGAAGTCAGCTGGAGGGCCCAAGGATAATTTGATAGGGTGATTGGTCCTGAAAAAATCAACACCATGAAAGAAAAGTACCAAATCTAACTATCTGAGAAGCTAAATTTAACATGAAGAACTAAATTTAACAACCTCAAGAACTAAAGCCCATGGGAAGAATCAACAGAACAAATAAAAATGCCTTTAGAAAAGTCTAAGTAGTATTTTCATGTGGGGGGTATTGTATACATACAAGATAATCAACTAGAGGTCTTGGAAATGACAAATTTGCGCAGTGAAATAAAAGCCTCAATATGTGGGTTGAGTATCAGAAGAGATACAACTAAAGAGCAAATTAGTAAAGTAGGAGATTGAACCAAGGACTTCCGCAAGAGCAAAACACAGAAAGCAACAGAGATGAAAGAGAGGGAAAAAGTTAAGGGAAATGGAGAATGAATCAAACAGTGACAAAATCCACCTAATAGGAGTCTAGAAAAAGGGAATAGTGAGAATGGAAAAGAAACACTCAAGTAAGACGTGGGGGAAAAAACTCCTGAAAAAAACATGAAAGTCTCCAGATTTAAAATGTCCATCAAATGCTGAGCAAGTTAAATTTAAAAAGATCTACATTTAGGTATCATGTGGAAAATTTTACAAAGAGAAAATTCCTCCATACAGAAAGAACTGATTCCTTGCAAAGAAATAAGACTCAAATATCATCAAAATTCATACTGGGACCAATAGGCAACAGAACAATAATAATCTCAGATACCTGAAGTAACTTACTTTTTTAAAAGATTTTATTTATTTATTTGTCAGAGAGAGAGGGAGAGAGAGAACAAGCAGGGGAAGCGGCAGAGGGAGAAGCAGACTCCCTGCTGAGCAAGGAGTCCTCAATCCCAGGACCCTGACATCATGACCTGAGCCGAAGGCAGCCGCTTAACCGACTGAGCCACCCAGGCACCCATGAAGTAATTTATTTTTAACCTAGAATCTGTTTGATGCCCAGTAAAACTATCTTTGAAGTAAAAGGGGAAAATAAAGATATTGTCAAACATGTCAGAAAGAATTCTTAGGATGGAACCATATAAAATGAAAAAAGGAATCAAAGAGAAATACAGGGGCTATGAGAAGTAATGTTAAGCAAAAAAAAAAAAAAAACCAAAAAACAAAAAAAAACTAAAGATATTAAGATTTTACTAATTGAAATATGTGATTATATTTAAACAAAATCATTAATTTTTTTTAACTAAAATTCCAAATCATATCAACATGGTTAAGTGTTGGGAAGGAGAAAAGAAAAGAGTAGTAAGAGAAATCAAGTAGTGAAAAATAGTAAAAGTTTTTTTTCACTGGTAGGATCTAGGTAGCAATTGATTTCCAGACATCAGTATGTCTCTTAAAAATGCACTGATCTATTACAATTGATTGGAAGTACAGAAATAAAATGAATAACTTCAAACCATTAGAGTAGGAAAATAAAACAAAAAGTCATTCAATAAATCTCCCCCTCAAAAAACAGGAGAGATAAAGGAGAAAAGAGCAAGAATTTATAATTTTAAAAAAATGACAGGAGTAAGTTCAATTATATCAGTAATATCAATAAGCATGAGTGGTTTAAATCCTTATTGGATAAAAGAAACTCTTAAATTAGGCTTAAAAAATAAAAGCCCAGTATATGCTGCTTCTAACCTACACAAAAGCAAAATGATAAATGGAGGTTAAAAATAAGAGAATAGAAATAGCTATGCCATGCAAATACTAATAAAAACAGTGTGGGCAGATAATAATAATAATATCAAAAAAATAAAAATCAAGGCAAAGAACAATGAAAGGGACTGGGGTAAGAGACATTTCACATAGATAAACTATAAGTTCTACAGAAAAGACGTATCAGCCATAAACTTTTATGCACTCAATAACGTAGCTGCAATACATAAAGCAGAAACTAAAAGATGAACAAGGAGAAGTGATAATCCACAATCATGATAAGAAGCTTTGTTATTTGGCTTTCAGAAACAACCAGATCAAGTAGCTGTAGATCAAGTACAAATAGAGAGGATATGAATAGCATATATACTATAATTTAAAAATGTGATTTAGTAGATATAGATGTTAATAAAAGACGGCTCATTATTTTCTGTCACACAGAGAACATTAAAAAAAATAACTTATGTATTAGGTCATAAAAGAAATCTCAAACAAATCTCATAACCAAGAAGTCAAACAGGTTACTTCTAGGCCAAAATGCAATAAAATTCAAAATTAATAACAAATAAAATGGCCAAAAAATCCTTTGCATCTGGAAATGTTTAATATCTTTTAAATAATTCTTAGGTTAAAAGGAAAATTAATATTACTATTTAGAAATTAATGACAAGGAGAGTCCACATACCAAAAATCTGAGGCATATACCTAACTCAGGAAAACTTAGTCTTAAAGTTCTCAGAAAGGATAAAAAATGTTAAAAACAAAGCAAGCTTTTCTTTTTTCTTTTAATTATTTATTTTTATTTTTTTATTATGTTCAGTTAGCCCTTTTTAAGACAAAAAAATAAAAATAATGACATTTAAGGAAAATATTAATAAAGATAAAAAGCAAAAATTAATAAACTAGGAAACAAACCAAATAGTGTAGATTAATAAAACTAAGAGTTGGTTCTTTGAAAAGATCAGTAAGTTAGAATAACCTGTGGCAAGACTGACAGACTGGGGGTAGAATGGGGAAGAGGGACAGAAAAATACAATGTTAAGAATGAGAAATGAGACAGAAAAGACAACACATATTCTAAAGTAAAGAGAATTTTATACCAAAGCATTTGAACAACTAGATGGATTGGATAGTTTTCTGGAGAACAACAAATGACAATAATTGGCTCAAAAAGAAAATCGTGAAAGACCAATAATCATAGAAGCAACTGAAATAGTCATTAAATCTCTATCTTGCTAAGATGCACAAAGTAAGAAAGTTTACCATCTTGAACATTCTATGAAACATTCAGGAAATCCAGAACTCCATACAATACACACTCCAGGGCATAGAAGATAGAAACTACCCAACACATTTTATGTGGCTAACATAACCCAGTACCAAAACAAGGAAAACACAGACAAAAGGAAAAAAAAACATAAGCCAGTATCATTTATGAGCAAAGATACAAAAATCCTAAGCAAAGTATTAGAAATCAAAACCAGTAGTACTTTATGAACAGAAATACAAGAATGATTCAACATCTGAACACCATCTATGTTTCTGACTTGACTAAAATTCTCTCAACAGATCACCTCAATGTTGCTAAAATTTCATAAAATTCAGTGCCCATTTCTGATTTAAAAAAAAAAATCCCAACTTGACTTGGTAATGCGTTCTACTATAGACCCATAGCACACATCATAGTTAATGGTAAATTACCAGAAACAATCCCATTAAAGTCAGGATCAAAGCAAGGATGCCCATGACCGCTGCTACTTTTCAGTATTGTACTGAGGGCTTGCCCATGGAGAAAGACAAGAGAAGGAAATGAGAAATGTAACAATGAACAGAAAGAGACGAAACTATTTGCCATCCATATAACCATTCACCTAGAAAATCCACAGAAACCAAAGGGCAATTATAATCAAATACGAATTCATCAAGGCGACAGATATAAAAATCCATGCACAAAATTTGTAACTTTCATATTACAGGGTGCCTGGGTGGCTCAGTTGGTTAAACGACTGCCTTCAGCTCAGGTCATGATCCCGGAGTCCTGGGATCGAGCCCCACATCGGGCTCTCGGCTCAGCGGGGAGTCTGCTTCTCCCTCTGACCCTCTCCCCTCTCATGCTGTTTCTCTCTTGCTCGCTCTCTAATAAATAAATAAATAAAATCTTTAAAAAGAAATACATATTACACAACAGTAACTAACTAGAATATACATTCTATAACCCTATTCACAAAAGGAGAAAACAACCTGAAAAATACTTCAGACAAACTTAATAAGAAATATCAGCAGGAGAAAAGTATAAAACTTCAGGACATGAAGGAAAACCCGAGTAAATACAAAGACTGCGATATTGCAAGGTGGAGCAGAGCTTAAATGCCTGTCTTTTAAAATCCCATTTCTCTACACTAGGACCAGACTCAGACAGCAAAAGGACAAAACCAGAAACCTGCCTTTTGAGTCCCATGTTTAGGGCTTTGGCAAAGAGTGGATTTCCTTAGCATCTGGGGAAATTAAGAAAACGTATTTTCAGGAAGCAGAACTGAGTACATGCACCAGGAACAGAAGGGAGCATGGAAAACAAAACTTGCAGACTTGATCAAGTTTCTCATCATGAGCCCTGACCATGGAAAGGCCCAGCAGTGGGAGAGGGGAAGGTTTCTGTCCCCTCCACACACACCCCAAAAAGCCACCGTGGCCAAACAGATGGTGTTGCACATTTTTAAACCACTTTTTAACACAGTAACTTTTTTTGCCTGCTTGCTCTTTATGCCTTTAGTCAAAAGTCCCACCAGCTGTCACCATCTCCAAGAAAATGTCAGGGGGCTGTGGCTGCCTGAGCCTCTCCTCAGCTCTGTGGGAGAGACAAGCCCAGGGACCTCAGCCAGCTGTGGTTCTGGCTGCAGAATGTCTGAAACGGCTGAAGGGTGGGTTCTTCACCAAAATGAACCACCACAGAGGTTCACAGCCCATCCTTCCCCCATAGTAGCCCCTTCCAGGTACTAAACGTAAATACTTCCCACAGCACTTTCCCTCCTACTTCCTTGTCTCCTTCCAGACAGCCCTTTGAGGTCAGTACTTATGATCCCATTACATAGACAGACCAATGGGGAAATCTGGCTTTTACCCTTGTAATCTACGAGCTGTGTGACCTTTGCCAAGTCACTGTTCCTCTCTGGGTCTCAGCTTCTCCATCTGCACAGTGAAACTGACCAAGGTCGTCCAAAGTCCTTCCAGCTCGAAGGCTCGGGACCATTGTCTAGTAACAGGAAGACATCCTTGATCCTTCTCTTTGCAGGACAGTTCCTGCTGCCTCCCTGACTTCCTTCTCTTCCAGGGTGAGCCCACTTATGCAGCAAGGAAACTGAAATCTGGCAACACCAGTAAGTTACCAAACTAGGTCCCACTCCCTTAGCTCTCCCCCCCCACCCCCCCACCCCCGTCTCCAAACACCAATCAGTAACCTCTTTAAATGGCAGCCAAATAGGGCAATTGGTTTCTGTGGAATTAAAAAAAAAAAAAAAAAAACTTGATGAGTAATTTGCTGAAACTAATCCCCCCACCTTCTAAAATCACACATTTAAACTGATTTAGAGAACTTTAAAGATGTATTTAAATTTTCTTTCCTCCTTGTTTAACTATATAATTGTTTTCACTCACAGTGCTCGTCTCTTGGAGGCGTATGCTTGACTTATTTAATAAATCCTTCTCCACATTTGAAATCATCCATTAGCAATAAGGAGCTTGACACTCCATTACCCACAATAAATTTCACTGCCATTAAATCGCCACATGCTGTGTAGCGGAATGGAGACTCCAGGATGGCCTCCCCGAGCCGGGCAAGGTCAGAGCCCAGCCGCAGAGCCTGTTTGAAGCCTGGCTCTGGGTTCCTTATTCCAGGCCTGGATCCTCCTGGGAGTCAAGGTATTGATCTAGCCTACCAAGGGGGCTGACCCAGAAAGACAAAGTAGGGTGGGAAAATTTGCATCTGCTCTCAGGCTCATCTTTCTCTTTCAAGTGGATTTGGGGCTGGTGTGTAGCAGGAAGTAGCAGCCTGGGACTAGTACCCACCTCGGGGCCAAAGCAGAGAGCGGGCAAACAGAGCAGGGCCCAGGCCTGCCCTTGATCCTAACCCAAGGCCTCAGATGGCCTTGACACCGAGACCCCGTGTTCCTGCACATCATGTACGTGGCACGGCTGATAAAGGGAAGCCAAATAATGTGTTTATCGCTTTTCTCCACTGTTCCCAGCTGGCTGCATTCTCAGGGGGCACTGGGGCTTGTAAGCTGATGATGCCTCTGCTCACTGCCGACGGGTGACGCCAGCACAGGGAGAAAGCACAGAATCATCGACTCGGGGAACCTCGGAGTCGGAGCTGAAAGAGACCTCAGAGGACATTGATTCCAGTTCTCAGGCTTTGCTGTGTGTCAGCATCACCTTGGGAGCTTGTTAAACACACACTCATGCCCAGCCGTGGGGCCACCCGCACTGGGAAATTCTGACTCGGAAGTGCTGGGTGGGCCTGGGCATCTGAATTCTTTTTTTTTTTTTAAGATTTTATTTATTTATTTGAGAGAGAGAATGAAACAGAGAGAGAGAGCACGAGATGGGGGAGGGTCAGAGGGAGAAGCAGACTCCCTGCCGAGCAGGGAGCCCGATGCGGGACTCGATCCCGGGACTCCAGGATCATGACCTGAGCCGAAGGCAGTCGCTTAACCAACTGAGCCACCCAGGCGCCCCTGGGCATCTGAATTCTTAAGGAGCCCCCAGGTAATGCTGATGCATCCTGATGTTTGAGAAGCAGGGATCTGGCTTCTCGGTTCGTAACACTGGCTATACAATATAATGGCCTGGGAAGCGTGCGTGCGTGCGTTCACGTGTGTGTGTGGCGGGGGGGCTGCTGGAAAGCTGAAATAGCACCCATTCCTGGGCCTCACCCAGTACCTGTCAAATCAGAATTTCTGGCCGTAGGCCCTGGACATCAGAATTATTTTAAAACTCCCCAGGTGATAACAGAGAGCAGTCAGGATTGAAAACAACTGAAATGGGCATTTTCTAGAAGAGAAACAAACTAAGGCCCAGAGAGGGTTTAGAATTTGCCAAGCGAGAGAGAAAGGTGCATAAACCCAGGCATCTGCCAGTCTGATGTAAGGTCCCTGCACTTGCTGAGACATGGGTGGGGAAGTGGCCCCCAAGGAAGAGCACAGTGCCCGGGAATGACAGTCATACTGCAGGGGATGACCCTTCAGAAGATAGTGCACTGGACAGTGTCCGTGCTGCCAACCTGAGGACCACACTTTAAGTAGCAAGAGTCCATACCCCTTTTAGAATGCCTACTCCTTCTTTTTAAATCCCAGCATCTACCCATCAGGCACAAGCCCCCAGTTTTTTTTTCCAGTCTCTGCATAGAATGAAGTCATGGAAATGAGCACCCTTTGTCTTCCACACCTTAGCGAGGGGTCCTAAGTGTCAAAAGTGAAGGGCAGGTCATACATATTATGAGGGCAGCTCTGAGCCCCCTTCTCTCGTATCCCATGGTCTGGGGCTAAGAACAGGCAGGGTGTGGGGAATGTTCAAGGCTCTGCACGGCCTTGGGCAAGTCATTGCCTTGTAGGAGTCTCATATGTAAAATTTGAATTCTAATGCTCACCTCCTAGGGCATCATTTGGATTAAGTGAGACATGAGGAGCAAAATGCCCAGCCCAGAAGAGATATAAAATATAGCTTACTGTCTCAATTTCCATACAGAGATGGCACAGCAGGGCAGACACTGAACCTGACTGGTTGGGTTCCCAATCCAGGCTATGTCACTTCTTAGACCTTGGGCAAATTATTTAATCCTTTCTGGCCTTTATTTCCCCTTCTGTATGATAACAGCATGTGCCACAAAGGGCTATTTTGAAGGTCAAATTTGACCTTCAAATTAGAAAGTGCCTCTGCCCAGTCTCCTTAGGGTGGGGACCATGTCATTATCAGATTCATATCCCCAGCAGCTGTTGCAAACTTGCTCTCTAGTCCATAGTGAGTGCTCAATACTCGTTTGATGAGTGTTCAGGATGGAGTAGAAATGATTCAGAATTGAAAGACTGTCTTGAAGGGGTGCCTGGGTGCCTCAGTCGTTAAGCGTCTGCCTTCAGCTCAGGTCATGATCCCAGGGTCCTGGGATGGAGCCCCGCATCTGGCTCCCTGCTCAGTGGGAAGCCTGCTTCTCCCTCTCCCACTCCCCCTGCTTGTGTTCCCTCTCTCACTGTGTCTCTCTCTGTCAAATAAATAAATGAAATCTTTAAAAAAAAAAAAAAGAAAGAAAGAAAGACGGTCTTGAAGAAGGGGAAGAAGCTTTGCTAGGAGCCAGCAAACACTAGCCTGTAGACCAAATCAGCCCCCACCTGCTTTTGTACAGCCCCCAAGATAAGAATGATTTTTACATTCTTAAATAGTTGGGGGGAAACCAAAAGAATACTTTGTGCAAGGTAAAAATCTAATGAAATTCAAATGTCTGTGTCTCTAAATAGAGTTTTATTGGAACACAGCCATGCCCTCTCATTTACGTATTGTTGATGACTGCTTTCACTTGCTACAATGGCAGGGTGACAGAGACCAAATGGCCCACAAAGCCTAAAATGTTTATTATTAGACCCTTTACAGAAAAAGTTTGCTGACTCCAGTTCTAAGCCTTCAAAAACGTGAAGAGAATGAGCGAATGAGAATAAGAAAGAAAGAGATCAGCTTGGTAGAAGAGAAAACTGCTTGACAACTGGAGTATCTTTGTCCATTTGGGCTGCTATAACAAATTACCTAGACTGAGTGGATTAGACAAAAAACATTTATTTTTCACAGTTCTGGAAGCTGGGAAGCCCAAGATCAAGGTGCTGATAGATCTGGTGTCTGGTGAGAGCCCTCTTCCTGGTTTGCAGACAGCCATCTTCTTGTTGCATCCTCACATGGTGGAGAGCGGAGGAGAGGGAGCCAAGATCTCTCTTGTCTCTTCTTATATAGGTACTAATCCCATCATGAGGGCCCCACCCTCATGACCTCATTTAAACCTAATTACCTCCCAAAGGCCCCATCTCCAAATACCAGATCGGGGATTAGGGCTTTAATATGAATTTTAGAGGGACACAAACATTCATTCCATAGCACAGAGTTATCTAAACATGATATATGTAGCCTTGACAAGGAATATATTTTTCTCACTGCAATGGATAACTACTTCTCCGAGATGTTTTTCGGTATTTCAAGCATCAGGACAGGGAGTTGGCAGATGATCTTTAAGCCCCTTCCAACTCTTAGATGCCTAGGATTTATGACTCGGTTGTCCTGGAGACCAGAGAATTCCAAGGTGACTCTGGTCCAGGGATCTCATGCCTTCAGGCTGTCACACTGCATTCTCCCTGCACTGCCAGTCCTCTGGGAAGCTTTCTGGTACCAATAAGTTAGTGAACCCACTAAAATTCATTCATCTATCTATCAAGTAGGCATAGCTAGACATACAGGGACTGGAGATTCAAATCTCATTGTTTAAACCAATAGCTGATAGCAATTGCTGACAAGGGAAAAGTTATTTCCGGATTCATCCAATCTCAAAGCTTTTGATCAGAGTCACTCTTCAAACATCAAGGTGACATTGCAGTTGTAGATGATTTTCTGTGGTCTTTATTAGACTGCCTTGATCTATTTCTTGTTTGAAGCCGTAAGGGCCTGAAATATAGTTGCAGTCTGGCCTTCCATCTCAAAAGGTTCTATTAGTCATCTTAACTTTAAAGCTCTTATTTTGGTATCAACATGGGCCTGATTCTGGTTGAGGTGCCGTCCTGGGAACAGGCGTGGAGTCTGCTCTTTAAAACTATTCTACCTAGTAAAGGTTCATTGATGTGAATAAATAAGGTAAAGCCACAGAAGCCCGAGAAGCTTCTCACATAGCTTAGAGTAATCTCAAGGAATCAAAATAGCTTGAGAACAGGTTAATGTGGTTAACAAGTTTTCTGTCATCTCAGAAGACAGGAGTCAGATTTTGCTATAATGATGCTGTATATCAAACAATCCCAAAAAGCTTACCAGGTTATGAAAATAAGCATTTCTTTTCTACTCATGGGTCAACTATAGTTGGCTGTTCTCAGGTAGGCTTAGCTGGGCTTAATAAACTAGACCAGACCCAGACTTTGGGATGTTTCAGATCTGCTCTGCGTGTCTTCCCACATGGCTAGGGCATGTTATTCTCAAAATGCAGAGCAGAAGCTCCAAGAGGGCTGGCAGAAACTCCCCATGCCTCTCAAAGTCTCAGCTTGAAACCTGTATAACAATTCATCCACATCTCATTGGCCAAAGCGAGTCACATGACCAAACCCCACACTGAAGGGGCAGGGAAGCACACTAGAACCATGGAGAAGCCATGGCCAGGATACAGAGAAGTAAAAGTTATGGACAAATAATAAGTTCTAATGTGACCTAAGTCCCTTTCCTTTCCAAGCTGTACTGAAACTTTCTAAGAGTTCCTTACTTTCCTTCCTCACTTAGCAGAGCTCAGGGATTGTAAAGGAATCCTGGTTTGACAATGGAGAACATGGATGGTGCAGACCATTGTTCTGAACACCAATGATTCCATCTACCCCCAGAGATAGGGAGGTTCTGTGGAGTTGGGACTGAGTTCTCTAAAACTTAAAGAAAACCCACCAATCTCCCATGAACACACTTTTTCCTATCTCCATGTTCTTGAAAGACTGTTTAACTAGTTAACTCTGGTTAGTTTGCTTCACCAAGATTATAACTTGTCAGTATTTTCACCACCCAGTTAGCATGTGATAAGGTTATTTCTGAATAGCCAGGATAAAGATAAAAGACTATAGTCCTCTTCAGGTGCTTACTTCTTAATTGTTTATAAAATGCGTATGCTCACATTAGCTCCTTTGACACTAACAACTATCCCACACAGTAAGAAACAAAGAGAAGATAAGACTAATTTTAAGAGTGCTGAAATGAAGGCTCAGACATGGTGAGTGATGTGTCCAAGTTCATGGGCTAGGTATTAAAGGGCTGGAACAAAGTTAAGATTTTTTAACCCCTTACCTGGTACTCCTTCCTCCCACCATGAGGAAGAACAAAGGAAGCTCAGGGAGAAGGAAACCACTGATTCTCTCCTGTCCAATCCAGGGAGACTTCAGGGAAGAGGGGATGTCAAAAGCTATTGAAAGTAAGCTGTCAGGATGGGGGGCAGGGAAATGTTTTTATACCTTCACACAAAACATGATCCCCCAAATATCTTACAACTACTTCTACTCATGTAGCCTTCTACTCAACTTGCTCACAGGATGCCTTCAGAGCCTCATAGGCTGATGCTCCGTTTCTCATCTTGCCCCCAGAGGTCCTTTTTGAGCAGAATCTGCTCAAAATCCTCCAATAGCTCCCCATCTTGTTCACAATAAGGCTGTGCTTCTGCCCCTGTTTCCTACTGCCTCTCTCCCAGCTTACTTCTCTCCAACCTCATGTACGTCTATGCTTCTCCTTGGCACAGCCAGCATCTTTCTGTCTCGGTGTCTTTGCACCTTCAGTTCACTGTGCCTAGAATGCCATTCCCCCAAATATACTTAGTTTGTTTTCTCACTTGATTCAGTTCTCCATCTGATTGTGCCCTCTTCAAAGGTGTCTGAACATCCCACGTAAAACTGCACATCTCATTATTGCCTATACTTTCACTGTACTTTGCTTTTCTTCATAGCATCTACCACTTTTGTTAATATAGTGTACATAAATATGTTTGCTTATTTTCTGTCTCCCCTTTTAGAAGGGGAGCTCCATGAGAGCAGGGACCTTGTCTGTTCACTACAGTTACCTAGTAGCACCCTGAAGCATAAATGATTTATGGCAAACACTCAGTAAATATTTGTTGAATGGATGAATCAAATAAGTGAATACACTGGTGTTAGCTCTTTCTCCAGCTATAACCCATCTCACCACCTCACTGATGATAAGTAGCAAACTTTCCCAGAACTGTCCATGGGCTCACCCCCATTTCAACCCTCCCAGTGGCTGTTCTGGCAATGCTGTATGATCACCAGCCTGGATCAGAGGCTTGAGGGAGCCAAACCAGAGACTAGAAGGAGGCACAATCTTGTGTCCCTGGAGCAGAGGTCTTGGGACAAAGCCCTGGAAACTGGTTTCTAGACCAGGAGCATGATACAAATGGAATTCCTCATAATGCTCTAGGGCCTCCTTGATGAGGGTGGCTTCCTTGAGCCAGCTGCCTACTTGGCTTGGGTCCCCTATAGTCTCCTGCTAAGGGACCCATTAACCCTGAGAGTTTCTCTGAGCACATGGTCTATTCTGTTGAGAGCAGATGAATGACTCATTTGACCATGTCAGGCAGTGGGGAGAAGACCCCTCAGAGCCAGCTTGGTCCCCTCTCCACTGAGTTCTATTATGCCCTTACTCATAGAAGATCAACCCACCATAGCACTTTAAAGTAAAGAAGAAAACACATGTTAAATAGTCTCTATTCAGCTGTTGAGGTTTCTCAAAAAACAAGCATGGTCCACTTCACATATATAGAAATATCAGCTATATGATCCTGGCCAACCAGGTAAGCCCTCACTTCTCAAGAGCTTCAGTATCTTCATTTACAAAGTGGAATCCATCTCACTAGGCTGCTGGGAAGACGCCCAGAGATCTGAGTTTGAGTTGCCAATCAATTTCTATTTGTGTAGCAAGTTAGTTTAGCTCTTTCTACTTTGGATTCCTCTGTCATAAAAATGAGAGAAGCCTAGTTAATTACTAAAGTTCCTGCCAGCTCTAAACATCCATGAAATGTCATTAGATTGTTCAATGAACTTAATAAACTTGCCAAATATTTTAACTCTTACACAATAAAATATAGAGTATATTGTAACCATCCATTTTAATTAGTAGACCATACTGTATATTCTGTGCCTCGCCTTTTTAAAAATACATGTGTGCTAATAAAACTCAAAATTATATGACAATGTGTGTGCCACATAATAAAAATAATGATTCCCTCCAGTACGCGTATCAGATATTTAATTTGATTTGGGGATAAATAAAACATGGAAGTTGCCAGTCTCTTGTCGTTACAGTGTTTTAAACACCAGTTGCCTTGTGAAATGGATTTTAGGACAATTATAGCAATTCAGGCTGACTGGAGGGGAGGAAGATGCCACTTCTAGTCTTTTCCTTGCCTGACACCTGGGGGATCTTAACCTATTACATCTGCAAATGGGGATCAGAGATCTTGAAGGTCTATATGAACCCTGAGATTCTACCTAAACCTGCAAGGATGAGTGCAAAATGGGAAGTGGAGTGGAGACAAGACAGTCCCTCTTTTCATTTTTGTTCAAAGAGCCATGATATGGGTCAGCTGGTCCATACACAACTGGGTGTCTTTGTCCACTGGAAGAGGGATTTGGGGGGCAAATTTACATCCATCTGAGCTGCCTTTGAAATGAATCAGAGTTCATCAGAGAGTGGGAGAAGAACAGGTTAAGGCTACAGTCAGGTTAAGGCTTAAGAAGAATCAAAGCTTGAACTCTATAGTAGTGTCCCAGGATTTGCCATAACAGAGCACCACTGGGTGGCTTAAAACAGAAATTTATTCTCTCACATTTCTAAAGGCTACAGGTCCAAAATCAAGGTGTTGACAGGGCCATCCTCCCTCTGGAGGATCTAGGGAAGAATCCTTCCTTGCCTCTTTCTAGCTTCTGGTGGTTGCCATTACTTGGTTTATAGCAGCAACACTCCAATCTCTGACACTGTTTTCACATGGCCTTTTTCACTCTGTCTTGGTTGATATTACTTGGTTTATAGCTGCAACACTCCAATCTCTGACACTGTCTTCACATGGCCTTCTTCCCTCTGTCTCTATGTTTTCCTCTGTCCAAATTTCCCTTTTCTTAAAAGACACCATCATGAGATCAGGGCCCGCCTTAATCCAGTATGACCTTATCTTAACTAATTACATCTGCAAAAACATTATTTCCGAATAAGGTCACACTCTGAAGATCGAGGTAGACATGAAGTCTTAGAGGACACTATTCAAGTCAGCACAGCCTCAAAGGACTCCAATGGGACACTCTCCATGAGGGAGCATAGCTGAACCTCAATAGCCTATGGGCTTTCTTGACCTCTTCTGCAACTAACATGCCGGCCTCAGGGGGGTGCTGTGCTTCCTTTAAAACACCACACCCACACCCACACCCACACCCACACCCACACACACACAAACACACACACACAGGTAGCCAGACAATCTAATGGTCCCCTCAAGTTTAGAGGGAGGGTCCTGCCTTGCTGCTGGCCATCTCCACAGGGCAGAGACCATATAAGTCTCCCACCACCGAGTGACCATAAGGAAATGGATATGCCTGTAGTCATATAAACCCAAGAGAGGGAGACCACTGAGGTGGTCTCCTCCTTCCTTCCCACGTGCCTGATGGTTCTAGACACTTCCTGCAAGGTGTCCTTGGTCCCTCCCCACAGGGGCATAACTTTGGTCTTCACTATCTCCACACACAACCCGGTAAACTTCAGACATTGTGTGTGTGTGTGTGTGTGTGTGTGTGTGTGTGTAGAGGATAGGGATCATTTTCTTACAGTCTCCTGTGAAGCTGGGTACCACAGACCAGGACTACTCTCTGGGCTACTTAGGCATGTGCTGGCTGAGCAGCAAAAGAGGAGGGAATGGGGGGAATTGGAACACAAGAGGACCTCTCCCTCCCTGTGGTAGCCAGTGGAATGCTGTTCTGCTGGCTCCGTGTGATGAATTTGAATTGCCTCTTCACTGAGGAATGAAGAGACCTTAAAAAGGCAGCTAATGTAAGATAATGGTTCCTACAAAATGCAGCCTATCAAAGGGACCATAAAAGAAGGCAGGGTTAATGGTTATGTTGCTGAAAATCTAGGGAAGAACTCTCAAGCCCAATACATTTAATATTCAGAAAACCTCCCACGCACCTACCACATGCTGGTCCCCTTGCCTCTCCCAACAATCTAATAATAAACTGACAAGAATCATTCTCCCCACTTCACAGATGGGAACGTGGATCCTTGGAGATCACAATATGAACTAGTAGAAAGTGGCTCCTTTAGAGGCATCCAAACAACCCCTTCAGTTTACAGATGAGGAAAAGATCTAGAAACCCTGACACATTGGGCCAAGGTCACACAGCTGGTAAGATGCCCAGTCAGAATTCAAACCCAAGTTTGTGTGGCTCAAGGGCCACTGCTTTTTCCATGACATGATGTGACGATGTGGCTAGTGGCTTACTCTGGTTCCCATGCTTATTGGGTATTGGAGAGGACTTCAACCAGGGTCCTCCAACTTCTGGTCCAGCCTCCTTCCCACCAGCTCCCTGGGGCCTCAGTGGGAACTTCCACCCAGGCACCAGCTCAGTCTTCCCCTCTTGTTTGACCTCACAGATGGTTACTCCAGGACATGCTCCAAGGGGCTGGGAGGTGGCATGTCCACATAGGATGGGAAGTCCCATGACTATGCATTCACTGGAAGGGCAAATTCTGGTCTTTTACTACACGACCAGGCTGTGTTCTCAAACTGGGCCAGGGCATTTGTTACTTTGCATCAACTCTGAACACTGAATAGAAAAGAAAAAGTGGGACACTTAGGGACTGGCTTTCCTTTGTGCCAACAAAGTGCCATTATTTTAACTTCATTTGTGTGGTACAAATGAGAAGGAGATAAATGTCGTGTTCCAGCCAGAATCTATTAGTGGGTATCAACTGCAACATGGAAAGATTGTGCAATCTGGCTGTGTTAGGAAAGGGGAAGAGCTGCACCCAAGGATCTCAGCTCTTTAATTCCTTCTGCCTGGGATTTCTGAACTGGAAAGCAATATTAAAAAGCATCCAGTGAATTATACACCTATAGCCAGTTGCCTATAATTTTTTTTAATTACATACAAATTCTAGCTGGGTAACCTTGGATATGTCCCTCAACCTCTCTGAGTCTTCATTTTGTCCCCTGTAAAATTGAGATAATTTTTGGCCTCCCTGTTACACTATTTTTATATGAGAATTTAATAAGGAAATGAATGGGAAATTGCAACTGTTCCACAAGTGTTATTAATTACGCATTACACTTTGTATACACAAAATAATTATGTACCTAAGTAATTTGGGTAAATGTTATAAGTGTGTAATTCAAACTAAAATATATTATCCTTTCACATCCCTGAAGTCACTAATCCTGTGAGGTCTGATAGAAGAAAGGAAGAAATGTTTAAACCTTTATTCTTTTGTTTTGTTCTAATAAATACTTTGAATTTTTGTTTTAATAAATTTTCACTAAAGTATAGCATGTTGTGCAGAAAGTGCTTGAATTTTTCCAAAGAGAACACACTCATACCATCCAGATCAACAATTAGAATATTAACAGCCCCTCAGAAGCCTCCATCACACTCCTCTATGGTCATTACTACCTCCTCTTCCCCCCAAAGTAACTATTATTCTGACATAATATTATAGAGTGTGTTTGAACTTTGATAAATAGAATCATATAGTATGTACTCTTGGGTCTGGCTTCTTTCAACATCGTGTTGGTGGAAATAATTCACACTGTTTTGTGTAGCAGTCACTTACTCATTTTCATTGTTGTATAGTATCCGATTATTTGAAAATACCTTAATTTATTTACCCATTTTAGTGTTGATGGACATGCGGGTTGTTCTCAGTTTGGGGATAATACAAATAATGGTTCACATGTATACAGATGTCTGCTGAATGTATAACTGGAACAGGAATGCTGGGTCAGAAAGTAGTGAATGTGCAGCATTATCAGATATTGGAAAACCATTTTCCAAAGTCATGGTTCTAATTTGTAGTTGAACCAGGAGTGTGTGAGAGTCCAGTTCTCTGCATCCTTGCCAGAACTTGATTTCCTAAGTCTTTATTTCAGCCATGTTGATGTGTGTGGAATAGTACCTTGTCGTATTTTGAATTGCCCTCTCCTGATGACTGATGAGGCTGAGCACCTTGTCATGTGTTTATTAGCCATTTAGATATCCTCTTTCATGATGTGCCTGTTCAAGTCTTTTGCACATTTTTGTATTGTTTATCTATTTTTCAATTTGGTAGCAGTTCTTTATATATTCTGGATATTGTACTGTAAACATCTTCTTCCTCTCTGTGTCTTGCCTTTTCACTCTCTTAATCCTCTGTCTTTTTTTTTTTTAAGATTTTATTTATTTATTTGAGACAGAATGAGAGAGAGAGAGAGCTCATGAGAGGGGGGAGGGTCAGAGGGAGAAGCAGACTCCCTGCTGAGCAGGGAGCCCGATGCGGGATTCCATCCAGGGACTCCAGGATCATGACCTGAGCCGAAGGCAGTCGCTTAACCGACTGAGCCACCCAGGCGCCCTAATCCTCTGTCTTTTTAAGAGATGAGATATCTAAGGCCCCAAATGGGGAGGTAATTTGACCAAATTTTCTCAACAAGTTGGTCATATAATATGGGGGGAAGCTCATGACTTGGATCCCAAGATACGGCTTTATGTAATAATAAATTATTTCAAGTTAAACAGGAGAATCAGTGGTAATCAAATCAATTTTTTTCATAAAGTGATAACAAAAATGAGAACTGCATCACACAAAGTGAAATGTACACACAAAGAAAAGTGAGCCAGCTATTGGGACAATTACCTAAATCATGCAAGCCAAAAGCTATCATTGCTTCGTTCTTCATATTTAATATTTAAATCTATGTCAATTTATTTTTCCAACTTTCTATTTTGAAAAATGTTAAACCTACAGAAAGATGAAAGAATAGCATATTCACATAAACATGTGAACACATGTACACCTGTCACCTATTAACAGATTCACTGATTAACATTTTGCCCCTTTTGCTGTATACATGTATGTGTGCATATACAACATACATGTGTATATGTATTTATGTATATATGGGGGTTTTTGCTGAGCCACTTTAAATTAAAGAGAAGACATCATGACATTTTAGTCCCTACCAGTTAGCTATATTTCTGCTAAGAATGAGGACATTATCTTATATATTAAAAATACCATTATCACATTAAAAGGAGTTTAACATTGATACTATTATAAAGTATTAAGTCCATATTCAAATTTCCTCAATTTCCCCAAAAGTATCTTTATGACTTTTAAAAAAATCTATGATCCACTTAAGGATTATACATTGAATTTAGCTGTCACATATATTTTATCTCTTTTATTTAAAACAGTAGCTTGTTTTTGTTTTTGTTTTATCATTGATGACACTGATATTTCTGCAGAACCCGGGTGTGCTGTCCCATAGAAAGTTCCACATTCTGGATTTGTCTGATTGTTTCCTCATAATTAGATTCAGTTTAAACAGTTGTTCTAAGTATACCCTATGATGTTTTACTTAAGCACTCAATATTTTCCAAACAGTGGAGTGTATATCACCAGTGATACATGTGGGATGGTTTAGTGGCACTAAGATGATTTTGGATGGCACCATGAATAAGGCTTTTTTTTTTTTTGGTAACATAACAACTTTAATTTCTATGTAACAGTTCTGTTTTATTGAGATGTAATTCACAACCATATGATTCATGCACTTAAATATATAGTTCAATGTTTTTTAGTATATTCAGACTTGTGCAACCATAACCACAATCAATTTTTAGAACATTTTCATCCCCCAAAAGAAACCCCATATCTTCTGGCCATCATCTTCTAACAACCCACCATCACCCAATTTCCCCACAACTCCCACTTTGGTCCCAGGCAGCCACTCATCTACTCTCTTGCTTTCTACATTTGCCTATTCAGGATATAAATGAACCATATAAATGAACCATACCATATGTGGTCTTTGTTACTGGCTTCTTTAACTTAGCATAATGTTTCAAGGTTCATCCATGTTGCAGCATGTGTTAATACTTTATTTCCTTTGATTGCTGAATAATATTGCATATAGATATACCACATTTTATTTATCCATTCATCAGTTGATGGGTGTTTGGGTTGTTGTCGCTTTTTGACTATTATGAATAATGCTGCTATGAATATTTGTGCACAAACTTTTGTGTGCATGTTACGTTTTCAGTTCTCTCAGATATACACCAAAGAATGGAACTGTTGAGTCATAGAGTAACTCTGTGTTTAATCTTTATAGGAACTACCAGACAGTTTTCCAAAGTAGCTAAACCATTTTACATTCCCATCAACATTGCATAAGTGTTCCAATTTCTCCATATCCTCACCAACACTTATCATCTGTCTTTTTTATTATTTGTCATCTTAGTTGGTATGAGGTGGTATCTCACTGTGGTCTTCATTTGCATTTCCCTGATGGCTAATGATGTTGAGCATTTTTCATGTGCTTATTAGTCATTTGTATGTCTTCTTTGGAGAAATGTCTATTCAGATCCTTTGCTCATATTTTGTCTCTTTATTACTGAGTTTTAAGAGGAATAAAGCTTTTAAAAATAACTGAAATCACCACTATATCTTTGTTAAGAGTTGCAAATACTTTTTCTCAGTTTGCTGTTTCCTTATTCTTTGCCCATGCAGCATTTTAATGAGTTTTTAATGAAATTTAATTTATCAATCTTTTATGGCTTCTAGATTTTGAGTCAGTTAGAAAGGCCTCTCCCTCTCCCATGTTATAAAGGTATTCTTCATGTTTTTTGGTATACTTTTATGGTTTCATATTAGGCATTCAAAACTTTGATACCTTTGAAATTTTTCCAAATGGCTATTCAATTATCCCAACATCATTTACTGAATTGTTCATCCTTTCCCCTATAGTTTGGAGTATCTTCTTTATCATATTCTGAATTGCCATAGTATTTATATCTCTTTCTGGATTTTCTGTTTGTTTCACAGGCACACTTCATTTGCCACAACTACCTTGCTTTAATTATTGAAGGTTTATAATATGTTTTTGTATTTGGTAAGGCTAGTCTTTTCTCTGTATTTTTCTCATTTTCTAACTTATTTTTTCAAGTTAACTTTTTTTTTAATTTTTATTTTTTAAAGATTTTTATTTATTTGAGAGAGAGAGAGAAAGAGTGAGAGAGAGAGGGCCCAAGAGGGGGTAGGGTCAGAGGGAGAAGCAGACTCCCTGCTGAGCAGGGAGCCCGATGTGGGACTCAATCCCGGGACTCCGGTATCATGACCTGAGCCGAAAGCAGTCGCTCAACCAACTGAGCCACCCAGGCACCCTCAAGCTAACTTTTAAATAAACTCATCTGATTAAAAATAAAGCCCTGTATGTCTTATTATGATCATATTAAATGTATAGGTTAAACTAGGGAGAATTGACATTTTATTATGATGTTTTCCTATCCCTTTTAGGTTCTCATTTAGTATGTTTGTATACTGATCCTTCTTTCTCGGTTATCTTATCTACTGATCTTATCTATTTTATTGGTTCAAGGAATTACATTAAGATTTATTTATTAGTACTGTTTATCTGTTTTCTGATTCATCAATTTCCTCTTTTATCATTATTAATGACTTCTTTCTGGTGTCCTTCAGTTAATTTTGGTATACTTTTCCTAACTTTTTTAGGACAATGCTTAATTCATTTGTTTTTTATTCTTTCTTTTGTTATTTAAGGTTATGATTTTTTCTCTGTACATTGCTCTGCTGTGTATTAGTTTCCTAGGGCTGCTGTTAACAAAATACCATTAGCTGGGGGGTTTAAACTACAGAAATATATTGTCTCACAGTTCTGCAGGCTAGAAGTCCAAAATCAAGGTGTCAGTAGGATTGGTTGCTTCTGAGGACCATGAGGAAGAGTGTTCCATGCTTCTCGCCTAGCTTCTGGTGGTTTGCTGGCCATCTTTGGTGTTTCTTGCCTTAGAGAAGTATCACCCCACTCTACGCCTTCATCTTGATAGTATTCTCCCTGTATGTGTCTCTGTGTCCAAATTTCCCCTTTTTATGAGGACATCATATTGGCCTACCCTAATGACTTTATTTCAATCTCATTACCTCTGTAGAGGCCCCATCTCCAAATAAGGTCACATTCTGAGGTACTGGGAGTTAGGACTTCAACATATGAATATTTGTGGGACACAATTCAACCCATAACAAACTGCATCCCACAAATTCTGATAAAAAGTGCTTTCATTATTGTTTCCCAAGACTGTCTTCCATTCCAGTTTTTACTTCCTCTTTGAGAGAGCCTTTAAAAATTCCCAGATGGAGTTTTTTGTTTTCTTCTTTGTTATTAGTGTTTAGTTTAATGAATTATAGTTATAAAATGTTATCCATATTACATCTAATTTTTAGAATTTATTCAAGATTTATTTATTGGTTAATATATGATCAGTTTCTATAAAGAGTCTCATGGTTTTTGGAGGAAAAAAAGCTTATTCTTTATTCTTTGGTTATTTGGCTTAATTGGGTCTATCTCATCAATTAGTTATTTAAGTTTTCTATATCCTTACCTATTTTTGTCCTCTTGGTGTATCGTAAACCTAGAGAAGTGAATTAAATTCCCCTTCTACTAGTGTACGTCTGCCTATTTCTTGAGTCTCTTGTACTTCCTGCTTTATAAATGTGGATGTCATATTATTTGGTGTGCAGATATTTATAAATTTTTTTTAAGTAAAAGTCATAGAAACAGAAAGTAGATTGGTAGTTACTAGGAATTGAGGGGTGGGGGAAATGGGGAGATGTTGGTCAAAGGATACAAACTTTGAGTTATAAGATGATTAAGTTCTGGGTAACTAATGTACAACATGGTGACTATAGTTAACAATACTGTATTGTATACTTGAAATTTGCTAAGACAATACATCCTAAAGGTTTTCACACACACAAAAAGGTAACTATGTGAAGGGATAGATGTGTTAACTAATCTTATTATAATCATTTCACAATACGTATGTATATCAAATCATCACATTGTATCCCTTTACATGATATTATCTGTCAGTGTATCTCAATAAAGCTCAAAAAAAAGTTTTTTTTTACTGAATTATACCCCTTACATTATAATGTACTCTTTTCCCCTCATTTAATGATCTTTGTCCTATATCCCACCTTATCTGATATTAGGTAGCAACCCCTGCTTTCTTTGTGTTTTTCCCTGGTGTATATTTGTCTATCCTTTAATGCTCAAAATCTCTGAATCTCTTTAGAAAGATATGTTTTACATGTGTCTCTTGTGTATGACATAGAGTTATGTTTGCTTTGGTCTATTCTGAAAATTATTTTATCTTAATAAAGATTTATTTTTGTTAACAAGTCAAATATGTTTCATCTTTGTTCTACCATATTATTTGTACCATGTTGCTGTTGAATAGTGCTATTTTTTAACCTTTTAAAATGCAGTCTACAGTTCTTTTTATGTGGAGTTATTCTGGTATTTAGGAAGATTTGTATGTTTATTCTAATAGTTGCTTTCATAAACAGTACTGTTTTAATGCCCTTAACACTCTATTTCCTTAGTTAGTTCCCTACCATAAACAATAATGGAAAAATTATATTTTCCCTTCCTTTCCCCTGTCATGTTTCTTTGTTCTACCACATAGCTCAGAGATGAAGACACTGTTATAATCAATAACTATTGATTGTGTTACTCTTTTCTAAAACACAACACAATAAAACACACTCACACAATGTCAAGAAAAAAGTCCATCCTCTTCTCTCTTCTATCTAAATATCCCAAACTGGGCTGTCCAGAACCAACTACCATATCTGTTTGAAAACATTCTCCCTGGACCTAAAGACAGGAATCCTAACACCTTGGAGAGAAAGAATGGTTGTGTCAATGTAGGAGCACATGCTACACCAATATTCTCCTCCTAGGTCCAACTCCTGATTTCTCTATTGCCCAGGCTCTGGATGTGGCATAAAACCAGTGATCAGTGGGAGAAACCAAGATTGGGTCTCTACTAAGAAGCTGTTCCAGAGGCCTGGCCCTCATCAAATGCAAAGGATACAAGATCCACAGGACTGGAGGTAGAAGTAAATTTTAGAGATAGACCTCATTATCAGATTGAGTCCAAAGGTCTATGTGGCCTACTGCACCTGCTTAATCTACATATAAGGTGACATAGGTCTCTGAACAGTTTTGCTTTATGGTTGTTGAGCCAAAGTATTTCAGTTTGGATAACAAATTACAGCGTCTCTCTCCACCTATTAGACCACACATGTTTGATTGACAAAGATGCCAAACTGCCTTGCCTTCATTATCATCATAACTAGAAAGCACATGCTTGGATCTGCCATTGATTAGTTGCCTTTCCTGCTAAGCCTCAGCTTTTTCCTCTATAAAATAAAGACCAAAAAAAAGGATGTGAGTTCATTGATCTCAAAAGGTCTTTTTTGTTGGTGTATCAGAATTGTATTTTTACGTAGTTTCATTATTTTGCATTACAATCAAATTATTTGTGTCATGGTTAAGGGTCAGAATAAAAATGGACAGAAAAATGCTTTCTAAGTTGTATGATGCTGTGCAAACAACAAGCACCATTATTATTTCGGGAGACTTCCTGGCACTTACTTTCTTTTGGGGAAAAAAAAAAAAGGAAAGAAAATGAAACACTCCTGTTGATTTTTAGAGTTGGGTTCATGAAAAGGTCTTTTTCCACCAACTCAGGGATGTGTACAAAGTATGTGGTGTCCCCCAGGACTGCAGGACTTGCTTTACAGGAACCAGGATTTGAGAAGAATGGCTCATGTGCTCACAGAAATATCCAGCACACAAGAGTTTCAGGTGAAAGCCAATATGTGGGAGGCTCTGAGGGCCTCAATTAAAAGGTCAATCAATTTTTTCCAAGGCAATTTTACAGTGTGCATTAAAAGAATTCATGGTCTGTTTTCCCCAGTTGGGTGGAGTTCAAAGCTACTTCAGTAGCATACAGTTCTGGGTCTAAGGAACAACAAGTAACAGAAGACCTTCATTAGACAAAGGTAACTAAGCCTGACAAATATCCCAATCTACCCCTACCCCCAACCTCTTTCATAGAATCTATCTTTAAAGAGGAAAATTCTAGTGATAAGTCTCAGCACTTTGGTACTCCTGTTACTTTGGGAAATTTTTCTAAATATCTCATGTATATATCCTTTCTCTTTCTCTTATCTAGAATGAATTGTTCATTTTCCTAATCCCTCTCCAAACTCAACTCCTCTAGATCAGGAGTCAGTGAACTTTTTCTTTAAAGGGCCAAGTAGCAAATATCTTAGGTTTCACAGGCCAAATTATATCTTTTGCAATGATTCCACTCTGCAGTTGTAGTGCAAGACTGTCACAGACAATACATAAGCAAATGGACATGGCTGTGTTCCAATATAATTGTATTTATGAACACTGAAACTTGAATTTGAATTTTATATAATTTTAACAGCTCACAAAATATTATTTTTCTTTTGATTTTTCTCCCAAACATTAAAAAAATATATATATATATTATATATAATATATATATAACTATTCTTAGCTTGTAGGTTGTACAAAAATAGGCTGTGGGCCAAATTTGGCCCATGGGCCATAGTTTGCTAACACCTCCTCTAGATCATGAACAACTTGCAGTCAGAGACTGACTCATAATCATTTCTTTCCTAAGGCTTACTTTGGTGACTGACACCTAGGAGACATCCAAATGCAAAACCATGGAGGAAGAAGCAAGAGAGGGAGACCATGGGAAGGACAGCAGATGTATCCATCACATACAACAAAATAAGCCTTTCACATTGTTCTGTATGGGTATTTGAAAGGAGAAAGTACAGAAAGCCATAGCATCACTTTGGAGTCAGAAAGATCTGAATTTGAATCCCAGCTCCACGATTTCCTGGCTTGGCCTCAAGTAAAAAACTGAACATGTGGACACATTTGCTTGCAAGTGACAGAAAAATCAACCAATGGTGGCTTAAACATGGCAGATATTTATTGTCTCACTTATCAAGAAACCTGGACATAGTGGTTCCAAGGCTGATTCAGTGGCTCAGTGATATCACTGAGGTCACACACTCCTTCTGGCTCCTGCTCTGATATCCTGAGCCACTGGCTTTTCATCTTCATGTGTGTCATCTGTGGTTACAAGGAGCTGTCCCAGCTTTAAGCATCACATCTAGCACGGTCAAGCCAGGAAGGAGGGAACAGAGGGAGTACCAGCTCTGTTTCCTTTTATGCTGCTACCTTCTACCAGCAAGCCAATGTCTGACCTAGAACTCTACAGATGCTATCTACATTCCTGTCATCTAGATGTGGGTTATGTGGCCACCCCTGCTGCAAGGGAGGCCAGTCTTTACTATGGGAAGCAAGGGAAGATGGGAGTCAGGACTGGTTTGGGAAGACCCTTAATAGTGTCCATCTCAGGGCTCCCGGGTAGCTCAGTCAGCTGAGCATCTGACTCTTGGTTTCTGCTCAGGTCATGATCTCAGGGCTGTGAGATTGAGCCCTGCACCAGGCTTGGGATTCTCTCTCCCTCTTCCTCTGCCCCTCCCGCTCGTGTGTGCGCATGTGCGCACACTCTCTCTCTTTCCAAAATGAGTAAATCTTTTAAAAAAAATAGTGTCCATCTCACAGACTGTTGTGAGGACAAGTGAGATGATGTGTGAAAAACATTGGCACATAAATACTAGTCAATTACAGCTACTATGATCAGTAGGACTAGCTTAGATATTTTCAGGATACTAGACTATAACCCCTACACTGTCAGTATGAAAACTAATTTCTCAGATGAAATCGGAAAGCCTCATACCCTTATGGCACAACATTCATAATTATATACAATTAAAGTGAATGAAGATTGAAATTCAATAGAGTGAGTGAGAGAGAGCATGTATGTATGTGTAAGATATTAGGCTACTGATTTATTTTATACTGCTCAAGATGTACATGAAACTATATATGCACATACACATGCATTATGAATAAATGAGAAAAGCCTGGTGACGATAGATATGTTCCATATCCTATATGTTAAATTAGGTAACTCAGACACTTTCCCTAGACTTAAAACCTGAGTCATCCTTCCCTCTCTCTTTGCCTTTCCTGGTCAGTCAATAAGTCCTGTGGATTTTGCACTGCAATATGTTTCATATTTTCCAGGACCCAAGCACACATTTATCACCTCCTGTCCAGAAAACTGCAATGGATTCCTTAGTGTTCCCCTGTCTCTAGTTGTTCTGCCCCCTACCAAAGCAAGACATTCTCAACTTCTTGCCAGAATTATCTACCTGAAGCAAAGCTCTGACCATACCCTTTTTGTGCTCAAAAACTTTCAATGGCTCCCTAGTGCCTACAAAGTTCAAGCTCCTCATGTTATTCAAGGTGCTCCTTACTTGCCCTCTCTTATCCTCTCTTCTCCCCACTGGTTCACTGACCAGCACACTTAGAAATTTCTCTCTGTTCTCCCAACAACTTTCTGCATCATCTCAGCTCACACTAATCCATCTCTGCTCTTCTAGATCCTACCTTATAAGGCTGATGGGCAGTTTCCATTTTAAGTTACACTGAAACTTGGAGGGCTTCAGGGAACCCAGAATTTTATGGACCACAATTTGTGCAAAAACTATCTGATTAAATCAATAAAATGGTCAATAACTGCCTTTGATGTTTTCTTGGTCCTGGGACATTTAAACGTGCTGACAACTGACAATTTTAAATTGAAATGTCCCATCAAGTGAGCTGGGATGGAGACAGCTGATTCAGGCCAGCAGGTGCAACATCTGGACTGGAGGAAGGGGCCCACTGGAGCTCAGCATGGTTTTCCTCTCCCTCTTTATAGAGATGTCAGAAGAGTTTTCATATGGCAGAGGGATGATGTGCTCTGTGCTGCACCAAAGCAGGAGGGGAGACATCACATTTGGTGACAGGCGCTGTGCAGGCTGTGCCATTTTGTTGTCCAGTTAATTCTTCCAATAGCTCTGTGAGGGAGGCATTCTCATTACCTTTATTTTCTAGTGGAGGTGAGAGACCCAGGGGATGAGCAGGTTCTTAAGGTCACAGTGCCAGGATTCTAAACCAAGTCTCTCTGACTCCAAAATTCCCAGTCTTAGCACTTACCCATGATCATATGGCAGGTAAGTTATTAAATTTGGATCAGCTTCTGTCAGGGATGCTACAGAAAACATTTGTGCAGGGGACAAGAGACTGGGCTAGATGAACTCTGGACATCTCCCCCAGTGGAGAGATTCTAAGAGTCCATGTATGGAACAGGCAGTCAGAAGAGGACTGATCCTCACTCCAGCTATTGGAGGACTCCAGATCTTTCAGATCTGGAAATAGAATTCAAACAGGGGAGCCCAGCCATCACCCTTAATGTGACTTGAATGTCAATACATTTTTTTCATCAACCCCACTCCCCTATTTCAGCAATACCACCCTTTCAATTTCCCTGATCGTGTATTATTTGCTATTGTCTCATGTTTCTATGATAAGTCTTCAAAGCCAGTCTACAAAAACTAGATGGTAGCAATCAGTTCTTTTCCTCAGACTAGAAGCATGTATAACTCAGCCTTTCCTATGTAAGAGACCACCACATCATTTAATTGGCTGGAGATCAGCCAGAGTTTGCTTGATCTAGGCTGGGCTCAACTAGGCTCGACTCCAAGCCATGCATTAGATTCAGCAAGTCCTCATTCTTCTGGGGCCAGCCTCCAGTGCATGTCTTCTTTATGGCAACAGAAGAAGCACAGGAGGGTAAACCCAATCGCACATGATATTTCAAGCCCTTTGAATCATATTTCTAATATCCCAATGGCCAAAAGGTTATTGTGGATAATTTCAAAGTCAAGAAATGGGGTATTTTACTCTGTATATCATGAGGCCATGACAAGGGTATGGATATCTGCTATAGGGGAATAGAAACTTGGGATCAATCATTCAAACCACCACATCATTCAACCAAACAGGCACTGATTTCCTACTCTCCACTGGGTTGTGTTTTCATCTGTAGCAAGATAACAAAATTGGAACCAGCCATACACTAGACACAGAGCTAAGAACTTGGGCTACCGAGATATTCAAGTCATGACCCTGATCTCTAGAAAAGCTCAAGATCAAGTGGAGAAGAAAAAGAGGAAAAGCTAAAATTTATTGAATACTTACTGTGTATGAGCCACTGTGCTGAGTAAGCCCTTTGACACACATACCTCCCAACAACCCCACGATGGGTCTGAACAGCCACATTTTGCAGATCATAAGACGGAAGCCCAAACAGATTAACATGACTTGTCAAAAGCTAGAAAGCCGGAGAGCTAAGACTCAAATCTAGATATAACCCAAAACCCATGCTCAGACAATTACAATACAGTAATAAGTAGCACCCTCAAGAAGCATCAGCAGAGTACTGTGGGAGCATGGGAAGGGAGTAGAGATAGAGCAAGTATTCACACAGAAGGTAGAAAATAAGCTGCGTCATGATGTGTAACTAGAAATCCACCAGGAGTTTAAGCTGGTGGGAAAGCCTGTGCAATGGCCTGATGAGCAATGGGTCATAAAGAATGTTGTGGCGAGGGCCGAGAACTGAAAGAGAAGAAGGAGGCTGTGGTGGGTGAAGGTGAGGAGAGTCCTGTATACCAGGCAAGGGGCTCTGGCTTTGCCTTAGGGACTGGGGAGCCCTAAAAGCAAGATGAGGTCTGCTTAAACTGAGTTCTAGAAATAATAGTTTGGTGGCAAAGTGGGGAAGAGGAGCTTGAGCATGGAAGCCAAGGGACTCATACAAAGGCTTGAGGGCAAGCTGGTACCATGAACCCGAGAAGCAAGCCGGGCAGGCCCATGCGGACTGGAGAGCATGGGCTGAAGCTGAAGCGCTGTCAGCTCCCCATGCACAGCTCCAGTGGGTGTGGCCATGGTGGAGAGCAGGCCCAGAAATACAGAGTTTTAAATCTTTAGATTTTTAAAAACATCTTGAGTTTTTTAAATCTGGTATTCCTTTTGATCCCTCATCCAAATCCAGGAAGCAAATGCAGAATTGCTTGCTCTCTTACATTCACTCATCTGTATCTGAGCTCTCACTGCCCGAAATCAGAGATGGGACAGAGTTGGACAGCGTAGCTTGTGTTAGCAACCAATTCAAGCATTTAAATAATACTGGTTTCTCTCCCTCTGCCTTCTATAAATCTATCTATCTATCTATCTACATACACACATATCGCACATACATATATACATGTATGTATACACATCTATATGTATGTATATATGTACACATGTACATTCATGCATGCATATATACACCAATTTTGGCACACAGCTGCTGCCACACTACCGCCATGGCCAACAACCTGTGTCTGAGCGTCGCACAGACAGCCAGGAACTGTGGGCCTCATCACGCTCTCACACATTCTCTTTGGGAACACAGAGGAGGCATTCACAACCTGTGGTCAAATATCAGCCTTCTTCTCTAGACTTTGCCCCCTTCCTTGGCATCCAAGACCCCGAAATTGTCTCCTGGAAGCTGGCCAAGGAATTGAGCTGTGCCGCTTCAGTCTCCAACAGTAAGGGATGGACTTTGGAGCTTTGACCCACCAGCCCAAAGTATAAGATGCAAAAGAGCAGGAACACCCTCCGGATGGCTCAGCCCTGGTGTTAACTGTTTTAACTACCACTCGTCATCTGCTATATCTCCCCACTGCTTGAAGGGAAGGGCTGGGGCCTCTCTCTCTCCCTACTCCCCTCTCAAGTTTCCTTTGATAGCTCCCTGTGTGCAAAATGCCTACTCTGTCTCACCGTTTCAGTTCCTCATCTACTGTTTGATTTTCTCCTATTTCCTCCTATTGCCAATTCTTTGCACTGGAAGCTACAAATACCTGTAGGCAGTTTCTTAATTATTTGACACTTTTACAGTCAATTTCCCAGAACTGACAAGGGAGCCATCCAGGATCCTGACGGCTCTAAGAGTGCTCTCTCTCCGGGAAGTGAAGGCCTCTTGTTATACCTTCCAGCCCTGGCCCTCAAGGGGTGTAACATCAAATGGGTCTCTCATCGCCCTGTAATTCACCAGTCTGATCTATCATACTTGGCTGAGGGCCTAGGACTTAGTTCAGAAAAGGCTTCTAATTGTATACCTTGCAACTCAATGGCTTATCTCTAATTCATGTCACTTGCTAGTAGACTCATCCAACAAATACTTAGTATTTGGTACTAAGATACCAGTCTGGAGCAGGGGTGGGCAAACTATGGCCCATGGGTTTTTATAAATAAAGTTTTATTGGAACACAGTTATACCATTTGTTTATATATTGTCTATGGCAGTTTTTGAGCCAAGATGCCAGAGTTGAATACTTGCAGTAGAGATCATATGGCTTGCAAAGCCTGAAATATTTACTATTCGCCCTTGTCTAGACACCAGGCATTTGGCTGAAAGTTGTCTGAAGAATCTTACTGGTTCTCATGGCCTTCACTGCAAGCATTCATGCCTTCTATATCTACAGCTCTATTTGGACCTCTTTTCCAAGTACCAGAGTCATATTTTGCAGCACTTTTGGGCATTTTCACCTGCTATCCCTATATTCTGCTGGCTTCTCAAACCTAACCTCCTACATGAACCTCTCTTCCTATTGTGTCTCCTATTTCACTAATGGCATCACCACCCAGAAATCCTGTGTCTCAGTCATCTGAGAGCCATGCCTGGATCCTCCTTTTCCCTCAGCTGCACATGTAACTACCATGGCTCCTCCTATATATCTCCAAATCTATCCTGTCTGTTCCAACCTCGCTGCCACTGCTCACTTTGTCTCCTGCCTGTACTGCTGCAGAAATTTCCCCCTTCCACCTCCACGTTCACCTCATTGCATATGGATGAGGAACAGCCAAACTCAGGCACAAAGGAAGCACATGATTCACAGCTTTTCATATAATTCGAGAGAACAGCCCTTACAGCTCAAAAATAATAATAATAGCCAACACTTTCAGATCACTTACTATGTTCTAGGTGCAGTTCCAGGTAATTTATGCACATTAACACCTTTGATCGTTCTAACAACCTTATGAGATAGACATGCTTATTATCATATCCCCATCTGACAGATGGGGAAACTGAGACGCAATGAAACTGAATAATTTGCCCAAAGTCACAAGCAAGGAAAGGGAGGAGGTGGGATGCAAGCCCAGGGAATCTGGCTCCAGAGTCCATGCTCTTAACCACTGTGAGACACTGCTTCTGTTGAGCCCAGAGATTTATTTCACTTGCCAGGGTCACCAACATGGAACCCAAAGTCAGTTTGGATAACAGCTTCTTTGCAGCCTGGAACACTCCTAAGGAGAATGCAGGTAATTCTTGCCCAAAGGACCTTACTGTGATGTACCAGGAGAGGGGCTGCCCAACCACCAGGCCTCCCTTTGCAGGAGGGAGGTCCAGGGGCTCAGGACAAAAATGAAACCCAGAAACTCCAGAGCTGCAATTGTGAGAGAACAGGATTCCAGAGTGCGGCTGGAGTAGTTAGGACAATTATAACCCTCAAGCAGTCTTTCTCCTGTATTTGTCTCAGATGAAAACCATTACCAAGTTTCTGCTCCCTGATCTGTCACTCTCCAAGCTTTTATCATGAATAGCAACACACTTAAATATTCAGCAAGTGCCCTGCAGAGTGCTAAATAACAAAAGCACACATAAAAGGTCATGGTCTCAATCCCCTTCCCACTCCCAGGAATTTACTATTTTAGCGGCAAGACCCCAAAGTTGAACTCTATATAATGTGACTTAAAAATGTAGAAGAAATAATTTCCTCCCCTGTTTTTTCAGTGTTGACTTTCTCTTATCTTCATCTTCATTGAGTATCACCAAGAGGAAAATGTAGGTAAAGTGACATAGTTAATGCATCTGAACAAAATATATTAAGAATCTACTCTGTTCAAAGCTCTCTGCTTGGCAAGAAAAGCGATAAACATGAGTGCCAAATAATTCCTACCTTCATGAAATTTTCTATTTAGCAGTGGCATAAAGTTCTATGTCCACAGACATATAGCACTGTGCTACTGCCCCAAAAAAGGTACACATATGGAAACTAATGGTTAATGCCACTCATTGAGTCCCAGCTATCTGTGAAGTACTGTGTTCAGTGCTGCAAGCCTTCTGTCATCTCCTATTATCTTTAAACAGCCCTGCAAGACATATTATTAGCCCCATTTTACAAATTCAGGCTAAGAGAAGCTAAATAATTTGACCTAGAAGTAGAAGAACTAGGATTTTAACCCAAGTAATTCAGATTCCAAAGCCCCTAGTAGCTAGGATTTTAACCCAAGTAATTCAGATTCCAAAGCCCATAGCAGAGGCATCATTTGAGCTCCTTTTTGCCCCAAAGAATGAATAGAATGCTAATACCGGTGATATGGGCCAATGCATCCCAAGCAGAGGGAACAGAGTGAGGAAAAGCCCAGAGGCAGAGAAGTATAAGGTGTATGCCTTGGGTGGAAGGATGAGGGAATGTGGTAGAAGTAAGTCTTAAAGTCTTAAAGATGGGTTGGGCTTCTGACTGGATATTGAGGAGGTCCTATCATTTGGTGACCACTGGCTAACCAGAATGGTGGCTTCTCCAGAGGACATCACATTTTAGAACATAAAAACCATCTTAGAAAGCTCTGGCTTTTTCTGATTATAAGCCAAACTGTGTCTATCTCCTTCGAACCTCAACACTGTTCCTATAATCTTTTTATTTTAAGCACAACCAAATCTTCAGCAATTTTGAGTCAAGCAAACATGGACTTCCATGACAGACTGCTTGTCCTTGCAATGGGCCTTCATGATCTGGTGATAGAGATAGCAGGGACTCAGCTGCCCTCCAGCTAATCACTTCTCCCTCTGAGAGGAGTAGCTATTGCCTTGCATCTCTGCCTCATCAAAGGAGAATCAAACTGGTTTGTGGGCATTCTATTGGGATTCATATGTGACATGTTACATTAATAGAGTGTTTGAAGTATGGCCTTCAGAAAGTATGCTTCCATTTGTTGTACTTTATCATAATCAGAGACTCAGAGCTTCAACCGAAAAAAGAGAACAGGGTCTGAAGTCTACTTATTGGATGAAAAGAAGCAGATAAACAGAACATAGGGCACGAGGCAGATTATTACTGAAAACATGCCAATCCATGTTTTCAATAATAATACACATTTCAGCATTGTCCAGATGATGTCTTATGAGCAGGAGGACTCAGAGTCTTTGGGGACAATGAGCATGAATTGACCAACTTTCTGCAATCTCTAGAGTGTAAGAGTGACCCAAAAGCTTAAAGGCCTCCAATCATAAAATTATAGCTGGAAGGAACAACAGAGATCAGCCCTTCATTTTAAAATTGGAGAAGGTAAAGCCCCAGGAGTGCAAAGACTTAGCCAAGGTCATGTGGATGGTTAGTAATGGGACATGAGTTAAAGTATCTTGATTTCCAGTCCAGGGTCTGTTTATGACATCATGCTGCTCTCTAGGAGAATGTCACTATGAGCAAATGGTAAATGTTTTCAGATGTCAGAAATCCAAGTGTGGGTACAAAAGGCCAAGGAAGGCTTCAAGGAGGACACAGAATGATGGGAAGTGGGATTTAACCAGGCAGAAAGTAGAGGGCATTGCAGCCATAGGGGGATGTCATCCACCTGCCCAGAATGTGCCAAGCCCAGCATCTCAGTATCAGGAAAAGAAGCAAGCAGATTCTTGTGGTGAAAAATTGCTACAGCAGTAAAATTAAATCTTTCCGGAAGAAATGTAAACTCTTATAACAGATGAGAAACCTAAACCTTTGTGCCGTAGCTTAACTGTTTTAAGAAAACAACAGCTCCTTGTAAGGTTGAAGAGAGAGGGAAGAAAAAACCTGGCTTGCCTCCCCCCTTAAAGGAAGAGTGTTTCCTACTGGCAGCTATAAACATTTATGAAGCATCCCCAGTAGGGCAACCTGGACAGGGACAGTCCCCCAAAGCGTGGAGGAACCAGCTTCAACTTCCCCAGAGCCTTTCCATTCACAAAAGGGTGACAGGACCACAGGACACCTGAGTCACCCTTGCTAATCATGCTCAGTTCATTGGCTCATAACAAATCTCTGTCAGCCAGAATGGGATTCAGCCTCTAAAACAATGCAGGTGAAGACAACAGCTTACATGGAGAAGCATTTATAAAACGAGTCTGGGTGAAAAGTAGAGACCCTATGCCTAAAGCAGGATGATGGCAGAGATGTAAAATACACCTAGGATGAATTAAGACTGGAAAGAAAAATGAACATAATTGTAACCAGTTGGTGGGATTATGGGTGCTTTTTTCATCTTTTAAAATAATCTTCATTAATGAAGCGGGGGAAATCGGAGGGGTAGACGAACCATGAGAGACGATGGACTCTGAAAAACAAACAGGGTTCTAGAGGGGAGGGGGGTGGGAGGATGGGTTAGCCTGGTGGTGGGTATTGAGGAGGGCACATTCTGAATGGAGCACTGGGTGTTATGCACAAACAATGAATCATGGAACACTTCATCTAAAACTAATGATGTAATGTATGGGGATTAACATAAGAATAAAAAAAATAAATATAAAATAATCTTCATTATAATTATATGTGATTAAAATAATAAATATATTCTGCAATACTTTTATCAACCGTACTTGTTTTTTTCTCCAACCCACCCCTAACGTACACTGAGCCAATAAAGCAAGGAGACAGCTTTTTTCACTCACCTTCCCACACCCTCTCTCTAATATCCTCATTTTATGACCCTATATTATCTCTCTCTCAGGCCTAATTCCTTAACTGTTATCTCAAACTACCGACTTCTCACTCTCCTTTTTCCTGCTAGCCACCTAGCAATCATTTCGTTAATCATTCATTCATTCATTCATTCATTCATCCAGGTTAAATATAATGAAGAATACCTCTGTATAAAGTACTGTGACAGATGCCAAGGGGCAAAGCAAAGTGGATCAGAAACAACCCATGCAAAAACTGTATTTCATCAAAAGCATTAATATATTACATAAAAATGGCACAATTACTTGAATTTGGATGGACCAGGTGGGTAGGGTTTGAATATATGCATGATTAGGGGTAAGGCCATTGAAGAAAATGAGACTAGGATGATCAAGGAAAGACCAGTGGAGCAAGACAGCAGGGAAAATGCAAGGGGAGCAAAAAGAAGGCCTCCAGTTTGATCTGAAAGTAAGAAGCCCCAAAGAGAATGGGGGAGTAGGTCTGGCTGGGAAGGTGGAGACCTGGCCCTTGAGCTGGTCTCCCTGGGTGGCAGCCCTCTGAGCTGCACTGCCAATAAGTCTCTGAAGGCCATGGTCAATGTGATCTATGTTCTCTCCCACAGACCAGTCACTGATTGTTCTCAGCTGCAAGCTCATTGCTTTGCAGAGAGACTGGAGATTAAAGAATGCAAGGATCAATCTAAATAAATCTCCAAAGAATACAAATTGCATATCTTTCTGTGCATAAAGTACAGCCCCCATTGCATTTATGAGCTCTAGCAAATTCCATACATTCGCCTCCCATTAATATTGACGGGCCCATGAAGATGCTATTAAATGGGAGAGCATGATTGTAGCCCAGAGTTAATGGGTGAAAGAATTGATCCCATTTCAATCTCTAGGGAAAGGCTGAAGTTGGAGTTGGACAAGGCTTACAGGCATTGCTCCCAAAGTATTAGCTGACCTGGATTCCTAACCTGCTGGCAACTTGGGCAAATCACTCTCCCTCACTGAGCCCCAGTTTCAGAACAATGAAGAGTATCTCTGAGATTGCTCTAAGTTCTGACACCTCATGATTCTAAAGGGGTGAGGTAGGACCTGACTCTTAAACATCTGGGCCATCAACTTCAAATGCATCCATGGAATTCTAAGTCCTAATGGCATCAGTGTTTAGCTAGTGCTGTGCATGATCTGGTGCTAGGCTGAGAGTAAGATCAAATCTCAGATTCCCAATAGTTGACTTTTCCCCAGAACATCTAGGGACCACAATCCCAGTTTCTCCCTATACATCTCATTCCTGGGGTCAAACTTCATTACTATATGCTTAAATGTAATAATATATGTAGATTTAGCCTCATGCTAAAACACTGTTAGGATTCACTCAGAAAGGGGAAATTCTCTTCATCAGATTTTTTTCTCTCCCTTCTTGGGAATGTAATGTAACTTCATTTCACCACACCATAAATTTATATCAATGATTTGAAAACAATATTCAGCTTCTCATTAATAAGAGAATATTACTGAATTAGTAATTTATTAAGGGCTTGTAATTTACTATAAGCAAGAAGTCGTGATGTTTATGATAAAGCGAATTACCAGTTCATGGACTTATAAGCTGAGTGCTCTCAGTTCTTTGAGGAGACAGTAGCAGTTTTATGTAAGAATACATGAAACTTCACAACAATGCAGGCCCCAATATCCCCCAGATTTAAGTACTGAGATGTGTGTTCCTATACACCAACAAGGGCTCCCTGTCTCAAGGGTTGTGGTGCATATAGAACAGTACCATTTCCTAGCACTAAGATGAGCTTCAGAAATGATGCTCGTTCTTTCATCACCATAGGTTGCTCTCCTCACCTGTGTCAGCACCATGAACTACCTTTCTCTCTTGCTGAACAACCAGGTAGCATTCAGAGGAGAAAACAGGGGATGCCACTACAAGTTGCCTTATCAATTCTGACTTGAGGGAAATAATGTTAAAATGGACCACCCAAGCAAAGTTTACTTTGACCCCTCATTCTGGTATGTTCCCTGATGTACACCCAAAAGCTTTCCCCTCCGTTCTCCTTTGAGCAGGTGAGGGTTTGGGTAAGCAAGGATGAGGGTTTGTTTGGGGGAAAGACAGTCATGTAGAAAAAGGACAGTCTAATGCCTTGTTCCAAGAATCAAGAAACAATTCCAAGAATCAAGAAATGGTGGCTAAGAGCCAAAGAACATTAGATAAAACACTGGAGCCTGATTGTCTGGGTTTGAAAACCAGCTCTGCCACTCACTTCCAGTGTGATGTTAGGCACATGACTTAACCTCAGAGTAACAGTGCTTACCACCACATGGGGCAGTTGGGATGATTCAATGACATCACACATAGGAAGCACTAGAGCAGTTCCTAGCACGTGCTCCATGTTTGCTATTATAGTGCTCTGGGGACTTCTGAAGCTACCAAGATAGCCCTAAAATTGAGCTGGTTCCACACTTGCTAGTCTCCTAGTAGACTGTGGCCAGCCAATAAGAACAACTTTTCCAGATCCTTCCCACTGGGGAAATACATGTCATGAACAGCTCCTGGCCTCATTCCCTCTGAGTCAGGGAAGAGTAAGAAGTAGGATAGTTGGAATTAAGACCTAAGACATGCAGGGCAATGACAAGAGTAATGACTGGACAGTCAAGACACTTGGGTTCCAGCCCCAGTTCTGGCTCAGATTATGCATGTGATCCCTGTGGAGGTTGACCTAGATGGCCTCCATGGCCCCTGCCAGTTCTAAGACTGACACCCAAGAGCCCAGTATCCTTGCCCAACACCACTGTCTTGGGAATTGAGGTGCTGATCACCATGGCAAATTCCGATGCAGCTCTCATGTCTGCTTCATCACATAGGACTGAGCTCATTCCAGGTCACAGACAGCTGCCTCCCACTCATACCTGCCTCTGTCCCAAGATAAAGTGATGGTGCTTAAGAGCTTGTGTCCTTTACAACTGCCACATCTGTGGAATCCCCATCTTCGTAGGTACCAAAAGCTTCTGGAACCCCATGGATCACAGTCTACTAATCACATCCTCTTTTGCCTTCAGTAAGGTCTTTTCAGGGGAAGCTCTGAGATAACTAAACTATACTTGTTTTTCTGCCCTGCCCAAAATAACAGCATATGTTTTCTGGGTTGTGTCAGCTCACTGAGCTGTCAAAGACACTTGAGAGAAATCAAATATTCTTTGTAGATGGTGTTGCCACACACCTTACACACACAAACAGACACACACAGGCTCTTTAAATCACCACATAGAGTCAGGAAATGATGGAGGACTGACGTGCAGGAAGAGGAGAATTTTATATGCACTCACCCATTCTTCCTCCAAGTTGAATCTGTGGGCTTTAAAAATCCAACTGACTCCTGACTCTTACCTGCATTAAGCTGAGTAAAATATTTGGCAATCAGAGTTCAGTAAGCAACTTTGCTGAGTGGGCAAAATGGAGAGTGGGCCACACTTGGTGTTTCCCCTATTGTCTTGTGTCAGCAATGTTAATGGGCCACTTGGTGATAAATGGAGACATAGACTGACCTCCAGCATTTGTACTAGAATGTGAGTGTCTTATGTAGGAAGGTTCATTGAATTTTAGGCAGGTGAGTGATAGCCTTCCCACATCGTGAGCTCTCATCAAATATTTCCTGACTGATTGATGTTTTCTCTCACTTTATAGGCTCCCTCAAGGAATAAATCCAATTGAAAAGAACAACACACAGTTTCTACTTAATTAGATGTGTTTCCTATAAACTAGAACTCTTTATTAAAATATACAAGTATAGGAATTAATTTGAATTAAGTGTCATACTTAAATGGGCTGCTTATTTCAAACCCAGATATATAAATATGTAGGTATAATTAGAAGCTTTGCTCACTGAGGCTTAACTTTCTGGAGTGACTATTTAAACAAGTGGCTCTTTACGGATATTCTTGGACATTTTGAGAATCTCTTGGAAGTTATCAACCCCTTCCTATAAAAAATTCATTCATAAATAACATTTTATCACATTTTGAAGGTTTGCATAGATCCCATGGAGCACCCTTCTTACCCCAATCCCCAGGGTCTATGGACTCAGGTCTAGAACCTCTGACTTGGTTCTCAGCCCTAGTCCTAGCTTAAATACTATGCTTCTCCCCTTGAGTTTTTGTAAATTAGAGTTTGAGAAGAACTTCTTCCCTAACCCCAATACTGTTTCAGGTCCTGAGATTCAGAAATGTTTGGCAACAAAAACTTATATGCATTTTCCTTTATTATGGTTTCAACCACCCTAGCAAAAATTTTTTCCAACTTAATGAGGTATGAGCCTTTATCTGCCCTCTACCTTGTCTGTCTTGGCACCTATTATTTTTTCACCTTATAGCCAGGAAAAAAAAAAAAAAGAAAATTGTCAAAGAGAAACAAGGTCTTGCTAATCTTCACACACACACACACACACACACATACACACACACACACAACCCTGATTTGCTTTCTCTTAATTAGGAGGGGTTAATTTTTCTTTCTCTTTTGGCAAGCATGTTTCAAGTTTCTGTACTTCTTTCTAATCAACAAGCTAAAATATGGTTATACATGCTTAATCTTTCTCATTAAATTTAGACTCCCCTGTGACATAACTCTGTTGCCTTTGGTGTAGATCTCCACCGCCACCATCTTTGAAAGGAACAAGATCTCTTTACACAGATTAGAGAAGGGTTATTAAGCAGATATACTCTCCTTGTTAGGCTGGAAGTCCTCAAATATGATGTCTGAAGAGATTATTCAGGCTATTTACATTGGATAAGGCAGAAAGTGAAGCTGGGAGTATTAGTCTCCTCATCTGTAGAAACAAGGTAGCTGATTACAATATTAATCTTGCAGGGTTGCCATGAGGATTAAAGGACACAATGTAGTACCTGGCACAACACCTGTCATACAGCAGTTAATAAAAGAAACTGTCCAATGGGCTCAAGCAAGGGTAACTACAGCACCATGGACATCTCCTATAGTCAGCCATTTAGGAGGTCTTGCTGGATGCCTCGCCAAGTAGCCCTGCTTTATGGAGAAGGACTATCTGGTTCTGAAAAGGACCTTGACCACTTAGATAACCTCTGGCTTTCTGTGGCAAGGAAATCATCTTCTCCATCTCTACCTGAAGGTGCACTCCATTGGATGTGAGGCTTATCAAAGGGATCTCAGTGCTCAGAGGTCTTGCTGGATTAGATACTTGAGTTTCCATTCAGTGTTCTGTGGCTAAGTCCCCAGCTGACCATTCTTCAGAGATCCTTCTTCCCAGGTGAGTACAGGGGCCTTAGGGCTCTTTATTCTGGCTCCATCTCTAAAGAATGTATTTCTTGACTAACACTCATTTCTCAGGGAAAATAATCTGGCCCTACCCTGTACCTTTCTTGGCCTGCTGTGTGGGTTTTAGGGCAATTTCCTACTGCATTTAGGACAGCCAGCTCTTACAAGTGAAAATACCAGCCAAGGCACTATCTTTCTAAATAGAACACTGACTAAATGTTAGCAGCCTTCTTCGTCAGAATGGGGCAGAAGCTGTGAGGGGGGCTGAACAAACATGTGTACATGCTCTTTGATGACTGTCGTCAGCTTCTTGAGTTCCTGCCACATGCTGTTACATGTGGCTGCCCACATAAGAAAATGTACATCTATGGCCCATTTCTCCACTCTATCTCCAAGCCAGGGTCTTGACTCCTCAGTGCCAGCACCACTTGGTGGCAATACAGGTGAGCTCTGTAGTTTTGTTCTTGAAAAAATATGTGTTAAAATAGAATTTTGTAAAGTCTTTGTCACTGTATCATTGATTGACATTAGTTTTAAGTGCCTCCTTTTAATTTCCAATTGTCCCCTGACTGTGAATGGCTCCAAACACTTCAGTTTCCAGCTGCTTCGCCTCCTGCCAAACTAGTTCTGTTAGGCATTAGGAGTTTGATCACTATTTATCAACTCTTCCCTAAAGCAGGTCTTGTTACTATTTCCCTGGACAACAGTAATAGCCTCATGCCTGCTTTTACACCAGTTTTCTCCACCCTCAACCCAGTTTATACAAAGCTGCCCAGATTAATTTCCTGAAAGTTTACCTAAGCATACATAGCCCTGCTTAAGATCCTTGTTTTTAATGGCTCTTCATTGCCTACAGAATTATATACAAACCCCTCACCCTGTAATTCAGTGTCCTCTTTGATATGCTTCAACCAGCTTTTCCTGCTCCCTTTCCTAATGAATATCCTCTCATATAACAGATGGGACTGATTAATAATTCCTAAACAAGTTTACCCTTGTACCTTTATTCATGTTTCTCTGTCCTTCTGGAAGGAGTTCCCTCTTCTTATAAAATCCTCCCATTCTTCAAGGCTGCCACAAATCCCATTCTTTGTACAAATTTTGCTAAGTAACAATAAAAGCTAACATTTAGTAAGCACTTAAGATACGCCAGGCACTGAGCTAAGCACATTACAGACATTATACGTCATTTATTCCTAGCAAAAACAACCTATTACAGCCATACTTTGCAGATTAGGAAAACAAAGTTTAAGAAGCTGGACTTCTTGCCAAAGGTGTTAGAATTATTAAATAATGAAGCAGGATTTGAACTCAAGTAGCCTGAATCTGGGGCCCTTACCTTTAAACCACTCTCCTGGGTGCTACACCCAACCCCTAGCACTTGAGTCAGTGCTCACTTTACCTCCATCTTGTATTATAATTACCTTCTAGGCATTTGTCTTCCTTTCCTTCACTCTGGATGGTGAATGCATTATCAACTTTACCCTACTCATCTATATCTATAACCAGCACAGTTTCTGAAACACTGGTGGAGGGAACTTCAATCAGCAGGGGAGGGGGGCTACACAATGTGAGTATTCTGGATGAAGGAGGGAACTTGATCTATACCCAGAAGTCTGTGACCATGAGAGGGAACAGGATAAATCTCCTTCTAAACACATTCTACAGGCCTTGAAGAAATGCCTACCTACTTGGGGCAAGTAGTCAAGAAACTAATGTCACCTCAGCGAGACAGAGCCCAGAGCCCAGTTGCAGAGGGCTCCATTTTCCAGCTAGCTCTTTCTCTACCATTGTCCAAAGGGACTGTGATAGGATAATAGCAAACCCACTCAGAGAGCAAAAGTCATGATGTGGTTCACTTCAGAGAAAGAATGTATGGCCCGAGGGAAGCCAGCCAAGCCTCTGGCTGAGGCAGAGCTATCTGGAAACTGGAGCTAGGAGAGTGAGAATGCAAAAGGAGGGGGTGGACAGATGACCTATGGATGAAGTTCTTTCATACTCTGTATGTATCAGAGTACCGGCAAATTGAGAGATTTGAGAAAAGTGTAATAAAGGGACCCTTCTTAGGAGTGTGGTAGGGTGTAGGAAAGCCATAGGGGTGGCGCTATGTCCTGGGGTGCATAACAGTAGGGACATTACCACCCCTGGGTCTGAGGGCCAGGGAAAGACTGGGGAACATGGAGACAGATAAGCTGTCCGACAAGAGCAGTGATCTTCAGACAAGGAATACAGCTAGCCCATGGCAACTTTGCAGCAAGGTTGCTGGGGGGTCAATTACCCCAACTTCATCCTCCTTTATCCCTCTAATCTACTTCTCAGCCTCCTCATTTGCTGAACATAACCAGAGCCAGACAGCAAGGATGCTCTCTGATACCATCCATAGAGGTCAGTCTCCCTAGGTACAGGGGAGGGAGGAACGGGGTGGAGGGCAGATCTGGAGGGGCAAAAGGAAGAAAGATGTCAGTGTCATTGTCTAGCCTCGTTAACAAAGTACACATTCACAGAGCATGTTATGGACTGAATTTTGTCTCCCCACCCCCACATTTGTATGTTGAAGCTCTAACCCTCAGTGTGACTGTGTTTGGAGATAGGGCCTATAGAGATGTAATTAAGATTAAATGAGGTCATATGGGTGGGGCCCTAATCCAATAGGACTGATAGTGGCCTTATAAGAAGAAGAAAAGACACCAGTCATGCATGTGCCCAGAAAAAGGCCATGTGAAGATATGAGGGCACAGTGAAAAGTTGCCCAACTGTAAGCCAAGAAGAAAAGCCTCAGGAGAAACCAAACCTGCCAACACCTGATCCTGGACTTCCAGCCTCCAGAACTGTGAGAAAATAAATTTCTGCTATTTAAACCACCCAGTCTGTGATGCTCTGTTATGGCAGCCCTGGCCAACTAAGGCAGAGCAAGAGGGAACCTTAGAGATTGTCCCACCTGACACTCTTAAATCACAGAGGAGTCTGAGCTGCAAGGGGATTGTGCCTTCTCCAAGACCTCATACTGATTTAGAGGCAGGGTTTGGATTAGAACCCAACAAGGCACTCTCCCAGGCCAGGACCTCCCATGACACCCAGAAACTCCGAGATGGTAATCCACCTTGGTTATGTATGGGTCACCTTGGTTATGTATTTTATTACGCTTGTACCAGTGTTGGGTTTTAACTGAATTAATTTCCAACTCTGAAAAATCAGGAGATTCCACATTAATATCCAGATGTTCAACTTTTCTTTAAACATCAAAAGATCCAGCAACTGTCAGCCCACATTCTAGCATGGTTATAAACAGCCTCATCTAAGCTCCAGCGGTCTACTTCTAAGGCATCCACACCAACCAGCCCATCATCATGCCTGCTTCATTCATTTAATTACTCTCTGGCCCCAATAAGCACTTCTATCATCAGCCCCTGACCACACCAAGCTATTTTTCAATCTGCTAATCTATATGTTACCCCTTGTAGGAAATACATGCAGTCAGACAAGACTTTGGAAGCAAGGGAAATACAACTGTCCTCTGAGTTAAACTGTGAAGTCAACCCACAGTTGTGCAGAGCAGAGGGAGGCTAAGTTGTCTCAAAGAGATGATGTCCCCCAGATGTTCCCCTAGAGGCCTCTTGGGAGCCAGCACGCTGGCCTTCCTTGCAAGTTTCCTCTCTTTTCCCCTCCCTTGTCCCCATGCACATGCCAGAACCTCACTCTGGCCATATGGCCTCACTTAAAAATAATGATCACACACAAGCAATTTAACAGGGATCTTCTGGACACAGTGCTTTAATGAAAAGGAGAAACACTGTGTCTGAATATCCATGTCCGTGTGTGGCTATTTAAATTAATTAAAATTAAACAAAGTATAAAATTTAGTTCCTCAGTCATGCTAGCCAGATTTCATAGCTACATGTGGCTAGTGGTGGCTGTATCAGACAGTCAGTTATAGAACATTTCCATCATCTCAGAAAGGTCTTTAGGACAGGGCTGATATTGATGATGGAATTCAGATAGGATGGGGAGGTAAGTGTGAACAGAAGCACTTCTGGACGCTCTCAAATCACACCTTTCGGGTTAGCAGATGCTGCATCTGTAGGTGAGGCCTAGCCACTCACGAAGTCAGAGTAAGTGACAGAAGCCGAGAAGCCGGGTGGCAAGAGTTCAGGTCAGTCTCCCAGGGATACTGACTGACCTCCATGTCTCACCAGTCCCCCATCAAGAGATGAACTTGAACCTCAACTAAGAGAGAGTTCTTCACAGACACTTCATCACTCAGGCAGCTGAGTGCCTGCAAAATGCAAACCTCAGATAAACCAAGCTCCCAATACCTCTTCGTGAGAACCTGACACACACTGGAACTCCACAAAGCAGGTCCCAGAGACAGATAAAGATCGAGTCCTTTCATCCAGATGGCCCTGCACAGGCTTCCCTGCCAATTACCTCGTTCATTCTATACCAGAACTTGTTGAGGACAGCAGGACAGGATCACTAAACCCATTCTACAGATGAGGAAACTAAAGCTCTTTGGTAAATTGCTCTTGGTAAAGGCTGAGAAATTTCAGGTGAAGCCAGGATTTGAGTCTTGATTTCCCAACTCCTGGCTTAGTGCTCCTTCCATCTACACTATGCTGTCTCTTTAGTAAGATCTCTCAAGGTTGCAGACCATTTGCCCAAGTGGCAGAGCATTGGGAAACATGGTACAGAACCTGGAAAAAGGAAGGATGTCTCTGTACTACTGTTTTTTATGGTAAGGCAATGGATGAAGAGGCCTAGCTTGAATTACTAGGGGCAAGGGGAGGGAGGAAAGTGGAGAAGTGCCTGGGAAACGCACTGCCCTTATAATAGGAGTTCTGCTTTCCAATCCATAGTGTGGGGATGATGCTAACTGCTTCTTTCCAGCCACAGAGGCAGGTAGAACAATAGACCGAAATCATGGATGAGAAAATAACTGGGAAGGTGGTAAGAAGCTCATAGGATTATAAGCCTCCTGCTTCTCAGAACCCAAACAAAAGTAAAGCTAAAATAAACAGACTTTTTTTTTCTCTCAGCCTTTTACTTTCATGAAAGAGATAAATGTCAAAGAAATCAAGCTTACATCAGACAGATTATATATAAATTTCCCCCTAGGAGTCCACATGTCAGCAAAGGTTCAGCTCAGCCTCCTCTATTTGCCCAGCTGGAGTCTTAAATAATGAGAATTACTCACAATGATGTAAAAAGGCCCTACCAGACTGTGATGGGCCTTCTGAATCACCAGAAGTAGTCCTTAGATTTTTATACAGCTCATTTCACTGTAGTACAATTATTTGGACATAGGCATTCTGTGTGTAATATACATGAGAGTCCTCTTTTAACAGAATATTACACTTTTAAAAATTATTCTGGATGATGGGAATTTTATTCTATTACTAAAAAATTATTTGGGTTTGTCATTGACTTTTTTAAGAGAGTGGGTGTAGAGGAAAGAAAAATTCAATTTTTCCTGAGTCTTAACTTTTGGTCTGGTTTTGTGTTTCAATATGATATGGGTTGCCATGGACAACGCTTTACCAAAATGTGGTGTGGCAAAGTCTCACCTAACGATAGGATTCCAGAGATAAAAGAGAAGGACAGAAAAGGGGAGAAAGAGAGAGAGGGAGACAGGAAGATATACAGAGACAGACAGAAAGAGACAGAGAGACAGAGATAGAGACGAAAACTGAGCCAACAGTAACACCTCTTACCATCAAGTTCCCACCTGTAAGTGAAAGGATTTCTAAGCCCTCCAGAGAGTTTACAGGGCTTGATCCAATTCTCACAAAGCAAAAGTCTACATGCATCTAACAGCCTTCCCCAGCCATGCCAATTCCAATCTAAGGAAGAGTCTTCCTGAAGCAAAGGCAGGGCAAGTAGCTGACAAGACCAAACTTTATTGAGTGTAATGCTGTCTATTGCAATTCTCCAGGCAATATTTCTTGGCTTTTCAGATGGTTCTCATTTCAGCTCGAGCCTACTGATCTCCTGCCAGATGACTGGGGCAGCTGTGTGTGCTGTTTATGAGGTGTTTGGATCAGTGCCCTAAATTAACCACCCTTCAGCCAAATAGGGGTCCTTTTCTTTCTCACCTCTCTGTTTCCCCATTACCTTGTCATTAGAACAGGATGTACACCTGGAGGTTTGTATTACACTTCCAGGGAAGTGACTCTTGCCTTAAATTACCTTACTCTGGTCTAAATGTTTGTGTCCTTTTCAAATTGATATGTTGAAACCTACCTCCCAAGGTGAAGGTATTAGGAGGTGGGCCCTTTGGGAGGTCATTAGGTCATGAGGATGGAGCCCTCATGAATGAGCCTGGTATGCAAGTATGTTATATTCTGTAAATAAACAGGAGAAAAGTCCTTGGGACTATCTAAATTTTTCTATATTCTAAATGCACACATTACAATCTATCTGGACTCTAAGGAGGATTTTCTTTTCTTGGGGCCTCTTTCTAGGATTTTTCACCCGAGCCTGACAAGAATGGAGCCCTACAGAAACCAGGGCCATAAGGTACTGAGGCATTTGTCCCAGGTAGAAGCTGGGGCTTCTGCAGGGATGAGTTGGGGGACACAGATAGAGAAAATGAGGAATACAGATGCCACGTAAATGAAATGCATCAACCAACATCCCATCATGGACAGAATAAAGCCTGAGAGCCAAAAGGTCTGGGCTCAACTCAAGGCATGCCACTCACTCACCTTCTGACTTTCCCTGAAGATACCCAAACTCTCTGAGCCTCAGACTTCCATCTGAAAAATGGGATGAGAAACGTCTATGTCCCTCCCACAAAGAAATGAGCTTGCGCCTATGAAAGTACTTCCCAATGTATTGTTTCAGTTAGGCTTCACTAGGGTGTACTGTAGTAACAAGGAATCCCCCAAATCTCAGTGAATGAACACCACAGAAGTCTATTTCCCTCATTCTCGATTCTCCATGGCAGTGGGGCTCAACTCTTCATAGTCCCAGGGACCCAAGTGGGGAGGGCTCTGTGCTGGCAGCTGCTTCCACAGTCCCCAGGCCAGCAGCAAAGGGATGTAATGAATCCTGACAGGCCCTTAAGTCTTTCACCTGGAAGGAGGGCATATCACTTCTGCTCATATTTCATTCACTATGTCAAGTCATATGACCACAATGAAAGGAGGAAGTGCAATTTTTCCATGAACCTGGAACAAAGGTGGATGTACCATGAAACTAACTGTCCTCTCCTTCGCACAGGCCCCTTCCAAGTCCCCAAGAGAGGCCAATATAATGTGTTTGCATGATCATGTGCTTTGTAAAATTTGTAAAGTAACATATGTTTTAATATTTGGTACAAGCTTTAGGCCCCACAAAACCTGAATGGACAGGAAGGAGTGCTGGAATATTTGTGAATGAATAGCTGCAATGAATAATTAGGATTGCCTAAATAAAATTAGTTTTTCAAGTATGTGACTCTGTCCTTCCCAAGTGATGTAGAACCTGGGAGAAGATAGCGTTTGACCCTCAGAATAAGCCTGAGGGATAGGGTGATGGAGACTACTGCGCCACCACCACTATTCTTCCCTTGGTCCCAATCCCACCTCTTGCTTTATAGGAAACTGTCTTACCATCCTGAGAGATCACACACTACTTGAGAACATAGATTTTGTCTTATGGGCTTCTAGGGTTTTATATTTGAAGTGCCCTTAGAGATTATTTCATATTATTTAGTCCAAGCCAAGAACTTAAGGAGGAAAAAGACTTGACAAGTTCACACACCTATCCTGGCAGGAATCAAGTCTGCAAACCTTGAGTCACTACACTCTTCCTTGTAACTCCCACATGAAATCATTCCATAATTATTTCTTCTTTCTGGCCCCAGTACTAGTTGGAATCAGAAGTGGTGCCATTTTCCCCATTGAGATGTCATCACTTCTTGGCTCAGCATCATCAAGAAATATCCCAATTGCATCCCATATATATCCTTTCCACACTGACTTTTCAGCACCATTCTTTACCGCAATTACTAGACCTAATGGCAAGGTCCTCCCACTCTCTAGTCCTCCCATTCATATACCACACTCCCCAGTCTTCCCTGTCCACATGCTATACTTCTCATTCCTACCATCCACACATCACACTATACCCTCCCCTCCAACTCCTTATAATCACATAGACTATTAGAGCTAAAATAGAGTTTAAGAATCATTTGCCCAGTTTCTATATTTTATAAATGTGTAGAAAAAGATTCAGAGAAATCAAGCATCCTATTTGCCCACGACCACATATGTCAAGGCAGAGTTCAGGGGTCCTGATTCTAGAGTAGTGCTACTTCCAGTCTTCCAAATTCCCCTAAATATGGAGGACATCCTTATCATTCTCCTTACTGATGACTATTGCTAAGTGTTTAGGGGTGATAAAGACAGTTATTGATTTTTTTAAAGATTTTATTTATTTATTTGAGAGAGAGAACGAGAGAGAGAGAGCACATGAGGGGGGGAGGGTCAGAGGGAGAAGCAGACTCCCTGCTGAGCAGGGAGCCCGATGCAGGACTCGATCCTGGAACTCCAGGATCATGACCTGAGCCAAAGGCAGTCGCTTAACCAACTGAGCCACCCAGGCGCCCGACAGTTATTGATTTTTGATTTATGATCTGATTACTGTAACCTTTATGATGAAGTCAGATAACTAAGATAAATTTTGTTTTAGAACATTAAACTCCGCCTTCCTGAAGTGTCTTCTCCAAAAGTTCTCAGCTTCAGAAAGGGAAGAGCATTATACCTACTTTGTAGTAGGTGATACCCTTACTACAAGTTCTATCCTTTCTAATATAGTCACTGAGAATTTTCACCTAGTTGGATAGGTCTACCAGTTGGATTAATGGGGGAAAATAGATGGCAAAAACATGTCATGTTAAGTTGGAGATAGCTTAATAAAGGAAATATTTACATAGTTGTGACCAAGATGCAGAGAAACTACAAGAGATAATGCAGTATCCCAGGGCCAGTAATAGCAGGGCAATTACCACCCTCAGGACTTCAGCGGTGGAGAGGAACCAGTCATGGATCCACAATCAAGAACCATTATGTGGAGAGGACCACTTGACAGGAGTTATGATTTTCAGAGGAAGGCAGCAGCCAGTCTATATGGTCAAACCATAGGGAGACAATAGATACTCTGACTTTGCTTTTTCTCCCTCCCTCAACATTTCCCACCAAGGCTCCCCACTGGCCAGAAGACAAGAAAGCTCTTAGACTTACTGCCATGCACGTTGGATTTATCCTATTTGCAGTTTATTCAACCTCTTGAATCTGTAGGATTATATCTCTTACTAAAGTTGGGAAGTTTTCAGCCTTTATTCTTTGAGTCCTTCGTCAGCTTGTCTCTTTCTACTCTTCTGGGATTCTCATGATATGAATGTGAAATGACTTATCATGGTCTCAGAGGTCACCAAGGTTCTGTTGTTTTGGGTTTTTCTTTTTCCGGTCTATTTTCTATGCTGTTCAGATTGGTTATCTCTATTATTCTATCTTCTGGTTCACTAATTCTTTCCTCTGTCTTCTCTGTTCTGCTATTGAACCCATACACTGAGCTTTTTTTCCTTCGGTTAGTTTTCTTTTTCATTTTCCATTTGGTTCTTCTTTATATCTTCTATTTCTTTGCTGAGACTTCTTAATTTTTCATTTGTTTCGAGTGTGCTGTGCTCATAATTGCTCATTGAAGCACTTTTATCATGGCTGTTTAAAAATTGTGCTCAGATAATTCTAAACATCTCTGTCATTTCAGTTTTGGCAACAAATGATTGTCTCTTTGTTATTCAAATTGAGATCCTTCCAGCTCTTGGTATGACAAGCGATTTTCTATTGAAACCTGGACGTTTTTGTATTAAGTTACGAGACTCTGGATCTTATCTAAACCTTCCATTTTAACTGCCTTTCTCTGACCCTGAAGCCAAGGATTGTAAACACAAATTTATCAGCAGGTGAAGTAAAGGAATGACATGGCCTGATATATTATCAGTTAGGGGTGGCCTGCTTGTTACTGCCAGATGAAGGTAAAAAGCCAGGTTTCCCACTCAGCCTTTGTTGACATCCAAAGTGGTGGGGGGGGGTGAGGGAGCTCCTTGTTACTGATGGCCTCCATTAACACCATGGTGGTATGTCCTTGTTACCAACTGGTGATGGTGAAAGTCTTGACTTTCCACTAAAACTCCTCAGATACTACTCCAGCGAGGAGGGAAGGGGAGCCTATAATCGTCAGGCAGAAGTTGAAATCCAAGCTCCCAGTTTCCCCCAAGAGGTCTCCTTTGTCATCATGGTTGAAGAGGGAAAGAGGGGGAAGAGCTGGTGACCAGATCACATGGAAGTAATTTCCAGGCTACTTCACTTTCTTTCTGTGCCACCCCAGCAGGGATGTTAGGTGCCTCACTACTGCCTCATAAGGGTGGTAGTCAAGACTCCTTACTTGGCCTGTGTTACATGTGTGGGGGTGGGACCACAGGTTTTTTTTCCATAGTGTTTGGCTGAAGTGTAGATTGGTTATTATCTAAAAGTATTCTGTCTTGCTAGGCTGTCCCTTTCTTGGTACTTTAGCCAGAGAGAGCAGGCTTTTGTTGGGGCTTTGTTTGTGCTCACTGGTGTTTGGGTTGCTGAATTCTTTAATTCCAAACCTGGGATATATGACATACAAAGAAAACCCAGGGAACTCATCACTGTGCTGCTCCCAATCTTGGGTCCCAAGATTCCTAACCAGTCTGTCTTCTTCTCTCCACTTTTCAGCGTCGTCTTATTTTTATGTTATATATAGCGTCCAGGTTTTCAGTTGTACTTAGCAGGAGTAATAGAGAAAAGTATGTCTACTTCATCTTCCCACAGGCGAGAGTCATCCACAGTATATCTTTAAAATCTGAATGTATTGCCAACATTTAAAAATCAAAAGATTTCAAACAAGAATCTGGAGATCTGGCTTCTCTTTAAAAAGCTGGAATATCTGGCAATATTGGACCCACACTCCAGAATAGAAAGCAGCAGCCAGAACAGCACTGTCTTGTATGATAGCCCAATAGCTATATGTGGCTATTTAACTTTAAATTTAAATAAATCAAATAAATTAAAAATTCGCTTCCTCAGTTACACTAGCCACATATGACTAGAGTCTTCTGTATTGGACAGTACAGATATAGAACATTTCCATCATTCCAAAAAGTTCTATTGTACAGCACTGGGCTTGTACATGATGGGGGTGTGCCTGTTCCAGTTTGCCAACCCCCCACTACTTGATAATATATCAGGCCATGTCATTCCTTTACCTCACCTGCTGATAAATTTGTGTTTACAATCCTTGGCTTCAGGGTCAGAGGATTTTTGACTTGTGGAGATACAGAGGCATGCATACCAGGGGGAGAGCGCAGCAGGAGCAATGACACAGGAGGAGAAGTTATGGTCCTGGAAAATCAAGGCAATCAGGTTTGGACAGAGACTAGGAGAAGAATCAGAGGAGAAAAGGAAGGTAGAGATTAAAGCCTTGGCAGGGAGGAGACACAATTATAGCCCTCACTTTGCCTCTAACTAGCTGTGGAACTGGGCTCAAAGAATAACCTCTGTTCCATAGGCTTCACCTTGGGCCACTCTCTCCTTTGCTCTCTGTGTTCTAGCTCAGTTGGCTTTCTCACAGGTCCTTGGATATCCCAAACAATTCCTTTATCAGGAACTTCACATTGCCTGGACCACTCTACACCTGAAGTTCCCTAACACACACACACACACACACACACACACACACACACATGCTGGGCCAATTCCAATTAACCATCTGATTTCAAGGAAGCTTCCCCTGTACCTCAACTAGGTGAGATCTCCAGCCACTTGTGCTCATAGTGCCCTGTTCAATGTCATGGCGCTCATCACATGTATATTTATTATCTATTGTAGTAGGTACTTATCTAATGGTCTCCCTCCAAACTTGACTGTGAGTCCCATGGGACCCAGGACCATGGCCATCCTGTTCACTGTAATCTCTGAACTGCAGTGACTGGTACAGAGTAAAGACCTGAACAAATGTTGATTCCATGAAGGTATGAAAGTTCTTTAGACCTTAGTTTCTGCATCAGCAAAATGGGAGCAATAGTAACCACTGTCCCTGAATTACAAACATATTAGGGTGATAAAGCAAGATTATTTTAAAAATTAAGACCAGGGCACCTCGGCAGCACAGTTACTTAAGCATCCAACTCTTGGTTTTGCCTCAGGTCATGATCTCAGGGTCATGAAGTCAAGCCCCACTGAGCGCAGATTCAGCTTGGGACTCTCTCTCCCTCTGCCCCTTCCCCCTGCACTCTCTCTCTCTAAAATAAATAAATACATCTTTTTTTAAAAGTTAAGACCAAAAGCTGTAAACATTTTAATTATTGAAAGGAAAGCTGTTAAGCTGTTAGCTATTAGTCACCAACCATGAGACCCTAGTGACCCTGTTAAAAATGGACACACTCTGGAACTCAGCGGCTAAGCTGTAAAGTGAGTCTCCAGAGTTGTTGCAAAGTGACTAGATAGCCCTGCTGTGAATTCTTCCCTTGTAATACCTGAGTGATTACTGTATGTTTTGCTTGGCATTAACTACCTTGTACCTTAACTTATATTAATCTAAAGACTGATAAATCTAATTCCAGCTGGAGGTACACTTTCCTAGCTAAAATTCAAGGCAATCAAAGAGTGGCAAACCTTCTGGACCTCAGTTTCCCTATCTGCTAAATGAGAATACTAATTGCTCCTCTGTTCAACTCACAAGTTTGTGAAGATCAACTGAGATAGCTAATGGGAACACAGTTGACAAATTATAGTGCACCGTGCAACTGTGGGGTATACTTATATCTGAAATAGTGCACTGTGCAAATGTGAGGTATACTTATATCTGAAATAGTGCACCGTGCAACTGTGGGGTATACTTATATCTGAAATAGTGCACCGTGCAACTGTGGGGTATACTTATATCTGAAATAGTGCACCGTGCAACTGTGGGGATACTTATATCTGAAATAGTGCACCGTGCAACTGTGGGGTATACTTATATCTGAAATAGTGCACCGCGCAACTGTGGGGTATACTTATATCTGAAATAGTGCACCGTGCAACTGTGGGGTATACTTATCTGAAAGCAGTACTTAGGCTTCTTCCCCCAGGGTGCTGTGTTTGCAGAATTGAGAGGATTGCCCCAAGGCCAACAGGGACTTTACTTTTAAAGAGTATTCAATCTGAGTAGCACTGGGAAAATCCTGAATGTCGATCCCAATGGGGTCAAGAGGGTAAGAAATGCAATACAACTTTGCTAGAACCATCCCCGCATCTTCAGACCCTGCCTGGGGAAATCTTGGGGCGATGACTGCCTCAGCCCCACAGTCAAGCTTACAACCAAGCACCAGGTGCTTTTTCTCCACCACCTGAAGCTAAGAACTTCACAGGTAGAATGGAAAGACCCCAAGATGGGTGGATCGGCCGAACCTCATGATGGAACCCAGCCTTTTATTTCATCCCTTCCATGTCCCTGCCCTACCTGGGACAAGGTGAGGAGGGCATGCCAGCCATATTCACCTCTCAGTACAGCAGAGGGCAGTGGTGCCCTCACTGCGGTCCACACCCACGCCAGTCTGGAGGGGTGGGGCAGGTCCTTCTGGGTGTGTGCTCAGGGCAGCCACTCAGGAGCACAGGCCTGACCCTCTGATACTTGGGATTGGCCCTGCTGATCCTCCTCCCCACAACCACAGGAACACCACCACCACCCCCAGGCCAAAATACACACACACACAGGCATAGAGACACGCACACGTACAGACATACACCATTACATGCACATACACGCAAGCACACAGATACAGTGGGGATTTTCCAAATGAATGCCTATAAACTCCTGGGGCTTAAGCCATTTAACATCTATATTGAGCCCCATCCCCCCAAAATAAGATTACTGTCTAAGGTCAGGAAGCCTGGAGTTGGGTTTTTTCTTTGTTTGTTGTTGTTGTTGTTGTTGTTGTTGTTGTTTAACAAAGGAAAGAGACAGGCCCATTCCACCAGGCAGCCAGGAGTTGGGGTGGTGAAGTGACTCAATTGCTGCTATGCAGGGGTCATAAAACCCTGTTCTAGCCCCAACCCTGCCACTGTCTGATGTGACTGAGGCCTTTCACTTCTCTCCCTGTGCTCTAGTTACCTCTAACGGGAAATGAGGATGTTGGTCTCATCCCGTGCACACTTCAACCTCCATGCCTCTGTGCTCCCCGTTTCCTTCATCTTCCTAAGGACGGACAAGGAGGTGTCCCTTCTCCAGTCCCTGCGAAACAGAGTTGCTCAAGTACAGGAAGCCAGGTGGGCTGGGGGAGCTCCCTTCCTCCCTTCCAAAGTACCTAAAATGAGTTTAGGCACCTGTGGGGTGCAGGGCATGGTTTTAAGGTATATGGGTTTATTTGACTAAATTAGAAATCAGGAAAGAGGTCAAAAGGAAGTCAGATGATGATTTTAAAGGAAACTGAATTCATTCTGTCTCTACCTCTGGTAGGTGGGATCCCATAGGAGCCTGGGTTAATCGAGGGATTTGGAGTGGGGTATTAAACCTGCAGTTTTTTGCTCTAGGAAATAGGCTTTAGAAGGATGGGCAGAGGGAAGCAGGGCCAGATTTCAACAAAATTATGAGGTCGGTGACATTTCTGTTCTATCCTTCTCCCTCCCATCGAGGGCACCTTCATGACCCATTTTCGGGACAGCCATCCAATGGCTTTGTGACAGACACAACTCCCTCCTGACTGCTCCCAGGCACTCTCTTCCCGTCCCCACAAAACTGCCCTGGTTAAGTCTAGGTCTCTAGATGTCACCTGATTTCAATGTAGGGAAATGCCTTTGGGTCCCTAAGAGCCACTTCATTTCAATAAGTAGGTATCCCTAGCTCCGAGGGACGAGAACGGTGTGAGTGGGCAAAATAGGACATGGCCCCTTCCACAAGGGGCAGCTCCAAGGCTGACACCTGCGAATGCCCCTTCCTGCCTGTGTTCCCTCACAATTCGAAGCCACCACTTCAGGTAGACTTGAGATCCAAGTTGGCTTTAAGCCTGCCCTTCCAGAGTGCTGCGGTCCTCCAGAGGGAGGGAGCGTCCTGCCAGTGCCCGTTCATCATCTCCTTCGCATATTGAATTGAACATCTGAACCTTAGAGCTCACTGTGTCTTCTCTATTTCCCATCACAGACAGGGTCCAAATGTCCTACTTACTGATAATGCATTTGGAAATCTGTTTTCTTCCTTCTCTAAGGGAATTGTGTAAATGTACATTTCCTCAAATCAAAGCATTTCCAAGAGAATTAGCCAATTTGTTGACTTATTAAAAATAACATAACATGAAAGAGATGGCTTAGACTTTACAGGAGACAATCAGAAAATTAATGCTTCAAAAATTTTAGCTTTCACAGCACCGTATCCTATTGTGATGGAGCAATAATATGTTCCCCCATTTTACAGTGGAAGTAAATGAAGTTCCCCTTCTGGCACACAGAAACCTGGACATTCTGCATCATTTCTGGAGGTTTGAGGATGGAGCTCTCCTAACAGAGCTCACGTCTCTGAGTGTTACCATCGTTGGGTTCTTTGTACACAGGGTGTGGCTGGGGGAACTGAGCAGACATGTTCGATGGCTCTTTCCCATGTATGTTAAGTGGGAGGCACCTGGAATGCCAGGCTTTTCATCAGAACCCTGTGGAGGAGATGGGACCAGACATCAGGAGAGTGGATTCTAGTCCCAGCCCTGCTGCTGCCTTGGCGGGAACCTGAGCCAAGTACCCTCCATTCTCCAGGTTTCAATATCCTCATCTGTAAAATTATGACTTTGGCTTGGAAACAGGCTGCTCTTGAACCAACCCTGGTGCATAACCAAGTTCTCACTGAAATGAGGAGAAATGAGGACCATAGAGTGAATTCCTCTTAAAACCACATGTATTCCATCTAAAGGACTGTCCTTGACTTTGACCTTAGGTCTTTCCTATATGTAATGTTAAAACTTCATTTAAAAAAATTAAATGACAATGCAAATGAATGATAGTTGAGTTTTGTTTGGCTTTGTTTTGTTTTAATTGTCTTAACTTGGCAAACAAGACAAAACAAACCTGCAACTCTGTCAGTCCTCAAAATATCGTCTAAATTACACTGGTCCACCAAATTGAGAGGACAGGGAACCCCTGGATTGGATGTTCTCTAAGTCCCCTTGTGGCCTGGATTCCATCTGTGTCTGATTGCCACACCTGGTGGCCAAGCTCAGCACCACCCTTAGTAAGAAAAGGAGTTGTTTGTCTATTTTTTGAAGGCTCTCAACTATTGCTGCAACTAGATTCACAAGGTAGCCTTTCAAAAAATAATGAATCCTCAGGGCCTCCTCCCCCCACAAATCAGTTGAATCAGAGACTCTGGGAGTGAGCCCCAGGCAACAGGACTTTGTTAAAAGCTCCCCAGGCAGTGCTGCTAATGTGCATCCAGGAATGAGAACCACGGACTGAGGCATTCACAGATCTGACCGTATAACAGAATTACTTGGGGGAAACGTTCATAAAAATTTAGATCCCTGAGCTACTCCAGATTTACTAAATCAGAAATTTTAGGGCCTAAGGAACCTGTTTTCAAAAACTTCCCAAATAAGTTCATTGCAGCCAGGTCCCAGACTGATAATTAGAAATCACGGGTACCTGTTACATGTTAAAAGTTGAAGGTTCTCAGGAAGGTTCACTGCCTCTCTGTGTATCTTTCTGGTGTAAGGATCACATCTGAAATGTCAACATTTTGGGTCCATTCATTGCCCATAGCATCCTCCTTTGGAAGGTCTCTGTCCAGGAGGCCAATGACTTCATCCATCCCTTTCTTCCCAGACATCTCTGGATTCATGGAATTAGAGAACAGATGGGTAGGTGATGCAGAGAGAGATGAGAAAGTGCCAGAAACATAGGTTTCTCTGCCCACTCCTCCTTTGCCCTGCCTGGCTCTGTGTATGCTATATATTTGAGCTGCTTCTCAGGAGTGGTGGCTGTGATGGAGATCATCCACACACCCCCTTGCACAGACCCCCAAGTCCCTGAGCAAAATGCAGCTAGGTCACTGGCCATTATGGGTCAAGGTAACTTCCAAATGACAGCATTTGTGTTAGACCTGTTGCTCTGCATAACCAGAAGTGAAATGTTCAGCAATGCTCCAGTTGTCTACAATTCATATTTTTATCAGTTTAAACCTCCCTTTGAGATGCTGAGAACTTTGTTTGCTATGTTCCTAAGCAAAGCCCAAAGGACTTAGAAACTTTCACAAAATTATATTAAGCGTCCAAAGCCTTTTGCATGAATGAAGTGCTTGAGATAAGATCTACTATTAAGCAGACTGGTGATAAATGAAAGCAAAGAAATGCATCCAGAGCTCAAAGACTGCTTCTGCCTCCAAATCCCTATGAAATCCTCATGAAAGTACTCAGGGTTAGACTAACATCCAAGAGAGAGTTGCTACACTCAAAAGGCTTCCAACCAAAAACAGCCCCACAGATCTGCCCTGCCTTAGTCCAGCCTCCCAGCCCAGGTTTAAGACATGATTGTTTAGAAAAGGGAGTAACAGATTGGAAGACACTGAGCTGATCCCTGAGAGGATCAGCAGAGAATCATTCATTCAATAATAACGGTAAGAGCCAACATTTACTGAGTCCCTACTCTGTAAAAGACACCATTCTAATCTGAGATACAAATAGCTAAGTCAGTTCTATAAGAACACACAGGTATTACATGTCAGAGCCAGGATTTAAACCAAGACAGCATAGCTCCAGAAACATGCACCAGGCTCTGAGCTAGACAGGTGGGAATGAAATGATGGACAGCACCAAAGAGTCTCAGGATGGAGATGGGTTAAGACTGAGGCGAGGGAGGCAGTGGGAAGGGTTAGGGGAGGTAGATCTCTCATTGATCCACCTTTGTACTTGAAAAAGTCTCTTCCCCTCTCCAGCCTCAGTTGATCTATCTGTAAAATGTGAGGATAGTCTAAAAATTCTCTAAGATCTTCTTAGGTAAAAAAGGTGAAAAACATAAAGTAGTAAATGGGGCAGTGGATCACAATGGGTAGGAGTTTTTATATGTTTGCGGAAAGAGTGGTTTAAAGAGGCAAAAGCCAGCCCCAAAGAAAGATAGAAATAGCCATTTGGTCCTTCTCTATAATGTTAGGGGACCCTCACATAGTGTTCTTCTCTAAAATCTGGGAGGGAGTTTGTGTAGCACCCATGCAGGAGGGCAAAGGGGAAAAAAAGCAAAACAAGAGTAGCTTTCCCTCTGCTCCCTGGTGGGTTTCCTTTAAATGATGTATCAGCTGTCACCATAAAAGGAATTAGAGACGCAGGGAGTTTGAGACAGGGACTTTGCTGGTCATTTCAGTGTACATGTTCCCAACAGCAACAGCATCAAATATTCATCCCTATCTGAGAGTAACCCTGCCAAGGCATCAGAAAAGTGCATTTGCTAAATACCTAAACATCTGGACAGCTGCCTCTCCAGAGGAATCAGAGCCAGAGAAAGCAGAGCCAGAGCTCAAAGTGACAGTGTAACTAGCTTAAGCAGATGAAAGGACAAAGGTGGCCAGAACACATTACCCCAGCCAGGCCTGCCATGCAGTGAGGCGGGCTGGTACGAAGAGAGCCTTGGCAATGAGCCCCTTGTTTACAGCCATCTCCTCAGCTAACAAACAAAATGTGTTGGTCTCCCCATCTCGCTCCAAGGTCAAAAATGAACCTTCTGTTCCATCTTTATTCCAATCAAAAGATCTAATTCTAGGCCACTCTTTGGGGTTGGCAAAGCACAACCAACACCCCTCAAGATGTGCTGCACTTCTGTAGATTAACTTGGATCAGTTCCCATGACAGCAATCAGCCTGGGACCTGATGCTCTGGGCTGAGCATCCTCTAAAGCTCCCGGCGGCCCCACCGCCAAGAACGTCTCTCTCCTCTCTCTCCTCTCTGTTTCCCTCTCACAAAGCTCTCATGCAATCCTTTAAAATGAATCTACTGAAGAGAGTTTGGAAGTCCCTCAAAAAGGTAAAGATAGCGTTGCTGTGTGACCTAGCAGCAATTCAACCCCTAGGTTTTCTACCCAGGAGAACAGAAAACACATGGCCACACGAACACTTACATGTGAGTGCCCCTCGCGGTATTATTCAAATAGCCCAAAAGTGGAAACAACCCAAATATTCATCGATGGATGAATGACTAAACAAAATGTGGTAAATCCACATGAGGGAATATTATTTGGCTATAAAAAAGGAATGAAGTACTTATATGCTGCAATGTGGATGAGCCTTGAAAACATTATGCTAAACGAAAGAAGCCAGTTACAAAAGAGCACACAGTGTATGATTCCATTTACATGAAAATGTCTAAAATAGGGAAATCTCTGGAGGGAGAAGTATTTAGTGTTTGCCTAGGGTTGGGGTGAGAAGATAAGGGACTGACTGCTAGTGAGTAGTTTCTTTTAAAGGAGATAAAATGTTCTAAAATTAGTTTGTGGTACTGGTTGCTCAACTCTGTGAATATACTAAAAAAACCAAAAACAAAAGCCATACACTTCAAATGGGTGAATTGTATGGTATATGAATCACAACTCAATAAACCTGTTTTAAAAACAAATATATTACTTAAATACACCTTAAAATGCATTATAATAAAGCTTACAGGGTATTTAAAGGGATTACATTTTTGCACAGCCTTAGAGAAAATGGAAGTGAAAGTTTCTACTTCCTTCCTTTTCTCATTGCAGAGTTTTCTCACAAAAGTGGGAAATAAATGTCTAATTGTCTTTCACCCCAAATTTCAGTCTCAAACAGATGTAAATCAGATGTTTTTATGGCTATAGAAGCCCCCAAAAAGGATACGGGTTTAGTCAAAAACAAGAATAATTGAAATTGGATATACTGAAGGATTTGATATAATAGAAATTTAAATTGGCTATGATGTTTCACCCCAAAGAACAGTAGAAAACAGAATACAATCTTCTATCTTGTATTGTTAGATATTTGCATGCCAGGAGGCAGAGTGAGTGTCCTAGAACCTCGGGATTCATCTATTTGTACTTCCCTGAGGCAAGGACAAAGTGTTCAATTTGCCTTTCAGAGCACTGATATGGGCAGTGCTGGAGACAAAGAAAGTTCTCAGGTCCTGTCTTCATTATGGCTCCCTGATTGCTTGGCAGGATTGCTTTTAGACCGAAATTGTTATTTGGTGCTATTGATACAATAAAACTGTGACTGCATGACCTTGGGCAAGATGTTTGACTTTGGTGGAGCTCAGCTTCTTTGCAGAAAAATAGTTCCTGCTATGCCACCTCAGAAACTTGTTCTGCGAATCAGGTGAAATCATGGGTGGGAAATGCTCTGAAAATTGTAAAATACTTTTCACATGAGAAGGTTTGTTGTAACTAATCTCCATCTTGAAACAATGGTAGCATTGGCTGCAGGGCATGAACTTTCAGGCCTGGGATTTTATGGAGGCCATCAGCCACTGAAACATGGGGAAGACCCACATCAGTACTCAGAAAACCATAGCCTTTTGGAATCAAAGTATCTTGAAATCAAGAGGAACGTCGAGAGCATCTACTTAGTAGAAGATCTCACTGATATTTAAGTCTTCTCCATAACTACACCGACAAATAATTCACAGTCAAATCCATTGACTTCATGTTCTGATCAACCTAAGCACTATTTTTCTACCTAGAGACAGATTTACCGATTTGAGAGATTCAACTAAATTCAACTCAACAAATCTTTTGTGCCCAAATTTGGGCTAGAAATTGTGGATGGATGCCCTGCCCTCTTGGAACCTTCAATATGATTGGAGAAGTAATATTTGAGTTAATCAAAAGAAAATGCAAGGCAGTACTGAAGCCAAACACCAGAAGGTAAGTAGTCCTTGCATTAGTTTTCTATCGCTGTTGTGACAAACTGCCATAAGCTTGGTGGTTTAAAGCAACACAAATTTATTCTCTTACAGTTTGGGATGCCAGAAATCCAAAATATGTTTCACTAGGCTAAAGACAAGGTGTGGGCAGGGCTGGTTTCTTCTGTAGACTTCAAGAGAGAAAATCTGTTTCTTGACTCTTCCAGTTTCTGGTGGCTGCCAGCATTCCTTGGCTTGTGGCCACACTACCCCAATCTCTGCTTCCCTAGTCACACTGTTATCTCTTCTGTAGTCAAATCTCCCTCCATCTCTCTCTTATAAGGACATTTGTAATTACATTTAGGGCCCACCTGAATAATCCAGGATAATCTTACCATCTCAAGATACTTAGTCACATTTGCAAAGTGTCTTTTACCATATAAGGTAACATTCACAGGTTTGGGGGATTAAGACATGGATTTGGGGGGGCACCATTATTTGGCCTACCACAGTCCTCAATAGCATCAGTGGTCTAGAAGGGGACTGATTGATCAACTGTAGCCATAAGGGATATCTCAAGGAGAAGAGACTTAGGATCAGTTTAAATAATGAATAGAATTTGATCAAGAAGAGAGAAATGAGAACATTAAACTGACCCTAATGAGAATGAAAATAATCAGTTAAGTTTGTATTAAGATCATTTATGATCTCATATTTGTCCTAGGTTCTTCCATCTGTAGGGAGATCAAATTCCTCAACATTTGGTCTCTATCTCAGGAAGCCTATAATGTATTAGAAGAAGAAACATGTATCCATAAGATGGTGACTATACTGCTCAGTGTTTTCTGCTGAGAAAGGGGAGCTCACCATGAGCTATTATCAAGGCAATCTTACTGGGAGAAGTAGGCCTGGAGTGGGTCACCCATCCACTATTTCAGTCAAGTGGATGTGGGGGAGGGGTGAGTATGAACATGAAGAAAGGGCCAGTAGGCTTGGTAAGATGGAACTCACTGGAAACCTTACCCAGAGCCATTATAGTAAAGCCATGGGACTGAAGCCAGGTTTCAGCAAGTTGAGAAGAGAATGGATGGATAAGAATTGGAGGCACAGTAAGAGAGAAAGGGAGAAAAATGAAAAGGGATGGCCATCAGGGAGAGTGACTGGTCAGCAAAGGAGTGAGGAATTGTTTTGTTTTAGGAAAAGAGAAGCCTGATCATATGTGAAAGAGAAAAAACATCAGAAGAAAGGGCAAAACTAGGAGAACTGCTGGAGAACAAAGTGATGCTCATGAACCACAACTTGTAGAGATGTCTTTGGTTTAGAAGACTGTCCTTAGGATTAGGAAGGTGGCAGAAAACACAACTCCAGGATGATCCCTGGGACCACCCCTCCAATTCCCATCGGTCCCCTTGGTGAGGGTGAGGAGGGTGCATCCTGCCAGCTCACTTGGACATTTCCCTAAAGTTAGCAAGGTTTGTTTAAAAACACTTTCCAGCTGATGATGGGTAGGAGAGGTAAGAGTTGTCCCTCTAACCATCTGGGCTCCACTTTTGTTAAAAGAAAGTGTCAAGCTCATTAACATGTGGAGAAGCCTGTTAGCCTTGGCTTCTGAGTTTTTGCAGATAGTAAAATACTATTTTTAATGGTTCTGGCTTATTCATTAGCAATGTCCATCCTGTTCAATTCTTTGTAGGATAAAATGAGGGTGCAGTCTCAGAGGCAGAGAAAATAGTGAATGAGGTTGGGGGTACACAGGTGAGTAAGTATTCTACCATTTCTGCTAAAAGGATAAAACTCAGGCCTAGAACCCCTGAACTTCCAGCTCTCAGGCTGTGTGAATATTTCAACTCAACAAACATTGATGAGGATTTACTGTGCCTACCACTCTGCTCAGTGTTAAAGACACAAAAATGGTTAGCATTTAGCCCCTGGGCCCTTTTGGAAGGACATGCCTTTTGGATGAAGCTGAAATGAAAACAACTGCATCCATCAGAACTGCATTCATTGTCATGCAATAGAACCCTGAAAAATGTGGAGAGGCATTCGGGGCTAGTTGGGAACACTGCCACCCTGAACAAAATCAGGATTTGTCACATTAAAGATGGGGGGAATGCAGACTTGGGTAGGCAACTAGCTAGTCTGCCACAACAATCTACTCTTCTATAGTAGAGTATTTGGGAACAATACCAAAAACAGGAGTCAAGTGACGTGGGTTAATTTTTGTGTGAGAGTGGAAATGGGACACCTAATATGGTTGACAGAGAAATATTTTTACAGTGAAAATGATAATGAGCTAGGCTTATGGAATGACCAAGATTTCATCAGTTAGAGAAGAGGCTGATTCAGCGATCTGGAGCCAGAATGTGCTATGAGGTGGGGAAGTGCTTGACAGACTTGGTGAATGGCAAATATAGGATGAGAAGAGGGGGGTGGGTGAAGGCCAGGGTAGATGAGGATGGAGAGGAATTTGAAGGGTATGCAATGCCATGCTGAGGGGTTTTAACTTTATGCTGCATACAATAAGGAGTCCTAGAAGATTTTCTCAATAAGATAAGATAGTTAATTATCAGTTAGCTATTGCTACATGACAAACCATCCCAAAATCTCAGTAGCTTAAAGCAAAAATAATTTATATATACTTGAATCTGCAAACCACGTAGAGCTCTGCTGTAGGTTACATTTGCTGATCTGATCTTGGCTGGGTTCATTCATGCAGTTTGGCTGGGACTCTTCTAGGCCAAGCTTAGTTGAGGTATCTTAGTTAGAGAAGTTCTGCCCCATATGCCTCTGATCTTCTTCCCAGTGGGTTAGCCAGGGAATGTCCCTCTCATAGTAATGGTAGAAGCACAAGTAAGCAAGAGGAAATGCTCCAAGCTTCTTTAAATCCTGGGCTGAGAACTAGCACATCATCACTTTTGCCCCATTCTATTGGCTATAATAAACCACATGGTCAAACCCAGAATCAAGGTGTGGAAAATATTCTCCTCCTCTTTTGTGGGAGGAACTACAAGGTCTGAGGCAAAGGGTGTAGGTGCAGGGAGGAGAGAGAAGTTGGGGACATTAATGCAATCTCCCACACTAAGATGCATCTTAAAAAGATAACTCTATCAACAGTGTAAAGAGTGAATGGAAAGAAGAAAGTTTGGATTATGGTTATGGTTATAATTCACTCACGAGTTGACAAGAGCATGAGCTAAAGCAGCAGCAGTTGCAATGGAGAACAGACTGAAGATGTCTTAACCACTTCTCCGTTAGAAGAGCTTTGACTCTGAGAAATAACTAGATGAAAACCTATCAATGGACATTGCTTGGTGATATTGATTGAGCCATGCTGGGCTATCAATTCCTAACATTTCTTCCTTGGGTTATAACACATGGCTATTTATCTTCTGTCTTCGATCCTAAGCAGGATGATCCTTTGCTAGAAAAGAAAAGTCTAAAAGATAAATGGGGCCTGCAGGTGGCCACACAGCAAGAACCATGATAGTGCTACTGCTGAGGTCAGAGTGTTTAACTCGATTCTTTTATTTCTTCCTTGATAGCTATGACACACAGGTATCACACAGCCCTTGTAGCACCTATATTCTACTGTATTGTTCTTTCACCATTCTGTGGGGGAACCTGGTCTCACTAAGCATCTTAGGTTTTTTTAGTTACAGAGGTTCTAGCCTCTCTGGTTGGATACACAGTATAAGTACAATGAAGCTTTCTTGCCTTAATTGTCTTCTGTTCCAGTTACCCGGCCTGGATCACGAGGTCAAATGTTATCTACCAATTTCTCCCACCTATGGGGCACCTGTTGGGAATTAGATTCAGTAGCCAGAGCGTAGTGCCTTGGGGAAAACAAGAGACTGATGTCATTCTCATAGGAACACCATGTCAGTCAGGCTGCCTTGGTGCTTCTGAGCCCAGGTGTTTAATTAACTAAATACTCTTCAGTTTGGTGATGGGGAGAGACCTAAAATTAATAGGTCCACTCCCTATAACTGTTGCTATACCTTTCTACATGTATTGTGATAAATTTTGACATCACAGAAGGTATAGAAATTTTGGAGACTGGCTCAAATCTTCACAATGTCAATTACTAGCAATGATATTGAAGTCAATTAGTATCATTGAACCATATCATGAGTATTATTGTCTTATGTGTAAAATGGAGATACTGATAAGATTTGTACTACCCAGGGGCTTTGAGGATGAAATAAGATAAAGAAGATAAAAATAGGAAGGTACATTGGTCAAATTTGACCCCACAGGGAGTAAACTCCTCTGAATTTGCAGATTACATCATCTGGCCCCTCAGCAGCTGTTTGGAAAGTCAGCTGCCATACCCTATCCAGATCCCACATATAGAAGTGGCAGGAGTAACCAAACACTCTAGATGCATAACTGGTTGGCCAGGGTGCACAGTAGCAGTCAAGGAGGAGGGGGCAGATGGTTTAATGGGCAAGAAACTGGTGGATGCCAGGAAATGAAACCACATAGACCCAAGCTGACTCAGTAGTTGTAGTGGCATAACTGTGAATGGCCTATCAGATAAGGGAAGAACATAGTGTTGGCTGAAGGGAATAGGCAGCTGAGGGTCTAGATCAGGACACCAAGAGAATTAGAAGAGGTACATAAAAGGTATTCTATATAGTGTCCCTTACTCAGTATCTTTTGGTGCCTACTAATTACCAGGCACTTGCTAGACCCTGAGAACACAGAAACAAACAACCAACCAAAAAACAAAAACCCACTAAGTTATGGCCACTTTCCCAAAGGCACTCACAGCCCTATAAATGCAACAGATACATGAGCACATGACTGCAATATAAAATATATAAGCACTATGCAGATATATACACAAGGTACAGTGGAGGCATAATAAACAGAACTGACAAAGAGAACACTATTTGTCAAATAGAAGGCAAAAGTACCAAGAGAGCTGAGGAATGTAGATAGGGCTATTCCACAAAGTAGGACATTTCCTTCTCCTGAAGCATTCAAGCACCAGCTGGGCAGCCACTGGGCTAATATTCCATACAGAGGACAAGAGCATCCAGTGGGTGAACTAGATAACTCTTAGTGCTACTCCAGCTCTGGAGCTCCATATTCTTATGATGGATTCAGACTTGACATCTGTAGCCAGATAGTTCAGTGGTTAGAAACTTTCATTAAATGTCTATGTTTGAGGGTTCCATATAAGCTAACACCCTAAACCCTGCCCCTTTAGGTTGGAAACATATGCCCTTCACCACCAAGGGGGAAAAATGAAGAAGTGTGACAGATTGTCTTACTGCTTCTACTATAGAAAACACAGTTCATGTTGGCAACAACCAATCAGAAACTTAGAAAATAAGAGATCAGCCAAAGCAGCACCAAAACTATAAATATCTCTCGATTAACCTTACAAACAATATATATAATTTTTATGTGCTCAAAAAATCAAAACAATTAAAGGGTATAAAATAAGATATGAAAAAGTGAAAGGGATATGCCTTGTTACTAGGTGAGATAACTTAGTGTAAAAATGTCAATTCTCACTGAACTAATTGATAAATTCAATGCAATTCCAATATGGAATGCTTCCCCTTCCCAAACCACACCTTACCACCATATTATTAAAGGCCTACTTATAGAAGTTCATTCTGCCTGGTACATCATGTTTGGTTATGAAGAAAAAATTACAAGGCATACTAAAAGGCAAAAGACCAAAATTTGGAGAGAGAGAGCAAGCATAAGAGCCAGGCGTGGCAGAGATGTTGGAATTATCAGAATAAGAATTTAAAACAACTATGATTGATGTGTTAAGGGTCTTAATGGATAAAGAAGAGAGCATGCAAGAACACATGGGCAACCTAAGCAGAGAGATGGAAATCCTATGAAAGGAACAAAAAGAAATGCTAGAAATGAAAAATGCTGTAACAGAAATGAAGAATGCCTTTGATAGGCTTAACAAAAGACTGAACATGTACGAGGAAAAAAAAAAAAAAGACTATCTCAATAGAAACCTCCAAAACTGAAAAGCAAAGAGAATGAAGACTGAAAAAAAGCAGAATAGAATATCAAGGGCTGTGGGGTAACTACAAAAGATATAACATACATATAATGGGAATACCAGAAGGAGGAGAAAGAGAGAAAGGAAGAGAAGAAATATCTAAAGCAATAATAACTGGAAATTTTCCCAAATTAATCTCAGATACCAAACCTCAGATCCAGGAAGCTCAGAGAACACCAGGCAGATTAATGAAACAAACACAAAAAATTCTATATCTAAGCATATCGTTTTCAAACTTCAGAAAATCAAAGATAAAGAAAAAATCCTGAAAGAAGCCAGGGAGGAAAAACACCTTACCAATAGAGAAACAAACATAAGAATTATATCCAACTTCTCAGAAACATGCAAGAAGACAGTGGAGTGAAAATATTTAAAATGTTGAAAAAAAATTCTACCTGCCTAGAATTCTGTACCCTGTAAAATTATCCTTCAAAAGCGGAGAAATAAAAATTTTCTCAGACAAATAAAAATTGAGGGAATCCATTGTCAGTAGACATGCCTTGCAAGAAATACTAAATGAAGTTCTTCAAAAAGAAGGAAAAGAATATGTCATAAATTTGTAATCTATATAAAAAAAAGGAAGACTATTGAAGAAGGATTAAGTGAAGGTAAAATGAAAACTTTTATTTTTCTTATTCTTCATTCATCTAATAGATAACACTTTGTTCAAAATAATGATTGCAACAATGTATTTGATTATATGTGCTTATGTATATATCTTATATATACAGGTGCATATATATATATATATAAATACACATATATATGCTTATATATAAGTGAATAACAGCAATGCTACAAGGAATGGGAGGGAGGGATCAGGTTTATTTAATAATTTAAGACAGTTACACTACCTGTGAAGTAGTAAAATGCAATTTGAACACGAATTTAGATTTGTTATAAGTGTATATTGCAAACTCAAGGGCAACCATGAAAAAGTAAAAAAAGAAACATAACTGATATGCTAAGACAGAAGAGAAAATGGAATCATATAAAATGCTCAACTGGGGCACCTAGGTGGCTCAGTCAGTTGAATGTCTGACTCTTGATCTCAGCTCAGGTCTTGATCTCACAGTTACTGGGCTCCATGCTGGGAGCATCAAAACAAAACAAAACAAAAAAACCATAAAAGGCAGAAAAAGAGTGGAATGCAAAAGTAGGAACAAAAAAAAAGGACAATAAATAGAAAACAGTAACAAATATGGTAGCTATTAATCCGAACACATCAATAATCACTTTGAATGTCAATGGTCTAAATGCACCAATTAAAAGACAGAGGTTGTGAGAATGTATTTAAAAAAAGACCCAACTAATATATTGACTATAAGAAACCCACTTTAAATATGAAGACACATATAGAATAAAAGGAAATAAATGTTAGACCTCATGCAGCTGACACTAAGATCAGAGGATCCTGACTTGCAGGCCACAGCCCTGGTCAGGGAAACATATTGACCATCACCAACCCCTTCTTTGCCTTTGTCTTCCCCAGCTCCTGAAAGTGCATCTCCTGCTGACCCCAGCTATGGACCCTGGATGGCTCCATTCATCCATTTAACACACAGTGTTTGAGTATCTACTGTGGGTCATCCCCTCTGCTGGGCACTGGAGATAAGCTGGTTCCTAAAGCACTGATCCCACCATAGCAATAACACTTCAGTGGCCTTCACCCACCACTCAATGGGAACATCCACTGATGTTTCCTCACTGCCTTCCCAGGGAGTCAGCCCTTGCAAGGCTGGTGTGGAGTTCCAAGGAAGCCTCCAGAACTGCACTTCCCCTTGTCTCCCACCAATTCCCTAAACTGGGCTGCTCGTGAGCCTGGATTTCCGATGAGCTTCCCAGTCTATTGTCTTAGTTGGTTGTCTTAGTCTGTTTAGGCAGCTATAACAAAATGCCACAGGCTGGATAGCCTATGAACAACAGATAAATATAAATTATTTATAATTTATTTCTCACAGTTCTGGAGGCTGGAAGTGGGAGATCAAGAGGCAGCTCAGATGAGGGCCCTCTTCCAGGTTGTAGACTTCTCACTATAGCCTTGCATAGCAAAAGGAGGGGGGAGAGCTGGCTCTCTGGGACCTCTTTTAAAAGGGCATTAATCCCTTTATTAATCCATTAATCACCTCCCAAAGGCCCCACCTCCTAATATCATCAGCTTGGATAGTGAGTTTCCAATAGACAAATTTTGAGGAGATGCAAACATTCAGACCATAGCAGTTATCTGCCACTTTACCCAGTCTCCTCTAGGATGGCAGTTCTTAACCTGGAGGGTATAAACGTGGAGCATAAACAAAGACGCCTTTATTCTCACTACTCTTAAGCTCAGGGGTTGGCACACTATGGCTTACAGGCCAAATCTGGCTTACCACCTGTTTTCTCACAGCCTGTGAGCTAAGAATGTTTTGGTTTTTTTGTTTTTTACATTTTCAAATGGTTGGAAAACACAATCAAAAGAGGTATCATATTTCATGACTTGTAAAAATTATATGAAATTCAACTTTCACAGTCTATAAATAAAGTTTTATTGGAACACAGCCACACCCCTTCATTTACATATTATGTGACTACTTTCATGCTACATCAACAGTGCTGAATAGCTGCAGCAGAGACCATATGGCCTGCAAAGTCTAAAGTATTTACTATCTGGCCCTTTACAGAAAAAAAGTTTGTTGACTTCTGCTCTAGCTGAAAGTTAGCATTCCCTTTGATTATGAATAGAAGGCGATACACAGTACGTATACACAGTACGTACCTGTGACTGTCACCAATAGAAATCACAGATGTTTTCATAACATAGTACAGTTGTTACATACCTTGAAATACTATTTATTCTCATCATCATTTTAAAATTAGGACAATTATTGGAGCCACCATTTTTTTTTTTTTTATTTTAAAAGCATTACAAAAGAAGCACACATCATCACATTGCCTATCTTTAGGGTTTTAAAAAATACTTTGATAATTATATTTCAATATAATTGTGATCCTACGTATTCTGGTTTAGGCATTTAAAAACAGTATTTTAGGAAGGGATTCGCAGGCCTCACCAAACTGCCAGAAGGCTGATGGCACTAGAAGGGTAAAAAACCCAAGTCTATGAGAATCCATTTGCCAGGGTCCTGATTCCTCAATCAGGTCTGGTCAGTTCTCTTGTGCAAACGTCTAGACCCACCTTCCTGCATTCCCTAGCTACCCACTGGAAATGAAAACTCACCTGCAAAAACAAATTTGTGTTACCCTGCTGACCCTAAGTTATCACTTCACACTTTTCTTCTACCTCCCCTCCTCCCCTGGGGCTCCCAGCATTGCCTGGGCAACAGCTGCCTTTGCTATATGCCCTTAGGACCTGACCCCTTAAACTTCTCAGCTACACTTACCCACCCAGTTTCAGGAGGGTTCTGACACTGGGCTTCCATTCAGGAAGACTCTGTATTAGGGACCCTGCAAGCTCACTTCCAGGATGGAGGTCAGGAGGGATGGCAATGCCAAGGCTCAGGGACTAGTAAACTAAGAGGACCCTCTTGCCCTTTCCCTAACCGCCTTCCCACAAGAACCTCACCTTTACTTAGTCATGTACATTTTCCCTGCATACCCGAGGAAGATGAGGAGCTTGGTTTGGTTTACACAGGAAGTGCCACATTAGACTTCATATGAGGGGCCTCTTTTACTGCCCAAAAGGTCCCTCCATCTATAATGCAGATTGGATTTCAAATTCCCACTTGAGACCACAGAAGTCAAAATACTACCCTCAAATGGTCAGCTAACTTTGGACTAAGCCAGATACATACGGACACCTCTAGAATAAATATGGAGGACACCAACTGCATACTGTGCTGAAATTAGCAATGTAGTTAAGATCCTAAATGTTTATTTTTCTTCTAATAAGGCACCTGAACTTTCCTAGTAAGAGAACATGATCACATAATTATGCGTATATGGCCCAGGTGGATTTTCAGAGCCAGCACAAATGAGACCAGGCTGCTGGGCCAGGACCCTGAAGCAGTTCTTTGAAGGCAGAGACTGACAACCTGAGGAAAGCAGGTCATTACTGAAGGTGAACTCCCCGACCCCTTCTTTCCTCAGGGCTTCTCCTCATAGAGGTTATGAAGTTCTCTTCCTCTGGGTCTTTATGAAAAGCAGCAGCTCCCAGGATGGTCTTGGCGATAGGAAGATGAGCTCAGTAAATACTAAGGATTCTGACATTCAGGCATCACCTACCACATATTGACCAAGAACCTTCTATCCTCCCCTTGGGGGAACTGTACATGAGAGAGTTGGCCACAGTTCACTTGGACCTGCTCAGTCTAGGGAGAATACAGATATGGGGCTTCATCTCAGAGATGGATGACCAGCTATCCTGGTTTCCTGACAAAGCCAGGGGAAAACTGGGATGAGTTTGTCAGGAGACCTTTGACTCTACCTTCTAGACCTTGCCAGTTGTCCCACAGGGTGACTTTAAGCGAGTCTTAATTTCTTCATTTTTGACACAGACAGATTTTCATCTTACTGAAACCAGCCATCTTAGAAATGCTATTGAACCCACTGATTACTCTGGGGCCCAAATATTTACAAAGAACAGGGTGGTTGATATCATTGCTTTGATATACACCATCATTATCACCTCTTGTATTTCTCTAGTGCACTTCGTCCCCAAGGATATTCCCAGCTATGGTCTCATTTTATTCTAACAACTCTGTGAAAGAAAAGAGAAGTTGGAGGAGAGATGGGAATTACTCTGATCTCCGTTCTACAGATGCACAAAAAGAATCCCAGGAAGAAGCTGCTTTCCCAAAGTCACTCGGTGAGTGGGGGCAGGTGATCCTGGCCTCTGGGTTGCTGCCCAGCACCTGTCACTCAGAATCCTCATACTCGAGTAACCCTGAATGCTGATAATATGCAGCCCCATGGTGTCTCTTGTAACACCTACTCTGGCTCCAACCTCTCTTGGGAGAGGAGATCCAGCATTTCACAGGTAACACAGACTCAAAATCACAAAATGGTGTATTGCTTTGACAGGACATTGATGAGACTTTAAAGATGAAGTAATTGGGCTGATAAGATAATGAGCCCTAAAGTGGATAATAATATTGAGCTCTAAAAGGGATAATAGTATTGATCTGCCTCCTCAGGCCTGATGGGAGGATTAGCTCATTGGCATTTGTGGAGAACTTTGCAATAAAGGAACATAAATGATAGCATGTTTGAGAGTCCCCTTGTTCCCTTTGGGATGACTCTCCCTGGAGTGATTTAAGTGGTCATCTGGATGCCATAGTAATCAAGGCCTGCCTGATGGAAACCCTCATCCCTATATTTTATATTCCTTACCTCAACCATCAGGTGAAGACTTGCCCCTCTGTAAAAATCAAAGTGCAGTGAGAAAGCTTTTGACTTTCAGGCTACTGATAGGAAGCAGAGGCATGGGGGAAATTCGAGATGCTTTTACTGCAACAACACTGTCTGTGGTCACAGAAGCCATGGGTGCAAACCTGACCCTTCCACAAGAGCAACAAGACATGGCTAGAGGGGCTCTGCCAAGTGGGGGCTTGAGAGAGGCCATGGAGGAAGCACAGAGTTTGTGGTTCTGATCTGGAGTTCCTATTTACTGCCATCAGGGAAACATTAGCTTTCTCTCACCCACTTTCATAGCCAGCTCATGTGGAAAGCTGTCTCCGTTGTTTTCACCATGTCATTATTATAGTAATAGTGGTTTCAGAGTAGGTGTTTAATAAATGCTGATTGATGGATGTTCTGGTATTTGTATGTGTATCATGTGCTTACTCACAAGCAAGCTTTTCTAATTTTGGCAATGTTTTGTACTGACTCATATACTCTCTGTCCCAAGCCTCTTGTGAAAAATACATGAATGAATGAAGCGATTTGCCTAGAATCCAGAGCTTGAAAGCGGCAGGACCAAGATGGCCCCAGAGCTTCCAATATCTAGAACTTCCAAGCCTAGAGCTCCTTTGTCTCTGCCATCCTGTCCCCCATAACCATTCTGCAACCCAATCACATGCATTCAAGGGGAATGTAATGGAAAACACATTCCTGTGTTTCTCTTCCGCTTTCACACTACTACCACACTTACAGCACTTCTAACACCAGAAGAGAAGGGGTTCCCTACACCAAGCAATTTTTGGTTCCAAGTTTCGAATCTTGGCTTAGTCTTTCTGGTGACCAGCCCCCACCCGGGAGCCCACCAAGAGTCCCTTATTACAACAAAAGACATTCTTATCACCCAGGAAATTCCAAGGGATTTAAGAGCTTACTGTCAGATGCTCCTATCACTCAGGAAATTACAAAGGTCTTAGGAGCTCTGCATCAGGAGCCAGGGTCAAAGACTCAATGTTAGAACAAAAGATTCTCCCAGCACCCCTATTTAGAAGGGTTTTAGAAGCTTTGTGTCAGGACCTAGGAGCAGAGACCAAGAAATATATATGCATATATTTCTTATTATTGTACAGGGACTTATCCTCCATGCTTGTTTCTATTTTCTCTAAGTATGCCTGGAACCATCCAAGGGAGGCCATCGTGCAAGGAGCAACCATAACTGACCCCAGACTCCCCAGCACCCCAGGAATCATCTGGTGGACCCCTGCATGCCTCCATTGGCCCAGAAAAGTAGTGAAGTTCACGTTGGTATTCTGGTTGCTTGCATTCTCCTCTCATCCCCCTAGTTTCTTCCTTCTCAAAGGCATTTTTAAAGAAAAGATTTTAAAATTGCTTGGAAATTGAGGCATGATTGCCCAGTTATTGATTCAAATTCTGGCAGGTCTGACTCAGAGCTGTCTCTGTCATTCCTGCCTCTGACTCTGATGACTAAAGAGGGATTCCAAGGAATTCGATTGTAATCAAATGACCCAAGAATCCCCACCCCCTCCCCATGCAGGAAAATTTAATATTTCCATTCTAGGGGCGCCTGGGTGGCTCAGTCATTAAGTGGCTGCCTTCAGCTCAGGTCATGATCCCAGAGTCCTGGGATTGAGCCCCACATCGGGCTCCCTGCTCAACGGGAAGCCTGCTTCTCCCTCTCGCACTCCCCCTGCTTGTGTTCCAGCTCTCACTGTCTCTGTCTCTATCTCTGTCTCTGTCTCTGTCAAATAAATAAATAAAATCTTTAAAAAAAAAAAATATTTCCATTCTAGCTGAGGTCTCATTGCCAGGATGTTAATTGGGATTTCGGTTTGCCTGACTCCATTCTTGGATTTTGCTTAAATTAGTATTTTTGGTTCTTTTCTCCTGTATCTTAACAGCAGACAACAAACAACCTCTGAATATTCACAGAATGGCAAGAGCTGGGTTTAGCCAGCAGTTTGGCAGATAAACATAATAACAGTGGCCTCAGAAGCATTCCTATTGGGAATGTGATAGAGAATGTGCTGTGGCAAAGAAATCCTATACTTTGTGTCATCCTCTGAATAGAAAGAGTCTGGGTCTACTACATCTTATAGGAAAAAAAGATATTCAAGAGACAATAAGATAATAGTAATAAGAGTCCACTGTGTGTTAAAGGGTTTGAGACATAATCATACAGACCTAAATCTACTTCTTTCCTAGGCTTCCTTTAGCAAATTTCCTTTGCTTGGTTTCTATGGAGACTGGAAACTGCACATGAGCTAGAGGCACTCAATAGTCTTCCCTGGCAGGCATGTCCATTTCAGATCTTTCTGCTTTAAGTGATGTCATATTGTAATCACTAAGAATAAAATAATAATAATAATTCATATACTGTCTCCTCAGAATCATTGTTGAGAAGGTCATGTTGTTAGCTACCATAGCTATTTTTCAGGGCATAGTCTAAAAAATTATAGACCTTCACTCAATCCTCCTGATAGCCCTGTGGGTTTGCTATCTGTAACCATTAGGGTCCATCTAGGAAAATGGAAACCACTCTAGGTCTTCCAAAGGGAAGGAGTTGAATGCGGGGAATTAGTTATGCATGTGACAGAATCCCTGAGAGGCCAAACGGGGGGCTGTGCGAGGCTGCTCACAGAGTAGCAAAAAGGGGAAACTGCCACCAACCGTGGGGCTAGAGAGACAACGGGAGGGGTTGGTGCTTCCAGTGCCCAAAAGTTGAGGCCAAATGGCAAGAACTAGAACTATCATGAGGACTGCATGTAGGAGCTGAGACGGTGGACAGAGGAACTATCTGGTGGGCACTGGGGCCACAGAAGAGACACACTGCTACCAGCTCTTCACAGAAAGCTGAGAGAGAATGGGGGAGGAATACCTTGACCTCTCTCTTCCCTCTGGCCTCATTTCCAAGCAAGCTTCTGTCAGGGCCTCCTACTGAAAGAATCTGCATAGAAGACAGAGGGCAAAGGATCCTCAGAAACAAGTTCCTCTGTGATACAGAGGAGAGCAAAGGAAGTACAGGATGGATCTGAGAACAAAATAGCAGTTGACTAGCGGAGGATCACTATGCCCATTCCATAGATGAGAAAACTGAATCACAGAAAGAGAAGGTAATTTTCTTAAGACAACACTAGCAACTTAAATGACTGGTTATCTGGTTAAGAGGTGCCTCCTGTAGAGAGAAAAGGGACTTCTTTACACACGTGGCATTTCTAAATCACATGCACTTCACCTAAGTGGGCCCTGTTGATTATGAAAACCTTCAGTTGTGGGGGTCTATCCATCTGAAATTTCCCTATTTGGGGGGAGTTCTGGATATTTATTTGATATGTACTAAGCTTATTCAGCCTGACCACATATAGTCATAAAATTATAAAAGGGATCATCTACTCACTGGTGACATGGATCTGGAAGTGAGGGGAAGACAGGACAGATGAGAAACCTTGCCTTTCTCATATTTGCTAGAGAACTAGCTTGTGGTTCCAATTGCTTGGAGTATAGCAATGAGCTGAGAACAGGTAAGATGAGGGGAAAAAAGTAAAAATGCTTAGTTCCTATTTTCTCTTTTAATGTTTGACCATTTGCCATTGCTAAACCTGTAAGAGAAATTTATCAGGATAAAGCTAAGATTTCTATCTGTCAACTTTATCTTTTCTCTGAATTGTGGGAAGATCATCTAATAGCCAAGGTAAACCCCTCTCAGAAAAGTTCATGTTTTAAAAGAGTTTACTTAAAAAACAAGGAAACTTCTAATATTTTCAATGACTGGTAATGGGGAAGCACATTTTGGGATAAATTTTTCTACTGTTTCCTTTATATTTATGTTCTTTGTGCAGGAACCTCTGTATTTGTAAGGCCAGCCTTATTTACATTAGTAGACAATTGTGTGAGTTGCATACTGTGTGGATGCTCTGCCATCCTTCCCAAAGGCTCCAAGTGCTTCCCTAGTCAGTAACTGATGAAGGAAGGGATGCTTCTCTCCCACTGAACCCTAAGGCCTTTTAGGAAAGATGGTATACTCTTCTTCTTACAGGCATGGGACAGTGCTTAACAGCACCTAATCTTGATGCCAGAGAAGAAGCAACTTGTGGACAACTGGAGCAGGCAGAGTACAATCTCTCCTAGCCCCCCAAAATTTTTCTAGATTTTTCTAGAAACTTATCATTTAAAATAGCTTTGTTATTCACAGTAATGGATATTTGATGACCAAGACGTCTTTTTTTAAAAGATTTTATTTATTTATTTGACAGAGAGAGAGAGAGTACAAGCAGGGGGAGCGGCAAGCAGAGGGAGAGGGAGAAGCAGACTCCCCACAGAGCAGGGAGCCCGATGAGGGGCTCAATCCCAGGACCCTAGGATCATGACCTGAGCCAAAGGCAGACGCTTAACCGACTGAGCCACCCAGGGGCCCAACCAGGAAGTCTTAATACCACTTTCTTACCACTGATATGACATAGAACACATGTGAGGAACAAAGAATACCTGTTGATTTGTCAGGTGGTTGGCTAGACAAAGAGAAATCCCTTATCTCTGACTTCCCTGAGTTTTTATGGGGCCTGATACTTAACATCATTCTAGGGTCCCTCTTTAAGGGAAAAAAAAAAAAAAAAAAACAGAATGATGAATACAAACTTAGGAATAAAAATAATTATTTAGAATGATAAAAGAGATCACAACAAATCATAAAATTGTAAAAAGCTGACAAATACCAAAAACATACAAAATCTAGAGTATAATATTTGTTAGTTAGCTGCCTGACACACCTTCAGAATACTTTTTCCTACATTTTTTCATACTTTTCAATCATCCCTTCATTAAACAGCAATTTTGTGTTATTTTCTATTGAAAGGCTGGAAAGCTAAAATTCAGCCATTGCTGTAACACAGTTGAAATTTTCTTTTTTCTTTTTGATAGTTCGGAAAAGTTTCTTTCAGCTTTCCAACTTCTTATTTATAGTGATATGTCAAATTTTAGGATTGTGATCAAACATAGAAAAACCTCGAATAAGTCCCTTCTATATATGAGCTAAAATTTCAAGGCATTTTAGGTTTCCTTGTGAAGTGACTCATCTTAAATACCTTTGAAATAGTCAACATTCATAATTACTTATCCTCAATATCTTTGTTTCTTTACACTGGGTGACTTGGCTCAGAGGACAGTGGGAGTATTCTTAGATTGTGAATTAACTGAACACCTCTTAAATACATCCACCGAACCCAAGTTAATGCATTCCAAACTCAACTTCCCTTTAGGTGCATCCTAAACATGCCCACGGCCACTAAAGAGCTACTCAACACAAAGGGTTGGTGACAGAGGGGACACTAGCATGAAAACAGTGGTCATAACTGACCAGTTAAAAGGTTTTACTTTTGTAAAATTTATAAAACATGTGACCATGTAAACATTGTTGGGACCTCTTCAGGGTCCTTGAATGGGGTCCATGCAAGTGAGGAACCCTAAAACTTAAAATTTAAGCTTTCTTAGCTTCATGATAAGTCTGCCTCTAACAGGAATCCATCAAAATCCTAGAGGAGAACACAGGCAGCAACCTCTTTGACCTCAGCCACAGCAACTACTTGTTAGACCCGTCTCCAAAGTCAAGCAAAACAAAAGCAAAAATGAACCACTGGGACTTCATCAGGATAAAAAGCTTTTGCACAGCAAAAGAAACAGTCGACAAAACTAAAAGGCAACCTATGGAATGGGAGAAGATATTCACAAATGACATAACAGATAAAGGGCTAGTATCCAAAATCTATAAAGAACTTACCAATTTCAACACCCAAAAAACAAAAAATCCAGTCAAGAAATGAGCAGAAGACATGAACAGACATTTCTCCAAAGAAGACACACAAATGGCTAACAGACACATGAAAAAATGCTCAATATCATTCAGGGAAATACAAACCAAAACCACCTCACACCAGTCAGAATGGCTAAAATTAACAACTTAGGAAACAACAGATGTTGGTGAAGATGTGGAAAAAGGGGAACCTTATTCTGTTGGTAGGAATGCAAACTGGTGCAGCCACTCTGGAAAACAGTATGGAGGTTCCTCAAAAGTTAAAAATAGAACTGCCCTACAACCTAGCAATTGCACTATTAGGCATTTATCCGAAGGATACAAACATAGTGATTCAAAGGAGCACATGCACCCCAATGTTTATAGCAGCAATGTCCACAATAGCCAAAATATGGAAAGAGCCCAGGTGTCCACTGACAGATGAATGGATAAAGATGTGGTGTGTATGTGTATGTGTGTGTATGTGTGTGTGTGTGTGTATATATATATATATATATATATATATATATATATATATGAATATTACTCAGCCATCAAAAATAATGAAATCTTGTCATTTGCAATGACATGGATGGAGCTAGAGAGTATTATACTAAGTGGAATAAGTCAGTCAGAGAAAGACAAATACCATATGATTTCACTCATATGCAGAATTTAAGAAACAAAACCGAGGAACATAGGGGAAAGAAAGGAAAAATACAATAAGATAAAAACAGAGAGGGAAGCAAACCATAAGAGACTCTTAACTACAGCAAACAAACTTAGGGTTGCTGGAGGGGAGGTGGGTGGGTGTGGGTAACCGGGTGACAGGCATTAAGGAGGGCACTTGATGTAACGAGCACTGGGTATTATATGCAACTGATGAATCACTAAATTCTACCCCTGAAACCAATAAGACACTATATGTTAACTGAATTGAATTTAAATTTAAAAAGAAATCTACCTCTAGTTCTATCATTATCAGCATCATCATATTGTCACCATCATTATAATTATCATTATTATTACTCCTGCATCATGGGGTCTTTGTGGGGATTACCATGAGATAATACAACACAGAACTCCTGGATCATAACAGGTTATCAATCAATTGCATTTATCATCACCATCACCATCATCATCATCATCATCATCATCATACTTGAGTCTCAAGAAGAGGTGAAGGAAGACTGGCATGGTCGGGAAGCTTTCTGAAGGCAGTGGGCCTTCTGCTAGGTGTCAAAGGCACTCTTTACTTTCAACACCTGCAAATGTCTCTAGTTTTTCCAGGCAAGGACATACAATAACCGATTTCCAGGACTTGGAAATCCTGATGGGGGTAGAGGATATTTGGCAGGTTCATATTTGCTACAGTTGCAGTCTGGACTGAAGGAAAAGGATTTGATTATCCAAGTTATTTTAAAACCGACCTGATTATCTTGTTGAAACTCTAAGAGTAATGGAAATTTAAAAAGAAGAAGAACAAAGAACCTCAATACTCTGTCCAGGATGGTTTAGTTTCAAGAGATGTTGGTAAAGTGATCTGATCTAACTGCATCAAATTATTCTACAGAAAAAAAGCTTTCTGAGAAGGGGAGAAACACATGCATGTGTATACATGCATGTGCACACACACACACACACACAGAAAATAGTTGAATCTTTCCTCCCTAGAGCCAGCTAAAAATACAGTTCTCTTCCTCATTTCATAAGAAGCCAACCCATCTCAGCCCACTGAATTGGTATCAAGAAATGGTATCGATGGGGGGAAAGGCATGTTTCCATCCTCCCATGGAAAATTCCAGTTGGAGGAAGAGAAAGGGCAGAAGATGGGTTACTACCCAGGAAGGTAGGCGTGCTGCCAATCACCTCCTTCAGCAGCCAGTGCCTCACTGCCCTCACCCAGACTCACAAGCACAGCCAAAGAGGCAGTGCCAGCCTTGGAGTGGAAGGAGCACTGTGCACGGGGGCAACAAATCTCGTGGGCTCCCAAGGCGATAAGCTCACCCATCTCCCCAGACCTGAAATTATTTCCTTAGCTAATCGGTTGAGTGGAGGATTGAAGGCTCCTCAAATACCAAAATACCAAAGTACAGAGCCTTCCTCCAGGGATTAACACTCAAGCTCAAAGTAGACTATCCAATGGCCTAACTGGACAGCAGGGTGTGAAAGGATGGGCTGCTCCAGCACCTTTTTTAAGCTTCCCCGTAGCACTTTGCAAGTCCAGCCTTCTGTTTGGGCCTCTTCCTTCTGGAACTTCCATACCCTCCACTGAGCTCACACATTTTCCTTCAATTCCACCACCCCAATCCCGCCTCTCCGCCCATCTACAACACCCATGGAGCCTCCCCAGGCCCCACCCATAATGGTTACTACTTCCTCTGATCTCCCATAGCTTTTGATTTAAGAAATGAAATTACTTTTCACATTGCTTCTTAGTTAGATGTGGCTTTATTTCCATTCTACTGGTTGCTGGGCTTCCACCACATTTATATAAATGAACAAATGACGATTTGGAATCAGAGGAGATGGCCAGGGCATAGCTCTGTGCAGAGTGTGCCTGAGGAGGGTCCCAGGAAGGGATCCTGGGAGGTTCGGAGTGCGCCTGAGGGTGTTATGTGCTCTCAGACAGCAGAGGCCTCGCCAGGGAGAAAGAGGGGTTCTATAAGCAAATCCTGACACTCAACAATGCCTGCAGGACCCTGATGGGTAGTTAGGACCATTTGGGTTTCAAGTCACAAAGGAAGTCAACTCAAATTGGCTTAAGCAAGAAGGGAAGTATTGGCTTTCATGGGCAGGAAGGATACTGGGGTGGCTCACAGAATGAAGAGTTCTAGGAACGAAAAGTCCCGGACAGAAAGTGCAAACCCCCTAAAGACCTAGAAAATGCTTCTTTTTTTTTTTTTCTCTCCCCTCCCTCTCCTCTTTATATCTGAATCCTAGACATGTTCATCTCACATCACACCCTCTCTCTTCTCTTTCCTTCTCAATCTCGCTGTCTCTATTTTAATCTCATTCTCTTTTACATCAGAAAATTTCTCTCCACATATCAGAAAAAAATAGCTCCTAGCAACTCCAGACACAAGTCGTTAATGATTTAAAACTAAGAAAAACTAGCCTTCCCCCTCCAATCACAAATTCCTTGGGAAGCCCCCAATCGGCCTGGGCTCTGTGTCCCTTGGACAAGTCGCTGTGTCCAGGGATGCGACACCTTTCTTGGCCCAGTGGTGTGGAGAGGGAAGCCCAGCACCATGACTGAGAGCTCCTCCAGGGCCACGTGGAGGGGGTAAATGGGAAGATCAACAGCTCGCTTCCCCAGCAAAGACAAGACCTCTTGGCCAAGATGAAGGGGAGGGTTTGGAAATAACTTCAGGCAGGGGCGATGTCAAGACTAAGGATGTACTTCCAGGCAGCAAATGGGAGGCGCTCTGAAACTGTCTGGGCTTTGTCTCCCAGGCACACCCTGTCTAAAGTGAGCTCAGCCCAGCAGCTCACGTCACACTGATGCAGAGAGCTGGAAATCACATTTATGCTCATCGCTACCTCAAAATTACAGCAGTCCACCTCTAGATCTTGTTTTTCATGGGCTCATAAAAAGCACATATATTATTATATTACCATTTCGCTAACATTTTGACAACTGTATTCAAATGTAATTGGCTTTCTTTGTAGTCCTATGCATTTTATGCACTTTAAAACATTACTCTGAGAAGGGGTCAGAAGGCTTCAGCAGATTGCTGGGGCGGGGGGGGGGGTCCTATGGCACAAAAATGGCTACCAACCCCTATGTAGTTGACTGCCAGATACTAGCCCTCCTGGTGTAATCCTCCAATCTTTGCATCATTTTCTCCATTTTCTGTAATTTTTGTCTTTTTTGTTCTACTTTCTGTGCAAATTCCTCAATTTGCTCTTCTGACCCCATTCTCTATTTTATTTCTGCTGCGTTGCCTTGGATAACATCTTGGGCTTAATCCATAGCTGCTCTATCTTCTCATATGACTCTCTTAGGCTACCAATTCTAGGGTGTGATTTATTCCTGCTGACCTTTGGCTGTCTGCTCACATGTGGAAAAGGCACTCCATAGTGACTGGGATTTCTGTATCCAAGTGCAGGGCTCACCAGGTGGTGACTTCACTGTGGGGTTCTTAAGCGAGGGATCGGCCATTTCACTGTGGGATTCCCCACAGAATCTGTGACTTCCCTCTTGGGGAAGTCTATGTATCTGGAAGAATGCTCTAATCCCCAGCTTGGAGAGAGTGGGCGCATACAGGTCAGCCTCCTAGGAGCCCCCCAGTAAGGACACTTAGATCTTATCCCCTGTTTTCCATCCAACTTAGAGCTGTTCCCTGCTAGTCCCTCAATCTGAATTCTCTCTGGCTCAGTTACCCAGGGGTTAAATCTTCTCCTTCCAGCCAGAGAGGAGAGGAACAGTGGGTCTGGCTATTTGGATTGGGAAAAGAGACCTCCTGAGGTAACTCTTCTGCCTATCCTCCTTTATTCCTTCCCACCCTCTCCCAGCTTTGAGAGTTGGTTGGTGCCTCCAATTCCTGAGCCTCGCACTGTTCCTGGATGCTAGCTAGCTGGCTTGCCTCTTCTTAGCTTTCTCCCCTGAGGGCATCACTCTCCACTCTGCCAAGACGGTGCTCAACTCTCCAGTTTTCACGTCCCAAAGTATTATGTGTCCTTTTTGTTCAGTGTCATTTTCTTTCCATTTTTCTTTGCCTTTATAGGTTTATACCTTTGCTTTGCCATTGTTTTAGTGGAGCTTGGGGAGGGAGCAGAGGTTACAGGACATACTCAATCTTCCACATTTATCCACATGTCTTCTGCCTTCCAGTTTCTCACTGTAGTCCCCCAAATAATAAAAAGACACCATCAGCCTTGCATTGACACTTGCTGGGACTTTTATATCCAACTCAGTGTGGATGCAACAGAACCTGACAGAGGAAACCGCTATCTTGAGCTTTGGCTGCCAGCCAGTAATGGGGATGCCGGCCCCCATCCCAACAATGATTAACCTGAAACAGTAGGAACTGAACTACAAGAGAGCAAAGGAAGGAGGGAAACCTAATGTCCAAAATGGTGATGTTTAGAAGGAGTCAGGAATGCCCACCTCTTACAGGCAGACTGCCCGGGCTGAGGGAGCAAAGGTAGGAATCCCCCTCTCTGCCCCAAGCACTATACACACCTGACATGTCACCTAATATCCTCATGATTGCTTCCAAAATGTATTGCCCTCTACTTCCATGTGACAGAAGGGTTTCCTCATTTCTTTTTATGTATTGGTTCTGTGACGGCTATTCTGTTCTATAGCTGCTATTCTGTTGACAGTGTATCCTCTTGGGGCAGTTCGTGTGTCTTCTGAATGGCTACCCAAGTTGTCTCTACTCAAGCACAAACTCCTGCGGCACCAGATTTAAAATAAAAAGGGGGCAGAAATGGTTTTTTGATGAGGAGATCAAATTAAGTTGAGGATAGAAGAGAAATCTGACTTCCTGTGTTAAAAAGAAAAAAAAAAAAGAATGCAAGCATCTGAAATAATGGGTCTAGAATCTTGTATGTATTTCCTTAAAGTGAGAGGAAAGACTTGTATTTCTATAGCACTTTGCTTCAGGGGATATCAAAGCTTTGTTGTTGTTGTTGTTTTTAATTATACAAAAGAAAGCCAAGGCACCAGATATGAATGTTTCAGAGCCTGTGCAACCAGCCCATGCAGCTGAGTTGTTATTTAAAGACACGAAAACGCAGATCCCTGGATAGACCAGAGCTGAGTTCCCTTCAAAAACTGGGGCGAGAGGGCGCCTGGGTGGCTCAGTTGGTTAAGCGACTGCCTTCGGCTCAGGTCATGATCCTGGAGTCCCGGGATCGAGTCCCGCATCGGGCTCCCTGCTCGGCGGGGGGTCTGCTTCTCCCTCTGCCCTCTTCCCTCTCGTGCTCTCTGTCTCTCATTCTCTCTGTCTCAAATAAATAAATAAAATCTTTAAAAAAAAAAAAAAACTGGGGCGAGGAGGGGACCGAGGGTCTCTTCCAAAGCTCTGTGACCCCAGTGCAGGGCTGCGCAGCTTGGACTCACCAGCCCCCACAGGTGCTGCCACAAGCCTCCTCAGCCTCCCCCTAATGCTGGGGTTTATTAGAGGAAAGACGGACCAAGCCAAAGAAGGGGAGAGAGATGGTGCCTAGATGTGGTTCCCATTCTGACAGAAGGAAACAGAGTATTTCGAATTTGCCAGAACTCACATTAAATGGATTTTCCATAATAAGCATCACAGTAATGAGGGCTATTTTCTGGGAACTGGTAAAAAAAAATCAGAGGTGAGTTTTTGGTTTGAGGACATCTTTATGAATAATAGCCTAAGGTCTAAAATTAAAAAAAGAAATGTCCTGGCAACAGCTTCCTACTCTGCTGATGAGAAAGTCCAGTGCTGGCCAAATGTCATCTGAGCCACAGGCCTACCACAAGCAAAATTAAGGAGAACTGGCCACACCGCCTTAGAGAGGCCACAGTGAGTTACTAGACCACAAGCTGCTTCATCGGGCCCATTCTAAGACTGCTGGACCCTCATCAGCAAGGAGGTCCAAATGAAGAAAATCCCAGAACCCTGTCAACCCATGGGAAGAGCAATGGCCAGAGGCAGAAATTTCCACAAGGGTTAAGTATCTCACTTGAGATATTAATTATAAGCTAAATGATTATAAAATCCCACCCCCCAAGAAATTCATTCTAAATGCAAACTACACAAATAGTTGGTTACCACTCATTGATGTGAACAGAAGGCAGAACTGGTTGCTTTGATAAATTTCACAATCCTTCTGAAGAGGGAGAGAATATAATGGGTATTACACTTCTCTTTCCTATACTTAGGTTTAGGGTTTTTTTTTATAAAAACCTCCACCCAAAATGTAGAAGAAACTCCTATAGGACCAGGGCTACCATGTAAGGATGTGCAGGTTGTACACGGAACTGTAGGCAGTAGCCATTGATGAAGATGCTCAAGATGCTTCCCAATGCCAGAGGCTGTGGTCACAAAGCACCAAATAAAACTTCTGCAGTGAATGAACAGACCACACCAATTGATGTTAGCACAAACTAGAGCCTGAGGCTCCATTCCCTGGGTCTCCAAATGACTATCATTATAGACTAGGTTCTATTGCCAGAAGTAAGGACCTGAGTGCTGTAGATACAGCAGGGTCATCCCCTGTCAGGTCTATTTCTACATAAGCCTCCACTTCTTCCTAAGGTCTGCAGCTTGCCCTAGCTTCTCTGGGGACAGGCTGGCCAGAAGCTGGAAGCTTCCTTCCTGATCTGGCTAGGACATGTTCCAACACCCCCATTGCAGGGTACAGTTTTCTCCTCCAAGTGCAAGGCATACAGCTCTCTGGCTTCTCAGATATGGCTGCCTTCCTGGTACTACCTCTACAAGGATGCACCCAACCACACTTGAGCTCTGAGGACCCTAAAAGAAGAGCCTCAGAAATCTTTCCTACCCATTGCCTGAGGTCAGCCAGCACTTCTATCTCCATGAATTAAATACACAGACTAACCTTGTCCCCCCTGATATCCATCCCGACCTGTCAGCAAGGCTGTGGGAAATGTGACCTCAGAGGACCACATAACAGGCCCCTCCCGCTGCTCCCCAAACCTCTCCTTTGGGCTTTATGGACACTGAGTGCTCACAGACCCAACACACTTCATGCAGATGTGATACGATGACCATTAAAACACATATTTATGTCGACAGCATACCATCACATAGCAGCCATTTATCCAAACCTTAAAGGCACCAGGACATATGAGTTCGAGGTTCCATCCTCTATTCTTCTGGGTCATAATCACTCTCCAGCAACATGACCTGGGGTACTCCATTTTCCTTCTCCCATCTTTGTTTTTTGTGAGGATAAAGACAGTTTGGAAGAGCTGAAATTACCTACAGGTAGAGCACTCCCCTGGAAGTTGAACTCTCTCTGCTTTTCTTCTGATTTTCTCTGTGTTATGACTGCAGTGTTAGAAATAGTTGTCAAAGATAATGGTGAGGCTTCCCCAAAGACAATGAAAATGAAAATCATCATCATCATCATCATGTATGTATGACCACAGCGAGCCTTTGTATCATTTTGGCTGGTCCTATCCAGTGTGTGATAACTTCCCTCAGGTAGCTAAAAGTCCCGAAACCTGCCTAGCCCCGGTCCTCTAAATCTCTCTCTCACAGCCACACTGTGAAGTGAGAATATATTTTATTCTTAAAATAATAATGACAGCAGCAGCTCACTTGTTTAAGTGCGTGCTTTGTGCCAAGCACCGTTCTAAACAGTTTCCATGTATTATCTCATTGGATCCTCCCGCAATCCCCCTGCAGTATGGTGTCATCAATGTCCCCATTTTACAGATGAAGAAAGAGAAGCACAAAAGATTGAGACGTTTGCCTCAGGTCACACAGCTGGTAAGGATTCGGACCGAAGCAGTCTAGCTCTGGAGCCCACGGGCTGAGTTCTGGCACTGACCTACTCCGCGAAACTGTATCCCAGCCAGCGCTCAGCCGAACAGGAAGCAAAGCAATGCACATCTCTTCACGGTTTACCCACAGATCCCTCTTCAGGAGATGCAGGGTCTGGGAGGAAAAAGAAGTCTTAAACTTCACTGGGTCCTCCCCGCCGTGGTGGCTCTCTGCCTCTAGCCACGCCAGCAGCCCTGGGAACCTTCCGCTGGCTCTCCAGGGAAATGTCCCTTGCTCGGGCCTGCCCCAGTGCTCTCTGCACGTGCAGTGCCCCCCACACCCTCACCCCCACCCATTCACATTTGAAACTCGGTCTGTACGGGCGACACTGTGTCTGCGGGTAGCTCTGCGGGTTCTGACAACCCGTTCCTTCTCCTCCCCACCCCGCACTCTCCACATTCTCAAGCAGTCTACATGTCCCCTGTGCTAATCGCCCTTTCCAACGGTTAGCATTTCCAAATGGCAAGATAAGTTCAGAGTCGTTTAAAGGAAAAATGTGCATACTTGAGACAGCCCATGAAAATGTTGGGCTTTTTTTTTTTCCTTTTTAAATCTCATCCTTACCCTTCCTGCAGAAACGGTGAGCTCAAGTGGCCTCCTGCTTATTGTTTTTCCCAGGGAAGCCAATTTCAGCAGAGTTCCCACTGTGTCATAACATGAGAGCTCAACTTACACACTTCCAGAGGGATGGGTGCTCGGTTTTGTTTTCTTCTTCCCTCAAGAAAAAGCCTCAATCTCAGTTGCAGGCTTAAACAGACTTAACAGCCGTAAGCCCCATAAGCTCTGGCATGCCATAAATAGTCCTTTTCATCAAAAGCTGCAAATCACAATTCTACTGTAAAACCCAGAGATACTCAGATAGCTGCCCACAGCCCTGAGCATGGGGCCTTGCATTCAGCAGCACTTAATAAAGATTTGTTGATGGACTGATTGATCCGGGTCTCCCATATCAGGTGTAGCCTAAGTCTCTTAGATTTTTTTTTTTAAGGGATTTGAACTAAGATTTAAAACCAACTCTTAATGCACCAACCTCTCCATTCTCACAGTCCTTTGGGCCCAGAATCTTAGAACCTATTTATAATGCATGTGTTTCAAAGCCCCTGTGGGGACCAGAAGGCAAGAAGGAAGGCAGGACAATCCAGGAAAAGCCCCTACACCATCTGAGCCGTGGTAAAGTCATAAGTGGTGCTCCTCAGGACAGCCTGGAGCAACTGAGAGGGGCCCTCCAGGTCATCAGAGAAAGGAGACCAAGAATTCCTTCCATCCTGATAGGTTAGAGTTTTGGAGTCAGGAATCCTGAGCCCTCTACTCCTATGCCTGTGGCCTTGACCACGTTACTTAGCATCTGCATGTATGAGGTTTGCTCAGAGAAGCCAGTTTGTAGGATTTCTGTCAGGATTAAATGAGGAAACACTTGCTAAGCCCTTGAGACAATATTTGGCATGGAGAAAGCATCACTTGTGTTTTAAATAATTAGCTCAGCCATACAGTGAAAGACTTTTTATGGTGCTTTTAATTTTATGAAAATTGGGGGGGGGGTCCATATATACCTATTATGGTAACTCAGCTACCCAGAATATTCAATTAAACAGAACACCCTAGTCTCCCAAAATGCCAGGCAGATTGGAGCTCACAGTACGTAAGAAAGTGCAGGTGGGAAAAGAAACAAAGTAGGGATCAGTAATAACTGAATTTAATGCGGATCGCAAAACACCAGGGGCGCTAAAACAAAATCATGTTATCAATTTTTTAAGTGTAATTATAACGTCAGGAACAGGTATATCATATGAGCTTTCCAACTTTTTCAAAGCCCTTTTCATTGCGATGGGGAAGAAAGGAGGCTGCATGAGCTCCTGTGTTCGTGTTTTAGTCATCAGACTTCAGCAAGAAAAAGAAAGGGTGAGGGATGGATATATACAATTAGGAAGTAATTAAGGCCATGTAAACACAGCTGTTGATAAAAACACAGGTAAGGGAATTCTTAGAAAAATTAAATGTAACAAATCAGCAGGCAGAATGAAATGGGTCCCTAGGCAATGAAGAAACTTGTTAATAAACTTGCTGAACCGCCACCAACTCCGAAAAGTAATAGTGAGTGAGGACAGGGACATTGTGCATTGTGCCTGGAAGGGAGCTTTGGAGAGAGAAGACCTTGGGGTGGCTAGTAACCTGCAGGGCAAGAGGAGCAGTGACATGACAAAGGGGAAAGTGGCAGAGTTTCCCGTGCTCGACCTCCGTCTGCAGTTACAACATGATGTTTCGAGGATGGATCACTGTCAGGTTTAGAATGACCTGGACGATATAAAGAAATCAATTCTGCAAGTATTTATTGAGTGCCTCCCATGTCCAAGGCACCATGCCAAGTGAGAGATACAAAGATGAGCAAAACTGATCCTGGATGTCCGGAAACACCCGGACCATGAGGACACTAGCTGTGATCACGGTAACACAAGGTAAAAGGCAATCGATGCTGTGGCAGAGTTATACACAGAGCTTAGGGATGCAACAGGCAGGTGAAGTTCCACCAAGAGTATCAGGGAAGAATTCCTGTAGGAGGTGGCATTTGAACTGACCTTGAAGGATGGATAGGAAAAATGCTTCAGACAGGGAAATGGCATGCAAGTGTGCATCCATCCATCCAACTATCTAACTACCTACCCGATTAACAAATAGTTACTGAGCACTTACTTTCTAGGAGTCACTGTGCTAGGCTGCTGGAAACAGATTGTTCAGTAAAAAGAGACAGAATCCCTGTCCTTGGGGAACTACTGGGAGGGCAAATATTAATTAAAGCATCAAACCTTCGGACATAAATTGCAGTGTGGCAATGCCATGAGTGGTGTCTGAAGCTCTCGCAGGAGCGTCTAACTGAGCAGAGAAGTCGGGGAAGGCCTTGCTGAGGAAGTGATGGTGGCACTGAGATCCAAGCGGGTAGTCAGAAACATCCAGGCAGAGGAAGGAACACTGCAGCATTCCCACTTGAGGGAGCAGCACGCTTCAAAGTGGAAAAGAAGTGCAATGAGAACAAGAGCCTGGAACAATCCAGGGAGGCTGGATCATGGTGTGGGGGGAATTGCGTGTGGAGACGAAGCCAGAAAAGCCAGCAGGGGTATGTGGGGTTTTGGTGAGAAATTTCCCACTCTTTATTCTAAGAACAATGGAAAGTCTTAGAAATACTTTAATTGGTGTCCTCCTATGGAGAGGAGGAAGGAAGTGGCATGGCGAGAGTTGTTGTTTTTTTTTAATTTTATTTTATTATGTTATGTTAGTCACCATAAAATACATCATTAGTTTTTGATGGCATGGCGAGAGTTTTATCTTGGAAAGATGACTTGGCTGAAGAGTAGGGCCAGAGTGGATGAACCAGTGGCCCAGCAAGAGAAATGGTGGTGGCATTGGTGGACTGGGAGGGCAGCAGTGGCGATGGGGAGAAATGATCTCAAGGGATATTTTAAGTGTAAGTCCACAGGAATGGCAGGTAGACTGTGGGATTTTGGTAAGGGAGAGGGAGATTAGCTATAGTGCTAATCCCCTAGATAAGGACAGCAGGACAGGGTCAGTGTGGTAGAGAGATGAGCTGGAGGGAATCATATGTGTGAAGGTGTGGTCAATATGTGTCTCCCCTGTAAACTACAAGCCCCCTTCAAGGGCAGGACTCTCTCCTTTTACTGAGAATTGTGTCCTTAGCAACTAGTACGGTGTCTGACAGATAGCAAGTACTCAGTAACTGCCTGTTAACGGAGTGCACAGCTGGATGAGTGGATGATTTTGCTTTGGGACATGTGAAGTTTGAAGTGTTTTAAGACATCTAAGAGGAGATGTCTGGTAAGCAGTGGAGAGATGAATGGGCTGTGGCTCAAAGAGTTCAGGATGGGAGCTATAGATGCATGATCACCCAAAAAGAGTAGCTCAGGGGAGAAGGTAAACAGGCCCTGGCTTCAGCCTTTAGGAATTCCAACAGGTTGGGGCCCGGTAGTGGAGAGAAGGTGCACAGAACAGGAAGAGAAAGGGCAGCCAGAGTCAGAGTATTTTCAAGGAGAGAGTGGTCAACTGTGTCAACTGCAAGTAAGATGAGAACTGAAGGATGTCCTTTGGATTTAGCAACACTGAGGTCATCGGTGACCTTTGTGGGAGCTGTTTTTGTGGCATGACGGGGTAGAAGCCAGATTGGAGGGGGTGCAGAGTGAGGAGTGGGAGGTGATGAAACAGCCATGGGGAGTAGACACAAGTATGCAGAGAAGTTTGCGGCAGAGAGGAGAGGGGTGGGGTGGAAAAGGCAGGAATGTGCCCAGAGGGTGTGAGAAGTTATAACAGTTATAACAGCCCAGCATAGCTTCAACAGTGGTTCTTCTGCCTTTTTTTCTGTCCCACCATTCCCAGAGGAACAGAAATCAGGATATCAGGAAGAGTTGACTTCACTGGAGCAATGAGCTTGATTTTTGGAGATATTAATTGGGGAGGGGGCTTATGGGGCCAGCAGGTGGGGAGGAAAGCTGTCTGTAGGGTAGCTGGAAAGATGGTCTGGAGAAGCACTGGCAATCTGCAGCCACCAAATCCAGCTCCCCACCTGTTTTTTATATGGCTGGCCCATGGACTGAGGATGGTTTGTTTTTTACATTTTTAAATGGTAGACAAACTCAAAAGAAGAATCATATTCTGTGACATGTAAAAAGTACATGAAGCTCAAATTTCAGTGTCCACAAATAAAGTTTTATTGGAACACAGCCACACTCAGGTACATATTATCCGTGGCTGCTTTTGCCCCACGGAGGTAAGTTGCAGAGCTGCAACAACAGGCTGGTCGGAACACAAAGCCTAGAATATCTACTCTCTGGCCCTTTCCAGAAAATGTCTGCCAGTCCTTGGTCAAGGACATAGGGGAGCAATTGGGGTAACTTCCTGACAGTCAACATTATGGAAAAGAATCAAGTGAAAGGGAACCAGATCACACTATGCATTAAGGCTGCTTGGTTGGGTCCTAGCTCTCCCATTTGCTGGCTGGCAAGCCACAACTCACTTACCTTCTTTGGGCCTCAGTTCCCTCATCCAGTAAAATGGAGGCCCTGAGAATCTATACCATTCAGGGTTGTGAGGATTGAATAGCTAGTAAGATGCAAGGAGCGGTGTCTGTGATAGACGAAGTGCTCAATAAATATATCACCTTCAGTAACTACCGGGTAAGGGGAGTGCAGTAAGGGAGTGGGAAAAAACAGAGGTAAAACCTGAATTTCAGAGCAACTGAGTGGATGGTGATGACATTCCCGGAGATAGGGAACACAGGAGGGGACGGAGTGTGGGGGACAGCTGAGTACTGATGCAAGGTAGATGGATGCAGGTGGAGCTCAGCAGAGTTGATGGGTGGCTAGGGGCCTGGAGGAGTGTGGAAAACACCTAAAATAGCTGGGAAAGATAGCTGGGGGGAAACATCAGATTGTTGGCCTGTGGTTTGGGCCTATGTAAAAATGCTCTGGCATTTGTCTTTGCTGCTGTGTGATTATCTGTCTATATCTTAATAAACGTGAGCTGTTATTATCCTGTGTTCCTTGAGAACTATGACTACCTTGTCTTGTTAACTACTGGATCTTCAGTACTTCTAGCACAGTACCTAGCACATAGTAGGTACTCAATAAATATTTATGGAAAGAGTAGGTAAAGGAAAGAAGAAAAGGAGAGAGGCATACATATTAACTTGAAGAGGTAATTACCCATATGCTTGCCTCAGAGGGCCCAGTAGAGAAGACATAGTGCTTTTTAAGGACAGTGCACTAGAGACATAGAGGGGAACTGTTATTAAAGTATCTGTGATGGATCATTTTATGTGCAACTTGACTGGGCTAAGGGATGTCCAGAGAGCTGGTAACACACTATTTCTGAGTGTTTGTGAAGATGACTTCCAGGACAGATTAACATTTGAATTGGTAGACTGAGTAAAGACAATTTCCCTTACCAGTGTGGGTGGGCATCATCCAATCCACTGAGGACCTGAATTAGAACAAAAAGGCTGAGGAAGGACAAATTTGCCCTCTGCTTGAGCTAGGACGTCCATCTTCTCCTATCTTCAATCATGGGCACTCCTGGTTCCTGGGCCTTTAGACTTGAATCAGGACTTACACTGCCACCTCCCCAGGCCTTTGAGTTTGGACTAGAACTACACCACCAGCTTTCACGGGCCTAAGTTTACAGACGGCAGATTGTGGGACTTCTCAGCCACCATGATGGTGTGAGCCAGGCCTCATGATAAACCTCTTTCTGTATATCTACACTTCTCCTGTTGGTCCTGTTTCTCTGGAGAACCCTAACACAGTATCCTTGGCTACAATTGCCTCAAAGGCCTGCTAGTAGAGGAATCCAAGTTGCTAGTGAATGCCTCTTTCCCTGATTCACCTGCATCACCTGAGATGCACAGAGAAAGTGGAGTGCACAGTCTCTCTGCTACCCCTCCCTCTAGCAAGAATCTTCTCTCTTGAGTGAGTTAGGGGTTGAGAGAACAAACCATAGAAGAAAGGAATCTTTAGGAATCTACATATTCTGCATCTAGCAGTGGGCCCTTTTTACCTTACTCTTTTGACTTTCCTATCAATTCTAAGAGGCAAAATATCGGCACTTTATAGGTGAGGAATCTGGGGCCTGGAGAGAGGAGGTAACTTATCTGAGATCATACAGCTAATAAGTAGCAGAGGGGGGAATAGCAGAGAATTTTCTATTCAAAAATAGAAATGTCTATGTGGTTCCTAAGCTATACTAGTCAGAGTTTCCCAGAGAAAGAGAACCCGTGGGGGGTGTGTGTGTGTGTGTGTGTGTATACAATTATGAAGGCTGAGAAGTCCCAAGATCTTCAGGGTGAGTTAACAAGCTGGACCAGGAGAGCCAGTGGATCCAAAGACCATGTTCTAGTCTAAAGACCAGCAGACTTGAGATCCAGGAAGAGCCTATGTTTCAGTTTGAGTTCAAAGTCAGGAAAAAACTGATGCTCCAGCTCAAAGTAGGAGGATGGGGTATGGCCAGCCTTTGGCTCAGTTCGGGCCTTCAACTGACTTGAATAAGGCCCACCCACATTAGGGAGGGCAATTTGCTTTGCTCAGACTGTCGATTTAAAACTCAACCAAAACTACCCTCACAGAGACATCCAGAGTTTGACCAAATGACCCAGTCAAATTGACACATAAAATTAATCAGCAGGCAAGCCCATGGACTTTTCAATATATTACACCCAGCTGTGCTTGGGTCTAGAAAGTCCTCCCCAGTGACGTCATAAATTGTTACTGGCCCCCAGAGATTTCTCCCAAAAGGCAACAACCAGTATCTTAGGAATAAATTTTCTCTGCCAGCTAAATAGAAATAGTCAAAACTAGCTCCTGTAATTACTTCCTTGATTTAATCCAACTTCTCCCCACGTAACCCAACATACTTCCACTATTTCTAGAGAGGCAAATGAAAATCTCAGATGTTCAGATCATTCAGACCACAGGAAGGTGAAAGCAGAGTCGGAATAGGAAAATGAAACTCACCACGATGCAAAGAGAGAACGGGATGTAGCCATGGAATCTACAAAGGGAAGTAGGATTGCTTGGTTCCTTTGCTAATTGCAGTGTGTGTGTCTCAACAGATATTTCAGTGAAGACACTAAATTTTCAATGCCTGATACACTATAGGCACTTAAAACATTTAATGAATAGATCAATATGTTCATCTGCCTTTCTTTCTCTTGCTTATGCCCTCTAAACCTGAGATCTTGTCCCCGCTTTCCTGCACATGAGGGAAATCATGATGGTATTGCCTTGTCCCATCCTCTTTTCTTGGACTTTTCAGCTCTGAGGTCTTCTTGGGTTTGGCAGTCGTCCCCCACTTCTTGGGCCTTCTCTTCCCTTATCTTTCCAAATTCAATATATTTCACTCTATTGGTTCAGTTAACTCCATGAAGCTCTCTTGGCCAACATTTCTGCTGCACTGCTGCACCATGTGTGATCCGTAGACAGAATAAATTCATAGGCTACACAATCACCCCTTACTCTTGGAAAGAGTCAGTCACATGGCAGTGACTGGATTCCCCATTAACTTGGCCTTGTGTGAATCTATTATGATGGTTCCTAGACACAAAACTGAGTTTGCCCGTGAAACTCACAGGGAAGGAATAATGATGTCCAGTACCTTATAGCTATGACATTCTGGTCCCAAAGGGCTTGGATCCTTTAAGAAACTCCTGTCCCAGTGTCATGTTCTAGCTCAGAACATGAGCAAAACATCCCAGGTGGGCAGACCCATTCAATTTCTCTAATACTGTTTTGTGCTCAGCACTTAATCAACTCTGTGATAACTAAAGAAATGTATTTTTTTAAAGATTTTATTTATTTTTGGACAGAGAGAGACACAGTGAGAGAGGGAACACAAGCAGGGGGAGTGGGAGAGGGAGATGCAGGCTTCCCACGGAGCAGGGAGCCCAACGCAGGGCTTGATCCCAGGACCCTGGGATCATGACCTGAACTGAAGGCAGATGCTTAATGACTGAGCCACCCAGGTGCCCCTCTAAAGAAGTTTATGAGGTGGTCCCTTGGTCATGACGGAATGAACAAACTAGCCCTGCCATTACATGCTTTTATAATACTGGACAAATGTATGAAACAATTCTTCAGATATTGGAATATAGGTGCACAAAACTGTGATGTCTAAGAGAAAGGAAACAACTGAGGTGAGTCCTATGATTATCCTGGCTTTCTGCCTAGAGTCATTTATCAGACTCTTGAACAAGGAGGAGGAGCTCAATTAGAGGATGGGAGCCTCCCTGAGCCTAAGAAACAGGGATTACAGTTATGGGAGGTTGAGGTGGCTGAAATTGGAGGGACAGAGTGCCAAAGAAGAAAGAGCTACAAGAAAGAGCTTCAGGCATCTTCACTGGAGGCCCTTGTTTGTATAAATAATAAATTGCACATGTAAGGTGTGGCTCCACAAGACCAGACAGATAACAACTACCCAAGACAGAACAACTACTGGAGAACTATTAGCTGAACAACAACAAGTTACACGTGGCTGGGAAGCATTCAAGTTCCAACCAACTAGAATGAAGAAAATTTGTTGAACACCGGGGAATTCAGCAGAGACCTAGTCTTAAAAGTAGTTAAACTAGCATTACTAACAAACCTAAATGGGTATTCAACTAGTAACAGTAAATTAACTGCCTGCCAGATCAAAACTCAACACTCTTTAAAAGAACACAACAAAATTCAACCAACAATTTAACATTTACAGTGTTCTGTCTTCAATTAAAAAAATATTAGACATGAAAAGAACTAGGCAAATGTGAACCATAACTAAAAAATCAGTCTATGGAAACAGACCAGAAAAGAGAGAGATGATGGAATTAGCAGAAACAAGCAAATTAAAACAGCTATAATATCTTTAAGGAGTTACATGGAAGCATGAACCAAATGCAAAGAGAAATAGAAACTATTTTTTAAAATCCAAATAGAATTTCTAGAGCTCAGAACGAAATATCTGCAATAAAAAATTAAGTGGTTGGGATTGAGACCAGATATGACACTGTGGAAGGAAAGATCAGTAAACTTGAAGACAGGGCAATGAAAACTATCCAAGTTGACACACAGAATAGGGGAAAGAAAAAGGCTGAAAAAAGGAAGAAAAGCCCAAGTAACTTGTGGGAAAATATCAAACAGTCTAACACATATATAATTGGTATCCTAGAAGTGGAGAAGGAGAGGCAGATAAATATTTGAAAAAAATACTGGATGAAGGATTTATAATTTTTTGATGAAAACTATATACCTACTACAGATTCTATATGCTCAATTGACATCAAGCAGGATAAACATAAAGAACACTTTACCAATACACATCATAACCAAACGGCTAAAAATTAATCATAAAGGGGAAATGTTCAAAGCAGCCAGAAAAAAAAGATACATTATATACAGGGGGAAAGATGAGAAGTATCTCTGACTTCTTATCATAGATTATGCAAGGAAGAAGATAATGGAATGGTATTTTTTAAATGCTGAAATAAAAAAGTGACAACATAGATTTCTATGGCCAGTGAAAATATTCTTCAAAAATTAAGACCAAAATACTGAGAGAATCCATTGCCAGCAAATCAGTACTACATTTAACCAGAAATTAAATAAATGTTTTCTGTCTGAAAGAAAATTATTCCAAATGAAAACTCAAGTCTATGCAAAACAATGAAGAACACAGGAAAGGACAAATACGTAGGTAAATATAAAATATTTTTTCTCATTTAAGAAATTCTAAAAGATAATTACCTAAAGCAAAAATATTAACAATGTATTGTGACGTTCATAACAAATGTAGAAATGAAATGTATGACAATGATAGCACAGAGCACTAAAAGGGGAATGGAAATGTACCATTTTAACATTGTATGTGAAGTAGTATATTTTTGAAGGTACACTTTGGTAGTTAAAAACTCATATTGCAATTCCTATTGCAACCACACACACAGAAAAAGAAAACATAACATGGAATAATAATAAAATACAATTAATAAAATGGAATATAAAAAATAATTCAAGAGAAGGCAAAAAAAGAACAAAAAACAAATGAGACAAATAGCTAGAGGTAGACTTAAACCAACTATTTCAATAACTGCATTAAATGTAAACAGACTAAAAACAGCAATTATAATGCAGGAATTGTCAAATTGGACAAAAAAATTAAGGAAGTTATTCTTCAAGAAATTCACCTTACATATAAAAAATATATATATAATTTAAAAGTTGAAGTAGAAGAAAATGATAGACCATGCAAACACTATAGCAGGAGGAGCTATATTCCTAACAGATGAAGTAGACTTTAGGGCAAGGAATACTACCAGAGATAAAGAAAGACATTTCACAATGATAAAGGAGCCCATTCAATAAGGCCAGAAGATATAACCAACCCAAATAGGTATTCACCTAATAAGAGAGCTTTAACATACATGCAACAAAATTTGACAGAAATGAAAGGAGAAACAGACAAACTGAAGTTATAGTTGGAGTCTTCAACACTCCTCTCTCAATAATTCATAGAATAAGCAGACATAAAATCGATAAAAATATAGATGACTTGCACAGCCAGGTGCCATGGAGATCTAAGGAGAGGTAGGTGGGTAAGGGACTAGTCAGTATACCTTTCAGGGGAAACCTCTGCCGGGATCTGAAGGGAGAGGGAGAATCTGAGGAGGGGAGAGAAGGCTTGGGGTCTCCCAAGGACGGGTTCAGCACACTTAAGTGGAAGTGTGGATGGTCTCCGTGTGAGCCATGCAAAAGACTGGCTAATTCAGATGAAGTGAGATAAAGGGAAGAATAGAATACAGGGTCTTGAAAGCAAGGCAAAGGATATATAAGGCTGAAAATGGGCATTCCTGTGGTTCCTGAGTAGGGCAATGGCAGCATGGGACTGATCAGGCTGTGGGTGAGGAATCCAAATCTAGGAATCCATGCAGGAGGCTCTGGCAGGGGTGTAGACATGGATAGAGGGAGGGCCTGATCTAGTGAGGTGACCTGGGAACACAAAGACCTAAGAACCACTCTTAGGAGCACAAACCATTGGGAACTGCTGACTCTGTCTGTCAGAACTTTCTGAACCTTGAAGAAGCTGCCAACCCCAGTGATAGAGCTCAGACTCAAGTTCACAACCCTAGCTCCAAGCCTGACTCCATCACCAACACTGGGCAAAGTTTAAAGCACCGCAAACCTTAGTTTTCTCATTTGCAATATGGGAATAATAATTCTCAGTTTGCGGGGTTATTGAGAGGATTACGGGTGAGGTCAGTGAAGCACCTGGCATAAGGCAGATAATAAATGATAGACATTACAATTAGTCCTGTGGTTGATCAGAGATTCCTGGGACTACTCCAGGAGGTGTCTCCTCCCTTTGGGTCTCAGGAGTGGGGTCACAACTACCCTGCATGAGTGAAAAGAGAAAAATTAATGTATACATAAACCTATAGGTATAGTAGTCATCAAGGACAAGCAACACCGGGTATAAACATTATTCACATATGTGCTGAGTGTGGGCCACAAAAACAGAGGCAGGTCCCTTTCACTAAATAACAAAGGGTCAAGGGGCCTGATTATGAAAATTTGGGCCAAGGGGTTCATAATTTTCTGTTTCTCCATTGGGAGAAGGATGCCTTTTTAATTTGCGAATTGACCGAGAGTAGCCTACTTAGCCCAACATCTCTGTCATTAAGTGGCCCCCTTGACGCTTTGACGCAGGTAACTGTGGCTCTCAGGGAATCCTAGGAGACCACTGCTCCAGAATCTTGTCTCCAGGTAGGGGCATATGTTGGGGATGTCGGGCAAGCACAACCTTAATACAGTTGCTCAAATCTGGGGAATATTAATTCCTCTATATTGAAAGAGACAGGAAACAGGTATCTACTGAACATCTACCATTTATAAGGCAGGTGCTTTAGCAGAGGCTTTACCTGGCTCGTCTGGAATAACCAACTGTTCACTTATTCAACAATTATTTATTGAGTTCCAACAGGCACTGTGCAAAATGCTAGGGATGCACTAGGATCAGAAAGACAGATAAATAAACAGATCATAACCACAGAGACACAAGTACCAGCCGAGAGTAGATCCAGAGCAGAGGGCCAGCACATAACCAGGCTCTAGTGGTGGAAGCTGTGTGCGTGTGCGTGTGCGTGTGCACTCGAGGCAGAGGAAAGAGCAAGCATGAAGGCCTGGCAGTGAGAGAGATGGAGAGTAGTTCAGTAGAGGAACTGCCAGCAGTTCTAAGATTGGAGCAGAAAAAGTCTGCAGCAGTAAGCCCGGAAGAAATACAGATCTTTCTTTTGGTCATGAAGGATTGATTCATTGGCCTGGAATAGTTACCAGATTTAGCAAATAAAAAATACAGGATGCTAAGCCTGATGTACACTACCTCAGCCCGGTGATCCAGGTCAACATCAACAGTGGTAAGTCCCAGGGACAGTACTTACCAGTAAACATGACCGAATGAGAATGTACTGTGCCTTTGTGGTCCTTCTTGTCTAGAAATCTAAAACAATTCTAAAATAAAAACTTTATTTCAAAATACAGGATTCACAGTTAAATCTGAATTTCAGATAAACAACTAAATTTTTTTTTTTAGTATTTGAAGCATAATTACACTAAAAAATTATTTATTTGTCTGAAAGTCGAGTTTTACTGGGAGTCCTGGAAATTCGTCTGGGGAGGGAGTTCACCCTGAGAACAGCAAGGAGCAGTGGGGAGCTAGGGACGTGCTGTAGGCAGGAAGGTGCATGACACACCATGTATACAGTAGATATACAGATAAGGAAACTGAGGCTCAATAAGTTTACCCGTCACCTGGCTAGCTTTGTGGGGAGCCAGGGTCTGAACACAGGCCTGCCTCACTGCAAGCTCACATCTACCCATTACACTGTGATGTCTCACAAAATTCTTTCTAGAAACAGCCACAAGAATTCACTCTGGCTGGCAAAGAATAAAGCAGGATCAAGAGTAGACACTGTATCTGGAAGAATCCACAAAAGCAGGTGAGTACTTCAGAGCACCAGAACCTGGGGCCTCCCCAAAACACAAGACTACATGTCCTGCTGGGTACCAACCAGCTCCCCACTGATGTCTCCCTTCCCCTCTCCCTGCTCCTCATGATCACAGTCAAACCAAACACACTCAGAGCCTTGAACTGAAAGGTTAGAAGGGACCTTTGAGCAGGATTCCCACCCGCAATTGTCCCCACAGATGTCACATCCTTGGTCTAGCTCTTAACTCCTGGCTCCAGCTTTTCCCCATCTTTAATTCCCACTTCCAGTCCGCTTGGGTGTCAGAGAGCCACCTACCAAGCTAATTAGGGCCATGCGTTAAGTAAGAGTCAGTGGTCTCTGAGCCAGGGCCCCAAAGGCTCTTTTGTATGGAAAGAGAAACTTTGTAAATGTGGAATCCAGCTGCTGGGGGACCTTTCCGTCTTACTCTTTCCCAACTTGTTACAGAGAGGTGATGCTGTTTTATACCTGGGCTCCACACAGATAAGGTTGGATAACCGCATTTACGTGAGCACAGCCCAAGGGTTGCTTTAGTTTATTTTAGCAGCGCATGGGAGAAGACAGAGGGGCAACAGCAGGGTGACGTGTACCCGGCCGGCAAAAATGTCCTCCAGGAAATTACTGACGCCAGCCAGCTGCTTCAGGCCCCCGCTGGGCCGTTTTTCCTCCTCTCCTGTCTCTCAGGGGACAGCCATCCCGCTGTGGCTTGCCAGCTCTGATAGACAAAGAGGGCAAAGCTCCCAGCCTGCTGCATGCCTACCTGCAACACATACCCTCACCCCACCCCACCCTGCGAGACCACAGACAGGGCCCCGCCAGGGATGGGAGTGGGAGGAAGTGTCCAGCAATCCTCTTTTCTCTAGAAATGGGATTGGCAATGGGGTAATCGTCTAAATGGGCAGTCCTGATGAGTCGATAAACATAACTCCCATTTTTATTACAGTGATGAGGCTGCCTGAGCAAGCATAATCCCTCTCCCCGGCTCCAGGAGATTGCCAGGCAGCCAGCCGCCCCCCCCCACCCCCCGCCTTCCACCAAGGCTGCATTAGTATGATGGCAAAAGGCACTGAGCTCTAGACGGACTGCATTTCATAATGGCATTTAAAAGCACAGATCCTGGGGTCAAGCCAGGGTCCAAGGACACCACTGACCAAGCTCCCTGTTCCCTTGACACGGCCCTCCTGCTCTCCCAAACAAGGATGGGACAGAGAAGGTCCAAATGCAGGGCTGCCCTTGGTCACTTAAGGTGGAAAAGATGTCGGGAAAGACCCCAACTCAATGACTGGAGGAAACATAGCATAACGGAACAATCCAGTCCAGCCCCAGCAAATCCACTAACTCTCGAGGCCTCTGTTTCCTCATCTGCATTATGTGATTGGTAGGGTCCTTTCCTGCTCTTCTTCATAAAAAACCCCACAGATTCACGACTCGCCCACCCAGCCAGCAATTCTATCCTTCCACAGAGTAACTCCTTTGTGCTTTAGAGGCTGCTTTCTCTTTTGCAGCTCCCTACCGAAATTATAACCTTTCACTTTATTAATGAACACATTATGGGAGAGGATGATCTAGTAGTAGCTGGAAGCAAGGCCCTGAGGGAACAGGACAGGCAGGGGAGGTGTGACCTTATGTACCAGAAAGATAAAAGGGGTTCAGGACAGGAGGCAGAAAAACACCAGGGCCACGTCATCTGGGGCCCACCATGTGGGCAAAGTGCCCAATGAGAATGGATGAGGTCCAGTCAGATGAACTGCCGATCAGGGCAAGCACTCGGGGACCTTCAGAACAAATCACGACCCTGCGTGGGCTCCTGATTGAGGCTTCGTCTTTCTCCATTCACTCATTTACTCAAGCGGTGATCAGCCGGGAGATGCAGCAAAATTAAAACTGGATTTAGATTCAGAAGCTGGGCCCTAGCTGCAGTAACAGTACTGACTCGTCACATGACACTGAACAAGGCATGTCACCATTCTGAGCCAGCAAAATAAGGCTAGTGCCTGCCTTGCACACCTCCAGGGGGTGCCATTCCCATGGGAGTCTCCACAAGTGGTGCCGGCCAGAATTGGACAATGCACAACTGGAATATCGCAGCCCCACTTGTAGTTAAAAAATGTCCAATGACATAAGATATATGAGGCATGAATACTATTAACATACTAGCATTATTATCTTGGTCACATTCTAGAAGGGGATGCTAGACCCATAAACGACATTTGCAAAAAGCTAAAATGCAGCGGCATTGAGCTTTGCATTCTATCCACCTCAACCGTGGTGAAACAGTAAAGCAATCCATTATATAACCCTAGTGTTGTCACTGTGAATCAGATGACAAGAATCATAAAACAGAATAAGCAAAATAGGAGATGTGGCCCCATGCTCAGGGTGAGGCAAATACCCTTCATTATGTGTCTCCCTGGTCCCGAGACTACTCTGCCCCCACCCCCACTCTCCCCATCTCAAAATATCCTCCATTATAAGACACTCATGGAGTCTCGGTTAAGACAGACTTCCATGATAGGACTCTGCAGATCAGGACAAGATGACAGGACCAGATCTGTCTGGCCCAAAAGAAGGTTCCCGGATCTCACACTCCCTCACACAACATCTCACCATCGGCTCAGGGCAGCAGGTCCTAAGAGTGGCCTTTCCTCTCAACCTTCCTTGGGCTACTTTTGCCTGGGAAAGAAGAAAGAGCTACAGATTCATGCCTCTGCCACACTGCCTATGATCCCGCCAATTCCAAGCCTCCCCTCACCCTTCCCCACCTCCCAGCAACATGCAGGTCAAGTAAATTAAAGCACGTTGAAATCATGTAAAGCCCCTTGATCTAACCCTGCCTTTCGGGGTGGGGGATGGAAACAGCAAACTCTGAAAGCATTTGTACCCACCTGTCCATTTCTCCTTCCACTGCTCGAATTCCGGCCATCTTCATCAGATGCCTCCTAACATGACTCCCTGGTTTGGCCTCCATGCAAGATCCCTCTGGGAGCTACTGCTCTATAACATAGCTCTTGGCCTGTCATATCTTTGTGTTATAGGCTGCATAGCACCCTCATGCCAGAGGACAAGAGCTTGTTCTCAACCTCACTTCTGGCTACTTCCTCCCATGTAACCCACACTGCAGTCCCATGTAACCCACACTGCAGTCCCACACTGCAGTCCCACACTGTTCAGGCCTCCATTCCTGAACAACCTTCATGCGTTCATGCATCCAGGGTGTGACCAATTGAGAGTGTAAGGTGTATCGGGCAGTGTCCTGGGCCCTGGAGATGGAGTAGAGGGCAAATCCCACCAGGCACCCCAGAGCTTATCACCTTTTGGGGAAAACAGACATCAGTCAAATAACCACAAAAATAAATATATGATTACAAACTGTAACGTCCGATAAGGAAAAGTGCTCAAAGATGTACAAGGCGGAAGGGTTAAAGTGGCCTGGGGATCAGAGAAGGCTTCCCTGAGGAAGTGATATTTGAGCTGATAGGTGGAAGATGAGAAGGGATGAATTAGGCAAATGGGGTGGGCGTGGCAGCTGCCACAGAAGACAGGATTCCTGGAAGAGGGAGCTGCCTGGGCCTGGAGCAGGTGAGGAGCAGGGAGAAGGCACACACACTGAGGGCAGAGCCAGGGGTGCCAGTCCTAGCTGGAGCTGGAAAAGTCGTCAGGGGTCAGATTAGAAGGGTTCTTAGAGGCACCCTTTGGGATATATGGGATATATATATGGGATATATGGGATATATGGGATATATGGGATATATGGGATATATGGGATATATCCTAAGAGAAATGAGAAGGCATTAAGAGGTTTTGAGCAGGGAAGGAGGGTGGTCTGGGGAGCGTGAGACATAATCAGATTTGCATTTTGAAATGCTCACTCCATCTGCTGTGCAGAGATGGGGCTGGACAGTCCAGAGAGGATGTGGGGGCCCAGTGAGGTGGGAACAGACTCCATCTCAGGCAAGAGACATGGGTATAAACTGGAAATGGGGAGCTGGGAGTGAAGAGTGAGTCGAGCAAATGAATTTGCCAAACCAGAGTTTACCAAACCAGATGGATGGAAATAGGGGACACTGGAAGATGACCTGATTTGGGTAAAATGATCCTGACATCAGTTTGGGACATAACGGCTTTAGGGAGCCTTTGGGGCCTCCAAGGAAAGACCAGTGATAGATGGGTCTGGGATGGAGATGTACGTGTCCAGAGCCATCTGCACACAGAATGATGGATGATGTGGACGCGAATGAGGTCGCTTTATGTTACCACTCATGGTCACCTCTCCCCAGTCACTCCACCTGTGCCTGCCCCCATGCAAGGAGAGCAGGTCTCCGCTGCCTCATAGAACCCCTCAGGCCTCTGGACCCACTCCTGCTGCTATAGGGCCTCTTGTATCATTGTATAGCCACTTTCATACATGTCTTCCCCACTAATGATCCAGGAACACCTCAGGGGCAGACACGTGGCTCTCCTCCTGAGGTCCTCGGCACATGCAGAAGAGCCTGGCCACTGACTGAGCAGGAAGATACAGGCCCACTTTTCTAGCCCACCACAAAGCCTGAATGCAATGCTGCTCTACAGGAAAGAATGCAGGCCCAGATCTAAGAGCCCCAACTGAAAACCGTTCTCAGAGTTCTCGGAGGAAAAGGGTCCCATTCTTACCTTTACTTCCAATAAACCAAGATAGGTGTTGAAAAATTCTTAAAAGACAGTGGTATGGATGTTTTCCCACTGTTACTATAAATAAGTGAGCAATCAGGTATTTATTGAGGATGTACTTCTCTTTCATTAAGGACTTCTTATGTGAAAGGCACTGATAGGTAAAGAAATGAGTAAGCTCTGTCCTTAAAGAACTTTTAACACAGCCTCTTACTCAGAACCCAGTGCTCTGGTTGTAATTCAGAACAAAGTTGTGCATTATTTCCTGTGATTATCTACAAGAAAATCAAAGCCTGACTCCGCAAGGAGCTTATAAACTCAAGAAAATATAGGACAAAGATAGATGAAAAGTTACTTCTATCAGTACAAACAGAGCCACCTACCTTCTCCAGTGCCTTTTTTCAACTGGAAAAAGGTACCTCTCCTCTAAGTAGACAAGGCTCCTCAGTGGGTCATATGATTTGGCTGGATGTAAGCCTCTTGTCCCCCTGCCCTGGCCAGATGTCTTTGTGCAGTGCACACCATGCTCAACCCATACATGACAACAGTAACAGGTATTATTCACAAGGAGGGGTCAAGAGAGGATGGGTGAACCAGGGAATAGGAAGAATATGACTGGTTATGAGAAGGAGCACTGCAAGGAAGGCTAGAGGTATGTCCAGTGACAAATGAGGTTTTACTAAGGTGAAGGGTGTACCTGATGGAGTGAAGAAATGAGATTGAGAAGTTTGATTGGGGAGTGATTAGGGAAGACCCCAAATATCAGGTTAAGAAGTTTATACTTGACCTTGGAGGGGCTGATCATGGCCTAGGGATATCACCCCCCATGCTGGTTAATTTTAAGTTTCAATTTGAGTGGCCCCAAGGGTGCCCAGATTAAACATTGTTTCTGGGAGTATCTGTGAGAATGTTTCTGGATGAGATTAGCATTTGAATCAGTAGACCACCCTCCCCAATATCATCCAATCCACTGAGCACCTGAATAGAACAAAGGGTAAAGGAGGAATTTGCCCCTCTTTTTTCCTACCGCACTGCTTAAACTAGTACACTTTATTTCATCTTCCCTGCCCTCGGACTAGGGTTTACATCATTGACTCCTCTGGCTCTCAGACCTTCAGACTCAGACTCAATTATACCACTGGCTCTCCTGGGTGTCCAACTTGCAGATGGCAGATCATGGGACTTCTCAGTTTCCGTTATCACATGAGCCAATTCCTCATAATGAATCTCATTTTAGATAGATAGATAGATAGATAGATAGATAGATAGATAGATAGATAGATATCCTCTTGGTTCCTTTTCTCTGGAGAACCCTATTATACTCTCTTTTCCCCAGAGCAATGCCAGGGAGAGTAGGCTACCAGCATCAATGCTCACCAGAGTGCCTACCTGCACCATGAAAACCCATGAAGGATACCACTGGAGGAAAAAACAACTATCTTTGTGCTGACATGGAACCCCAAATGCTATCTAATCACTTGCATTTGTAGCCTGCCTACAAATATATATTTTATGACCAATATGTTTATTTTTACAATAGTCTCATTTGATTAGTAGGATGAAAAAACAGAGCAGGTAAGGGCCTTGGCAAAGGTCAAAGAGAAAATCCACAGTGGCCAAGGTGGGACTGGTACCCGGGTCTCTCATTCAGGATCCAGTGCTCAAGGGCGCTGAGCCTCTCTGCACTTGGCTTGGCAGGCTCCCTCTTTCACCAGTTACCACACTAACTACTTGAATCTGCCAGTCCTGGGTCCTTTCCAAGAAAAGACAAAGCTTCCAAACAAGCAGTAATGGCAATGATTATGCCAAGCCAGAGGCAGGGGATTCTGGATCATTTCCTTAAAATACTTGCTCAGCAGTGCCCGTGCCCTCACCCGCACCACCCCTCATCCCAAGAAAGAAATGTATGGTACTTCGTTAACATGAAGAAGAAATAATTCCCTGTGGATTTCTGCAGTCTCATTTTCCTAGCTTGTCAAATGCCAGCAGCAAGCCAGTCTGGCTGCATTGTTAGCTTGGCTCTATCTTATTTTGTAGTGGTTTGCAGATGCAGCAGCTTTCCGCCACCACCACTCTCCACCACCACCACCGCCCCCACAACAGGAAAAAAGCAAACCACCTTTGAGCTTCCTGGTATATCATTCAAAAGATTTCCCTGTTCAACTCGGACTTCATAATACAGTATTCTCTTCTTCTTTCACAAGCTGTGTATTTTTCTCCAAGAAAGAACACGGAAGTTATTTTTAACACCGTACTACAAGATATGTGATCCAAATATAATTTTAAAAAGTAAACAAATAAATGGAAGCCTTTCCAATATGTCATGCAAAGCCTAAGAAGCATGTCGTTCAAAAGCTAGTTTTCAGTTATCCTATTTCCATCCCCCCTCTTTTTCTGCTTTACCTTTTCATTACTAAGGAAGTTGGGGTGAAAGGGTGTTCGTCTTTTTTCTCCAAGACGCATCTCCCGTGGCCGAGTTTCTCCACACCTGAATTCACACATCTCCCACGTCATGAGAATTACCTCCATGGTAACCACTCATGACATCATAAACACAATGTGATAGCAGAAGAAACAAGAGCTACAGAGACCCTGTTGGAGGCAAATGCCCTGTGTGATCTAAGGAGCTCATGGGAACAAAGGGAATTTTGTCTTGAGATTTTAGCAAGAAAGTAATTCTTGAAATCTATTCTTGTACTTCGATATTTATTGAATTTCAAAGCCTCTTGCTGCGCAGGAGCCTGTGAAGACACACCAAGGGCCATGACATTTCTGGAATGGCACCACAGCACTTGCCGCTGAAAAGAAACTAGTGAAACCAACAGACTTCAACCAAAAGACATCAATCCTTAACAACAGTTAGATCTCACAGGTATTTCTGATGGTCAAAATAGGGGTTCCTGGAATGGTTCCAGGGTTTTATACAAAACAATGTGTTCCTGGAAAGCCCTTTTTCTCTTTCTACCTTTTCTTACCCAAAATAAACGCCCAAAGTCTCAAGCCAAGGTTAGCAGCTATTAATAATTTTGTGGACAGCAGCCAAAAGAAGAGTGGATGCACCATGAGTGTGTGGCATGCACACCACAACAACTTCCCAGAGAGGGGCGGCGCTTTGTTGTGAGACCATGGTGAGATGTGAGGGGAATGTTAACATCCACTTTCCACAGGCATTTCTCGCTGCAAACGGCCCCAGCTTTGAGACTTAGAATTTCATTCCAAATACTATTAGATACATCAGGGCTCTCAAAATATGGATTTCAAGTTGGAGACATCAAAGTGCATTATTTCCTAAAACCACTGTGGATCTCCCCACCTCTTCTTGCACAAGATGCTATTGTAAAACTCAGGCTGCTTTAATCTCTGTGATTCAAAACAAAAAAAAAAGAAAGAAAAAACAAAAAGTACAGCTTGAAGAGGAACTGAACTCTCACAATCTGGAAGCTAAAAAGTAAACATCACCCAGTGAGCTCCTCAGTTTAATTACTGGCCTTAGCATTTCAATTTACATGTGTCTTCATTATCCACAGAAGGACTCACCTATTGTTCTCTGAATAAAAAATTTAAAACGCAAACAGAAAATGGGGGAGGAAAGGCTTATTGAAGGGCCTCTGAGGATTAATCTTTGCATTCTTCTCATTTTTTCTCCGAATTTGGGGATAAAATCTGTCATGGAATATTTGATCTTAGGGAAACACTGAGTTTGGTTTTGTGAACACAAACTGCTTCTGACCATTATTTTAGCAAACAGAATTTCAGAGGCACAGGGCTCTTGGAGAGGGTTACATCGAATTTTGTATAAACAAAGTAACTCAACTGCATTTCCTCCTGAGACTCCGGAAGTCCAGCTGCGTGAATACACTCACTGATTGAGTGTATGGGTGTGTGCATGAGCGCGAGTTTCAGGGCTCTTTTCAGGCATCACACCCTTTGATGCCCTCAAATTTTAACTTGCCTTTTCGAAGTATTTAATTTGGTTTGCTTGTCCATCTTGGATTGTCAGTTTCTGCCAACAAAAACAGGAAAGCAAAATTAATTTTAACTGACTTTAATTTAAATTAAAGTGTCATTCCAGATTTCTAAAAAGTAGAATTCTCAAAACGACTGGGCATTGCCAAAGCTTGAAGGAGCCTTCGAATAGCTATAACTGACTTATCGTGGGCTTATTATGATACCCAGGGAGAAAGCACTTTTGATTATGAAAGAATAACCTTTTTATTAAGGCTGGACACCATTACTCCAATCTCACTAGCCAGTTGACGATTGTTCAAGCAGGTCTAACTCAGCTTCCGCACTGGGCAAGGAATTCTGCTAAATGCTTTGGAGGATAAAAAGATGTCAATACACGGTTCCTAAAGAGCTTGTTAGGGGAGATAAGACCTTTACAGACATGTAGAAACCATCAGTTACAATTAAGATGTGCTTTGAAAGCTCTAAGGAGCAGGGGCCCCCTTCTGAGTGGGGGGACCACGGTGGGCTTCACAGAAATGTGATAGTTAATCTGAGAGAGTTCAGCGAGAATCAATGGAGAGACATAACATATGCAACAACCCAGGGCCGGAAACCTGAGATATATTTAGAATAATGAGCAGAGGACTGGCTTTGCTGAGTATCTGTTGTGGCTAGGATACAGAACAGAAAGAGGATTTTGCAGGTCACAGCCATGTACCCAAGAATGGATAATATGGTCAGCCTCTAATCCCAGGATCTGAGTGGGAGTCAGAAGAGAGAAGGAAAGGGATGCCAAGGGCCTCTAGTAAGAACTCAAAAGGAGACCTCCACCGCTTCAGATAGAGACAATCAATGCTGCATTTCTCCTACAGGCTGAGAAAGGGAAAGGAAACATACGGTCAACTACTATGCCATCAGCCTGGCAGGAGTTTTCAGAGTCCTCCATAGCACAGCCACTTTTGCCCAGTAACTCCTGAAAGGCATCACTCTGCTTCTGACAGACCAACCATGATGTAGAATGCCACGGCTGCTGCTCCCGGAACAGCCACCATCCAAAGACTGCTTGCCTGTTAGGAACCATTTCCTTGCCAACCTGGAAGTCCTCAGGTGTTCAGCAAGGTTGGGGACACTTGGCAAGGTCTTCTGTCCCCAGACTAACAACGGGAAGAGCTCTGGGCTGGAAGTCAAGGGAGTGGGTACTGGCCCATCCTAGCCTGGATATGAACTCCCTGTGGACTTTGGGTGAGACTCTTCCTCTCTCAAGGTCCAATTTTACTCAGAAAATGAGCAGCTTGGACCAAATACCTGCTTCCATGTCTGGCATTCTGAGATTTGGGATCAAGGGTCCCAAGGTTATGCAGCTATGTAAGGGTGAGAGCCCGGACCACACCCTGTGTCTCCTGTCCCCACTGATCCAGTGTTCTTTCCACAGCTCTGGCTTACTCGAGTGGGAGATGTTAACAGTAACCGCCCACACCCATGGAGTGGCTACTGCATGCCAGTGTGTCTCTACTCTCTCTGGTTAGTCCTCATATCAGTCATCTGACTGAGATAAAGCTATCCAATCAACGTACATATAGGAAACAAGCACAGAAAGATGGAGTCGTTTGCCCATAATCACAAAATTAGTAAATGAGAAACCAGAATTTAAAGTTAGACAGCCCCGTTCCAGAATGCATCATCCTCATCTCTACTCTCCACACTACACAGCAGAATAAGGAGCAGCAGAGCGACATAAGGGACATGGAACCTTAAAATAGAAACCATGGCAGTCTTCCAATGGTGAATTCACATTGCAAGTATGAGAGCTTTCAGAAGAAATATTTTGGTCAGTGTTGCTTGCCTGCATAACCTCCCCTTTCCCTCCCCACAGATGACCACATGAACAGTCCCTGGGGGATCATTTACGATCCAGTGGTCTTAACTGTGGTCTGAATGGAGTATGGATAATGACCACATAGAAAATCAGGAGACAGTGGCCTCCTGGCTGACTCCCCCAGCTCATAAGACAAGGGAAACCAAAACCACCACAGATTATTTTTACTACAAAATAAAACCCAAGAGGAGGTATCCTCTCGAAATCTTCAGGGATCCACGCTGATATCACCCCTAGGCTCACAGGTGCACCTGCAGACTTATCCAGTAGAACACATCTCAGACTCATGGTTATGTCAAGCCGGACATTAATTTAAATAAAATAAAGGGAGAGGGTACTCAAAAACTTGAAAACTTCTTTCAGAGGACCGTACTACACAATCTCTATATCCTCTTTTACCTATGACATGTAAGATCTCTATTCTAGGAGGTTTAGGAGTTACTTTTGAGCAGATTTTCCTATCGCTAATAAAAATGTGTTAGTGTGGATGCAAGAATCCTGGATGAAAACTGGTAAGCCTCCTCCTAGCCCAGTGCTTTCACCAATTGGCCAGTTGACCTTGGCCAGTCATTTGACTTTCCCAAGCTCTGGTTCCTCATCTGTAGTGAGAGGGCTGATCTTCTAGAGTTCTGTGAGCCAACCAAGGACCAAGAGCTCTTGAATCGTGTGTTTTGCTAGATGGACCCACAGAACAAAATTGTGATCCAGGAGGATTAAATTCAAATAAGAAACAAGAGGCAATGAATGCTCTTCTGAAAGAAGAATTAAGTTCAGATAAAAATCTGTGCCTCTGTCTGCTTCTGGAAGCTTGGCTTGGCACTGACCTGCTGCCAAGCCTTGGGGGCTCCTCAATCTATCCACACAGCAGGGAGAGTGAAGGCTCCTTCCCTGGGGGGATGTTGGCATGAAGCAAAGTGCTGCAATCTCCATGACCTCCCTGAAGGGAAGGTTTGCCTCCTTCCCAGAGACAGCTTCAGCAGTGTAGACAGCAGAGTATCTGAGGTAGTGAGCAGGGCGGACATAGCTGAGCGGAAAGCCAGATAGGAAACCACTAACCTTTCTGGGGTGGGGACAGGAGCCCCCCCTCATCACACTTCATGATTCTGCCTCAGCAGACTATGGGTTTTCCCCTGGTTCTGCCAGAAAAACCTTGTCACATTCTTGATGGCCACACACCTGCATGATCTCTGGCTGTTTCTCCTTACCCTTCTAATTCTGGATTGTATTTACCAAAATTTGTATTCCTCTGAATTTCTAGGATCTTTTTAATGCTGTTCTATGGAAGTAGATTAGCTTTGTTCAGAATTCAGTATTATTTTCAATGTGTAGGGTTATACTTAGGTACTTTAAAAAGAACTTCACGTTTCCAGCTGCCCAAGAGTGAAAGGCACTGCTCCCTCATTAGTTCATTATGTGCTTTCCCTAGACACATAAAAACAGAGGATAGAGGGCCAGCATTCAGTGCATTGTAGCAGGGTTCCTGCATGCGATAAGAGCGGGGGACCAGATGGCCCAGTTTCTGCCGATGAAATATAAAGTTCATGAGGGCAGTAATATTATAGTCAATCCATAGAGCCAGCAATTAGAATAGTTCTGGCACATGGTATGTGCTCAATAAATCTTTATAGAATGGATGGATGGATGGATGGATGGATGGATGGATGGATGGATGGGTGGATGGATGGATGAATTCCACCTCCAAAACCCTGGGATTCTCTGGTCCTTCAGCCTATGTCAATAATACTCTTACCTATCTCATTCTCACTAGTCACTATCTCCCATCTCCATATTTATCTGGTCCCAGGGGCCTCCATACTGGTATATTGGCTGCTTTGTTTCTTGATAAGATTAATTTTAAGATAATAATAAAAGCTATCATTTGTTGAATGCTTAAATATATTAATCATTATGCTAGGGACTTTAAACGTATCAACTCTTTTCATCTACAAAACAACCCAAGGAGATCATGTTATTACTTCCATTCAACAGTTGGGGAAACTGAGGCAGAGAGAGTGTATGTTTTGCCTAAGACTACCCACCTGGTAAGTGAGGGAGGGGGGCTTAGTTTCAAACTCAGGCAGTGTGGCTCCGGAGGTAATGCCCTTAAACCCCACACCTGCTGTGTAAGCTTCAGCTCTGCTCATTAACTAGAGCATTCATTATAGATCTCTCAACCAGAGGAAGGGATGCTCAAGGTCCATATGCCTTCAGAATTACCTGAAGCACTTCACGCTCCACTAGTCTCAAGGCCCTACTGGCTTCCTGTGTTAGTTTTCAAAATCTGAGTCCCTGAAGAGTATTCTTTAAGGTAGAAGAATTGCAAGTGACAGTGTAAAGTCTATTCAAGGCCAGGTACCAAACTTTGCACCTGGTAGAGACCAACAGGTAGAGACAGCTCAGCCTGATTAGATATTTATATAAGCCTTTCATCACTAGTGTATATCAGCACCTATTATGTTTGGTCTGTAATGGATGCTTAATGACTGTTGAGTTTATGAACAATTTGTTAACTATTAATAAATTAATGGCTAGCAGAAAAAATACAACTTTAAGAACTTTAGAGATAACTTAATAGGAAAATTCAAATTAAAACCCTATTTGTTGTTAGACAACAAGATGTCATTATTCTTTCAAAACATGTGTCTTCAGTGTCTGCCATGTTCCTGGCACTATGCTGGTCATGGTGGGGGACAAAGGGAAGCTATTACTAGGGACCCCACAGTCAGGAGTTATCGCCGAAGTGGGAAACGAGATTAAAAACTGGAAACAACTAGACTGCAATATATTCTAACTTCATTAAAGCATTTGACACTATCCTGTGTCTCAGGATAATCAAATGTGTTCTAGATTTTTTTCCTATGCATTTAAAATTACTTGAGTTAGGTTAAAATGGTCAAATCCATTTTAGAGTTGAGAAAATGAAGCAAAGACAGGAAGGTCATTTGCCCATAATCACACATGTAGTAACTGTCATGCCAGGATTTAAAGGCAGTCAGTCAGAACCCATTTCTTTTTTTTTTTTTGAAGATTTTTTTATTGTTATGTTAATCCCCATACATTACATCATTAGTTTTAGATGTAGTGTTCCATGATTCATTGTTTGTGCATAACACCCAGTGCTCCATGCAGAACGTGCCCTCCTCAATACCCACCACCAGGCCAACCCATCCTCCTACCCCCCTCCCCTCTAGAACCCTCAGTTTGTTTTTCAGAGGCCATCGTCTCTCGTGCAGAACCCATTTCTTAACCTGTACTGTGCACAGTAGAATAAGAGTGGCATAGGAACATTAGGTGACATAGGGACGTGACAATTGTACATACAAATATATTTGCATATATAGGTATGGTTTTTGTTTCATTTCTGTGTATGTGTTTTATCATAAAGGAGATCATACATTATGTGCTGCTTCATGAATTGCTTTTTCTTACAGCATATGTCTTGAAGATATTTCCATGCACTTTCAGAATACATCAACCTTATTTGTTTCTAGCAGTGTATTCCACAGTATAGATATTTAGCTTTCTTCCAACTGATGGAAAATTAAGGTTGTTTATAGTTTTTCAATTATAATGCTTCAGTTAAAATTTGTGGTTGCATGCACATATATGAATATTTCTTTTTTTTAAAAAGATTTTATTTATTTATTTGAGAGAGAGAGATAGAGAGCACGAGTAGGGAGGAGAGGGAGAAGCAGGCTCCCAGGGAGCCTGGTGCGGGACTCAATCCCAGGACCCTGGGATCATGACATGAGCCGAAGGCAGACGCTTAACCAACTGGGCCACCCAGGTGCCCATGTATGAATATTCCTGATGTATATATTTAGAATAGTAAAATTGTTCAAGGTACATCAACATTTTTGCAGTGGATATGTCATAGGGTTTTGCCACGTCGGTGAAGGACATAGTTAAAGTCACTATGCTGATGTGGACTCCAGAGACAGGCATTATGGATGAGTATCCACATACCTAATAATTATATATAGTACCTCACACTTTCTACACATTATCTCATCTATCTTTATAATAGCTATGAGAGAATATTATTCTCATTTTACAGATAAGGAAACTGAGACATAGCAAAATTAAGAGATTTGTCCTGGGTCTTTCCATAAATTAAAATCAGAGCTGCAACTAGAAAAAAAAACCTCATTTGTAATTTAGGGCTGTTTCCTTTCAAACCACACTGGTACAATAAACTGTATATAATAAAATGGGTTTGTGCTCAGTTGTTAACAAACCCATGTATACAAGTTTTTAAAAGTGGGCAACATGAATATAGTTATGGATTACAAGTTTTGAGGACAGAACTGAGTAAGAGAGGATGGGAAGTATTTTCCAGCCCAAAAATACCACAATCTTCTGATCCTAGAGAAATAAAAATAAAATGAAGAGACGAGCTCGTTGCTGGAAAAAAATGTAAATTAAAAGTAAAAAGAGTCCAGAAAGGGTGGTTGGAATGCGAGACTCCTACAAAAAGTGGTCCCGGGAGTCCCCATAAGGATTTGCAAAAAAGAAGCCCTCCAAACATACTCACTGTCTTGTGGCAGCTAGGGTAACCCAGACTCAACCTTCTCACCTACGAATATTATTCAGCTTAGAAGTTTCTTCTCTAAACTGAAAGGTGGAAATGACAATTACTCGATCGATAGAGAATTCCAAGTTGAATTCTTCTCAAAGATAATTTACTCCAAGCAAAAGATTCTACTGTTAAATAATACTTATGATTGAACAATAGGTATCATTAGGTAAGAGAATTCTGAAGAGGAATGAGTAAGCTTCTTGGCAGAAATGAATACAGAAATCTCTTCTTGATCATCTTGATCAGAGTAATGACAGAAGGAGGAGGAAACCTATAATAATGTTTTGATAAACTTGCTCAGTCAGATGCCCTAACATTTACATGTAAGTTTCAACTAAGGATTCTGCCAGGACTTGAGATATCCCCTCTCAACAGCTGTCAAAGACAGAAGGCCCCTGTCTCAGCTCCTTTCACTTGGCTAGTAGGTAATTTATCTATAAATTGTTACTCTCCTCCAGTTCCAACTGTATAAATTACAAGATGAGAAAAAGTTGGACAGGAACTCATGCTGAATAGTGTCTTCGAAAATGGCTGTCTTGGAAGATGGCTTTTGAAAACATGTAAGCTTTCACTACCAGCCCACAGTTAGGAGGAAATTTTAAAAAATTGAGTGTCCATTCAAGACACATATTTCCGAAAACTATATGGTTCTTGAGGAGAAGGTCTTGGACTATGAAAAATAGTTGGCAACAGACTGCACCCTATTATTGCCTGCCACCGGGAATTTGCACTAGAATTTACAATTTTGGCTTTAAGCAGGACACTGAGTGTCCTGGCAACCCCGTATAAAAGATTAGCTGTGAACTTTGCCAAGGACTTATTTACATATCAGCTGACCAAGACTTTTAATAATCGTCTGACTTCCAAAGCACCTATTCTGAGGTCTTCTGCAGTAGCCCATGGGAAACAAAAAGCTTCATTCTCATTTAGAGTTCTCCTTGGGCTCCAGCAAAGAATCTCTCCTCTCTCTAGGGATTCTTGATAAATATGTAGCTCGTAAGGAGAGCAAGCAAGGGGTTCAATCTGTGACATAAAGGAGAGAAACTATGATACCTTCGTAGGACTCTCAACAGATGCTCAATGCACAGAGGGCTTGAAGGAACTATGAGATTGTTGTTGCTGTGGCAACCATGCATGCCTAAATGAGCAACAAAATTAATAGTCCTACCAGGCTTCGGCAGCGTCAACAGGATGACAACACGTCCCTTTACTGGGGAATGTACACTCAATAGTGATCCTACTTAGATTTGGTTCTCATGTATAGAAAAATAGTGTCTGATAATAGCAAACCAACAGAGTAATGGTCACATACTTGCCACATAAACTTCTCCAAGCCACGGCCAAAGGCCATGTTATTCTGCCTCCCTGCTGAAGTTAAGAGGCACCTTTCAAACTCCCAGGCCTTTTTGTGACATTCTATTTAATTTTATCATGCTATTGCTAGTCTCCTATTGAGCTTTTGTTGTAAGTAGATAAAGGTAAGGGGGAGCTGAGGGGAAGCAGAATGAGATACAAAAAGGAAAAACTAAAATTAGCTATAGCATATAATTGGACCCTGCTCGGCCTTGAGGAAGGCACAATATGTGTTAATTAAGCAGATTAATATGTTGCTTGCTAAAGGGGCTATTCTAGACACCAGGAAGTAAGTTTAAAACAGGTAAAACCTTTTTCTTTTTCTAGACCAAGGTTAGTTGAGCTATTACTCTGAATAATTGGGTGAATTTTATCCTTGGATAGAGATAGGGAATAGGGGAGAAAAGCTTTCTTAGGATGTTAGATGTTATTAAAAATCCATTGGGGTGGGCGCCTGGGTGGCTCAGTCGTTAAGCGTCTGCCTTTGGCTCAGGTCATGATCCCAGGGTCCTGGGATCGAGTCCCACATCGGGCTCCCTGCTCGGCAGGAAGCCTGCTTCTCCCTCTCCCACTCCCCCTGCTTGTGTTCCTGCTCTTGCTATCTCTCTCTGTGTCAAATAAATAAATAAAATCTTAAAAAAAAAAAAAAACCCATTGGGCTAAGCAACTTTTGGATCATGAGAGATTTTCAAGGAATTGCCCAGTCACTGTCTATTAATTGAACTGTACAATGATAGTGTTCATGTGATATAATGGCCTTTCAGATAAGGGTAACATTTGGATCCAATTTTAGGCAGAAGTTTCATTCCCCAAATGTTTATTATAATTATGTGACAGTATTGGTTACTCCAGTAGTTGGAATGAAGAAAATATTTCAGGTTAAATAATTTGTCCAAAGTTCTGGGCCTACATTGGAAATAAAGTTGTTTGTCAGATAATATTGAATTGAATGTTTAAAGCCTGGTGCTAATGAGCCCAGTCACATGCATGGGTCAGCTGGGAGAGTTAGGTCAGCTCTACAATCAGATGCCAGTCAGTTCGCTCAGAAATACATCCAAGTTAGCCAAAAAGAGTAAGCAAAAACACATAATGAGCTCCATGCAAATCCATCATGGCTCAGAGTATACACATGGCTAATAACAGATTCAAGATTTCTTCCTTTTTTTTTAATTTCAGAGGTAGAGTGCCGTAATTCATCTGTTGCATATAACACCCCAGTACTCATTACATCAAGTGCCCTCCTTAATGCCCATCACCCAGTAACCCCATCCCCCCACCAGACAACCTACAGAATGGGAGGAGATATTTGCAAATGTCTTATCTTCTTCTTTTAAGAAGAAGGAAGCACAACTTGTGATGAGCACCAGGTGATAGATGGAATTGTTGAATCACTACATGGTACACCTGGAATTAATATAACACTGTATATTAACTATACTGGAATGAAAATAAAATCAAATAAAATTTTAATTAAAAAATAAAACTTAGGGCGCCTGGGTGGCTCAGTTGGTTAAGCGACTGCCTTCGGCTCAGGTCATGATCCTGGAGTCCCCGGATCGAGTTCCGCATCGGGCTCCCTGCTCAGCGGGGAGTCTGCTTCTCCCTCTGACCCTCCTCCCTCTCATGCTCTCTGTCTCTCATTCTCTCTGTCTCAAATAAATAAATAAAATCTTTAAAAAAAAAAAAAATAAAAAAAAAAATAAAACTTAGACTAAGTTGGACAATATTCTTAGGAAAACATAAATATGGAAATTAATTTTCTGTTTAAAACATACAAGTTGTTCTAAAGTTAAATATTTAAAAATTTAAAATAAATATTTCTCTAAAAAAGAAAAATGAAGCACACATACCTATGCTTACAAATGCCAGGTAGCAAATCATTAAAAAAAATGCTCTAAGTAGATATTTGAGCACTATAGAATGTGAGTTAGATTCACAAGTATTGCTCTTTCTGACTCTACAATATCAGCATGAACACACATTAATTTTGCAAAGAGGCAAATAAATAAACTGCATCTTCATTACACAGAAGCAAAGGAATATATGGTTTAAATACTGTTTTATGAAGTGTGAGAGTCACACATGAGGATAAACTGTCATCCTAAATGTTCCTTTCCCTCTCCGCCCATGCCCCAGAAGGATGTCCTGTTGTTATAAGACTGTAATATTTTATAGAACATAGTTAGGTGACAACATAAAAGTAATCATATATTACTTATAGTAAAAATCTGCCATTGTTGATGTCCCATTTCTTGATCTGAGTGCTGGTTACATGGATGTATTCACTTTTATGAAAGTTCAGCAAGCTCTATACAATTTTCTGAACGTATATTAAATTTTAACAAAGTTTGTTGAAGGCCTTTTCTTGTGTCTGCATTGCTGAAGTCTCTACAAATAGTTATAGGCTGTTTTACAGGCAACACATTTATTCCTATAAAAGTGAAGGTAAGAAATTCTTTATAACATAATCCTATTTTAAGGGTACAAAATAAGTTCATTATTTAAATAAAAGAAGTGGATTATAGCTCTGGCTTGGCCACTAACTAGTGTTTGAATCTGAGCCTCTCTGTGCCTCCCTTTTTTCTCCCAGTTAAAAAGGGCTGGATGAGCTACAGTCCAGTGTCTCTTCCAGCTTCAGTATTACTGGATACTGGGTAACAGGCCAAATGAGAAGTGAGAATCCTTTGGTGAATCTTTCTGTAAAGCAACAACCCACTTCCTGGTTTATGTCTTTTGTAAACAAGAATTTAATGGGAGGAGACAGCTGGAGTGAACAAAAACCCAATTGACCCATATGACTTGGCTATAAACCACAAGAAAGCCTTAGTCTAGTCACATCATGTTGGAGCCCCAAAGAAAGGAGAAGCTGCTAAGCATTTCCCCCATTAAGGTCTGAAAGCCAGTAAGAGGGGGATTAACCTCTTCCTGCCGAAAGAATCATGCAGGGTGTTCAGTGGAGCTAAGTTTAGTCAAAGGATCCGTTGTTCCATAAACATTTATTGAGTGCTTGCTGAATGCCAAGTGGAACCCCCTGGTAGCTGCGGGGGATAAAATAGCAAAAGAGGCAGATGGAACTCAGCCCAACAGGTCTCAGGAGCTTGTAGGGGACACAGACAAGTAAACAATCAATTACAGGGGGATCTGTGTAATCGGTGCTGTAAAGGAAGATGTGGAAGATACAGTATGAGCAAGAACAGGAAGGGCACATAACCCAGTAGGGGCTGGGGTAGGGCCATATTAGGGAGGTATTCTGGAGCAAGAGATGTCTAAACAATGAGTAGAGTTAGCCACATAACCATGGTTACCTCACATGCTGGGAGCCAGGACAGCCTCAGACAGGCTCAGGAGCCAGACTACTTAGCTTCAACTCTACTTGAGCCTGGGAAAGACTCCTACAGTCTCACTAAGCCTCAGTTTCCTTATCTACAAAATGGGAATGATGCTAGTACTCATGGATTCTTAAAAGGATTAAGTGAGAGAATCCATGTAAGCCCTACTAAGCACAAAGCCTAACTACTACCAGTATCATTATTAATAGTGAGACAGATGTGGGGAGAGGACCACAGAACATCTCTGCATCAATTGGCCCAGAGGGGACAAAGAATATAGCCATTTGGTGTCCTGAGAGTAGTCCAGTCCAGCTGGAGAGAAGAAGGGAGGAGGTGAGGAGAAAGGCCCTGTACATTGTGTTAAGGAGTTTGGAATTCATCCTGAAGGAACGAGGAGCACTGAAGTGTTCTAAAAGGAGAGGCTCGTGATAGCCACTAACCATATCTATCAGTAGGGGAGAAGCATGCTGCCAATATAAAAAATATATTTATTTTACCCCAAAGCATTTAAGACTGCATCCGCTACCCATTTTCCTCTACGGAGGATGAAGTCCCATTGGAATTCAATAGCTCACTAACATCCCGGGATTCCCTTCCGTTGGTGAGCTGGATACGCAGGATCTCAAATAACTGTGGTTAATTCAGGAGAGGCATTACAAAAATAATGTAATTCCGCCTAAGAGACCCAGTTCAGAAAATTAACGTAGTATATCTTTTCATGAACCATGAGCTGCAATATATGGCGGGCCTCTCTTGAGTCATTAAACTTGCTCTATTAGATCACAGAAAATCCCAGACAACTAGCCCTGCTGTGTCTGGATTTTTGTAGAATGCAGACCTCTTTTTTCTAGCAGAAGGAAAATCAGCATAAAGCACAGCCGCAGAGCCTTCTATAACATGGGGTGCAAGATACTTCTGCACTTCCCATATCTTAAACCTGACTTCTAAGGAGAACTTTAATAAGAACAAACCAAGGCTTCTTAGGATGAGTAAGTATTACAGTGAAGCCCATAATGGATGGATGTAAGGACCGACATGAGTCAACACTTACAAATGATCTGGAAGAAGAAGTAAGCAGTAAGTCTCTGATGCAGACACTCTTATGTGCTTCTGGGTAGTTTAATGCCAAGGGGCCGAGGACCATTTGTAGGGAGAGTAGGCAAGAGGGTGGCAGATGTGATGCAAGGGTGTTTGGAAGAGAACAATCTGAACCCTCCTTGTCAAAGTATGAACTACCAGTCAGAATCCAAAAATGACACCTGGAATTAGGGTATGGCCCTGTTAGACTATTGGATCCAGAAAACGTGGGGTATCATCAAGAAGAGCACGGAAAGCAAAAGAGAAAGCAAATCACCATTCTTCAGCCCTGTCAATCAATATGGAGGCACAGCTGCTCCTGAGATGTTGTGTGGCTTCATCACTATGCACCAAGAAATAGAAAACAGAACCTGCCCGCATGTTCATACATCTCCACCAGACTCCATTTGTCCACCAGACTCAGTGAAATCACATACAGTATTTTGCACACAGCAACAAGACTTCAATATCATATCACACACCATTTTGCTCTTGCATTTAGTGAGTATTCACTGCAAACTGGCTAAATGCAAGGCAGCATGCTAGCAACTGGGGGCTACATCAAGGATGAGATATGAACACTGACCTCAAGTGGCTTACTGTCTAGTAGATGCAATGAGATATGGACATTATCTACAATACAGGGCACCAAGTAATAAAAACCACAGAGAAAGTGTTACAGAAACAGCCTGCACATACTTAAAGGATATTATGTCAATAAATCATATATATATACATATATACATATATATGATGTATTTTTATTAACCTCATTCATTTTAAGGCTTAACCTGGACAGTGATGGTCACTGATTTTACTGACAATTCCATTAATGCCCAGAACCAGCAGCTGATACTGATCAGCAGGTCATGGTGGCAATAGGAAGATGAGAAGTTTCTGAATGAAGCTGAACTCTGGGGCTCCTATTAATAGTGGATATTCAGAAGATGGGTTTTTTTTTTTTCCCCTGATGGCAGAAGATAGAAGGGAACCTGAGATTTTGAATGAAATCTGCTGTTGCCTTTGCCCTCAGGGACTTGGTTTATCCTACAAGACGCAAGAGCCGTGCCCTAAAACGCTCTTTAATGGAGGGGAATAAAAATCAGGCTCATTGTCAGGATGAAGTAGCTAACATCCTGTTTCCAACTAAGTCAGCTTAGAGAAGCCATTTACTATATTACAACTCTGTCCTTCCCCTGCCTTATCCCACACCAAAAGGTACACATTGGATTTAGGAGATTAATTCTGCTTATGGAACTGTTAGCTCTCGCCAACTCTCATAATCAGAGTTCAAGAGGGAAATCAGTGGTACTACAGCAGGGCTTGAGAGAGAAACATGTTTGGGAGTATGAAGTTTCTGTTTTCTCAAAGTAAGATACTTCAAGGAAACTAGCTATGGAAGGAGTTTTTAATTTTGCTACGAGATGCAAAGCCCTCTCCCTCTTCTGTGTGTGCTCTGCCACAGGAAAGGGACTTAGGCTGCTGGCTATCTTTGTAGTCAGCAATGTCTACTTCTTCGTGGACTTCTTTAATCAGTGCAAATACACGGCCTCGCTCCCTTCTTCATCATTCTCACCATTACGTTTCCTTTCGCCTCTGTGTCTATTAGTGGGGGGGGGGCATATTTACACAGGCATCTTAGTTAACATAATGCATTTAACTGGGAATTGAGTACCTAAATGTAATGAAATCACAGAATGGAGCAAACATCTTTAAATCATACATTTAAAGGGAATGAAGATCTTCAAGCATATGACATTATTGAAAATATTAGCAATGAAATCAATGAAGAAGTATCTATCTGTGGAGTTTCTAATATATCAAGGTATGCTACCAGATGATATGTGAGAGCTTTTTAAAAGTTTAATATATGGGGGCTCCTGGGTGGCTCAGTCAGTTAAGCGTCCAACTCTTGATTTTGGCTCAGGTCATGATCTCAGGATCATGAGATAAAGCCTGACGTCAGGCTCCGTGCTCAGCCCAGAATCTGCTTGAGATTTTCTCTCCCTTTCCCTCCCTCTACTATAAATAAATAAATAAATAAATAAATAAATAAATAAATAAATAAACAAACAAACAAACAAATAAATTTAAAAATTTTTAAAAAGTTGAACATATAGCCCCTTTTTCCAAGAAGCTTATCATCTAGTTGAGAAGACAAGTTTAAAAGTACACAGAAATGAGATAGAAAATTTACTATTAGAGCAGTACCAACATGTCTGCTAAGTTCAGGGAGTTTAAGGGATGGAGGAGAATGAGAATAAATGTTAAACTTCACTGCGAAAGAGCTTGGAGTTTTTGGGAAATCACCAAGGCTCTAGGAATTCCTGCCTTTCAGAAAGAGAGACCCACCTTCTGAGACAGGGTGGAGCTGATGGCCTGACTGGCAGGAGTTTGTTTTTGTGTTCTGTTTTTGGTCTTTCTAATTTTATGATTTGTGCTAAAATACAGCATGACACTTAACCTTGTAAATATTGTCCCCCTCCAATCTCTAAAGATGATTATTTTTAAAAAGAGTTTCAATTAATTACAGGATACTTGCCTTATTCAAATCATATTCCATTTGGTTTTTTATTTTAAGGATACTGGAGGTCAGTATTACCTTCTCTGGATCCTCTAAAATCTATAGTAGGAGCTACAGAATCACAAATGCATTCTCTGCTTCATAAGATAGGAATGTTGCTTTAGAAAAGTACAGATTCCACGCTGTGGGTGTTTTCATAAACAACTGCACTTGTAACTTCAGCTCACACAAAACAGAAATCTTAATTGTCGACCAAAATAACTCTTAAACTTCAGTTTTAAAATGTCATATTTTGGGCTTCTTAGTTCTCTCTCTCTTCATCTCTAATATGCAGAGAGCCCAGAAAGGTGCAAAACTTAGAAGAGACATCAAAATCAAAGCTGAATATTTGGATTCAAAATGCAGAGGAAATAAAAAGGATGTTTTGGAGAATCACAAGGGCTATGTCTGTGGTTATTGCTTTAAATCAGTTTCAGCACACACTGCATTTTAAATAAGTTGTTTGCCTGGTTTGTGTTATTTTTAATAAATAAACATAAAGCCATAATCTTAAATGCATGGTGAGAATCTAGATAATTGCTTTTACTTTTATAATTGAGAGTCAGCTGCGTCTCAAAACATCGTGAGTCTGAAAGCTGCTCTGGGAATGACACTGTATGCATTCAAAATACTAAGGGTGGAGGACTTCCTGAGTAAAACAACAGGGCACCTATGGTCGCTGCATCAGTATTTCTGAGTTTTTATTTCATCCTTCTAGAATTCCCAGAAATATGGACCAAGATGTTCATATGTTTAGAAAAAGGTAGAATCAATTACTTTGTTGCTAAATTACAAACTGAAGTATCCCCAAACTATCCCACTTCACATCCACACACAGAAATTCTAACAACACAGTTCAAAGCTTCTAAGTCTAATTACTGTGCCAGTATTAGGATTATAATGCACCCCATTCTTGATTATTCGAAGACTAATTATCTAGGCCAGGCACTTAAGCTTGTCCCTATTCCCTTGGTTTCTGCCATTTGGTTATTTTAAGGTTCACTGGCCTCTTCACATGCCGGGCAGAGGAAATAGAAGATGGGACTCAAATCAGCAAATTTTAACTTCTCATATGATCTACCCAAAATTTGGGGATAGAAGAGGAGGAGCTAACAGGACAACTGAGGTTCTCCATGCATTTGATTTATTCACTGTGTTGTCTTTATCCAATGATAAGCTGGCCAGATGTCTTGAATTAAGTAAAATAACACTTGATTTTGACTCCTTGACCTTCCTATTGTTTCATTTATTGATTAGTTTTGTCCCTTGGATCCCAGTTCTTCCTCCCTTTGTCCTTCCTTCTCCCTTTCTCACTGTCAGCAGGATTTACATTTATTGACTAAATGACAGTCCTTTTATTTCTGACTTTGAAGGGGAATCCCTAGGATTTCCAGGCCTTTCCCATCACACTTTTAACTCCACTAGATTTGCTAAGCTAGACCCTCACCTCTATATGCTTACATGCTACCCCCAGCAGAGAACGAGGTGCAGTCCTGTAGCCCCTCCCTTGGCTACAAGTTTTATCATGTCTTGTCACGTTAGATACTCATACAGATATTGAAGATGACCCACTATCCAGCCACATAGCTCTCTCTACTCCCACTATGTACCTTGGTAAGTGACAAAATCCTTAGCCAACAGAATATAAATCAAAGCATTACTTTTTTTCAGTTCTGCCTCCCCATCATGCCTTGTTTGCCAGCCAAAGCCACAACAGTTTCCTACAGCTCAAACTGTCAAGGATTCGATCAAAAGCTCAGGCCACAGGGAGGAAGGATCCCCAGGGAAGAATATGCCTATGAATAAGACTCCCCATATTCAAAGGATTCATCTTCCATTAGCTGCATGGGGGTACCAAAACCCTTGTTAAGACTGTAATTTTCTGGGGCGCCTGGGTGGCTCAGTCGGTTAAGTGACTGCCTTCGGCTCAGATCATGATCCCGGGGTCCTGGGATCAAGTCCTGCATCGGGCTCCCTGCTCTGCGAGGAGCCTGCTTCTCCCTCTCCCACTCCCCCTGCTTGTGTTCCTGCTCTCTCTATCTCTCTCTGTCAAATAAATAAATAAAATCTTAAAAAAAAAAAAAAAGACTGTAATTTTCTGTCCAACAATAGAAACCACAGGTCCTGTAGCCCCAAATCTGAAGGGTAATGACCAGCTGTCCTCCATACTCCCAAAGCCTAAAAGGTGCATCATGGTTCCGGGATCATGAGGTAAGAGCAGAATTCAGGTTACAGGTCACAGTCACAGGCTCCTGTTCTGTTGTCTCGTAGTCTGTCCTAGTCTGGTCTATGTTATGTGATGAGATGACTCACGTATCTGTACATCGACACCTACACCTATATCCATGTATCTGTATCTCTACTGACACCTCTATCTATCTAACAGACACTAAGTGGTTTATGTACATCACATCTAATCCTCACAGACTATGACATAGGTACTACTAACATCTATCACACATGAGAAACTAAGGCTCAGCTTGCCAGGAAATGGCAGAGTTGGCTTCAAACCCAGATTGTCTGACTCCAGAGTCCATGCTCATTCTGTTACGTTATTACACACCCCAGCCCTGCATCGAGTCTTATTCCCCCATTTTTCCCAGATCTTAAGTTGTCACCAACTAAAGCTTATTAGCCAGTCTACAAACGAGCCCTCGCTCCTATGACAACTGACCACTTAAGACCTCCCACTTAAGACCACTCTAACTCCACCCCAGATTGTAGATTATAGACCCTGTCCAGGATTCCCCAAACCAGGCCGGGATCCCCATTAAGAAGACTCTTTTCCAGGTGGCCTTTTTACAAAGTTGACACTTAATAGCTAAGGGACAGGGATATAAAATGGTATTAACTACAGATGTGTAAATAGCATATGGGAGCATAGATGACAAAGAAATAGAAATAACCTAGAAAGTTGACACTAATAGAAAGATGCCAATGAGTAATAAAACATAGCAATAATTTATATAGTAATTAAAATAAATAAAATAAAATATTCTAGACATTCCTGAAAGATACAAGGTAGACTTGAACAAATGGAAAGTTTCCTTGATCCTTGGATGGGATGATTCAACATCATAAATATATCAGCTCTTCCTAAATTTATTTATAAATTTAATTCAATACCAATAAAAATGCCAACAAGATTTTCTGTGGTATTGGGCAAGTTGAAACCAAAGTTCATATGGAAAAACAAACATGCAAGAATAGTCAGGAAAATACGGAAAAAGAAAAACCATGAGGTTGTGGTGGGAGGGGGACTAGACTTCACCAGACATTAAAACACACGAGAGGAAGCTTGCAAATTCCTACTTAGTCTACAGGTTAGAGAAAGGCTTTTAATCATGGTTTAAAACCCAGACAATTGAAAAAAAATTAATAAATTTGACTACATAAAAATAAAAATTTTTGTATGGCAAAAGAAAAAACACTATAAACAAAGTCAAAAGGCTTTGATAAGCTGGAAGAAAATATCTGCAACACATACCACATACCACAAGCAGCTAATATCCTTAATACATAAAGAACTCTTAAAAATCCAAAGACAGGGACGCCTGGGTAGCTCAGCCATTAAGCATCTGCCTTCGGCTCAGGTCATGGTCCCAGGGTCCTGGGATCGAGCCCCGCATCGGGCTCCCTGCTCCGCGGGAAGTCTGCTTCTCCCTCTCCCACTCCCCCTGCTTGTGTTCCCTCTCTCGCTGTGTCTCTCTCTGTCAAATAAATAAATAAAATCTTAAAAAAAAATCTAAAGACAATGACTTAAGATGGAAGAATGATATGAACACAAACACACACACACAATCTAAAGTGACTCTTAAACAAATAAAAAGTGATCAAATTTACTCGTAATTAGAGAAATGCAAACTTAAACACTGAGATGCCATTTCTCATTTATTAGACTGGTGAAAAATTTAAAGTATGACAACATAATCTCCTGGCAAGGCTGTAGAGAAACCAGTACTCACATACATTGCTGATGAGAAGGCAAACTGATGGACCCCTCTGGAAGGGAATTTGGCCATATCTAACAAAAGTACATATGCACTTAGCTTTTGACTCAGCAATTCCACTTCTAGGATTCTAGCCTAAAGATATATCACCAATAATACAAAAATACAGACTGACAAGATTACTCATTGCAATAATGTAATTGTAAAATATTAGAGACCATCTAAATGCCCATATACAAGAGAGTAATTGAAAAAACTGGTTCATCCACACAATGGAGTACTGCATTACATGCAGCAGCAAACCAGGAAAAAGATCTCTATGAACTGATATGGAGGGATTTTTAGGACATACTGTTAAGTGGGAAAAAAAAAAAAAAAGGCAAAGTACAAAGGGAGTATCCACAGTGTGTTACCCTTCATGTATGAAAGACAGGAATGGAAGGAAATATCTGCTCATTTGTGCAAAAGGGATACAGGAAGGGATAAAGCAGTGACCAATGAACATGGTTACTTTCTGGTTGTTGGTGGAATAGGGAGGAAAAAGGGGGTCATGGGAACAGGTAGTAAGGATAGAGGGGAGCGACATTTCTCTGGATATACCTTTTTATTTAACTTGGACTCTTAGAACCATGGTAAAGTTTCACAGTAGTATATATTCTGTGGATACTGAGAACTAGGTTCCCTACTGTCAGAGAAAGAAGCTACAACTCAGGAAAAGAGAAAGGCTAGAACAAACCCTGTGGTGTTAAACTGGAATCAGAGGTATCAGTATAAACCCATGGATCTTAATATACATACAGATGGATACATACAGGAATAAATTATATATATATATATATATATATATATATATATATATATACACACACACACACACACATATATGAACACATGTGTGTTAGTCTACGTACATACACTTCCTCATTCTGTCCACTGAGAGAGCCTAGAAAAAAAATGACACTCGGTCATTTGGGCACAGACACGTAGTGCCCAGATCCTGGTTTCTAAATAACATTCTCCAATGAAAGGGACCTGGGCTCCTTGGAGAATTGGTCAGTTCTCCAGCTGGGAAAGAAAAAATACAAGATGAGCCTGGAATGTCTTGTGTGTCAGAAAGTGAAGAAGTGCTCAGAAAAGCAATGGACCTGTTAAAAGGACATGGAAACCGACCCGAAGGAGCTCCTAACAACCAAAGCTGGGACCATCTGAGCAACAAAAGGACAGTAATATTAATAGTAATGGATTATAGTCCACAGAATATACAACAAATACCCACAAGACCATATTAATCGAAACAAATAATCAAGCAGCGTTAAACAGAGAATAAGCTCGTTACCAGAAGACAAACATCGTAATAGTCCTCTTCTGGGACATTTTTGGAGGAGTTAAATTCACAGGGACAGGAAGTAGAACGGTGGAGGCAGGAAGAGGGAATTAGTATTTAATGGGTATAGAGTTTCAGCTGGAGAAGATGAAAGAACTTCTGGGGCTGGATGGTGGTGACTACAGCACAACAGTGTGAATGTCCTTACTGTTGCAGAAGTGTACACTTACTTATAGTTAAAATGGTAAATTCTATGTTATATATATTTTACCACAATAACATTTTTTCATGTATTTGAAAAGCAAAAATAAAAATAAATAATAAACAGAGGAGAACGTCCAGCTCTCCCTTACGGTAGAACTTCAATAAATGCAGAAGGAATGAGGGAAAGTCAAGTCTCCAGTAAGCAAATACCAGTGGATTATAATTGCTGCTATTGATGGTTGTTAAAATTATTGAGCAAAAGTATGATGAGGGGCCCTTGGGTGGCGCAGCCGGTTGAGCATCTGACTCTTGGTTTCAGCTCAGGTTCTGATCTCAGGGTCATGAGATCAAGCCCTGAGTCCAGCTCTGCCCTGAGCAGGGAATCTGCTGGAGATTCTCTTTCCCTCTAACCCTCCCCCCCAATTCTCTCGCTCTTTATTTAAAAATAAACAAACAAACAAAACTTTTTAAAAATATGTATGATGAGAAACAGGATATTTGCATAGTCAGAGCAACTCCCCAAAAGATACTTATTAATTACAAAGGGGAAAATATTAACTTTAAAGTGGAGAAACTGGGCAGACACCATCCTAGCTATGTGATCAAAGGTACCACCTCCACTAATAAGACATATCAACATAAGAGATATGGCATCATTTCTGTGACATTCCTGCCAAAAATGCAGAATCTAAACCCAATTACAAGGAAACATCAGACATACCCGAACTAAGGGACATTCTACAAGATAACTGGTCTCTAAGTCTTTGGAAGAATCAAGATCTTTAACATTAAGGGAAGACTAGGGAACAGCTGGGGGATGAAGGAAACTGAAGGGACATGACAGCTAAACATAACATGTTTCTGACCTGGAACCATTTCCTATAAAGGACATGGTACAGCCAGAGAAAGTGGAACAGTGTTTGAGGATTATAAGGCAGTAATATATCATCAGTGTTAATTTCCCTATTTTGACAATTGCATTGCAGTTACATAGGAGATACCCTTATGTGTAGGAAATATACACTAAAGTATTCAGGGGTAACAGGACATCAGGTCAGCAAGTATTCTCAAATTGGTGAAAAGGAAGTTACTTGTACTTAACTTGCACACATAAATTTGAGATCTTGTCTAAATAAAAAGAAAGCATGAAAGAATGGGAGAAACTCCAGCGTTTATCTCATGTAATTCCAAGAGAATTAAGAAAGGGGCAAAGAGGAGGCAAGGGGCAAAGGCACCACTGGAAAAAACAACAGCCAAGAATGGCTAAGAATTTTCCAAGCTGGGGAGTGAAGAAAGCCACCAGTCCTCATAGTGAATGTTTACATCAACTGCTGAGACAGAACAACAAAACTGAAATCCACATCGAAGCATACCATAGTGAAAATTCTGAACAGCAGGGATAAAGAGAAAATCCTAAATGCTACTAGGAGAGAAGACAGATTACCTACAAAAAAGCAGTCATTAGACTGAAAGCAGGCTTCTTATGGGTGAATTGACGCCAGCAGACAGTAGGGAAATAGCTTCCAAGCGATAAGCGAAAATAACGCAAAACCAGTGTTGCTCTGATGGCAGTAGGTCTTGAAAGGATAACCCTCAGCAAGAAGAAAACTGAACCCAGAAGGAAGGAGTGGGATCTAAGGAACACTTAGCAAAGAAATTAACAAAATGTATTGGTAAATCTATGTAAATACTGGTTGCTAGGGATAAACGCAACAACAACAATTAATTTTATACCTTGAAAAACTGGTAAAACAATAAAATGGCAGTTTGAAGAAAGGATTCTGTGGGTAATTAAAGCTTGATAAATTCCTGTCTTGTTCAGAAGGAGAACAGAACAACTGAAGCATTACAGACTTTTGGTAGAGAGCTTAATGTGTATGTTAAAAACGTAAAAAAACTTATTAAAAAATAGAATCTAAAATTTTCAAACTGTGGGGGCAGAGGTTGAGGAAAGAATAATAAAAATGTATAAATCCAAAATAGAGCAAGAAATTATTTTTTTAAGTAAATAAAAGCTTGGTAAATAAAAAATAACATAAAGTGGTAGAAATAAGTCCAGCTACGTCATTAATCACAATCAATGGAAACTGATTAAACTCAGCTAATCAAGAAAGCTACTATGTGAATAAAGAAATAAACATCAGCAATGAACTACTTTCAAGACATATACCTAAAACAAATAAAGAAAATAAAGAGATGAAAAAAGATAATCCAGGCAAATACTAAGCAAAAGATTTTGAGCGAGCAATCCTGACAGTAGATAAAATGGAATTTAAGGCTAAAACATTAACATAGATAAAGAGCTTCATTCTCAAATGATTTAAGTCTAGAAAAAATTATAACTATCATGAACTTGTATGCATCTACTAACAGTGTACCTATCTATATATATTTCATAAAGATTTTAATTTATATATATGAATTAAATATATATTTCATAATATATATTATATATAATTTATATAATATGTATTATTTATTTAATATATATATTTCATAAAGATTTTATTTTTAAGTAATCTCCACACCCAGTGTGGGGCTCGAACCCACAACCCTGTGATCAAGAGTCACATGCTCCACTGACTGAGGCAGCCAGGTGCCCCAGTGTAGGTGTATATTAATGAAAAACAAAATTACAAAGAAAATTAGATAATCTACATTCATAGTAGGAGATTTTCACACAACTCTCTCAGACGCTGATAGATAAATCTGACAAAGGATTAGACAACACAATTAACAAACATGATATACTGGACAGATGCATTAAGAGAACACTACACCCCCAAAATAGAGAACATACATTTTTCTTTTTTTTTTTTAAAGATTTTATTTATTTATTTGAGAGAGAGAGTATGAGCAGAGGGGAGGAGCAGAAGGAGAAGCAGGCTTCTAGCTGAGTAGGGGGCCTGATGTGGGGCTCAATCCCTGGACCCTGGGCTCTTGATCTGAGCTGAAGGCAGACACTTAACTGACTGAGCCACCCAGGCACTTCAGAACATATATTTTTCATCGATATATGGCATATTTACAAAAAAATCAATAGTCAATCACAAAGGAAGTTTCAATAAAATTTAAAAAATCAATAGCATACAGTTTGCATACTCTGACCACAGTACAATTAAATTAGAATCAAGAAGAAAAGAATAAAAATAAAAACACCCTTATACTATTTGGGAAATGAAAATTGCATTTTTAAATAATCAAAGGTTAAAGAAGAAATTACAATGGGAATTGTAAAAGATTTAGAACCAAAGGCAGTAAAAACATTTGTTCTTTGAAAGTGTTCTTTTGGGGAGCCTGGGTGGCTCAGTTGGTTAAGCATCTGACTCTTGATTTCATCTCAGGTTATGATCTCAAGGTTGTGGGATTGAGCCCCATGGCACTCAGCACAGAATCTGCTTGAGATTCTCTCCCTCTGTCCCTGTCCCCGCTCACACGTGCACATGCTCTCTGACTCCCTCTCTCATTCTCTAAAATAAATAAAATAAATCTTTTTTTAAGGAAGTGTTCTCTGAAAACTTACAGGATGTAGCAATACCAACCCTAGGCCTTCTCCCCTCTTCTCCCCCAGCCCATTCACAGAGAGCCATGGCCTAGACAAACAAATTTCCTTCCTGCCTACCTTAAGAATGCATAGGGATGAGGTGTTTTCCAGTTTAATCACCGTATGGATCTTAGACTTACCCTGCAGGTCTTGAATCCAACTCCCCACCTTCTGGGTACCTCAGCTTTCTCTCCTGTTCTCCATCAAGGGTCTATTAAAACTGAAGGTCAAAGGATGAAAACAACAAGGAAATCTAAGGATTTCCCTTACCTTTTTCCCAGGTTCAAAATTCATCTTAATATTAAAAAAATATATTCATTATTTGTAGATGCTTGGATCAGGAGGGCTTCTTGGGATATCCAGTCTACCATTTTGCCCAAAATGGTGTGCCGTCATTTATCAAGTTACCTATCCCCTCTGTGTCTTAGTTTCATCTTCTGTAAAATGGGGATGATAATAGAATCTACCTTATAGATTTGGTGTGGGGAGTCAGCGAGAGAGTACATGTTGAGCCCCTGGCACTAGCAAGTGCTCAATAAATGCTGCCTATTAGCAGCAGCAGTGGTCCTGTGAACTTGGTACCAACAGAGTACAAAAGAAATCAGTATCATAGAGCAATCTCATCTATGAATATACATGGAAAATTCCTAAGTAAAAAAAAAAAAAAGTTAAGCATGAAATCCAGTAGGGGTATAAAAGTACAAAATGGCTTTATCTCAGGTGGTTCCACATTTAAAATTCTGTTTAAAAAAATCAATCAAAGTAGTTGACCTTACTGAAAAGATTAAATGGAGAAATGACACGATCATCCTAATGGATGTGTTCAAAGCCACAGAATTCAAGCTTCATTCATTGTAATCACCCTCAGCAAGTAGGGCTAGAAGAGCTTCCTCAATCTAACAAAGTAACTACAAAACACCAAGGGCAAACATCAGAAATAACAGTAAATCTTCAGAAGGATGATCACTGAAGTTACAAGTAAAACAAGGAAGTTTACTTTCACCACGATTTATCAACACTATCCTGGAGTTTCTACATCAGTGCTGACCAATAGGAATGTACTGAGAGACATACATGCATTTTTAAACTTTCTAGGAGGCATGTTAAAAAAGTAAAAAGAAACAGGAGAAATTCATTTTAATAATACATTTCATTTAACCCGATAAATCATATATCAATATAAAAAATTATCAATGACGTATTTCGCATTTTCATATTAAATCTTCAAAATCTGGTGGGGTTTTTTTACATGTATAGCATGATGCAGACTAGCCACATTTCAGGTGCCCAGTCAGCACACGTGAACGGGTGCTAATCATGGAAACTCAGCAGGCTGACAAAAATTTTAAAGTCTGAAAATGACAAGTATTGGCAAGAATATGGAGGAAGGACTCATATATTGCTAGTAGAAGCTCTCCTACCATTTGGAAAACAACATCTAGTATTGGAAAATGTGTATAATATTCAGCCTATTAATTCCACTTCTAGACATAAACTTTAGGAAAATTCTCCCCTACATGTATAAATAAATACTCTTCAGCATTGCTTGTGATAGGGAAAAAAAAACAGAAAGACACTAAATAGCCATAGGTAGAGAAAGGAGAGACAATTGAGGTATTCTCACAGAAAGGAGTAATATACAGTAGATAAAATAAGCTACATGTAAATACAGTAAAATAGGCCAACCTCAAGAATATATATAGTATGAGAGCAGTTATATGGAATTTACAAAACATATAAAAATACTACTGCATATATTTTAGGCAAATTCTATATTTAGTAAAAATATAAACAATACAGGGGATGGCTATGGAGCAGAATCATAATCGTGGTGCCTGAGGGAAGGAAATGAAAATGAGGAAAGAAGGGATCAAAGATTTATCAGTAAGGCATTACTTCTTGGATAAAAAAAAATCTGAAGCAAATACAATAAATGCCATTTGGAAATTTTGCTTGATAGCTAGTGGGCATTACCCAGTGTTGCCCTAGGCAGTTTTCGGTTTTTGTGAAAGTTTTCATGATAGTAATCATCTAGTGGTTCTTGCTATCTATGTATCAAGGATGAAAAATGCTTACTAGATACACAGAAGCAGAACAGCTGCTACTAAAAGGAAATGAAGTTCTACACAGGAAGATCCATGTGTACACCTACACAATGGATGCACACATGCAGCTGACAGAGGTCCAGTGGCCTGTGTCGAGAATGGTGTCTTGCACAAAGCAGGCGCTCCATCCGCACTGGTTCAATGAATGCATGAAGCATGTTGCACTGGTGGGTGGGACCCCTGAGAGGCAATTTGCATGGGAGGAGGTATGCCACGATTGCTGTGCTGTGACTGCTTAAGAATGGGGACTTGGTTTTGCAGGTAACATTTGAGGGTTCATGATGGGGAACAAAATACGGTACCTGACCTAGATATTGGTCTTCAGTCCAACTGAGGTCTCTTTGCTTTATAAAAACAGGAAGAGGGGCACCTGGGTGGCTCAGTCATTAAGATCTGCCTTCAGCTAAGGTCATGATCCCAGAATCCTGAGATCGGGTGGCTCAGTCATTAAGATCTGCCTTCAGCTAAGGTCATGATCCCAGAATCCTGAGATCGAGCCCCACATCGGGCTCCCTGCTGAGCAGAAAGCCTGCTTCTCCCTCTCCCACTCTCCCTGCTTGTGTTCCCTTTCTCGCTGTCTCTCTTGGTCAAATAAATAAATAAAATCTTCAAAAAAAAATAAATAAAAATAAAAAGAGGAAGAGGAAGAGTATCTAGGCTACAGGGGAAGTGACTTCTCCCCCAGGTTACTCTGAACATAGTAATTCTACTTTGGTAGCCAGGTGACAAAGCACATCACACACTGGATGAGCATGAGAGAGTTGGAGGAAGGGTATTTTCCCTACTTCCTTGGAACCCATTGTGGTTTGGGCTAAGCAAGGACTCCAGGAAACTCTGACTTACTTTGGAACTTCATGCCTTTGCCCCAGAAAGCTGTATGTATGTTCACTGATTAGAGCTTCATGGTAACTTGACCTACCATTACACAGTTTTCAGTATCTCTAGCTGAAACCACTTGCCCACATAAAATATTTATGTGACATAAAAGCTGGTCTAACAACAACCAACAGAAAGATAGATGAATAAGGGAAAAGATAAATGACAGAGATAACAGATAGATAACTTTTCCCCTATTTGAGAAGATATCCACTCTACTAGATAAAATTTAGCTGCTAAAAGATGGAGCAAATATGCCAAACCCTTGAGACTACTGTTAAAAAAAAAAAAAAGTAAGATCCTCAGAAATGTTTTGCAATTAACTATGCTCCATGCATAACAAACCTAAATATGAGAATTGGCAGTGAGACGTATAGACAGTGAAAGGAAGGGGATTTTGAGTGCTTCACGTTGTCTTTTTTGGCTCCACGTTAAGAGAACCAGGATGTGGTTACAATTTTGGATGTGCTAATTATGTTTGTCAATTGTGAGCTTTGCTTAATTAATTAGTCATGCAAATTTAACTTTAGTATTTTTTGCATATCTAAATCATTACTATGGCAATTAAAAAGCTGCTTTGATTAGCCCCTTTCATAGTGAGTTAGCACGACATACTTTTGTCAACTTCCTTTTGAAAATCTAGCATTTGGGTACTGTTTGGAGAAAATATATTCTGTATGTTTGGGGAAAAATAAAAACCAACTCAGGTAAAAAGAAAGGTGGCCTAGCAGCAGAAGCTAAGTCAGCAACTGTTGGCAACGTAAAGTCAGTGAATACAGACTAGAAATTGTTACGGCACATGTTCAGGAGGAGTCCCCAGGGGTGGACAGAAGTGGTGTGCTGAATAAACTGGGAACGTGTTTCCTTTAGTAGATTAAGGTGGGAAGAAGATTTATATGTCTTTGGTCTGAAATCAATGTCAAAACCTATAAAAAACCACCATGGGAACCAAACCTGTCCCTGTCTTGGAGACCTAGCCTGACTCTCATAATCATTAATAAATACTGTGGCCAGGTGAAGTCTGTGCCAAGTGAAGCTCTCCCCAGGGGCCATTTCATATTTTAACAAGCCCAACTGTCAGGAACATTTTATGATATTAGGTTAAACTTCCTCCTAATTGCTAAATAAGTGTTGCATCCCCCTATGAACCACCTGTGGATGCTGTATTACTCTCCTTTCTGCAGAGTAAGAACCTGACACATAGTGGGATTTAAGAGATTTCTCCCACTCCACAATGGAAATGAGCAGCAAATTCAAGAACAAATACAGGCTTTCAGGCATGCCCCCTCACACCTTTCAGCTTTGTGTCCACCAAACCTTGCCATCCCGTCCTCTCAGCACCAGCCCTACAAGAAGGACGATAGCAAGTTATCCCTCATATTTTTCAAGCACAGAACCAATAGCAACTATTTAGAGAAGATAATGTCATTTCTCATTTTAAAGACATCTCCAAAGGCAAATTCACACATCTGGTTTGACTCAGAGGGTCACCAGCATCTCTGATAGAATCCAGCTGTGGAACAGAAAATAGTATTTCATCTAAGAAGTAGATGACCCATAGGCAGCACATGAAAAACCACTATGGAATGCTATAATGTATATTAACAGGGAGCGGGAAACAGCTTTGGGTGACTCATAGGAAACTCAGAGCCAACAAGAACAAAGGGATAGAAAAAAGGTGAAAGAGGGAAGGGTTTCTTAAGGAGTCTCCAGTGATAACGTATGCCTTTCCTGAGCACTCCAGAACAAATCATTAAGCTATCAGTCAGATTCAACAAAGGTGGCCCTGCCATTCTGAAATTTGAATGTCCTAAATAGAAAAATTTAATAACTAAAAAGACATGATTCAGATTCCACAGTTCCTTGATATCCCAAATCTTCCAGTGCCCTGAAAAAAACTGAAATTTATTTTCAAATTCTTCTCAATTAACTTGCCCCAGCCACAAATATCTCAAATATGTGAATATGCAGATACATGCACATAGGTGTGCTGAATATATTCTTATTAAATTTTCAGACACTTAGGGCTTCTCAGTAAAGACCTGTGCTGGAGACTAGTCCCTCCCACCTGTTCAGGGACCTCCCTTAGCGATCTCACACACACACAAACACACACACACACACACAGAAAGAGAGAGAGAGAAAGCATTATCTTCAATCTTCCACCCTTCTGGATTTCTCCACTGCGCATATTGATAAACTCCTACCTACCACCCCGGCATTTTCTCTAGCAATCATGCTCTCTCTCCTTCTGCCTTCACAGCCACCCTCATGAAGATGTCTAGTCTCACTGTGTCCGCTTCCCTGCCACTTACTCACTTCTCAGCCCACTGCAATCTGGTTTCCACTGAAACTGATCCCGTGGAAGTCTCCCAAGCTTCACCAGCCGACAAATCAAGAGAGGGTTTCTCAGTCTATCCCACGAGGTCTTCCTGAAGCCCTGGACACTGCCCATCTCTCCCCTCTTGAAGATCTGCCTCCAAGGTTTCCCTGGGAGCACTCTTGCCTGGCTCAACTTTCTCTCAATCTCTCTCTCCCCACCTCCCTTCTCGGTCTCCTTCACTGGCTCTTCCAACATCTCTCTAGAAGTTGGAAGCCCCACAGACTTTCCTCGGCCCTTCTCATTCTCCTAGCCTCTCTGTGGTAGACCCATTCATCTAAGTCGAAAGCCTGGGACTTACCCTGATACACTGTCCTCTTCCTCTCTACTTTCAATGCACCTGATTTTATGCCTTCGTTTTCCGCCTGGTTTCTCTGCCTCTAACCTAATGTCCAAACTTCAACCAGAGTGAGATTTCCTTTTTTTTTTTTTTTTTTTGAGAGACAGAGAAAGCAGGGGGGAGAGGGGCGGAGGGAGAGAGGGAGAGAGAATCTCAAGCAGGTTCCACCCCCAGCATGGAGCCAGATGCAGTGGACTCGATCTCACAACCCTGAGATCATGACCTGAGCCAAAACCAAGAGTCGGATGCTTAACCAATGAGCCACCCAGGTGCTGCCAGAGTGAATTTCTAAGAAGGAAACCTGATCATATCACTCTCCTGTTTGACTCTCTACAGTGGTTACCTACCAATTACAGCTGTGCATTTCTAACTTTTTTAAAGGAATATTTTTTACACTGGGAGGCCATGAATTGTGTATGTCAGCACAAGGCCTGGTGCTTAATATGTGCTCAGTAAATAGTTGTTGAGAAAAATGAAGTCCAACTTCAAGCATGCACATATGTAAAGCTGCATGGTTCCCATTGAAGCAGGGGTAGGGGCAACTCCCACCTGCTTGCCCTGACCACATTTCCACCAATACCTCAGGCATCTCTACAAATCCCCTGGTGTCCTAGGGTATATCTGGAAAACCAGAGACCCGTGTGATAAAGTTCAAGCTCCCTAGCTTGGCTACAGATGCTTGATAAACTGATTTCTACCCACTCTCTAACATCATTTCCAACTGCTCTCCATCTTCACCCTTCACTCTAGCCTTGCCAAACTGAATTACTTGCCATTCCTAGACACGTAAGAGCTTTGCACATGTAGTTCTCTCTGCCTAGAATACTCTTACTCTCCTTGATTAGCCTAGAAAATTCCAAATTATTCTTCCAAGACAGCAAAAAGATAAAGCCCTTTCTGATTCCATAAACAGAATATATCATTCCTTTTGTGTACAAATATATCTTATACATATTTTATTATGAATCTTATTTTAATTTTTTTTAAGATTTATTTATTTGAGAAAGAGAGAGTGAGCATGAGCATGGGTGGGGGGGAGGGGCAGAGGGAAAGAATCTCAAGCAGACTCCCTGCTGAGCATAGAGGCTGATGCAGGGCTTGATCTTATGACCCCTGAGATCATGACCTGAGCTGAAATTAAGAGTAAGATGCTTGGGCGCCTGGGTGGCTCAGTTGGTTAAGCGACTGCCTTCGGCTCAGGTCATGATCCTGGAGTCCCGGGATCGAATCCCACATCGGGCTCCCTGCTCGGCGGGGAGTCTGCTTCTCCTTCTGACTCTCCTCCCTCTCATGCTCTCTGTCTCTCATTCTCTCTGTCTCAAATAAATAAATAAAATCTTTAAAAAAAAATTAAAAAAAAAAAAAGAGTAAGATGCTTAACCGACTGAGCCACCCAGGAGCCCCTCTTTAGTATAAATCTTATCACACTCTAAATCAATTCTTATGTATAGGTGTGTCTCTTCTAGTGGGGCTATGAAGGCAAAGACTGTTTCTGATCTATAAACCAGAGCCTAGCAAAGTGCCTAGTACCCAGAAGGAACTCATTATATGTTTGTATAATGAACGAAATTCTACTGGAACAAATCATTCTTTTATCTCATACCCTTTTTGTAATGAGGTGGAGAACAAACAATTTTTAATCCTTTCCATCATTTTGCAAGTCACAGGGTGTCCCATGTTAAAAATTGGCCAGGTAAACTTCTACTGTCTAGGTTTCAGCAGAAATGAATTTGGATTAAGCCTTGTGGGTTCACCTGAATATTTAGAGAGAATGTTAGCCTTTTTAATTGAAATTGAGGTATCTGAGATCTAATGGGTTATTATAACTGTCCTTCTCTTGGGCACTACTGAAATAATGTCTTGTGCCTTAGGTTTTATACAATGAGATAAATAAGAAAAGAAAAGCAAGGGGATCATACTTGTTCAATGTGGACAAAACTGACAAAGCACAAGAATCTGATCCATTAACAGATTCAGATGGGGGCCTTTTCCCTAATGATATAAAATCAGAAATGAGAAACATCAAATGTAGATTAGTTAAAGAAAATTTGATGGCAAAATTTAACCCAAGCTATGTAAATGAGACTTTTCCCAGGCAATTATAAAGGATCCTCTAATTCTCCCCCAGGGGCCTCCAGAGTCAGTGTTTCTATATCAATTGTTTTACCAGTTTCCTTATGATTCTGAACATTGTGTTGGTCTCCTGATAGATTATTTTGTCTTCCACTTCTGGGGCAGTTTTGCAATTATGTAGCAGAGAATCCTATTCACTTTCACATACATCACTCAATCATGCTACGGTAACAAGTAGTTTATCTACCATCTTATTAACAAAACAAAACAAAACAAAACCATCTGGTATAACTCAAGACTTCTGCACATACCAATATAATGTACTTGATGTTCTCAAAGATGGCTTTGCAGGACCCTAAAGTATCCTCTGAATCATGGAAGAGACATGAAATTAATCCCTTGAGTCTTGTTTCAGATCCAAGTGTATTTTATTGTATTCTAATTCCCTAAAAAACCATGATTCGGGTAGAACATATATGGAGTGTGTATGTGTAGAATATTCCTTTTTTAAAATTTGTAACACTGAGTTCACCAATCATGACCTATAATAGGAAACTTACTCTAAATTAGGGATTCTCAAAGTATGCTCCAGAGATCTCAAGGAAACTGGATAATCTTTCAGAAGTTCCACAAGGTCAAAACTGTATTTGTAGTAATACTACAACACAATTGATCTTTTTCATTCCCCTTCTCTCACAAGTTGGAGTTTTCCAGAGGCTACATGATATGTGATATTAAAACAGATTGAATGCAGAAGCAAATATGAGAATCTAGCCTTTTTCTATTAGGCCAGACATGAAAGATATTTGCAAAATGTAAAACAATCTCATAAATTTGGTCTTAGAAAATAGTTATATTTCATAAAAATATGTTATTTATGCTAAAATGCAGTGGGAGAATTAGGAATTTATTGTGCTTCCTGAATCTGACAAGTCATGTCTTTTACCTATTCTGGAAAATTCTCACCTATTATCTCTTCAAACATTTCCAATCTTCCCCCCCATTCTCTTCTCCATCTAGAATGCCAATACAATGTATGTTTGTCCTTTTCACGCTCACATGTCCAACATTTTTCATATTTTCCATCCTTATAACTTTGTGCTACACTTTGGGTACCTCCTTGAGATCTTTCCAGTTTGCTAATTCTTTTCACAGCTGAGTCTAATCTTATATAGCCCTTCTAATTCCATTCTAAAATTCAATTATTGCAGTTTTTTTAGAAGTTTTATTTTGTTTTTAAAAATCTGTTGGGGGGGGTGGCGCCCGGGTGGCTCAGTCGTCAAGCGTCTGCCTTTGGCTCAGGTCATGATCCCAGAGTCCTGGGATCGAGCCCCGCATCGGGCTCCCTGCTCTGTGGAAAGCCTGCTTCTCCCTCTCCTAATCCCCCTGCTTGTGTTCCCTCTCTTGCTGTCTCTCTCTGTGTCAAAAAATAAATTAAAAATCTTAAAAAAAAAAGTTTCCCCAAAAAATAAATAAATAAAAATCTGTTAGGTCATGGGGTGCCTGGGTGGCTCAGTCGGTGAAGCATCTGCCTTCAGCTCAGGCCATGATCCCGGAGTCCTGGGATCAAGCCCCACGTCAGGCTCCCTGCTTATCGGTGAGTCTGCTTCTCCCTCTCCCTCTCCCTTTCAAATGCCCCTCCCCCTGCTCATTTTCTTTCTCTCTCTCTCTCTCTCAAATAAATAAAATCTTAAATAAAAGTAAAAATAAAGATGTTAGGTTTTGTTTATGCTATGTGTGTGTTCTTAGTTCTGTCTTATTTCTGATATCATTTCCTTAAATCTTCTAAAAATATAAAACTCATTTTATATTCACTAATCTGATGGCTCGATTATTTCAAGATACTAAAGGTCTAATAACCACTGTTTTCTCCACTTGCAAGATACCTGGAAATCTGTTTCTTCCTGTATGATGCAAGTGTGGCTTATCAGTTTATGTTCAATCAAGCCTTATATCCATGGGAATTTTATGCAGCCTGGGTTGAAGACATGAGTCTTTACAGAAGATTTGCATTTGCTTCTGGTAGGCACCCAAGGTGCCCAAGATAGCATATATTAGAATCAATTTGAGAACAGGCCTCTGGTTATGAATTCTCAGGAGACACTATTACCCACTGTATTACCAGGCCAAGCCAGAGAATTTGTCTTATTATCTCCTTTTGCTGGTTATCATTTTTTTTTCTAGTCCATCTTTTCATGATGTAGTGCTCAAAGATTCCAGTTTCATGTGAGGGTCCTCATTTCCCCTTGATTCTCCAAGTACTGGGCACAAGGTCTAGTCTTTGTGTGGCTGTTAAACACTGAGCATCTCGGTTACCTGGAACAGCAAATACCCTTGGGCGTCAGTGGCTTCAATGACTTCTTCTTTCCTTGGTTTTCAGCTTCTTCATTTTTGGTCCCTGGGGATTTGATGTACTTTTTTTTGAACCCTAGCTTTACAGATGAGATATTTGTTATATGTTGTTTAATATTTCAGGTGTCTTTTTGCGGGGAGGATATTCAGATTATCTAGTTTGTCATATTGTCCAGGAATATAAATTGGCACAAGATTTCTGAAATATAAAATGCACATCCACTTGATTTCAAGGAATTTATTCTTTGAATGCAAATTTGGCAATATCTATCAAAGTTCAAAATATACAAATTTTAATCCAGCAATTCTACTTCCTATGAATTTACACTACATATATACTCACACTTGTATAAAATGCCACACGAATAATGTTCATTGTTGTAGGCTTAGTGAAAGTTCGAGGATTATAATAACAATGTAAATGTTCATCATTAGGAGACTAGTTGAATAAAGTACTTCCCACAATATTTTGCAACATTTAAAGGAATTTAAAAAGGAATTTAAAAGATCTATATGACCTGATACGGAAAAACGCTTATGATGCAAGTTACATGACTTTTTTATGTAAAAAATACAAGATATGCTTATATGTACTTACATATTCATTAAAAGCTTCTGAAAAGATACACAATTAACTGTTACCAGTATTTTCCCCTACAAGTTGGAACTGAATCATTGTTATACAAATATTGTTTCTAAATGACAAATGTGCTAATTTGAAATGACTTTTTACCCATTTATTAACATCAGCTCCTTACTTCTTTATTATCATTAGCAGTGCCACCGGTAGCATTTACAAATAAAGTTCTTCTCTACAAACTGTTCTAAAACTCCTAACATCTACTACCTGTTATTCCTTATCTGTCAATTATTATCCCAAGGAATCTGGTTGCCCTCTGCTGACTTCACTAGGACACACTCCCTAATGCTCTAAATATAATGGCAGAGACTGAACTAGGTAGATTTCTCACCCTCATCTTCCCTGAGATTCCTAATGGTTTACAGTCTACACAAGTGTATATAAAGGAGCTGGAATTTAAATGCCATGCCACTCCAGAGGAAAGAAAGGACTCGTTGAGAATTAAGTGAAGAAGCTAGGCCATAGCTTTGGCTGTGTCACAGCCTGACCAGCAGGACATACTGATTTCAACATCTGAGCCTGGGTGCAGCTTCTGACTGTTGACTTTTCAACAAACTGCTTAATTTGTAAGGACTGGTAGCTGAATTTAACATTTACACATCTAGGAACATTTTCTGACATCAGCCTAAAGGTTTTCCTTGAACATCTTCATTCTTTCACATGATGAACTCCTAGTGATGACTGTGTACAGCTACAGAATTACTTAATTTCCCCTTAGATTTAGATGCACAAGTATGACAGACCCCCACATACTTTTACGTAACCTTTCACAAACTTCCTTTTTCATTCTCTTTGAAATAGGCTTCATGTTCATGCTATGGTGAAAGATGGCCCAGATACTATTCTACATCTGGACTACAATTTTCTCTATTTTGTGATGCTATGTCTTGAGTTATGTGTTTAAGATATTTTTGTGGAAATAGGATGTTTTGATGATGAGTGGTGTTTGTTTTAGTTTGAGGGGGGTTTTTTGTGGTTTTTATTTTGGTTTGTTTTGAGAAGAATGGAGAAAAAGATGAGAAGAAGAGAGAAGCTTTCCTTTTAGGAAGATGATTATTTCCATTTTGAGTTGTTCTTTTTTAATAGTATAATACCAATTATAGAGTTTAAAAAGAATACTGTACATTGTCTCTGGATGCCTGCAAGCACATCACTGACAAAACCACACCTGCATATAAGCAGTATAAAATTGCAGGAGAGACATGTCTTAGACTGGCGTCCCCGTAGCAAAGCCTTAGACCAGGATTTGGGTGCAGGGCATTTATTGAGGGATGATCCAAGGGAACAGGAGTGAAGGATCAGGTAGCGTGAGACAAGAAAAAGAGAAAAGCAAGGAAAGAGTGTGTTATTGAGGTCACTGGAACCTCAGAGAATTGTCTCTCCCTGAGGGCATTAAATAAGGCTCTGTCCCTTTGGTTGATGTGTCTCCTGAGGGTGTTATTTCTCTCATACCTCCTTTTTTTTCCCCCAGGTAATAATTCCTGACACAACTTTCTTTTTTTCCCCTTTACTAAGGTATAGTTGACAAATAAAATTGTAATATATTTAGAGTGTACAATGTGATGATTTGATACATGTATACATGAAAGAATTCCCACCATAAAGTTAATTACATCTATCACCTCATATATTTACTTTTTTTTCCCTTTTCTGGTGAGAACATTGAGGTTCTATTTTCTTAGCAAATTTCAATTATATACTATCAACTATAGTCACTATGTTATGCATTAGATCCCAAGACCCTATTCATCTTTTTTTTTTTAATTTTATTTATTTGAGAGAGAGAGAGTACACAAATGGGAGGAGGGACAGAGGAAGAAGGAAGAAGGGAGAAGCAGACACCCTGCTGAGCAGGGAGCCTGACAGAGGCTCCATCCCAAGACCCTGACACCATGACTTGAGCCAAAGGCAGCTGCTTAACTGATTGAGCCACCCAGGTGCCCAAGACCCTATTCATCTTAACTGAAAGTTTGTACCTTTTACCAGCATCCCCTAAATTTTCCCAATCTCTAGTTTTTCTAACTACCACTCTGTCCTGTTTCTATGAGTTTGACTTTTTAAAAAATTTCACATATAAGTGATACCAGGAAGGTTTTGCCTGATTCTTTCTAGCTTATGTCTCTTTCCAATAGCTCATTGTTAGTGTATAAAAACACAACTCATTTTTGTATATTGATTTTGTATCCTACAACTTTACTGAATTCATTTATTAGTTCTAACAGTTTTGTGGTAAAGTATTTAGGTTTTCTACATATAATATCACACCATCTACAAACAGAGACATTTTTTATTTCTTCCTTCCCTATTTGGATGCCTTTTATTTCCTTTTCTTGCCTAATTGCTTTGGCTAGGACCTCTAGTACTACAAAATAAAATAATAAAAGTGGCAAGAGTGAGCATCCTTGTCTTGTTTCTGATCTTAGAAGGAAGGCTTTCAGCTTTTCACCACTGAGTATAATGTTAGCTGTGGCCTTGTCATCCATGGTCTTATTATGTTGAGGTATGTTACTTCTATACCCAACCTGTGAGAGTTTTTATCATAAACAAATGTTGAATTTTGTCAAATGCTTTTTCTGCATCTATTGAGAAGATCATATGATTTTTATCCTTCATTTTGTTAATTTGGTATACCTAATTTATTGATCTACATATGTTGAACCATCTTTGCATCACTGGGGTAAATATCATTTTATCTTGGTGTATGATCTTTTTAATGTACTGTTGAATTTGGTTTGCAAATATTTTGTTGAGGATTTTTACATCTGTGTTTATCAGGGATAATGGCCTGTAGTTTTCTTTCTTGTAGTGTCCATGTCTGTCTTTGGTACCAGATTAATGCTGGCCTTGTAATACAAATTTGGAAGTGTTCCCACCTCTTTTTTTTTGTAAGAGTTTGAGAAGGATTGGTATTAATTATTCTTTAAATGTTTGGTAGAATTTACCAATGAAGGCGTTTAGTCCTGGACTTTTGTTGAAAAATTTTGATTACGAATTAAATGTCCTTACTAGTAATTGGTGTTCAGATTTTCTATTTCATCATGATTCAGTCTTGGTAAGTTTTATGTTTCTAGGAATGTATTCATTTCTCCTGGGTTATCTAATTTGTTGGCATATAATTGTTCATAGTAGTTTCTTACGGTTTTTAGTATTTCTGTGTTATCAGTTGTAATGTCTCCTCTTTCATTTCTCATTTTACTTATTTGAGTCTTCTTTCTTTTTTTCTTAGTCTACCTAAAGGTTTGTCAATTTTATTTTTCCTAAAAACCAGCTCTTAGTTTCACTGATCTTTCCTATTGTCTTTTTAGTCTGTTTCATTTATTTCCTCTCTGTTCTTTGTTATCTCCTTTCTTTTACTAATTTGGGCTTAGTCTGTTCTTTTTCTAGTTCACTGAGGTGGAAAATTAGATTGCTTATTGGAGATTTTTTTTCTTAATGTTGGCATTTATTACTATAAATGCCACTCTTAGGATGGCTTCTGCAGTACTGCATAAATGTTGGCATGTTGTGTTTCCATTTTCATTTGTCTCAAGATATTTTTTAAATTTCCCTTTTGATCTCTTCTTTAACCCAATGTCCAGCAACATGTTGTTTAATCTCCATGTATTTGTAGATTTTCCAATTTTCTTCTTGTAATTGATTTCTAGTCTCCTGACATTGTGGTCAGAAAAGATGCTTGATATGATTTCGGTCTTCTTAAATTTATTAAGACCTATTTTGTGGCCTAACATATGAGCTCTCCTGGAGAATATTCCATGTGCACTTGAAAAGAATGTGTATTCTGTTGCTGTTGGATAGAATGTTCTATATTTGTCTATTAGATCCATCTGGTCTAATGCATATTTTAAGTCAAATGTTTCCTTATTGATTTTCTGTCTGAATGACCTATCCATTGTTGAGAATGGGGTACTGAAGTTCCCTACTATTTTCTTTTTTTTTTTTTTTATTTATTCATTCGAGATACAGAGATACAGAGAGAGAGAGAGAATATGAGCAGGGAGCCCGATGCGGGGCTCGATCCCAGGACCCTGGGATCATGACTGAAGCTGAAGGCAGACGCTTAACCATCTGAGCCACCCAGGTGCCCCTCCCTACTATTTTCTTAAAGATTTATTTATTTGAGAGAGAGAGAGAAGGAGAGTGTGCACACTGTGTGGGGGAGGGGAGAGGGGCAAAAGGAGGGGGAGAGAGAGAATCTCTATCTCCCTGCTGAACATGGAGCCTGACTCAGGGCTCAATCCTAGGACCTGAGATTATGACCTGAGGCAGAAATCAAGAGTTGGCTGCTTAACTGACTGAGCCACCCAGGTGCCCTCCCTACTATCCTACATATTTCTTCTTTCAGATCTGTTAGCATTTGCTTTGTACATGTTGAGTGCATAAATATTTACAAGTACTATATACTCTTGTTGAAATGGCCCCTTTAGCATTGTATAATCATTTTGTCTCTTGTTACAGTTTTTGGCTTAAAACCCATCCTCTCCGGGTGCCTGAGTGGCTCAGCTGGTGAAGCGTCTGCCTTTGGCTCAGGTCCCTCTCCCTCTGCCTGCCACTCTTCTCTTTCTCTGTCAAATAAATAAATTTTTTTAAAAATATTCTCTGATGTATGGATAGCCAGTCCTGCTTTCACTGACCTCCATTTGCATGTAATATCTTTTTCCATCCCCTCACTTTCAGTCTATGTATTTCTTTAAGGCTAAAGTGAGTCTCTTGTAGGTAGAATAGAGTTGTCTTCTTTTTTTATCCATTCAGCTACTCTATGTATTTTGATTGGAGAATCCAGTCCAGTTATATTTAAGTAGTTATTGATAGATGTAGACTTATTACTGCCATTTAATAATTATTTTCTGGTTTTTTGGGGGGGTTTTTTGTTGTTTTTTTTTTTTGTTTTTTTTTTTTGTAGTTCCTTTGTCCCTTTCTTCCTTTCTTGCTCTCTTCTGTTGTGATTTGACCACTTTCTGTAGTGGTATGTTTTGATTCCTTTCTCTTGATTTTGTGTATTTACTATAAGTCTTTACTTTGTGGTTATCAAGAGGCTTACATAAAACATAGTTTTAACAGTCTATTTTAAGCTGATAACTTAAATAAGCATTTAATTTCAAATGCACATAAAACGTTACATTTTTATACACCCCCACATTTTATGTTCTTGATGTCACAATGTACATCTTTTTATACTGTGTGTCCATTAACAAATTATTGTAGTTATATTATTTTTAATACTTTTGTCTTTTAACTTTTAAACTAAAGTTATAAGTGATTTATCCATCACCATTGCAATATTAGATTATTCCAAATTTAACTATATATTTGCCTTTACCAGCGAGTTTTATATTTTCATATAGAATACTTCATTTCAGCTTGAAGAACTCTCTTCAACATTTCTTATAAAGCCGGTCTAGTGGTAATGATCTCTTTCAGCTTTTGTCTGGAAAACTCTCTCCTTAAATTCTTTATCTCTCCTTAAATTCTGAAGAACAATTTTGCCAGGCAGAATATTCTTGATTGGTAGTTCTTTCAGCACTTTGAATATATCACCCTACTCCCTTCTGGCATGCAAAGTTTCAGCTGAAAAATTCTGCTGATAGTTTTATGGGAGCTCCCCTGTATGTTGCTTTTATCATTCTACTTATAAGATTCTCTGACTTTAACTTTTGACAATTTAATTATAATATGTATTGAATGTGGGTGTATTTAGGTTCATCTTATTTGGTATTAGTACGATGGAATCTTCCTGGAATCTGGATGTTTTTTTCTCTTCCCAGGTTAGGAAAGTTTTCAGACTTTATTTCTTTAAATAAGCTTTCTACTCCTTTCTTTCTCTCTCCTCCTTTTGGGACTCCTATAATGCATATATTGGTCTGTTTCATGGTGTCCCATACGTACCTTAAGCTATCCTCACTTTTTTTTTTCTTTTGCTCCCCTTATTGGATAAATTTGACTGCTCTGTCTTAAAGTTCACTAATCTTTTCTTCCACTTGTCTAGTCTGTTGAACTCCTCTGTTGAATTTTCAGTTCAGTTATTGTACTCTTCAGCAATATGATTTCTGTTTGGTACTTTTTAATATTTTCTATCTCTTTGTTGAAATTCTCTTTGCTCATCCATTGCTTTCCTGTCCTCAGTAAGCATCTTTATGACTGCTATTTGGACTCTCTATCAGGTAAATCACTTATCTCCTTTTTATTAAAATTGGTTTCTGGAGATTTATCTTATTATGTTGTTTGTAACATATCCCCCCTTTTTCTTCATTTTCCTTAACTCTCTGTGTTGGTTTCTGCACATTAGATAAAACAGTCACCTCTCCTGGTCTTGACAGACTGGTCTTGTGTAGAAGATGAATATTGTCAATCAGCCTGGCCTGAGCTCCTGTTTGTCTCTAAAACTTTTGTGAATTTTCAAGCTACTGTCTTTATTCTTGCTGGCTCCAGTAGCTGAGGGTGTGCCAAGACCTGTCAGTGTCCCAAAGGGGAGGATTACAATTGGCATATAAATGCAGGCTGATTAGAAGACAGACCTTCAGGCAGCAGCTGGGAAAGTATGTAGTTAAAGCCCTCCAGGGAGAATCTGGGAGATGGGCATTTTTGTCTGCTCCCTCTAAACTGAGCCTAGGTGTACAGCCATGAAGGGGTGCCCCTGTACTCACTTAAAAACTGCTTCTTCACTACAGTCCCGTGGGATTCATAAATGCAAGCCCCATTAGCTATCAGAGCCAGGTAATTCAGGGGCCCAACTCTCAGGCTACACCTGCAAAAGCTGGAGTGACAAGCATGTGTACAAGCTCCTTCAAAAGAGATGTTGGTGACCTGATTTTATCTTTGAAGTGATTGAGGCAGAAGGCAATGAAAGTGCCCACCAACTCCCCCCAGGCTCTCTGGAAGATTGCAGCAGCTAACCCTTCTATGTGTGCAAATTAGAAGCTAGAACCGCAGGCAGCAGATGGTAAGGTATGCTGTCAATCCTCTTCCAAAGGAAAGATAGGAAGAGGAGCATTTTTGCCTACTCCATATTTGCTGAGACCGTGGGGGCAGCCACAATAAGTATTCACCCACCTGGTAAAAAGTACTCCTTTGTATTCCATAGTCCTATGAGTCTTGTGAATGCAAGCCCTATTGGCTTTCAGAGCTAGGTGTTTGGGGGGCCCATGCCTTGAGTGGGAGCCTTAAAAGCTGGGGCACTAGATGTGCAATTCAAACCCTGTGCTTCTGAGGGAGAAGCTGGGAGTTAGGTGTCCCACCCAATTATATGGCCCTATGCTGGGGTGAGGTTTATGATGAGAGTGTGTCTTGGCCTTTCCTACTCATTTTGATGTAGGTATTTTCTTAGTTATCTGATGTGTAGAAGTCATTCAACTATATTCTGGATTTCTCTCAGAGGGAACTGTTCCATGTGTAGCTGTACATTAGGTGCATCTATGAGAAGAAAGATGTTTAGGAGCCTCCTATGTTGCTTTCTTGGTCCTGCCCCACTTTTCAGTTTCTATTTACATCAAAGTCTATGAGAGTTGACACTGAGCTCTTTAGAGGATGAGATATGTTTAAATAGAAATAGCAAAGATAACAGTTTGTGAGGTCATGTGGTCTATGGGCACCAGAAGAGAATATTGGATTACTGGCCCCCAAAATATCTCTCACAATAGCCTTCTTCAATGCCAAAATCCACTCATTCTTTGTATTTCCCAGTCCTCTATTAAAACACAAGGGAGATATTTAAAGGGAGATATTTGGGGGCCACAGTCAGTCATTTAACTCTATGTTCACCATATCACTTTTCAATGTGAGGAGCTGATGATTTAAAAACCATTCATGTAGTAAGAACGTAATGGAAACATATGAAAGAGAGGGCCAAATGGGGGGGCGGGTAGGAAAAATTCTAGGCCATCAGCAAAAATGTATCAATACCTGCACATTCAAAAGGTGTTTCACTTGCAACATGGAGAAAATAGTTAAAAAATAAGTGTCCAACTATTTAATTTCCTAAATATGGCCAAAGATACAGTATAACTGAAAATCATATTAGAGATAAAAACCTACATGTTTGGAAAAGAACTTTAGGATTCAACTCCTATGATCACGGTGCTCTAAATAGAAATAAAATTGTTTCTTATTCCAAACACACAGAATTTCTGGGTAAAATATTAGTTAAAAAAAACACACACACACACACATAGACAAGCTTAAAAGAAAGTGAGACTTCCCCCAGGTGACAGGAATACGGCGGGAATATAAAGCCAGAGCAGCAGGAGACATTATGAAGAAGTGGTATTAAATCTAAAAATGGGTCCTACAGCCTGGAAGTTGTAAGGCACAGAGGCAGGAAATACAGCTTTAGGTAAGAAGCAGGAGAAAGGTGGAAGCTGGGCTTCCACATAAAGCCAAAACCCTTTAAGGACTGCTTTGACTGTGGCAACAGAACTGAGAAAACTCTACCCACCAGCTCAGCAAAGCAGTTAAGTTGTTATCTGCCCAGAACACTGAGTAGAGAAAATTCTCCTGGGAGACAGCAAGTCATTCGGATACCCTTGCTGAAAGAATTATTTAAGGGTGTACTTTAGGAAAAAAGGAAATTGAACCTAAAAAGAAAGAATGGACTAAAAGAAGCAACGAAGAGGTAAGAAACTGGTAAAACATCAACATCAACAATATTAACAATAATGTCACATTTCATGGATATTAAAACAAGAAGGAATTTCAATATTGGACATGTGAGATTCAGGTTGGATTTAAAAATAAAATCCAGTTATCTGTTGACTCTAAGAGCCACACAGAAAAGTTAAAAATAAATGATGGGAAAACATACCAGGCAAATGTTAACAAAAAGATATTTATATTAATATCAAACAAAAAATAATGTATGAAGAAACACAGTATTACTAGAGATACATAAAAATAAAAAATTAAATCACTAAAAGACAAAATAATTCTGAACTTGTATAAACCTAAAAACATAGCTTCAAAATATACAGGGAAAACAGAGTTATAATGATAAAGGAAAAGATCTACAATCATGATTGATTTTTTAATGTGCGTCTGTAATCAAAAGACAAAAAACGTTGAGGCTGTAAATGATATGATGACACAATTAACAGACTTACTTTAATGACAATAATTACATAAAATAACACATGCAACAATTAGAAAACTTACATTCTTTTTAACATAAAAATGGAATATTTATAAAAGCTGTCCACATATTAGGACAAAGGCAAATCTCAAAAACCACCAAGGAAAATATCACACAGACCGCAATATCTACTCAAAATGTAGTAAGTTTAGAAATCAGTAACAACAACAAAAAAAATCTAAAAATATTTCATATATTTGGAAATTTTCAATGTACTCCTAAATAATTTATGAGTAAAAGAAGAACTCACAATGAAAATTATAAAATATTTAAAACTGACTCACAAGAAAAGAGTATATTTCAACTCAGCTTGGAGTTTCAACTCAGCTCAGGACACAGCTAAATGAACAAATTATAAAACAGGAACAATTAAAAAGTAATGACTCAAGAGATTAGGAGGAAGTTGGTGGAATGAAAAAAATAAATATAAAGCAGAAATTAATGAAATGGGAAACAAAGAAACAATAGAAACAAAACTTAAACTTGATTTTTGAAAAGAAAAAAATAAATGAACTATTTTGTGATTAAGACTAATCATAGGGGAAAACACGAAGACATAAATAAAACAGATATGAAAGTAAAGGGGGGCCCAAATACAGTAGACTTTTTTTTAAAGATTTTATTTAATTTATTTGACAGCGAGAGACACAGCAAGAGAGGGAACACAAGCAGGGGGAGTGGGAGAGGGAGAAGCAGGCCTCCCACCGAGCAGGTAGCCCGACGCGGGGCTTGATCCCAGGACCCTGGGACCATGACCTGAGCCGAAGGCAGACACTTAACGACTGAGCCACCCAGGCACCCCTACAATAGACATTTTTAAAAATCATAGGAAAATAGGTTGAGTAGCTTGATGCCAGTAGATCTGGGAACATAACAAAATTTGAATTGTTCTCTAGAAAAAGATAACTTACCAAAACAGACTCATAGAAAATCAAAAGTTGAATAGATCTATATTAATTAAGGAATTGGAACTGATAATTAAAAATCTATACTCCCCCCCAAAAAAATCACACCAAGCCAGATGGCTTTATAGGGGATCACAAACTTTCAATGATTATTATGTTAAAATTTTCCAGAGAATACAAGAAACATAGAAATGTTCCCAACCCATTTTAATGAGGATAGCATAACATGACACCAAAACTGAAAAAATACAGTATTAGAAAGGAAATCTGTAACCCAGCTCATTCATGAACATATTTGCAAAAATCCTAAAGAATGTATTAGTACACAAAAACCAATTATTCATACTTTATATATAAACACACAGAGACAGACACACATAGATATAACTATGAAGTAGAATTTATCTCTAGAATTCAAGGCTGGTTTGGGGCACCTGGGTGGCTCAGTCATTAAGCGCCTGCCTTTGGCTCAGGTCATGGTCCCAGGTCCTGGGATTGAGCCCCACATCAGGCTCCCTGCTCCATGGGAAGCCTGCTTCTCCCTCTCCCTCTCCCCCTGCTTGTTCTTTGCTCTCGCTCTCTATCAAATAAATAAATAAAATCTTAAAAAAAAAAAAATTCAAGGCTGGTTTAATATTAGAAAATCTTTTCATGTATTTTAACACATTTGTAGACTAAAGGAGAAAAAAATATTAAGTACCTTACTATGTATAAAAGCATTGTTAAATTTAAGATAGTTATTGTAAAAAGAAAAACCCTCAGAAAATCAGAAACAAAAGGAAATTTCTTAAACTTGACAAAGCATATTTTAAAACACTACAGAAAACATAATTAATAACACAACTTTAGAAGCATTTCTTCTAAGACAAGGAAGGGAAAAATGGATTGGTTTTACCACAGCTGTTCAACACTCTTCTGATGATCCTAGCCAGTGGAATAAGACAGATTAAAAAAAGAAGAAAAGAAAGAAAGAAAAGAAAAGAAAAGAAAAAGAAAGAAAGAAAGAAAGAAAGAAAGAAAGAAAGAAAGAAAGAAAGAAAGAAAGAAAGAAGGAAAATAATTACAACGTAATCATTGTTAAGTAAGTCTGTTCAAAAATTTTTGAAGGATTTTGGCTAATCTTGATATTTCTAAACATAGTAAGCATACCTTCCTAAACTAGAATCCACAAAGCCACATTTTCCAGACTGCTTCACTGTTAGGTGCAGATCTGTTAAATTACAAATTTTCCTAATCATATTTTCCCAGTCAGCGGCAGTCACAAGAGGCTTTGATCCAAAATTGGGTGATGAGTAGGGTGTCATGTTATAATTATAATGCTCCCTTTCAGACTCAGAAGACTCCTGAGTTAGATGATACATTGTACATTTATCTCAATTAGATGGACAAAAAGGCAACATGTGGAGATATATTTGGCTAATACAAATCATGACAAAAATGGCATGGATCTGGAGCTCTTAGCTATGGAAGCCTGGACTTAGCAGGTTCTGTATAATGGTGGAGGGAATACAGTTCTAGAGCCAGGAATTTGTGTTTTAATAAGCAATCGAGGTGATTTTGATGCATGCCCAAGTTTGAGAGTCACTGCTTTGGAGAAACTCTTGTCCATGTGCACAAGGAGAAATACATAAGGATGTTTATTATGACACTATTTGTAATACCAAAACAAGTGAAAACAATCTTGGCATCTTTGGTAAGGGAAGGGATAAATAACTGGCTTAATTGTACAATAGATTCTATATCTCAGTTCAAATGAATGAACTATATCTCCCTGGATAAATCTCAAAAACCTAATGCTAAATGGGAAATGCCAGTTGCAAAAGGATTTATATGGCATGATACCATTTATTTAACATTTTGAAACACATAAAACCATGGAATATATTATTTATGATATTTATGTAATTTTTTTAAAAACAGAAAAACATTGAATGACTCATACACACCAATTTCAGGACAGTGGTTATCTCTAAGGAGAAAAGGAAGAAAATTAGTTAGGAGTATCTTTTAACATTTTATAAGAAAATATGACAGCATTTTAATATTTATTAAATCTGATAATGGGTTCGTTGGTTTTTGTTATATTCTCTACACTTCATATTTAAAAAAACCTTGGGGCACCTAGATGGCTCAGTCGGTTAAGCATCTGACTCTTGGTTTCATCTCAGGTCATGATCTCAGGGTTGTGAGATCAAGCCCCATGTCAGGCTCCATGCCAGTGCGGAGTCTGCTTGAGATTCTCTCTCTCTCTCTAAAATAAACAAATCTTAAAAAAAAAAAAAACTTCATTAAAATAAAAAAAACCTGTTTGCTTTTCAAGTAAACTTTCATTTTATAAAATATCCAGTAATGTTGCCATGTTTCATTTCCCAGGACTCACTGTCAGATAGAAGCTCAGTGCACAAAGGTAAAATGATTTAGCAACCACCTCAGTAAATACGTATTTTTAAATTCAGTGTGTATTCAACCTGATCCCTGGAACTGCTGGCAGTCAACAATTTAGGGAGGACAAAATATATCAATCCCAAAAGAAAACTACAGGAGTAATACATATACAGAACTGGTAAGTCTTGCACATTACATGAGATCTAATATTCCTTAAATAAGGACTCTGGGTAACTCTTTTTGTAAAATAAATAATCATTCTTGAATCTCTTTGTTAGTTTCCATTTTCAAATGTTTTATTTTCCTGAAATATTACATACCTATAAAATTGTATAAATTAGAGAACTCAGCTTTCTGGCATTGTTAGCCTTCCAGATCACTGAATGGGTAACTCAAGAACACTTTGGGGGAAGAAAGCCAAGATATCAGACTAATCTACATATCCATCTATTTAGTTATCTCTCTACAATTTTTTCCCCAGCCAGCCAGCCATCCGAAAATCTGAGATGGCTTTCACATGCTCATTCCAGACTGTGCCAGCATTCCATAGTCAAGTGAAATTCCATGACTATTAATTTATAAATACTACATTGACAGGTAACTGGTAACTATAAGAATTGTATACGTTCCTAGGATTTTATTTACTTAATCTGACAGAATCAGCTTAGAATTTCTACTAGGTAACATTAAATTTTAGCACCCCTGTAAACCTAACAGAGCGCACAGAAGTATTTTTACTCCTCTTATGTGTATCAAAAATTTATGTATTGTTATTATTGAGCTACCTAATCAAATATTTAAAAATTCTGAAGAAATGCAAAAATTGCTAACGTGGGAAGAACTCTGAGAAACTGTAGGGAAAATGCTAATGAGATATCAGAGAAGAGCTCACAAAGACTAGGAGACTGAAATGAAGTTCTCAGAAAAAAGAGAAGGCAGAGAAAGTTGACCAAAGGGAACTTCTGAACATGACAAGAGTGAAGTGTTCTGGTAGGGATCTTCAAAGAGCAGTACCAGATACAAATCTTTAACTGGCTGTAAACAACAAGGACAAGCGAAACATGAAAAATGAGAGTGCTACTCTGCAGATGGCATTTCATGATACCGGTACACAAGTTAAGTGCATCGAATAAATGTGGTCATGGTGGGATATTGCACTGAAACATCTACTCAGTGATGAGAGCTATTTTCATTGCAAACATGAGAAGCAGAAGAATCTAGTCAACATATATACAAGAGGGCACTGAGGAGCACCTGGGTGGCTCCGATGCTTAAGCCTCTGCCTTCAGCTCAAGTCATGATCTCCAGATCCTGGGATCGAGCCCCACATCGGGCTCCCTGCTCAGCAGGGAGTCTGCTTCTTCCTCTTCCTCAACCTCTCCCCTCTGCTCCTGCTCTCTCTCTCTCTGTATCTCTGTCTCAAATGAATAAATAAAAAATTCTTAAAAAAAAAAAGAGGGCACTGAGATAGAATCACTGTATTTAGTCACAAACCATATGGCTTTCTCAAGTGCAACAATTATGCCAATTAAGTATTATATCTAAGATAGTTAATTGTGTTTACCAGGCAATATAAGTAAATATGAATAAATAAGGTTTGTTGCTATTTTATCATCTACAATTAGGAGCTGCTAGAACTACATATGTTCAGTAGTTTCTGTCATGAATCTTTGGAAATAGCAAGAATCATGATGCAGACTTCCACAAAGTGTCACAGGTTTGAGGTAAAAAGAGAAAGACCTGGGGTGCCTGGGTGGCTCAGTCGGTCAAGCGTCTGCCTCGGCTCAGGTCATGATCCCAGGGTCCTGGATCGAGTTCCGCAGTCTGCTTCTCCCTCTCCCTCTCTCCCCATGCTTGTGCTCTCTCTCTCCCTCTCTCCCAAATGAATGGAAAGAAAGAAGAAAGAAAGAAAGAAAGAAAGAAAGAAAGAAAGAAAGAAAGAAAGAAAGAAAGAAAGAAAGAAAGAAAGAAAGAAAGAAAGAAAGAAAGAAAGAAAGAAAGAAAGAAAGAAAGAAAGAAAGAAAGAAAGAAAGAAAGAAAGACAGACCTGAAAGTGGAAAGAAGGTGGTATCATCAGAAGCTTACAATCACTGTCTATCAGTTGTTGCTTTCAACCCTAGAAAGGTTGGCATATCAGTTTAACTGAGGGTGTTGACGATGGCACATGTGAAAACTTCATCTCCCCCAAGTTCTTCCAAGATTAGGTGAGAAGTAGATCAGGGACCTTAAACCAAGTGAAAAATCGGGTTGGTTCAGGTGCAATTTCAAGTGTCTTGGTTTGTGTTTGTTTTTTGCTAGTTTAAGCCTTTAAACACACAATACATTGATTTCTAAACTGATTTGTTAGGTGGATTTTAGTTTTTGTTGGAGAGAGTATTACTAAAAAGAATCATAAAAAATTGGGGGTTATATTCTGTTCTCTAATAGCAAATATTTTCAAATATTTTAGCTGTATCTCTTTGTTGTCATCTTCATATTTCCAACTAATATGCTTAAATTGCTATGTCTTGATTCATGGATTTTGGACACTAACCATTGACTTACCACACTATTTTGGTGATGATATAGCTCACTTACATCCACCTTCCTCTCCTCGTTTTTCTATCATAATTATATTCCATGTTTTCTTTTTTAATCAAAGCAAGACTCAGACTTTATTAAATATTTAAATATTGTTTATTGCTGAGTTATGCAGTTGACTATGATTACCTCTTTCTCTCTGTGCAACTTTTTTTCTCTGAAGTCAATAATTGTTCTTCCTTAGAATTGGTTAAGATTTTTGTTGTTGTTGTGTTGTTCTAGTGGTCTAGATTTTCCCATACCCTTTAAGAGCAACTGAATTCAACTTTTCATTTGGTGATAGCAAGATGATGATCATTTTTCCTTAGAGCCCTCCACCCTCCCTTCCCGTCTGGACTGGTTGCTTTCTAGGCCTAAACACACAGCTGTCATCCTGGGATCTTCCTTCAGCACCATCCTGAGAATCCTTTACCCATTTCTGCTGCTTCCTGAATCCCAAACCTTCTCTTTCTTGGTTAGTCCCTCACTGTGGTGGAGCTCATGCTCCTGTAGCTTTCTGAGAGAATGTAAATGGACAAGGAAGGAGGCTGAGGGGTCTCATCAGTCAAAATGCACATTTTAACCTAACTGCCCTGCTTTAAGCCCAGCACCTCGCTCCCTGCCCCTCTTCTTCAGTTTTTAATTTCTGGATTTCATGATAGGTTCTTAAATAATGATTATTTCAGAGAAAGCAACTGTTACAGCTACAGCTTTATTTCAAGAGTCAGGATTTGTTGTAAAAAAACATTATTAATAAGTCCAAAACATGGAATATTCAGAGTAAAGTGTTTTTACCATAAGTCACAGAGTAGGAATGATATAACTTACAATGCAAGGGCATTTCCCAGTGCATAAGGTGGAAGGAAAAACCCCTTCTGGGTGGGGAGAAGGCATCAGGGCAATTGGGGAGGGGCGGGGGCGGGAAAGAAAGTGGAGACTCCGTGAAAGTCTATTTTCTGCCCTGCCATCTTGTAATCGAAACCCCAAGGGATGATGGAGACTCACAGACAGCCTTAGGAAACATGGGTAGGCACACTCACCCCTACTTCTCAGAGCATAGCCCAGGAAGCTATAATGTGAACAGAGGGGCAAGGTAAAATGTGCTGAGAGGAAGACCTTAATCTAAATCTGATTTCACTTCTATCAAGTTAGACAGATAGGGAAGACAGACAGTGAAATGCCTTGGTTTCTATTTTTCCTAGAAGTAGCCCTGGGTTCCACACTACCTTGGAATAGCAGACTTATAAGTGGTGTGGCCATGGTAATGTGGTTAAGCTGAACCAGGGCAGGAGAGTCTGTCTGCTTTGTCGGTCAGAATTCTGAAAGCCTGGGGAGCTTTTTCAGGTTGATGCATATGCTGATATGGCTAAGAATGTGGATGCTGAGCATGACTGAAGAATATCCACAAAGGGCCATTTTCCTATTCAGATGATCCTTTTTTACTCTAGCTGAAGTGAAAAGTTATTCTAGAACACAGTGAGCAAAGAGCAAACCTGTCATCAGAACTTAGGTCAACAAACTTTTGGCATCCTCCTCAAGAAATCAGACATCCTTTCTCATTTTCCAGAGTCTACCTGAAGAGTCTGTGGCATCCAATGATCATCTGATAGCAGAAACAACAACCTGAACAGGAGCTTGCAAGAGTGGCTTCTACCCTTGTGCACCACCGGTGGGAACAAAAACTGGTGCAGCCACTCTGGAAAACAGTATGGAAGTTCCTCAAAAATGATCCAGCAATTCCACCTCTAACAAATATATTCAAAGAGAATGAAATCATTATCTCAAAGAGATATCTGCACTCCCCTGTTCAGTGTATCCTTATTCACAATAGTCTATACATTGAAAACCTAAGTTATCTATCAACAGATAAATGGATAAAGAAAATATTACACACACACACACACAGGAATATTATTCAGCCTTAAAAAAGAAGGAAATCCTACCATTTGCAACAATATGGATGAAACTGGAGGACATTATACTAAGTGCAATTAGCCAAACACAGAAAGACAAACACTGTATGATACGACTGAAATAGTCCTATTCATAGAAGCAAGGAATAGAATGGTGGTTGTCAGGGGCTAAGGGGAGGGGGGAAATGGGAAGATGTTGGTCAAAGGGTACAAATTCTCAGCTTTGCAAGATGAGTAAGTTCTGGGGATGTAATGTACAGTATGGTGACTATAGTTAGCAACACTGTATTTATTACATACTTAAAATTTGCTAAAAGGGTAAATCTTGAGTGTTCTCACCACACAAAAAAAGAGGGTAACTATGTGAGGTGATGGATATATTAATTCCCTTAATTGTGGTGATCATTTCACAATGTACACATATATCAAAACATCACGGGGGAGCCTGGCTGGCTCAGTTGGTGGAACATGTGACCCTTGATCTCAGGATTGTGAGTTCAAATCTGAACACAGAGATCACTTAAAAATAAAAATCTTTAAAAAAAATCACCTGCATACCTTAAATATATGCAATTTTTGTCACTTATACTTTAATAAAGCTGGAAAAAAAAACCAGTGGGTTCTAATCCATTCTCTTAGTAACTAGCTCTGCGACCTTGAACCAGTCACATCTCTTCTCTCAGCTTCAGTTAGTTCTTCTGTAATTGAAGGGGTTGAACTGTGCCTTTGTCCTATGGGTCATCTGAGTGCTTCAGCAGGCAAGGCAGCTGAATAATTTTAGGTGGCTGAAGTGAATAAAAATTAGATTTCAACCACACTGCTGTTATTATTAAATGGCTACCTAATCAGACCTCTCTTTCATCCCAAATTAATCTGTAATGACTTAAATTATAACTTACAGTTTTTGAAGAGCTTGCTTCTACATTTTCCCTTTTTTCTCCCTTCAACCCATTTGAGGTAAATAGGGCAGGCATTTATATCTCCATTATTTTCCTCCTTGGGGGAATGTACAACTCTCACCCTAGGATCCCCACAGTCTATAGCAGCAACGCTCATGTCAAGATCCCTAGAGGGCACCTATTACAAATTCTTATTCCTGAGCCCTGTTCTAAACCCACTAAATCAGAAGCTCTGAGCCTGAGGTCCGGGATTTGTTTGCATTTCTGACAAAACACCTCGAGGTGATTCCTATACACCTTAAATGTGAGAATCACAAGTTTACAGATCATTGGAAGCCCTATTATGTGTCAGGCACTGTACTAGCTGCTTTATACATATCCTTTCATTCAATCCTCGTAACTGCACAGTGAAGGGTATATTGTTTTCAAATAAACTTCTTATTTTGGAATAATTATAGATTTATGCAAAGGTTGCAAAGATAACCATGACAGTGTAGCCTTTCTGTGCCCCTTATTGTTATTATTCCATCACTGTGGTTAGTTTGTCAAAATTAAGAAACCAACACTGGGAAATTAGTGTCAACTAAACTCTAAATTTTATCTGGATTTCACCAGTTTTGTCATTAATGTCTTTTTTTCTGCCTAGGATCTAGTCCAGGAGACACTGCATTCAGTTGTCATGTCACTGGTCTGTGACAACTTCTCTGGTCTGTGACATTTCCTCAGTGTTTCTTTCCCTTTGGTGACCTTGGCAGTTTTGAGGAGTACTGGTCAGGTATTTTATAGAATGTTTCTCAAATGGGGTTTTTCTGATCATTTTTCTCATGGTTTTTTTTTTTTTTCCCCAAATACCACAAATAGGAAGTGTCTTTCTCATCACATGATATCAGGGGTACATGATATTTGTAGGACATCACTTGGTGATATTAATAAAGCATATGTTTGTAATCCCAATTCAACCAATTAGGAAACAAAAGTTTGTCAAGCCCAGTGTTCCATGGCTGCTAAGTGACAGAACTGGAGTAAAGTTTCATTTCCTTTTTCTGCCATTTTGGTTGCAAGGGACAATTCCAGCTTTATCCTTCCACCCTAGAACTCTCCATTCAGCCTGACTTGCCATTCCCCTACATTGTTTTATGCTTTAGTCTGCACATGAGTTTTCCAAGTCCTTCAATATTCAGCTCAAATCCAACCCCCTCTTTGAAACTCCTCATGACTCCCAACATATTCTTGTTTGATGAAATCCTGAAGCACTTACTGTCTGCCTCTAATTTTCCACTTTGCGCATATTTTCTTAACCTCTGTCTTTCCAAGCTAACATGGAATGATAAGGGAGAGAGACCAACCTACATGGGAATCCATTTGCTCCTGAACTGAATGACCCTGGTGTCTTATCCTCAATCCTCCACACTGTGGTCAGAGGAATGCCTCCAAACCACAAATCTAATTATACCATTACCTTGTTTAAAACTTTTCAATGTCTCCCCATCACCTGTGATGTAAAGTCCAAATGTTTGATCCTCACACATAAGGCCTTTCATGATCTCATCCCTGTCTACTATTTCACCTCTAGCCATTGCCTCACTCTCCACTCCACAATACCCTGCATTTCAGTCACGATGAACTACTGGCAATTTCTAACTGCCCTGTGGCCTCTCTGAGCCCCATGCCTTTGCATTTGCTCTATTATCAGTGAGGATGCCATTGCGGGAGACTCCAATTCAGACTGGCTGATAGAACAAGGATGGTTATAACATCATGTAACAGGAAGTTGAAAAGCAGGGACGGTTGTCCAGCAACTCAACAATGTCATCAAAGACCCTGGTCTTTTTCTCTCTTTGCTTTGCCATCCTCAGAAAATTCCATTTGCCCTCAAATTGCCTCCCTTCCTAGTCATAAAATGGCTGCAGTAGTTCGAAGCATCCCTTCTAAGCACAGTAATACCTAGAGACCAAAAAAAAGGGCAATCTCTTCCAGTGTTGCCCTCTTAAGAGCAAGAAACTTTTCCTAAAGCCCTCCAAACAGATTTCCTTTTATATCTCATTGGCCCAGACTGGTTGGTACACCCACCCCTAGGCTAATCAAACAAGAGTAACGGACCTACCATAATTGGCTTAAACCAATCAGCACTTACTCCTGAAGATAGGGATAGGTCAAGTGTGGGGAAAAGACAACTGAGCAAAATGTCAGCTCTTCCAGAAAGAAAGAAGGTGATGGGTGTTGACTGGGCAGCCAACAGTGTCTGCCACACTGTTATTGTTGCCTTATCTTCCTTATCTACGAGATGGACTCCTTCTCATCTTTTTAGACTCAACTCAAATGTTACCTCTTCCAGGAAGCCTTCTCTGATATCACCAAGCATAATGAAATGCCCCATCCTCTAAACTCCTATATTACTGGGTTCATACCTCTACTATAGCACTTATTATATATCTATGATTCTTCTACCTTCAGAAAGAGTGAAACCCTGGAAGAAAGGCACTATTTTCTATTAACCCTTTGAGTTCAACCTTGTTGAAAGAAAGAGGGGGAAAAAAAAAGAAGAAAGGAAGGGAGGGTGGGAGGGAAGAACTTAGCTTCTCTGAGTCTCAGGCTGTTCATCTGTAAAACAGGAATTGTTTTGATTCCTAATCATTGTTTTAAAGATTAAATGGTATAAGATACAAAAAAAAAAAAGCCTGCAACAGTTTCTAACACATATCTTCTCATATGTTTTTGGAGAACATGTACTCATCCTGTATTGTGTAAATACCCTCCTCCCACCCTTCCACTTCTGCATTTCCTAGCACAAGGCTTTGTATAAGTGTACTTGCTCAGTAAATGTGTTGATAGCTTGCTTCAATCTAAAAAAAATACAGATTACTGAACAAATTAAACAACCAGTTCAGCTTGCCACGTCCTGATTTCCTTTATTAGACTGGCTAAGAGAACTTTTAATAACATTTCCCCAATTCTCTATTAACAGAACTCTTAATTGAGGTTTTCCTACAACCACCCAGAGCATGAGATCTGCACTCTCCACTTCAGCGACCTTTCACTAGGCACTCTTTTGCTTTTCCACTCCACTCTCCTCAGTATTCTGGGCTTCATTTCAGATCTGTCCTTCTGAGGTATGCTTTCCTCCCCTTCCTAACACTTCTTTGTTGCTAAAAATAGGTGATGTCCCTTCAGAGCAAAAACACTTGGCAAATCAGTGAGCTTTTGTAGGTACAGCTTTATACTGATCCCTGCAAGATTGGGGGATGGATTAAGTAAAGGAAGAAGCTCACCACCATCTCTTTCCTTCTGTGTACCCCTCTGTGTTCCTCAAAGGAGTTTACAAAACGTATGTAAAAATGGTAATACCATACTCATCAAAAATGCACAGGCTAAAGGATGCTAAGTGAGACTCTGCAGAATGCTAAAGAGTAAACAAAACAGCCAGCTCAGAAGATCGCCAGAAAGCATTTTGAGGAAACATTTCATTAGAGGGTCCCATGCTCAACCCAAAATACTGGTACTGGAGCTGTTGGTGATTATGATTTAACAATATACTAAGGAAAACTGGAGCATGTAGTATAGCCAGTTTCCTTCAGATCATAATGGATATAGCTAAGAATTCTCTCACTTAGACTATCTCCTGGTATGATACTGTCAGCTTGGGTTCTGCCTGTACTCAGTTCCTATACATCCTGTGACGTTTTGCGACATTAACCCTGAAAGAGGCATCAATCAGCACATTATGTAAAGTATTGTTCTCACGCATTGGATATTTGCTTGAAAATACTCTATTTCTCTGCAAGTGAAAATTTTCTTTTTTTTTTTTAAGATTTTATTTCTTTATTTGACAGAGAGAGACACAGCGAGAGAGGGAACACAAGCAGGGGGAGTGGGAGAGGGAGAAGCAGGCTTCCCGCGGAGCAGGGAGCCCGATGCGGGGCTCGATCCCAGGACCTTGGGACCACGACCTGAGCCGAAGGCAGACGCTTAACGACAGCCACCCAGGCGCCTCTGCAAGTGAAAATTTTCTATTTAATCTTCCTTACATCTGGTATATGTGTGAATTAATGTATTCACGTGAATAGATCCATATCCGCATGGGTATTGAGGCATGAACATGTTATTGCACACATATATATATTCATTCACAAATTTGTATATGTACCTACTCGAAAATGAATGTGTTTTCACCACTTTGCACTTTTGAAACTCATCTCTGGAGTTGCATTGTCCTAATTTCTTTGAATGAAAGTAGCAAAATTACAGCACAAACTGAAATGGCTCAGAGGCCTAAATTTAAAGGTAACTAGCCCAATTTAGTACTCAATTAAATCCTATTCTGTTTAATCTATTAGCAACTGTGTCGACCTGCTTGTCAACTGCTCTCTTCTGATTCTTCCATCCTCAACTCAAAAATCATTCTACTTTCTCTTTATTTTCTAGAGTTCATGTCAAGTTCCCTGCCTGCTATTCAGTATTTCACACATATTCTTAGAGTCATAGTTCTCATAGCTTGATTTGTAGGCCTCTTGTTATCTGTCAAAAAGATTCCTTAGATATAAAAATAGTCCAACGAGTGAGTCATGCAAAAATGGATATGGGGGTCAGAAGGAAGTGTGAAGAATTAGAAGTATTCTCTAATGAAAATTGTTATTATCGCAGAATAGAGCAGAAAGAGTAGATCAACATCCCAACAATATTATCACTGATGGGGTAGCCAGCTACTAACTGACCATCTCCAGTGCTAGGGAACTGGAGAGCCATCACCAAGCATGCCTTCCAACCATGACAACACTTTCTTGTATATCAAGGTCATATCTGTCTTCAGTAGTTTCTATCATTCAAGTGTTCATGTAAAGCCCATCAGAGTGATTATCCTCCAGTGGCTAGCCTTTGAACCACTGAATGTCTTGAGAATCTAATGAAATGATAGACCCTCTCCATAGAACACTGCACATGCAAAAATAATTCTTGCAATTTCAAGGAGCTCACAAGTCCTATGAAGCCCATTCATCCGTGGATTCCTGGGTAAAGAATTCTTCACTACTGTTTCTTACTTAGTAGAGAAATGGAGGAAAAATAAGCCATGATTTCCTCCTTCAAGGAGCTTACCTTCCAATAACAAATGCTTGTGAAACATTTAATAGCAATAAAGCAGTATATGATAAAGTACTCATCATATATGGAGGACCAGAATATTCCGCTCTTGCCTAGAAAGCAGGATGAAAGTCCTTGTAAACTGCCACCATGCACTCACATTCCATAAGGGAAATAAAAGCCTTTTGCCGTGTTCTCAGAAGCATCATCTACTAGCACAGCACCAGAGGAATGGAGGAAGGTACTAGTCATGGTCAGGTCCATGGTACTCAATAAATGTTCCGTGAATAAGTAAATGATCCAAGAATAAAATGTTCCTTGATCCTCCAGAGGAGAAAGTTGAAAGAACAATAAAAATATTTCATTAGCCTCCAAGCCTCCTTAAGCTTCTGTCCACCTCACCACTTAGTCCAAAAATGTCAAAGTATTTCTAAACCCAACAAACCTCTAGGAGACATGCTTTAGATGAGTTTTAAAAGGGTAAGAAGATGTGTTCAAGGTCACAACAGCCAAACTATAGAATAGAATGCAGAAGGTTCTTCGCTCCAATCAAATCTTAGGAAGGGAGTACTGACACGCTCATTTTAATTTGTTAATAATGACACCTTCTAACAGAGTAATCAGACAGCTTTCAGAAGAAGTGATTAATTTTCTTTGAAATCCAGATGTTACCTCTGCTTTCTTTATATGAGGGTGACCTTGAAGGTACAGTAAAGACACTTCATCAAACAAAGTAACCGGAAAAAAACCTCTTGGCTGGTTCGCAAGTGTTTCTATTGCACTATAAAATTGCTCTGTAATGAAACACAAAATGTTTCCTTTCAGGTTGGGGTGTTGCTCTTTAGTTCTTCATTGGTACATCCAATACTGTAAGGTAAGACACATTTAAGGACTTGTTCCAAAGTCTGGTGGCAGAGTAAAAACAGTAAAAGGTCGACTGAATACACTGACTCCAGGGTGCCCGGCTTAATATGTTATTCAATAGCTAGTTAACAGCTACTAATGCATTCTAGAAGATGTGTACATTTTTACCATAGCATTGATAGACAAATGGAGAAACAGTCCTTATTTTCTCAGTTAACATATACAGAGTCAGCGCATTCAGAGTGTGATCCTAAACAGATGGCTCCTCTCCACATGCTATCTCTGAAGGGGATTTTTTTCAAGGTAAATAGACACAAATGTTTTGGCGCATTGTGGACCAAAATATAGATCTCACAAGAAGCATTTTCCAGCAGCAAATCAGTTTCTTATTAATCACATTTTATGACAAAGACAAAAACTGGCCTGAGCTTAGTTTGAGGCATACACTGTCATTCCGTCGTTAAATTACTCTTATCGATAGACAGTATGTTCAGTTATTTCCAAGGTATGTGAGTCATTTTAAATCTGCCCATTCTCTCTCCCTCATTCCTATACCCGCCCCCGTCCCTGTAAGTTCCTAACAACATTAGCCACAAAGGTAGTATGTCTCTCCTTAAAATGTTCCTCTTCTAAAAACAACATTTTTTTAATTAAATACTTCTTTTCTATCCAACAAAGTCTGTGTTTAGGAGAACAGTATATATTGTTCTTTCATTAACTTATTTATTCAAGAAATTTATTTCAAGGAGCTACACTATGAAGGGGTAAAAGATAGAAGTCCCAATTCTGTCACTGATTATATGACATTAAAAACACCTTGTAACTCCTTGCCTCAGTTCCACCATCAATGATTATTTGACCTGCTCACCCGATAAGCTTTTGTATAAACATGTTCATTCATTCATTCATTCATTTATTCATTCATTCAACAAATTTTCATTGAGCCCCTGCTCTTTGCTGGGTACTGGCATGGTCCTTTGGATATGGTAGAAAAGCAAACAGACCTGAGCCTGACCTCATGAGCTTAACCTGTTAGAATAAACAGAAGGAAACAAAAGTGAAAGGATGTATTTGAATAGGAAAGTGAGAGAAGGATATCCTAACTCTGGGGGCTTCTGGACTGTGGCCTTCTTTTGCCCAGAGCTATAGGTAAGGCTCCAGAGAAATGGTATGGATTATAAGAGAAAAACATTATCAAATATGCAAAAAGGGACTACCCCATAACTACTTCATATCTCCACGGGCTCAAAATATGACTTCAAATACAATCCAAAGTGTTTCTTCTAGGTATCCTCCCTCAACCCCACTTGCTCATGGTAGCTTTTTTGGTTTTGTTTTGGAAGCAAGCTGCTACAATATAAATGTGTATATAGGACTTTAAACACAAATGCACAAACAAGAGCAGCATCCTCAACAACACTGGATGATGCAGTATCTTCTCTAGCCCAATAGTCCCCACAATATGGTTAAGTAGACCACTGAAGGACATGAAATTAATTTAGGTGGTACATAAATATCATTTTCTTAATGGTTATGTGTTTACCTTAATGTGTATGAGAAAAAATATAACCAACATGTAAAAACCATGATTTCACTGATTCGGGGCTTAGTATGAAGCTAAAGTAGACAGCCATGTAAAAGTCCACTTTATGCTGCCCACGTAAATCACAGGAGCAAGGCTCAGGTGTGCCCATGAATGTTTCCAACCTTCCATCATAACTTCAGAGCCACGGGAAGTACAAGTGTTATCACTAGCAACTGGATCTCCCACCCTGAATGACCAATCTGATCTTGCAGCAGTCTTGTCTGAGATAGGCCATACTGTTACTGAAAGTAGCAACAGCTCCAGAAACAGTCTTGGGGACATCTTAACTGGCTCAGCTGAGTCACCTGCCCCCTTAAAGTAAACACTGTGGCCAGTGGGAGGAGGTTCTCAAATTAGTCAGTCCTAAGCTTTGTTGTCCCCTCTGGCACCCAGGGCTAGAGCAACCCCACCTAAACCATATGGATTAACAATGGAGGAGATGTGGCTCCACAAAAGAAAACTGAGACTGTCCCCGGTATATATAATGAGGATAGCAACTCTTACATTATAGTATTATAGTGAGGATTAAAACAAAGAATGCATTTTGCCTGACTGACCCAATGAATGGTTCAACAAATAGCGTTCAACAAATGTTGGTACTAGTCGCAGCAATAATTTATCATGATTTGTTAACATGATGATTGTTGTTGTTATAGTAGGTGGCTTCTAAAACTGTCTTAGGGCCCCATTTGTTAATTTAATTATTTTATCAATCCACAAATGAAGGATAATTATTTGAATATAACCTTTGGAGAGCCATTAAGTCAAGATAGCACGTCCTTCAATTATATCCTTCATTTGTTTATCATCTTCATGCATAATCAAGGTACTTGGAATTACCACAGTCAAATGTTCAGTGTCTCACCAAACAGATTTTGCTTCATTTTTAAGTGATGTGTAGTTTTGCCATAACATAATTTTATCTAAATGATTATACACCAATAGCATCAGTGTTTATGGTAATGCTACATTTACAATAGATTGCAATGTATTTTTCATAGAGCCCATATGACGCTGTGAGATAATTTAGTGTTTAGAGTTTCAAAATTTAAAGTAGTGATAATAATGATAAAACAATAGCATTGGCAAGAGCTTAGAAACATTGCTAGAATCTTTGCTTTTTAAAAAGCCCATTATCTGGTCAGGGAGAAGGGTTAAAACAAATGTGAAAATTGAAAAATAACAAAATAAAACCAGTTACACCTGTGTGGACCAAGGGTAGTACTGTATACACCCTTTAAATAACCCAATCAATTGATAGATTGGCATAAATTCAAAAGTTAACCAACATATTTCTAGTAAAACAATATCTGAATAAAACATACTTGGTTCATCATTTTATGAGAATTAGTTTCTTCAATATACTAGGCCATCAACAAAATATAAAAGTAAACTTTTAAAATATAGATACAGTAGGGGTGCCTGGGTGGCTCAGTCGTTAAGCGTCTGCCTTCCCCTCAGGTCAAGATCCCAGGGTCCTGGGATTGAGCCCCACATTGGGCTCCCTGCTCCATGGAAAGCCTGCTTCTCCCTCTCCCACTCCCCCTGCTTGTGTTCCCTCTCTCTCTGTCTCTGTCTGTCAAATAAATAAATAAAATCTTTAAAATATATAGATAGATAGATACAGATACAGTATATTCACTTTACCTTTATTGCTGCAAACCTTAACAAAATTCAGGAGAAATTAGACAAGGGTGGGTGAAATATTGTCTAAATATCATAAATTCAAAATATTTTAGAATAAATTATACTAATGAATTTTAAAATCTTGGAACTATGTGTGCTAATTACAGATAATTTTTTTAAATGCAAAAATGATAGCCAAAACAAACAAAAAATAAGCTCACCTTAAATTCTATCTGGACTGTCAAATAAACGATATATAAGCAGAGGTGGCAAGTCTCCTGCCTTTACATAGTGAAAGCCACTATAAAGTTCTCCCAGGGGGCAAAACCATTGCTGTTTGTGGCTTTTTTTTTTTTTCTTCTAGTGCTTCTTCACACTGAATTAGTTTCTTAGGAACAGGAAATACCAAAATGTACATCTATTGCATATACTTTATTATAAATATAAATGCATGTGGCTGTCTACCAAAAACCTCAACTGAATTAGGAGAGGCATTAGAGTTTTGCTTTTATTAAAGAATTATAAGTTCCTCTTCCTTTAGAATGTTTGTATCTCTGTTCATAACAGATGTTGATCAGCAGTTTTCTCTTACTGTAATGTCTGCCTGGTTCTGTTATCAGGGTAATGCTGGCCTCACAGAATGAGTTGGGAAGTATTCCCTTCTCTTTGATTTTCTGGAAGTCTGTGAGAATTAGTATTTTTCCTTCCTTAAAAGTTTAGCAGAATTCCCAAGTGAAACCATTTGGGCCTGCCATCTTCTTCATGGCAAATTCAATTTCAGTAACTTATAGGGTTATTCAGGGTATCTATTTCTTCTAGAGTAAGCTTTGGTAGTTTGTGTATTTCAGAATACATTTGTCTATTTCACCTAAGTTGTTGAATTTATTGGCACCTAAGTTGTTCAGAACATTCCCACATTATCCTTATTAATATCAGCATAATCTACTGACATCACTTCTCTCATTCTTGATATTAGTAATTTATGTCCTGTATCCTTTTTTTTCCCTTATCAGTCTGACTAGAGTTCTTTCAATTCTATCGATCTTCTCAAAGAACCAGTTTTTGGTTTTATCTCTTTTTTCTCTATTTTTTCTTATATTCCATTGATCTTTGCTCTGATCTTTACTATTTCCTTTCATTTGCATACTCTGGGCTTAATTTACTCTTCTACCTTCTTAAGGTGAAATGTTAGGTTATTGATTTGAAACTTTTCTTCTTTTCTCACTTAGGTATTTTGTGCTACAAATTTCCCTCTAAAGATTGCCTTAGCAGCATCCCATAATTTGTGGTATGTTTTCATTTTCATTCAGTTCAAAATATTTTCTAAATTCCCTCTTGATGTCTTCTGACACACAGTGATTCAGAAGTACGGTATTTAGTTTCCATATATTGGGGGATTTTTGAGACATCTTTCTGTTACTGATTTCTTTTTTTTTTTTTTAAGATTTTATTTATTTATTTGAGAGAGAGAGTGAGAGAGAGAGAGAGAGAGCATGAGAGGGGGAGGGTCAGAGGGAGAAGCAGACTCCCTGCCGAGCAGGGAGCCCGATGCAGGACTCGATCCCGGGACTCCAGGATCATGACCTGAGCCGAAGGCAGTCGCTTAACCAACTGAGCCACCCAGGCGCCCCTGTTACTGATTTCTAATTGATATCATTAGATATGGTTACAGAATATACTTTGCAGGGTTTGAATCTTTTTAAATGAATGAAAATGTATTTTATGGCCTAGAATATGTGCTTGAAAAGAATCTGTATTCAGTACTTGGGGAGGAAAGTGTTCTATAAATGCAATTTAGGTCAGGTTGGTTGATGGTTGTTGAAAAGTCATTTATATTTTTATTAATTTTCTATCTATCTTATGAATAACTCAGAGAAGAGTGTTGAAAACTTCAACCATAATTGAGGATTTCTTCTTTAATTTCTGTCAGTGTTTGTCTCATATATTTTAAGGCTGTGTAATTATATGCATAAAAGTTTGAATTGATATTTTTTCTTGATGAATTATCCCTTTATCATTGTGAAATGACATTCTTTTCTCCCTGGTAATATTCTTTGCTCTGAAACCTACTTTGTTTAATATTAGGTAGACCCTCCAGCTTTCTTTTGATTAGCATTAGCATGGTATATATTTTTCCATCCTTTTAAACCTGTTTGTGTCTTTATATTTCAATTGTGTTTCTTATAAACGGCATATTTAATTAGGTCATGTCTCTTTTTAAATCTGATCTGACCATCTCTACCTTTTAATTGGGTGTTTAGGCCATTTACACTTAATGTGGTACTAATATAGCTCAGTTTAAGTCTATCATCTTGCTGTTTATTTTCTATTTCTCCCAATTATTCTTTTTTCCCTTTTCCTTTTTCAGCCTATTTTTGAATTGAGTTTTTATTATTCCACTTTATGTCCTTTGTTGGCTTATTTAGCTATAACTCTCAGTTTACATTTTAGCAGTTGCTTTAGAGTTTATAGTATACATCCTTTAACTAATCACAGTGTACCTTCCAGTAATATTATATCAGTTTACATGGAAGAAAGAGCCTTATTGCTCTTTAAATTGTATATTTTTATTTCTCCCCTCCTACCTTTTTTGCCATATATTTGACTTACACTATAAACCACACAACATGTTGTTAATATTTATGTTTAGGCAATAAATCCTTCCAAATAAATTTATATAATAAGAATAAATCTTATATATTTACTCATATAGTTACCAACTCTGATGTTAACTCTTTCTGTAGATCTTTATTTTCACTTGGTGCCATTTTCCTTCTGCCTGAACAACTTCATACTAGACTTCCTAGTAGTGTGGGTCTACTGGTGATAAATACTTACACCTTCTGTATTTTTGAGAAAGTGATTTTCTTTGCCTCTATTTTTTAGAGACTTTTTTTTTTCTGTAGGTATAGAATTCTGTTAGCAGTATTTTTCTTTTACTATTTTAAAGATATCACTCCACTATCTTATTTCTCTCATTTCCAAAGAGAAATCACTCTCATCCTTATCTTTGTTCCTGTGCACATAATGCATCTTCATTCCCTGATTGCCTTTAAGCTTTTTCTTTAAACACTGGTTTTCAGCAGTTTGATTATGATGAACCTTGGTATAGTTTTCTTCAAGTTTCTCATGAGTGGGGTTCACTGTGATCTTTGGATCTATGGGTTTGTAGTTCACATCAAATTTTGAATATTTTTGATCATTATTTCTTCAAATATTTTTTCTGCCTTTCCTCTGGGAACTCAAATTATAAATATATTGGCTCTCTTACTTCACTGATGCTTTTCTTTTTTTTAAGCAGTTTTACTGAGACATAATTCACATCTGTTAAAATTCATCTGTTTAAAGTATACACATCAATAATTTTTAGCATATTCAGAAAGTTGTCCAACCATCACCACTACAGAATTTTAGAACATTTTCATCATCCCCAAGGGATATCCATTATATTAGTTTTCTATGGCTGCTGCAATAAGTTACCACAAATGTGGTAGCTTAAGCAATACGAATTTATTATCTTAGAGTTCTGGAGTCAGAAATCTGAAATGGCCTCACTGGGCTAAAATTAAAATGTTGTCAGGCCTGCATTCCATTTTGGAGACTTTAGGGAAAGGTCCATTTCCTTGCTTTTTCCAGCTTCTAGAGGGCACCCGCAATTCTTGCTTCGTCAATTCCCTTGTCCTGCCCCTTACCCAAAACACAAATATGTAAAATGAATTTTAAATAGATTTTTGATGAGAAGGGATTTTCTTCCTTTCGTCAATTTTTCTATTGATCTATATGTCTCTATATGTTTGTCGTTGTGCCAGTATTACACTGGCTTCTTTACTGCAGCTTTGTATTCAGTTTTAAAATCAAGGAGTATAAGTCCTCCAACTTTGTTCTTCCTTTTCAGAATTGTTTTAGCTATTCTGCATCCCTTGCATTTCCACATGAATTTTAGGATCAGCTTGACAATTTCTTCAAAATAAGCCAACTGAGAGTTTGATAGGGAGTATGTTGAAACTGTAGATCAATTTGGGCAGTATTTCCATCTTAATAATACTAAGTTTTCCAATCCATGAACATGGAATATCTTTCCATTTATTTGGATCTTCTTTAAATTCTCTCAACAGTACTATGTAGTTTTCAATGAGCAAGTCCTATACTTATTTTTTAAAAATTTATTGCCAAGTATTTTTTTTTTGTTTTTGATGCTATTGTAAATTAAATTTTTTTTTAAGATTTTATTTACTTATTTGCCAGAGAGAGATACAGCGAGAGAGGGAACACAAGCAGGGGGAGTGGGAAAGGGAGAAGGAGGCTTCCCGCGGTGCAGGGAGCCCAATGCGGGGCTCAATCCCAGGACCATGGGATCATGACCTGAGCCAAAAGCAGACGCTTAAAGACTGAGCCACACAGGCACCCGTAAATTAAATTTTCTTAATTTCATTTTCAGTTTATTGCTAGTGTATCGAAATACAATTGCCTTGTATATTGATCTTACATCCTGCAAACCTTCTAGATCTTGTCAATTACAACTAGAGTTTTACTTCTTTCTTTCCAATCTGGATGCCTTTTATTTCTTTTTCTCGCCTAATTTCCCTGACCAGTACCTCCAGTAAAATATTAAATAGAATGACAGCTGACATCTTAACTTTGGGATGTTAGGAAGAAAGCAGTCTTTCACCATTAAATATAATGTCATCTGTGGGGTTTTCACAGATGCCTTTTATCAGGTTGATGTAGTTCTCTTCTATTCCTACTTTGTTGACTGCTTTTATCATGAAAGAGTGCTGGAATTTGTCAAATGCCTTTTCTGTGTCAACTGAGATGATCATGTTTTTTGTCCTTTATTCTATGAAGATGGTGTATTACATTGCTTTTCAGATATTAAAGCAACCTTGGGTATATTCCTGAGATAAATCCTACTTTGTCATGGTGCATCGCTTTTGTATATGACTGGATTCAGTTTGCTAGTATTTTGTTAAAGATTTTTACATCTATATCCACAACAGGCATTTGATTGAAGTTTTCTTGTGCTATCTTTGGTTTTTGTATCACAGAAATACTGGTATCATAGATTGAGTTGAGAAGTGTTTCTTCCTCTTCTCTTTTTGAAAGAGTTTGTAAAATATTAGAACTCATCTTAAATGTTTGGTGGATTTCACCAGTGAGGCCATTCAGGCCTGGGAGTTGTGGGAAATTTTATTTCATTTTGTTTTTTAAGATTTTATTTTTAAGTAATCTCTACACCCAATGTGAGGCTTGAACTCACAACCCCAAGATCAAGAGTCACATTTTCTACCCACTGAGCCAGCCAGGTGCCCCGGGAAATTTTAAATCATTAATCCAAACTCTATTTGTTATAGGTCTACTCAGATCTTTTACTTCTTCTTGAGTCAGTTTCAGCAATTTGTCCATTTCATCTATATTATTTAATTAGTTGGCATATAATTATTCATAGCATTCCTTTGTAATCTTTTTTATTTCTCTAAGGTTAGTGATAATTTCCTTCCTTTGTTTCTGATTTTAGTGATTTGAGTCTTTTTTTTTTTTTTTCTTAATCAGTCTAAGTAAAATGTTTGTATTCTGTTGATCTTTTCAGAGAAACAACTTTTGGCTTCATTGATGTTCTCTGTTTTTCTATTCTCTATTTCTTCTATTTCCACTCTTATTATTTCCTACTTCAGTTAGCTTCGGGTCATTTGCTCTTCTCTTTCAGTTTCTTATGGTGGAAGATGAGGATATTGATCTTAGATTTTCTTTTTTAATATAGGCATTTATAGCTATAAATTCCCCTCTAAGCACTGCATTAGCTGAATCTCATAAGTATTGGCATGTTGTGTTTTCACAATCATTTATTCCAAAATATTTCTTAATTTCTCTTGTTATTTCTTCTTTGGCCTGCTGATTATTTAGAAATGTGTTATTTATTTTCCACATATTTGTTAATTTTCCAAATTTCTTTCTGTTATTGATTTCTAATTTAATTCCATTGTGGCCAGAGAGGCTCTTTTTTATTCAATTTTTTTATTTCAATCTTCTTAAGTTTGAGGTTTGTTTCATGACCTAACATTGGTCTAGGCTGGAGAACATTCCAATGTGGGCTTGAGAAGAAAGTGAATCTTGCTGTTTTGGGGTGGAGTATTCTATAGATGCCTATTAGGCCTGGTTGACTTATATGTTGTTCAAGTCTTCTATTTCCTTGCTGCTGATCTTCTGCATAATTATTCATTCATTACTGAGAGTGGATAATGAAGCATCTAACCATTATTACTGAATTATTTATTTTCCCCTTCAATTCTGTCCATTTTTGTTTATGTATTTTGAGGCATTAAGTGTATATATAGATATTTGTAATTATTTTATACCCAAATGTTTTAAATTGCTAATATCTTCCTTTCATCATTATAAAATATCCCTCTTTGTTTCTAACAATTTTTGTCTTAAAGTCTATTTTGTCTGATATAAGTGCAGCCACTACAGCTCTCTTTTGGTTACTATTTGCATGGTATATCTTTTTTTTTTTTTTCCATCCTCTTATTTGCAATGCATTTGTGTCTTTGAATCTAAAGTGTGTTTCTTGTAAACAGCATATAGTTGGCTCATATTTCTACCTTTTACTTGAAGTATTTAGTCCATTTACATTTAATATAATTATTGATAAGGTATGATTTATGTCTGCCTCATATTTTAAAATTCTTTTTTCTCTGTGTGTTTCATTTGAATAGTTTATATTTTATTCAAGTTCATGAATCTTTTTTCTTTAACATCTAATATGCTGCACATCCCATCCAGTTTATTTTTCATCTCAGGTATTATAATTTTCATCTCTAGACATTTAATTTATACATTAAAAAAAACATATTCTAGGTCTCTACTTCCAGATAAGATGCAGTTAAATAACTTTTATTGTCTTTGTCTGCTAATTCTAATATCTGTGTCAGTTCTAATTTGGTTTTGCTTGATGGATTAAATTAGAAATCAATCCATATTATGGGTCAGATTTTCTTGCTTATTTGAATGCATGATATTTGTTTGGATGTCAGACATTCTGAGTATTACCTTGTTAGGTGCTGAGTATTTCTGTATTTCTTTAAATATTCTTGAGTTTTATTTCATAACAATAAAGTTCCTTGGAAACAGTTTGATCATTTTGGATCTTGCTTGTTGGGTAGGATCAATGTAACATTTAGTCTGAAACTAATTATTCCCCACTACTGAGGCAAGACCCTTCTGAGTACTCTCTCAAATACTCCATAAATTATGAGATATTTGGTCTAGCTATAAAGAACAGACCCTATTATTGGACCTGTGTGAGTGCTGCCACTGTTCCTTCTAATTGTCTCTGATGGTTCTTTCCCAGTCTTAGACAGTTTCCTCACATGCATGTGCCAATTAGCAATCTGAATATTCAAGAGGGACTCTGCAGATATCCAGAGTTCTCTGTCTGTGCAGATCTCTCCCCTCCAGAACTCTGCCATGAGAACTCTAACTTCCTTGGTTCTCCTGGATTCTCAACTCCATCTTCTCAACCCAAGGAGTCTGCTGAACTCCACTTGGATTCTCCCTCCCTGTACCACAGCCTGAAAATTCCCTCAAGGTAGTAAACTGTAGCAATCATAGGGTTACTTCATTTGTTTCCTGTCTCTTAGGAATCAGTGTCCTTCACTGCCTGATGTCCAAGATCTTAAAATACATTCTCATGTATTTTGTCTGTTTTTTCTAGTTGTTTCAAGTGGGAGGATACACATCCTGTTACTCCATCTTGACCAGAAACAGAACTCTTTCCCTGGGTTTCTTGATGTCCCCTGGGGGTCCCAAATGACTCAGAATAGTCTCTACACCACAGGGAGTGCCTTTTCACACACATGCTATAATGGAGTAGGAGGTACACAATATGCCCTTTGAAGTATTCTTCCCAAAAATGTTTAACCTGAATCTGAGGAATATTGCATCTGGACCAGGGTGGGCTTCACATAAGCCACAACCCTACAACAGAGAAGTCCTCTTGTACTTGGGACTCCTTCTGTCTCCAGAGCTCCTGTGTCCAGGTCCTTTCTTTTTATGCCAATCTACACATGAATTTATGTTACTCCTATAATGTCATACATAGGTACATTGATGATGGCAATATTTAAGCATGAATCCAGACCCAAGAAGAAGACACATTCCTCCATCGCCCTAAAATGCAGGCTGCTGATGGAGACGTTGATTCACACATTTCTAAAACACTCAGTTATCTTTACCACAGAGAAGTCAGAGCCCAAAGTATAAAGCAAAATCTGAACTCTTTAAATTGTAGCATGTTTAAATGACTTACTAGCCAGATTCAAGAGCTAGAAATGAGAACCTCTGTAAAGTTTCCAGTAAGCAAAAAAATAGAAACAAAAATAATATTCTAAAATGTAACAATGATTATGATATTCAGAAAATCCTCATGGAAAAGTGATTTTCTCATGCTATGTCAAAATCAGGTTTGGTTGGTGATGGAATGAGCCTAAAGATCAAGTTCCAGAGACTAGACCTAGTTTGTCAAAGTGTAGTTTTTGTACTATCTATACCTCAAAATTATTTAGAGATATATGTTTAAATGCAGGTTTCTAAGCCCTGTTTCAGAATAACTAAATCACAATTTCTAAGGATGAAGCCCCAGAACCTGCACTTTTAACAAGCACTCTTGGTGATCTTTATGCACATTAAAGTTTGAGAATGACTATAGACAATCCCAGTGGAACTGGGCAGGATAACAGAAAGATCCACTCAACAGACATGAAGAGGAAAAACTCCAAATATGCAGGCAAGACATGGTGTTAAGGGAATCTGGCAGTATGCAGGTAGTTCCTGTAGACCATTATGGGAGTGGGAGGACAGTCCTACAATGTCAACAGATGGAAACCAAACTGGAGAGATGTGTTAGGAGTTGGGGATTAGCAATAGGTAAAGTTTCAAACAGACATGATGAACTCCAGAGATGTGGCAGCTTGTAGTAAGTCATGCAGACTTAGGTTTAAGAACTGGATTCTAATTTCTACAAAGTTGAAAGAATCAAAGTAGAACTCCAATCCCAAAGCAGAATCAGAAAGAACCTAAAAGAGCCCATTACTGGAACTAGTCACAAGGACCAAAGTGAGAGGCTATTCTGTAGGGTCAAGGTTAGCTCAAAGAAGGACAAGCACAGAGACAGAGACTGATTTGATGCTCAGCTACCAAGCAACACATCTAGGGGCTCTTAGATTTCCGTGCGCATGGACTGGATCAGTCCAGGACCCATTACAAGAGTTAGCTTGCCCCAGGGAGCAAGACTGCAAAGAACCTATCTGACCCAACTTCCCATTCCCTACTTGAATTCTGTTCCAGATGTAAGCCTCAGGATGTTGTCACAGGGGTGACAGTGATTCTTCTCAGCAGTTATAATGTAGGCAGCTAGCTGTAAAAAGAGGTTGAGTCCTAAATAGAATAGCTCCCTAAGGGGGGCAAGGGGCAACTGGATCCTGGAGTCAACAGCAAGTTGTCCTCACCCCCAAGAAATTCTGAAATGTCACAGCCTAGTCACTGTAGCATAGAGAACCCAGGTGTTCTCTGTTCAATCCACTTTTCTTTAAAATAGCAGATTACTTTTGTAGTGAAAGAAAAAACTTTAATTTTTATCTCACTATTAGATGAACCCATAAATCCTTGGTTCTTGCAAGGTTAGAGATTGGTATCTCTAAAGTTGTGAAAGCATATGCTGAATTCCTCTCTTCCCTCAATGAAACTCAGCAAATACGCTGGGAGCAACTAGTAGTCTCTAACAGAGTGCTCACTAATCTGGCAGATGTACTCTGGGGATATGGGAAGTAAGTGAAGCATTGGGAGAACTGTTAGAGCCAATCCCAGAGAAAATCACAATGGCAGTACTGAACAGATCTAGTGGAGGGTGTTGAGAGAAGGCTGATCCCTTGTCAAGTTTTTCTGCCCCTTTGGTTACTTACCACTTGCTGTCTCACTCCTGGATCTATGAGACTTCCTTGGCTATCCCTCTCCAGCCCTGTGGGATGTTCCCCACTCATCCCATTCACCCACAAAGAAATACTCTCAAAATCAATTGGGTGGTGATTATGAGCCATTATCTGCCTGCTGTGCTGAAAGGAATATGAGGAAATCTAGAGAAAACCTTTCATGATGGGCGATGGGCATAAAAAAAAAATTCTAGTATATCTAGGAGTGGTGTCTCTTCTAAGTTGAAAAATCAAAGTCAAACTACAGTCCCTTTATAATACTGGCTTGTTTTGTTTACAAAGGTGTTCTATTTCTAAAGCAAATGCCATAAGAGGTATGAAAGATTCATTCTTGATATGAAGGGAGGAAAAGAGAAAAGGGAACCATTTCAAAAGTCTAACAGGTGGATTCAGATTCAAGGACTGAATGGATTTATAACACTCTCTTGCTTTGCTCCATTAGAGGGGCCTATTGATCTGCCTCCTACAGCCTCCCCAGTGTCACTCTCCAGGATCTTGGTCCACTTAACTCAGATTTAGAATTAGGTATGTAGAATACAGTAGGCGCCTGAAATTCAGTTCCTTGATTGGAGGAAATGAAGCCCTGGAAAAAGAAATGAATGTCTCAAAGTTGGCTGAACCAAGACTACAAGTTCTGTCTCTTGATTCCCAGGCCAGTGTTCTTTCTACTCTGCTGTCTTTCTTGATGTCACTTCCTTTTAGTTTTCAAAATTACTTTCATTTATTATTTGTCTAAATCTATTGGAACTAAAGCTTTCTAGTATCTTCCTTTAACAGCTATACATCATCTACTCCCGGTTTCTAGTTGTTATCTTTATGAGAGAGGGGGTGTCACAAAAATGGAGAGTATTCTGATAACCGTGTGCTACAAAAATATTTATTCTGTATTAAGAGCTAGGAATCATTTATCATGGGATAAATATCATGGGATCATGAATTGCTTGGATAAAGTCCATTTTTGATGATCAATAATATCTGACAGTGCAGGGGAGGATTATTGAGTAAAGTAAAAACTAACTAAAATGTGAATAATACAATTGGTCTAGGTGCTATTTCAAAGAGCAACTTAGATATAATCTTTGAGCCTTGGATCTCAGGGAAGTAGCATGATATAACAGGAAGACCACTGTCTTGGAATGTAGAAAATTAGGGTAACCATCCTGATCACAAAATTTATCAGCTGGTCTTGGGTAAATCACTTGAACTTCTCTAAGCTTAACTTCATTATGCATGAAATGGAAATAGAAATCTTGGCTATTTCAAAGTTGTTAAAAGGATCAAATCAAATAATGTACAAGAGATTGGTATAATTCAAAGATCAGATGATGTGTACCATGATGCCAGGGGATCATGTGTGTTATATTCCCCAGTTTATTCCTGGCACCCAGCACAGAGTCTGTCTGGCACATGGTACACACAAACTGAACATGTAGTAAATACATAAAGGCAATGACGGGGGAAATGTCTTTCTTATCACTATTTTCTTGTTGGAGAAATGTTTGGGGGGGGCGGATAAAGCCAAGTAGAGGAGTGGAGCAGAGGTGGGAGAGGCAAAACAGAAGGAGAAATGATTGGTGTCCTTTCTTTCCTAGAACAGAAGCAGAGGTGGTAGAATCAAAAGAAAGGATGATCAAACTAACCAATTCATTCCATGCCCCATTCATCTCACCTCTTAATCTGAGATCGCACACCATTAATTTTTTTTTTTTTAAGATTGCTTTTGGGCATCCACCTCATTAATTTTGGTCATTTTAAACTACTGCATTCAGTGTTTTTACTGAGATCTGTATGTGTCCTCTCTTTGGTCATTAGGAACAGCACTGTTTTTAATTTATAATGGATATAACTAATTCAGGGTCTTCCTCCTCCTTTTTCTTTCTTCTCCTCTTAGCCCTCTCCGAAAGCTACAGTGGCCATGGGGAGAGGCAGCAGACAACAGGGACAGCTTGAGAGGAAAATCAGTTCAGTTCTTTTCTTTCTACGTCAAGCTCTAAATGATTCTAGCTAAAAGTCCTCTGGGATAGGCGTCTGGTTAAAAATGTGTCTCTTTCTGAATTGCCCTTCTTCAATTTTATAGATGTGCCCCTATCACACACATAGGAATTTCATTAAAATGTTTTTTCACTGTCACAGAGGTCAGGGTTTTTCAGGCCTTTGGGGAACAGACAGCATGCCCAAATGTCGGCTCAACTGAAGAAGATGTTACCCCACTGGAACAGCATGTTCTTGGTATTTGGCAGGCTTCAGGAACACCCCAAATCACATGTAGAGGATGGAGACAGGTCACAAAATTAAATCAGTCTAACCAACCTACTTCTAATAAATTTGAATTAATTAATGCCCCCCTCCCATCCCCCTAGTCGTACTTGTTATAGCCAGTTCAAACTGGGATTAACTGGACTCAGTTAAAAATTCACCTACTTTTTCCTTTCACAAGTACAACTGACAGGAACAAAGAAAAACATTTCTATTTGTAGAGAGCAATGTGATGATAATTCTTTGGACCCTGAAGCTTACAGAAGACTAATGAGATAATGTCTAAAACGTGTTGGAGCTGCATGCATGAAAGGCTCTATGGAGATAGAAAATATGATAAATAATGCAAGAAATCTTTGTGTCAGGAAATCTTCTTTCTTCTGGAGGACTTAGTAAGTATTAAATAAATACTTTACAAACACGTACCTGCTAATCTTATCTGTCAACTTCAGCCCAGGGCAGTTGAAAAGTACTATTACTCCCATCATAACAAATAAGAATCTTGATCTCTAAAGAAAAATTTTTCCAAGAAAATTCTAACACAGACCATGGCTGGTAGGTGATGCCTTCATAATAAGCCAAGCTTCCAACTTCAATTTCAGCTCTTGGTCAATCTTCTCAGTGTGAAAGCACTAGTCCTACCCCCTCAAACTTTCCACTCAGACTGAGCCAAATGCATCCCTGGAGGATTCTCTTGCTATCCTAAATTGAGAAAAATCACAAATCACACCCTCTTTGGGGTTCTTGAACCATCAAAGTACACTCAACAAATAATGTTCTCAAGAGTGACCACATAATGGATTTCAATAACTTAAGAGCTCAATTCAATTACCTACAAGCCTTAATCTGCTCCTTCATGCAAGTCCCTTCATTTAAAAATACACAAAACTTTTGTTTCTTCCCATGGCATCTTTTATTTCTAACAATTATAAATAAAGGAACTACTTTTTTTTTCATGAACTCAACAAAATAACAAACAAGACACAAAATTTAGCTAAGAATTTTCTGATGGGACTTCAAAAACATTTGGCATATGCTCTCTTCTCACCAGTTCCCAAATGCCAATAAATCTCCCATTTGTTTATTTAAAGTCAATACCATTTCAGTTTTCAGAACCTGACTTGAAAAAAAAAGCCACTGTCTTTTTGAACTTACTCAATCTTAAAAATCTTCCCAAATCATCAAGTCACAAAATTTCTATTAGAAAAATCAAGAAGTCTCAGAGCTGGGGAGAACTTTGATAAATGACCTGATTTAACCCTTGCCTATAGATAGGTGAATGTAGTTTACAAGTATTAAGACTGATGACCTGTGGACAGTGGGCCACACTTGACCTTTTGGGACATACACAAAGTGATAGGACAACTCCCTTGCCTCAAAGGAGTTAATGTGTTTCCAGTGATGTGTTTCCCAAAGTGCATCAGTATCACTTAGGGGAGAAGGTATGATTGTAAAAATGAACATTTCCAGGCCCCATCTCAGACTTACTGATTCAGAAAGTTTAGGGATGGGACCCAGGAATCCACATTTTTTAAAGCATCCCAGGTAATTCTTAACACCACTTAACATTTGAGAACCCTTGCTCCAGTAGGTCTGAGAGAGGTGCTCAAAATAATATCAGAGACATGTTGAATATGGACTAAATGGGGGGGGGGGGCTGTCTTCTAGGGACATAAACAGAAATTTGAGGGAAAAAAAGCATCTTCCTTGATTAATCCCAGATATCTATCAGAAAACACTAAGTCATCTCTTAGCCTGACCCAGACATTTTTCTAAATTATACTGACCACTAAGTTAGATTGTGAGCTATCAATTTCATAATAGAAACCCTTAGTGGGGAAACTTAAAATCTCTAGTGATCCATGATTCTCCCTAAAATGCCTAATTCACTTGACATTTAGTATGGATTCATTTAGTTCATGAACCACACGTTTTAGCCTATTTTCTTCCCATGACAGTGGTGTTCTAAGGAACAGCAATTTTTATATTTTCCTTTGACAAAAAATATAAAAAACTAGTAAACATAAAGTTGAATTCAGAAACATGTGAGATATTTGAACTTTAAAAAAGTAAGCTCCTAGCAGAATTAATTGCCACATACAGATTCTGTATAATGTATAAGATCTAATACTTTGTGTACAGAAAAATCACCTGGGGGGCAGCTATCAATGCAGATTGCAGAGGAGTCTGACTCCATAGAAGTAAGATGGGTAACTGAATTTTAAGTAGCACCCCAGCTAATTCTGATGTGAATGGTTTTGAAAAAACAGTCCTTGGGTTTCAAGAATCCAAGCTTATACCTACCTCAACTTTCCTTTGAATCTAAATCAATATATTAAACACACAGGTTATCAATATATGCGTATTTATTTATTTATTTTTTAACTTTTAGTTTTTTATTTTGTTTCAGACAGCTGGACGAGGCATCTACATTCTAGCACATCTTAACAATCACTAAACAAATGAAAGACGGCTTACTTATATATAAAAATGCAAGGGGAAAAGGTCATGACTGTCTAACAGGGAATTTGAATCCCCAAATAAATTATCTTACAAAAATATCAAACTTGCTTTTCCACATTTCTACTCTTAAAAATGAAGGAGAAAAATTCACATTAAAAAAAAAATTTGTAGGGGCGCCTGGGTGGCTCAGTCGTTAAGCATCTGCCTTCGGCTCAGGTCATGATCCCAGGGTCCTGGGATCGAGCCCCACATCAGGCTCCCTGCTCGGCGGGAGGCCTGCTTCTCCCTCTCCCACTCCCTCTGCTTGTGTTCCCTCTCTCGCTGTGTCTCTCTGTCAAATAAATAAAATCTTTAAAAAAAAAAAAAATTTTGTAGGCTGGTATAGCAAGTTAAGCATTTTTACATACTAAGTAAGTCCTTCAAATAAATATCTTAAACAAATTTAAGTTTTTAAAAAAATAGGTAAAGGATTTTTTTACTCATACCCTATGAGTAGTAACATACACATCGCTGAGGCTGGCTATGCATGTGTGCATATTACATATATGTGAACAGGTACTGCTGTACATATTACTTTCATGAGTAGTTTTACCCTGTAAAAATTCTCTAGTCTATCATGAATCAAACTGCACAGAAAAAGAAAAGAAAATACTCTGCCTAGTGTAGACATTTGCTCAGTAATTTTTAACAATGCAAATATTACCACGTTTTGGGGACTTTAAAGATTAATGAACACGAGATAAAATTCAATACTGCTTACAAATACCTGAATATGGAGAGCAATATATGCGTATTTAATTAAAGTAATCACAAATGGGAAGAAATAGGGAAATTCAGCTCATCTAATCAGAGCCCACATTCTGTAAGTCAGAACAGGGGAATCTTGCGTGTGTCATAAATTACTGTCCTCCAGCATTAGGAGCCACATATAGCAAAAAGGCAACTTCATGTAGGCTTTTGCTGTTGCCTCTTTTAGAGAGTGTATAGAACATTCTAATTACCTACTTTTAAAACTCAAAATATGCTGAACAGTGGGCAGATATGGCAGGGGGATAGTTGACTGAGGGTTGGGTAACGCGCATGATTCTCTGGCCAAAAGCAATAATCAGAGACACATAATTCTGGTGATCATGCAAAACAAAAGCAAATGGAATCTGTCCTTGATCACTCCTGATGTTAGGATTGTAATTTACCCATTCCCACAGGAATTAATTGTGGAAAAATTAAACACTTGAGGTATTATCTAATTACTAATAACGCACAGAGAACTGGGATGTTTTCATCTTCCTTTGAGGGGGCAGATATGTGTGGGTTCTGGGGCTATGAGCTTTCTCAGAGTCTAAAAAGTATGCTTTATATATTTATATAACATATTATTGCCCAAATAGTCCACGAACCTATAAAAGGAGCTCCGGTTTATTACTTATTGATGGCCTAACCTTGAACAAGTTATTTGCCCCTTCAGAGGCTCAGTTTTCTCAACTGTAAAATGGATACCCAGGCTGATCTGGAATCATAGCCCTGGCTCTTTCCACTCTGCCATGACATTCCCCACAGCGCAGTGCCCAACTGAGGTTTACATGGGAGGATCCTAAGAGATTAAGTTTTACAAAAGTGCTCCATGAGCTGTAAAGCACTATACAGATGAAGTGGATTATTATTAGTTGTTTTATAAAGCCCAGTTATAAAGATGCAAAGTGACCCAGAAAAGGAAAACAGGGTAGACAAACCTGAAATACAACATCTATACTGCCTAGAACTTCACCTGGTGCAAGGTAGATAGCTGCTTAGTAAGTACAGAGTAAATAGAACACACACACCAAAAAACAAAAACAAAAACAAAACCAGGTCTGTGCCTCACCACACTAGATGTGATACCAAGAAGGAATAAATGTAACTAAAAGCAAGGATAGTTTGATTTAACCATACAAGCCACAATTCCCCAACAGCCTAACATCTTAAAAACGACTTGATGTGGAAGAGTATTAAGATGTAAGACTGACCCATCATCTTTAAAGAAATGGTTATATTCTTACCTCTTTGGTCTTTCAGATGCAGCCTTGTAGGGATAGCAGAATCTGGGAGAAGTTGCTGAGTTTTTTCCCTGTATCAGATGGATCAGCATAATCATCCTAGCAACCTGTAGAGGAAATAATAGATTCTATAGAATGTTGGGTACCTAAGCTCTGTTTTGGATTTGGAAGGCTGATTTTTAGTGACATACTGATTTTAAGCAAACCAGATTTATCCCTTAAGCTCCCCTCCCCAGAGATACACCAAAGGAGGCTGGGGTCGGGGGAGGTGGCGATTATAAAACAAATTCTTTAGGAGCCCTTTGTCAGTTTCCTAGAGTACATAAAATGTGATTCAAATTTAAATATTCAAATTGCATTACACACAACTTTTGACATAGCTATTTATAGAAAAAGACAACACATTAAAAAATTCGAGGGAAAAAATGTTTTCTTCTGGGTGGGCCTTAACTGCGTTCCCCCCGCCCCAACCCCCATAGCAAATATATTTTTATGCTGGGTAACATTTCCAAAACAGGGATGCTTTTTTCTATTGTTGAAATGAAACACAAGTTTGCTTTCAGAGCCACAGAAGTGCCCAACTGTTAGAAAAAAAAAACGTTTTCTGCTGGCCTCTTGCCTGTCCTATCCCCATGCAACCTTTCTTATTGGCCCCTTTCTCTAGGAGGGCCCCTGGGGCTGTCTGCTGGAACTGACTGTAAAACCATTTTGTGCAGTGAGAACTAGTTTCTTCAAAATCTCAGAGACCGACCACCCAGAACATGCCTGATCTTTGGCAAATGTGTACGTGTTTCCTCGGTATTTGATTAGCTGTATGCTAAATAACTGACCCGGGTTTCTGGGTCTTCATTTGAAAAAGAGATGGGGGCGGGGGAAGTGTTTTTAAAAAATTGACGAAAGGGAGAAAATCCCTTCTCACCAAAAATCTATTTAAAATTCATTTTACGTATTTGTGTTTTGGGTAAGGGGCCGGACAAGGGAATTAAATGCAAAGATTTCAACCAAGCTAAACCGTTCAAAATGAGCAAAAGCGTTTAAACTGTGTTGAACGTAAGCATGTGCTAGAAGCTCATGAAAACCTGTCCCTCCCAACCAGAAAGCTTCCCAGGGTGGGACTTGTCTCCTGCGCTGATACCTATGGCCGGGAATCTCGGAGCAGGGTCCGCGACGGCACAGGGAAGCAGAGGCTCCTTGAGACCAGGCCCTGGCTTTGTCTCATCCTGCTGTGTTCCTCTCCTCACAGCTTCCTCCCTCACATACTAGGTGCTCAATTAATGTTTGTGGGTCGCAGGAAGCGGACAATCCGCATCTGCCCCCACGCCCCAAGCAAATTCTCGGGAACGCGAGTTTACTCAGACCCACTGTCTCCTCGCGTTCGCTGAGGTCACTTGGTCCCGGCTGCCACGGCCCCGGCAGCTGGAGAGTAACCAAGAAGCCGAGCTGCTGGAGCCAAGATGGAGCGGAAGCGGGAGTGCGAACGAAGCGGCGCGGAGCTAGGGGGCCCACCTGACCGCCGCGCGGGCGGCCGAGTCCCGCGCTCCCATTGACCAGGAGGTCCGCGCTGCCAGCGCGCCAGGCGGGGGCGGGGGCGGAGAGGGACGCCCCGGCGCGCGCCCGGCTCCAGGCTCCGCCCCCGTCAAGCCCGCACGCGCCCACCTCGGGGAGCCGCAGGCTAGGGGGCCCTGGGGGAGGGGAGGCCGCGCCGCGCGCGCGCGCGCGCGCCGCCGCCAGCTGACGCGAGCCCCAGCGCGCGCACCTCCCCCGTCCCCCGCCCCTCCCCGTCCCGGGGGCCCGGCGCGCGGCCCTGCTGACGTCAGCGGGCGGCTGGCCGTGCGGGGTGCGCAGAGCCGCTGGCGCACTCGCGCGCTGCGCTCGCCCCCTCCCCCGCCCGGCCTGTGGCGCGCGCGCTCGCTGGCTCTCCCTTCATTTTTTTCTCCCCTCCCTCCCAGCCTCTCTCTCTCCCTGTCTCTCTCTCTCTCCCTCTCTCTCTCTCTCTCTCCCCCTCGAGCTCCCGGCTGCCCGCGGCTCCCTCGCGCTCTCCCCTCTCCGGTAGGCTCCACCAAGCGGTGCGAGCTTTGGGAGACAGCGACACCGCCTCCCGCTAGAGACCTGCCCCCCGGCCCGGCCCGGCCCCCTGCCCAGCCCTGCCCTGCGCGCAGGGGTCGGCGAAGGCGCCGCGGACGCACCGACCGCTGAGGACCCGCGATGCACATGCACTAGCAGCACCCCCTCACTCACTCCCTCCACACCCCGCGCCGCCGCCGCCTCCTCCTCCTCCGGCAGCAGCGGCAGAAGGACCCACCCTGCCCCCCACCCCACCCTCCGCCGGCTCCGGCTGCGGCTCCTGCCTCAACTATTATTTTATTTATTTTGGGTCGTGCACAAGCCTCAGTGCCTGCAGCCCGCGCCTCCTCGGACCGCGGGCGCCTCCTCCCTCGGCCCCGGAGCCCCAGACCCCGGCCACCTTCGCCTCGACACCCCTAGAGCCCGCCAGCTGCCGCGAGTCTCCGCTGCTGGAATCTTGTTAGCGGCCGTCTTTTTGGGGGGTTCTGGTTTCCCGACATTTTTGTTTTCAGCCAAGGGAAGGATATCGTGGTTTTTTCCCCTTTGAGCCCAGGCTCTGCTCTCCGGGGGGGTGGGGGGCGCGCCGAGCCGGGGAGCCGTGCCAGCCGAGTCGTGCGGGCTGTGGCAGGGAAGGGGCCACCATGGGATGTACTCTGAGCGCAGAGGAGAGAGCCGCCCTCGAGCGGAGCAAGGCGATTGAGAAAAACCTCAAAGAGGATGGCATCAGCGCCGCCAAAGACGTGAAATTACTCCTGCTGGGTAAGGACTGGGGCTGCTACCCCCATCTCCCGACCCCGGCGACTCCGCACCCACCTCCGCCCGCTCTCCCACCCTACTCGTGCCTGGGGAGACCTGGTCCCCGATTTGGCACCACTGTGTGCCTAGGATCATTCACCCTCTCGCCTGCTTTACCCCCATGCCCCCCCCCACCCCGTTCCCCTAAGCTGACACTCACCAGTTTTTCCCCCTGTCTGTCCCAACAGGGGCTGGAGAATCAGGAAAAAGCACCATTGTGAAGCAGATGAAGTAAGTCCCTGTGGCGTTGGGATTTGTACTTTTATTAATAATTTTTTGTCATTTGTATTATCTTGCTCATTCCACATTGCTCTCCAGGCCTGGTTTCTGATTCGCACACACACATGCACACACACACACACACCTGGATTTGACTCCCCTCCCCCACGCCCTACGTTGGTTCTGGGTCCTCCACCCCAACTCCCTGGTGGGTGTTTTTGTTGTTGTTGTTGTTGTTTTGCGGGGGCGGGGAGGGAAGTGAAGCGCCTGTAGTTGTATGAATGACAGTGTCCGCCATATTGATCAGAACATCACACTATTGGCATGATTATGATCATTACTCTTGCTCCTTGGGTGTATCACTACCTCCATTTCTGTCTCTGTGTCTCGTTTCATTCTGTATTTCTCTCTCCTCCTCCCCCGCCCCCCCCCCCCCCATTCCACATCCTTAATCCCACTTGCCAGTGCTCTTCTCCTGGGGCAGTGATTTTGAACTTGGCTAAAACATGGAGGGGACTCAGCCCTAGACTGGGGTGGAGGATCAAGTGTCTGCTGTTCAGGGTTTGGTGCTGAATTGGAGGTTGTGGTTTCTGCTCCCACCCCCACCCCCGTCCCCCAGAAAAGGACTAGGGTTAGGGGAAGGGGTATGTGGTAGGGGAGGGGGTGGGTTTCCAAGCAGGTGTGACTGGCACAGCTGTATCCAAGGCAGAGGTGGAAGGGGGACGCTGGTTGAGGCTGAATGCCCGTCCCTTGCTTCCCCCCGCTCCGCCTGCCCCCCCTCCCCCCAGCGTTTGCTCTCCTGACAGGGGCAGTTTTCCTGCACTCTGTGGCCTTTATCAGTGTATTTATTTACACTCTGCATAGGCCATCTTCCTTGTAATCTACCCACAATGCGGATTTCAGGCCCCACTTGCCACCGCCCCCTTCTGCCTTAGATATCATTTTCCCCTCCTAATTAACTGGGGGTGGATTTGAGTGATGGTTGAAAATTAAAACAAAATGGGATATTCCTTCCCTTCCACACTTTCTCAGTAAGGAGCCTCGCCTCTCCTTCCCACTCTCACGGCTTGCTTCTTGCCCCATCCACTTGGCAATTCCTGGTGAGCCCACAGGCGGCTTTGCTTGGGAGGGGGTGACCTGCGGGGAAGGGGTGTGCACCCTCAGGGCCTCCTGGCCCTGCTGCTTCCGTTGGCCTGTCGGTTCGGGACAGAGGAGTTCGTTAAGACCGTTTAGCGAGGATTCCACGTCGCTTTGCTGTGACACCTTCGTGCACACACAGCTCCTAATTAGGGGTTGCTGTGCAGTAAACAAAAATGATTATTTTTCAACTTGACAGAATAGCTGAAGTAATTGCATCCCGTAGGAAAACAATGGAAAATAAAAACCCCTTTCGCGGAAAGGTGGGTGGGAGACGAAGCATGCTTGCGGTTTCAGACCCAAGATGCAAAAAATTTTGCATGTGTAACAGGCATGACAAGCGGGTTCTAGGCGGCGCCATGATGGTAGGGAGTAGCGACTCGGAGACAATTTCCCCACGTCTGCTTGACATATTCTTATTTTCGTTCGAGAGCTCCCTTGGGCTTTCTTTGCAGAGGTCCCCTTGGCTCTCCGTACCCCTCTGAGCTACGGGTAATTTGGCCTGGGGCTTCTCTGGAGCTTGTGCAGCCCAAATGGATGGGGAGGCGGGGCCTGGGGAATTGCTCTTTGCAACAAGGTGCATGTTGCATCTGCCTGGAGCCCTTGCAGGTCGGTAAATGCAAGCAGCGCCATCCCTCTCTCCCAGAGGGGGATGTTTTAAAACTTCAGAAGTCTGTAATCTGCAGTGGCGGCCTCAAAGCCAGGTGGAAGCCCCAGCCACCGGGGCTGGGTGAGGTTTCAGGCGTTGCGAGTGGTGGACAGCGCCCAGCTGAGGCCGGAAAAGTCGATGGGGCTCAGCTCGGTGGCGCTCGGCTCGGCTCGGCTCGGTGCGGACTGGGCGCGGGGCTCGGAGGGACTCGGCAGTGTTCGGAACGGAGTCGGGGCCCCGGAGGAGAGAATCGAGCCGCTTCGGAGGGGGCCGAAGGCATTCGGAAAGGCTCGGGGAAGTAGGTGGAAAGAGTCTGCAAATTAAGTTTGCATCCACCAAGGCAACTCCTTACCTGCTTTTCCGCGAACATGCCCCATAAATTAGGTTGATTTAATAAGAAGTTTAAAAATATATACTGAATCCCCCAAAGGTTACGTCGCCTTTTTTATTCAAAGAGAGCTGAGTTCTCCGAGGAAATAGGTGTGCCATTTTAGAATGAAAATTCCTAATTATATACTGGGGCAGGAAATCTTAAATGAAGGTTATATGTAGACTTTTCCCGGGAAAGTCTTATGTGTCTCATATTTAGTTACACTGAGGAGGGGGAAAAAGTCAAGCCTTTGATGTTTGAGATGGTTAAATCAGGTATCAGAGCATTTCTTCTCTTTTCCGTGTACCCTCCCCCCCCCTCCACTTTTCTTACTCCCACAGGACACATTTTTGGAGAAAAATGTCAGGCAAAACTGAGATTTTGTAGGTAAAAGTATTGATATTTTTTTAAAAAATACACCAGCTCTTTAGGAAATAGGCTAGGTTTGTTCAAAACGTCAGTGAAAAAGATTTCTGGCCGTGTACATTTTGCACAAGGGACCCTGGCATCTTGTCCTCCTGCAGCATTCATGAATGGCAGCTTTTCCTGTGAGCCCTCCAGCTTGGCTTGAAATAAATCAGATCAGGGCCTTGTGCCAAGCTGGATGCAGGACTTGTTTTATTAACCACAAAATGTGGGATTGGTGTCACTGTATCCTAGTGACAAATTCTTTTGAGTCCTCCCTTGCAGAGATGATTTTCCCAATCGCCACTTGACTGAAAGTCACTTGAGTCAGGAGACCTGTACTGTGGGTGGGGCGGGGCCCAAAAATCTGGGTGGCATTTAAGAAAGCAGTTTTGGACTTGCCTGTGTAGTGTGATTGGTGACCAACCTATCAGGCCATGTGTATGAATTAATTTGGATGCTGCTTTATTTCACCTGGATAGAAGAAATTAGAGAGTCCTCCTTGAGTGATTGCCCTGTGAGAATTTGATGATTTCCTAATGGGGAATGGAGTTTAATTGCTCCTGTTGGATTGAAAGAATATTGATATTCAGATACCACCAGACCCTTTTAAATCAGCATTTCCAGAAGAGCAAAGAGCATTCCGTTGAGCCCGTATGCTCATCCGTGTGTTGTGGCGTGCTGATTGGAAGGAATAAGGTTCCATATATGCCATAGTAAGTGAAGTTATATGATAAAGGACTGACTAGTAGATGCTGCTCAGAAAAAAGTATTAACACTGACATCAGGCTAGGAATGTTGCAGGGAGACTGACCTTTGAAGTTCTTTTGCTTGATACGTGTTATAGTGGGAAACCTCCATCCATTTAAGAGATGCCACAAATTAGACCGTCATTTAAAAGCCTGATTCTTAATACTTTATTAAAAGTTTCATTTGAACATAGCTTGCTGGGGTGTTTTTTTTTCTTTGCATATGTGATCGTGAGTTAGCCTTTGGGAGCTCTGTGTCAGACAATCCAAAACATAATTTCAGTACTGAGAAATAAACAATGATCATTGAAGCAGCACAAATAAAATTTTACACACACCATGAGTAATCAGGGACCTTTTTTAATATGTGGTATTTAAATAATTCTGCTCATTAGGAGGCCGTGACTTCACCTGTGATATGGCCGCATCATTTTTGCAATCTGTGGGAGTCTTTATTCAGACTAATCAAAATTTTAAAAGGTGTTAATTTTACTTAATTAGCAAAACCCTTACAAAGAGCTCTCTTGAAGAATTATATTTTATGAAGTATGGAAGCAACAGAATATCATTTTAAGGTACTTCCCATTTTGAGCTGTGACAACTGTTAGGGCTACCGACCTGGTGAAAATGTAAAAGGAACTTGTGGAGTTGCTGTACGTACCACGGTTCGCCCTCATTTGAAGTGTTGAGTTTTCTGTGATGTCACGTTCAGGCTATCTGTCTCTGAAGCAGTAAGTGGATTTTTAGGAAGATAGAGAGTTGGAAGGTGGCATTGAGGCGTGGCCTGCAAGCTGCTGGCTTTATATATAAATGGACGCAGTAAAATGGAGCACTTTGGGTGTGAGCTCATTCCCAAGGTACCTGCTCAGTTCCACTGTAAAACAAATTCCAGGATTTGCCTGGTGAAGACATCCTTTCTCACACAAATATCCCAGCCCTTACAACAGGTTATGATTCTGAGGACAGACCCCATCCTGTTGGGGCAGGGAGTCTTAAGACGTCACCTGCTGCCAAAAGCTGGGGGTGTCCTCCCACCAGCTGACCCTGCCTTTGTACCTAGGGTGTCTCCTGTTTGGCTTAGGTTCATGGCAAGCCTGTGTTCATTCAGCACGCTGCTGTGCAGCACCTACTAAGTGGAAGGGAATGGCCACTTGCAGCCATCACTCTAGAGTGCAGCCGTCTTAAAGGGCGTTTCCTGCACATCCCAGAAGGGTCCCATGTGGAGGCAGCACTCTGGAGAACTACTCTTCTAGATTTGTGGACTTGTTATTTCTGCAATCTTCTCTTTGGCTGCTTTGCCCTTCCCCCTTCCTCCTGTCTCCATGTTTATTCAAATGGATGCACCTTTCTCTCTGGAGACCGCGTGAGCACAAACAGAACGTCAGATCAAGTAGCAGATGAGTTCTCCTTTGCTGATGGATGGTGCTCTCTCCCTGCTTACTGTTCACTGACCTGTAAATACCAGCAGACCTTCCTGCCAGAAGAGTAGCAAACAGTCCACCTGATCTCCTCAGGAAATCAGCTGTGGAGCTCTTGAACCCCAGTTACCTGTTGGATTCTGAAGTAGAACCTGTCTGCTTGTTGAAAGGGTTGTTCCTGATTAGATTAAATGGATGAGGCTTCATTCAGGATCGACAGGGCTCTAACAGAATCCGGAGTTTCCGTTCTCTCAGTATGGGACTAGATTAGATTCGCGGTGCTCAGAGTCAGTACTGTCTTGTTTCTCTAGCACTTGCCACTCCCCAGATTATAGTGTGCTCCCCAGCGTGCCACACCTGCTAAAGATAGGGCAGGTCACTCATGTTTTTCAGCAGCTCACAGTACCCTCTCTCTGTTCACACTGAAGATTTAATATGAGCAGAATACTGTCCTGTTTTTCTGACATGTGGTCAGTCCATCTGGATGCAGGGACTTGGTTCCCTGTCTCCCAGGGCGTCTTCAGGCTCTCATTTCTTACGAAGCTAGACAGACCGTTCTCACAAGAGCCACACCGTGATCTGAAAGACAATAGACACGCTGGGAAAGGGATGATTTCAAAATGGGAAAATATTTTAGAAAGGGTTACCCCAAGGCTTGACACTGGCGAAGAACAACTTTCGGTGTTGGCAAAAGAAAACTCTGTGTGTGTGCGTGTTTGTGTGTATACACATCCTACGTGAATTTAAGAACAGCAGGTACCATGAGTAGGGCACTTTACCTTATGGATTGCATCACCGTAAACAGCTTAACGGTGCTCACATGATCTCCATTCTAAGAATTTGTTTAAATTTGTATCACATTCTTATTTTGTCCTGTGCTTCCTGCTCATACACAATACTGGTTAGAAAAGAAACCATCCAACAAATCCAGCATTAGCATAGAGGGGAAGGAGAGGAAGGAGCTGCGGCCTGTTACCCTTTCAGGCAAATAGCTAATTTCTTTTTTAGAGAAGCCGTTTAGCATGCGTCTCTAAAATTGAGAGTGATTAAGAGCATGGACTCTGTAACCAGGCTACCTGGCTTCAAATCTTAGCTCTGCCACTAACTAGGTGTGTGACCTTAAACAAGTTGCCTCACTTTTTGTACCTCAGTTTCTTTGCCTGTAAAATGGGGCTGATAATAAAAATACCTAATAGGGTTGTTGAGAGCAGTAAATAATGTAGTATATGAAATGCCCTTATAACCGTGTTCTAGAAATCATTATACAAATGTCAACTGTAGTTTTTATTCCTTTGACTGATTAGTGGGTGTTCCCTTCCCATATGGAGTTCTCTTCTGAAGTACGTGGGCCTTACCTTCCTTGAGAGCCAGAAGGGGAGTGCTGTGGTTCATGCTCATGGCTTCTTTCCCTTGCCTGCTCTGCAGCGCCAGTTATATAACACACTGTGTTGTCATAACTGATGTGACATTTTTGATGGTGCAGCTGCTTCAGCCCATGAGGCTGGAGTGATATTGCAAAGAGTGGGAAACAGCACTGGACCAGGAGTCAAGACAAGTGGCTCTCCCCCTGCCTCTGGGGGTTCTGTTTACCCCAGCTCCTTCCCTGTTCTAAGTGGTCCACGAAATTGGGAACTGCCTTCATTTTCAGGGTCTTGACATCTTTGATGCGAGGTTCTAACTGTAAAAGCATCAATTACAGTTCCATCCTGCAGGGGTAGGGGGTAAGAAGGCCAAGAGAATTGCAGAATAGCAACCTCAACCACAAAGCTTTGTCAGCCAAGAAAGGCATAGTCCTGAGAGGCATTTTGAGGAAACCACCTCCAACCAAACTTTTCTTGCAGATGTGGTTCTCAAACCAAAGAGGAGGATCTGAAAGTATCCTGTTAGTAAAAAACAGGATGTTTCTGGGAGAAGAGCCCCAGTGACATGTTGGAGGGAGAGGCGGTTTGTCTGTGGCTTCCAGGATTCTTAGAAATGGAGACAGCCTGGCTCCACCGGGGATGGCTACAGATGAAGGAACTTGCCTGGGGTCAGGTGCCTCAGATCCCAGGGGTTGGGAGATTTGCAGACCAGTAAAAGGGGAGGATCAGGAGAACTGTGTTTTAATTTTGACTCATTCTCTAAACTGACTTTGGGCAGGTCATTTAGCCCCTCTGAGCCTCGGTTTGTTCATCTCTTAATTAGAACGTGGGCTTTCACCACAGAATTTCTCAGGCCTCTTTCAGGTTTCTAGCTCTAAGATCCAGTAAATGCAAAGAGAAACCTAGAAGCCTGAAATGCAGGGGGGAATAGTGGGAGTATTTACCGCCCACAGCTTTTATCTGCTGAGCCATCTTTAGTTCTAATTTTCTTTACAGAGAAGAGGAAAAACATTGTGCTTTTCATAGCACAAAAAAATTTAAGTAAAATAAAATCCTCCAAGGCTAATAGTCAGTGCCCTGAATTTGTCCCCCTACTCACTTAATTTCTCAACCAAGGAGGAGGAAAGAAAAAAGGGGAATAGCATGTAAGGATAGTACTCCATGGCCAAGAACTTACCCTAGATTCTCTATGTCATAGCCAACCGATAGGTTTTCTGTGGAAAATTGTTACTTTATAGGGACGGCTCCCCCATGCCATAAAATCAAATCTGGGTCACCTGCCTCCAGGGTCTCAGAGCACTAATGCTTATTACATATTGTCAGTTAATTGTGTGTGTAATGTATCTGTCTCCTTTGCTAGTCTTGGTGCCCCTTCCTTACCAGGGCTCCCTAAAGCAGGGATGGTGACTTATTTTTGCTCATAATATAGCACTGAGCCCAATGTGTGGCACACAGGAGGTACTTCATAAATGCTTGATAAATGAAGAAAAGAGGAAGAAATGAGGTTCACAAGGACCTCAAACTCACTTGTACATAAGCCGGAATAATAATTTGGAAGTCTTTGAGGATCGTAGCGTTCGTCATATTCAGTGTAATCCATTATCCTCATTTGTTTTTTTCATATCAACCTATGAGGAAAAATAGCCATCAGCTCCATCTTACAGATGAGGAAGAGAAGCTCAGAGAAGATGGGTGGCTTGCTCAAAGCCACACAGCTTCGTCAGTGACAGTGATGTATTCAGACCATAATTTGTTTACTTCCAAAGCCTGTGTCCTTTCCATTCTAACCCTACGGGGTTCTTACTAGACCACCACCAGTGTGGGCAGAGGAGAGCTGGCAGACTGGGACCCAGTACCCATCAGCAGATGGGATGGCATTAGCTTTGGTTGAGCACAGTGTGAGAGAATAGCAAGTGCTAGATTGGTGCTGGGTTCCTTTTGGAGGTGGAGGTGGTGGCCATCGTCATGTTTGACATTGATTCTGACACCAGAATGTTCCCTAACCATCATCTGGACAGCTCCTGAAATCATTTTCTGTTGCTGCCTCAGAAGTGTGGGCCGTTTGTGGGTGGCAACAGAGAGAAGCTGCCACTGAATACTTTGGCTTTGGTGGAAGCAGGTGGTTCAGAGGAGACTTGGGAAAGACAGAATAGTAGTGTATACATCCATTCAACTATCCATCCATCCATCTATCCATCAATCAATCCATCTTTGCATCCATAAGCATTTACTGAGCATCTACTGTATGCTGGACATATACATGGTGTCATGGAAGTAGAGAGGAAGGTCTAGGTCCCTGCCCTTCAGGAACTTAGACTGAAGGGAGTGACATGTAAAGGACGCTTATACTTCAGAGCAGGAAGCCCATGAGGCTGTGGGAGGATGGAGGGTACCATCTCTAGGCAGGAAGTTCAGGGAGAAAGTGACCCATGGGCTGAGTCTTAAAAACAAGTGGTAGCTAGCCAGGTGGAAAAAAGGAATGCCAGGCAGAGGGACCAACATGCAAAAAAGCTCTAAGATATGTCAGCACATGGAGCAGGCTAGGAGTGTAAAATAACTTGGTTTGATTAGAGCACAGTCTGTAAGAGGACTGTCCAGAGATGAAGGAGGAAAAAGGAGACCGAGGTAGATCATGAAAGGTCTGTCTACAGTGCTAAGAACTTTATATTTTATTCTGAATACAGTAAGATGCCACCAAGAGGGCTTTTTTTTACTGAGGTGTGATTGACAATATTATATTACTTTCAGGATTTCAATGTAATGGTTTGATAATTTGCGTAAATTGCAAGATGATCACCACAATAAGCCCAGTTAACGTCCATCACCACACATAGTTACAGATTTTTTTCTTATGATGACAACTTTCAAGAACCATACGGTTCTAAGGAAATGGGTGGCAGGATCATTTTTTTGCACTTGAGAAAGATCACCTTTGTGGGCTAGAGAGAGCCATGCCCAGAGGTTAAAAGACCAGGTGGAAAGTTATTTTTGTGATCCAGGTGGGAAAAGATTAAGAAGTAACTTAAAGCAGTGGAGTGGGAAAAGGAAACTAACTAAGAGATATTTGGGCAATAGAATAATTGAACTTATTTGATAATCAATTGGAAGGGCGTTGGGGAGGAACTTCATTTTATATATTTATTTATTTATAAGATTTTATTTACTTATTTGACAGAGAGCAAGGGAGCACAAGTGGTGGGGAGGGGCAGGGGGAGAAGGAGAAGCAGACTCCCCACTGAGCAGGGAGCCTGATGCGGGGCTCGATCCCAGGACCCATGAGATCATGACCTGAGCCGAAGGCAGAGGCTTAACCAACTGAGCCACCCAGACGCCCCGAGGAGCTTCATTTTAAAGGATATAGACAAGGGGGCGCCTGGCTGGCTCTGTCGGAAGAGATGTGACTCTTGATCTTGGGGTCATGAGTTTGAGCCCCACATTGGCTGAAGTGATTACTTAAAAAAATAAAATCTTTAAAAATAAATAAACAAAGGATACAGGCAAGAATGAGTCCAGGATTCCTGGTTTGGGCTACGGTGGGGTGGTAGTGCCATTCCCTGAGATGGAGCAACACAGGAGGGAGGCCTGCAGAGAAAAATGATGACTTGCTTTGTTCATGTTGGTGAATCTTATGGATCATCTAAGTGGAGATCCCTGGCAGGCAGTCAAATATGTGGGGTAGGATGTAGGACACACCTGGGGGGGAGGGTCAGTGTGGGATTCTGTGCTGCTTTGGGCTGTGGGAGCCATGAGTCACCTCACCAGGCCGAGTGAAAAGGCAGAGAATGCATCTCCCCACCATACGCACACGCCCCATGTGACAGTCATTTAGGAAGAGGAGGCTGCGAGGGAAACCGAGAAGGGATGAGCTAAGGGATGGAAAGGAAACCAAGGTGGAGCAGCAGCATGTAAGCCAAGGAAGGAAGGAAGGAATTTCCAGAAGGAAGAGGTTGAGTCAGGTAATGGCAGTAGTCAAATAAGCTGAAAACTGACAGGTGCCCAGTGGATCTGGAAAGTTGTTGGTGAACTTGGCAAAAGCAGTCCCAGTGGAGTGGCAGGAAGAAAGTCAAATTGCAGTGGGCGTTAGGTAAGTAAGTGGGACTGAGCCAGTGGAGGCCATGAATGGAGACCCCTGGAAAAGAAACATGGGTTCTCGAAGGAAAGGGACAGAGGGAAGAAGGGAGGGAGTGAAGGGGGTTGAGCAAGGGCTTTATTTTTATTGTTTGTTTGGCTAGCATGGTGGGACCTGATCCACTGAGAAGCAGAAAGGAAAGGGCCCAGGTGGAGGGAGATGTTGAAGGTATAGGAAAGAAGAAGTGGTGGAAGGAGCAGAGCCCCAAGAGGATGGGCAGAGACAGGGTACAGAGTATGGTTGGGCAACCTGGTATTGACACGAATGTGCATCACCTTCCCTGAGACTGCCAGAGGGTGGTGAGTATAGGGAGTGCGTAGAGAAATTTGGAGGGAGGGATGATGGGGACAAAATGTTGAGGGGGTTCCTGCCTTACCTTTAATTTTGCTGAAGTGAGAAGAATTAAAAAAGCAACTGTGCTTATTGGTGCTCAGAACACCAAAGACTTGTAACCTTTCTTCTACTCAAACCATTCATTTATTCATTTACCCAGTATTTATCTAGCACCTGTTATGCGTTAGGCACTGTTCTGGGTGCTTGGAGATTCAGTGGTGAACAAGTCAAGTCCCAGGGGACTCAGGCAATAACTTCATAAACAAATAATCAGGCATAGTAATTGCAGACCGTGAAAAATTTTCTGGAGTCACATCTTTGAGTAAGACCTTACACTGATCACCGAGAGATCCAGTTCCTGTCCTTGGAGAGTTGAGTCAGTTGAAGGAGACAAATTGGTGCCATGAAGGCCCAGAAGAGGCAATGATGGAGTTTAATTTGGACAAGGGCTCAGGATCACACATGCCTCAAGACAGCTAGGTGGAGAAATGAGAGTTCAGTGGACACCAATTGTTTTACTCTTTCCAGGCTGTTCCAGTGAGGCTGCCCATCACTGCCCCTTGCCACTTGAAGATATGAAGTGGGTGTGTGACCCAGGCCTTGCCATTTACAAAATCCCATTTCCCTGGCCACAGTGACTGGGGAATGGGGTAAGACTCAGTCCAGGCCAGTCAGAATCCTTTGGAATTTGATAGTCAGTACGAGAAAGAAGCTCTTCATCTGGGATCCCAGCAAGATCTTCACTGGGTTGGAATGATGAAAGCCAGGAGCTGTCTGGGGCCACTTTTCCACGTCTCCATTACTCTGCAAGGAGGAAGCTTGCTTATCATGGGACAGACTGAGGCTGTGAGAGACTGGGACGTGAGGGAGGGAATGAGAAGACAGAGACAGAGGAAGCCAAAAAGACATCTGACAGTAATTATTATAATCTCTGAAGCTGGCTCTGTGGACCTGAAAGTTATGTGAACCAATAAATCCCTTCTTTTACATAAACGATTTCAGTTGGAATTGTCTCATCATCCAGGAAGAAGAAACAGTGTGAGCTAAGCACAGAAGCAGGACTCAAACATGCAGGGCACCATCAGGGAGCAGTGGGCAGTCTTATGTGACCAAAGGGCTTGTGGGAATATGAGGAGAAGTGGTTAGAAAGGAAGAGCGGAGCTAGATTGTGGGGTTCCCAGACTGCTTTGCTAAGGCACATATACTTTGAATATAGAGTAGGATGCGCTACCCTCCATGGTAGGGTAGTAGGGTGCCAAGTCAGGAGAGCTTGAAGTGGAAGACCAGAGAAGATGCCTAAAAGCAGAGAGAGATTTTTGTAGTCTGAACTGGGAAATTGGAAGGAAAGGCAATGAGGAACTGGGTGGGGAAGAGATCTGGGGAGGCAAAATGGGTGAATCCTGGTGTCTAGTTGAGCATAGGGAGAAGCAAGTTGATCAGACAAGTCCTCCCAGTTTTGAACCTGGGTGTCGGAGTTCAGTGATGCCATCAAGTTAGGAGGCATAGCAGTGGGGAGAGGGGTAGTAGACAGAAGAGGGCAAGTCAAAGCACAAGCACGAATTTTGGGTCCTTGCAGGATAACCTTTGTATTACGCTCACATCGTTCAGGGGTTGTCTTAGGAAGTCATTCTGGCCTTTAGAAGAGACATCAGGGCTGGCAGGAGGATTGGGCTCAAGCGCCCTGTGTGGTGAGGCCGTGAGAGTGGATGCAGTTCCCCTGGGGTGAGTATGCAGATGGAGAGGAGAAGCCCCCCCACCCCATTGTGGATGTGAGCAGGGAAACCTACCTTAGGTAGGCTCATAAGTAGCTCCCCCTGTGAAAAGGGACTGGGAGTCAGAGGAGCACCCTGCTGAGAACCCCAGGGAGGGCATGTGCTTCCGGACGTTCTGTGCGACAGCAGGGTTCTAGTCCATGGCACTGCCAAGCTAGATAAGGACTGAGAAAGGGCCATTGTATTTGGTGATTGAGGCTATTACTGGCCGTTGAAAGAGCAGTTTCAGAAAGAAGCCAAACTCAAGAAATTAGGGTGGGTAAGTCCGGACTAGGAGTAAAGAAACCTGAGTGCTGCCTCAGCTCTGTCCCTATTTAGCTTGATGGTCCCAGGCAAGTTCCATAACTTCTCTAGGCCTTAGTATCTTCACATATAAAAATAGGAAACTGGATCGAATGATCTGTAAGCTCCTGCGCAAGTCTTGAGGTCATAATTTAAATTTTGTTGTCCAGCAAAACAGATGTTTTCGTGGTTAAAGGAATTCCCCACCTTCTCCCTTGGCCACCCCCAACTGAGATAATAAATTATAACAAAATTAAGCTTTCAGAAGTCTAGTGCTAATTGAGAAAGAAAACTGGGGCATCAGCTCAGGGAATTGTGGACACCAGTGCGTGTGTGTCCACGTGTGCTCTCCACTGAGAGTGTGGAGCCCTGTGAGGTAGGAATTTGTCTCCGAATGCTACCACAGTTTACAAGAGCAGGATCCTGTGCTCCTCTTCCCTGGGGAGGAGTGCTCAGGATGGTTCCAGAGTGCAAATACAAAACCGCCTTGGGGGGCCCTTCTCTCTGAATTCACATGGCTAGGAGAAGGAAGGTTTGTGAGCCTGAGCTGGCTGTGTGGGGGAGCTCCAACCAGGGTGGGTGAAGAAGAGCCAGAGGGACCCATGCCTCAGGAGAGAACCAAGCCTGAGGTCACCAGAAGGCAAGGGCAGGGGAGGCACCAGCTCTGTCTCTCAGGCACTCTGTGGCCCTGTCAGTGGGGGACATTGGGGAAGGGATGATAGAATGGCATCTGGTTCTGAGTTATTGCTGGTCTTCCTACCCTTTTTTTCCCCTGTGTGCAAAAAGGCCTGTCGTTTTTTAATCCTTTCCTAAAAGCTTCAATTACATGAACCTCACTATTCCCTAACTTCTCTGGCTCCTGTTTGTTTGTTCATTCTGTGAATACCAGTGGAAGACCAATCATGTGTTGGTCCTAACTGTTCCTAAGTTTCTAGGAACAGAGCTTAAGAGCTCTGTTAAGAAGACTGACAGGCTCCCTGCCCTCAAGGACCTTATAGTTTTAGAGAAGGGAGATAGACAGTGAACAAGTAAATGAATGAGTAAGGTCATTTCATACAGTGATAAGTTCTAAAGGAGGAAGTAAGGCTTAAACAGAAGAGAGTGGTTGGCAGAAATGAGGGATAAGGAAGAGGGTCAAGAAAGATCTGAGGAAGGGGTACCTGGGTGGCTCAGTTGGTTAAGTGTCTGACTCTTGATTTTGGCTCAGGTCATGATCTCAGGGTTGTGAGACCGAGCCCTGCGTCGCCTGATTAAGATTCTCTCTCTCCCTCTGCTCCTCCCACCCTCCCCTGTGCATTTGTGGGCTCTCTCTCTCTCACCTAAAAAAAAAAAAAAGGATCTGAGAAAGAAGGAATAGCAGATGCAAACACCCTGAAGCAGAAATGAGCAGAAAGAAGGGTAGGGAGGCTGGACGTTAGGAAAGGAAAAGTGACACAAAATGGGATTAAAGAGGCCTGGTGGCCATGCAGAGAGAGACATTTGGGTTTCATGCTGAACGCCATGGGTGGTTGAAATACGGGACAATTTGACCTGACTTGTGTATCAAAAAGATCCCTCTGCATTCTGAAAAAAAGCAAGACCATGGGGACAGAAATCACATCACTGGTTTCTGGGGATGGTGGGAAAGAGAAATTGACTACAAAGGAGCACAAGGAAACTTTCAGAGGTGATAGAACTATTCTGTCTCTTAATTGTATGTGGTCATGCAACTATATATGTTTATCAAACCTCGTCAAACTGTATACCTAAAAAGGGTGAATTTACTGTAATTCAATTATAATTCAATAAATCTGACTTGTAAAATGTACACTATTTAATTAAAAAAGAAAAAGGAAAGAATTGCAGTAAGCCTTAACAAAATCCCTTTGGCTGTGTGTGGAAGACGGAGGGAGTGCTCAAGCCTTGCATGTCCTAAGCTATGCCCTCACTGCTGGTCTCACAGTTGAGCCTCTATTATATGCTTTTCCTGGTGGCTTTCTTAGGTCAGTTTATTGATGTGTGTTCCCAGTTTCCCCATTTACTTAGCTTTCCTTTACAACTGGCTTGAGAGCTCAATGGGGGTAGAAGCCATCTGCTTCCTTCGTGTGGGCCCATGGTAGATACTTGGTACATATTATTGTCCTTACATTTGAATGGTGCTTGAGCGCTTACAAGCTGCCTCCACGTTCATTATCACCTTTGGGCCTTACAACAGTCCTGTCAGGCCACGTAGACAATGCCTGTATCCCCATTTTATAGACCAAGAAACTGAGGTGAAAAGAAGTCCGTGTAGCAAGATCAGAGAAGCATGAATCTTGGAGATCTTAGCTTTGCCATTTGTGGACTCTCAGTGTGATTTGGGGAACACTATTTAGTCTCTTGGAACCTCAATTTCTTAATCATGGGAAAGATGAAAAGAAAACACATTGCAGACACACTGTGAGGACTAAATGAAGTAACAGAGCTAAAAGCACCTAGCACATAGTTGAAATTCACTAAATGTTAGCTGTTTGTATTATTTTTACTATCAGAAAAAGATTTATTCAGGGCAATATGGTCAGTACGTGATGGAGCTAGATCCCAGTTTTTCTGGTTTCAGGTATGTCTCTCCTTCCATCACATCACTGGTAGGCAGTTGATTGGTCCTGGACTAATTAATTACTTTTTACCAAGTCAGATCCTTCAATGCAGTCATTGATTAATTCAACAAGTACTGATTAAGCACTCACCGTGTGCTCAACACTGTGTAGGATATGATGGTGAACCAAGACAGGCTCCATCTCTGCCCTTGAAAATGGAGGTGCCCTTACAATAAGCAAGCACTATAGCCAGATAAGAGGTGGAAGGTGCTGAGAGAACATCTACATTGGTTTGGGGTGTGGGAAGACTTCCTGGAGGAGGTCACATTGAAAATGTCTTTTTTTTTTTAACAACAACAAAAAAAAACCTTTTTAGTTGTGACATAAATTAATATATGTGCAAATGTTCATTTGTTTTAAAAAGCAAGCATTCATGTAACCATCACTAGGTAAAAAAAATAGGGTGTTGCTAATGGCCAGGAAAGTTCCTTAAATATCCCTTCTTGATCACAGCTCTCTCCCCTACTCCCTAACTCCTGACTTTCATGGTGTTTCCTTATATTTCTGTAGAGTTTACCACCCACATGTATATCCTGTACTCATATAGTTCAGTTTTCCCTGGTTGGGATGTAATTGGAATCATACTGTTATATATTATTAAGTCTTATGTCTTTCCTTCAGTATTGCATTTGTATTATTCATCCACATCGTACATAGCTATATTTCATTTATTTTCATTGCTATAAGTACTCTATAGCATTCTCTTCTGAATATTTATCATTTTTCTGTGAATAATTTACAAATATTTGTGTATATTGAATATGCTATATATCATTGACTTCACTGCTAAATAGTATACATCGTTATTTACCAGCTATGATTATACTATAATTTATTTATCCATTCTACTGTTGATATGCCTTTGGGTTATTTTGAGTTTTGGGCAATTACAAAGGATGCTGCTATGATCACCCGTGTGGATATATATCCTAAGGCACATGCCTCTGTGAAGGATTCTTTAGAGTGGAATTGCTGGGAATCTTCACCTATATTAGATAATGCCACATTGTTTCCCAAAGTGGTTATTCCATTTTATACTTGTGCTAGCAGACAGAATTCCTGTTACTCCAAATTCTTGCCAATATTTGGTATTGTCAGACTTTGACATTTTTTGCCAGCTGTATAATAGGTGAGCAGTAGTATCTCACTGTGCTTTTACTTTACATATTCTTGTAAATCAGTACAGATCACTGGTGAGATGGAGCAGCTTTTCACATATGTATTGGACATGTGATTTCTCCTTTTGTGACCGTGTAAATTAGGTTGTAATTTTATTATTAATCTGTAAGTTCTTTATATGTTCTGGATACTAGTCCTTTTCCAATTTTATTCATTACAAATATTACCTCCCATTCTCTAGCTTTTTTCATTTTGTTAATGGTGAACCATAATAAAAAGATGTTCTTATTTTTAATGTAGCCAGATTTTTTAGTCTTCCCCTTTTTGGTTATTGTTTCTTGTGTCCTATTTAAATAATCTTTCTTGGGCGCCTGGGTGACTCAGTTGGTTAAGCAACTGCCTTCAGCTCAGGTCATGATCCTGGAGTCCCGGGATCGAGTCCCGCATCGGGCTCCTTGCTCAGCGAGGAGTCTGCTTCTCCCTCTGACCCTCCCCACCTCATGCTTTCTCTCTCTCTCAAATAAATAAATAAAATCTTTAAAAAAAAAAAAAGATAAATAATCTTTCTTTATCTTCAAGTGGCAAAAGCTACTCTCTTTTTTTGCCCTCTTCAAAAAGCTTTGAAGCTTTTTTCTTCCACATGTAGGTGTTTAATTCACCTGTAATTCTTGTATGTGGGGTAAGATAGGGGCCTCATTTTAATTTTTTCCCTAAATGATACCTATTTGTGCCAGCATTGCTTATCCAAAAGGCCACTTTTTCAGGCACTGTTCTGTAGAACTACCTCTATTTTAAGTCATGTGTTTATATACGCAGGGACCTGTTTCTTGTCTCTTTAGACCATTCCACTGGACTCTGTTCTGATGTCAGTACCACACTGTCTCGATTACTACAGCTTTATAACATGTCTTGATGTTTAGTTTAGCAAATCCCTCCTCTTGGTCATCTTCATGAGTGTTTTGGCTGTTCCTGGCCCATTGTGTTTGCATGTCAGTGTTAGACTCAGTTTATGACACTAATCTGTTTGGATACAATTGACATATTTAGGTTGGACCTCTTTAAATCTTAAGTTTTCCTGATCCATGAACATGTTACATTTTACCATTTATGTAGGTTATCATAATTTCTCTTAAATATATTTATAATGTTTCCCATAGAGGTCTTATATATTTTCTGTTAGATTTATAGCTAGATACTTGATATTTACAGGGTCTTGTAACTGCTTCTTTTTTTGATTTGCATTTTGTATCTATTGGTGGTATATGGAAATACGATAGATTTTTGTATATTGATTTTGTATTCATGAACCTTACTTTTTATATAAGTTCTAATGGTTAATCTGTAGATTGTGAGGCCCAGAGAAGGGAGTGACCTGTCTAGGTTCCCATAGCTAGCTACTAACAGAGCAAGAATGAGTGTGGTCCCATTTCTTCTATTTCTACTTCCCAGCAACTGTTCAGGAAAGGTTGGGGTAAGCCAGCAGGGAGAAGGAAATAACATTTACTGAACACTTACTATTTATGACGCTTACTGCACATGATCAGCTTAACTCTCAGTGGAGGCTGATTTTTGGTTATCCCCATTTTATAGATGAGGGAAGTAAGATTCAGAGAGGTTATTCAAAAAATGTGCTGAGGGTCACACCTTGGTTCATCACTGAGAGGACATTCCAGAGTTGCAGGAGTCCTATTTCTCTTTCATGCATATACCAGTCTGCACACCTTCCCATTCCAGTTTAGACACCCACAGAAGTCTTTGGGCCTCCTACTTTCAACCAGGCTATCTCCCAGGGCCCCCGCCCTGTGCAGATCTGGGAGCCTCTAATAAAGCTCTATTATCGTCTTCAGACTCATACCAGTCTGCTTATTGTCAGCTCCTGGGTTGAGTTCCTACCCAAAGTCCTGAGATCATTTTCACCCTGCCCCCCCTCCATCGTTCCCTCCCAACCGAGGAAATTAGTTCACAACTTGTTGGGTTCTAGGAACCAAATTAGGAGTTGCCCTGGGCATCTTGTTTCAGTACTCATTTGAAAATATGATTGGGGGACGCCTGGGTGGCTCAGTTGGTTAAGCGGCTGCCTTCGGCCCAGGTCATGATCCCAGGGTCCTGGAATCGAGTCCCACATCAGGCTCCTTGCTCAGCAGGGAACCTGCTTCTCCCTCTCTCTCCCTCTGCTTGTGCTCTCTCTGTCAAATAAATAAAATCTTTAAAAAAAAAAGAAAATATGGTTGGGGTTTTATGACCCTGTTTTGTTATACAGTGGACTAGAGAGTATTTATGGTGGCAGTCCTTCCTGGCACCCCTTCCCCCAGTCTGGCCGATTGGTGGTAGCTGCCTGCACGCAAAGGGGAGATTTGCTGTTGCTGGTTGTGCAAAGAAATTGTGAAATGCTCTGTGAACACAGCCCAGCAGTGCTCTATTCAGTATGACAGCTTCCTACTCTGAAACACACGGCCCTTCACAGGCTGACTGTAAATTATGCAACCCCGGAGTTAAACAATGAGGACCAATGGGGAAGGAAGGGGCAAGCTGAGGATTGCGGCCTGGATCTACAGTGGTCGAGCGCAAGCTTCAGCTACTTGGCGATCTGATGGGAGGAAGGTCTTTAGCAATTGAGAAAAGCCAGGAAGTCCTGTCACAGGGCTACTTGTAAAGGGAGTTTTAACTTTTTTCAAAATGTAAATGTTCTTTTCAAACTCTGTTTATCAATTCAGGGAGAGTTTTAGAAACTAGGAGGGACATTTACAAAAGAAAGTAGTCATATGGCGTAATTGAATGCTGTACACAGTATTTAACCTTTGTCCTGATGGCCCCAAGTCATCACTTTTTTCTTATTGCTTTGTGCTAAAAGTCAGCAGTGCCCCTAAGGGCAATTGATGTACAGACCATTTCCCACCCCCTGTCCCCCCTGCCCTGCCCCCATGGTCTTGGAATGCAATTAACTCCACTTTGATATGCCTTCTGTAATTGTCCTGTCTCTTCACTTGCTGTCATCTGTCATGTCTTGATGCTTTCTGTGTTCCTGCCTCGAGCCTTATTTCCCTTCTCTGGTTCTACTCTGAATCTGGAATGGCCTGGAAAACTACGTGACTGGGTGTGTCACAATAGTGTGTAGGGCAAGAACAAATAAGATATAAGCGAGGACCTCTTCTACGAGTAGGGTGCTTGTGCTTTAGTGCTGGGACCTTTCTGCACTTCTGCCCATTAACAGCACAGCATTGAGTGTGTATAAACAAATTGGCAACCGTGAACTGCTCTACAAATGTGCGTGATGGTGACACGGTTGGTGTTGTTGTGCACTCTGCTGCTCAGAGTTCTCCGTTGTCCTTCATGGCTCCTGGCAGGGTTTTGATTCACAGAAATTGCTGGACAAGTAGCTTCCAGATAAGGGTGGTGCATTGCCATTTGTTACAAAAGATGCTGGGCTGGCTTTAGCAGCAGGGAGGCTGGGATGTAGGATCTCTGTAGCGGAAGGGTTCTGCTGGGCCCTTTCTGTACAGTGGCATGGCACACATGGGTGCCACGTAGGTCAGGCCGTGTGATCAGCAGGGACATCCCCAGGAGCCCTCCACAGTGGTGGGCACCACGGACATCCCCTCACCTGCACGAGGACTGCAAGATCACTCAGAGAAGCCAGGCCAGACCCAGTTGCTACTCTTTGGTCAAGACCTGCACTAGCAATTCTTCCAGGGAAGAAGGAATGTGGATCTGGCCATTTTCAGATGTTCATAGCCCTCATACTAACGTGTTTAAAACCCCTTGGTCAAGATGCTCTCCACCAATATTGTTCGTTCATTTTTTCACTCTGCAGATAGTATTGAGTGCCTACTGTGGATGGAAGGGGAGTAGGGAGTGTGTTACCATTTGTAACAGTGGTCTGGGAAGGCCACCCTGAGCAGCTGAAATTAGACCTGATGGAGACAAGGGAGCCTGCCACGTACAGTTGGGGAAGAGGGAATGAAAAGGCGAAGGCTTGGAGTCTGTGAGGAACCACAAGGAGGTCTGCATAGCTAGGGGCACAAATGAACTGGGAAAAGGGGTCAGTGATTGTTTGGAGTGTGGAGTCAGAAAGAAAGGTCCATCACGAACTGCATAGACCTTTGTCTTGTGGGCGGGCATGTAGACCATTATTCGCTGCAAGGCCAGCTGCTTGGGGGTGAGGGGTGGGGTGTCCTGCGTGGGTATGTGTCCTGACAAAGGACATGGGAGGGAAGGAGCCCTGCCAGGAGCAATGTGGGTTGACACTGCATGGCTTAGGGAGGACCAGTCATTTCTGGCTAGCCTTCAGGAGAGAGCACTGAGAGTGTGGGCTGCTCCGTCCTGCTCATCTCCTAGTCGAGGAGGCTCATCCCTGGCTGCAGCTCGGCTGCCAGCTCTGCCACAGCTCAGTTCCCAGACTGTGAGCACTGAGGCTTGAACAAGGGCAGGAAGGCTGTCCTACAGACCCCATTCAGGGCTGCTGACCCAGGTGGCCTTGGTCCTAGACACACCCAGCAAGCAAATATGGTGTTGAGGTACAGATCCCCAGGAACCAGAGCCACAGGGCGTATGTGAAGTATAACCAGAAGCTTCAGTGGTGTGCAATTGAACACATGTGTTAATATGTTCATTTTCATGTGCTTTAGGACAAAAGGTCTCTAACACATCAAAACCATAGTGTTAGTTATAGTGTGGTTTAGATTGAAGTTAAAGTAGCAGGACTTTTTTTTAAAGGCCTAAAAACCATGAAGGTGGCAAAAAAAAAAGTGTTTGGGTAGTGCTATCCTCAAACCTACTGTCAACATGGCAGTGCTGGTTCCGGGCAGGGGTTCCCGTCCCTCTAAGGGACAAGAGAGTGCCTGGGAAGAGCTCCCCCTCTGTCATCTTGGGGCGGGGGTAGCAGTATCTCTGTCCCAACCGCAGGTGCATGAGCTGCCCTGCTCAGTCATCTGCTTCCCTACACTTGCCTGCCGGGTGCATCTGTGCCGTTGCCTGGGCCTGGCCTGGCCCCCTCGCTACTGCCTCAGCCTTTCTCTGGGTCCGGTGCCTAGAGTCTCCTCAGCCGTTTCCAGAAACGCTGCTCTTGCCCTTGGCCGTCCTGCTCAACCACTTCACATGGTTTCCTTTCACCCTCTGCATTGGGTCCAAAACTGCCCTGAGCTTGGAGAACGTACCACAGAGCAGCCGACCACACTGATCCGGAGCTACCTCTTGCTCTAGAATGCCACTCGTTGGCAGCCCCCCACACCCCACCTCCATGTCTGCCTCCATGCTGGATGCCTAGGCAGGCTTCCTGCCCTCTTCACGTGCGGGGATGGCCTCCAGGGGCCTCCAAGAGCCGGCTCAGGGCTCATCTGCTCCGGGGGCGTTCCTCTGGATGCGAACTCACACGGGTATCTCCATTCTCTAAATTATGTTGTATATGGTGTCTGCACCACAGCGTCAGAGTTTTTTAATATGCTGTCGTGGGCCCTGAGAGATTACCCCTTTGTTGATCTGGGCGTCACAGGTAGACACACGAGTGCACACGCGTGCCCAGGTGCCGGCACAGTCTTGCTCACCACGAGCCTGCCCACGAGCTGTTTGGAGAGAAGCAGTTTGAGCATAGTGGTGTAGCGCACCAGCTTCGGTGTTCGCCCTGCCTGGTCTGGATCCCGCCTGGGCCTCCTTTTAGCTTTGTGACTTTGGGCAGGTAGGTGTGAGGACCATATGAAACAGAGTAAAGAGTGTCTAGCCCCATACTGGGAACATAATGATTAATGACCATGGTTGTTATTGTTCACCAATTGGCAAATATTTGGTACATGTAAGACTTGCTTCTTCATTTAAGCTGTAAACCTCCTGTGGAGGGAATCCCAATTCATAACCATTTCTACCCCATAAGCCAGATAGGTCCGAGGTACACTGTGAATATTCAGGGTGAATTTACATAATAAATCGAGGAGCCAGTTTACACTGTTGTGGGTTTTCCTGTAAATTGACTTTTGGGTATAGAAGAAGTTTTTGCAATGCTTATGTGAAACTTCAGTACATATACGTGGTATGTAATATTTGTGTATTTTGGTCCCCAGTAGATTGAGAATTGCTGAGCCCGTCACACCACAGCTCTTTATGGAGCACTTACTGTCTGCAGGGAGAGGGAAGGGCTCTGCTGCCCGCCCGCCTGTGGAGGGAGCCTCCATCTCCGACTCCCCTGGCTCTCTTCTCACAGCCTAGACCTGTACCTCTGCTCCCTTGCCCTGCACATCTTCAGTTTTCAACTCCTTCCAGCAGGGGCTGGGGCTAGATGTGAGCAACAGAGGGGTTTGTGGTGGGGCCTTTCCTTCTTATGCATCTCCTGCTAAGGGCAAACACCTAAAAGAAATGACATCTTGATCGACGCAGTGCTTCCTCAGGTTATACAGCTATACAAATCTGTTGAGCTGTACACCTAAAATGTGTATGTCTTACTATATGTATTGTTCTATATGTATTACTATATGTGCCATTTCTCAATCCTTTAAAGGGTGGTCATGGTATTTTTCTTTAAACCAAGGGCCTGGGAAATTAAACAATGCCCCTCTGAATCTACCAGCCTCGGGAGAGTCTGAATCTGTGGGGAGCAGGGAGGGGTGCTCAAAAGAGGAGGGCATGCCCCAGACACCCCAGTTTTCCCTGCTCAACGGCTAGCATCAGCCATCTGTGAACTTCCTTCATACCTATGTTTGCACCTGGGAGTGGGGTACTGGGAGAAGATACCCCAGCACCCACTTTAGATACCCTGAACTGCCCAGCCCAAGTTCATGGCCACAGCCCTCTCTGGCACAAACCTGCCTGCCACTGTTCTGAAGCCCTGCCTCTGCCATTTGTGGGCTAGGAATTAGCAAGTCCTTACCCTCTCTGAAACTCAGGGGGGGTTTACCCCCTCTCAGATGGTAATAAGACCTACATTATTAGTCTCATATGGTTGTCAGGAGTAGCAAATGAGATCATGGATGTGAAAGTCTTACAGGGATGCAAAATATAAACTATCAACTAAGTCCGCCCCCAGGCTCAGCATAATTCCACCAGTGTTTGAGAGCCCAGGTTTTGAGAGGCTGTAATGCCCAGGGGTTCAGGGTGAAGGCGCTAGAGGCAGACTGCCTGGGTTCCTTGGTCCTGGCCCTGCCACTTGGTAGCTGTATGACCTTGGCAAGCTGCTCACACTCATGGTGCCTCAGTTTCCTCAGTTGTAAACTAGGGATAATGACAGCACTTGCCCCACGGGGTTGTACTAAGGATTAGATGAGTTAATTCTGGTAAAAAAAACTGTGCTCAGGGCCCAGTTACGCAGCTAATACTACCATGAGCAAGGATGTCTACTAAGCGTTGAGAGGACATCTGTATTGAGCAGAAATGGGGATAAAAAAATTTTTTTTCTAAGTTCTCATTTGAATAGAACTGCTTCTTGCACTAGCTGTATTTTCCATGACTTGGGGCTTGAGATTGATTATTTGCTGTATTTGGTAAGTTTTTTCCATCCTGAGAACTTTAATCTTTCAAGTTAGCCTAATAAATAAAGGCCCCCTGTGATATGTGCTTGCCTTCAGAGTTTTGCTGCGACATCAATTGTGAGCTCTCTGATTTACAATTCAGCGAAAAAAGTGACAGACTGGGTCTTCTTGTTCAATTCAAGGTGATCGCTGCATAGTCATTTTTAACAGGACACCAGATTTAGCTAAATGCTTGCAGTGAGGTAGTGTGAACATTAAATTCAGGGTGGTGGTTATACAGGCCGAGCCTCTGCGGCTTCCTATTATGAGCCTGGATTCTAAAAAGTCCTATACAGCTGACCTCCTGGCTTCAGTGCTGCCCACGGTGGGCAGGAGACCCTGATAATTAAAGTCACGTGATGACTCTTTCTTCATCCAGCTTTTTGAAGGAGGATTTATGAAGCCCTTGGCTGGATACTGTAAGGAATGCAGAAAGTGAGAGGGCCAAATTTGTTGAAGGTCGGCCAGGTGCCAAATGTTTTACATGCATTAAGATGATTTAGTCATCAGACATTGCACCATAAGTTAGGTATTATGACTCTCTTTTTACAGATGAGAAAACTAAAATAAGGGTAAGTCTATTGTCCAAGTTCACCATTGTGGGATGTGGCCAGGATGTGATCTCAAGAGCTTTCCTAGGACCCTGTGCTGCACTGTTCCAGGGTTACCATTCCCGTTGTGTTAATGTATTACAAATGAGTGATCTTATTTCTGAGCAGCTTAAAATCAAGTAGGAGAGATAAAACACATTGGTAGATAAACTGTAACACACAGTAAAGTCTGGTAGGGGCAGAGAGTGCGCTGTGTATGTTCCAAGGAGGGAAGGGGCACTTACTCAGGTGGAGGCAGGGGAGGTGCCAAACAGCTCGTAATCTGAAATCAGTTCTATTGTGCTTCGCGTTGTGATCCAAATGTCCAGTGCATATTTCTGATATTCTAAGGAATGCCAAAAACAGTTATGAAGCTGTGCCAAACCGTACGTGGGCTAAGCAATCCTCTCAAATGGCCCACCGTGGCTTCCCTCTTCTTTTCCTTACTGCCCTTTGCAGGAGATGGAAAATGCCCCCTTGCATTGAGTAAAGCTGTTCTCTCCCCAGGCTGGATGCTCTCCTGGTTCACACTGTCCCGAGTCAGGAGACGATTTTTATCTGGGCCTCAGATGTCTTTCCTGATAGGTGGGGATGGACCATCATCCAGCCTTTCGGTTCTTGCCAGGGTGTGAGTTGTAGGGAGGCAGTAGGACGGGAGGTGCCAATGTCAGTGGAGAAGGCAGAGCATTCATGTTCTGCTGTGGTATGTTCGGCAAGAAAGACTTCCAGCATAAAATTCTCATGTAAAATGTGAGATGGTGAGACCTGATGGTGAACTTGGGGCCCAACCAAGCCATCCACCATGCTAACTGACTGGCTCCACGGACCACTTGAAAAGGGCGTTTTTCCTGCCCCCATGAGAGCTTGGCCACGACTTGCTGATGCCCTGCTGCCTGATTCCCTAGGACAGGCTCCAGATCCCAGGCACTCTGGCCCTGCCTGCCTCTCCGACCTCTTCCCTCGCCAGTCGCCTTGCCTCCTTGTACATTAGAACCGCACTGATCTTCCTTCAGTTTCTGACACAGACTCTGTACTCTCACCTGCATCTCCTGGCCTCGGTCCACATTGTGCCCTATTCCTGGCACCCTTTCTACCCTTCTCTGCCTGGGCCAAACCCTACTCCCCGTCCAGGCCTCAGCACAAACAGCACTTCACAGAAGCCTTCTCTGAACCCATAGGCTACTGGGGTTCCCATTGCACAGTGCTCAGACCTACCCACTGCTCCTTCTATGATCTTTTCATTGTGGGTATACATCCACACCTTTTTGAAAATAGGAAAGACACCACTTTGAGGGATTGTGCTCAGTTGGAGTCATTCCTTGCCTCCCCCCCGAGCTACACTTCTGAGTTGACCTATTCCAGAGAGAAGCCACTGCACCCTAGAGACATGTATTTTTTTTTTTTTAGAAATGTATTTATGTTTTTATTTCAGAACAGTCAAAATTTTCAGTCCATATCACACTGTATAAGCACTTCGGTCCTTCTCCCTCCCTTATCCAAATGCACAGATACAAAATGTAGGAAATGTGCAATGTGCATCTTAGAAATAGCAGCATCCCCACAGCGGACCTCGTGAGATCTGAAGACTCAGCCCAAAATGGGCAGCCCACTCCTCCGCCTCAGCACAGCCATGATCCAAAGGCAAGTTACATCTTTCTGTTAAAATGTCAAAGATATTAAATGTCCTAATGTCAAGGACTCAGTTGCTGGTGGAGATATTGGTGCACTCAGGAAGCAGACTGGTACCTGATTACCATGCCTTTTGCATCCCCGTGGGTCTTGGGTTGAAATCACCACACTGGTTAAGGTCTGCTATGATTAACCCTCCCCTCTCTCGCAAACCCCAGCTTAGGGAGGAAGTTCCTGTGTGGTTGAGAAGTCAGCCAGGCTTGAAAAGCTAAGGTGTCCCATAGCACCTTTGCTCTTGCTTACGCCCTCTCAAAGCAAAAGACTTCTCAGGTGTCCCCTCAGTGGGTCAGATCATCGTGATTGTAATTGCCTTCCAGAAAACCAGAGGCCTTTAAAGACTTCTCTTTTGTAGAGGAAAATTAGAGATCTTTCCTTCTCCTACCCTGTGCCCCATCCCCCAGGTAAAGATACTAACACACAAAGAGGAATTTTAACTTCTCTAGGTCACACAGCAAACCAGAAGTCAAGACTTGAACTGACATCTCCTTGACCCTCGATGCAGGCCTTTGTCCATTGCCATGTTCTACTTTTTATGTGGCTCTGTCATGACTTCCTCTGTTCTCTGGAAGAATCCTAAAACCCCCAACCTACAAAATAGCCCCTGAGAGAGAAGCATCTGGAAGTGTGTGCTAAAGGTCCCAGAGCAGAGGGGAAACCTGCCTTGTGGCTCCCGTCAGTATGATAAGACCCTGATGCCTTGGGCTCTCCAAGGTCTGAGGTTCTAAATTTCTAGAACTAGAGAAGGCCCTCGTCAGTCCAAAAATCCAGCAAAGCAGAGGAAGACAGTCTATCTGCCTGATGCTGAGAAACTGTACGACTGGAATGGTAGCCGCAGAAACATGCCGAGAAGGGCAGGAGAAGGAGGTACTCGCTGACAGAGCTCTTCCACGCCTCCTGTTTTTGTGAAACCTCCCCACAGCTCCATGGACAGCTGTGTGGGACAGATGTCTCTGGCCTCTTTTTGCAGGTAAAGAAGCAAGTTGGAGACTAGGGACCTGGGATGAGGACTCAGACCTCATAGCCTGGGGGTCTGCCATCGTACCCACCTGCCTGCAAAAATTCACCCCCACCTGCTCCAGGCACGCTTTCCTCTCTGCATGAACACAGCACCTTGGAGGATGCTTTCAGAAATCATTCTTTTAAAAATCATTTCCTAAGAGCCTACTACAGCCAGATTCCATGATAAGTCCCAGGCTTCTGGAACAGAGGAGTGCTTGAAGTTTCTCCTGCAAGTGTCCGAGCCTCCTGAAGGAGGTTAGGGTCTAAAACTGGGGTTCTTAATGTCCCTCGGGTCACAGACCTCTTTGAGAAAATGATGAAGCTACAAGTATCCCCAGAAAAATGCTCCTGTGTTTTTGAATGTGAAGAAACAGTGTTTGTGTATGGGGTTAACAGTCTCCCAAAGGCAGCCCCCTGACCCGCCACACCCTGCCTGGGGTGCTTCTGGATCACAGATAAAGAAACTCGGGACCAGATAATGAGATCATAGCCTTATACCTTGAGAATAGTTGTTAATTCTCCAAAGGCAGCTCGTCACGGCAAACAGAGGATGGGAGCATGGGTGTGTCTCTGTGGCCGTTGTTATCATTTGAGCAAAGCTGTACCAGTGCCAGCGTCCTGTAGTCTCTGATTTGTCATCCTAGGGTTGGGGAGGAAGGCAAGGCAGAGAGAAGGCTGGCCAGCAGCAGAGCCAGCGATGGCACTCAGCAGGACGGAGCTGTGGGACCCAAGCACTCTACGTCTGTGGGGGGATGGCAGGGGCCAGATGGGATGTAGGGGAGACTTAGGAAAAGAGCCAGGAGTCAAGCACCAAAGTTTTGCAATGGGATTTCACAGGGTTTTTAAGAGCTCAACTTTGAGATGAGCAGGAGGTTTAGAAAGCCTTTATAAGGTCTTCCTAAGTGCTGCTGACAGCTAAGAGTGGCATGCCCCTGAGAGTCTATGATTATCTCACAGGAGAGATCTTTATGGGAGCCTTATTAAGAACAGAGCATGTCAGTGGGAGGGAGGGAGGGAGCAGCAACGTGTTCACAGCTCTGGAGGGCAAGTGAGGCAGCCTCCTTGGTTTGCAACGTGCCTTGCAGTCCATTTCATTATCTCTGCAACAGACCCACGAGAGTGGCAGAGAACCCCCTGCACCCCAGAAATTGCAGGACATGAGGGTTGTCGTAGCAGAGGGAGTGGACTGCCCACATGAGGTATCCTTAAGATAAACCCTTGAACGGGCCTGGGGTTTGCCCCTCGACAGCCAGGGTGATGTGACAGTGTCAGTTAGAACGTACCCCCAAAACCCTGGAGCCCTATGATTCCCTGGATTGGTGGCCTCCAAAAAAAGAGCATCAGAGCTGTTCCCCCAGTGAGCTCCTCTCCCAGTCACGTGTGCTCCCAGGTGCAGGGAATTGCAGTCAGCCCCTCTGAAGACCTGAGGCTCACCTGAGAGCCTGGGAGCCTGAGCTTCCACCTCAGGGGGAAATGTAGGAAGGGAGTGAGTGAGGATAAACCCAGGACACAGATCCCAGGAGAGCATGCTGGCCAGCCCCTTCACCTGACACGTGGGAAAGCCGTGTGACATCGCTTTGCTGCTAGATGTATGAGAAGTGCTGATGAGGGTGATTATAGTAGGTAACATATTTTGAGTGCTTGCTGGGTGCCAAGCACGGTGAATTGGTATCCTCTTACACATTGTCTGTGAGGTGAGCCTCATAGCATGGTCGAGTGTCCTTGTCATGCACGAACTCGGGCCCTCAGCTCGAGCACCGTCTGGGTGGGCATCATAGCATGGTCGAGTGTGTCATGCACGAATGTGGGCCCTCAGCTCAAGCACCTTCTGGGTGGGTAGTAGCCACATTCGTTTCCTATTGCCACTATTCCATTACTACACATTTATTGTCTTAGAGTTCTGTAGATCAGAAGTCTGGTACAGGGCTCGCTAGACTAAAATCAAGGTGTTGATAGGCTCCCTTCCTTTCTGGAATCTCTAGGGGAGAATACGTTTTTTGCTCTTTCGGATTGCTGTCAGAATTCAGTTCCTGGTGGTTAGAGGAGTCCCCCTTTTCTTCCTTGTTGTAAGCTGAGGGCTGTTCCCAGTTTCTGGAGGCTGCCACCTTCCTTGGCTTGTAGCCGCTTCCCTCCATTGTCAGAGCCTGCCGTGGTGAGCGGAGTCCTCCCCCACTGCATCTCTCTGGTCCCTCCTGTCACTGTGTCTCTCTCTGACCCAATTGGGAAAGGATTCATGTGATTAGACCAGGCCTACCTGGATAATCCAGGATAATCTCCTCATCTCAATGTCCATAACCTTAATGACATCTGCAAAGCCCCTTTTGCCGAGGGATTAGGGTGGGGACATCTTTGGGAGGCCATTCATTATTCTCTTATCACAGTGACTGGGGAAGTAGTGCTTAACTTCTTGATTTTGGTAAGTGAGGAAGACGATGGTTCCTGCCTCTGGGCTACGAGCATTGAATGTAAAGGCCAGCAGCGTGGGTCCCTGCACGGTGGTAAAGGCTTACTCAGTGTTAGCTGTGGGAATTATTATCAAACCTGTTCTATAGTTGAGGAAACTGAGACTAAGAGACATTGTGTAACTTGCCCAAGGAATAACATTCAAAACTTCATGAGAGAAAGAGTACATTTCATTCATCTCTTTATCTCCATGGCACCTAACGCAGTGCCTGCCCAGGAGAGATGCTCAGAATTGTTCGCGGAATGAATGACTGAGAGCCAGAAAGAGTAAATGACCTACCTGTCTGAGCACCCTTAGACTCAGAGTGTCAGAGAGGGAGAGAACCTCTTAGAGGTCAACAGCCCAAGCCCCTCATCTTATAGCTGGAAATCAGCTCATTGGAGAGGGGCTCTGCCCCAGGTGACCAGTGATGGCAGAGCCCCAGAATGTAGCCTGCACTTCCCTGGCCAGTACGTCTTTCTCTGCACCAGGCTATATTCACTTCTGGGGTGGAGGGGGGTGCTCTAGACCCTGTTGTCCTGGCCGAGCCAGAGGCAGTCCAGCAGGATAGAGGAGTTGACCCTGGCCCTGACCCCTGGCCCAGCCTTGGGGAGAGGAACTAACAGAAGAAGAGAAAGCCCCCACCCCCTCTTCTTAGAGGTGGCCTTTGGCAAGGCCTATCTGTAGCTTGTTCTTCAGGCTTCTGTAGCTTTCTAGAGGCAGCTCCCTAGTAGAACGGCAACCAGATGCCTGATGCCCACTCATGCCTGCGGTCATGTTCCCCTGCTTCGACACAAGGCTGTGTGGCTGGCAGAGTCAGGACACCTGAGTGGAGTCTACCCATTTCACTTACAGCATTATGGGACCAGGGGCCATTTGGTTCCTTGGGACTCAGTTGCCCCATTTGCAACCCATCTGGTCATCTCCACGGTCCCAGGTGACAACCCTGGACTTCAGGCCCCTTTCAGAGGGGTGGTTTGAGAACATTCACATCAGCCTCCGGGACAGAGAGGTACTGTTGTCCCGAGGGCTCCCTAGCTCTGCTTAGACTGAACACAGCTTAGCAGCCAATGAGCTCTTTCTGGACAGCTAGTGGTGTCCCCTATCTCCATGAGAGCCAGCTAAGGCGGGACGGGGTGCAGCCCAGCGTCTGTGGTCCCTGAGGCTGTGCCAGGCTGCCCCTGACACGAGGCCGCCACAGGGAAAGCCATTATGTCTCCGTAGAGCCTAATGGGTTTACCCTGTCGCGTGGGAGTTAGGGCCTCATCATTGTGTCTGATTGTGTGAGGAGAGTTGAGGAAAGTCTGAATGTCCCATGTCACGATGACAGGGGTACCAGGTGACTTATGGGAGGAACGGAAGATGTAGTGGGGGTTGGGGGAGGCGGTACCGTGCAAGTGGAGCTAATGTGTGTTCCTTCTGTTTGGCAGCCCGGGGCCTGGCACTTCTGCATATTGCCTGCTTTAACTGACACCAGGCCCTCGAGGCAGGTAGAATTTTCCCCAGTTTTACAGAGGAAGAAATGGAGGCTGGGGAACTGTGACTCTCCCTGGTCACCCAGAGGATACTAGCAGGAATTATTTTTGCTCTCACTGGTTGAATCTGAGCTTCATTCAGCAGTCAGGTCAGCATCTGATGGAGCTGGAGCCTTCTTGCCTACCCTCTGCGGGGAGCATGGAGTTCATTCTAGCAGAGAGGGAATGGGTAGAACACTGGTGGACTAACGGCGGCTCCATCTGTCAGTAGGACCATCAGGACCCACTGCATGTCTACCACGTGCGCTGTTCCAGGCACTGGCCATAGGGCTGTAAAGGAAAGAGAGTCCCTGCCCTCAGGGTGCAGCCATTCTGGTCTCAGGAAGACACACAAACACACATAATAGATGACATGTACAGATGTCATGAAGAAAACAGGAGAGGGACATGGGATAGAAGAGAGCTGGGGAGCTGCTTTAGCTAAGTGGTCAGGGCGGGGTGTGGGGGGGCTTCCTTATGGAAGGACATCTGAGCTTAGACCCCAATCATGAGAAGGGGTAGTCCTAGGAAGACCTAGGAAAGAACTTTCCAAAGTGGAGGAACAGGAAGAACACAAAGACAGAGACAGGGGTGAGCATGTGATGACCCGGCACCAGGAAGGATACCAGGGTGGCTGAAGCGAAGGGGGGGGGGGGGGGGGGAGGCTGGAGCTGTGGGAGGGGCCTAGGGACCCCTTGGGCCCTCAAGAAAGTGTGTTGAGAAGCCCCTAGAGGGGGTGAATTAGAAAAGGCATGTGATCCGATTTATACTTTGACAGCTCGCTCTGGCTGCTAGGTGGAAGGTGGGCCGTGGAGGAGCAAGAGGGAGCAAGGAGACAGGGTCAAGGCCTCCAAGTCCTCCAGGTGGGTGAGAGGTGGGGCCGACTAGGACCCAGGTTGTGGTCCTGGATGTGAGAAATTACTGGACTCGGGCAGTATTTGGAGCATGAGTAGGACAGTGGTGTGCTGGTAAGCCAGCCCGAGGTGGAAGGGGAGTCCTTATTTGTACCATGCCAGTTTCTGTGATGTCCTATGCCCACCAGGGCTGCTTTCAGGCTACCAGTCTGACCGTGACGGTGAACGATGCACAGCTAGCTCTTGTGAGCCAGGGTGGGCCAGCTCCAGCACACTGCTGATTCTGCTGGGAGGGTGAGGAGGATCACCATCCGCAAGAGGAACTGCAATCATTCCAGGGGGCTTCGGTCTGAGCAGCTCAGTGGTAGTGCTGACACCCGGTGAGGCGGTGAGAGAGACTGGGGCAGTGGGGGGGGCAAACGTGGTTCTCTGTTGGCCACATTCATGTCCAGATGCATATGAGACATCTGCTTTCTAAGTCCTGGGCATGTGCATACTTCATCACATTTAAATGCTAATCCTTCCAATACCAATGCCTTTGGTGGTTTCTTCTCCATTTACAGAAGAATAAAGTGCAGATAAAAGGGGCTAAGAATGGGGCGCCTGGGTGGCTCAGTCGTTAAGCGCCTGCCTTCGGCTCAGGTCATGATCCCAGGGTCCTGGGATCGAGTCCCACATTGGGCTCCCTGCTCAGCAGGAAGCCTGCTTCTCCCTCTCCCACTCCCCCTGTTTGTGTTCCTGCTCTCTCTATCTCTCTCTGTCAAATAAATAAATAAAAAATCTTTAAAAAAAGGGGGGGGGGCTAAGAAACTGAACCAAGATTGGACAGCCAGTAAATGGCAAAGCTGAGTTTGAACTCAGTTCGATTTGATGTCACCCCCAAGAACCTAACCCTTGCACACACTGCCCATGTCCCCACCCCCGCTCCCCACCCAGAAACCGTGCCATCTTCAGCTCTACCCTACATTTCTTAGGATTTTAAAAGTGGGTCTTGAGAAGGTTTGGGAACAACCTTCAGACCAGAGATTGAAGTATGGTTGCCTCGACACCATGCCCCACCCTCAGATGTGTTGTATGGGCTAAGGGGGTTTTTTTGATGAAGGGGAGCTTTTCATTTTGTTTTATTGGCCTCTATGGCATTTTTTAAAAAGAACAAAGAAAGAAATGCCATTGTTTTAGTGCCTGGCCACCGCCTCAGACTCCTCAGTCTCCCCATGTCACCACCTGCCTGTTTGGCACACATGTGGCCCAGCAGGATTGATGGGAAGGTCTCACCCCGGAGTTGGCTTGACCAGGTGACCCTGAGCACTGCTCCAGAGTTGGTGGCACTTTCCAGAGCCAGGGGAGGAGTCCAGGCTGCCTCTGTCTGGACAGGTTCATGTATTCCACCTGCCCCCAGAGAGGAAAGTTCCTCCAGGCCTAGTCTGGGCCCGACGAGGCTGGACTAGGATAGGTGGAGCCCACCTGGGGGGACAGCAGGGCTCCCCAGACATTTTGGATTTTGCACCTCTTTAATACAGAACTTTTGTCTTGTATTCTTAATATATGTAATTATATTATGTATACTAAAATGCCTAAGGACAAATAGAAAAATTAAAAATTATCGTAACTAGAAACGTTCGTGTTTCTTCCACGCCCCTGTGGATCACGGCATTGTGCTGCGTCCAGTTCCGCCCCCATCCTCAAGCCGGGCCTGCTGGCCTAGAGCTGGTGCTGTGGGAAGAGCCCTGGGGGGGCTCCGAGTCCCAGGGCTGCTCATTAGTTTGCTGCGTGCTGTGCTGTGAGCACATCTCCTCGCCTCACTGCCTCAGGTCAACACACACGTCCCTTTTCCGACCACCTGCCCTGTGTCAACTAGCATCCCAACCCCCTGTTGCCACCCCATCCCTTTCCCTGCCTTTTATTTCCTAAAAGTACCTACTGCTCTCTGGCGTGTTTATATCCATTTTTTTGTTCATTGTCTTTCCCCTCGTGTGCTCCATGAAAGCAAGGATCAGCTGTTGCTCTCTGCTGTGTGCCCGGCACATAGGAGGAACTCAATAAATATTTGTTGATTGAATGAATTACCTCCTCTCTATATAACCTAATGCTGCTTAGTGAACCTTTGTGATGGAGGAGAAAGGAAAAATGACTTTAATGCTCGAAAGGACGATTTAGAGGGTAGAGGTGGAATCATTTTAAGGAGCATCTGCTTTGTTGGAAGACACTACAGTTGTCTTACCTATTGTTGGGGGGACAGAAGCTATGAGTAACGCGGTGTCTGCTGATTACCAGGCACTGTTCTAGGAGGTGATAGACAGACAAAAAGAAAGACTTCAATCTTCAGCATAACTGAGGTAAGTGTGTTATCTCAGTTTTACAAAATAAAAACAAACAAACAAAAGAAACACATGAGGCCCAGAAACTCCAGTGTACCTAACCCCAAAGTGCCCAAGCCATGGTGGGCACGTGGCAGGCAGCCAGGCAGTGTCTGTGGAATGACAGAAGGCCCAAGCACTTACACTCCAAAAGCTTCTCAGGCTCTTCTACCAAGGAGCCCGCGTGGAAGGGGAGTGTGTGCCCGGGGAGGTCACAGGGCAGCAGCTGGGGCAGCCCACCTCAGGCCCAGAGTTTCTGGGACATCTGGCCTTTTATTCTAAAAACTCACGTGAAATTCATATCATAAAAGAAACTCTTCTTGTTTGTCTTACTGTAGAAATGATGCTTCCGATTATTTAGCTATTTACATGACATAATTTTTTGGAAACTTCCATTAGAGCTGCAGTTCTGCATTGACCTCGTGGGTGGCATGCTCCTGGTGTGAGTTCCGTACACCAGGAATGGTCCAGCCCAGCGGGCAGAGGCCACAGTGGAGCCTGGTGTGGGGCCTGGTCTCTCCCATCCCCTCAGCGGGATCTCGTGCTACTCGTCCCTGTGTAAACACGGCTTGTCCAGAGGAAACGGGATGTTCACTTGCGAGCCCGAGCCATCTGTTGTTTCAGACCTGGATGGTGGCTGCCCCAGGGCGAACGCGGCCTTCAGCAAACAGTGCCTTGCCGGGCCCCCTGATAAGGGCTTGCCTCTCAAGCAGATTTTATAGCTCTGCCCTTCCTCCCCAGTCAGGGAGTGGGTGGGGAGAGGATGAAATAGCCCTGGAGCTGTTAGAATAACCTTTATGGTTTGTTTTCTATAAACCAGAGGTCCAGCGTGGTATGTGAAATGGACCACAGAGACTCCGCCCACAAGACTTTGATGTCGGGAGAACCCAGGGCCTTTGGGAAGGGACCTCTTTTTAGGTTAATGCCAGTGACGGAGTTTCCCATCACGTCTCTGAGGGGGGAGTGACGGTGCTCCACTGGCTCTCGGATGGGGTTTCTTTCCTCTGTGTGTCTTGGTTTTACCTCTTCCTGGAAACCGGTCCGTGCGTGTTCAGAGTCATACAGTGGTTGACAACTGGAAGGGCTCTTAGATTCATTCCATCCAGCCCACACGTTTCACAGACGGGAAACTGAGGCCCCACCCCACTGTGATCTGTTGGTCTGCACACCCCTCTGTGATCTGTTGGACTCCCTGTAGCAGTCCAGGGCTGTGTAGTTGGTGCCCGGGATATCTGTCTCTGCTGGAAAAGAGCTGAGGTTTTGTTCACTCTTCCCATCTGGTTAACCTCCACCCCATGGATATATCCTAAAGCCAGGACCCAAAGACACAGCAAGAGGCAAGGAGAATGAGGATGTCCAAGTCCAAAAGAGGATGCCACCATTACTTGGGCACTTTGGCTTACTCTGTCTCTGACAGACTTGGTTGGTCCTTGTTCAGACCCAGCGCAGCCAGGTCCCAACCCCCTGAAGCCTAGGGTGGCTGGCTTGGTGAGAACAGACTCACTCCACCCACCTCCATTCAGGTCTCTAACCAAATGTCACCTCTTCCAGGAGGCCTTCTTTCAAAATGACACCCTGCCTTTTAAAATAGCACCCCTTGGGACGCCTGGTGGCTCAGTCAGTTAAGCGTCTGACTCTTGGTTTCGGCTCAAGTCATGATCTTGCAGTTGTGGGATCGAGCCCCAAGTTGGGCTCGGGGCTCAGCACAGAGTCTGCTACAGATTCTCTCTCCCTCTCACTCTCTCTCTCAAATAAACAAATAAAATCTTTTAAAAAATGGCACCCCTCATCGCTCACTGTGCCCTTACTCTGCTTAACTCTTCACTTACCACGACCTCTCATGTATTTATTTGTTCATTGTCTGTTTTCCCTTTCCAGAACAGACATTCCGTGAAGGCCAGGGCCAGGTCTGCTCTGTTCACAGCCATATCCCCAGAACCTAGAAGAGTACCTGGCATGTTCTGTGTGCTTACCATGTATTTGTTGAATGAATAAAAGGAGGCATGGGGGGTTGTGGGGGACCGGAAGAACTGGGTACAGTGCTAAGGTACTGGGAGGAATTGGGCAGTTCTGGGAAGATCAAGAGATATGGAGTGGGCAAGAGGGAAATGTGTGGATTGGGGGCCTCTGCAGGATGTGGAGTACCCAGAGGTGCTTACAGACAGGTAGGTAGTAGTGGGAAGGAGAGGCAGTGATAGGATAGGATTGGAGAGATAATAGTGTTGGGGGGATCACCTGGGAGGGACTGGATCAAGGAAAAGAGTGAATCCCCCCCAGATTTTTTTTTTTAAAGATTTTATTTATTTGAGAGAGAGAATGAGATAGAGAGAGAGCATGAGAGGGGGGAGGGTCAGAGGGAGAAGCAGACTCCCTGCCGAGCAGGGAGCCCGATGTGGGACTCGATCCCGGGACTCCAGGATCATGACCTGAGCCGAAGGCAGTCACTTAACCAACTGAGCCACCCAGGCGCCCTCCCCCCAGATTTTTGATCCATTTACATAAATCTGAACACAGACTGTGATTCTTTCAAAACTCACCAAGCTTAATACCAGGCACTGGCATCTGAAGTCAAGGGGTTTTGATTTCCCCAGTGGCCCAACCTGTATTGCCCTAGAGGCCTCTGGTCCTTTGAGGCTCGGTACCCTTCCTCCCCCGCCCGCCCACCCTCCCAGCAGGGCAGGGCCCTCAGCAAGGTGAGCCTGGTCCCTGGAGGCAGGTGTGTCTCAGTTACAGTGTCACCCCATGCTGCCCGCCACTGGGTGGCAGATCATAGCGAGAGAGAGATTGTGGGAACTGGAGGGGCCCCCAGGCCATCTAGTCCATCTCTTGCAGAAGGGTAAGTGGGGATTGATGCCCAAAGTGGGTAAAGGACCTATCTAAGGGCACGCAGCAAGACAATGGCAGAGCCCAGATTAGAACCTGCTCTTTTTTTTTTTTAATTCTTACTTTACTCTTGTTTCTCTTTTGATGTTTCCTTCCTCCTACAGCCTCCCCTACAAAAAAAAATCCCCCAAACCTTCACAAGGGCCTCCCGATGCCTGCTTTAACATGATGGGACCCCCCCCTTAAACCTTAGAAATCTGAGGTAGTTGCTGAGAAATGCATACATCTTCAGAAATGTACCCAGTGAGACAAATGATGTTTCAGACTAAAGCAAGGAGTTCCAGTGAGTCGAGTGTTTCCCAAGTTCGTAGTCCTTGGAATTCTGATTGCATGAGGGTTTTTTTTTTTAAGATTTATTTATTTAGTTTAGAGAGAGAGAGAACACACACAGTGGGGAGGGGCCAGAGGGAGAGGGAGAGAGAAACTTTAGTAGACTATGCTGCGCACAGAGCCTGATGCGAGGCTCGAACTCATGATCCTGAGATCAAGACCTGAGCTGAAACCAAGACTCTGATGCTTAACTGACCAAGCCATGCAGGCGCCCCTGATTGCGTGAACTTTTAACATGTGTTCTGTACCTCCCCACAAAATAGTTGTAAGGCATGGAAGTCTAGAAAATGCTGCCAATTAAATCCCTATCTTGGAAAAACACAGTGGTCCTTAGCATATGAAAGGCTCTGAGAAGTTCTGTAGTTAAAAAAAAAAAAAAAATCTCAGCAACTCTTTTTGTATAATTCAGCATTCCCCACACTTGTTTGACCTCAGAACTCTTTTTTGCATGAAAAACTGTCGGCCTCTCAGACCTGGTCTCCTCCAACCACAGACCAACTACATCCCTCACTCAAAGGAGTACCAAACTTTTCTATTTTATACACTCCTGGGGTTTTTCTTTTTTTTTTTACTTTAATAGTAAAATACGTTGGGGCAAAAAATAGTCCTCAAAGGGGGTAGAGGTAGAGTCCCCCCAACTAGCCTTTTGCTTCTTCTTACTAAGGACGAAAGAAAGACATCTTCATGAGGACATCTCTTCTTTATATCTTTGTGATTCTGTTTTTATTGTCTTAAGACAGCGTATAGGCTCTTTCTGTTTCGTGAGAATAGTAAAACAACGTCTTCTACACAAATGGATTTCAAGACAAGCCGTCCGGAAGTGGCATCAATGATGCTCACATAGCTTGGGAGGCAGAGTGTCATTGCAGTTAAGTGGGTTTGAATCCTGCCGTATCCAGGGAGTGTTACTCAATTTGGCTATAGCCTTAGTTCCCTCGCCTGTTAGATGGGGTGCTCACAGTATCTGCCTAAGGCTGTTTTAGGACAACATGAGATCCATGTTTAGATCCATTTAGTATTGTGTGCCGTGCAACGCCAGCATTTACTAAACACTTGTCTATTAGTATTATTATCCCTGGAACGAGAGCTCTCTGTAGGCAGCAACTTTGTTTTGTTCACTCCTGTACCCCCAGTGTTTAGAACAGGGGCTGGCACATAGTAGATGCTTAGTAAAGATTTGTTGAATGAGTGGGAAAACAAATGGATGATCTCCTCTGTATGGACAGCAAAGCACATTTCTGAGAATTGGATTCCAGCAGAGCAGGTACCAGGTTAAAAATGAGCTGCTTTCTGCAGGGTGAGGCTTTCGCTTCCTCTGCCCTATCTTCTCTGCATAAATGGGGAGCCGGCACCCAAGAAGATGCAAGTCACGGTGTAGAACTCAGAAGCAAAGTGCGAGGTAATTTCCTGGAAGGTGACAGTGTCATCTGAACGTTTCGGGCCTCGAGGTTATGAGCCTCGTGGATTTCTATTCCTGGTTATTGCACGCAGGTCTGTGTTTGCCCCAGCCAGAGAGTTGCCAGCGTGAGAACACTTTACCTTTGGAGTGTCGCAGGAAAGAGGCTGCCCCTACCGCTGCTTTCCAGAAGGAGAAGTAGCCCTTGCTGTCAAAGCGGGACCCAGAACCCCTTGGCCAGCCACCTTGCCATCCTCCCCACCACAGGCTCCACATCCCTTCCGCTGGGGTTTGCACCACAAAATGGCATGTGAACCCTTGGTCTGCCAATGTTGATTTTATTTTCTCTTGAGGAAACAAAACCGAGGCACTAGACCAAAATAAGCAACCCAGACTCTGTGCTGACCCGGCTCTGCTGGGAAGCTGTGATATTGATTTGCCCCTGGCCTCTCTTTGCCTTCAGTAACCTCAACTCTGCCTGGGCTATGTAAGCTGAGAGATTAATTCCACTCTATTTCATTGCAGTGTGTTCCCACATTGTTTTATTCCTAAAGGAGCCAGGGTTTACCCAGACTTAGGTATTTTTAAGGACTGTGAGTGGCCCAAAGCCTCCCGATCTCTGGTGACACCCCAAGGGGAGTCTGTCTGTCCCACTCTCTATGGCTGGAGGACCTAGCGGCAACCAGTCTAGGGAGTGGCATAGGTCTAAGCAACACTTGTGTGACCAGCCAGGCTCATGGCCTTGGCCCTCTGGCCCAGAATGTCCTTAGGCTGGGGATACTTACGGTTGGGGAGGGGTGCATATCAGACTGATCTCTGGAGAGGGGGTAGACAGAAATGCTTGAGTCCTGTAGCTGAATGCTGTCTTTCAGGAAGTGCAGCTGGAAAAAGAGATTAGCTGTGATTCAGCCAGGCCTGAGATTCCTCAGCTCTCCCATGGGGTTCTAACAGCCAGTTTGGAGAGATCCCACCAAAGGCGAAAGGTTGGGTGAGCCTATGAACTATTTCAGAGCTTACTCAGCTTCTCTCAGTTCTGCAGCTTCCATTTCCCCCAGTCCCTGGGTCATTTGCTTCTCATATCTGGAGAGTTTTCTCTGAGAGCATGGGAGTTCTTGAGGGCACATGGTTCAGAATAGGACCAGCACCACCACCTCCCCCATCCCCACAACACTCATTCTAGTGACCACAGTGGGTGTGTAGATGGCCCTTTCCACCTCAAAGATTCCCCCAAGAGAGCATGTTCTAGCCCTGAGAATTGAAGAAACCAGTCTGCCTCTCTCCCCATGGTCAATGGTCTGGGTCAGAGATCTGTTTCACTAAGGGGGACAAGTGAATGGCCATCTACAGCTGTACTGCACCTGGCTTGTGAAGGTTCAGCCACCAGCTTCCCCTGCAAATGTTATCCATATCTCTCTTACCCCCAGCTCCCCCGGGAGCTTAAATGTGGGGCCAGGTGCTTGAGATCCACAGATGACACCCAATCTCTGACCAGGCAGAGATGCTTAGCCACAGCTCACAACTCTGAGGGTGTGGTTGGAGGCAGGGGAAAGGGTATCAGGTTTGTGCCCTCTTGAGGGCTGATGATTGCGATGAGTTATTTCTTCTAGTATGTGAAATTCCGGGATTTCCCTGTGACTGCATGTGCCATCAGGATGTTAACAAAAGGTTCAGTCCGTGTAGCTCATCCAGAAACATGAAGTGGATTTAGAATCACAGAGAAGTCAGGAGCTTAAAGAGAGCATGTATCCCACCTGGCCCTTTTACATAGGAGGAAGCTGATGCCCACAGAGGCTACCAGGACACATGGCAGGTGAATGGCCTTCACTCTGGCAGCCTCTGCAATCTGCATTTCCCCTCAGCTCCTGGGGTGCCCCCCTTAGAGCACACACCAATCTAAAACTTGTCTCCAAAGGTAGTGCTCATGGTGGAATGCTTGCTAAGAAAGAACCTGCCACTTTCATGGGACTTTGACTGAGATGTGCAGCGTGCCCAGCCTTCTTCAGGCCTCCCTGACTGCTCTGTTGTCCGAGCTACAGCCTCTGCATCCTTTTACCCTCTGACCGCATCACCTAGCTCTATCCTGGGACTAAGAAAGCGTAATCCCACCTTGCAGCTAGCCTGTGAGACCAAGATGAATGTGCATTGATTCTGGCAGGAGGTAAGATATTGATCTTCACCATTGGACCTGTGTGCATCTCACAGCCATGTGTCCAACAGGAAGGGAAATAGAGGGCCACTTTATGTACACGATTTGGGTAAGTCTTTGTCATTTGAAATCATCACAAAGAGGGATCAGGACTCACCTGAGATGGTGAGTCTGGGTCATAGCGCATTCTGACATGGGGAAGCTAAGCATTGGTCTTAAGATAAAGACTTTATCATTTGTCAGCCCAGTCTCCATTTGAGTCTAGGCAGTCATGCTTGATTTGACTTCTTAGGTAAAGAGGAAACTATGTTCTCCCATCATTGCTTCTCAGATCTTTCCTGAAGATGCTGAACTGGTTGACTTTGCTGGCAAATCTACATTGATCTCCTCTGAAGAGAAGAAATGAGTGGTAGGGACAATTCTGGCCGTAGTTGATACTGGAAGACTCCAAACTTTCATAGAACTGTTGGAGAAGGGAGCCTATGTTAGACTGTAGCTTTCCTATTCCCTGCACGCGCGCGCGCACACACACACGCACACACACACACACAGTGATCAGTTTAAATCTGCGGAATTAACTGTCAGAGGCAGACTGAAAGAGAGGAAGGGGAAGTAGAGGTACCCTTCTTAGGGACCTTAGAGATTCCCACATATAACTTCCGATAGGTCTGAACCTCACTGGGCCAGGCCAGCCCCGTCAGTTTAATTGGCCAGGCTCAGAGAGATGAACTACCAGTCTTTGGTCATCCTGCAAACAAAACTCCTGACTCCCAGTCCAGTGCTCTGTTTCGCTACACCACATTGCTTCTCTCTTGGAGTGATCTTTCCTGGCTAGTCCATGACTTAGCAGAGCAAACTGGTCTCATGGCCTCATCATCACACCAGCAGCTTTGTTCCCAAACTTCTGTGATCATCACATACCTTATGGCTTTGAATAACTTTGGTTTGTTTCACAAATTCAGACTCAGAGTCTGAAGACACTCAATAGAGAATGAGGCTTTACCACCATTAAATATTTTCAGATACTGGATACATTCTGGAAGGGGTAGTCAGAAGTGCTTTCTCCAGTGGCAGAAAGTGTTGGTGGACTGTATGGGTTGGCACATTTGGATGTCTGTGTTTAGTTCCACTACTAACTACTGGGCAGTCCTGGCTAAGTTTATTTCATTTATCTGTGCCTCACATACCTCATCCATAAGATGGGAATAATAATGGAACCTAATTTATAAAGTCGTGAGGATTGAGTGGAATGGAATGCTCTATATAAAGTATTTAGCATGCTGGTGGCAGATAAAAAGCGTTCAGAGAGCATTTGCCATCATCATCCTAAATGTCACCATCACCATCACCATCATTTTATTCTTCTCTCTCGATTTGTTTGGATTAGTCTCTCTTACAGTTGTAGGTATTATCAACCAACACAAATAAATATGAAGAATCAAAGAACTAAATAATAATAACATTAGTCTAGTGCGGTCTGTGCAGTCATCCAACAGATATTTATTTTAAGCACTTACTATGTGCAAGCTGTATTTTGGGGTGAATAAGATCGATATGGTGCTACTTGCATGAATCCCACCCTCGGAAGGGAGACTGGCCTCTACTGGGTCATTACCAGTGTGCAGAGTGTCACCACGTGGATGCCCTGTGTCCAACAGAGGAAGGAGAGAGGAGAAATCACATTCTGGTTCCAACCAGAAGAACGCAACGATCTCCCTGGAAATCAGTCTGTGTAAATTTAACTCTAAGGGGAAAAGCACAGCCGTTCCATTTCCAAACTGGAATTCTCCCCCCATGTGTTTTTGGGAAGCACAGATGCCTTGGCGTTTTCCCTCTAACAATAACAGAGATTGTTCACAATTATGAATGGTTTTGGTTGACTTCAGCTCCAACAAAACCATGAATCATTTCATAACTTCTGAAATTGCAAAGAAATAACAAACACTCTGGCTCCAAGAAAAAAAAAAATGGACAAGTTATGGAGCACAAAGTCATCTAAATTAAAACATGAGTCCTTCCTTGTTTATTTAGCAGCCGCACGTTGCAAGGCCAGCTGGCAGTGGGTGAGAAAGTTCGGTGTCTAGATACCTGGGGGTACCGATTGTATAGTCTCATCCGTATAATCCATTATTGGCTACGATATAACCTCCTTTCTCAAGTTTTCTCAAAGCCTTGAGCCCAAAGCATTATTTCATACATTTTACCATGTTCTTTTTTTTTTTTTTTTTTAAGATTTATTTATTTATTTGAGAGAGCGAGAAAGTACATGAGAGGGGGGAGGGCTAGAGGGAGAAGCAGGCTCCTCGCCGAGCAGGGAGCCCGATGCGGGACTCGATCCAGGGACTCCAGGATCATGACCTGAGCCGAAGGTAGTCGCTCAACCAACTGAGCCACCCAGGCTCATTTTACCATGTTCTAAGGAAGTGCTAGGAAAAGGAGGTGCATGGGCTGAAGTCTCAGGTGACAGAGGGTCTCCATCATGGATGCCCATCACGGACACCCACATGTACCTACATAGGGAGGAGCACTTTTTCCAGTGGACTTTTTGGATCCTTCTGCTACTTGGCCACAAGATGAGGTTTTTAGAAGGTGGGGCTAAGAGGGTCAGGCTTCTCTGATCTGTGACAACCTGTGTCGGGTGCCAGCTGAGCCTGGGGTTTGAGATACAGGCCGAGATGCAGGTTGGCAGCTCCTTCTTTCCCTCTTAATCTAGAAGGTGCATTATTTTTCTTTAAGAAAAAGGTGCATCCTGGCCAAAGACACACCCAGATGTCCTTGCCTACATGTGCGTTCAGAGGTACAGCTGGGCTTTGCCGTCTCAGAGCTGAGACCAGGTTGAAAGGTAGGGGCAGACGTCTGATAACAGTGCCATAGTCTCTGGATCTTGCTTTGCGGCCCAAGACGTTCTCTGTGAATGTTGGTGATGTCAATGTAGCTATAAAAATTTGTCGAAAAGGTCCTTCTTTTGGAAAACAGGTTCTGGAGAGCCATTGTTGCCCCCAACTCTGCTTCTGCTCTTGGTCTGTCTCCACCGTGGAGAACAAGACAGGCAGCAGTAGATTCAGACCCATTGCTCTGGCATGCCCTCCCATACACACATTTATTCTTTTTTTTTTTTTTTTTAAGATTTTATTTATTTATTTGAGAGAGAGAGAGAGAGAGAGCACATGAGAGGGAAGGGAGAGGGTCAGAGGGAGAAGCAGACTCCCCGCCGAGCGGGGAGCCCGACATGGGACTTGATCCTGGGACTCCAGGATCATGACCTGAGCCGAAGGCAGTCGCTTAACCGACTGAGCCACCCAGGCGCCCCACACATTTATTCTTAATAACACGTTCGCTCACAATTAATACTTGTTTATTGTAGATAAATTAGGATATAAAGATTTAAAAATGGAAGAAAAGAAATATCACCTGCATTTCCACTACTCAAGGAAACCACAGTTAGCATTTTGGTGTATATATTTCCAGACTTCTTTCAATGCATGTGTGTGTGTTTTTAAACAAAAATTAATATCAAACTGAACACATACTTTTGTTAACCCTCCTTATACTTAATACGGGCTCTGAACATTTTCCCATATCAAATAAATACAATTGCGTATCACTTTGCTGTGTGGACCTCTTGAAAGATCTTTTCCTTTTGGTTCTCTTGTCTTGCCGTTAGAGACAGAAACAATAGAAAATGCACTTTACCATCACAAACTCACCATCTTGAGCACCTTTAGAAGTTTTGCAGCTGCCAATCACAAACACGAGGCTGAGACCCTTCCCTTTGTGCGTTGTAATTATGAGTATGCTCAGTGCATCAGCCATGAGCCATGGCCAAGGTGAAGGCCAGCTCTGTAAAATGCACCGCCCACTTTGGCACTGTGCATACCATGGGAAGTTGCCTTGGTGCCACTCAGAAGCACTGAGTAGGTTGCCGCAGCAAAGAAAATGTTTTAATAGAACTCTCTTTGGTAATTAGATGCTTTAATAAAAAGCAGCCAGGTCAGTGTTCCCTCCTCCAGTCTAGGCTCACTGCAGCTGGAAAAAAACCCTCCTAGGAACATACTGGACTGGCCCTGTCCCCCCCAGCTGCTGAGCCCACAAGGACTGGTAAGACGCTGCCGGATAATAATATCTGTCCCCTTTCGGAGCCTCTATCCAGAGGTACTGAAGCATCTTATTCTTCTGGTTTTAATGAAGAATTGTTTTAGTGATAAGTTCTAGAGATAATTGCTGAATGTTTATTATGTGGGGGAAAAGTTAAGAATTTTCGTATTTAGAACAGATTGGCTAATGTGGGAGCCCACTACATACAATCCAGGCGCCACACCCTTCTGAATGTTATTGTTAATTATCACTGAAGCCTTTGGCCATGGATGTCTTTCCAAAGGTGGATAAATAAGATTGCTATTTATTCCATTTCTATTCAAAAGATAGAAACAGATAGCATACAGCATCTTAGGGATGGGCAACTTGGCAGAGGCTATGGTATTGCCTTTGGAGGAGAAAGGTCTTAGTAACTGCCCTTGGGCCATTCAGAAGAGGAGTCCTATCTCCACAAAGGTAGATCAAGCTTTCAAATCAGAACAATTTGTCATTGTCCTGTGGGACTGCAGAAGATGAACGGGTGGCTGGTCTGGAAAGTGAAGCAGGAAGCCTCATATAACACGTGCTGGGTTCAGGACAGGGGCTCAGCCAGCTCCTGATGGCTGAGGAAGAGGTGGGACATGCATCTCAAAGTCTCCTCAGCAGCCTCTGCGGAAGCGGTTGCTCATTGGTTCCAGCTCAGTCTGTGCTGGGATCAGGAGGGCTAAAAGGCATGTGTGGGGACACTTTGTCTCGTGAACACCATTCCCTGGACCCTTACTTGTCCCTCTAGCTATGCCAAGTGTTTTTGCTGTTCCCCATATCCAAATTTAGTTTAGTTTAGTTACCCCAGGTCCAAATTTAGCGGATGCCCAATGCCTGTTGCCTTGCCTTCAGGTGTCTATGGAGGAGGCAGATGTGGACACCAGAGTAACTTCACTCCCCAGGGTAGTAGCAGGTTTCCACAATTTCCCTAAAATGGCTTGTTTTTTGTCCCATCAGTCATGGCCCTGTTTAATGCTTTCATTGGGTGCTGGGTCCCATATGTGTATATTTTTAAACATGTCAGTTGGATGGCATTTCTTCTGTTGTCTTGGACTTTTCTCTGAATCTTGTATCAGAATCTAATTTTTCCCGTTTCTGTAGACCTTTGCCAGTTCCTCCATGAATTGCCTACACAACATTCTAAGTGGCGCTTTGTGACTTAATCTTGGTTTAAGGTTGTGATTTCCTCTCTCTCCAGGCACAGCGTGCTGAGGGTAGTAACAAGGCTGTGAGCTGTGAAGCAGGCCAAGGGGTTCTCTAGTGGGGTCATCCTTCCGAGCCCAGGTGCAGAAGGGCTATTTGGAAAACTGTAATAGGACAGGTTCTCTACGGGCTCTGGTTTGATTTGTCTCCCCTCAGTATAGCCACCCTTGTGCAGAGGGAGAAGGCAGGGGACAGCCAGTGCCAAGGTGCCTCCAGGGGGAAAAACGCTCCTTCTGGGAAGCTGGCATCAGCACCATCCCCTCTCTGTAGGGCTCTGTCCTCACACTGTGTGTGCTTGGTGGCCCAGGCTCTCCTCCCTGTATCACGGAGCAGGGGAAGACCTTGAGAACAGAGCAGTTGTGTTCTGCAGCTCAAGAGCGACCGTGCAGTGCTCTGCTCCCGACCATGCAGCGCTCCTGTGGGACTTTCCCCACGGACTTCAGAACACTTTGGGTGGGTAATGATGCCCAGAGCCTGTGTGGGAGTTCCCACCATCAGGGAATGCCAGGATAATGGAGCAGCAAAGCTGGGGGGTGGGGAAGCCTCACTTCTCAAGTCCCTTTCTCAGCCTGGTGTGCAACATTGGATACCACTCGGTCACTAAATGGGGGGAAGTGAGCCCCTCTTGTGTTCTCTTCCAGTCCTTCTGATCAAGTCGAGGACAGAGTTTCAGAAAGTTGGACACTAAGAGGTCTTTAACATCCCCCTCTACGGTCTGCTGATCTTTTTTTAACAGAGAGCATTTTATTATATGGTTTTGTTTCCATTGTATTTATTTTCATGGTTATCTCCTATTTAAATCATGTGATACTGACTTCCATTTAAGGCAACAATATAAAGTTTCTTTTTTTAAATAATAAGATATATTTGTTTCTAGTATATAGAATTATATTAAACTACTAAGCTAATCAAGTCTGGTGGTACATGGCTATGAGCACATATCATGAGGGTGGTCCTTGAGTGACTAAAGTGTGAGAAATGCTAAATCAGACCCGTTCTCTTCCTTACCATGCAGTCCTCGCATCCCTTCTTGCCAAGGCAGCTGAGAAGGCATTTTGATGGAGTGTGTGTGGATTATATCACTCACAGGAGCTTCTGATTACAGGCCGTGGGAGCTGAAAAGGAGCTGAGGTCGTGGTACTGCTGGCAGAGACCCCGGCCTTGAGCCTCAGGGGGAAGCCACACTTGGGAAAATGAAAAGCCCTGGACTTGGGAGTTCCCTGTACCATACCTGGAAACAGCCTGCATTACAGGGTGGTCACCACCAGAATCAGGGGGTTGTGGAGGTCACTCAGCCCACTCTCCTGCCAGCATAGGACAGCCTCAGGGACTGCAAAAACACTAATAACAAACATGTATTGAGCTCTTACTACATGCAGGCACTTTGCATGGGTTATTTTATTTACTTCTCATAATGCTAAAAGGTAACAGTCGTAGTGGTGGTGGTAGGAGGAGGAGGACGAGCAGGAAGAAGATGGGAGAAAAGTTAATATTTATTCAATCATCTCCCCCAAGTGATCTGCAGATTCATTGCAAAGCCTATCAGAATCCCAGATGCCTTCTTTGTAGAAATTGACAAGCTGATTCTTAAATTCATGTGGAATTTCAGGGAACCCAGATAGCCAAAACAATCTTGAAAAAAGAAAAAGAAAATAGGACTTACACCTCCCAGTTTCAAAACTTACTACAAAGCAACAGTAATCAAACAGTGTGGTAGTGACACAGAATAGATGTATAGATTGATGGAATAAAACTGAGAGTCCGGAAACAAACTTATTACATATACAGCCAACTGATTTTTTACAAGGATGCCAGAACCATTCAAGGAGGAAAGAATAGTCTTTTCAACAAATGGTACTGGGACAGCTGGATAGCCACATGCCAAAGAATATTGTTGGACCCTTACCTCATACCATATATAAGATTTTTCTCAAAATGGATCAAAGACCTAAATGTAGGAGCAAAAACTATAAAACACAAGGATAAATCTTTATGAGTTTAGTAAAGGATTCTTAGATATGACACCAAAAGCACAAGCAACAAAATTTAAAAATAAATAAATTGGGCTTCATGAAAATTAAAAGCTTTCGGGTTTCAAAGGACATCATGAAGAACGTGCGAAGACAACCCAAAGAATGGGAGAAAATATTTGCAATTCATATATCTGATAAGGGATTTGTATCCAGAATATATAAAGGATTCTTACAATTCAAAAGACAAATATCCTAATTTAAAAATGGGCAAAGGATCTAAATAGACGCTTCCCCGAAGATGATATACAAATAGCCAAGAAGTATATGAAAAGATGCTCAACATCATTAGCCATCAGAAAAATGCAAATAATAAAAACCATAAGATACCACTTAACACCCACTAGGATGGCTAGAATTAGAAAGTCAGAAAACTAGTGTGGGTCAAGGATGGAGAAATCAGAACTCTCATACACTCCTGGTGGGAATGGAAAATTGGTACAGCTGCCGTGGAAAGCAATCTGGCAGCTCCTCAGACAATTAAACATAGAGTTACCTTATGACTCTGTGGCCTGACTTTATGACTTCATGGTTGGAAAACAACCCAAATAGACATGTGGGTAAACAAAAGATACATCCATACTATGGAATATCATTTGACCATAAAAGGAAATGAAATACTGATGCATGCTATAACGTGGATGAACCTTAAAAGCATTGTACTAAGTAAGAAAAGCTAGTTATAAAAGACCACATACTATAAGATTCCATTGGTATGGAAGTCCAGAATAGGGAAATTGATAGGGACAGAAAATAGATCACCGGTTGCTTAGGTATGAGAAGGGACATGGGAGGGGTTGTGGGGAGTGGGGTGATAGCTAATGGTTACAGGGTTTCTTTTTGAGGTAACAAAAAATGTCCAAAATTGAGTGTGGTGATGATTGCACATATCTATGAATATGCCAAAAACCATTGAATTGTACACTTTATTTTTTTTAATTCAAAGCATTTTATTTTTTTTTATTATGTTATGTTAATCACCATACATTACATCATTAGTTTTTGATGTAGTGTTCCAGGATTCATTGTTTGCGTATAACACCCAGTGCTCCATGCAGAATGTGCCCTCCTTAATACCCATCACCGGAATTGTACACTTTAAATAGGTGAATGGTATGGTATGTGAATTATATCCCAATAAAGCTATTAAAAATATTTATTGAGTACTTACTAAGTGCCAGACACAGTTCTGAGCATTTTATCTCTATTAACTGACTTTATTTTTACAGTCACCCAAGGAGGTACACCTTATATATGAATATCCCCCATTTTGCAGCTGAAGAAACAGGCAGAGTTGCCCCAGGTACTACCCTGACCTTAGCCCATAAGGAAAATGAGGCATAGAGCTTAAGTGCTGTGTCTGTGGTCAAGTAGCAAGCACACAGTGGAGGTAGAATTGTAGTCTGGTACCAGATCCCCCCACTCTTGGCCACTCACTGTGCTGTACTAGATATAAAGGAAAGGGGTCCCTGTCCTTTGGGGGGGGTCACTGTCTACTTGAACACATGTCCATAAAAGAGAAAGACACCCAAGAAACACTGTGTGCATGGCCATCTACACTAATTCACACAGACCTCAGTTAAGGTACAGCATTACTGGGCTTGTTTCCTCTTCTCTTAAACCGTATCTTAGGCCAGATGCAAGAGGGCCACATCCTGGGGTTTTGAAGGTAGTAATACAGGTCTGTAGACAACCTTTAGCATTAAAAAAAAAAAAAAAATCTAGCCGTGATCCTATCTGTGAAAAGGCCTCGCAGTCTAATGAGACTGTGGAGTGTCTTTGCTCTGGGCTGGAATTACATCCAACCAGGGCAGTAACCCTGGTTACCTCAGGCTGATGAGAAGCTCTGATTAGCAGTTACATATCTGACTCTGCTTAGCTAGAATAAGAAATTGAATCCTTCACTGCTTGAGAAGGACTGTGTGGTACAAGCCTTCATAGCCTGTTTTCTGGGCCACTCGTTGGGGGAGGCCAGCACACGTCTGGAAGCCTCTACCTCTCTGTCAGACTGGTGATCCTCCAAGGGCCTTTGACTCCCAGGGGACTTGCCCTGCCCTGGACTCTTGGCTTCCTCTGGTCACTCAGATCCCAGCTAGGGAGGCCTCTCCTCCTCCCTCAGGAGTTCCCTGTGGAAGGCTGGAGCCAAGGTAATCAGCCGGTGGGCGACTGGCCACCACAGCCAGGCTGGCCCAGCACCCGTGCCGTCAGAAGAATGGGCAGGGCCCGCAGTGCTCTGGGCCACCAGAGCTTTTTCTCTTTCAGCAGAAGGCCAGGCCCCAGGCCCACTCACTAACACCATCCTCCGTTGTACCTAGGGAGCTCTGCAAATAAACCAGATTAGGAATAATTGAGGTATAGACTCCATTGATGGCCCCTCAGGCCTATTCCAGCACTAATTTTCAAAACCTGTTTTACTAAAATGTTTCCATTGTGTAAAACAGTGCCTTTGGGATCAGCCTACACGAGAGTCTAAAGACAACTGAGCCAAGAAGAAGCCACTGAACAACACTTACTTATTTTTATAGACGAGGAAACCCTTTTTGGCTTGTTTAAAAAGACATCTCATCTACCACTGTTAGTCCAGGGAGATGTGGCCTTTCTCTTGGGCTGGGGCTACTCTGTTAGTCAGGGTCATTTATCCATCCGTCGCAACCCATGACAGCTGCTTCTGCTCTGTGCAGCTACTAAATTCAGTTTGTATGGATTTGTCTTGGAATCACAGCCTCGATGCTGCATTTGATTCAGCTTGGGTGGGGTGATGCTCAGGTCTTTTGTAGAAGAGTTCATGGCCCTGGCCAGTTAGAGAGTGGTATGCCTTCGGGGAGCCAGGAAATCTTGCTCGCTGACTCATTAACGCACAAACATAGCAGGCCTTCCCTCTGTATTTGTGAAGCAGGTAGAAGTTGATGTGGATGTGTTCCTGACCCAGAAGGTAAATGTTTTGCAGGCGCATGCACTAATCACCCGAATGCGAAGGCAGAAAATGCGTGGGCCAGATGGAGGGCTGGGGCTCTTGTATGTAAGGAGCAGCTATTGGATGCTCAGGACCCAAGGGAGGTTTTCTGGAGGAGATAGCATTTCAGCTGGCCCCAAAGGAATCCGTAAGATTTGGGAACTGATACGGTGTACTTTCTCTGTCAAAACATGGCCCACGGAGAACAAGAAAAATAGCAGTTGAGACGCTCACAGTACCAAGTCTGGAGGCTACAGCTGAGGGGGCGGAGGAAGGGCGGCTTCCTTCGGAAGATCGTCAGGGCAGATCACTTCCCCTCCCTGTGCAGAGCACTCCATTCTCAAAATGGTGGGGTTAGTGCGACAGATGGTCATCTGCTTTCTGCTTTAACTTCTGAAAATCCAGCCCGAGCTCCTTGTTTTCTCAGAGGCACTAATGGGCAGCTACCATCCATTAGGTGGTTCTGATGGCCGTGCAAGATGCTGAGTGCTTCATGTGCGCCAGAAACACCCAGGGAGGTTCAAGGCATTTGCTCACCAGGGACATCTATTCACTTAGCAGACGGTGAATAAATACTTCCGTGTACCAGGTCAGGTACTGCCCTGGGCACAAAACGATGAGCAATACAAGCATGGCCTATGTCCTCATGGGGCTTAGAAAGTTTTATAGAGGAGAGCAACAATCAACACACGCACACAAAGCAATCTCATTACAAACTGTGGAAAATACAGGCGTTTTGGGAGAGAGGCTAGTGGGAGGCTTGTAATTTAGTTCGGGTGTGTTGGGGGAAGGGCAGCAGAATTCAGACCCAGACCTTCCGAGTCCAGAGCCCAGTTCACGATGACTCTGCTTCTTCCCAGCTGAGATCTCTGTAGGGTCCCTGAGTGAGTCAGAGACAGAAGTTAGGTCTCCAAACTTCGTCTCCTTTCCTCACAGCCCAGCCACCCCCCAGGTTACGACCTCAGGGCGCATACCTGTCTGCCTGACTTAGGGGGAAACATGACCCCTGCAGAGACACCTCTTTGAGGTGAAGTCAGAGAGCAGCCCTACCACCCAAACTCTCCTTTTCATCCAGCTCCTCAGGGCTCGTGAGTCTCAGGTCCTCCTAAGACAGTCGTTAAGCTTTCCTCAAAGGTCATATTATGGAAAACCCCTGTTTAAATCTGCCAGTTGTAATCACAAAGGGCATCAGTGAGAAAAACCTCTCGCATGGGGTCTGTGTTCATGGTGACACCGCCGGGTCACAATCTGGGACACCGGAGCCCTGTACACAGAAGCAGGGATCCTGTTGCAGGCGTCCCTGGGCCCTGCCACTGCCCACGGGTGCCTGATCAAGTTCAGGGTCTCCCAGCTAAATGCAGCTCTAGGGAACTTCCGGGCAGGGGCCCAGGACAGGGAGGGAGCCAGTGCGTTCACGCATCAGAGATGCTTCTCCTCTGCCCAGGATTTTCCTTCAGGAAGCACTCACAGCACCACTGTCCCCCCAGCACTCTACTATGGTTCTTGTCTGTGCTCCTCGTTCTCCCTCATGTGTCCCCCGAGCCCGACTGTCTTCCCTGCGGCCAGGCTGCTGGGTCCTTCCTCTCCTGCCTCCTCACCTTTCCTTTCCTACAACTCTTGCCCCCGCTCCAGCCCTCCCAGCTCAATTCCCTGGGTATCCGCCTCTTCACAAAGTTTTCGTAAAGAGCAAAAGTTTAATTTGTGTTTGTTCATTAAATCAATTAATCAAATAGGCCTTTTTATGGTGTACTATTTTGTACACATAAAAAGAATATATGAGGGGCGCCTGGGTGGCTCAGTCGTTAAGCGTCTGCCTTCGGCTCAGGTCATGATCCCAGGGTCCTGGGATCGAGCCCCGCATCGGGCTCCCTGCTTGGTGGGAAGCCTGCTTCTCCCTCTCCCACCCCACCTGCTTGTGTTCCCTCTCTCGCTGTGACTCTCTCTCTCTGTCAAATAAATAAATAAAATCTTAAAAAAAAAAAAAAGAATATGTGACATCAATACAAAGTGTTAATAAAAAGCCCGTTTTGCCAAGTTAAACCTCCTACGTGACCCACCCCTAGAGTGACAGCCTCTTTAACTGGTCATTTTTCTCCTTTCTCCCCGGTGTAATCCAATGTCCACATGCCTGCTGAAGCAGCCTTTGCCTGGCTCAGCTCCCCTCCCAGTCTCTCTCTCTCTCTCTCTCTCTCTCTCTCTCTCTCTCACACAGACACACACACACACACACACACACACACCCCTCTGAACTCCCCAGAGCATGCAGGCCAGGGCTGGCCGGCACCCTGCACTCCGCTGTCTCCCCCCCTGCCTTGGAGCGCACACTTTCCTTTACCTGGAATAACCCCGCCCACATGTCCCACATCTCTGCCTGTCACGCCCACCTGTCCTAGGCCGAGAAGTGTCATGGTTCTCCCAAAGCCACACCTGATTTCTCCGTCAGCTCTGCTTCCTCCTCCTCTGAGCCCCTTTAGAACATGGGTGGTTTTTCTTTTCTCTTGCGACATCTGACATTTTGCTGCTTTTTATTAAGGTTAGTTTTTCTCTAGATCTTACCTCACATACGGGATTATAAGCCTCTTGTGGACCATCCCCTGTCTTTGGATTTACAGGGCCTAAGCAGAGCACTGGGCACATAGTAGATGCTCAATAAATAATTGGATTACAATGAGTTGAACAGTCCTCCAAAGCCCAACTCACATCTTCTTCCTTGAAACCCTGTGAAAAGAGGCACCCATTCGTCCCCCTAGGGAGACCAGGGGCTCCTTGGGCAGGAATATGGTTGATTCTTGATGAATACTGCCTGGGTGAAGGAATATTTGCAAGTATTCTGCCCAAGATAGAGGGCTAGACTGAATGCTAAGGCAAAAAAAAAAAAAAATTGTTAACCTGTGCCACTTCTTGATAAATAATCTCCATGCTTGGAATTGCAAATTAAGTATCCTGTAAAGACAAAGCAATTATGATATTGAATGTGTATTTTTACAAATACCAGTTAAGGATCACAGCTCTCAGAAAATTACTCATAAAGATTTGAAGTCCCTCTATAAGTGTCTTTGAGGGTTAGGGGTTCTGAGGGAAATTTTGTCTGCACAGTCTCACTTGTCCTTGCCTTGACCACAACACAAACTGCTTTGCTTTAAAGAACAATGCTGGGATGCCTGGGTGGCTCAGCTGGTTAAGTGTCTGCCTTCAGCTCAGGTCATGATCTCAGGGTCCTAGGATCGAGTCCCACATCAGGCTCCCTGCTTGGTGGGAGTCTGTTTCTTCATCTCCTCCCTGCTCCTGCTCTCTCTCGTTCTATGTCTCTCAAATAAATAAATAAAATCTTTTTTAAAAAATGAAGAACAATGCTAAGGGAGTGCCTGGGTGGCTCAGTCAGTTGAGCTGAGCATCTGCCTTCGGCTCAGGTCATGATCTCAGGGTCCTGGGATAGAGCTCCGCATCAGGCTCTCTGCTCAGCAGGGAGTCTGCTTGTCCCCTTCCCTCTGCTGCTCCCTCGCTTGTGCTCTCTCTCTCCCTCTCAAATAAATAAATAAAATCTTTAAAAAAAAAAAAAAAAAACAATGCTAAGAAAAACATGCACAATTCTTTGAAATAATTTTTAACAGTATATGTATGCCTTTCATTTTTGCTATCATAACAGAGAATTTATCATACAAAAACCTCTGCCACCCTTAACTGTTATTTCTGTTTTTCTGTGATATTCTCCAGTCCTTGTCCATATGTAGCAAAGAAACCTTCATTTCTGCCAGAAATGAAATCAGGGTACTGATGTGAACATGAAATCATTATGAATGTGAAATCTAAGAAACAAACTTCGTGAGCTCCTACTAGGTACAAAATCCTGTGCTGAGAGCAGGGGGGGATACAAAGAGTTTGTCCACTGAACAGGCACCCGCTCTGTGCCTAGAGCTGCTCTGGTCTTTGAGGTGCAGCGGTGAATAAGACAGAGCCACCAAAGAGAGAGAAAAGTAGTATGTCAGGGGCAGGTAAGCTAAGAAGGAAAATAAAGCCCAGGAAGGGGAATAGAGGGAGCTGAGGGTGGTCAGAGACATCCCCTCCAAGGTAACTTTAAGCACAGAATTGAAGGAAGTGTGGGAGAGTGGGAAGAGTTTCCCCAGCAGAGGGAACAGCAAAGGCCCTGACATGGGGCCTCACGTGTTTAAGGGCTGGCGCATGGTGGGGTGGGGAAAGAGGAGGTCAGGGGAGGGCGCAGGAGGCTCGCATTAGCCATGTGTGAGGCTGTAGCAAGGACTTGCTTGAGCTTCCATTCTGAGTGGGAGTCTTTGGAAAGTATTGATCTCACTGTGCAGAACAGCCTAGGAACAAGGACTAGAAGCAGGAAGATGCTTAGGCAACTGTTGGAGTTCCTCAAGAGAGACACTGTGGTGACTTCGATCAGGACAATAGTGCTTTAGGGAGACAGTAGGGCGGTCGGGTTCTGGACCTGTTTTGAAGGCAAAGCCAACAGGATTTCCTTTCCTATTGATTGTTGAGTGTGAGAGAAAGAAGGAGTCAAGGGTGAGTCCAAGGTTTGGGGCCCCGAGTAACTGATAAAATGGAGATGCTGCTCACTGAGACATAGAAGAACACAGGAGGAACAGGTTTGGGTGGCAGAGTCAGGAGTTTTGTTTGAAAACATGAAGCTAGATATGCTTCCTTCTAAAGTCATGGCGGACACCGCCACAGCCTTCTTCCCTGCTAAACTCAAATGAAGCCCCAACATCTCAACACTGTGCTTCAGAAACTCACTCCTAGAATGGAAACTGTTCCACTTTCCTGGTATTGACAGAAAATCCAGTGAATGTGCTTTGGGGAGGGCAGTCTTGGGGAAGAGGCTATTCCTATGGACTGGCATGATCTGGGACAGTTTCAAGGAGGAGCGGATTTTGAGGTGGGCTTTCTTATCAGTTAGGGGGCTGTTGGTTTCAAGTAACAGAGAACACAGCCCAAAGTGGCTTAAACCATATAGGGAATTATTAGCTTACAGACCAAAAAGCCTGGAAATTAGGCAGTCCCAGCGTTGCCCAATGAAGCCATCATGGACCCAGGTCTTTCTGCCTTTGCGTTCTGTCAGCCTCAGCACATTAGCTGGCTCCTTGCTACAGCAGCTCCGGGTAGCATGGATTCACACACCTCAATTCAGGTGCAATAAGGGGACTAACCCTTCCGTGTTTCAGAAGCCCCACTGGTAGACTTGCCCTTAAGTCTCATTGGACAGCTTTGGGTCACATATCTCTTCTTAAGGCAGTCACTGGCTAGGCAGGTGGAGTTGCATGAGGAGCTTAGACCAGTCAGGAAGAGTTACAGACATTAGAACACAGCTGCTACTTGGCCGGCAAGGAAGAGAGGGTACAAGGTGGCTGGCTTGGCCACCAACAGTGTCTGCCCAGCCTTGAATTGCCGGGCGGAATCGGTGCTGAGAAATAGGAAGGGAAGGTGTTCTAGGTGGGATGAAAAGCTTGAGCAGAGGCACAGAAGCATAAAATACAAGGTAGGTCCATCGGACGAACTGGCTGGGTTGATGAATTGTGCACAGTGTGGCAGGAAGGCCAGGAAGAAACCATAACCACAAAGCTTGTGGATAATCTTGGATAATCAAGGGTCTTCAGAACAGTCCTTGAAAAAACCACAGATCTCAAAAATCATTCCATCTCAAGGAAGGAATTCTTGAAGAACTTGGAGGCTTGAACAGTTAGAATAGGACTTATTGTGATAAGTAATAAGTAATAAGTGATAATTCTCCTGAGCAGTTCTACTTTGTGCCCAAGATGGAATGGCCTCAGCTTAAGTCCTGGGCTGAGGCCAGGATTAGTTGATGACTCTTGGGTAGGAAGCAGAGCATGCGGGACAGAGTATTTCCATTTGGAAAACATAGCCAGAAACTGATACTGAGTCTTGGTCATCCCTGCTTTCATTCAGGCTGTGTATCAGACCATTTCGGCTGCCAGTGAAAGAAATCCTGCCCACACTGGCTTAAATAAAAAAGAAACTTAACAACACCTGTCACTGAAAAGTCTGGATCCAAGGGCTCCAAAGACATCATCAGCACATGATGTGTGTCCTCTCCACTTTCCTCTACCTTAACGTCACTCTCAGATGGGCTCACCCGTCAGGGCCACCAGGTGGGCCGCCTCGGCCTCAGCTTTCAGTCCCCTTACAAAGTGTCAGTTTCCTTCCTGCATATCCCAGGAAAAGGCTTTCTGCTTCTCACTGATTCTAATTGGCTGACATTCCTGTCCCTGAACTAACCGGCCGTGGCTTTGAGGAACGCAGTGTGCTCAGACCTCACCTTCACGACACTGACCCAGAGCCGGGGAGGGGGGCGGCACTGCAAACTCCTGATAGAGGAGTTATGGAAACCAGAATGCAGCTGGCAAAAAGGCGAAACGATACTAGGATGTCCCAAGCCACGAACATCCAATCCAAGACTCTACCTCCATTTCCTAGGAATATCTAGCATCTTATATTCCACCGTGCCCTTATGTGTTTTCCACCCTGTAACAAGCCATCACAGACATCTCATTTAATCCCCACAATATCCCTAAGAAGGTGGCTGGGTGGGAAGTCTCCCACCCCACAGATGAGGGTCAGAGAAATCAAATTATTTACTCAGGGTCATCCAAATAGGAATAGCAGTCTGGCCTTGGAATCCAGGTCTTGTGGTACTGAGACCAGTGTTCTAGCCTACTATGCCAGGAAAATTGCCCATTACATTTATGACTCACTCTGAGTCTGCATGCATATTTGAAGAGAGAAGTTCTCAAAACTGCACAAATGAAATCAAGTTGAAGAGTCAGCTCAAGGAGTTACCATCACTTGAAGGCTTGCGATATGTAAATGGTAAAATAAAGAACATCATTAAGCTCGAGGGCATGTTTTAATAACAGTTAATTAACTTGTACAAAACAGTCAGCAAATATTTCCCCCTTCTGCTGAGATGGGTCCTAGGAAGGATTGTAATAGAAAACCCCAGGTGGCCAAGTGTGAGCTGGATTTTCCTAACAGCCTCCTTTATAAAGAAGAGCTTGCCTGTGGGTGAGTCTCCTCTCGCTCCCCACCTCACCCTCCCCTTGCCATCACACAAACCATCATCAGCTGATGGGCCTGCAGATCACGTGGCAGAATTCAGTCTGCTCCCAAGGTTGGTACCCTGAGCTTTTCCCTACAGGAGTCATTTCAGTACTGGGGGATTGTGTGCCCACCGCCCTTCTCACCTGAACTCCAGCTCCGGTTGGCCAGCCAGGCTGTCATTTTCTCTGATCACCTCCTGATCAGAGAAAACGGCAGGGTGGATTCGAACGCACCCTGTTACATTTCTGGGTGTTTGTAAGTACTTTTTCTGGGGTCCAGATAGAACCAGAAGGCTTTAGGCGAGAAGGCACTAACTACTGTTTCCAGTTCTCGGAGGCCCTGTCATGAGGACAACAAATTAGGCTTGTTCCCTACAGAAGGAGCAAGGGCAGAAATTATAAGGAGTAGGAAATTATCTTCCATCCTCAAAGTAGGACCACACCAAGGAGGAGAGAGGGAAGTCCCATGTCAAGTGAGTTGATCAGGCCAGAAACTTGAGTTTATAATTCACTAAGAATATACATGAAGGTTGCAAGGTAAATTGTAGGTACTGTACGATGTCCTCACTGGTTATTAGTCTCTGAGTAGCAGGGCAGTAACAGGACTAAGTGGGACAGTCAGAGGGACTCCAAGTCCCTCAGCTGGTTCCCCAGATGCCAGGATTCTGCCAGGAGCCTCTCAGATGAAGGCTCCGGGAAGCAGTGAGCCGCGTGCTGTACGGCCCAGCCTCAGCAGGGCGCCAGGGTGCAAGGAGAGCAGGGTCAGCCCAAGAGGGAGTCGGGATGAGCGGGGGCACTCTAGCACCTCGGTTAGACCACAGGCTTTGCGGTTAAACAGAAGCCTGGCTCTGCCGCCTACCACCTGTGTAACCTTGAGCGAAGGAGTCCACTTCTCCTGGCGTCAACGTCCTCCTCTACAACCTGGGGATAAGAAGAGTACCTTCCTCCAAGAGTGAGGGCGAAGTGAGATGGTGCCTGTGAACCACCGGGCACGCTGTCCAGCGCAGAGCAGAGCATGTTCCCCTTGGGCTGTCCGCCTCTTCCGTCCCACCCTGGGGTCTGGGTGCTCCCCAGGGGCTCCACTGTTGCTTCGGTACCCACCCTCCCTGAGGACTGTCGCCTCACCGAGTTGTCAGATGGGGAGCAGCTCATCCAGTACCCTCACTGGGGACATTCAAGTGGACTCACGGGCGCCCTACACACCTACTCCTGGTGCCGGCCCAGTCTTGCTGTGCCTCAAGGGCAGTTGGGTGGGCCCTGTGTTCAGAGGCTTAGTGACACCCCGCCGCTCTGGTATGCTGCCTTCCTGCCACTCACTGGGCCTTCTGGCAGGCGGAGTCCAAGGCGCCCCAAGGAGGTGCCCCGCCAGAGCCCGACCGAGGCTGCAGTAGGGCTTATGGGTGATGGGCCGGCACGCTTGCCTCCTTCCAGGAGTTCATCTGGGGAGCTGCTCTCTCCTGACCTCTGAGTGTCCGACAGCAGTGGCAACAGCCTCCTCTGGAGCCAAGTGCTTGAGCAGCAAACAGCGTCACCCTCCTCCGGGCCTCCCCTCGCCTGGCCCAGGGTCTGGCCAGCTCTCCCGAAAAGGCTGTCTCGGGGACCCTGGGTCTGTTGCCAGGACCGGTCCCCCCACCTCCCCCGCCGCAACAGCGTGTGACTCGTCTTATCAGAGAGATTAGCAGGAAGGAAGCCTGGGATGTGGAGTCAGAAGACCGCAGGCAGAGCCCCAGCACGGCTGCTTGCCAGCTTGTGACCTTGAGCAAGTCACATTACCTTTCCAAACTTCTGCTTTTTCTCCTGGAAGACGGGGAGAAAGAGGATGGCTGTCCTTTCGCCTTAACAGAATACACGTGAACGTCGGGCGCCTGGGTGGCTCAGTCGGTTAAGCGACTGCCTTCAGCTCGGGTCATGATCCCAGGGTCCTGGGATCGAGCCCCGCATCGGGTTCCCTGCTCGGCAGGGAGCCTGCTTCTCCCTCTCCCACTCCCCCTGCTTGTGTTCCCTCTCTCGCTGTGTCTCTCTCTGTCAAATAAATAAATAAAATCTTTAAAAAAAAAAAAAAAGAATACATGTGAATATCCAATAAGATAGCCCATAATGTAATGCTTAGGTGTTTGAGAAGCCTTTAAAGAGAGCCAGAGGTGAATTTGAGAAATGGAACTATTTTTTACAGTCCAGTGGGGCAGATGTTGACTACTCTTTTCATCCATTTGGTTTTGGTGGGCGAAAGCAGGCACTCTTAACTGGACTAATCAGCTTAGTTTCAACGCTGATCTTTATGTTACCCTGCTGGGTCCCTCTCGGGTCCGACCCCCAGTAAGAGGCAGGTGGAGCTCTGACCTAATGGGCTGCACACTTGCGTCGTCTTCTGGAAACAGCTGGGGGATGTGTGAGTGGCTGAGTGGGAGAGAGGAGCCAACATTGAGCCTCCACCTCCTCCTCAGTCTGGGAGTGGGAGGGAGATGTCAAGTCTTCCTGGGATCAAGCTCCCAATTAAAAACAAAACAAAACAAAAACCTTGTTGAAATTCTAATTGAATTTTGTGGGGATTTTTTAATAATATTAAGTGCTCCCATTCAAGAACATATGTCTTTTCTTCAAACCTGTTTTATTGCCTTTAGTAAAATATCCTTTTTTTAAAAAATATAACGTATCTAGTAAAAATACACAAATCCTAATGTACAACTTGATGAATTTTCACAAAGTGAACACACCCAGGTACTCGACACCCAAGTCAAGACATAGAACATGGCTAGCACTGCTCTCTTCTCATCATCCCCCCCACCTGGGAAGCCATCCTCCTGACTTCCAACAGCACAGATCAGTTTTGCCGGTTTTGGTATTTTATATAAATAGAATCCTACAGTATTCCATTGTCTTTCACTTAACATTCGGGTTTATCCATTCTGCTGTGTATATAGTTATAGTTGTTTCTCTGCATTGTTGTATAGTATTACACTGTGTGACTGACCACAATTCTATTTATTCCTTCCCCAAATGATGGAGGTGACTTCTGATTTTGAGTTATTATCAGTAGTGCTGCTAGAACATTCTTGTTCATGGCTTTCGGTGAACATACATAAACATTTCTCTTGGGTATACACCAAAGAACGGAACTATTGGATAGTAAATTTTTATAGTTTTCTTCACGTAGGTTCTGTAGGCTTCTTGTATAATTTATCCCTAGATATTTATCATCTTGTCACTGTTGTGAATGAGCTATTTGCTTTTCTTTCTTTCTTAGGTACCTATTGCTAGGGGAAAAAAACATTAATTTTTGAGTATTTATCTTAGATTCAGCCACCTTACCATTTCTCTTATTAATTATAGTAGACTTTAAAAAAAACAATAGTCTTAATTTTTCTGGATATACAGATATCATCAAAAAGGTATTTTAGCTCTTGTCTTACATCATAGACACCATTTTCTTGCTTTACTACATTGGATGGTAGTAGTAGATCTTGATAAGTACTAATGGTGATTACTGCCATCCTTATCCAGCTCTAGATTTTAATGGAAATGATTTTAGAATGTCACTGTTTATAATCATATTTTCTGTTGGACTTTGGTAAACAGTTTTTATTTTGTATAAGTAATTAGCTTCTGTTCCTGGTTTTTAATGAAGAATGATTTAAATGTTACCAAGTACATTTTCAGCACCTATTGATGTGAGCAAATAGCTTTTCCCTCTTTGTGGTTGCCATGGATAATACTGTTGAACTACTCACATTCCTAGAATGAACAGATCTCATTGTAACATGTTTTTTCTCATGAGACTTGGCTATATTCAATGTGATAATTTTCTAAAATAATTTTTTGCATCACTTTTAATAAATAGAATGGTCTGTAGTGTTCTTTCTTCTGCTAGCTTCTTCATGTTTTAGTAATTAAAGTTATGATGACTTCATAGCACTAATTGGGGAATTCTCCATCTTTTAGTATGACCGAGGATCCTTGTAATAATGTTGGAATTGTTAAAGGTTGGATAAAATTCACTGAATCTGTCTGGCACTAAATACCTCGTGCCATTTTCAGTAACAGATCTTTAATCATTTTTCTAACTTTTTCTATGGTAATTTGTTGTTTCAAATGTTCCTCTACTTATTTGGTCAATTTTAGGGATTTATATTTGGCTAGGGAATTACCAGATTTTCATGTTTGTGGCCATAGAGCTGCGTGTAATGTTCTTTTATGATTTTGTCTTTCTCTTCTGCAGCTGTGGGTGGGTCTCCTTTCTCATTTCCGATCTTTGTATATTTGCTCTTCTCTTAATTGGTCTCATTAGGTTTTATTTTACTTATTATATTTATTTATATTATCTGCTATTCCACTATTTTTTAACCTTACGAATTCCAGCTTTTAACTTTACTAATTTACAATCATAGTTTCTTTTGTTTTGGTTCATTCTTTTTGTGATCTCTTAAGAAAAGGACTAAGTCCTTTTATTCTTCATATTTCTTCTTTAATCATATGGGCCTTGAATTTCCTCTGAGCATGACTTTTTCTCTGTCCCATGAGAATTGGTATGAAATGTTCTCTTTTACTGCTTTCTAGATAATTTGTCATTTCCCTTTTGATTTCCTCTTTAATCCTAGATTTATCTAGGAGTGGGTTTCTTAATTTCTAAGTCAATATTTTTCTTCTTACCTTTTTTTAATTTCTAATTTTGTTGATTTGTGATCAGATACTGTGGTCTATGAAAGCTTTCCTTTGTAAAATTTGTTAAGGTTTTATCTCTGAAACCCAATATACGATCAATTTTTGTAAATGATTCAGGTCCTTAAAAGTAGTCCATTCTGTATTCAAGGAATGTAAGGTCCTGCATATTTCTAATAATTCAAGTTACATGATTCATTTCCTTTGTTACCTTTGTTAATATTTGCCGTATTGGGCTCCCTGCTCAGCAGGGAGTCTGCTTCTCTCTCTCTTTCTCTGTCTCTCTCCCTCTATGCCTCCCCACCGCTTGTTCTCTCTCTTTCTTGCTATCAAATAATTTTTTAAAAAGCATTCCTTTTATCATTACAGATATATTTATCCTCTGCAATTTTTCTTAACTAAAACTCCCCTTTGTCTAATTAATTTTGACACTCCTACTTTCTTTCCATTTGCATGTGCCTGGTATCTGTGCATTTACTTTCAACATTTCTGTGTACTTTATTTTAATTCATTTTCTTATAAATATCATGTACCTGGGTTTTATTTTTTGTTTTAATTTTTTAACCCAATCTGACATCTGCTGTCTTTTAGTGAGAAATTTAGCCCATTGACTGATGTACTTGATTTTATTCCTTCCGTCTAATGGTATGTCTTTAATTTCCTTCCATCATTATTTCTGTGTTTTTCTTTCTTCTTGTTTGTGCTGGTTCGATGTAGTTGCTTTGCATTCTCTTCTTTTCCCATGTCAATCTGGAAGTTCTCTACTTTTCCATTGTATTAAAGGTTACATTCTTTTCCTCTTAACTCATAATCAAATACATATTGCTCCACTATTATTTGAAATCAATATAACACAAAATAACTACTTCTCCCTCCAGGATGCTTCAGTTCCTCCCTGCTTTTCTCTGCTTCAGTGGAATGAGACCTTAGAATTATTTCCCTGTCCACTACTTAAGATGAGACCTTGGAAGACTTTTACTGTCTTCTTCTTCAGCTCCTTGATTTTGTTAGGATGATTTAATATTTTTAGCTTTGGGCCACTGTTGGAATTTTCCCTCGTAGTATGGCCCTTCTATTTTCAGAGTCCTTATTTACCAGTTCCATTTAGGTTTAGGAGAAAGGGGAGGGAGCAAGTGTGCAAGCAAGTGTCTGTATTTGTCATAGTTTCCTGACCTGTTCATTTTCCCCCCACAGTAAGGTCTCTGTTCTGCTGCATCTGTTTTTTGTTGCTTTAAGTATTTTTCATGTGTCGGTGGTAAACTCTGTGAATTCTTGCATATCTGAAAATATCTTTTGCCTTGAAAAATGATGGGCAAAGTATTTGAGGGGCTTTGGTTCTCTTTTCTGAGTAGTCTACAGATGGTATTCCATGCTCTTTTAGCTTCTAGTGTTTCAGATGAGAAGTCTGATGTCACTCTGATTTTTTTGTTTTCTTGTAGGCAATTTGTTCTTTCTGTTTGGAAGCTTTTATTTTTATTTTTTTAAGAATTTATTTATTTGAGAGAGAAAAAAACGTGCAGGGGGAAGGGCAGAGGGAGAGGGAGAGAGAGAATCTCAAGCAGATTCTGCACTAGGTGCGGAGCCCAACACCGAGCTCGATCCCACGACCCTGAGATTATGACCTGAGCTGAAACCAAGAGTCGGACACTTAACCAACTGCCTGGAAGCTTTTAAAGTTTTGTGTTCATCCTCAAAGTTGAAGAACTTTATGGGGATAACCTTTGTGTATGTTTCTTCTTGTCATCCTTCCTGGAACTTTGTGAACTCTTGCAGTCTGCAGACTCGGATCTTTTTTCAACACAGGGGAGTTGTCTTCTATTTGTCATTTAATTACTGGCTCTCCTCCATCAGTTCCTTTTTCTTCTTCTAGCACTCCCAGTATTCTCAGGTTAGATCTCCCTGGGTCTGTTCTCCAGCCTTTTATCTTTTCTCTCATGAATTCTGTCTCTATATTTTTGCCCTAGACTTGGAGAATTTTTCCATTTGGTCTTCCAGGCCACTAACTCACATCGCAACAGGGATTCACCTACTATAGTTGGGAAGACTTTTTTTTTTTTTTTTTTTTTTAATACGCAGTAAGTCTTTCATGTCTGCCCTGAACTGCTTTAGGGCACCTGTGGTTTTGTTTGACTTGTCATTTGTCTCTTGGAGCAGCCCTACTTCAGCAGGCATGTGCTGCAGTGCTTGTCCTGACTGATCTTCTGCTAGTGGGACTTGGAAGCATGTTGGGAGTGGTCTTTGTACCTCGTTGGTGCCTCTGGTTGTGGGGTCCAGAGCGACAGCACTCCACTGTGCAGTGGAGCTACCCTTGCCCTCGGGGCCAGTTCTGTCAAAGCAGGCGAGCCACCAGCAGGCTCTTGGGTCATCTGGAGGGCCCTTTCCCCTTGGCCTCCCTGTTCCCCTTCAGCCCCAGAGGCAGAGGCTCGGGTGATGTGCAGCCCTGTGATCAGCTGCTTCTTGGCCCCCTGAGGTCCAGGGATACCTGGGCCGGTCAAGCAAAGATCCCCTCCCCTTCCTGCCTCCCCAGACTCCCACAAACATACTGGGCTCCACAGATCTCTCTTGGTCAGGCTCTTCGCAGCATCTGCAGCTTTTGCTCCTTGCTCTGACATTCTCTGAAGTGGGTCTTCATATAAAAGGGAGAGATCCCCACACCAGTTTTTCAGTCTTATCTCCCATATGTACCCCCACCTGTCCAAAAGCCTCAGCAGTTCTCTGATTGAGGATGGGCAGATAGATTGGAGGTGCTAATCTCCTTCAGGTTGCTCTGTTCCCAGAGTCACTGTCATCTTCTCTCCGTTTCCAGTGGGTCAGCTGAGACTGGGTAACCCCTTGCCCTTCCATTCCTAGGGCGGGCTGTCATTATGCCCAGGCACTCTATCACCCCACCCCCACCCCCTAAAGCCCCCTCCACTCTTTTATCTGCTGGAATCAGATTAGACACTTAACTAGATTCCAGAATCATATGTTCCAGGGTCCCTTGCATTGTGGGCTGGGAGCTGTTGATGACTCTTGAGATTATTTGCTCTAGTAACCAGGACACAGTGTTCAATAACAGTGAAGCCCATGGTGGGAAAGTTTTGGGGGTTTTTGTTTTGTTTTGTTTTGTTTTCAATTCTCCTTCCATTCTTCTGATTATGAGAAACAGAAAGTCTTGAGTTTGGTGTTACTATGTCTTTGACACCTCTTTAACACTTATTAATCTCCCTTTTAACAAAAAAGAGAGCAGGTATCATGCTCAGAGTCTTGGCTGGGGTGGGGAAGACTGACAGGGGAGGAGGTTTAGAAGGAAAATCAGTAGTTCAGTGAGGGACCTCTTAGGTCTGCAGTGCCTGGTGCATATCTAAGTGGAGAGGATGAGTAGGCAGTCCAAAGTCTGAGCCCTGGGGCATTCCAGTGTTTAGAGATTGGATTCCTTCCTCATTGTCAACCAGTGCATAGGTACCTTTCCCACTTGTTGGCTAAGTAAGTGCCTTTACATTGGCTAACTCAAGAGGTTTGCTTCCCATCACTTCTGGGCCACTTCTCGGAAGCCGAGGCCACGTGATTGTCATTAGTGTTCCATGTGTCTAACCCAGCAGCACTTACTTAAGTGCAAACAGGGACTGTGGCCAAACTTCCAGCTGTGTAGAGCCTCCTGGTTGGCCGTGCATCTTGTCAGATCCATGGGGTGTGTGGTATCCTCCAACAAGACTGCCTGAAAAGATGGAAGCAAGCTGGACCTGTTTCACAAGTTTGAACATGATTCATACTAAATGTTCCAGATTCACTGGACCTGTCAAATTCCTGGCTACTACCCATATTTATTAGGGCAACAACAACAACAACAACAAAAAGGAGAAGAAATCTGCCATTGTTTAGCACTTTTCCTTCCTACCAACATGCTGGAAATGTTTACTCTGCCAGCAGCATGTGGCTAATGTCACTTAATCAGCTCTTTGAAGGGGTGACAGTGCCGACAGGATTGGTGGGGCCTGTTTGGTTGCCGGAGCACCCTGGCCCTGCCCACAGTAGGCAGCCAGACTCAGGTCCCACCTGACAAGGCGCATCAGCCTGTCCAGTTTTTTTCAGAAGCCAGAAATCAGTATCTTTTTGTGAGAATTCTCCTGATTTATAAACATTTGCTCCAATAAAAAACAAAACTAAAAAAACAAACAAACAAAACAAAACAAAAAAAACTCAAAACCACTGCAAGCCAGACAAAACACATCTCCTTCTCTCTGGCCCAAGTCCAGGCTACAGATGGCCAATTTGAGGCCTCTGCTCTGGGACAGTGGGCCAGCCAGTCACTCTGATTCTTGTACCTTCCCCCGTTACTGCAAAATGGGGTCACCACCAAGGCCACTGGGATGGAGGTAATGGAGGGAACCCTGTTTCAATCCCCAGTTCTACTGTTAACCGGCTCTGTGACACTGGCCACACAGTCGGTCAACCTCCCTAAGCCTCAGTGTCCTTATCTGTAAAATGGGGATAACTGTGTTACTCATCCCTGAGATCTGTTGTGAGGTATACGTAAATACCTAGTCCAAAGTTAGTGTTTAATCAGTAGGAGCTGTTATTCTTCAAATAATACCTGTAGAAATGCTAGAACTTAAAAGGAAGCGTTGGTTATTCATCGCTGTGAGGGGCAGTGACACTAGCCAGACCACGAAGCTCCTCGCTGTGTCTGCAGTGGGAGGCAGCAGGCCTGTTCCACGAATGGCCTCACTCAGCTGTCTTACCTTTATTTTGTGCATGAAAGCGATGGCAGGGATAATATTCCTGAGGTCCTGGGACTTGCTGTGCAGGACAACCCGGTGCCGTGGCCCCACAGCCCCCCCTCCGTGAGCTGGTGTCAGAGGCTGGCTGCCCTCCCACACGGGGCCCTGCCACCCTCAGCTCGGGCAGCCCTCCCCGTCCAGGAATGAGGGCCGCTAGGGAAACAGAGGGAGAGTTTTTGTCATCTCCTTCGAGAGCAGTGAGGGTTGCGTGCATGCCGTGCCTCCTGCCTGAGAGCAGGGCCGGGAGAAGTGTTAGTCTGAGGTTGGACAGGGGAGCCCCGTGTAGCTCTGGCCCCCGAGCCCCATTGCTACTTCTCATTTTGACGTGACATCGCGGTCCAAGCTGCTCCTGTACACAGCTCTTTGTTCTTTGTAGAAAGCACTGCCAGGCACACACTTGGCTTCTGATGGTCCATTATTTGAGCCTCAGAGTATGGTAACAGGCTTGAAACAACAGACCCCACCCTGCGCAGCCGAATATTTGCTTGGGGGTTCCTGCACGGCCGGCAGAAGAGCCCCAGGACTGATGTGTGAGCCGTGCGAGTCAGCAAGTCCATGTTGGAGCTGGGGAAGGCTGGAGCCTTCCAAGGGCAGGGGCAGCACCACCAAGGAAGGCCCATCAGGAACTGGAGCCACACACCAAAATTAGACCGAGTGCACCATTAGCCTCACATAGCAGGAATGCCACCTCCTCGCGAGGGAGCGCGATCCATACCGAAGAGACAAGAACCATGCCTTGCTTGCACTTAGGAGGTGTTAGGAGGTGTTTATTGAATTGAATTCCATTCTCAGCAGCCCTATTTGTATCCAATGCTGAAACGTGTGTGTATTCTCTGCCCCTCCCACCAGCCTTCCCAGTCCCTAACCACCCCTGCTCCCAGACCATCCTGATCAGTATGCTTGTTGGAGCTCAAAGCACAGAGGATGCAAAAGTGCCCTAGGGCAGTTGTCTCAGCAGTCAGCTGTGGTGATAATAAGCAAAAATGAATGTGGTGGAGCCACATGGAAGTGGCAGGGATCTCCCCGGACAGACTCCACCTGTTCATTTGTTGTTCACGCCTTCTGCAACCGTGTGTCTGGCTCTGGGGCTTTCAGCCCAGGGAGAGAGCCGAGATGCACCACAAGGAATCGGAATATCAGGTAGAGGGCGTTGAGTGGAGCGGATACAGGGCTGGGAGGGGTTGGTGGAAGAGCCAGGTCAGGGGCACCTGGGTGGCTCCATCAGTTAAGCGTCAATTCTTGGTTTTGGCTCAGGTCATGATCTCAGGGTCATGGGATCGAGCCCCACTTCGGGCTCCATGCTCAGTGGGGAGTCTGCTTGTCTGTCTCCCTCTGCTCCTTGCCCCCACTCGAGTGCTCTCTTTCTCTCTCTCTCTCTCAAATAAATAAATAAAATATTAAAAAAAAAAAAAGAAGAAGAAGAAGAAGAAGAGCCAGGACACGGGTTCATCTGATGAGGATTTAGTGATGACTGGATGTTTAACAAGGACTAAGAGTTTCCGATTCAGTGTTGGGACCCCTTCTTAATGTGGAAATGCCTTTCCCCATCCTTTCCAGTTGGCCAGCACTCTTGCCCCTCATCAGTCCCGTCTCCATCCGCTGACGGTGCTGGAGGGTCATCAATGTTTCTTGGAAATTGTGGTCCACGGGCTGTCCATAGAGTGGTTAGGAGCTTGGGCTCTTGGGAAGACCTGCCTTTCCTGACCCTGAGAAAGCTCATTAACTTCTCTGTTAGCCAGTTTCCTTGAGGGAACCAAACCTTTCCCTAAGGCTGGATGCCAGGGGGTGAGGTCCGAGGATTTGTTGGAAGGAGTAAAGGTGTGAATGTCCATGAAGCCCTCAGCATATTCTGGTACCTGTGGGGGTCCAACAGATGCTGACCACCATTGTTCTTCCCCACGAGCCAACCTCACTGCCCCATGTGTGCCGAGTGGTGTGCTTTTGAGAGAGCTCAGACAGTAGGCAGTAGGCATGTCTCTTTTGTCTTTACCTGACATCCTAATGAGCATCTGACTGAGTGGACAGATTCTCAGGATGGCAGCTTGTGCGGCCCATCCTCCTTGGGCCTTGGGCCGCTTGATTTCATCTGAGCCAATTTCAGACTTGACTCACATTCACAGCCCCTCAGCTGCTAGCCACTGGCCCAGAAGCAGGTCTCCTCAGCATGGGCTCAGAGACCGTGAGCGACCAGGATCTATCTGCTTACCCTCCTGTTGGCCTCACAGATGAGCAACAGAGCCATCGATGGAGCCCCAATTCCATTGCGTGTCAAGCCTAGCCAAGGCAAAAATTGGCCGAGAGGGCACAGCTGGGCTCCCAGCAGTATCTGCTCCACCTGCACCCTGAGGGAATGCCTTCGGCCGCGAGAGCAGGACACACTGCCCCCACCCCAGCATCCCAACAGAAGGGAATGGATGTGGAAGCCCACAAAGTGATTTCTGTGGACTCTCTCTTTTGGGCTGCAACCATACCGTAGTGGTTATTAATGAGGAGCTTCCATCTCCTTGAGAAAGGCTGGGGTGGGAAGCACCGGAGGCCACGGCGGGGCCATTTCAATCCACCACACAGAGAGCAGCGTCCTTTGTGGGCCACATCCATGGGCAGGGAAGGAAGGCCGGCTGGGTTGGGGTTTGCTCTGTTTTTCTGCGACTCTATTTCTCTTGGTCTGGCAAGACAGGCCCTCACCTGGAATTCTCCCTCACCTTCTTTCAAAGACTCAATAAAGAGATGACGCAGAGGGAACCAGAAGAATGTAGTACAGAAAGGCTCAGAGACCTGAGTGCAGACATGGCCCTCTTTGTCCAGCAAAAGTTGGCATGGCAACTGACCGCTGCTGTTTGCTTTGAGGGAGACGTGAGTTACCTTGGAGAGGAATGTGGATTCAGACTTAGTCTTGGCAGACTTTAGAAGTGTTGCCCCCAGCGGGCATGAGAAATGTGACTTCCCCCAAGGAGCTCTGTTTCGGTGATCTGTATCTTTTGCCTTGAACTCTCCTTGGCAGAGATCTGAGAAGAGTGCTTTTTGTTTGCCTCCTTACTTCAGAACGCTCACCTAGCATTGTCTGCCATGTGGGGCCCCATGGCAGATCTCAGAGTAGTCCCCTGATTGCATGCCGAGTCATCTGAAGTGGAGAACGGAGGATTCTTTTCATGCCCCTTTGTCTCTGCAAGTTGGTAGTGGTGTTTTGGTGGCCTTCCTCCCAATCACATGGTAAGAAGCGGAAGAAAAACAAGCCCTCATTTAAAAAGAACAGTAAGGGGAAAACCTTTTCCAGGCTGCCTAGGTCTGGAATCTAGAAGAGAAGCAAGAGGAGTGAAGTTCCTGATGCTGTTTTGGGCTTGTGGGGCAGTTGCAGTGCTTGGGATCCGCTGGCCCCTCAAATGCCTACAGGAGAAAGTGACCTGCAGCCTGACTTGGCCGCTGTAAAGTGGGGCTGGGGCAGATGCTTTCCTGCAGTGGTGGAGCCCTCAGAGCCCCGAGAAGCTAAGCGGGAACCAGACACCCCCTTTTGGGTCAGGAAGTCTGTGTGGCTAGTCCCGTGTCCTGTCGCCGTCCTTCCTTCCAAACAAACTCCCGGGGGCTCTGCGGTCATCATCTTTTCAGTGTGGCTGAAGCACCAAAGGAAACACGGTGGCTCGTGTAACTGAGTAGCCTGGGTGTGGCTGGATCCAGGTATGTGCTACCTGACTGGGCAGGTGGGGAGCAGGGGCTCACCCCAGGAACTTGGGCTAGAGATCGGAAGAGTCCCCATGGTGGGAGGAAGGATGGTTCTCTCCAAAGGAGGGGAGAATAGAAGTTGGGCAAACAAAAACAGCAGATGTCCGCTACAACCCTCATTTGCCATTTACAAAGCTCATCTTTGCTCATAGGCGGATTCTGCAGTGAGTCACCGCTGCACCCCACAGCGAGTGGCAAGGGAGCTGTGAGGAACCCAGATAGGAGCCCTCCCACAGATTGTCAGAGTCCCACCTGGTCTGCTTAGATGACAGAGCCTGTCATCTTGGGGTTGGAAGAGGAGAATCTTTAGATGGCTCGAGTTGGCGAACATCTTGTCTGTGAGCTGTCTGCCAGAGACAGTGGGCTCTGCTGGTCTTGTTTCACTTCCCTGTGGTTCATGAGACCACATCCAGGGGCTAATGAACAGGGATCATAAATAATGAACAAACATACTGTAGACAGGCAGGGGCAAGGGTTGTTGTTGTTTCCCCAAGGATTGAACAAGATGAGCAAAGCTCTGTGGCCTCACTGCTGCATTCTCCACAAAATATAATTAAAAGGCTGTGCACCCTGCCCCCCAATGTATATTATTCCTATATTAAACATCATGTACTAATAAGAATACTGCATTATGTCAGCAGAAGAAAGGGTAATCTAGCATCTGTCCTAGTCAGGCAGATGGGATACAGAAATGTTACTTAGATTTAGGCAGTAAAATCGACATCGAACCAATTTGCCTCACTCACAGGCTTTTACCGTGTTTAATGAAAGCTCATGTCTTTACATAAGGCATTATAGAAAAGGTTCAGAAGCCACAAAGCTCTCTGCCATGTCTTCACAACATAACCAATGAATTTAACACAATGGCTTTGGATTTTCCCAGAAGTGAGCATAGAGTGGGCAACATAAGGTGTCTGTATGTCCTGACCCTTAGAAAACCTATGAGAGGGGCGCCTGGGTGGCTCAGTCGTTAAGCGTCTGCCTTTGGCTCAGGTCATGGTCCCAGGGTCCTGGGATCGACCTCCGCATCGGGCTCCCTACTCGGCAGGGAGTCTGCTTCTCCCCCTCCCTCTGCTTCTCCCCCTGCTCGTGCTCTCTCTCTCTATCTCTGTGTCTCAAATGAATAAATGAAAAAAATCTTTAAAAAAAAAAAAGGGGGGCACCTGGGTGGCTCAGTCGTTAAGTGTCTGCCTTCGGCTCAGGTCATGATCCCAGGGTCCTGCTGAGCAGGGAGCCTGCTTCTCCCTCTCCCTCTGCCTGTTGCTCCCCCTGCTTGTGCTCTCTCTCTCTCTGTCAAATAAAAAATAAAAAATCTTAAAAAATATATATATAAGAAAACCATGAGAACCAAGGTTAGGGGTAAAAGGGAGTGAACTCACGCCGGTGAGTGAGGGAGTAATTCTAATTAACATCAGTAGGAAAAGGGCCACAGATTCTGGCCCCTAAGGAGGAAGACCAGTCAGCATCCAAGGTTGGGAGATGGGATTTACAGCCAGGGGTTGAGATGGCAGGGTGGGTTGGGGAAGCACATTCATCCTGGCCCACAATTTAAAGGCCCCCTACCTTCACAGGAAGGAGTCACATGTAAAGCTGCCATTTTAGAGCTGAAGAGTTCCTAAACAATCGTGTTTCATTCAGCCACCCAGCCAACATTAACTGATCATTCACGATGTCTGAGCACTGCTTGGGGCACTGTGGTCAGTGAACAAGACAGACAAGGTCCTTGCCCTCATAAAGCTCATTGGAATGTGGGGAGACGGTATACAAGTAAATATATATATCGGGCGTTGGTACATGCTATCAAGGAAAAGAAGGCAGGAGAAAGGGAATGATAGAAGGAGCAGGCTTTTTTAGCCAGAGTGGTCTGAGGAGGTGACGTTTGAGCAGAACTGGAATTTAGCAAGGTATGCAGGTCTCTATTTCAGCTGCTCAATCTTTTGTCCATCAAGGGCCCCTTCAATTTTTTGCACCCATGTTTTATGAACTGTGAGATTCCAAAAGGACTATATTTGACAAAGACAGAGCTATGACCATGGAACTGGGTTGACCTGAGTGAAGCAGGGTCACCACAGGAAATTGACACAACCCAAGTCCAAAGCCGGGGCAACACATATAGGACATGTCCACGCTCACTGTAGGTGATCAGTGGTGGAGCCAAGGCCAGGCCCCAGGTCTCCTGAGTAACTAAACTGGGGTCTAAGCCGTCACAGTAAATGGAGCATTTCCTAAATACACTGGCATGGATTAGGAGGCCAAGGCTATCCTCATAGGAGGATGCACATCTAACACCACGGTGGAGCCCCAGGCCAAGGTGATAACGCTGACCGAAGAGGGGTGGGCAGACTCCCCAGCTCTCTGGGGACTTCTTCTGCCCACTCGACCTGGGGTTGTGGTGCTTGTTAGTGGCCACACTGCATAAGAAGCTGGGTCTTCTGGCTCCAAGTCCAAGACATGATGTATGCCTCTAATCCAAGGCCAGGGTCCCAGGATTCAGACCAGCCACACTGCCATGAAGAGAAAAAGGGACAGAGCTCTAGAAGGCAGTGCTCTGAGCATCACACCCTCCTGGAATGAGAGCTGGCATGTGGCCCCCCTCACCCCCACCACCAAAAGTCTTGGGAAAGGGCAAGGTCCACGCTGTTTTCCAGATAATGGCAGCAGAGGCTCTGTCCTGGAATCACAACAAGTCCTGGCCTTGCCCCTGGCTCCGTCTGGTGACAATTGGCAGCTGACATCATTGCTTCTGGCCCGAGTTACCCCTTATTAAAAATGGCATCTTTATAACAGATTTCTGCAAGTCACTGTCAACAGGACATATCCCTTGTTTTGTACCAGTCATTCCCCTGGGGGAATGATTTGTTTAATACTATTATTTTAAATACCCTTCTATTCTATGTTATTCTTAGAATATCAAGTTTTAAATATAGTCTTAATTACTAAGGGATCTTATCTGTCTTTTTAAGTAATTTTGCTCAAACCATACAGCTTCATCCCATCATGAAATAGCTGGATTTTAAGTTGGATCTTTCTTCTCTTCTTTTCAAATAGCTGAAAGGTCCAATTTGTGCTCACACGCCTCACTCGAGCCCAGCCTGTAAAGCCAGGGGTCCCCCAGCCTCTGGCTTGTCCCATCCAGGTTTTGTAGCTTTCTGCCTTTATTAGGAGAAATGTGCTCATGGTCAGGCAGCCTCCCCAACAGCTGACTTTGAAACTGGGACGAGCTCCCATCCACGAGCAACCCGAATCTCCACTGATCGGGGCATGGCTGAATGACTCAGGCCCCACTCAGACAAGGGGACACTAAGCAGCCAGTGACAACTCCTGGATGATAGGCACACCGTGTGATTCCGTTTCAGGAAAGACCGTACGCACACAGGCTCTCAGATAATAGGACTGAAATATACACTAACATGTGGTTGGTGCTTCCCTCCAGGTGGGATGATGGCTGATTTTTTTTTTCCTTCTTTTTCGCTTAGCTGTATAAGTTGGAATCCCCCCCTAAGTGTCCCAGCAACAGGCCTTTCCGTCAGAGCTGGGGAAGGGAAGGAGGAAAGAGCTGCCATTTAACAGTGATCCACGCTTAGAGCAGAACGAATGGCAGAAGTCACAGTGGTTTATGGGGGACACATTTTTTTTTTAATTTTAATAGGTGGCTGGTTTTTTAATGCCTATTATGAAAAAATATAAGTTGTACAATAACCGTATGTGATCAGCTCCCCGCTGCCCTCTCTGACCTCATCCCCTCACTCTCCCTGGTACTTACTCCATTCCAGCCCCACTGGCTCTTCACCATTCTTCTAATACACAGGGTACCCCAGGGCCTTTACACTTGCTGTTCTCTCTATTCGAAATGTTCTTCCTCACATATATGCAGGGTTCGGTCCTCATCATTCAGGCCTGTTTCACACACCACCTCCTTCCCTGACTCCTAACTCTGCACCCCAACCCCCATCACTCTATAATATTTATTCATTTAGTTCTTTATTTTCTGTCTTCCCCAGCTACACGGTGAGTCATTTGAAGTCAAGGGCTATGTCTGTCCTGTTCACCACTGCCTGTATGAATAGCACCTGACATGTAGTAGTCAGTTCTGTGGATGAGAGGAAGAGGGAGCCATCCCCGTCAAGGAAGCTTAGACCAGAGTGAAACTTCTGACCTCCCATCAGGGCCTCCGGGTCCCACTGCCTCTGCTCTCTTGGAACTCCGGGAAATCAGAAATCAGGGTCTCAGCATAGTTACCTTGTAAACACACACATCTTACCTCTGCCCAGCCAGTGGTCTCTGAGCCAGTCATTCAGAACATGGATATCCTCTGGCCCCACCAACACCTCATTCACTTAGATCAAGACGCTGCTGCCCTGGGTAGGAGGGGGACCCAGACCCAGGAGACAAGACTAAAAGTTTAGCCCTGCTTTGGCACTGATTGGTCTGTGACTTTTATACTTTTCTTTTTAAGATTTTATTTATTTATTTGCGGGGGGGGGGGGCAGTGCACAAGCAGGGGGAGTATCAGGCAGAGGGAGAGGGAGAAGCAGGCTCCCCGCTGAGCAGGGAGCCCAACATGGGGCTCGATCCCAGGACCTGGAGATCATGACCTGCGCAGAAGGCAGATGCTTAACCATCTGTGCCACCCAGGCGCCCCCGGTCTGTGACTTTTAAATAATACCAGCAATTGGCCATTAATGGGCCTGACTGTGTGCCAGGTCCTCCCCACACATTCTTTAATACTGCTGACAGCCCTGGGAGGGACAGAGTCATTATCCCCATTTGACAGAGTGGTGAGGTTGACAACCTGCCCACAGTCTACACTGTTAGCAAATAGGAGAGTCAGGGTGTGTCCAGCTCCTAATAGGTTCTCATTATATATTTGTGGAATGAAGGGAGGGAAGGAGGGAGGGAGGGAGGGAGGGAGGGAGGGAGGAAGGAAGGAAGGAAGGAAGGAAGGAAGGAAGGAAGGAAGGAAGGAAGGAAGGAAGGAAGGAAGGAAGGAAGGGTGGGAGGGAGGGAGGGAGGGAGTCCTCTAGGGAACTGGGGCTGCTGCAGGCCGGGAACACCCACCTCCCATCCACCCCTGGCCCTGCCCACACAGTACCTTCTGGACCACTGTTGACTGCTCTGCTTTGTCCTCACTCTTGGCGGCATCCACAGAGTCAGGGGCCAGGGTCTCTCCTGCAGGTCACACCCCACTGGGCAGGACACTTCGACCCTCTGTCAAGTGTAAGTAAATATGAGTACAGTAGGTGGGAGCTTCCATAGGGAAGAGGAGAGGTAGGGCCTTCAACAGGGCCCTCTCTCCGCCTGTGATCCTTGGGTGCCTCCCCTCAAGCTGGTCTGCTGTTCCTGCCAGCATTCTCAGGCTGGCCGGTGTTTGTGACGTCTCCCACACTGGGTTTAGCTTCCTGTTGACACGTTTTCCAGGAGGTTGGGTGGAACCCTCCATCGGGAGGAAACATCAGACCCACGCCGGCGCCAGATCCAGAGCAGCAATCCTGACTGGGATCTCTGGCTTCCAGTCCCACCTGCCGGCCCAGGAAGTGCCTTCTGTTCCTTCAGCACACATTTCCCCAGCACCCCATGTGCCTGCCGGGGAGGGGGGCTCTGGAAGATACGAAGAGCCCGCTTAGAGAGTGCCACCTTGGCATGTTCTGGTCCCCTCTCTGGAGTCCTGTCTCTCTCCCTGTCTGTGCAGCCGGCTCATGCACCACCGTCCATGCTGCTCCCAAGCCCACACTGTAGGTCCTCCTCTTGTATCTCTCGCCACTAGTATTTTTCTTCTTGGTGTCATTTACTCCAATTATAATTTAATTAATCATCTGTGAAACTGCTTATTCAGTATCTACCTTCTGCCATAGAATTCAGTCTCCATTGTGTCTGCCAGCTCACTCTTAGATCCCCAGCACCTGACACAGTGCCTGGTACATAGTAGTTACCCAAACAATGTGTGAAAAGTGCATTAGGGCATGAGTGAATGAATGAACAGAGATGTTTACAGAATACCCTCAAAGAACCCTCCAAATTATTTTTGGGAACTAGAGATTTTTAAGACAGAAGGGGGGAAAAAATCTTTCTACTTTGCAATTGGTAGTTGTTTTTCTCACCTGATGTCACCCACCAGTCCCCCACCTCAGGGGAGCATCAAGGGAATTCAGAGACCTGTGGCACAATGGAGAAGGCTCTGGGAATTCTGTCCCTGCTCTGCCACAAGCTAACCATGTGCCTGTAGGCAAGTCTTTTCTCTCTAAGTGATTGGTTCCCACCTGGATAAGGACTATTTCTATGTTGGCTCCAAGGAGGACCATTTCCCTGTCCCAGGCAGAGGGCATCACGGTAGGAACATGTTCTCTGTTATCAGATGGCCCCAGGGTTGATTTGGCAGTTCAGCAGTGTCACTGGGAAACCCCTGTACCCCTTTGATTTGCCATCCTCAGGGTGGTGGCATTTAACCTCACGGTCACAAGATGGGTGCCATGGCGCCGGTATTCACTTTCTCACACAATCACATATAGAGGCAAGAAGCCAGGGAATGGCTGGTGGAGGAACAGCCATGGGCAGGGGAGCAGTGGAGTAGGGAGACAGGAAAGCTATTATCAAAAACCTCTCTCTTTGGACCAAGAAGGAAAACCATTTCTCAGAGGCACTTCTAGCCAATTCCCCTTCAGTCTTACTTGAACTGGATCACACAGTCACTCTTAGCTGCAAGGGAGGCCGGGAGAGGACCTCACCGTGGGGAGAAGGGAATGGCTGTTGGGTGGCAGCCAAAGCGTCTGACACACAAACCCTTCAGTTGGCCCTTGGCAGATACCACTTTATATCGTTAGCTTTCGTGTTCTCAACACTCACCTTATCGTCCAGAAGGAGGACCCCAGGGAGGAAGGGACCAGGCCTCATGGGCTTCAAAGTCTGGTAAGATCTTACATCAGGCTGAACCCAAGTGAAACATGTCAGGAAATTGCTCTTGATTGATGACTCTCCCCCTTTTTACTCTCGTCCTCTCTCCTAGCCAAAATGGTCCCCCCTGTTAGACGTAGAGTACCTGTCTCCCACTGAGAAATAGGTGTTGTTCTTTCAAATAACCAATGCACACTTTTTTAATGAAACAAAACAAACGTGAAGAAAAGAGGAAAAAAGTCACTGAATGCCACTGCCCAGAAATGATTATTGATGATAATTTGTTAAGCATCCTCCCCCCTCCCTCCTCCTCCCTCCACAGCCCTTCCTCCTACCAACACCATCACACACAAATGTAGTTTTATAAAAGTGGCTGCACAGGACACACATTATACTCTCACTGGTGTTTCCATGTTACAATCCTGTCCAGGCCCCGTGCTGTCTGACGGGTCCTGTGGAGCCCCCGATTGCTGGTGTGTGAGTCATTAACTCTCGGGCATCTTGCTGGTCACTGTTGGATTGAAAACGTGTTCTGTGCGTCCAGGGAGGTCCTAACCCGCCACTGCGAGGCAAGGGTGTGGCTCCAGGGCCATGTCCCCATGGCTGACCACAGCTCCCTGACGATGGGGACCCATTGTCAGTGGTCACACAAGTGAGGCACTCAGCACTGACCCTAACCTAGAAACAGTCAGCATATGAATGCCGGCTGTGATCAGAAACACATTTTATAACGTCACTGAGCAGCCCCCAAATCCGGAAATTCAGCTTTTCAACACCGCTCCTGTGATGTTCGTTAGGCAAATGCGCAGATTCTCTGCTCCAGTTCCGAGAACACCCCCTCTCCCTGCCCCATCTTCCTTTCTGTGGCTTCAGCTCTGGCTTCCTCCTGGCAGGCGGTGGTCCTCCCACGGCCTCCTGGCCGTCCTGCCCTGCGGCCCCAGGTTACGTCCTCGCCTCAAGAGGACGGACGCACGGGACGGTCAGCCAACTGCACCTCCCCCTCACCAAATACAACAACAATAATAATAACAGCAGGACTGATTGAGCGCTTACCATGCCTGGCACTCATCTTTATATAGCACAACTGGAGAGGAGAGTTAGTGTTACCAGGCCCATCTCCGTGGAAAGCTGAGGGAGCTGAAGCGCTAAGCAGTTAAAGAAATTACTCAGTCCCACAGCTCGAGTCTGGCTCCCAAAGCACCCCCTTAATCTAGATCCCTAACAGGACTATGGTGGGGGACAGAGAGACAGCCCCACTGCAGGAGAAAGGGAAGCAGAGGAGGGGCATTTAGTCCAGCCTGGGGATGACGTGAAAAATCGTGTCTTCTAGCAACTTTGGGCCCTGAAGTTCCTGAGCCTCCGGAAACTGGGAGTAAAACTGTCTGTTGGTGTATTTGTCACAATCTCAGAAGCATCTGTGATTCAAAGAAAGAGAATGGCTGCTGGGCTGGACTATCCTCCGCGGTCCCTTCCCGCTCCTGAGCCTGTGGTTCTGTGACCATATAAGGCCGTGTGCCCATGGGGTCTCACTGCAGTGCAGTGCTGTCCTGCACTGAGAGGGGGAAGCAAAGAGCAAAGAGAGCCCAGGTCCAGGCCTCCTGCAAGGTCCCCAAGGCCCCAAAGACAAGGGCCAAGGCAGGGGAGCCTGCGGGTCCCCCCTTGTTTGCCTCTCCCCAGAAATCTCAGACCTGCTTTGGGGGGGAGGGGCTTGGGTGCCACCTCCCTCCCTCTCCCCGTTTCCACTTGAGATCTCCTCCCGCAGTTGCGTTGCCAGGTTTCCCGAGTCCAGCTGGTGGCTCCTGTCCAAAGTCAAACACTCAGGGCTGCAGAGTCAGCCCTTCCTTGCTAGCCATGTTTCTTCCGCTTTGGTAGCTTGGTCCACCCCTCAAAGTCCCTGAGTTTGGGGTGGGTGCCATTGCAGCATCTTGCTTGGCTTCCCTTTGCTACCCTGGCTCTGCAGGCGTGAGAAACCTAGTGGATTCCCACCCCACCCCAACACTCACACTCACACTCACACACACACACACCCCCGCCTCCGTTAGCGAGCTCCTTGGAGAGGGGTGGGGCTTGTGCATCTGTCTACTCCTGGCTCACGTAGTTATGTCCCACTTTCTCCGAGTACTGTCCAGAGCCCAGCGTTGTGCCAAATAACATGGAGAAGAGGAAGTGAGATGGGTGGGATGTGGTACCTGACCTCCAGGGGCTGACAGGCTGGTGGTAAAGACAGAAAATTAATAAGTCTAGCAGGAGCTGATCTCGGATTATTGTGGTTCTCAAGGTGCAAAGCACATTTTAGTCACGACTCTATTAGTTGTAAGTGACAGAAACCCAAGTCAAATTAGCTTAGGCAAAAGTAAGAGGGAATTACTGGGCGTAGAAATAGGATTAGCTTCAGGTATGACTGGATCCAGGGGCTCAAATGATGACTCTGGGACTTGATTTGACACCCGGATGAAGATCAGTTTATAGGGCTATTGCAGTATGATGACAGAGATGCCACCAACTGTCGCAAAGGTGTCACATGCAGCCTCACTCCTGCTTTCCAAATTCTGGTGTCATGTCCTCCAGGCCTCAGACCTGTCACAAGAGTCCAGATTCCCCTGGGCTACCTCCAACCCCTGGCCAGGGTCGACTGGCTGGCTTAGTAAGTAGAGCATGTGACTCTCAATCTCAGGGTCGTGAGTTCAAGCCCCACGTCGGGAACGGAACCTCCTTAAAAAAAATAAATAAATAAAAATAACCCTGACTAGACACCTCTTTTCCTTGCCCCACCCTCCTTGGGCTGATATCATAGGACATGTTCTGATGCTCACTTTGTGTGTGAGATCTCTGGATCCTGTGGGAGCCTGGATATAGGGATCTAGGGCAGAAGCAGCCCTGCCTCTCAGCATCTGTCTGGTGGTCATGAATAGGGTCTCGAATGCCTCTCTGACACCAGCTGTGTGACCTCAGGTAAGTGGCTTACTCTCTCTGAGCTTCGGTTCTCTCATCTGTAAAGAGGTGATAATAGTTTTTATCTCTTAGGATTGTTTTGAAGATTAAATGAGAGAGTATATGTAAAGCACTGAAGGCAGAGTAAACCCTCCAACATCCACTGCTGTTATTTATGTTGTTCCTTGATACCAATGAAGGAAATTATGTTTGGGGGGTTTTGGCTTTAGAATGTGGATATTACTACTCATAGCTACCATTTATTATGTACTTACGATAGGATGGGCACTTTGCATTTATTACAACAGCTCCTCGCAGAGGAGAAACCCAAGACCTGCGGGCTTAAATCCTTTACCAGTGACACCCAGCTCATCAGTGATAAAGCTGGAGTTGTCCACATCTGTCTGGCTCCTGAGCCCAAGGAGTCAGCCTCCCACTGCTCTACTATCTCTCCAGATGACATGGGGAAATAGAAAATAAAGGGGCCTTAAGTGATACTTTAAAGGATATATGACTCAAATCACTGCTGGGGTGGGGGGCTTGGGCGGAGAAGATGAGGAAGGAGGCATGAAAGCAATACTAGAAGGACTGACACCAAAAACGTCAGTGTTTTTTTCCTGAGCAGTGAGATTACTAAGAGTATGTTTTGTTTTGTTTTGTTTTCGGTGTTGCTTTATATGGTCCAACTTTTCTTACTTGGTAGTAAGGCCAATATACTTACTACTTGGTAGAGGCCAGTATAAAATTCTACCCTGAAACAGGAAGCCCAATTTTAAGCTACTATAAGCCCATTTGAACAAGTAATGGAACTAATAATCATGACTGGAGCACGTTTTCCCCATATTGCATCATTTCTGCAAACCTCCCCTGAAGCTTCTTTATCTATGGCTACTCTGGGCACCAGGCTGAGACCTTCCAAGCAGTTTTCTACCCAGTCCAGCCTGAGGACTGAGGTGGGGTACAAGAGTGAAGTGTACTAGGGGACCCATGCTCTACTCCTGGGCTGAGATGACATTAGGCCAATTACTTAATCTCTATTGGGCTCACTTCCTCTTCTGTCAAATAGGTGTAATAAAAACCTACCCTCCCTGCCTTATTAGGTGCTGTAATGACTGATACTAATGGGTATGAAAAATTATAGTTCCGTCCCTAGTGGGGGCAAATCCTGAAGGCAGCCAAGGTCTAGAGAGTATTCCCAGGAGAGTGGTAAGGCCTTCTGGTCCAGAATGAAGAATGAGAAACACTGCACTGGCTTCTTGGGAGAGTGTATCATGGGGACTCGCAGATCCCAGCTCCCCCCCTCAGGTCACCCAGCGGGTCCCATCCTTGGAGGGGAGTCTGGTCATGGAGCCTGGGTAACAGCGGGCTTTTTTATATAGCTTTTAAGTTGTCTAAAATTTACAGTGTATGTCTTAACTTACCATGCTTTACTGTTAAGTGCTTCACGTATATGAATTTTTCAACAGTATATTTCCATTTCATCCCTCCCATCCTTTGTGCTATTGTTGCATAAGTTTTAGTTTTATATGTTATAAATATCACAATACCTTTTGTTTAGTCTTTTTTCCTCTCATTGCTTCAGTTTGGATAGTTTCCATTGCTTATTGTTCAAGGTCACTAATCTTCTATGAGTTAATCCCATACGGTGAAATTTTTATCTCAGATATTGTATTTTCATTCTCTAGGTGTTCCATTCTGTTCTTTTTTATGTCTTCCATTTCTCTACTCATTATGTCCATGTTTTTCTTTAATTCATTGAAAGTATTTTAAATAGGTGTTTTTAAAGCCTTACTGTTAATTCCATCATCTCTGTCACTTCTGAGTCTGCTTCTATTGACTGATTTTTCTCCTGGTTGTGGGTCACACTTTGCTCCTTTGCATAGCTAGGAATTTTGTATTGGATGCTAAGTATTAAAAATATTATATTGTTAAGTGTCTGATTTTGTTGTCCTCATTTAAAGAGTGTTGGACTTTATTCTATCAGGCAATTAAGTTACATGTGGGTCAGCTTGATGTTTTTGAGTCTAATTTTTAAGCTTTGTCAGGGCAGGTCTAAAGTAGCTTTTACTCTAGGGCCAGTTTAGCCCTACTACTATGGCATGAGCCTTCTAGAGTCTCTGCTGAGTGTCCTCAGTGCTCCCCAAGGGCTCTTCACTCTGCCTGGTCAAACTTGCACATCTCCCAGCCTTGGGCGAGCTGGAAGTGTTCAGCTTATAAGCTCCATGATGCTTGCTCCTTGCTGAGCTCATGCAGTCCCACCCTATTCAGCCCAAGACTCAAGGAGATGCCTGTTCACGCGTGGGGAGCTTCCTCTCTCTCTCCCTAGTTTTCTCTCTCTGGTGCTTTGCCTCTGGAATCCCAGCTACCTCAGCCTTAACTGAACTTTGATCTTTACCTCATCAACTCAGTAAGACTGCTGTGCTCGCTTGGGCTCTCCCTCCCTGCACTGAGGGCTGATAAATGCCTCCAGGTGGAAAGCCGTGCCAATCACAGGACTCACCATATTTGTTTCCCTTGTCTCCAGGATCACAGTCTTGTACTGTGTCTGAAACTGCTTGTTTCATATATTTTCTCCAATTTTCTAGTGGAAGCTAGCAATTTCCTTTAAGATCCCTTTGGGGTAGTGCACCAATGATCCAGACTGGGTGTATCCTCCCTCCAGAAACTTGTGCAGAAATGGATTTAGGGTTAAAGAAGTCCATGAAAAGTCAGAAGGGTCATTCTGATCGCTTCTTAGAGAAACCCAGGATAAAGACTCACCACCCAGTATCAAGTCAAATTTTAAAACAAGAATTGTTAGTGTCCATCAACTGGGGGTTGGATAAATAAAATGTGGTATATCCGTACAATGGAATATAATTGGGTGATAAAAAGAAATGGAGTACTGAAAAATGCTATAACACGATGACTCTTGAAAACATGATGCTAAGTGAAAGAAGCTAGTTATGAAAGACCACATATTGTATGATTCCATTTATATGATATGTCCAGAATAGGCAAATCTATAGAAATAGAATACAGATTAGTGGTTGCTTACTGAGTGTGGGGGGTGGGGGTGGGGAGTGACTACTAATAGGTAGAGGGTTTCTCTTAGGGGAGGACAAAATGTTCTAAAATTAGACTATAGTGATCACTGCCCAAGCTCGTGAATGGACTGAAAAACATTAACTTGCACACTTTAAGTGGGTGGATTGTATGGTATGTGAATTATATCTCAGTAAACTGTTTTAAAAAAAGAATTGTGAGCCATTTCCTTCTGTGCTGAAGGTAATGAAGGGATGTAAAGGTGCTGTGGTGGGTAGGAAGAGAAGCCTCAGCTCTTAGATGGATGTATGTACATACTGTAAGTAGTATTCAATCCTGAACTGAAAAAGTGTGACCCGTGAGGAGTGTGCATGGTTTTCCTGGGGGAGGTGGTGGCTCTCGTCGGACGTTAGTCTTCGGACCCATTCGCTCCCTAATTACTTCAACCGGAAGAGAATTCTTGCCAAGTTTTCATTTTATCACCTCTTCCCAGCCTTCTGTCCTCTCTGGAACCTGGTCAGCAGTGAGTGTGTATTGAGTGACGACTGTCTGCAGGGAGAAGGGACTTTAGGGCACATGGAGCTTTACCCCTGACCTCAGAGGAACCTGAGAGCAGGAGAGCAGAGAGTGTCACATGGCCTCGGGGAACTGTGATGTCACCTTTGTGTCCTCTGTGTCACTGTTCAGAACCACCAGAATAAGGGTGACATGGTAATCAAATCCCAGCTGAGGATGCAAGAGTAGGCACACTCCTTCTGTGGAGTCTACGGTTCATTTTAAATGAGGCCTCTTACCTTCAAGGACTGTGAGTTTTTTGCGAAAGAAAAATTATTATTCATTTGCAGGCTTCTTGTGGGGGTCTTTTTTTTTTTTTTAAGATCTTATTTATTTGTTTATTTGAGAGATAGACCGGGAGAAAGAGAAGAAGAGGGAGAAGCAGGCTCCCCGCGGACCCCAGGTCATGACCCGAGCCAAAGGCAAATGCTTAACTGACTGAGCCACCCAGGTGCCCCGCAGGCGTCCTCATCAATATAATTCTAAGTGGAAATTGAGGTTAAGACCCTGAGCTTTGCTTAAAAATACTAACAGCTAACATTTATTGAGTGCTTACTGTGTGCCCCTTCTGTTCGAAGCACTTTCAAGTATAATCAGCACCTTGCCGACTGGTATTTCTCTCACTATATATAAGGAATGTAAAAAGACTATGTTTCTTTTTGCCACTATTCCGTTTTTCTGCTAAATTTTCAATAATTCGGTAGACTCTTCCTTCCGCTGAGGAATTCAGCATCCAGGTCGGACCCAGCCCTCGGCCAGCTAAACCAGGAGGTGGGCCCCAGAGGCTTCGCAGGCCTGGTGCTCTTGGTGCCACGTGAGGACGCTGCACTCATCAGATGTGGTGTGTGTGCTTTTTCTCTAGGATCATCCACGAAGATGGCTTCTCCGGAGAAGACGTGAAACAGTACAAGCCTGTTGTCTACAGCAACACCATCCAGTCCCTGGCAGCTATAGTCCGGGCCATGGACACTTTGGGCATCGAATATGGTGACAAGGAGAGAAAGGTAGGCTGCTGAGCCCATGGGCACCGTAAGGAGAGGGCCTGTCCTCTTTAAAATGTCGGCTGCCTTACAGGGAACAGGAGAGACCGCTGTCTGTGATAGAGAAGGCTAGTCGCCAACCTGAGCCAGCGCACCAGTCAGCCTGGCAAATTCAGTCAAACGGGCGTAGGTGATGGGCACACCTCCAAAGCAAAGTCGCCAACAAAGACAACAGTCACCAAATGTCAGGGTTTATTTTGCGTATGACAAAGGGTTGGTGACATCCTAAATTGGGACTCCAACGGCATCATACAAGGACTTGCCCTTGGGCAATTAACTTGAACAGAAGTATTTCTCAAACCAAACGAGCACTACCTGAGCACCATCTCCCCTCCTTAGGAGAGGGTTCCTTGCCTTCTTGGGAGCGGGGTGTAGCCGTTTGATTGTGACTCTTTCCTCCTTTACACCAAGGAATATGTTGTCTGCCTCTCCCAGGTGGGTCTGAAGACCTAAGGGGCTCTCCTTCCTGCAGGAAGTTGATATCCTAGAACAGAGACTGTTTTACTTTTTTTTTTTTTTTAAGGTTTTCTTTAAATTCCAGTGAGTTAACATACACCATTAATACTCGTTTCAGGTGTACAATTTAGTGATTCAACACTTACATACGAGGGACTGTTTTTCAGTTGGGTTCCCAGGTGTCTGATAAGTGGTGAATGGAGTAAGTGTATAAAAGCCCCTTATTTGCAAACATTTGCATTAACTGTAAGACGGAAGCATATACAGCTACGCTTGGCAAAGCTAAATAAAAGAGAGAGAGAAAGAAGGAAAAACAGACTTAGAGAATTCTATCCAGAAGTGGCTCTTTGTCCCCTGGTGGGACTGTGAATCCCAGCAACCCTTTCCCTCTGTCCTGGACGACAGAGAAGGGGAGCAGACGGGGAGGTCTTTGAGCTCCTGGGCCCCCTCATTGGAGCCTTTGGATAGAGAGAAGTCATCTCTGATTACTGTGTGATTCAGTTGTGCGTTGTATACATAGCCTGTCTTTGCTAAAAAAAAATCATCTCCTTCACAGAGAAAAACTATCCTTGCCTCTGGGTCTGATGAGGAACCTGTGACCGATAGCTTTAAATGTAAAATTCAATATTTTATGCCCAACATTCTAAGTCTATGGGGCAGAGTCATCCCAGCTCTGGCATGGGCTGCTTCCCCCTGGGGGATTTGTTGAAGGGAGGTGTGTCCGAGGCCAGCCTGGGCCAGGGAAGCCAGGGCCCCATCATCCACTGCTCCTCTGGGAGGCCGAGTCCAGCAGCTGGTTCTGCAAAGGAAGCTCTTCCCACCCGGGGGACCGGCTTTGGTTTCAGTCACAGAGCCAGGGCCCGTGGGAAGAGGGGCACTGCAAGTGCTTGTCTTATTTCCATTAAGTAGAAACTGACAGCTTCTAGCGGGCCAGGCACTGTGCTGGCTGTTGGGGATCTAGGAATGAATGCAGTGGGGGTGGCGCCCCAAGAAACCAGGCATTCAGCACATACCTACTCACATCATCAGAATCAGCCAAGGTGGTTACAGGGCTCCATTCATTTAAATAATAATAATATGGTGGTAATAGGGAGGGCTGTCATTTACTGAGCTCCTCCTCCCTGCCAGGCACTGTGCTAAGCATTTTACGTATGTTAACTCATTTTAATTAACTCGGGCATGAAAGCCCAGAGCAGGAAACGGGCCTGGGGCAATCTTTAGACAAGGACAGGCCACGGGCCTCTTGGCCAGAGAGAGAGCAAGGTGCCTGGATCTCTGTTCCCCAAATGACAACTACCGTACACAAGGCATATGTGTCCACAGCACGTACCCTCCACACTTACACACACATACATAGACACATAGCCTATGAGAGCCGCCAGGCGTTTATGTGTTCACTGCCATGGCTGCCTCCCAACCATTTCCTCCCTGAAAACTTCCTGCCCTGATTAAAACCCAGAAAAGACATTATGACTTTGGAATGCTTTCTCCTTCAGTTCTGAAAGCACTACTTCTTCCTGTGGGATTTCTTACCCCCCCACCATTTGATTATCCTGGACAGAGAGGTGATTGCTTGGGAATGGCAAGGAATACGATATATCAAGGACTGTGCTGGGGGCCCCCGGGGCCTCTGTGGCTGTTTCTCTTCTATGAGGTCCCCCCCCCTCAAGACCGTCATCAAGTAGGAGGCCAGGGAGGGTACCAATACAGAGGGAGACCAGGAACAGAGTGGAGATGCCCGGCAGAGTCCACTGGACATGGTAGCGCTGGAGCCCAGTCCTGTTACGGTGGGTGGCACCATGGCAGGTGCCCGACCCATCCCAGGGCAGCACAGGCTCCTCAGGCACAATCCTCCTGGCTGACAAAGGCCTCCAGGCCCTTGGGCACCTCCTCCCTCTGTTATGGCACCTGTGAGGAGCAGAAAAGTTGACCCAAGACTCAGGCCAAAGTGAGCCAGACAGCTGGGGAAGGTATTTTCAGGAAGCGCGCTGTCATGGATTTGCAGTCTAGGAAGCTGAGTGCAGGGATCCCTATATTAACCTGGTTGGGGGTATAGAGGCAACTACTTCAGACTGAACGCTTCCGCTGGACCTGGAAGGGACATTTGAGATGAAACTTGACTATAAGAATGAACCAGCCATGGGAGCAGATGGGGGACAACGTTTCCAAATAAGCACCAAGGGCCTGAGAGAGGAGTGAGGCTGGCATGTTAGAAGAGAGAAAGCCTGAACCACACCCTGGGAGAGGGGTGGGGCCCTGGGGTACTGGATGCCTTCCAGTCAGGTCTAACTACAGCCAGCCAGATGGTGCCCAGATGCCCTGACCCCAGGGCTGGGTCTCCAATCTCTTTCTCTTTCCTCTCTCAGGACCCAGGAGGGGCCCACCTAGAGGATCTGCTATTTGGATGTTGTGAAAACTGCCCCATGCAGAGCAGATCCAGATTTGTGTTTTGGCCTTGAAAGACCTCCTTTACTCTCTTGGCTTCTCCACCTCTGCCTCCTTCCCCAATCCATCATGAAACATCTAGAGGAAGACAACCCCACATCCAGAGTCTGCTTGGCCAGCCAGCTTTGCAATCTCCTTACAAAGAAGCATCTAGAGGCTTCCTTGCTGTACCTCATTAGAACAGGGGTCCCTGACTTCTCTTGGTAGCTGGCTCATCACCTATCCTGGCCCCCCAGTGGAAGGAAGAGTGACTGGTTTCCCCTTCAGCCTCTCTGGGCATGAGTCCAAGGCTGAAGAAGCTGCTACATGAGGGCAAGCAGCAGGGATCCCCTTACATCAGTCTGGGGTTTCCACGTCCCATGCCCCAGCCACACCAGACCACAGACCCTCTCCCCAAAGACACACACACTCCTATGCTTCCAGGCCTTGGCTCAGGCCATACCCTCTGCCACCAATGCCCTTCTCCCCTTCTCGTCCTCCTGGAATCCCTCCTGTTGAGTGAAGAAGCCCAGCTTAGCTCCCTTCTCTTCCATGAAGGCTTTCTCTTCCATCCCCTTGACAGCAAAACTCAGCTCAAGGCTTTCCCTCCATTGAGCACTTACTCATACACTGGTATGAATATTGGTCATGTTACTCTTTCCTTAGAGCAGCGACCCTTGCGCTCTAGGGTGATCAAAACCCATTTGAGGAGCTAATGAAAGCAGAAAGCCTTCTCTCCAGAATGGTGCATACATGCACACATCTGGGAAATTTTGCATACAATTTCAGGGGGCTCTGGCACTCATAAAGCCTGGAATAAGAACTCTTCTGTGATTTCAGGTCCTTCTGCACAAGGCCTGTGTCATTCATCTTTTGGTCCCCTCCTCACCCAAACAACCTGCACAGGGCTCAGAATATAGTAGGCCTTCAAAAAAAGTCCCTTGAATGGAATGACATGTCTAACTTCCTTAGCTGTCAGAGAAAAAAGGAAAAGTATCTGTAATTCATCACTAAATGAGCAGATGTTGATTGAATACCTACTATGGCTAGGCTTTGTGCTAAGTATTCAGAGGTATGTGACACAGAGCCTTTAAGGAGTTGATCTTGTTAAAACAGATGAACATATGGGAAGGGGGAAAAAAGAGACAGAGAGGGAAACAAGCCATAAGAGACTCTTAACGACAGGGAACAAACCGAGGGTTGATGGAGGGAGGTGGGTGGGGGATGGGTTAGATAGATGATGGGTATTAAGGAGGGCACTTGTTGGGATGAGCACTGGGTGCTGTATGTCAGTGATGAATCACTAAATTCTACTCCTGAAACCAATATTACACTGTATGTTAACTAACTAGAATTTGGGAAAAAAGGAGTTGATCTCCTTGGGTAGACAGGGCTCACAAGCTGAATGAGCTCAGCCCTCACAAGGTGGTCACTGACCTTGAGGCAGGGGTGTGGCTTGACAAGGGCAGATGTGGGTAAGGAAAAGGACTTGAAGCAGGAAGAACAGGAGTAAAGGCAGTGGGTTGGTAGCGACCAAAACAGATCTGAAGAACAGAGGAGGCCAGTGGCCGGAACAGAGGGTTAGGATATGGTAAGGTGTGGGCAAGTTAGAAGATGCAGTGAGGTCCAGATGGGGTGGGCCTTGGAGGGTGCACTGAGGAGGTTGGGTTTGATCCTGGTGGCAGCAGGCGGCCATTGATAGATTTTTGAGCTGGGGAGGGGTGGGATGAAAGTGAGTTTTTTAGAAGACTCTCATGATGGCCCTTGTAGGGGTGGGGGGACTAGTGGGAGGAGGACTGCAGGTGTGGCGGCAGGCTGGGGAGCTACAGTGAATGACAGGCAAGCGGAGCGCGGTTCTCCATGGGGGTTGGAAAGGAAGGGTGGCAAAGTGACGTCTGGTGATGAGAGGGAGATGAGGGCCTGGGATTGATGGGCTGCTGGGGCAGAAGGGCGAGGATCAAGAGACTGGCTGACTGAGAGCAAGTGAAACCTGGGGCAGCAAGCACGAGGTGGGGCTGGACTGGGCCCAGGGTGCTGAGTCTGCTTGCAGCCTAGTGGGCTGCCTGGTGGGAGTGATCAGCAAGCAGATGGATCAGAGAACTGAGGTTTTAGGAATTAAAGGTAATGATAATAGTGACTTCCGGTCTGTATGTTTCAGGGCCCGGTTTAAACAATTGACATTATTTACTTAATCCTAACAACCACCTGTGCAGTCGGTGCTATGGTTGTCCCTTACCAGTGAAAAAAAATGAGGCCAGGAGGCTCAGTGACTTGCCCAAGGTCATGCAGGCAAAATATATACGTATATGATCTCGATAGGACTCCTATCGAAGCTGTCATCCAAGTGATTCAGATCCAGAGCAGAGTCCCACTTAAATAGGCACAGCAAAATCAGGCACAACAGATCTTTAAAGGAATCTCATTCTCTATCCTAAGTCTCTCTAAAAATATGAAAAGGGACCCAAAGGACAACTCCCACTGCTTTTCTCATATATCCTTTTCTGTCGTCTTCCTCCTGTCTGCCCCACCCCTACTGCCTTGTGCTGCTGTCCCCCAACTTCTGCAGACACCCCCTCTCTACCCCCAGCTTGCCAGTCTTTCCCTCCCTTGGCCTCTTTCTCCTTCTCTCTCCCCCACCTTTTCTCTCCCTCTTTCTTCCTCTCCTCTCTGCCTGTAAGAGGGGTTCCCTCTCTTGCTCTCCTCTCTCCCTTTCTCCATCTGTTCCTCTCCTTCCATCTCTCCTTCCCCCTCCCACCTCCTTTCTCCCACCCTCTCCTCCCCCTCCTTCTCTTCCTCTCTCCCCCTGCTTCCCTCTGCTCTCTCCCTCCTCGCACCCCCCCCCTCATTATCATGTAAATTGTCTTAACCTTTGGAGCTGAGTCTCTCCCCCTCCCGCTTCCTCGGTTCTCAGCCCAGGGCCTGCATCTGCATCACAAAAGCAGAGAAACTTGTCTGGCAGAACTGACCCGAACTCAGACATTAGAAGAAAGAAAGGCTGGGGGAAACCGGACAATTACAGGATTAGAAGGTTCACTTGGACCCATGGGGGGATGGGGACACAACCCCGTGTTAATAGAGTTTATTACGTACATATAAACATACATAACATTTATGTGCATGTCTGTGTGTACTTACGTATGTAACATACATTGTAAACGAGCGGGGCAGTAGGCAGAAGTAATGCCTTGAACTTGTAGGAGGCTTTATTCAGTTGAAAATACTCTCGTTTTCATTTGTTCACCATCTGTACTGGTGCTTATTTCTCTCATTAAAATAAACCTCTCGAGGACAGAATATAGGTCTTCAGTGCAATGCCTGACACAGGAAATATACTGTGTTCATAGCCCAGCTGTACCACCATCTCTATGGCCCTGGGTAAATTATTGAACCTCCTCAATGCTCAGTGTTTGTGTCTTTAAAATGGGCATAATCCCAATACCTTCTTCATTCTTCTGCTGTAAGATTAAATGAGATAATGCATGCAAAGAGCTTAGGATAGTACCTGACACCGAGTTCTCAGCACATCTTAACTCTTGTTCTTTTTGTTGTTGTTGTTTAAAATTATTGATAAGATCTTGATGAATGATCCTCACAGGGGCTTAGTGAGGAGTGGGTACAGTTTTATCTGCATTTTGCATGTTAGAAACAGAGGCACAAGGCACTTAATTGGCTGCACAGGGTCACTGACCTAAACAGGACTGAAGATTGGTTCTGGCTGGTGTGGCTTCCTGGTTCTCCTCTGACCCCCCAAGGAGCTTCGTTAGAACTGCCCGCCCCCCCCCATACACACCCCCCGAGATAATGGCAGCTCTTTGGGGAGGGAGAATCACATTTCACACTTGGTTTCCAGAATGTCATTGGATCTCCTGTGGTAAAAGAAATCTTGACATTTAAGTCACACAGTAGAGCTCAGAACCCTATCTTTTTTTTTAATCGGAAATATTGTGGCATCTCCACGGCACGTTCACCCTGTAGTTTGCATGAATTCTGAAACGGGCAGAAACAAGGATGCTGTCTGGCCTGTGTCTGCCTGAGTTCCCTGGGGCCTGGAGAAACCTCAGTGGTGGTTGTCAGATCTAATGGGGGCTGGGGGAGGCGACGGATGAAGGCCTCAGTGCACCCGTGCCCAAACCTGAGGCCAGGAAGAGGCTTCCACCGGGCAGCAGCATGGACACCTGCCACACGCTGCACACCTGGGCTCTCCACAGCTACACCAGCCCAGGCCCGGTCCTGCTCTGACCCTTTGCCTGGCCAGATGGGTAGAGTTGAAAACTCCTCCATTCAAGACCATCTAATTCTACTGCTCCATTTTGCAGATGGGGCGAAATAGGCCCCATCTGGCCCAAACAGGAAAGGGACTTACTCAAGGGATGATGTGGCAGCCCCAGGACTAGAATGTCAGGTTTCTGGAATCACGGTTCACTTCTCTTTCCATCTGACCAGTCTGCCTCAACCTCAAATTACCCAGCCAACGTGGGGCCTCATTTTCTTTTAGTCAGTCGGTCAGTCATTTCACAAATACTTACCGAGCACTCACTTCCTGGCAGACCACGCATAGGACAGCAGGGTTGGATACCAAGATAAAAAGATGTAGGGGCTCCCAAGCTTGGGCAGAGATCATGTTCCTAGGATGAGAAGGTAGACTTTGTGATTTCTAAGGCCTCAAGCAGCTCTGACATTCCAGCTCTGCAGGACTCTATGCAGCCAGGTCAGCTCCCTCCCTGCGGTCCAGAGCCAGATCAGGCTGCAGGCTCCAGCTCTGGGACTGACGCCCATTGTCTGAGCCCTGCCGTAAGGAGCCCCAGATCCAGCCGCTGAAACCTCAGCCCAGGGTTGCAGCACCAGCCTTGTCGGCCTGCATGTTCCCCACATCACTGTGTTCAGTGCAGAGCAAGGGGTCAGTGGATAGACAAGTTCATGAGTGACTCCATTCGTCCAGCAGGTATGTGCCCCCTCGGGCCAAGTGCTGGGCTAGGTGCTAGCGGCATTCCTGTGAACAGGACAGGCACAGCCCCTGCCCTGAACAGACACATCTGTGGAGGAGGGAATGAAAGATACAGAACACACTTGTTTCCATGCCTTCTCGACGTCCTCAGAGTTGAGAGCAAAGGTGGCTGGAGCGGCCTCCTGCGGTCCCGCATGGATTCGTCCGTGCGGTTCTGTGGGCAGTGGCGGGTCAGACCCAGTCCCTGCCCCCAAGGGGCACAGGCGGGGGGGGGGGGGCAGACACTTCAGGAGACGGCGCTTTTTATTTCCGTGGAGGTGCAGCGATACGAGCCCTGAGGCGGGTGGTAATGACGGACGCAGTAACAGTGTCCTACCTCAGCGGCTGTCTGAAGATGACATGAGTCGAGAGGTGCAAGCTCCTAGAGCAGGGCCTGGCACACAGTAGGTGCTCAGGAGAGGTGAAGTAGTATTCAGATCGTGTGCCTTGAAGCAAGGTGACAACTACTCTAGTTTTAAAATGTTGCTTGGGCACGGCAGCTGAAGGGAAGGAGGGAGGCGGGCCTTCTGGGCAGGGTGTGTCAGGAGCTGAGAACACGGAGGGGAACACAGCTTTGGCTTAGGTTCTGTCCTGGTGTCAGCTGTTCATCCTAGAGAAACGGTGGGGAAGCCAGAGCAGGCTCGAACAAGCCACTTCACGCATGATTGGCATTTAATGAAGAGATGCTGCTGAGGGGAAGATGAGGTCTCTCAGGCAAGCGTTGGAGTTTGCTAAGGGCTTTGTCTAAAACCTTTTCCTGAATGTTGATAAAATGCTAAGCCATCCCCTGCCTTAGTAGTCTAGTGTTGAGAACACACCACGGGTCTGGCTTGTTGACGGGGGATCACCCTGGACCCTGGGATCCTCTCTGTGGACATGGGGGACTGTGGTCCAGGCCCAGAGATGAAAGACATTCTTCTGGGAGGCTGGGCTCTCTATGCTGCCCCAGGGCCTTCTGAAGAAGTTGCTTTTGGGATGGAGTTTTTAGAAAACAGTTTACCTTGGAGAAAGCCCACATTCTTCCTGCCCTGAGGCCCTTGACCCAGAGACACCAGGCCAAGTCTGAACATAATCCCTGAGCTTGTTCTTCAAGAAGCAGGAGGCAGACTGCCATCACAGTTAGGGAGGCATTTGACCTTTTGGATTTCAGGTAGTTGTGTTCTTAATTTGAGTCGGTCACTCCAAGTTTCACTGTGTATTTGGCTGCGAGGAAAAAAACACCCACCCAACAATGTCCTAAACCATAGGGACAGGCGTTGTCTCATGGATAGGGAGGCCTGAGCGTCGGCACTCCCAGGGTGCAGCACCGGAGCGCAGCCCCTTGGGGGCTTTCTGGGTGCTGTCAGTTCCAAGATGGCAGGGAACACCTCCTCACGAGGAGTCCAGAGGCAGGTGGAAGAAGCAGAGCCGCCTTTCTTACTTCTGCATTGGCAGTAAGGAGCCGTAGAAAGCAAAACTGTGGCCCTTTCTGCCTTTCCAGTGGGACAGAGAGCAGTTCTGGGATAGCACGAGGTACCACCCACCACCCTTCCCGCGGACGGCCGTGAGAAGCAGACGGGCCCGTGAAAGCGGCACGCCGAGGTGGCGGGAACCTGTGTGCAAAGCCCGGGGGGGTGGGGGCAGTGGATGATCTGGGGGATGGGGACTCCAAGGTGAACTATCCTTCCAGGCCATGGCGGCAGCGGGCGGTGGGGGTGGTGCCTAGTTTCTTGTCTGGTTTTTGCCTCTGTCTTAGTCCCACTGTCTTAGTCTCCTCAGGCTGATGTAACAAAAATACCATAGCCTTAAACAATAAAAATGTGTTTCTCACCATTCTGGAGGTTGGGAAGTCCGAGATCAGCAGGTCAGGCCCACCTCCTGGTTCCTGGACAGATGTCTCCTCACTGGGCCCGCACATGGCAGAAGGGTTGGGGGAGCTCTGTGGGCTCACTTGTGTAAGGGCCCTCATCCCATCCATGGGGGCTCTGCCCTTATGACCTCCTCACCTCTCACAGACCTTGCTCCTAATGTCATTACACTGGAGATTAGGTCTCAACACCGGAATTTGCAGGGCGGCAGGGACACAAACATCCTCTGTAGCACCCATGGAGGCTCAGAAAGTCGATGTTGTCCCCAGGGGCACCAGAGACAAGAAAACTGCTGGTAGCAGGTGAATCCTGGCAGCCTAAAGCTGGTGGCAGAAGTCCGGGGGAAGAATGTCCGTCTGGAGGATCCTGGGGCAGGGCTCCCTGGGGCGAGCATAGTAGTCAGGCACCCTCGGCCCCACCCTTCCCCAGCACCCCAGCTCCTGTGGCTCATCAGGAGTGGCGAGGCCACAGCCAGCCCCGGCCCCCATCGGGCCCCGACGTCACTTCTAAGGCATGTCAAGTAGACGGGTGTTAAGGCCGGGCCACTGTGGCCTTTGCACATTCACATGTTCATTGCCGGTAGAAAGGGGCATGGGATTTTTAAAAGAAAAGGAAAAGGAAGTGTAAATGGGAGAGCCCACAGGAACAAAATGCAGTGAGCCATCAATGAAAGCCACCGGCAATGATGCCTTGCACTTGCACACGTACTCTCTGTCTCTCTCTGTGTCTCCCTCACCCTAGCTTACTCCCCCCTCCCTGCAAGCCCCTAATTACTCTGCTCTGACAGTGGGAGAATGTTACAACCATGCAAATAAACATTCCGGAGCATCAGGATTGATGAGGGTCCCCACTAATGGCCCTGCCCGTGGGTGCCCGGGAGGCCCCGTACGTTGCAGCCCTTCCCGTGTCTGCCTGGCCGCCCCACAGCCGGAGCCGTCAGCCTCCTCTTGGCAGAGCCATCCTTGTGGATACCTCCTTCTGGCTCAGCGTAGTTGTTTTAAGGGAGCAGGCGAGCTACCAAGGAGACCTCCCAGCCTTGGAAGATGGCAGAGAACGGCTAAGAGAGAGAGGCCACTGCCTGGCCAGTGCCATTTTTGTGGGGTTCCTGGCATATTGAAAAATAAAGAATTCCCAAGTCAAGGTCACAAAAGTGTGGTATAGTTTAAATGTCTATGCTTAACAATTAATACCTTGGACCCACGGCAAACACAATGCAATATAGCTGTGCTACCTAAAAATCAGCTACAGGACTTATAGATTAATTCACAGGGCAGTGCCGGCCGTGTGGTCCTGTGGTGGATCATAGGGGAAAGTTTTGTGATGAGCATTGTCACCTTTTACTACCGAGATCTCTCCCTGACTATGTCTATTACTTCACTTGCTCCAAGCCCCAAAGTTGTGGTTCCTTCCTGGTGACCGCAGGGGAGCGTGTTTGCTAAAATCCAGCTCATTGGTGGGTGGCAGGGACTGAAAAAGGGGCTAGGCTTGTTGAGGCAGGAGCACCGTGTGGGGGAGACTATGATCATAGGCCAGGTGGGGATGGCCATGTGGTTTCTGGGTCTCTCGCCAGCTCAGAAGCCCTGCTCATTTGGAGGTGGGGGATGGGGGGCAGGAGGTTCGAAGGTAGTACCACACACGTGGGGCTGGGGGTGGCTTCCCTGCAAAAACCGGACCCCGTCTGCCCCTTGGACCACCACGTACACATTCACACTGTGCTTGACTCTGTTTCCTCCTCCTTTGTATTACTTGCAAGGCAACCTACAGTGGTCTGGTATCACTGCCAAAAACCCATCTCCAGACACATGGGCACTCCTTTGGTCATGAGTATAGATGGCACCATAAAACTGGCTTATGAAAAAAAGTCACCTGGGGGTGCCTGGGTGGCTCAGCCGTTAAGCATCTGCCTTCGGCTCAGGTCATGGTCCCAGGTCCTGGGATCGAGCCCCGCTCAGGCTCCTGCTCAGCAGGAAGCCTGCTTCTCCCTCTCCCACTCCCCCTGCTTGTGTTCCCTCTCTTGCTGTGTCTCTGTCAAATAAATAAAATCTTTAAAAAAGAAAAAAAAAGAAAAGAAGTCACCTGGCCCAGGGATTAAGAAGTCTAAGGTACAGCTGCAGGTGAGGCTTGATTCAGCAGCTCCCATGACATCCCTGACTTCTCTTCATTTCTCCACTCTGTCCCACTGTGTAGTCTTCACCTTAGGCTCCACAAAATCTCTCTCACCTTGCCTCTCACTGGCTACAGCAGTTAAGTCACTACCTCTTCACACCACACCTGACCTGTGAGCGAGCGTCCTGGGACATACAGAGACAGGGTGCACCTTGCAGGCTCTTCCCTGAACAGCTCCCCATGTCCTGGGAGTCCTCTCTCAGTGGCCCTGTTGGATCACATGCCCATCCCTTAACCACTCCCTGTGACCAGAGTTCACCAGGGGCAAAGGCCGGGCTTTGGAGTCAGAGACATGACCTGGAATCCGGGCCCTACCTTTCACTGCATTGGACTTCAGGCTGGTCACCTGGCTCAGGGCACCTCAGATTCCTCATCTGAAAAGTGAGGATAATAGCACTACCTGCTTACAAAGTTGTTCTGGTTAGAAGAAATAATGCAGATTCAGAGCTAAGCAAGGTGCCTGGCACCTGGTAAGTGCTCCATAAACAACTATTGTTTTCATCCTCCTCTTACCCCACTTCACTGCCTGTCTGGTGAAGAGCCAGGACCAGAAGCCTGGACATGACAGGTGTTTCAAAATTGGGGTGAAGAGTAGGTGCCAAGGCCTCTGAACTATGCCGGTCAAAGAGGGGGCCTCACCGCCCTCCCCTCCCCCCGCCCCGAGGTGACCTGTTTGTTCAGGTTCTGGCTCCAGGCTGGGAGACAGGCGCCTCAGCTCCTGGTATTGCTGGCTTTGCAGGAGTGGAGCTGAGGAGCACAGCTCCTGCACCAGAGCCCGGCAAGGCCTGAGAGAAGCCAGAAGGAGGGAGAGACAAGGAGAGAAGAGGCAGGGCCACAGAGAGAAGGAGGAGAGGCAGACGGTTCTGGGTGACACTTGCCTGGGAAGCACGTGAGGTGGTTCTTCATGAGTGGAAGGGTTAGCCCATCGGGTGTCCCCGAGTCAGTGGGGGGCTTAGCACAATGCCTGGCAGCTGCTTATACTTTTGTGTTAGGGCTGCCTGTGGCCCTGTGAACGCCATTCCCACTCGAGCCCATCCTCAGGCCCTGCAGGTGTAAATGTCTCCTCCCTCTCTGACGTGCCCACGTCTGTCTCTCTTTCCTTCACTCGTCCATTTGTTTGAGAAACGTGTGTTCTGGCCATGTCTGCACTGGCAGTGTGCTGAGCCCTGGGTGAGCAGGAACAGGCAGGGGTGCTGCTGTCCCGGAGCTCAGTCTGGGAAAAGATGGACACCCCTTGGAAACTCTAGAGAGCTGAGCGCATCCTGGCTGCAGGTCCAGCCTGGCCTGTGCTAGAGGACGAGGTGTCTGACAAAGAGCAACAGGGACTGGCATGAGTGAGGCAAACAAGAGTGGGAGAAGAGGCAGGACATTGCAGGCAGGTGGGACAGCATGTGCAAAGGCCCTGAGGTGAGGAGTCCTGGCCAAGTGTAAGGGTCTTGAAAAAGGCCAGTGTGGCCGGTGCCCAAAGGCCGAGGGGACAGAAGGGTAAGAGATGAGGCTGAAGAAGGTGCCAGGGGGCCAGCCAGACGAGAGGAGATTCTCAGCCATGGGAGGAATTTTGGCTTCAATCCTAGCTCAGAAGGAAGCCACTGAAGGTTTTTCCCTGTGGCTGCCAGATGGAGAATGGCTAGGTGGCAGCAAGAATGGCACCAGGGAGAGGAGCGGAGAGGCTACCGTGGGCATCCAGGGAGAAAGAGGGACATAGTCTGTCCCAAGAAAGGACTGGGCCTCGCTCTGGGTCTGCCCACCATCCACCTGACATGAGACCCTGTGCCATATTGCCCACCAGACCATGGACTCCTCCAGGCACACCGCCTGGCTTGGAGCCTATCAGAGACTACAGGTGTCTGTTGGGTGAGTGGAGGGAGTTCCCCTCCACCCCTGCAGCTTAACGGATGCAGATGGGACCCCAGGCCCTGAGCACAAGGACCGCCCTGGCCTCCTCGCTCTGGGTATCCAGGAAGTCCTCAGGGGAACCTCCTTCAGGCTCTGTGCATCCGGAGAGCTGTGGCCTCCCCACCCCAGCCCCTGACTTGAGTCCCTTCTGGATGTTCTGGCCTCCAGTCCCGCAAACCCCTATCCTTGGCCTCAGTTTCCTCACTGGTAAACTAGAGATAGTTCCATAACTATGCTAACAAATAACCACGGACAGGGGGCCCTTGCACTGCATTGTGCTCCTTCAAACCCAGCATGAGCGTGTACTTCCACTGACGCCCACAGGCCCTTCTGGCTCAGACAGCGAACTCACGTCACCCATCACAAGTGCTAGCAGACTGCGTTCCCTCCTTCCTCTCTCCCGAGGCAGCCCAGGAGCGGTGGACGGCTTCTTGAGGAGCCAAGAGCATTCACACACCGAGACTGCCCCCCCTCCGGTGTCTCTGGTCCGAGGTCCCCAGGGCGCAGTCCAGAAATAGCTCACTGCCAAATTAGGTCCAGCGTTTCCAGCTCTGTGGGCGCCTCCCCTCCTTTCCCAGCCCTCTGTCTTCCTTCCTTTCTCCTTCCTGCCACACTTCCCTGCATCTTGCCCAGGCCAGCTGGTTCCCCCCGATGACAACTGGCCAAGGAAAGGAAGGAGCTCTCCGGGCCCGGGGAGCCTGCTGGGGGCTCACTGCGGTTTGTAGGCTCTGCGCCTGGCTGCCTGAGTGACGGAGTACCTTGCCTCCCGGATCCTGCCGTCCCCAGGACCAGGTCTAGCGGTTCCGCCCTGCAGCAGGAAGCCTGAGGGGGGTCCCTGACTCTTGTATCCTCCCCTGGAGAATGACCTGCCCCTCCTCAACGTGACGCTCTGGGTGTGGTAGGCAAAGAGCACAGGTTAGGAGTCAGACAGGTACAGGGTCAAAGCTGGATCCTCCTTTTTTGGCTCTGTGATGTCAGGCAGCTTCCTCGTGTACCCTAAACCTCAGTTTTGTCGTCTGTAGAAAGGAAATAATACCAGTGTCTTTCAGGGGCACCTGGCTGGCTCAGTTGGTGGAGCATGTAACTCTCGATCTGGGGATTGGGAGTTTGAGCCCCAGGTTGGGTGTAGAGATTACTTAAAAATAAAATCTTAAGGGGGCGCCTGGGTGGCTCAGTTGGTTAAGCGACTGCCTTCGGCTCAGGTCATGATCCTGGAGTCCCGGGATCGAGTCCCGCATCGGGCTACCTGCTCAGCAGGGAGTCTGCTTCTCCCTCTCCCGCTCCCCACTCTTGTGCTCTCTCTCTCTCACTCTCTCTCTCAAATAAATAAATAAAAATCTTAAAAAAAAAATAAAAATAAATAAATAAATAAAATCTTAAGGGGCGCCTGGGTGGCTCAGTCGTTAAGCGTCTGCCTTCGGCTCAGGTCATGATCCCAGGATCCTGGGATCGAGCCCCGCATCGGGCTCCCTGCTCCGCGGGGAGCCTGCTTCTCCCTCTGCCCTCCCCCTGCTTGTATTCCCTCTCTCGCTGTGTCTCTGTCAAATAAATAAATAAAATTAAAAAAAAAAAAATCTTAAACAAACAAAAAACAGTGTATTTCAGTCAGGATACAGGCTTACCTGCTGTAACCAAGACCCCTAAATAACAGTGGCATGGTTAAGAGAAAGGTGTTTCTCTCTTGCCTCAGTCACCCAGATGTGACCCGGGATCAGGCCCCTCTGTCCACAACTGAGAGGCTCTGTCACCTTCCCGGTCACTGCTTCCATTTCAGGTCTGAGAGGCTGCTCCAGCCACCCCTTGTAGCCAGCAACAGGGGGAGAAAAGGAGAGGGGTTGGATTGTTGAAGGCCTTGAGTGCCAGGCCAAGGAGGATAGTTTCTCTGTGGTGTGGGCCCAGAGGTGTCGAGCGGGGAAGAGCCCCTGCCAAGCAGCGTTTTCTCAGCACCGCGTGGTGGGCAGGGCAGCGCACGTCCTCGCTGGAACTTGCTTCGTGTTGGTTTGCTTCAGATTCACTTTTCATCCATAGCCCAGCAGTTCTCCCCTGACCCCAAGCATCAGGGTCTCAGAGCCCCGTCCGCCAGCCGCCGTGGGGCCAGCCTCCCTCCACAGCACGGCTCTCTGCCTTGCCCAGCGCCTCCGGCCCCTCCTCAGGGAAGCATCTTGGACCAGCTCTTCCCAGTGCTTCCCTTCATTGGGCCACCGTGTCCCTTGTGGACGGTAATCACAGCTTTCCTAGTGAGCACTTGCCGTGTACGTACAGTTCCGTGCTGGAAGACTCGTTGACGCTCTGCTAGCCTAGGACTCCTCGGGCATCAGTCCCGTGATGTGATCGTGCAAAACACGCTTGTCTTGGCGTGTAAGTTTGGGAACCTGGACTGCATCTCCTCTCGGGGAAGCAGTGCACATGGCAATGACAAAGACACTCCGAGCCCTCCAGAAAGGAAGCTTGTTGCTGTGTGTCTCATCCCGAATTTCCCACTGCTTTTTTTTTTTCCCTTTTTTGAGTCATCCGATGAAGTTATGTAAGCATTGCCTGCAACCTGCGTTCTCGCTCAGGTCCTTCCTTTTACAGAAGGGGAGATGGAGGCACGGTGGGAAGAGAGGCTTGCACGAGGTCACATCACAGGTCACAGGACGTAAGAGCCACACTCCCACCTACCAGTAACTGTTCCAGATCTTCCTTCCCTGGCCTAGAGTCCCTGTCCCATGCCCCCCTTCATATCTGGTCTCCCTCAACACTGGAAGGGCAGGGCCACTGCTGCTTCTGTGGGTGGCACAAGGGACCCCTGTGACTGAGAGTGAAACAGCGAACACTGGACCGGGGATCTCGCTCTTGCCATCCCTGAATTAGAGTGGGTCTAAGGTTATCCCTCTAAGGCCTCCCCCCTCACCTGCCCTCTGCTTGGGCCCAGAAGCGCAGAGAAGGGCAGCCCTGGGCACCTCTGTAAGCTGATAACACTCCCCCTGTGTCTGCACTGTTCTAAGCACTAGTCTCCATGTGGACGCATGTGGTCCTCGTCTTGCCCCTTGGAGGGCATCCTGTTTCTTGGTGGGACCCTGGTTGACACATAGCTTCCATTACTGTCCTCATTCTACAGATGAGAAAACTGAAGTTCGGAGTGAGGAACTAACAGTGAAGCCCAAGGTCACACTGCTGTGGAGCAGGGGCAAACTCAGGCAGTCTGGACCACAGTGTGGGCTTTTAACTAGTGTAACGAGGATGCAGGCCCACGTTCTCCGTCTGGGCTTCCTCACCGGGAAGATCACTGGGAGCCACGGTCTGGGGCCAGGCACTGAGCCGTGTACATAGTGATAACCAATGAATCCTGGAAAACCCAGGGAAGAACCAGCCTCAGCTAGCCGTTGACTCTGACGCCATGCCATGGTCACCCAGCCTGCTGGCAGATGAGGCTGAGGTGCTGACTGAGCAACTCTTCTGCCCCCTTCACTGGTTCCTGGGCCTTGCCAGCCACAGGGGTGAGTGGGTGGAAAGACTGCTCCCGTGTCACCATCCGAAGCATGCCAGGAAGCAAGCCCAGAGCACATCCTTGGGCTCCAAGTTCTAGTTTTCAAGCTGGAAAAGGAAAGGAGAATCAGGCCTCCCCTCTGCAAGGAAAAGTGGGGGAGGTGGGAAAATGCAGCCCCAGTCCTAATCCCACCAGTCACCTAGCTCCATAGGGAGAACAGCTGGTGTGGGGTCAGTCTTCCTCACTGTGACCCTGATGTCCGAAGGGGCGGGAGCCCACTCTGCCTGGGATCCCCAGCAGCTCAGCAGGGAAGGCCTGGGGTCTTAATCACGTGAGGGTCCTTCTCAAGCCAGAGGCAAGCCAGAGGCATTTCTCAGCTCATGGCAGAAAAGCCCGGTTCCTAGCCCAGCCCCACTCCCTGCTGGATGTGTGACCTCAGGCAGGTCCCTTATCCTGCAGGGCCCTACAGAAGAACCAGATGGCCTCTAAGATCTCCCCTCCACCTCCTCCCCCATGTGAGTTCTATAAATTCTAAACAGTTCTATAAATTCTCCTGGCAGAGCTTAATTGCTAAGGTTAGGTGATTGCCAGCACAAGGCTCTTCCCTTGTATCCAAAAGAGAAAGAACCACAGTTTCAAAAGCAGGACATGTGTGGAAGTTGAACACTGACTTCTCTCCAGGTGGGAGTTGCTGTTTGTGGCAGACAGAGGCGGCCCTGCCCTGGTGGGGGCTCTCCACAAGCACCCAGGGCCTACAGCTTGGGGTGGGGACCAGGGCGGGGCTGTAAGGATGGGTGAGGTCCCAGCCCCATGGGAGCCCCAGCGTGGACTGGCGTGTATAAGGCACCGAGCCGTGGTGATGAAGCCACCAAGCCAGGCAGAAAAACACTGTCAGGTGTTACCACTGCTGCGTCTGTGTGAAGGGCAACCGTGTTGCGGGGTGGCAGGGGCCGACGAGTGGCCGGGGGAAGCTGTCAGTTTCGGTTTGATCAATCTGGAAGTCTCCCCGGGTGGTGGGGAGAGGGAAGGTGGATTTCAGGAGCTGCTTGCTTGACAAGAAGGAGGTGGCAGAGCATATGGCGCAGGCTCAGGGTGGGGGTGTGACGCCAGGGACGCCTCTGGGCATTGTCACAAATACTTTGCACACATGTCATTGATGGACCCACACCCCCAAACCCAGAGCACGTGGGTCTCTTGGTGCCATCAGGGCACCTGGAGCTCAGAGCTGTGGGCAGTGCTGCTGCTGAATATCCCTCAGACCCATTTAGTGCCCTGCCCACCCTGCTCAAGCCCCCAAGAGTCTCCTCACCAGCACTCAGCTGCCCCTGCCCCCCCAGAGTCTGTGCTCCGAGCCACAGCCAACGGGAGCTTTTATACATGCATAGCTGATCTCTGCTTCACAGCCCTCCGTGGCCCTCACAATAGAGCCCAGCAGCCTTGGGTCTGTGTTCCCGCCACAGGGTCTGCTTCTCATGCCTTAAACGCTGCAACTTCATGGCCCCAGAACCTCTGCAGGAGACGTTCTCTCCCACGCCTGTCCCCCCAACTCATTCCCGCCACCTGTGCCCCACCTCCCTGGACTTGGGCTCTGCTGTCACCTCTGGGAATCCTTGTCTGACCCCCCAGCCCAAGCCAGGCCTTTTGTCCTGATGCTCTCAGCCCTCGGAGCTTACTTCGTGGCCTTGTCACATTTGTAAATGTGTGTGTGTAGAATATTTGACCCCCTGCTAGGCCATAGGGAAGGGACAGGGCCTCTATGACTCCCAAGTGGAGTCATTACGTAGCACGTAGCACAGCACCTGGCCCAGAGCAGGTAGGTGCTCAGTTAAACTCTACTCCATCTGCAGAGTTACTTGCCCGTGGTGTGCGGGGTGTCTGCTGGGGTCAGAATGTACATATCTCTGGTCCACCCCACCTGCCAAGACTGAAAGGTCCCTCTTGCCAATGTCTCTGTTGAGCCCAGGAAACAGCTACAGGCAGGCTCTCCCCTACCCAGCCCTCTTGGTGCTCCAGCCTCCAGAAGCAACCACCACAGAGTCAGGAGTCCGTGCAGATACTTGCACCATGAGCCCCGCAGGCTTGGCGGAGTGAGGGTGTCAGGGACCCAGCCCATTCCACCTCCCCAAGCCTTGGCCTGAGAAGAGTCTCAGGATGGTGTGAGTTCTGGGTTTTAGACCCAGCTTTTCTAGTTGCTAGCTGTGTCGTCCTTTGAAAACCCCAGAATATATGCTCCACTAGGTCTCTTAGCCAGCTGACTGTGTAGATCCTGAGGCCCTCGGGGCCATGGCATCTTCAGATGCGCAGGGAGATGGCTTCCCATGGGTGTAGTAGAGAGAGCCACCAAAAGAACCACCCAGAATTTAACTTTGAGAAGCACAGTCTCCTGACCTGGGTTCCCCATAGCACTCACAGGTCCTGAGTAGGGGCTTAAAGAACCCCCAGTGTACTGGGTGAGAGTACGGAGACTGTGCTGTGTGGGAGCCAGAGGCTCCAGTGGCCTTGGAACTCCCTGTTGTCACAGCCTAGGCCCGGACATCTCTCCATGGGGGGCTTACAGACTTGTCATCTCTGTCCCGGCGCCGAGCACAGTGTAGCCAGCCTGCCTCCTCACAGAGCCTGGTACTCGCCAGCATTGTGGCTGGGGGGTGGGGGGGACTGCCAATCCGCTCTGTCCTTTTTCTTTAGCTATCTACTGGGGGTAAAAGTGGTGCCTCCCTTGTGCTTGGGACAATGTGAAGGGCTTGACCGGTTGCCCAGTGCATTAGTATGTGTAAGCTCCTTATTCGTCTGCTCGGGCTGCCATAACGAAACATACACTGGGTAGGTTAAAAAACAGAAGTTTAGTCTGAGGTCAAGGTTCTGGCCCGTTCAGTTTCTGGTGAAAGCTCGTTCCCTAACCTGCAGTTGGCCACCTTCTCATTATGTCCCCACATGGTCTTTCCTAAGTACCTGCTCGCAGAGAGGGAGGGAGGGCGAGAGAGAGGGAGAGAAAGCTCTCTGATGTCTCTTTTTATAAGGACACTAATCCTATCAGATCAGAGCCCCACCTTTATGACCTCATTTAACCTTAATTACTTCTTCACTCCAATACAGCCACACTTGAGAGTTAGGGCTTCAACATAGGAATTTTGGGTGGACACATATATTCAGTCTACAGACTCTTATTAAGAAGACTTAGCCTTTCTGATCGCTACCCTGATTTGGCTCTTGGTGATAAACTTACCTGACGTGTATATAGCCTTTACACACAGCTCCCTGGTGAGCCCCCTCTAAAGGTGGGAATCCTGTGTTTCCAAGCTCCAAGCTCTGGGCTTGGCACAAAAGTAAATATCTGTCAGTTCTGACATCTTTTCCCTGATGACTAAGGATGTTGAGTATCTTGTTACATCTTTTTGGCCATTTGTATATGTTCTTCTCTTAAAACCTTGGCCCATTTTTCAGTTAGATTATCTTTTTGTTGATTTGTAAGAGTTCTTTATGTATTCTCGATACTAGTCCCTTCTCAGATATATGATTTGCAGATATTTTCTTCCATTCTATGGGTTGTCTTTCCTCTTCCTTGATGGTGTCCTTTAGACATCCCACCCACTTCTGCCCCTGCCCTCTCACTTGGGCCTCCCTCTCCTTTCTGGGCCTGCTCCTCTTTCTTGCCTGTTCTCCTCTGGAAACGTACACTTTTCTGGGGTTATAGGAACTGGCTCTTTCCTGCTTTGAGGACATTCTCTCCCAGTGTTGCCAACAGATTCTCACCCAGCCAGCAGACTGACCTGCACCCAGACTACGGTTGTCCCTGGGTTTGGAGGGGTCTGAGGCTGTGTGCTGAGCTGTGCCCACAGCTCCACGGCATGAGTGTGGGCAAGGGGAGGGGAGACCACCATACACTGGGCGCCCACTGTGTCCTCGGTGCTTTGCATGCACTATCCCATCACATCCCCAGAACAGTGTAAAAAGACACTACTATTTTCTCTACCCTGTGCATAAAATAGACACAGAATTTGCTGTCCAGTGCTGCACCGCATGTGCCTGGCTCAGGGGCAACAAGTCTCCTATCCTTTTCAGTCAATGTCTACTGTGGGAAGGGCCCAGGGTTATTCAGAAATACTAGAGAAAGTGTTGGTACCTCCCCAGGACTAAGTCCCAGTACAGTAGCTACAGAAGTTCTTTGACACTTCAGAAAACGCCCGACTTCACCTGCTAGAACAAACCAGTCCACGATCTCAATGGCTAAACACAGTAAAGGATTGGTTCTCATTCACATCACGGTCTGAGGTCAAAGCTGGTGGGGGATGCTGGTCCATGTGGTCAGGAGCCAGCTCCTTCTCTCTGATCTGTGGCTTTGCCAGGCCCTCAGGGTCTTCTGCTAGACACATTGAAGGTTGAAGGGAAGGTTTGGGGGGCCAGGCCACTCTTCATCGGCCAGAACTTGGTCGCTTGGTCACATCTAACTGCCAGGAGGTCTGGGAAATGTCTGGCAATGATCTCAGGAAGAAAAGTCAAAATGCTCTTGACCATAGGGAGCCAGTGTCTGGCCCAGGGCTCAGCTGTGAATTTTAGCCAAATGGCTTCTAGCTCCTCAAAGCACCACCTCCAGGGTGGTGAAAGATCCATTTCTATGGCTCCTTTGGCCCCGTCTCCTGCCCCACGCTGGGACCCGGCTGAGAGGTTAAAGAGCATTGATTGTCTGGGACATGGTGGAGCAAAGCTTCGAGCTCACTTGGTGGCAGTTGGGGTGGAGTGTCCCTTCTCACCTGGCTCCTTTATCCCAGCGATGTAAACATGGGCTGGCCTGGTGCTGGCGTGCATGACAGCCCCGGGGCCTGGGCCCATATGCTGTGAGCCAGTGTTCGAGGGACTTCTTCTTTTATATCAGTGCTTCTCTGGCATGACATACATACTTTGGTGGCTATGAGATTAAGTGATATAGACAAACCTTTTATTTTTACTTTTGAGGTTATATATTTATGATAATGTGTATTAGAAAAAAATCACTAACACATAAAACCCATAATTTTGCATAAATAATCACTCAAGATGAAGCTAATTTGGGGGCTCTGCTGATATGGGGATAAAAGTGGCACATGAGTGATTGACTTTGGGAACATTACATGGGATGAAAAGGCTCAGCTGCCAGTCTGCCTTGATGAACTGTGGTTCCAGTGCTCACCAGCTATATGGCCCATCTGTACCTCTTTCCCTCCTCTGTAGCATGTCCCCATAATATATATATTGGGGAGAGAGCGATAGGGTGTCAAATGATGCATATTATCTGCTCACTAGGTACTAGTTACTGATGTTGTTAGTTACTAGGAAAAACCGCATCATATCATATAACTGTGCCAATAGTCCTGTGAGAGGTATTATTAATGCCATTTTATAGATGAGCAAAGAAGGCCTAAGTCACTTGTCCAGCTAGCAGCAGAGCCAGGCTCTGAGCTCGATGTGCCTGACTCCGAAGCTGGGCTCTCCAAGCGGAGTCCAGTTACAGTCCTGGCTCTGGGCCTAACTAGGAGCAGGCCACATCCCTCTCTGAGCCCCAGGCTCCCCATGTGCCTGGGGCAGGGGACCAGCTTAGTGCTTTGTGCAGGACCCAGCCTATAGAACTTAAGGACTACTGTCCTCACATCAACCACTGCAGAAGACTTTGCTTTTTTTTTTTTTTTTTTTAAGATTTTATTTAGTTATTTGACAGAGAGAGACCCAGCGAGAGAGGGAACACAAGCAGGGGGAGTGGGAGAGGGAGAAGCAGGCTTCCTGCCGAGCAGGAGCCCAATGCGGGGCTCGATCCCAGGACCCTGGGATCATAATCTGAGCCAAAGGCAGACGCTTAACGACTGAGCCACCCAGGCACCCCAGAAGCCTTTGCTTTAAAAAAACAAACCAAAAAAAAAAAAAAAAAAAAACTAGACAGAATGTGATCTAGATGCCTGTAAGCTTTGGCTCTCCCAGATCCTCTGCCTGGCTCAGGAATCTCACTGCTGTCTTTCTCCACAACACCTGGGTACTTCGTTGTGACCAGGCTTCAGACTAACCCAGAAACAGACCACCATTTGTTTATCTATTCATCTGTCGATGGACATCTGAGTTATTTCCTTTCTGGGGATAATAGGAATAATGCTGCCAAAATATTGATGTACAAGTTGTTGTGTGCACATGTTTTTACTTCTCTTGGTAAATAACTAGGGAGTGGAATTGCTAGGTCATATGTCAGGGGTATGTGAACCATATACGAAGCTTCCAAACTCGGTCCAAAGTGGTTGTACTATTTAAAACTCCGTGAACGACGTGGGAGAGTTCCTGCTTGCACTGCCCTGTCATTGACACTTGGAACTGTCAGCCCTATTCATCTGAGCTCTTCCAGTTTGTACGCAGTGGTATTTCACTGTGATTTTCATTTGCATTTCCTGATGACTAAGGGTATTTAGCGCCTTTTAATGTGCTTTTTGGCCATTCATATACCCTCTTTTGTAAAGGATCCGTTCACATCTTTTATTCTTTCCTTTTAATGGGATGTCTTCTTATTATTGACTTGTAAGAGTTTTATAAAAAATGTATCCTGGATCCAAGTTCTTTGTCAGATATATGTATTGTGAATATTTTCTCCAGGCTGTGGCTTGCCTTTGCAATGAACATTTTTAAACGGATGAGTGAATGTTGATGTGTAGACTCTCAAGCTTCCCAGCCTAGCCCATACCTCCCTTTGGAGCGTTGGGAACCCCTTTACTAATTATTTCTGTCTGGCTGTGGAACAGCTTTATCTGCAGGTAAAGAGGTGGAATGGCTTTAGGGCTTGCATTTGTGACTCTGCGATCAGAAGGTCTTGGGTCCTAGTCCCAGCCCTGCGGATCCTTCACCTCTGCACTCCGAGCCTTGCTTTTCTGGCTTGGAAAATGGCAACAGTGAATCCATTCTCCTCGGCTGGTGTGAAGATGAAAAGACAAGATGGTTATAAAGCACCTAGCGAGAGCACATGAAAGCCCCGTTGTGCCTGTCAGCCCCCCTGTCGCTAAGACCTCTCAGCACCCGACCCCAGCCACCCCAGCTGGTGCAAAACTGGCCGCACAGCGCAGCTTTCTTCTACCTTCTTTTGTTCTTTGACATAAAACATGATGTTGGTTTCAGGTGTACAGCATAATGATTCAATATATGTATGCATTGTTACTCTCCTTCTTTGTACTGAAAACACCGCCTCCCTCCCAGTTTCTCAGGCCAAAAACCTCGGACTTCCCCTTCCCCTCACTTCCTGTTCCAGAATGGCTCCTGATTCATCTTTGTCTCTCTGTGCAGGCCCCTGCCCCAGTCAGGCCTCCTGCTCTCCAGCACTCTTGGAATTACTCCTTACCAAAATGGTCCCCCCTGCCTTCGGCCAACCCCATCTTGCGCTCCGTGCACCACGGCCACCATTGCCAAAGACTTCCTTTCTGAGCCAGAAACCGGGGCTCCTGGGGTGGCTGTTTGGGGGAGACCACTTTGTAAGGGCAAGGCTCAGCTGTCACTAGCTTCTTCTCTGGTTATAAATAACAGGCTCTATTCTTAGCCCACCAGCCGTTAGCTCTCCTCCTCTACCTTCCAGATCCTCTGTCAGGGACCTTGGCTGTCCTTCTTGGAGACAGGCCATTCCTTGGCCTTTGGCAGGACCCATGCCTCTAATACGTGATCAGAAAATTCAATTATAAAACCAATTACCGATTTCCTGAGCTTTACAAGGGAGACATGAAAGTTTGATTAAGTTTGAATTCCTGTTTGGCCGATCGCCAGCCAAGGCCAAATGGACTTGTGGGAGATTTTTGTTGTTGTTGATCCTGTTTTGGTTTGCGGGGCGCACTCTTGGGGTGGGGGGAAGGTGCATGGGTTTTGTGTTGTGGGTTCCCCCACCGCTTGCTGAGTGGCTGCTCCCTGTTGTGATGCAGGAGATGTAAATCCCCCAAAGACCCGTTGCCAGGGCGACAGGCTGCAGGGAATCGAGCTCAGCTAAACAAAGTCCTTTAGCTTTGAAGTGAGCAGCAAGTTTCTCTTGCGGAGTCCAGTTGTAGTGCCCTCACCAAAGCTGCGTTCAAGGGCGCCTGCACGAACAGGGATCCAGAAATGGCTCGCTGGTCACTGTAGAGTAGCTTCAGCAGTGTGCCTGCTTCCAGCGCCTACCCGGGGACACACAGATGCTGAGGCCTAGGGTCCAGAGGCCAAAAGGCCGTGCCTCTGCCCAGGTGGTCACCTGTCCCCAGAACCTGCTGGCTGGCTGGCAACTACAGCTTGCCGGGCCCAGGCAGCAAGGACCCGGGGCAGGGAGGGACTGGAAAGCAAATCTTTGTGTCTAGTCAAAGTGCTTGGGTTTTCAGGGACTTCTGGAAAACTGCACAGAGCCTGTGGTGGGAGCTGGCCGAGGCTCCAGGTCAGAGTTTGAGTTGGTGCTGGGACCCAAGTTCCTTCGCTAGGAGCAAAATGAGAGGCTCCTAGTTCTCTGGAAGCCGTAATCATCCCAGAACTCTTCCTACAAGAGGCATATAATCCAAAAAGTGGTGATGGAGCCCCACTCAACACTGTCTCCCCCACGCCTTAAATGCCCCAGTTAGAGATGGAACCCTTTGGGTTTTAAAGGCTTTTAGGTCTCTAGGAATCCTGGTTAAAGTGCTAAAACCCCTGGATGGAGAATCATCTTCCAGCGATGATTAGCCATCAACCAACTGAGAAAGCAGCCCTTTTGGGCATAGGATATGGGATTCCTTGTGCCCAGGGTGGGGGTCAGATATATTCTCCCTGCCTCCCAGCTCAATCAAGGCCAGGCCCAAAAGTCACCCCTTACACCAGAAAACAGCCACACCTCTACTGTGACGACCCACACCTCACAAGGCACTCACACCGTGCCCCGCATCCCTCCCGCAGCCTCACCAGCCAGCCCACCTTGACCCCCATTGCAGATGAGGCAGCAAGGCTCAGAGAGGTCAGGGGCCTTGCCCAGCATCACACCGATGGGGAGTCCAGATTCTGAACTGGGACCTGGGACTTCTGAGTCCTACCCAACCCTGTTTCTTCTGCACACACAGCCTTCAGCTGCATTGAGGCCACGGGCACAGTGTACCTACTATGTTTGATTGGTTGGTTTGTTTGTTTGTTTTTACAAGGTGAGAATTTTTGCTAAGGTTTGAATTCGAGGGTGGTTTTTTTTTTCTTCTCTTTTTTTAATGAAACTGTTACAGCTTCCCGGTGGAGCTGTAATTGGGAAATTCTGGGTTAGTCAGCTAGGTAGAACTGACAAATAACCAGGCAGTGCTGGATGGAGTACTTTTTCCCTCCTTAGAATTCCAGGTTTTACCAAACTGGGGGGAAGGACTTGTGAAGACGAGGAAAATGTGTGTGGCTGTGCTGGGCCAGGGAGGGCAGAGTCCCTCCTTTATGTACAAGTAGACAATAAAAATGTAGTTATCTTTGTGTGGGGTGATCTTCTATATGCGTAGACATCAAGTAGTATGTGAGAGGTGGGAAGAAACAGCTGGGAACCCAGGTTGGGGTCCAGGCTTTGGCAGGAAGGGTATTAGTAACCCAGATGTGCCTGGACAGGCCCCACTGTCAGCCTGCACTTCTGAGTGACAGTGATCACGGCAGGGCAGTGCCCAACTACCCCATAATGGGAGCTTTGTGCCAGACCCTGTTGTTTCTGGTGTCACTGTAACTGACATGCTCCATTTTAATAGTGATGTATCTTTTTAATATGACTCCAAAAAATATGTAACCCATTCAGCTCATGATCACCAAGATATTAGAAGGCCAAAGTTGGGACTTAACTTTTTTCAGAAGTGAGTTAAGTGGAAAAAAAAAAAAAAAAAACCACTGTGCACAGAAGGACAGGGTTAGTTCAGGGATCAGGCAGGACTTCTGAAAGCAGGACAGAGAGGACTGAAGTCTGGGAATGCTCACCCGCCCAGAGGAGCGCGCTGAGTCTGTGATCCTGCTCATTTTACAGATAAGGAGACTGAGACTCAGAAGGGGTGAGTGACTTGCCCGTGGTCACACAGCTGATGGATGACAGGCGGGCTTGACTCTAAAGGCAGGTCCGTGGCCCCAGGGTGGCTCAGAGCACACAGCCCAGGTGAACGTTCTTGTCTTTACTCCCAAGGTGAAGCCCCTTTCTGGGGCTCTCTGCTGGAGAAGAAGGCTTTTCTGGCTCTTTACAGAAAGGTTAGTGGAGGTGAATCCCACTCTGGGGAAGTGGGGCCCTGGGCCTGCTTCCTCCAGTCGGCGTCTAATTCTTCCAAATAAAAGCCTTTTCAGAAAGGGCCTGGCGCGGCACTGCATGTGACTGGCGGAGCGGCAAGTGCCAAGCTGTCGCTGTGCTGCCTGTCCCAGCTCCGCCCCCACCAGGGCCCCCCTTTCCTCCCTTTCTCTTCTTCCCCGGCCCCTCCCAGCTCTTCCTTTTCTTCTTTCGCTCTTGCTCTGAATCACTTTTTCCAATAAGCCGTCTACTCAGTCTATCAAATAATTCCCTGAATGATTTCTAAAAGCCTCCTCCTGATAACTGAAGCCTCGGAGTTGGAAACACATTTCTATTTATGTGGGACCAAGACTTCAGCACATTATTAAATTTTCATGAGGCGCCGGCAGAGGATGGTGAGGGCCCAGCATCTTCAGCCGGTTGGGGAGAGTCACACTGGCAACTTGGCCAGCCTTCCTGCTCCACTGGGAGAGATCAGCCCTGTTTCCCTGGGCCCCAGACCATCAGAACAACTCTTGTGGCTTAGGAACCATTTGGATCCCTCTCTTTTATGATTGACCAGGGTCCTAACCAGAGATTCTGGGGCTGTAACCCCCAAAAGAAAAGGAAAATTGGTGTGTGTGTGTGTGTGTGTGTGCGTGCGCACGCACGCCCATGTGCATTTGGATGTGTAGTTCTGGGTGGGGTTTTGTGTATGTTTGGCTGTGTGCTTTCTCTAAGGAGAGAGCTTCTAGCTTTCTCAAAGCCCCCTCAAAGGGACCACCTATAATCCTGAAAAGTTTCCATTAAAGACCTACTATGTGCCAGCCTGTAAGCTGCTAGCTGAAGCCTTTGAGAAGAGTAATTCTCATGGAAATTCGAGCTCAGAGAAGAAAAGCAAACAACTAAGGAGAACAGCCATACTGTGGTGTAACAATGGAAAGGATTTAAAGAAGCAGGTGCAGTAAATGGGTGGCTGCTTGAAGTCAAGGTGGGAACCCCCTGGCTTTTGCCACAGCTCATCCTTGGCCAGCCACGTGGCACAGAATGGCTGACATCCACTGGCTGCCCACCGTGTGTCCCATGCTGTCCTAAAAGCCTTATATTCGTCCCTGGCATCCTTACGACACCGCAAGAAGTTGGAACTATTTAGCAGATTGGATTGCTCGGGCTTGGTGAGGTCACACAGAAAGTTAGTGCCAGGACCAAACTGTAGGGTTACCCACCTCCAGATGTCTCACTGGGTAAAATACTCGCCTCTCCAAACTTCAGCTTTCTCATGTGTAAAATGGGATGATTCCCTGTTTGGCTTATCCCAGAGAAGCAAAAAGAATATCTTTTAGGGGCACCTGGCTGGCTCAGTTAGTAGAGCATGCAACTCTTGATCTTGGGGTTGTGAGTTCAAGCCCCAGATTGGGTGGGTGTAGAGATTACTTAAATAAATAAACCTAAAAAAAATTACTTTCCTAGGCAACTAAGCAAAAAAAAAAAAAAATCAATCAATATATATGTATATCTAAAAGAATATCTTTCAAAACATAAACTTTTATACAAATAGGTCTGAAAGTCACCCCCTGCTTTTGGCCTGGCAGCCCTTGATGGAGCTGATGGCGTGTCTGTGGCTGGACCATGGGCGTTCCTGAGTTTTCATGGACTGCTTCAGGGCTACCAGATGAACCACCGATGAGACGAATTCTACTTAAACCTCATTTTACAAATTAGGGTCTGCCCCGTCTCCCACCAACTTGTCAGGGTTCCCAGCGAACTGCCGTGTCAGTTCCAGAAGCCTGACCCCTGCGCCTACGTCCGGGGTGCTAGTTCTCACCAGCCTACTCGCCATCCAAGTGGCTCTGTCTCGGCGGAGTGCAAGGCCACATCCCCCTGGACTTCCAAGAGCTCTGAGGCCAGCCTCTGTGGCCATATGAACACGGGCCAGCTGATGCCGACCGTGATCAGTCCTGGCCAGTGTCAGCAATGGTAACACTGTCAGAATACGGTGGTCTAGAAGATGGAGCTTTGGCCCCCGTGAGCAATACAGTTGATTGAGGGTTTTCCATTTCGAGCCCCCGGGAATATTACTGGACTGTGTAACACACTTAATGAAGGCCCCTGGGGTGACTTGGATGTGCCTCTGAAGACCAAGACGCGTGGTAGAGCCGGAAGCACAGGCTTTGGGGATCGGGAAGATCTAGACACGCCCCAGCACTAGCTTCCGGCTCGGGGAACCTCTTCATTTTCCTTGGCCTTGCTCTCCGTTGCTTATCCAGGGGATGAAGGGGCCACAGGAGGCAGAGCCGTGTTTCAGTTGACCCTTCTACCCCAGAAGCCAGTGATTTTTTTCATTATTTTTATGTGTGTGTCTATGTATAAAGAGAGATTAGCAGTTTTGTTGTTGTTGTTTTTTAATTTGGCCGTTGTGATTTTTTTTGTTTTGTTTCGGTGAGCTATTTTTAGCTAGACTCCTGACTTAAACTTTTTTTACTGTTCATTTCTTCCAAGCGGAACACAGCTCAGCCATTGCGCTTGATTGAAGGGTTCAGTCGGAGCAGCTCTAGACAAACGTGATTAATAAAGCACAGTGGCCATTATGTTGAGTTCTTACCGTGTATCACGCGGAGCACTTGACTACACTAACTCATTTCAAACTCACAGCACGCGATGAGGTGCATGCTATTCTCATCCCCATTTTACAGATGAAGACAGACTCAGAGAGGCTAAGAAGGCCTGGTCCCCAGGTCCAATTACTGCTCACAGTGTTGGCTGTCTGGAAGCGTGGGTGTGGGCCGAAAATCCTGGGGCCCTGAGTGCCCCCACCCGCAGGTCCCGCCAGCCTCATCTGGACAGTGGCCCCTGTGTCCTGTCTCATTCGGATGTGAGCAGTCTTCTCAATCTGCAGCTCAGAATCTTCCAGTCCCACTGACAGCCCCCTCCACCTGCAGTCCTCAGTCTCAGGACACCAGTGCCAGCCCCAGCAGGCTGAGGTTCTCTGGGCCCTGGCAACTTGGCAGTGCAAACTGTGGCCTCTCCCCAGGGGGTTTCCATGACCACCTGCTCCTTCCCTCACCGCCAAGCCCCACTTCCCGCTTCCCCGCTAGCCTGAGCTTGCTCCCACCTTCAAGCTGGGAGCCACCCAATGGGCCACCATTGACCCTGTAGCCTTGAGCCAACCCCTTCCTCCCCGTGCTTCACTTTCCCAGCTCGTATGATGAGGGAGCAGAGACAGCATCATCATGTCTAAGGGCGCTTCCAGTTCCGACATCCCCCCAAACCTCTGCCATCTCTCATCTGGTGACTGCAGTAAACTCCTTGGTGTTCTCTCTGTGGTCACACTTCCGGCTCTCCCACCGCCCTTCCATGGCTTCCCACCACACCCAAAATAGGGTCAGCAGGGCCCTGCGTGATGGGGGGGGTCCCACGCAAGCTGCTGCTCAGAAGGGGCCTCGAGCACAGCCCACCGCCGCCTGCCCTGCCCGATAACCTTCACTGTGTGTACCCATTCCTCCCCTAACCTGTGTCCTTAACTTTAGATGTATGTCTTGCCCTGACATTTCCCTTTTCTTCTATGCCCCCAAATTATTAAAAACAGCTGCTTCTAATTAATTGAGTGAATCATGGAAAAACACTTTTTTTCTATCTATAATTAATGCCACCTAAAATTTTTCTGGGAGGATAAAATGCTGTGGCCAGCATCCATCCGGCACACACCCAGTGCATGTCATCTAGCTTCCCACCCTCAGCTCATGTAGCTCCCAGCACCATCTCTGGAACTCCCCCTGGCCTGAAACAGGACCGCTGAGGGCCAGTCAAGGTGAAGTCTGTGGGAAAGGGCCACAGGCGTCGTAAGCAGCCTTCCACCACTAATTCTGCCACTTCGGACAGTTTCACAGGATCACATTCAGAGAGAGGCAGAGATGTGGCGTGTCGGCTACTATTGACCACCAGCCCTTGACTCTGGCAGCCCCTGCTTATCAATCACAGCACTGAACCTCGCCTGACTCCTCTTGGGTAACCAGTGTCCCAGGGAGGCAGCACCACGATCAGAGTTGGTCCTTAAGTTGAAGCCAGCTTCCCACCTCTGGTCTACCCGGTACAGCTCCCTTACTTTACAGAGTACAGCAGGGGAAAGCAACCTGGAAGGCCGCAATAGGGAGAACACTTATTTACACCCCAAATCTTCTAGCCCCCTGGTATACAATGCTTTTTGGCTCTTTCCCTACCAAGTTCATTTGTTCAGCAAATGTTTACTGAGCCCCTGCTGTGTGCCCAGCTCAGTGGTAGATCCTAAATGCAAGAAGGAGTCTGATGTAGGAGTTCAGGGTCCAGGGAAACACATACCCTAGAAGGTGGTAAGAGCTATACTCAGTGCCACCCTTATTCGCGGGTGGGGGGGCGGTGGGCAGGCAGAGATCCTGCAACCCCAGACTTCAATGAGCCCCTTGTCTCTGCCTCACTTGTTTCTCAGGGGCTTGGCCCACCAGCTGGACACCTGTGTTCTGTTCACTCCTTGCTAAAGTCCTTGCCCCCAATTCCAGTCTTGTCTCTAGGGATGACCAAGACCTGTAGCCATCCCAGACAGAGCCCTGGTCCCTCTTTGTTCGAGCTGGTACTCTTGAGGTGTTCGTCATTTACTCAGTGGATCCAGGGAGATACAAATTTTCTATTAATGAAAATGTGTTTCTTTACTGTTCAAAATAAGGGGTAGATTAGATGCACTGAACATAACATCACGTTTTTCTTTTTAATTAACATTAACATTTTTGGAGCTGAGGCTCTCATGTCCATCAACTGTAATGAGAGAAGACTGGTTCCCCACAGTTCCTGAGGGGGGAAGGAGCCCATGTGGACATAATTACAGAGTTAGGCTCAAAAGTCAGTTTACAAGTTCCTTTTCTCTCCCCCTCTCTCTCTCTCTCTCTCTTTAATGTTGGCAAGCATTCTCCACTTTTCTGAAGTCCATGTTCTTTCTTCAGTTTTCATTTGCAGGACAGGTCTCCCCCACTACCCGAAAGCAGAGTGTTCCTATGAAGTCTTTTGTAAGCCAAAATGATGTAAAGCAAAGAAGCAATTACTATTAATTTATATGGAAAAATTTTTGAGCATTGCCAGACCCCCAAAATAACCTTATTTTTAGCTTTTCTGATACCTTGAAACACAGCTTGCTAACAGGGGCACAAAATAAATGGCGATAAAGCACAGAGGCTCAGAGACACATTGAAAGCTACGGCGGCTGAGAGGCTGGGTGCAGTGCCCGGGGAAGGAGCTTGGCGGGGCCCCTCTTGCTGCTCGGGTACGGGCTGCCTCTGTCACAGCTCCCTGCAAAGGAAATACTGAACGCTGGTTTTGCCTGGTGCCTTTTGTTTGTTTGTTTGTTTCTATAAAAGCGAAAATCCTCTTTGGATGACTTCTGGTTAGTGAAAACAGGTACTAACATGGGTCTTTCGTAAAAGAGAAGTGGCGTAACGTGAACTTTCGAAAAGCAGAGGATCCCTATGTTCCAAGCCAGACTTTAAGAGCAATATCAGAGGGTTTGGAATTGAGATAAAAGAACAAACCCCTTCACCCTGCAAACAGCCCTGGCCTGGGCATGACTCAGTTGCAGAATTTCTCTGAGCACCCATCTCGGACTGGCTGAGAGTTGGTGCATGTGCATTCCACCCAGATGTGGCTGTGTCAGTGTCCAGCTGACAGAGGGAGGCCTCCGGGGAGGACGCTGCCCCCCTCTGCTGGAGTAGGGCCAGAACACTTGCCTGCAGTTGCCCGCATCCAGGACAGGCGGGGGTCACCCGGCACCATATTTCCATTCATACCTGTGGTATGTCGGCACCTCTCGTGACCAGTCTGCCCCGTAACCTCGCTTCCCCACATTTCCTGTTGAGGTGAGCAGGCTCTGGGTGGGCCTTTCTGTGCTTTCTTGCCCCACCTTCAGCTCCTTCTTGTGCCACTGGGCCTCCTGAGGATGGGGGGGAGGCACCTGGTATCCATCTCAGCTTACGGCCTAGAATGCATTCATTCCACAAGTAGCACCTTGTGAATGAACCAAATGGGCAACAGAGCAGATGCAGGCCCTACCCTCATGGATCTCACCATCTTTCTAGGAAGAGAAAGAGTCACTGAGGAAACAAACATATATAATTACACGTTGTGATAAGTACTAGTCAAGAAAAGAAGGCTGGCAAGGGAACAGCAAGGAACACCTGCTTTAGACGGGGAGGGGCATGGTCAGGAAGAGCTTTCTCTGGGAGTTATATTTAAACTGAGATTGGAAGAAGAAATAAGAAGGAGCCAGTCCTGCAGACTTGAGGTAGTAGGAGGAGCCATGCAAAGGCCCTGAGGTGGAAATGAACTTGCATGTGTGTTGCAAAGCCTAGAAAGGGGGGGCAGGGTGGCTGGCAGGTGGTTAAGTGAGGGCAAGGGTGCCTCAGGATGAGGTTCAAGGGGAAGCAGGACCCAGACCTTGCACTGTTTTGTGGGTAGAGTTTGGAATGATGGAGAGAGAACCCCCGCTCCCAGCCCGAAAGAAGAGCCCAATCTTGGGAGCTGTGTTAATTTGCTAGGGCTGCGTCAACAAAGTACCATAAGAACCATAAGTACCATGGGTGGCGTGAAAAACAGGACTTTATTTGGAGGCTAGAAATCTGAGATTGAGGTGTCATCAGAGTTGGTTTCCTCTGAGTCCCCTCTCCCTGGCTTGCAGATGTCCATCTTCTCCCTGTGTCCCCTCTGTGTGTGTCCTAATCTCCTCCTAAGGACGCCAGCCATAATAGATTAGGGCCTAATCTGAAGACCTCACTGTAACTTAATTACCCATGTAAAGACCCTCCCTCCAAGTACAGTCACATTCTGAGGTATTAGGTGGTTAGGGCTTCAATATATGAATCTGGGGGGGACACAATTCAGCCCATAATGGGAGCCTTCCCTGACATACTCCCCTAGAGTAGGCTGGGGTTGTGGATCAGCCATGGTAAAATGCCTTGGGAGCCCAGAGGAGACCCATCCTAAGCAGCCTGCCCTCTCTTTGTCGAAGGAGATGATTAGCATGTTCAGGGGCGTCAAAGACTTAATGGCACCAAACTGAAACTTTTTTACCCACGATTAGTCAGAATCCTTGAAAGAGAATTGGAAACTTCCCAGGTGTAACTCAGTGGTATTAATATAGGGCCCCAGTGGCCCCGGACTTTGGGGACCTCCTTCAAGCCCGCCCGCCGGGCAAGGCAGCCAGCAGAGTCTCGGCAGGAAAGCGAGTGACAGGCTGAGTGAGGAAGGGGCTGCATCCCCGGGTGAGTGGCCGGGTGAACGCTGACTGGGGACAGTGCTGGCCAAGCCAGCCAGCCTCCGCAGTGTTCCCTCCCGACCTGTAGCAGAGCCCCTTGCCAGGGAGAGAGGTCCGGCAGGTGTTGTGCTGCATTAAACGGAGGAAGAACCCTCAACAGACATCCTAGGAGAGCTCCCAGATCAGTGTTTTCAGCCTCCCGGGGAGGCGGGGAGGCAGCTGACCCCAGTGGCTGGAGGATGGAGGTGTATGCAGACCAGCAGATCAGCCTCACATTGCCCCTGCCCCCACCTTATGCTGAAGGTAAAAATAACTACAAGGGGAGAAATGTCCTAGAGAAATTACCTTGAAATTCGGAAAACATGAAGCCTGGCTCCATCTAATTAAGATGACATTTTGCAAAGGGGGGGTCAGGGAGAGGCCTGGTGGCATTTTAAATTGCAAGCTGATTGTGCAGCCTCTCTAATTTTGGTTCTGAACAAAGTTTCCAATTGGAACAGAGGACCGACTTCAAAAGCATCGCCTACTGCTGGCCAGGCAAAGGGAGTGAAAAGAGCAGCATGGGGCCTCTGGGCACAATGTGGCTGGGACTGGAGCAAAAGCTTGGGGCCGCAGGGGGCCCCAGCCCTCGGGAGCCTGCTGTGCCTTTTAGGGGATCAGTGGACCCGATCCTGGGAGGAGAGCTAATTGAAGCAATGGCCTTGCCCTTGAAGAATGAGCTTTTGTCCAGCCTGGGCCATCTTGGGGGCACTTACTGGGCAGAGCTCTGGCCTGGGCTGGCTGTAGACATCGCCCCACCCCAGTCTCCCCTGTGCTATAGAAACAGGCCTGGTTCTTGTGTAATAGCCCCCAGCATCCTCTTGGGGAGGGGCCACTCCCTCCTGGGGACTCCTCCCTGCTGCCGCCTCTAAGGCCCAAAAGGTGGAGAAGGCCCCACCCCCCTTCCCTCCCAGACTCCTGGAGGAGGCAACCCCTGTCCCTTTCAACTTGGAAGGTGGAGGATGGGCCTCCGAGTGGGAGGTACAGGGGCCAGCTGGCCCAGGGAGCCACCCAAAGTGCAAGATACTGTTCTGCTCTCTGGACAGAGCCACCCTAGGTGTGATGAGCCAGCTTCCCGCAGAAGCTCCTTCGTGTCCCTCCTTTTGTGCACCCTATATTAGCTCACAAAGACGGCTTGACCAGGCCGACTTTCGTTCCTGCAACTACTACTCATACTACCGATGCTGATCTCCATGCATGCACGCACGCCTGCGCCCACACTGCATACCTTAATCCGTGCACAGTTCAGAGAGCACGTTCATCCAGACCCTGGCCTCTCACTCACCCTGGGACAAGAACACGGCGTGGAGAATGCCACCATTTATAGTTGAGGAAACTAAGTCACAGAGTTGAAATGCTGTGCCCTTGGAGGCCAGACCCTGGCATTTCCCACAAATCCAGGGGCCTCATGTCACTCCCTCCCACTTGCTTCCCCTGACTTGTCCCCCACCCTCCTGGTGACCCACCGAGGTCTCTGTGCCATTCATTCCCTCCGCTGTCCTTGTCCCTGTCTGCAAAGGTCGTTACCCAATTCCTCTGAAGGGAGGGCGGCAGGGTGGTGAGGTGGCTGAGGAGCATGGGGTAACAGAATGGGTGGCCTCAGTTCCAAATTATGGGAGCCATTGAGGGCTGGGGTGTGAATTAAGTGCTTTCTTGACAGATTAAAGGGACAGAGCCTGGAGGCCAGGAGACTGGCTGGGCTAGACCCCTGCTGTCATCCCTGGAGGAGAGGCAAGAGTGACCTTGCAGGGAGACGGAAGGGGTCAGAGTTTAGACCTTTCTGGGGGCAAATGACAGTTCTTGGGAATCAGACTGGCTGGAGGGACAGAGGAAGGGAAGAGAGTGGAGCTGGCCTCAGGGTCTCCGGCTTGCGTGACCAGAAGCACAGAATTATCACTGCAGAGGGGCCATGTGTCCCCAAAGAGTGGTGCAGGCATTCCTGGGGGCACACATGACCTGGCCGTTCACACAGACCAACAGCTTTTGTTGGAGGACTTTTATGTATTTCAGTGTATATTAGAAAAATTAGCACACAGACCTCTGATTTCATGGATGTTACTGTTTAGGATAAGCTGATTATTTAAAATGAGTCCATTTGAGGTCATTTTTAAAAATTAAGGGAAGAGCAGCGGTCATTTGCTGCTTTGGCGGCAATCCTTCCTTTGGGAAGGAAGGTGGTGTTGGAGACTGTGGCCCAGGAACCCAGGTGCAGGGGAGAGGGTGGGATTGACCAGGAACATGCCGAGCCTAGTGGAGGAGCCAGTAAACCAACCAGAGGTCAGGTGGGATCACTCGGCAGCCCCCTGCACAGAGGAGGATCTGCTTAAATGTTGGGTGGAGGGACAGGGACCCACACGAGAGACAGCCCGCAGTGGACTGACGTGACCTGGAAGACAGCATCCTGGCCAGGAAGCAGCATCCACAGGACCCAGCACCCCGAGAGAGGAGAAGTGAGCAGACAGCAGCGGGGGATGGGGAGAGCAGTGGAAGCCCCCGCCGGAGGTGGGCAGGGAGGCGGCAGGACAAAAGGAAGAAGCAGGGAGGACAGTGGCTTGGGGGGTCATCGGTGTCGGGGACGGACTTAGGGTGGGAGGCCAGAGCATGAGTGTAGGTGGAAGCCAAGGGGAGAAAGAAGGCCCCAGGGAAGGGATGGAGGGGGTGGGTGGCAGGGTGAGGATGGAGGGTCAACAGAGGTGGAATCAGGACCAGACTGCCCATCCCCACCTTTTCAGAAGGTCAAGTCTTAACATGGAATGAAGCCCACAGTGGTTTTCCTTTGGGGGGGTTTGCTGAAGTTCATCTGGTGGCTGGGTGAGGGCTCAGAGGGTTGGGAGGGGGCAGTTCTGGATTTGGATTCAGTGGCTCCCAGGAAGGGGTTGTTCTCCCCCTCCCCAACCCAGTCCCCGTTGGCACACAGAGAGAAGGGTCCTACAGCCCCTGTTTGGAGGGCACCCACCTCACTGGAGGACAAGTGCCCACTTAGCCATAAGGCTGCTGGGGACAGGTGGGCAGGACAGGTGTCCCTCCCTCCTTCCTTCCGTCTTCCCTGCTGGCCTTGGTGCTGGGCACTTATCTTTGCGCTCCCTTTTCAGAGGACATTGGCAGCTAGGAGAGAGGAAGTATCCAAGACAACAAAGCTGCTTAGCAGGCCAGAGCCCCTGGTTCTCCTGCATCTGTGTCCTAGCAGTTTGGGGCAGTCCTCTCAACAAAGTTGAGGCCTCAAGTTGGCTGCTGGGGGTGCGGAGATGGGGGGGGTCGGTCAGGACAGATTCCCTGTTGCCGTCGCCCCACCCAAGTGAAGGAAGGCACAGGTGCCCCGTCCCTTCCAGTGAGAATATCACACACGCCTTGGGAACTGCAACCCCCAGGGGCCCATTCCCTCTTGGAACCAAAACCAGGGAACAAGGAGGCAGGCACCGACAGAGAAGGAAATGGGAAGTCTGTGGCCGAGGAAACCTGGAGCCCACAGTCTGCCCCCATCCTGTGCTGCCCCCAGCAAGCAAGTGTACACTCCCAGGAAGTCTGGGTGGTTCTCCAAGCCTCCCAGAACCCCAAGCCAAGGCCCTGCTGGTGGGAGAGGGTCAAAGCCAGGCAGAATGCGGAGGATGTCCCCAGCCCATCGCCTAGGGGCTGGAGCCGGATTCATTGCTCCTGGGCATGCTCCTTCTGCTCTGCCCCGTGCCTGCCTATGCCCCTCGCCAAGGGAAGATGCTTCCCAAGTGGAGGAAGTGGGCAGATTTTAGCTAGCATGATGGATGCACATGTCAGAACGTCAGATTTTTATCTCAGTAGTTCTTAACTTTAATGCATATTAGAAAAAGATAAAAACTGGGGTGCGTGGGTGGCTCAGTCAGTTAAGTGTCCGACTCTTGATTTCGGCTCAGGTCATGATCTCAGGGTCGTGAGATGGAGCCCTGCGTCGGGCTGAGAGCTCAGAGCGGAGTCTATTTGAGATTCTCTCACTCTCTCTCTCCCTCTGCCTCTCCCATTGCTCGAGCGCCCGCACACGCACTCTGTCTCTCCATTTCTAAAATAAATAACCGATCAAATATCCTTTTGCATATATTATTGTTAGTGAAACTACACTTCCTTTCTCTTAAAATAAGTTTAAGTAGATGCAAGTCGAAAGAAAAACATGAAGTCAGTTGTGTACAAGTGGGTATCCAAAGCCAGCCGAATTTCAGCATCATTTTTTGAGCCCCTGCTTTGCACCCTGCAGCATTCTGCAGATTCAGCGGTGAACAAAAGTCATGCCTGTGGCAGGCATGGGAGTGGCTGAGACACAGGAGGTGCTGCCATGGGGCCCCCTTTCCTGTTCGCAGGGGAGTGGAGCGGGATCACAGATTCTTTGCTATTCCAGAAAACTGGCCTCTACCTTTCTTGGGCTTACTGAGAGGGCAATCTGTTTCCTGTCCAGGAAGCAGGAGAGGAGGAACCCTAGCAGGACACGGACAGGGGCACCCCTAGCTACTGCCATGAACGTCGCCGGCGTTTCCTGGCTCAAACGCAACAGAAGGTTCTTTAGTCTAGGGCAGGTGCTCTGGGTGGGTGGCTCTCCTCCACACGGTGATTCATGGGCCAGCTCCTTCCATCTTATGGCACCACCACCGCCCAGGACTCTGTCATCACATGCATTCAGGGGACACACTTATATCTTAGGAGCCTTGGCCCACAAGCGGCGCACTTCACATTCATACTCCATCAGTTCCAGCTCAGTTACAAGGCTGGTGGTGGCCTGCGGAAGGGTCTCTAAGCCAGAGGCCGCGAGAGGGCTGAAACTAAGCCTGCCTTCCCCTTGCCAGATTGTGCAGCCCGGAGGAAAGACTCCTTTTTCCTAACCCCAACAAAGATGCTGTGGGGCTGGCTTCTCCCTGGCTGGGACCAGGGCAGAGGACGTGGGAAAGGAGAGAGGAGACAGAAGGACAGAGTAAAGCAAGAACGGCCTTGGAGGGGAGAGGAACCTGAGCCCAGGGGATACCAGGTGGCTTCCCTTGTGGTCCTGCCGTTTCAGACAGTGAGGGCTGGCCTGAGCCCCTGCACACCTTGCCCTACCTCTCTCCTCAGTGAGCCCCGTGCAGCAGAGTTGAGCCTCAGGCACTGAGGCCCCTGACTACCCTCCCATGCCCAGGTCTGTGCAGCTAGGGCCTTGTCCTTACCCCATGCCCTTGATCACCCAGGGTCAATGTCAGGGAGATGAGGAAGGTAGGGTCTAAGTGGGGAGGGGAGGCATGCACCCTGGTCCCGGGCCTTGGAGAGAGCCTCTGAGGTGGTTGCACCCAGGCCGGAGCAGCTCCCATCCCCCTGGCCTGAGCTGCCTGCAGACCCCAGGGGCTGCAGCTGTCCATCCTCCCCCCACTGCTGACCTCACGTGAGAGACGGGCCCCCAGAGGCTTCACCCAATTCCCAGCCTCCCCCTGCCCTGTGTTCCTGTCTCGTGGCCAGGCACTGGGGGCCAGCGGAGCCGGCATCCAGCCTGGTCCCTCCATGCCTTCTGCCTCCTGTCGCCCCCAGGTTGGCCCACTGGCACTCTGCCTGGCCCAGCTGGGGTACAGCCACGGCTGCCACTCTGCCTCGCCAGTGTTTTGGTTGACAAGACTATTTGTCACCCTTGTTTTTTCACAACTGTCGCCATCCCACCTGCCTCGTGTGTAAACAGCACCAGCATCAACACACTAACACTGGGTCCCCAGAGCGGGCACCAGCTGGGAGCACCATCCCCTTAGCCGCAGGGCTCAGGGAAGCCAGGGGTGGCAGGCGGAGAGTGTCCCGGGTACCAGCTTTCCCAGACCCCGCCCTCAAGGAGAAACTGGAAGACCAGGGCTCTGGCCTGGTGCCGCCCCCAGGCTTGCTGGGTGACCTTGGACAAGGTCCCACCTGCTTTACACAGGCCTCGGTTTTCCCCTCAGAGCATGAGGTGGGAAGCAGTGCTGTGTGAGCTCTGGGGCCAGACAGCTGGCGTTAAAATCCCCGCTGGACCCCCTACTAGCTGAGTGACCTTGGGCCAGCCTCACAAGCCATCCGACCTCTGGTTTCTCTCTTCATGAAAGGGTGAAATGGTAATACTTAGGAACATTCATGAACTAAAGTCCACAGGAAGTACTCGCTAAATACAGGCTCCTCTGACTCTGTCTTAGGGCCCCTCCTTGGCAGCCAGAGTTCTGAACAGGCGTGTCCATGCGTTGTCTCTGTGTGGGGGTCTGTGTTCCCAGCTCCAAGGCTCACAGTGGCCACAGTAGGAGCCTGGACTTGCCGATCCTCTGGACCCGGTTGGTTTGGCCTGCCCTGGGCCCTCACCCCAGAGGCTCCTCCTGAACCCCAACCCTGGCAGCCTTCCACCGGCAAAAACTTGCAATTCTCAGTTTTCTAACCGACGGATGTTGGCTGTGGCTCTGTGTCCCACCTCTCAGCCCATGAGGGGTGTGAGTCAGCCACACTTCAGCAGGGGGAGCCCTCATCAGCTGGCCCTTACCTGTCTGGAGGGGGGTGGGTCTTGAGAGACGATCTGCTCGCCTCCCCCCCCCCCCAGGGGGAGGTACATGCTACCGTTCTGTGCAATGAGACGGCTTGAGCGCGGAGAGGAGATGGTGAACAGAGTCACCACATTGACTAACATGGCTTCACCACGTCGGAAAGTGATTCCTTCCTCTCTGTCAGCCTCAGAAGCTCAAGAAGAAAGTCTCAGGCTGGTGCTAGTTATCTCCTTAACACCTGTGAATTCTCCCCCTTGTTAACAAAGAGAAAACGGCTTTAGGCCGAAAGCCTTCAGCAGGCAGCAGGATCCTGCTAGAATTTAACATGTCTGCTTTCATTGTCATTATTCTTATGTGTATCTTCCATTTAGAATACTTCACGGAGGTTTTCCATTTACTGTAAGGATGTGAAGTTTATAAAGTACAAAGATGTGTCTAAGAAAATTAATAACTGGTAGTCATCAGGTGAAACAGGACTTTTGTTGAAGTTATAAAGATGCTAGGGGAGAATGTTTGAGAAAGAATGAGCTGGTCTAGTGGTTCTCAAACTTTGTGGTTTGGGGACCTGTTTAAACTCTTAAAAAATTATTGAGGACCCCAATTTTGTTTATGTATGTTACAGCTATCAATTTTTATTGCATTAGAAATTAAAACCAAGAGTGCTCGCTTCAGCAGCACCTATACTAAAATTGGAACAATACAGAGAAGATTAGTATGCCCCCGGCACGAAGATGACACACAAATTTATGAAGCATTCCATATTTTATTTTCTGCTTCTATCTCATTTTTTTCCCCCTTTGGTGGGGGGTGTTCCTAGAACAGTGCCTGGCACATAATAGGTGCTCAATAAATATTTGTTGTTTGCTGAAAAAAAAAGAGAAATTAAAACCAAGAAAATTTTTAAATCTTCATTCATTTAAAAATAACGATGATAAACCAATTACACATTAGTATAAATAACATTTTCTGATTACTAAAAATGTTTCGGTAAGAAGAACGTCATTGCTGTACATTTTTGCAAATCTCTTTAATGGCTGGCTTAATAGAAGACAGTTTGGTTCTCATATGTGCTTCTGCCTTCAATCTGTCATGATGTGTTGTTTTGGTTGAAGAAGAGGACTAAAATTTGTCCCCACATAAACACATAGTTGGAAAAGGAAGGAATGTTTTACTAGCCTTTTCAGATAATTCTTCTGTGAAACTCACCCAAACTGGACAAGTGGTGGTGGTTTCTTAAAGGATGGTTGCAATCTGAAACTATATCAGTGACCCTTTCCTGTGCTGTTACATTAAAATCCATCAGTCTCTCCAACAAATGGTGCTGGAACAACCGGGATATCACATGCAAAAAAAAAAAAAAAATCTAGTTACAGGCTTTCCACTTTTCCCAAAAATTAACTTGAAATGGATCACAGATAGATCTAAATGTAAAAAGCAAAACTATAAAACTCCTCAAAGGGAATATAGGAGGAAATCAAGATGACCTTGGGTCTGACAATGACTTTTAGATACAACACCAAAGTCACGATCCATGAAAGAAGTAGTTAAACTGCTCTTCATAGAAATTTAAAACTGCTCTGTGAAGGCCACCGTCAAGAGAAGAAGAAAAGCCATGGGCCGGGACAAAATATTTGCTAAAAGCATGTTTAATAGAAGACTGGTGTCCAAGATATACAAAGAACTCTTAAAACTCAACAATAAGAAAACAACCCAACTTGAAAATGGGCCAGAGATCCTAACAGACACATCACGGAAGAAGATGTACAGATGGCAAAAAGCATATGGAATGATGCTCCACATCATATGTCATCAGGGAAATGCAAATTAAAACAACAAGCTACCACTACACACCTAGCAGAATGGCCGAAATTCGGAACACTGGCAACTCCAAGTACCGACAAGGATGTGGAGCAACAGGACTCTCACTCATTGCTGGCGAAAAGGCAAAATGGCGCCATACTTGGGAAGACAGTTTGGCAGTTTCTTACAAAATGAAACATACTCCTACCACAGGATCCAGCTTTCAGGCTCTTCCATATTGACTCAAAAGATGTGAAAACTTTTGTCCCCACAAAAACCTGCACACAGGTGTTCATAGCAACTTTATTCATAATTGCCAAAACTTGGAAGCAACCAAGATATCCTTCAGTCGGTGAGTGGATAAGTAAATTGGTCCATGCACACAATGGAATACTCTTCCACACTAAAAGGAAATGAGCTATCAAGCAATGAGAAGACATGGAGGAAACTTCAATGCATATTACTAGGTGAAAGAAGCCAATCTGAAAAGGCTGCATACTGTATAATTCCAACTGTGTGAATTTCTGGAAAAGGCAAAACAGTGGGGACAGTAAAAAGATCAGAGTGGTTGCCATGGGTGGGGTAAGGGGAAGGGATGAATAGGCAGAACATGGAGGATTTTTAGGGCAGTGGAAATACTCTGCACGACCATAATTCTGGATACATGGCATTATAAATTTGTCCAAATCCATAGAATGTACGACACCAAGACTGAACCCTGAGGTTAACTATAGATTTTGGGTGATTATGATGTGTTCATGTAGGGTCATCCTTGGCAACAAATGGACCACTCTGGTGAGGGATGTGGATAGTGGAGGAGGCTGTCCACGGATGCAGGCAGGGGTTATATGGGAAATTTCTACCTTCCTCTCGATTTTGTTGTAAACCTAAAACTGCTCTTAAAAAAATAAAGTCTCTTGAAAACATCCATTGATCTACTTTGCTCTTTGAATGGGTCTCTTAACCATGCATGATTTTTAACACCATTTTGGTCATTTGGAAAATACTAGTTCAGAGTTACACGGATCTTCCAAATGTTGACACGTTTCAGCATACAGTATTAAAAACTCACATTTGATAACTTTGATACTGATCTCATCAGAAGAGTCTTTAGGTAATGGGAAGCTGTCAAGTTCATGGTGGTAAACACAAGTTTCCAAAACTCTTTCACTTGAAAGCTGGAATTTTTTTTTATTTTGGTGATAGATATGTTCGTTGTTTTCCTTGAAATGATGGGCTCGCTTGGTTCGTTTTTAGAAAATGTCTTCCAGAGACCAAATCCGAATTACCCTTGTCTCTCTGTCTGGCATTCTTTTAAGTAAAAGTGGTGTCCCATGAATAAAGGGACTATTTTTGCTGGCAGCTCAGTCTCACAAGTGCCTTTCCTCCAGAAAACCATCATCCTTCGGTTTGCAGAAGTGTTTTATGCATACTTCCCATTTCATCACACAGGATATGAAAAAAATGGGTACTTGGGGTAGGGATTGTTTTTTAATTTGTGGTTTTTACTACTTCATCAAGGGCATTCTTAAGTAAAAGTGGCATCTTCTGTGACGCACCGTGTGAATGCAGTCTGGTGGTCCTGTTTCTCCCCCGTTAGCTCGGGGGCTAGCTTTTTACCTCCTATGGCTTTTGCACCATCAGTACAAGCAGGTAACACTGTTAGAAAGGGAAAAAATAGCATCTTAATATTGTCCTGAACACAGTTTTGATCTTGTGGACCCCCTGCAAGGACCTCAGAGACTCCCAGGGGTGCAGACCACACTTTGAGAACCACTGGTGTAGCCAATCCCTTCCTCGTGCGTTTGGGGACCCTCGGACCCTGAGGGAAGCTGAGGCTTGCCCAGGGTCCCAGAGCCAGTTGGAGGCAGGGCCAAGTCTTCTGACACCTGACGCACTGCTCTGGGCCATGTCCCTGAGATCCTGGAAGCAGGGTGACAGGCTCCTTTTTGAACCAAGGCAGTATCTGATCAAGCTAATGCTGAATGGATGCTTCCAGTGAGGGGACAAGGAGACAGGAAGGAGTATCAATGAATAAGCCTGGGGAGGGGCACCAGTCAGCCAAACCTGTCCTCTTCCACATTTACCTGCCTTCCCCTAACCCCTGCCATGTGTGTGGTGGTCTGACTTCCATCTTCCCTCTTCCATAATTTTGTTGCTAATATCTCCCAGCCGAGGCGGCTCTAATTAAACTATTCACCATCGTCACTTCATGTTCTGAAGAGACAGGGTTGGCCATTATCACTTTTCTTTCCCTTTGACTGAGCTCTGTGTGGGTACTTTTATTCTGCCCTTGTTCGTTTCTTAGAAATTTAGCCTCTCCAATTTTAGTTCTTTTCTCCTATCTTAGAACATTGTGCTCAGGAGAAAGGCGGCAGAGGGCGAGGGTATCACAGATTTGGAAATTTCTGTCCCATTCACCTTAAAGTTTATTTTTGACTGAACAGTGCCTGCGTGGTGGTTCAGCTGTCCCCCGCACCCCTGTCTAGGAGAGACACCCAGGAGGTAAAGACTGGCAGGTTCTGGACCCGCCCAGGGGAGAAAGGCACCAAGAGAAAGTGGTTGACATGTCAGGCTGTCCCAAATTGGGTGATGGTGGGAGCTTTGGACAAGGGGGAGTCTCCACTTCATCCCTGGGGATCTGAGGTGATCAGAAGCCTTGGTGATGTAAACATACCATTGCGCCCCCCCACCCCGCCGCCACCGAGGGCCCCGGCAAGCCTCCATCCTGCATCCCCCTGTCTCTGCCAGTCACCTGCATGGCCCACCCATCTGTGCGCTGGCAGGCCTCTCCACAGGCCCTCACTCCATTCGGCACCAGCCTCAGCACCGCCCCCCTCGGAAGCTGTGGACTGACTACTGCCCTTCACCCTCCAGTCTCCCTCCGCAGCCTCGCACTGGACGCCCTGCCAGGGTGGCCTTGGGAGACAGACGAAACGAAGCCGGGAGGTGGGGATGGGCACTGAGAGCCCAGCGCACAAATGCGGGCGCTCCCTGGGGAGGGCTGGGAGCGGGGGAGGCAGAGGGAGAGAGAGCGTCCCAGGCCCCACACTCAGGGAGCATCAGCGTTTGCTCTGTGGGACTCTGACTATCAGAGCTGTGCCACCGTGGGACCAAGGCTGCCTTCAGCCCTCTCCGTGGAGGTGCACACGTTCACACTCAGCGGCCCGGGACCAAAGCCCCACCAAGATGCAGTCTGTGTGGGAGCCCCTTGGGCCACCTGTGCAGGCAAGGTAGCTATTCCTAGTTTTTTTTTTTTTTTTTTAAAGATTTTATTTATTTATTTGACAGAGACACAGTGAGAGAGGGAACACAAGCAGGGGGAGTGGGAGAGGGAGAAGCAGGCTTCCCACGGAGCAGGGAGCCCGATGCGGGGCTCGATCCCAGAACCCTGGGATCATGACCTGAGCCGAAGGCAGACGCTTAACGACTGAGCCATCCAGGCGCCCCGCTATTCCTAGTTTAATGACTAAGGATCACATGGACCTCCAAGCCCCACCATTGTCCTCAGGCCCTGCCGATGGCCGGAGGGGCACCTGACGCTCTCGAGGACCCTTCCATTAGGGTCTCTGCCCTTCCCCCTTTAATTCCCCCCTCAGGGAAGACCTGTCTCTGGACTGTGCCCTGCTTTCTGGGCATGGCTGACCCCTGACTGCCCGTCCCCTGGACACACCTCTGTCACATCCCCCCCACCTACACCAGTTTCTCCACCACGCCCAGCACTCACTCAGTTTCTGCCTCCCAGGAGGCAGTTCGGCTGATGTGTCTGATGCCCCCACTGACTGCAGGCTTGGGTAGGCAGGGTCCAGGTCCTGCTGGCTGATGGGTCCCCAGCTCCCAGCCATGGGCTCAGCACGGGAAGACATCTGGCCAGCCGGTGGTGAAGGAACAGTCACTAGACTAGCTCTGGCTCCTTCTGCTTCCTTGCGGCCGGGGCCAGGAGTAGGACACCACGACCAATTGGAAGGGCTGGCAGATGGTTTCCGAGTGGGAACTTTTAGGTGTCGAGTGTTGGATCCAGTGAAGGGGTCTCAGAGGACTCAGGCCACAGTCTCCCCTATAAGCCCCAGTTCTTGAAGATAGATAGTGAGCCAGCAGAAAGAGCTGCTTCTAAATAATTGGAAGATCCAAGGGTTTTGAGGCTGGAAAGAGTGTGATCCTTCAGAAAACCCCAGCCTTCTCCACCTCCCCAGGAGGCAGCCTGGGCCCCAAACAGAGAAGGGTCTCAGAAGGGCTTAAGACAAATCCCTGAAGATTGCAGGCCGCTGACAAAGATGGGGCCCTGGGCAGAGGGAGGGAGAGCCAAGGGGGCAGTTCTCCCCTGCTGGGTTTGAGGCACCAGCTAACCGGCTGGGGAGATTCAGGCAGTGTGTTCTTTTTTGCCAAACGTGAAAGTTCTTAAGGCCGAGACTGTACTCGTTAGTGGGTGTATGATGGATAAATGAGTAAATGGGTGGATGAATGGGTGGGTAGCCAGATAGATCAAGGAGGAGTGAAAGGAATGGGCATGCCAGTGAGTAATTACGGGACAGACAGGTGCTGTTGTAGGATAGAAGGGAGGCAAAGGGACGGATGGGTGGGTGTGTAAGTGACTGGATGGATGGATGAACGAGGGTAGCTGATGGGTAGATGATGAAGCGGATGGGTGGATGGCTGAGGGGGTGGATGGATGGATGATGTTTGATGGGTAGGCACCCTCGGTAGGTAGTATAGGGATGGATGGATGGATGGATGGGCAGATTTGATAGGAGGCAAGATTAGAAACTACCAAATCCTTGGTTCTGCTTCAGAATCTTTCTGGGGACCAGGAAGGTTCCCTTCCCTAGAGCAAATGGGTAGACCTATGACGTCCCCCAGCTTCCCCCAACGACCCTGTGAACTGACAGCATGCTATAGGCACTTAAGCCCAAGTAAGAAAGAGCCCCAAGGATATCTGGCCTTCAGCCATTAAATGCCCCACTGTCACCACTCACAAACACAACCCACAAATGGCCAAACTGCCCCTGGTGGGGCACCCCGTCCCTGAGGGGCACAGTGAGAGAGCCATCTGCCAGCCCAGGGCCAGGAGGGCTGGCCCCTGCCAGGGGGTGAGGGCGCAGCCCCGCTCTCCTCCTCTGCCCCCATGGTCCTGAGGCTCCGCCGCAGACAGGAAGGGAGGGCTCTCCCTTGGGTGTGTGTGAGAGAGAGCACGACAGTCGTGCTTCCTCAGGGGTACAGGCTTGGGTGGGCCGGGAGGACAGCTACTGAGTGCCCGGCATGTCCCTCTGCCCCCCATTCTCCGCCTGCTGGGATTGCAGTCGGAGGCCAGGCCTCCAGCGGCTGGGGTCTCTGTGCCTCTTCCCCTTGAGGAACAGCGGGGGCAGCCCCCCGCAGCCGGAGGAAGGCCCTGCCTGGCCCTGCCCTGCCTGGTCTTCTGTGCTCAGGCTGTCTGCCACGCTCCCACTCCCGTTGTCCTGTGTACTCCTGCCCCCTGGCGGGGGCCGAGGTAACTGCAGCACACAGGGCTGCGCGGGGCGGGGCGGGGTCAGGTGGAGGCTTTCCCTGCAACTAGAGGACTGGGTGCGTGTGTGTGCACGCGCGTGTACACGCATGTGTTCACACTTCACTTAGCCTGGGAGATTAGAGATGGAGAAAAACTCTGAAAGATCCAAGGCAGGTTCTCAAATGGAAGGGGTGATTATTATAATTACTGTGATTATTGTTATCAAGATGATCATGCTTGCCTGGAAAGTCTTGTACAAAAGCAGGCTTATTTTATGTCAGCTTGTTGTTTGTGTCTGAGGGACTTCATCTTTGCTTATAATAACTAACATTTGCAGGGCTCTTTATGTTGCAAAGCTGCGTCACATCCCTAGCCTGTTTCATCTGCACAGACAGCTCCGGGAGGTGGGAACTAATCAGGGAACAGAGGCTCAGAGAGGTGACGTGGCGTTGTCCAAGGTCGCAGGGCGAGAAAGCTGCAGAGCCAGGATGTGAACCCGGGTCACCTGACCAAGGAATCCTGCTCACTTCCCCACCACATCCTTTGCCTCTTATCTTTTGTGAGGGGAGAGGCTCTTTATTGTACCTGAGCTCCAAGCCTTTTTGCTGCTGTCTCTTGAAAAGTGCCCAGTGCCCTGAAGAGAAGGGAAAGGTTTGGAAGAACCAAGCATTGAACTGAAAGTGCAGGTAGCCATCCCGATTTCAGCTGATGAATACACCCGGACACGTCCAAGCTCCTGGCAGCGTCCGGCAGGTGAATGGAAGTGTGTGGTGTTGGTTCCAGTGGCTGGAACCAACTGGTTCCAGCTGTCCCTGGTCAGCACTCACTAGCACCCCCCAGCGTGGCCCGGCACAGACACGCACCAGCCGCGTCTCTGGGAGGGTTGCGCCCGAGAGGCCAGCGCAGGGGCTGTCTGTGGGGGGTGGCAGCTGGGAGCCTGGGTGGGCAGACGGGCCAGGCCCCCGATGACCTTGGCAGCCCTCGCCCCGTCCTTGTGGCATCGGTTCCAGCTCCTGGAACCAGCTGGCTGATTACAGATGGCTTTTGGGAAGGGGAGCCCCTCACTCCTGGACGCCAGTGGGCAGTCGCACCGATGACCCTGACAGTGCTCTGATTGTCCCCTGAGTCTCAGGTGCTGCTTCCCAAGCATACTCATGGCCGGTCCCGAGCAGCCCAGGTCCTCTGGGGAGGCCCCTGGCCTGTAGGTCCCAGTGAGGGACCCCTGTGTGCTGTCAGCTCAGGGGCGTAGCCACTCCCCCCCACACCCTGGCACCCTGTTCTCTGGCAGTGGCCCAAGGCAGCCCAGCTCTGGGAAGCACCCTGTGCTGAGCTCCCCACCCCACCAGACAGTGGAGATGTCCCCTCGGCCCTGTCTCCACATGCCCCTCCCTCCCTCCCCCTGCCCCCCCCCTTTCTCCAGACAGTTTTCTCAGGGAGTTCTCCAGAGTTGTGGGGGTGCCCAGCAGGACCTCACCTCCACCTAGAGCAGCTTCAGGCCATTTACACGTCAACATCGTGAGCAAGGTACCACGTTAATGCTGATTTTAAATCACTGATGTGGTAAAAAGGCGTCCTGCAGGTTTCCTTGAGAAGTCACAGCCTCTCCGGAGCCTCCCGATCCTAAAGTGCTAAGAATGGCGTCTGGCCCGCATTCACATTCCGAACACACTGTGTGGCCGTGCCCCAGAATGTTCCACCCCTTTACACACACGCGCACACATGCACATGCATCACAAGAGCAGGCAGGTTGGCCTCCTCGTCTCTCCGTGCCCCCCAGGCCAGCAGCTCGGGGGGTAGGGCAGTGGCACAGCCCACCCTCAGTTCCACCCCTGCGCTGGTGCTATCCGTTTGTTCCCGCCACAGCCCTGCGAAGAGCATGACGGTTCGGTCATTCCTCTGTCTCAGGGGAGGAGCCTCAGAAAGATGAAAGCCCTGCTCGAGCTGGGAGCCCAGACTGGAGCCTGGGTCTGGGTGACTCCCGAGCCTGTGGGCCTGAGCCCCCAGAAGGCTGCCCGGAGCAAGGCTGGAAGCCCGAGGTGGGAGTGGCCAAAGGGGACCCTCAGAGGGCGGGTGGCGTGGGAGCTGGACATTCGATCAGTCCCAGCAGGCGGAGAATGGGGGGCAGGGGGGCATGCCGGGCACTCAGTAGCTGTCCTCCCGGCCCACCCAGGCCTGTACCCCTGAGGAAGCACGACTGTCGTGCTCTCTCTCACACACACCCAAGGGAGAGCCCTCCCTTCCTATCTGCAGCGGGGCTTCGGGACCATGGGGGCAGAGGAGGAGAGCGGGGCTGCGCCCTCACCCCCTGGCAGGGGCCAGCCCTCCTGGCCCTGGGCTGGCGGATGGCTCTCTCGCTGTGCCCCTCAGGGACGGGGTGCCCCACCAGGGGCAGTTTGGCCATTTGTGGGGTGTGTTTGTGAGTGGTGACCGTTGGGGCACCCCAGGCATTTAGTGGTTGGGGGCCAGGCATGCCGGTGCGTGAGGGAGTCACAAGGCGAAGAATGTCTTGTACCGAACTCAGCTGCGCGGGGCCCTGCCAGACCCACAGTCCGTGAGCAGCCTCGTTAAGCTCCTCGCAGAGCTGTGTGCAGCGTCGCACCAGACTGCCTCGAGGGTCCAGCATGGGGCCAGTGCCCACACCAGACCTACTGCCACACACACAGGAGACAGAGTACAGCACGTGGGCCCAGACGCTAAGGGCGGAGGGGAGTCAGAGGATCTGTGAGGGTCCCAGCAATGGGGGTAGGCCTGATGGTCTCAGCAGACCAGGAGGTGGAATCGTCAGGACTATTTGGGGTACAAATGCAAAAGTGAAACAGACCAACGAAACATATCCTCAACTGGATTCGGAAAAAATCAAGGGATTGACTCAAGTAACTGGAAAGCCAGAGGTAGATGTGACGGCAGGCACAGCTGGATCCAGGTGTGGACATGTTACCGTGTCTCGGGATGTCCCCCTCTCTCAGCTCTGCTTTCCCCAGTGTTGGCTCCACAATCAGGTGGGCCTTCCCTGTGAGAGTGTCTCTTTCCTAAAAGTTTCTACAAATGTACTGGGGCTGTTTGGGCCACGGGGGGCTGCTTGTAGTCTAATTTAACAAATACGGATTCTTCGTCTATCCCAAACTGTTCACTGAGGCCGGCGGGATGATTGGCCGGGGCCAGGCCATGTGTCCACTGCTGGAACCAGGGGACAGAGGCAGCGCCACCCAAACTGCTCAGGCTGGATCATAGGACGTGCTCTCCTTCAGAGAAGCTGGGACTCTAGGACCAGAAAGTGAGGGAATGGAAGGCATCTCAGTGGTGAGGGAATGAGACTGGGGGAGGGGGGACATCCTCACTCCTGGCCCAGGAGGAGACCTGGACGGGAAGGTCAGGCCCAGTGTGAGCACCTTCCCCTGGGTCCCCAAAGGCAAGCAGACAAAAGGACAAGGGACTCCTCTGGCTCTATTATGCTTGTTAAGCTTGGCACCCACAGGCCTGGGCCCAGCCTAGCACCCTCCACAGTGCCCCAGAGCAAATTGGCAAGGTCCCTCCTTCCCTTCCAAGCCTGACCCTTCGTACCCTTCCTTCTTACCTTCTGTTCAGGGGGCTGGGCTGGGACCAGTGCGTCCTCCGCTCTGGCCTCAGGGACAAGTCAGGGACTCTTGACTAGAGGACAGTAGAGAAGGTTGCCCTTGGCTCCAGGCTGTACTACTTACTAGCTGCGTGGTCTTGGGCAAGTTCCCTCACCTCAGAGCCTCAGTCTCTCCATCTGTTAAACAGGATGGCTACCTTTAGAATTACTGTGATTAAATTAGCGACAGATACTGTTGAAATCAACCAGATGAGAAGGGGCAGGGGACAGATAGGATGGAGTGAGAAACTGGGGCCATGCCTGATATTTAAGTGCCAAAGGCCCACTCGTCCCATAAATGTTGCTGAGCACCAGCTATGTACAAAGCACAGTGTGAGACCTGGGGAACTGTGAAAAATCAGGAAACCATCCCTGCCCTGAGGAACAGGCTCACATGACACCAGCTGTGACATGTGGTCAGTGTGCTGTCGGGACAGACTCTGCTTGGGGCCATCAAGGAGGCCTTCGCCGAGGAAGTGACATTTGAGGTGGGGAAGAGCCCAGGCACAGATCATCTGGGCAATAGAGCACCCTGAGGCGGGATAACCCTGGTTTGCCTGGGCAGCAGAAAGAAGGGCTGTGTGTTTGGGGCCCCATGAAGGGGGAAAAGTGGGAGGAGATTGGGACAGAGGGCTAGGCGGGGGCTTGGAGGCCAAGGTAATGAGTTTGGAATTTAGGTATGATGAGAGGCTACTGAAAGAGTTTAAACAGAGGGTTATTGTACCCACTAGGATTAGGTTTGACTATGAATATCTGAGCCTGAAGAATAATGATTTCAATAATAAATTTATTTTAAATGTTTTAAAAATGTCCAGAAGGTATGTGGTGTCCACAAAGCTATCAAGGACCTAGGGCTGTTTTCTACTATCTCTAGGGTATGGACCTTGTCCTCATGATCCAAGTTGGCTGCTAGAGCTCCAGCCATTACATCCAAGTGTGATGGAAAGAACAAGGAAGTGAGAGAAAAGGGTGCAACTTCCCTTTAAAAAGGGCACTCTACTTTGGTTGGCCTCTCATTGGGTGGAACTCGTCACTTGGCCATACCTAGCAGCAAGCAAAGTTAGGAAATGCAGTCTTTTACGTGGATGTCAGTGTGCTCAGTTCTTTTTCTAAGGGAGAATTGATGTCACGCTAACAGTCTCCTGCTGGCTACCGGGCGAGGAACAGACAAGAGAGAAGCAAGGGAGGGAGGGAGCCCTTGGGAGGGGGACTGAGGGCAGCCAGGAGAAAGACGGTGCTGGCTTGGCCCCGGGGAGACGTGTGAGAAGATGGGGAGAAGTGGTCTGACTGCAAACAGCTTTGACGGAAAATCCAGCAGGACCCCAGACATGGAAGGGAAGCAGCAGAACCAAGGATGACGCCTAATCTGCGTCTGAGCAGCTGGGCTAGTGAGACGCTGGGCTGGGGGAGACTGGACAGGAACAGCAAGGGCAGCTGGGGGAGGCGGGGGCGGGGGGGAGTCGCTGCCGGCACAGGACCCCCAGCATCGCTGCACCTTGGGGGTGAGAGGAAGCTGGGAGGACAGCTCCAGCCCCTGGGCTGTCCCCGGAGAATTCCCAGCAGGAGAGCTCTTCCAGCCTCCCCCAAGCTGTGCAGTCATCCTGCCGGAATTCCGGGACACGGGTGGGGAGACCAACAAAGGAGGTGAGAGTGGCTGTGGTTTGTAAACCACCCCTGGCTGGGAGGCGCGGTATGGCTCCACTCAGATCAGGGGGTGTCTCCCACCCTCACCCCCTTCCCAACTCCCTTCTCACAGACCTGGCAGAAACGAGGAAGGTGAGGCCCAAAGGAGGAAGTGGGAAAGCTCTGGCCAGGTTCACCAGCCGCGGGCCACAGACAGGACAGATAGCAGGCACATGGAGGGAGAGCTGAGGAAGACCGAGGTCTCCCAAGGGCACCCAGGCACTCGGGAGCAGCGTCAGCATGTAGGCCCCTGATTCATAGGCCTGTTTTTAGCCCCAGGTGGAGGCAGCAGCCCTGCTCACCCACCCTGCCTGAGTCACTGCCTGCCTAGGGCACCCATCACCCAGGCCCCGGGGCCAGCTTTCCAGGCCCGTGGCCCAGGGGAGGCTCAGATGCTGCAGAAACTCATCTCCAGCACGGTTCCGAAGCTGGGAAGCCATCCTGTCTTGGCGGGCAGCCCTCCGTGTCAGCTGTGGGTGGCTCGGGATCTTGGGACAGCACCCCGAGGGAGCTGGATCTGGGCTGGCCGGCATTGTGGGCTTGGCCTGCTAGCCTCCAGGCCAGTTGTAGCTTTCTGCCCCAGGTAGACAGCCGCCAAACTTGCCCACCCACCTTCCGCAGTAGACAGGCCTCTGACGCGTAAATGGCTACCTAGCTGGACAGCTCAATTCTGGGAAGTCTCCACAGAAGGCTTTGGCCCCACTTACCTTTTGTATAGACTCTTTTGTCAGCCACAGAGTGCCCAGGTGCTAACCCTCATTTCCTTTGTGTCTCTCCCCACCCGAGGAACACCTGCAGATTTCCAGCAATTTCCCTCACTTCTTGAACCACCTGCCACGGGTGAAATAGTCTGTGTTGCCTCTAGCTCAGTCAGAGGACTGGGGGTTGGAAGGGCTTCAGGGTAGAGTGATCAGCTAGTGATGAAGACCCGACACCAGAGGACCCGAGAGGTCAGGGATATGGCAGGCCTGGCGCACCCCCCTCCCAACCCCCAGCAAGGGCTCAGCCCCACCGAGGGCTCCAGCCCGTGCATGCTCAAACTGGGAGAAAGGCAGCCGGAGGAGGGGTCCCCGGAATGCTGACACCAACTGCTCAGCCCAGGTGGATGCCGCGGGGCCCACTCTGCCCTGCACCCGCTCAGCTCCCTGGACCTGCCTCTCCCAGTGCCCCGTGTCTTGTCTGGGGCCTGGGATGTGTGAGGGGCCAGGCCGCAGAGAGGATGAGGGGGCCTGAACACCATGGTGCTTTCCTGCTTCTTTCTGGTAGCTTCATTCTTAGGGGCTTCCCCAGGAGTGGGACATGGGTCTTGGAGATACCGCTGACTCTGGGAGCACGTCCTCTCAGGCTGACCCTACTGAAAAACCCCAAGGGAAGCACTTCGCATCCTCTGAAAGCCTGGCAGACGCGTCTCAGAATCACCTCCCTGTGAGGGCGAGGAAGCCCGGCTGCGGGCCCGCCAACTCCTGTCTGTCCCGGACGCTAACTCCCAAACCGTGCAGCCTGCCGCCCGGGAGCAGAGTGCCCCCGAGGCAAAGCCGGGGAGCCCCCCCCCCGGGCCCTCTGCAGGAGCCCTCTGAGACCAGCAGGCAGGCGCCCAGGTATGATTGGGGCTCCGCAGCATCTCCTGCTCCAATCTCGCCGTGAAAAGCAGCAGTCCTCTCAAATGGAGCGCAGACCCTGTGGCTAAGGCCTGTCGCCCTTGCTGTGGGCCCTGCGTCAGGCCCTGTCGGCCATCCAGGTGCTGCAGTCGGGAGCTGCTCTCAGCACTGTGGGTCTTTATCCCAGAGGCTGGCCTTGGGGTCGGAGCCTCCTGATGTCGAGTCCCAGCTCCGGCACTTCCCGCCTGTGAGCATAGGTGAGTGCCTTCCTCTCTCGGGCCCTCAGTTTCCTGACCTGTAAAATGGGGATAGTAAGAGAGTGACTACCGTGCCAGTTAGCGATGGCCACAGCAGTACTAACAAACTCCCCTAACTCGGCCACCTGCAACAGCAATTATTTCTTTCCGTGGGGCCGCAGGTCAGCTGGGGATCAGAGACCCAGGGTGGCTCCGTTATGTTCCGTGCGTCCCTCATCCTCTTGCTGGGATGAACGGGGAGCCCAGGTGTGTTCATGATGATGGGGGGCGCCCAGCAGGACAAGCAAGGCCATGCAAGGCCTCGGAAGGGCTGGCTGGGGAATTTCCGCATCCTTATATGGGCCGGAGCAGGGCCCACAGCCACTCACAGTCAAGGACAGAGGAACTGTGTTCTGCATCCAGGGGGCAGGAACTGCAGAGACACGAGGCAAAGGGCATGGACTCAGGCAGAAGCGGAGAGCCAGGCAGGGGCGGAGAGAGAGACTAATGCAGTCTCCCACCGCCCCTCCATGAGGTGCGTGTGTGTGTGTGTGTGTGTGTATACACGCACATGCAGGAGCGTGCTTTGTAGGCCGTGAAGGGCCGCGTGAGTGTGCAAGGTGCTGGCGCGGGGGAGGTCCTGTGACTGTTCCAAGAGCCTCTGCGTCTTCAGAGACCACTGCCTTCCCGGTTTGGGGGGTACACGTACGTGATCTGTCGTCTCTGAGAACGGTGACCCTGCTTGGTTCCCAGAGAAAGAGAAGGGGGAAGACACCTGTTCATTGTGACGTACTGTTTCTGCAAGTCCAACAGGGTCTCAGCCTCCACGGTGCGCCTTGGGAAAATCGCAGCCCCTCAGACAAAGGAGGAAGGGGAGAGGGGCAGAGAAAGGCAAACTCCCTCTCTCTCTCTCTTTTTTTTTTTTTTTTAAGATTTTATTTATTTATTTGGGAGAGAGAGAATGAGAGAGAGCACATGAGGGGGGGAGGGTCAGAGGGAGAAGCAGGCTCCGTGCCGAGCAGGGAGCCTGATGCAGGACTCGATCCCAGGACTCCAGGATCATGACCTGAGCCGTAGGCAGTCGCTTAACCGACTGAGCCACCCAGGCGCCCTCTCTCTCTTTTTTTTAATAAAGATTTTATTTATTTATTTGATAGAGATAGAGGGAGAGCACAAGCAGGCGGAGTGGCAGGCAGAGGGAGAGGGAGAAGCAGGCTCCATGCTGAGCAAGGAGCCCGACGTGGGGCTCGATCCCTGGACCCTGGGATCATGACCTGAGCCGAAGGCAGCTGCTTAATCGACTGAGCCACCCAGGCGTCCCTCCCTATCTCTTTATTCACCCTTCTACCCTTCCCTTGTTTAACTGGGTCTAGGCCTCCCTGGCCCCCAGGGAGAGGTAGGCCACAGGTCAAAGGCAAATAAGTAACTAAAAATTAATAAAATTAAGTTTGGGGGGCACCTGGTAGCTCAATCAGTTAAGCATCCGACTCTTGGTTTTTGGCTCAGGTCATGAGATCGAGCCCTGTGTCAGGCTATTTGCTCAGTGCGGAGTCTGCTTGCTCGCCCTCTGCCCCCACCCTCGCCAAACAAACAAATAAAATCTTTTTTAAAAAAATTAGGTTTTAACTTTGGGCCAGCCAAGGGCCTAAGCTCTTGACATTGAATATTGACATAACTGGACAACCAGCCTCTTCATGCCCCTTCCCCCAAGGGCACAGCTCCCCTGGGGCCCAGTCCCTCAGCTACCTGGAATTCTCAAGTAACCAAAATGTCCCTCTCCCTGATTTGCCCAATTCCAGGGACTTTGCTCTACCTGGGTAAGAAGTAGAGAAAAATTACATTAGTCAAGAACATTGATTTTTTTTTTCCCCAAAAAACAAATACTCTGCAAAACCCCAGATTTTGAACTAGGTGAAAGCAGGGCTGCCCTGGTTGAGCTGGCGGGTGGAGAACGGAGCCCTGTCTGCTCCCCTCCTGCCCACCAGAGACGCTCAGGCCGCGTGGGGCATGGTTGGAACGCAGGCCCTGACGGCCGTCGTCCCCCAGACTGGGTGCACACTGTGTCTAGTGTCCCGCTTCTCCTGAGCAGGCTGAGGGCTGAGCCGCTGTCCCGGTGCCTCAAAGCCGCCCCCCCCCCCCCCCGTCCCCTCACAGGCTGACGCCAAGATGGTGTGTGACGTGGTGAGTCGGATGGAAGACACCGAGCCCTTCTCTGCCGAACTGCTTTCCGCCATGATGCGGCTCTGGGGCGACTCAGGAATCCAGGAGTGCTTCAGCAGGTCTCGGGAGTATCAGCTCAACGATTCTGCCAAGTAGTGAGTGTCTCGGGGCTGGGGCGGCCGCCCGCAGGGCACGGAGGCCAGCGTGGAGGGGGCGGGCGCGCAGGGAGGGGTCCTCGGCTGAGGTCAGAACTGCCACGGGCGGCAGGAAAGGTGTCGGGAAGGAGAGCGCAAGGGCTTCTCCTCGCACCCCCTGGGTAAGGACGGGGCCTGGGAGCCGGAGCCCACAAGAGACAGCTAACAGTAGGGCTCCCAGAGCACGGGGCCCGTCCCCACCTTGCCCTGCACTGGGCCTGGCACCCCAGAAGGAGGGTCTTGAGTCTAACAGCTTTTTCCCTCTGGAGAAGCCCTGACCCCACAAGTACAAATCAAGAGCCAGATAGGCAGAAAATAGTCGACATGATGCCACTTTTGTTTCATTTGAGGAAACACACGTTCTATTCCTCTATCTTGGAATATTTTAAATAAGACTAAGGAAATGAGATAATAGAACATATCCTTTGATAGTGCGTTATAACCAAATACGGGGAAGGAAAGGAGAGAGGAGAGGAGGGGGAGTGAAGGTGAGGGAAGAGGCTCGGTGGAAGCCAGAGAGGGCTGAAAGGGGGACAAAGGGAGAGGCAGGGGGGCGCCTGGGTGGCTCAGTCGTTAAGCGTCTGCCTTCGGCTCAGGTCATGATCCCAGGGTCCTGGGATCGAGCCCCGCATCGGGCTCCCTGCTCAGCGGGAAGCCTGCTTCTCCCTCTCCCACTCCCCGTGCTTGTGTTCCCTCTCTCGCTGTCTCTCTCTCTGCCAAATAAATAAAATCTTAAAAAAAAAGGGGGGGGGGCGCCTGGGTGGCTCAGTTGGTTAAGCGTCTGCCTTTGGCCCAGGTCATGATCCTGGGGTCCTGGGATCGAGCCCCGCATCGGGCTCCCTGCTCAGCGGGAAGCCTGCTTCTCCCTCTCCCACTCCCACTCCCCCTGCTTGTGTTCCCTCTCTCGCTGTCTCTCTCTCTGCCAAATAAATAAATACAATCTTTAAAAAAAAAAAAAAAAAAAAGGGAGAGGCAGGGAAGGTGGCCCGTGGGTGCTCTTCCCGTGACACCAGCTCGTCACTTCAGGCGTCCTTAAGGTTACATGCCCTTGTTCCCTAGATCGGGGTTCCACGCCCCTGGGAATGGTCCGCGCTGGCTGCGCACATGTCTTCTGTCCTGGAGACGTTGGGACCACACCCCACTTTTACAGTCTTGTGCCCGGGTTGTCAGTGGGAGCCTCTGGGCTTAAACTCACAGTCTTAGGGTGTGTGTGCTCCACCACCGACCTGATTCAGCCGTCCTCACCCCTGCTGCTCTGCGGGGACCACTCTGCCCCCAGGAGACATTTGGCAAAGTCTGGAGACAGGCTTGATTGTCCCAACTCGGGTGGTGGCACTGGCATCTAGTGGACAGAGGCCAGGGGTGCTGCTGAACGTCCTACAGTGCGTAAGATGGCCCTCCGTAGCAAGGAATCATCTGGGCCAAAATGTCAGTGGTGCTGAGCCCGAGAAACCCTGGCCTACACCCTGGTGGTGTAGCAGGGGCGAGGGCCCATAAAATGGCACTTGCTCATGGACGTTGGGCCATTTCCCTTGGCCACGATGACAGCTACCAAACTAGGGACTTGAGTTAGGCCAGAGCATCTTTCCATTCTGTACACCTAGACTGTCCAGCTGGTGAGCCCTGGGTCTCAGGAGTCCCAGGTGGTAGTGAGCCGGGCCCCGGGCCCTGATGAGCCACCTGGGACACCTAGGTGGGCAGGGGTGTGAGCCCGGGGGGGTTGTGCCCACAGCGGCCGGTGCACGCTCAAATCACTCCTCCAACGGACCCAGGTCGTCCCCTGGAGCTGTTTGGGTGGGGACCGGCTTCCCTACCCCTGCTGGGCCCCAGTCCAGGGCCTTCCCATCCCCTCAATCCCCTCGAGCCATCAAATCGTGCTCTCCACTTAAATTGTTGTCCATTTAATTATAACATGAATACATTGCAAAAAAAATTTTTTAACACTCCAGAGAGGTATAAAATTAATAGTAAACTCCTTCTCCCAGGGCTGTCCCCCTCCAACTTCTAGCTATTTCCATTTCTCTGTCCCAGTGTTGTCCAGGAAAACCTGACCCTCCAACCTGCCATAGTATTTAGTGGCCTCCAGGATGGAATCGGAGGAGTTCAGCTCACCTGCCCGCCTCCCATGTCTCTGCCCACTTCCACGACCAGTTTCTTGCTAATTAGGGAATTACTTGTGGTTCTTCTGGTGGTTACCTTTATAACTTTCTTTTTTTTTTTTTTAAGATTTTATTTATTTATTTATTTATTTTATTTACTTGACAGAGCGAGAGAGGGAACACAAGCAGGGGGAGTGGGAGAGGGAGAAGCAGGCTCCCCGCTGAGCAGGGAGCCCGATGCGGGGCTCGATCCCAGGACCCCGGGATCATGACCTGAGCCGAAGGCAGACGCTTAATGACTGAGCCACCCAGGCACCCCCCTTTGTAACTTTCAATAAGAAATTTGAGTCAATATTTGTCAACTCCCCACCAAGTCAGCTGAGGAAACCCGGCTCCTCTCTGTGTGTTTGTCTCTGGAACAGGGTCCCGGGGCAGGCAAGGGCGGAACCCACAGCAGTCAGTTAAAGAAGGACCTTAAACCCTTCCTGCTCCAGGGTGGCTTTGCGATCCTGGTTTTTGCAGCCAGATCCCCTTTTCTGACAGAATCCTGGGTGCCATATACAAAATAGTTAACAGTGGATTTGTTGTGACAGAGAGAGTGAGCCCCATAGGGCTGTCTCGGGGCCCAATTCTAGGGGGATGGTGTGAGTCGCTCCCAAAGGCCCAGAGCCCTTCACCAAGTCCCCCAGCCCGATCCTCTCACTTGACAGGTAAGGACACCAGGGCCCCGAGGGGACAGGGAGGTGGTCAGTGCTGCCAGGCTCCCTGCACCCAGGCCTCTATGGACAGGGTTGGCTGTCTCCTCACTCCTCTGGATGATGCTGAGACAAGCCCCAGGCTCCCAGAAACCTGAGCACGTCCAAGCCGGGGATTTGCAAGCTAGTTCATGGTCTGGTTAGGACTGTTTTTTCTCCTGCCCTCTCTCTGGAGCCCACCCCTCAAGGCTTTGTTCCTGCACCCCACAGAGACTGCTCAGGTCTCGACCCCTCCTTGCAGCACCCCCATGCACACACCCCTCCCCACTTCCTGCCTGTGCCCTCTCTGGAGCCCTTGAACCTCTTTCAGTCCGTGCTGAGGGCCTGGGTGAGCTTCTCCAGCCTCGTCGCCCTCAATTCCTCACACACCCGGACAACTCTCACTTGTCTGGGGCCAGCCCCGCCCTCCCTCCTGAGTTCTGCCTCCTCCGGGTCCATTTGGACATCTCAGCACATCTCAAATTAATACATGCCACCTGACTCCCGGCTCCCACCCTCCCCCAAACCTGCTCTGCCCCCGCTCTTCCTTCCACCAAGAGCAGCTTCGTTATACACACGAGGAGGTGGCTTTAATGGGCTCTGCCTCCCACATCCCGCCTCCCCCGGCCCCCAGCACAGCTGCCGGTGTGGTGCGCCCTGACCTGCCGTTGCCTCTCCCCTGCAGGGGTGCAGCAACCTCCCAGCAGGTGTCCCTACTCCCCCCTCCAGTCTGTTCTCCTTACAGCAGCAGAGTCCTTGTTCCCACACTCTTCATCAGAACCTTCCAGAAGCTTCCCATCTCACTCAGCATGAAAGCCCAAGTGCCTACAAGCTGCGCCCCACCCTTGCCTCCATCACCCCACTCCAGTCCCACGGCTCCCTCCTCCTGCCACGGACGGGTGCTTCCCGCCACGCCACCCCTGTCCGGGGCCTGCATCCCGGGCTCCCCCACCACCGCAGGATGGCCTCTGCACCCGCAAGGAGAGAAGCTCACCCCAGCCCCCCTCAGCCTCCACTCCAATGTCATCCTGCCCTCCCCAGCTCCCCTCAGCAACACTCCTCAGGCCTCCTCCTTACCAACTGCCTCAGTCTTTCCTCCTGACGTGGTCTAGAGATTACTTAACTGTTAATTATCTCGCACACACACGCACACACACAAATGTAGGCTCTGGAGAGGTAGGGACAGTATTGATCATGTTCGATCCCAGCACCCGGGACAATGGGGAGGTTGTACACCCAGTAGGTGCCCCTCCACTTGCTCACCCTCCCCTCCCTTGGCCATGTCCCTGTGTGAGGCTCAGCCAGAACAGGGAGACAGAGAGCCAGATTTTCTGTTTAAAGGAGGTTTCCCCAGCTGGGATCAGGTTGGGGTGGGGGGAGGCCAAGACCAGAGGCTCCCCAGTCCTGGTGTCCAGCTGGAGACAACAGAACGAAGGTCATTTCAAAACCAGCAGGGCTCCTAAGCAGAGGCAGTGGGAGGGGCTTGCGAGGGGTCACGCCCAGAGGGGTTAGGAGGATTGGGAAGGGCTGGGAGGGGCTCCTCCAGGCTGAGCCCAGAGCCCAGACACTCCCAGGGGCCTGGCCAGGAGACGCTGAGGCAGCCAGAGACCCCGGGTCCACTCTGCTGCCTCCGCTCCCCTCCTTCCTCAGAGGAGAGGAGACCTGGAGGCCTGTGTAAGAGCACGGTATCTGGAGTCCGGCACACCCAGGCTCAAATCTTAGCAGGATCTCTTTTCTAGTAGTGTGACTTCAAGCTTATGTGCCTCCTGCCCCTGGGAATCCCTCATTCGGTCTTATTTTTTTAGGGAAAATCCTCACAAGGATTTGAGGTGGGCCTGGATTATTGGTTTACCAGTGGAAACCCTCATTGGTGAACGTGTCCCCTGCCCTCCAGCCCCACGACATCCTCAAGCTGAGGAACCGACCCCCACATGTCCCAGGACTAGTGCTAACGAAGGGCAGCTGCTCCACATGCAACCTGGGACCCCACACTGTCCTGGGGCTTGGACCCTCGGGGCTCCTGTCCTGTGGGCTGTGTGTGGTAGAACCCCGCATGAGGGGTAGGAGGCCCAGCCAGCCCCGTGGGTCACCGAAACCTCCTTCAGCCTTGGTCCACCTCCCTCCTTCCTGGTTTTCCAGATCCCACCCTCACTTTGGGTTCAGACCTAACCCATACAGACCCCCAAAGCCCTTCTTGGGGTGCCTGGCCTGGATGGGTAAAGTGCAAGGACATAGTCATCAGCCAGTGCTGATGTGAAAAGAGAGCCCTGATGCCAAAGACATGGGTCCCAGCCCCTGCCTGGCCTCATCTCTGAGCCTCTCTTCCAAGGGCATCAGATGGGAAGATGGGGCCAACGCCCTGGTAGACTCAGCAAGTCTGGAAAGACGGGCAGATGCCCAGAGGCCTCCGGGAAGCACCGGAGAGTACTGTTAAGGGGTGGACCAGATGTCTAGGTTCGAGCCCCGACTCATAGTGGACCAAGGTCCTTACCATTGTTGACCCTCAGTTGTCTAATCTATAAAACGGTACATATAATTCAAGACAATTAAGGTTGAAACATGATCACACATGCCAAGAGTCGAATGTAACTATTGGCCCCTACTATTTTAAGATGAAGACATGGCACAGCAGCGTTACAAACATGTTAGTCTCGTCTAAGAGTTTGACCTTCTCTAAATGCACCGCCCCTGGAACTGTGCACACAGCCCTTGGTCTGGGTTAGAGGCTCTTTGAGAATGTGCGGGCAGGACGTAGGCTTCTGCTCCTCAGTCCGCGCCCCGGCTCTCTGCCCCCAACTCCGGAGGGTGGATGAGGTGGCGCCGTCACTTCCCCAGGTCGGCCCCCAGGGGGCGCTGCCCGGGGCCGGGCTGGCTTGTTCCAGGGCCCCTGTGTGTTGCCCTCCCCAGCTACCTGGACAGCCTGGATCGGATTGGGGCCGCCGACTACCAGCCCACCGAGCAGGATATCCTCCGAACCAGGGTCAAAACCACTGGCATCGTAGAAACCCACTTCACATTCAAGAACCTCCACTTCAGGTGAGGCCCGGGGAGCCTCCCGTACCCTGGCGAGGGCACTGTGACAGATGGGAGACACCAGCCTCTCGGCCTCATCTTGTCTGCCTTGGGGAGCTCTCCAGTTGGGACAGGCAGTTAGATACAAGAAGGGACCTGTCTGTGTGTCTGTTTTCCACCAAGTTCAGGGGCCAGGACGACCAAGGAGTCTTCCTGGAAGAGGCCTCCTGAAGTGGGTCTCCAAGGAACAGGGAGGATTTGAGTGGACAAAGGAGGGGAGTCCTGTCCCTGGGTGACTTCTGAGGAGGAGGAGGGCAAATCCCCCAGTGGTCCCCTGAAGGCCTCCTTGTGGGCGGGGGAGGGAATGAAGATGGATAAGCCCAAGCAGTGTCTGTGAGACCCCAAGGCCCCAGATAATCTCAGAGCTGGAAGGGGCTTAGAGATCAGCTGACCCACCGCCTCTAGGTACATGTGGGGAAACTAAGGCCTGGGAGGAGCCAGGCTGTCCCCAAGCACAGAACACAGCTCAAGTCTGGGAGCTCAGAGCACCTCAGAACAGAAGCCTGAGGCAGGAAGCTGGACTTCTCATGCGCTCCTGGCAAGTTGTGTCCCCTCCTGGGCTAACCTCCCTGTACTGAGGCCTGAGAGTCCCTGTCCTGCCCCCGCCTACCTTCCAGATGTGGTTTCTGGGTGTCCGCAGAGCAAAAGGAGAGTCCAGGAGGGCAGGGACCATAGGTCGGTAGACCTGTGTAAGGCCCTGCTTTGTGGCCCCCTGCCCTGCCTGGGAGGGCTGGATCCCACACGGCCTTCCTAGCCCAGGCCTGCTCTCACACAGACTGAGGGGGCTCAGGGTCTCCCTCGGGGGCCCTAGACCCAGCAGGCAGCCCTGGACTCAAGAGCCTCCCCTGAACCTAGGGAGTGCAGCAATGGGCTGAGTGGCCGCACAAGGTGTCTCTTGCCTTCTGGCCTCCTCAGTGTCTCCAGCCTGCACCTCTGGACACGAGGGGACCCAGCAGGCAGAGTGTGAGAATAAGCATTGTGGAGGGTCACAGAGGCCAGGGGCCATGCCCCTGTATTTCAGATGCGGAAGCAGGACCCATGGGAGGCGGCGGTAGGACGGGAACCTGACTTGCTTTCTTGCCCGGAGCTTACTGGCCTCTGCCCATAGTGGTTCTCCTGTCGGGAGGACCTGGGGTCCCTGTGCACACTGGGTCAGAGCCTAGGCCCACGAGGCTGTGGGTCTTTGCTCAGGGCATGAGGGTAGGAGACCAACCTCTTACCTCCAGGACATGGTCCCACCTGCCCATGGTCTCCTCTCACAGCCCTCATGTCCCCTGGGGGGGGGTGTCTGGAGGGGCAGAATCAGGGAGCCATCTGCCGGGGAGGGGTGGCACGGAGCAGAGGTGAGGCTTTGCAGACAGATCCGGGTCAGACCCTCGCTCTACCATACCAGCCCTTGCCAGGACCACGGGCCCTTCACGCCTTGGTGTCTCCCATCCCTCCACGTAACGGCTGCCGGCCCCGGCCCACCCAACACCCCCCAGGCCGGTCCGGGATTTGCCCAGACCACAGACATGACCAGACACACACAGAAGGCCAGGAACAGGATGTGCATGCTGCCCCGAGAGGAGGCGTTTACCGGGGACCAGCCGAGGCGCCCCCTTTGTAAGATTCTCGAGCTGCAAGGGCAGGTCTCTGAGCCCCGGCATGTGAGCGCAGCCTGGTCATGGGGCAGATAGCAGCGGTCCGCCCGTTGGCACCTGCAGCGGGGCTCCCCGGGAGGCTCGGGGCTTGACCAGGCACCCCCACACCCGCCTGGGCCCCACCGCCCGCCCCTCACAGCTTCCCTGTCTCCCCTCACCAGGCTGTTCGACGTCGGGGGTCAGCGATCTGAACGCAAGAAGTGGATCCACTGCTTTGAGGACGTCACAGCCATTATCTTCTGCGTCGCGCTCAGCGGCTACGACCAGGTGCTCCATGAAGACGAGACCACGGTGAGTGGCCCTGGGCCCGCCCGGCCTGTGGTGGCATGGAGGGACTCGGCCTCGGTGGCCCCGGTGGCTCTGGGGCGGGGCCAGCTGTGTTGGCCGGGGTTCGGCCGTCGGGGGGCCGTGCCCGCGGCCAGGCAGACGGCCTGGGATTTGGGTGCGGGAGAGGCCACGTCGGACAGCTAGTGCCTCTTCGGTAAACACAGCAGAGGCCCAGGGGCCGTCGGGCCAGAGCGGAGTTAAGCCAATCCTAAAAGAAAGCCAGGTGCAGTCAAGCAAGAATGTATGTAAGACAGAAATAGCCGGTGTTCGGCCTGACAGCCTGCGGCCAGAGCGGCGTGTGGCTGCCAAGGGGAGGGCAGCGGGGCGCGGGCCCCTCCTCAGAGGAGGACGGCCACGCTGGCCCCCAAGGGAGGTCCTCACCTGGAGAGAGGCGCGGCCTTTCTCTGGGCCTACTCCTGGTTCGCCGCCAGATTTCGGCAAGCCCGCCTCGGTTGCTATTACCTGTCAAAGTGGGGTAACGATGGTACCTTCGTCGTGGGGCCGTTGGCGAAGGAATGAGAGAATGCGCATGCAATGCCCGGAACGGCGGAGCTGGTGGTTGTTCTGTCACTGGCGACTGTCCCTATGTGTGGGGGGCGTCCACTGAGCAGCGGGCCTGTCTGCAGAGCCTGCAAGGGAAGCTGGGTGTTGGCGTGGTGCACCCGCGGGGTCCCTAGAGACGAGCCCGCGGCACCCCCTGGGGGTCACGGGGTCCTGGCTGTGGGGTCAGCCCCTCGTGCGGGACGCACGCACGGACCCTGGGCCCCAGCCTCTCAAAGTCAGCGCTGAGAGCTGGAAGCAGTGTGTCGTCACGGCAGGCCCTGAGCACGGTGGCCTCTCTGGGTCTGTCTCCGCCTCAGTCCTGGCCTGCTGGTCCCGCAGGGCTGCTGGGCGCGTCCGATGGGCTGCAGGCTGGGGTGCCGCGCCGTGGGGAGAGACTGGCACAGGGATGAGGCTTTTGGCAGACTGGGACCGGAGCCGTCGGCGGGGGGGCGTGGGCGGGGGTGAAGCCCATGCTGGTTTGTCTGCCTTGCCCTTCCTCTTTCGGGGCCAGCTGCACCCCTGAGCTGGGTTCCAGCAAAGCCCCCTAAGGCCTGCCTTGTCCAGGGGTGAAGTTCCTGGGACCCTGGCTGGGAGCTCGTTCTGGTAATGCTATCACTCTCAGTGGCCTCGGCAGGCTGTGGCGTCTCGGGTCCCTGGAGCCGGGAGGTGGGTAGATGCCCACGCTGGGCTGCGCTTGGACCCGGACTCACTGGCCGCCCCCCACCATGCACCCCTGCACAGGGACGGCCCTGGCATATCTCTCACTGTTCCGCCGGTTGACTCTATGCTTCTGAAGCTGCTCTTCACTGTGCAGTGGAATCCACCCACATGGTCTGGGGTCCACTTGGCTCATCTTTTCTCCCTCCCAAGCCTGGGAGTGAGAAGCAGGGCTGGGCAGGGAATGCGATGCTAGCCCAGCCACGGGTTGCAAAGCACGCAGAGAGCTGGAGGGCAGGAGGGCCCCTCTCCCTGAACTCGCCTCTCCCCTGCGACCTGCCCTCCCGGGCCTGCAAGCAGCTTAAACCCAAGTCCCAGGCTCCAAAGCCATGGGGCTGGGCCTCTCACTCACCTCTGGAGCACCAGGGTGAAGCAAAGGGACATCTCTGTGGGTCTGGCAACCACCGGGCCCCCAGCTCCTTGGCCCTCGGCTCACCAGTGAACACGGGCTGGTTAGGTGCCAGGCCTTGTGCTCGCGAAGCCCTCACAGTCTGCCCACCCCGTCCAGCCCGGACCTCCCAGAGCTCCTCACCAGCCCGGCTACTGAGTGCAGCACAGCTTCTGGGGACCTCTGTCCCCAGGCCCCTCGGCCTCCTCCTCTTCTTGCCTTTACTGTCCCTCTTCCACCCTCTCTCTCCTCTCTTCCTGCCCCATTTCTCCGGCCCTTGTTGCACAAGGGCTGAAGCACAGGACCTTGCGGAAGCCAAGGCCAGGAATGGGCTTTTCCTGGAGCCCTTTCCGCCCAAAGCAGGCCGCCCGTGCCCCCTGGGAAGAGCAGCGGCCCCTCCGGGAACAGGCTTCACGACATGACCACCGCTCACAAAGGCGGCTCATTGGCCCGGCCCGGCAAGAACAGTACCATGGCCAGAGAACTAAGCAAATGTCTGTGTGCCCAGGACACGGCCACACTGGGCAGCTGGGGAGCCAGACGGCGCTGGCCCTGCCCGTGGGGGAGCGTGGGCAGCCTCTCCCTTCCTCCTTCGTAAGATGGCCCCGGTGGCTGAGCAGCCTCGTGGGCAGCGGTGAGGCCCACTGCACGCCGACTCTGCGCTCGGGAGGCGGCCGTGGCCGGGCTGCTCCATCCAAGCATGTGGCGAAAGGACAAGCTATGGGACACGGACACTCCGCCCCGGGAGGCAAAAGCTCGACCCCAAGGCTGACCAGTCCTTGGTCGTCAGACTTCCTCTGTGGTCAGCCCGCACGTCCCTCCTGGCCCGGGGCAGGAGTGGGGCCTGCCGGCACAGAGGGGTCTGCAGATGGCTCCTGGAGCCTGGCCAGGGGCCGGGGGCTCCGGGTTGCCCCCCGCCGGCCGGCCGCCCCGCCCACTGCAGCCCGGCGGCCCGAGAGTTTCATCCTGTCCTCATACCCCAGGCCGGTGGCTCCGGCGGCCCCGGGCCTCGGTCTACCATCGCTTCTTCAGGCTCTGTTGTCACCGCCGCCTGCAGGGCCTTAACTTGCCAAACCAAGGCCAAAACCATGCGCAGATTCTGAGAGACGCTCCAAGCTGGGCAGGTATGAAGCGCCTCCCTCCAACCGAAACCATCAGTTAAGAGTTGAAAGCACCAGGTTGTCAGGGCCCCGCCGGGTGACTTGCTGTGACTGCCTGCCCCTCCCACTCCCACCTCCCCACCCTCGCCGTCCTCGGTCCTCGTCCTCAGTCCAGGGCGACCGTGGCCTCCGCCGGCCTGCGTGGGGGCCTCAGGATGGGCTGGCTTGACTCCCCGGACCCAAGACTGGCGGAAGCAGTATTTCAGTTTTTTCCTCTCTCTTTTCTTCCTGTGTTCTGGGGTTTTATCTTCCTTTCCGTGTTAATCTGTTTTGCTGGGTTTCTTCTTGGGGTTCTTCTGGCCACTCTACTGAGAAACCAGCCCCAACAACTAGCTCACCCAGAGCCGCCGCCGGCCCAGCCGCGGCCCAGCCAACCAACTCGATCTCCCAACTGCACCAAGGCCACAGCAAGATCACCCCCCAGACGCTGTCCCCCTGGTGTCTGCTTCCAACTCTGGATTAATTCGAGGATCTCCTCGTCCTCGGTTAATGTTTCCCAAAGGAATGCGTGCACCCTCCCACCCCCGCTGGTGAAACCAAATGAGACCCCGGTAGAGAACTCTGCATGGCCCGTGGTTCCGTGTAGATGTGTTGGATGGTGGTGCTGCCCCCGCCCCCTGTGTGCATGGTGCATGTCCTCTCCATGGGCTGGAGCCCCTCGGGGGGACTTCGCTGCCCCATCCCAGGGCGGCCCTCCGCAGGGGGGGGAGGGTGGGCAGCATTCCCCACCAGCCCTGCCCACCCTGCTCTGCCCCAGCCTGCCTGCGTGTGGAATGAAGTAAGGAGCGTGTCCCGTTTGTCCTGCGGGTCCTCCCATCTCTGTCCCTCGGTGGTGCAGTCGGCCATGTCAGCGGGCCTTTCCTTTGCTTGGTGAGCTGTGTCGGTGGCCGCGGGGAGCCAGGGCCCCGGGCACGGCCAGCCCTCACCTGCCTCTCCGCTCTGTTGCAGAACCGCATGCACGAGTCCCTGAAGCTTTTCGACAGCATCTGCAACAACAAATGGTTCACAGATACGTCCGTCATCCTGTTCCTTAACAAGAAGGACATATTTGAAGAGAAGATCAAGAAGTCCCCGCTAACCATCTGCTTCCCCGAATACACAGGTAGACAGTCCCTGTCCCGGCAGGGACAGCAGGAGCCTGGGAAGCCGCTTCTGGCCATGCACATTCCTGGGGGATCCGCCCCTGACCTAGCCCGGTCCGCATTCCCCGGGCTCTGAGGGGGCACAGCATTCTGTGAGGAAGAATCCAGCACAGAACAAAAGACGGGCCTCCCCCGCACCTCCCCCACCCGCCCCCCGAATGTGCTGTAGGGAGGCAGGCCGAGCGGTCAGGGGGAGCCCGGCTGGAAGCCTGGTTCTGCCACCCACGAGCTATGGGCGCTCGGCTCCCTCCTGGAGGCTCGGCTTGGTCATCTGTAAACACAGATTATCAGCAAGGTGACAGCACCAGGGCGACAAGGGGCTTAAAAGCTGGGGCTTTGAGTCAGGCACCTGAGGGTCATGCCCAGCTCTGCCGCTCAGAGCAGGTCACGTAATCCCTGGGATTCTGCGGCCCTCCCTCAGGACTGGCTGTGAGGACAAAGTGCGCTTAGGAGCATGGAGAACTTAGCATGGCAACTGGCACATAGTAGGTGCTCACTAAACATTTGCTGGGACTGTTATCGTTGTGATTGTAAGTAACAACGCCTCCATATGGGCTCTTACACGCAGGGAGTGGCCCACTGGCTCTGACAGAGCTTCTCGAGCAGTAGAGACCCAGGGCTCCCTGCAGAGGGGCTGAGGAGGTCAGGACCACCTCTGTTAATGGTGCCATAGTTTCCCCAACTGTGGAATGTACGGGCAGCCAGGGAGGACAGCCTGACCAGGGCCCCATGCACCAGGAAAGGTGGCCCACTGGCTTTTCCAGGTGGCCAGAGCCGGGCCAGAGGGGAGAGTGGGGGGAGAAGTAGGCCTCCCCAGCCCGACCAGGCCCCAGCCTGGAAAGTACAGAGCAAGGGCAGAGCCCCAACAAGGCGGGCCTGTCAGGGGAGCACCCGGGCTGAAACCCACTTCCTTGAGAGTAGATGTGGGGGTCATGACTTGGGGCCAGGCAAGCAGTACTGTCTCCCCCCACCACAAGGCCAGGCTGACTACCCCAGAGGCCAGGCCCCCAGTAGCATGCGACCAGAGACGGATAAGACCCTCATGCCCACCAGTCAGCCTCCTCTTAGCCACGAGTTGGGGGTTTGTGGATCCTGCCCTGGGTGACCTGGGCTGTGGCCTATGGTACAGTGGAAGCAGGCAGGACGGGTCGGTCACCACGGCTGGTTTGGGGCTGAGGAAGTCTGAGTGATGACCTGTAGGTCCCAGGGACACTCTCCCTCACCTCCAGCCCTGATTACAGAAGGAGCTGTGGTCTGGTAGACCCTCAAGGCCAGGCCCATGTGCCCATGTGCCTGAGGGGCTGGGACCCCCTTCCAGATATGCCCCTTCCAGGCTTCCAGCCCAGCCCAGCCCTGTGGCTCTAAGATCCAGCCCCACTCCCTGCCGGCCCTCAGCCACTGGTGGCAGCCCCACCGTGCCTGGCCCAGACTCCCAGAGCTCGTGGGGGCTTCAGTGCAAAGCCGGGGGTCCTGTTCTGCTTCTCCCCGGACAGCAGCTGATCTCCCGAAACACCTGTCCCTAGGCTCACCTGGGAATCGGGCAACGTGGCACTCCCCAGGCTGGCCACAGAGCCAGGCGGCTGTTAATCCCCGGTTGCAAACGGGAGAAAGGCGAGGGTGAGAAGGATTGGGGAGGCCAAGGAGGCTCATGGGCGCCCAGCGACGGCCAAAGGACATGGGGAGGACAGGCCTGCAGGCCGGGTCAGCCCGGGGCCCGCCTTCTCCGAGTAGGACCCACAGTACGAAGGAACACTTGCAGCAGGAGTCAGTGGGTGCAGATTCAAAAGGAAAACAGGAGTTTCATGAAACGAGATTCACCCTTGATACAGACGAGGCACCGTGAGCTTTGATATTTTGCTTCGTTATTTTCAAACTGGACGTGGACTGCCGACTTGACCGTGCAGCCCCCTCTTGGCTTCGCTGGGCCGTCACGCTCCCCCCGCATCAGGTCGTGCCCCCCGGGGTGGTCGCGGGAGGCCGGGCCTGCGGCGGCCTCGCCTCACCGGCCCACACCTGCTCTCTCCTCCAGGCCCCAGTGCCTTCACCGAAGCCGTGGCTTACATCCAGGCCCAGTACGAGAGCAAGAACAAGTCCGCCCACAAGGAGGTCTACACCCACGTCACCTGCGCCACCGACACCAACAACATCCAGTTTGTCTTTGACGCCGTGACGGACGTCATCATCGCCAAAAACCTGCGGGGCTGCGGCCTCTACTGAGCCCCTGCCTCACCCCCGGCTGCCCACCTCCCTGCCTGGCCTGCTGCCCCGCCCCTCCCCTGGAACCAGAGCGCCACCCCCGCTCACACCGATCTCTGCACTTGACAGCGAAGCACCTGCGGCCGGCACCACGGAGGGTGGAGGGCACAGCCTCCGGGGGCCGCCCCTCCCCCAGACGCCAGAACACGCGGTAACGCGGGGGCCGGGCCGGGGGGCTGAGCGGCCTCCGCTTCATCTCTGAGTGTTTGGTCCTGGGGGGATGGTGGCCGCCGTTTGGCCCGGAACGGGCATGCGCTACACTTGGTAACTCATACTCGAAGCCCCGGGGTCTCCTCCTGTGTGGGGGTGGCTCTGGGGGACACGGTGCCGGCCGGGGTGGGGCCAGCGGGAGCCACTGCTCAGCCTTTTCTGGGGTCTGTCTGGTCGAGGGCAGCTCCGTCACCAAAAGCCAGGGTGGGACCAGCCCAAGCACGTGGGGGTCCCAGGGCTCAACCTTGGCGAGTGCCTCCCTCCTCCTTCTGCCTGGATCTCAGCCCCCAGGCACAAGCCCTTTCTAATCTGGACCATCCTTCCTTGCACACCCGTGGAGGAACCCCATCCCTGACTCCTCACAGCTCTGGAAATGCTTCTGCGACGACGGGTATTGCAAAGGCACGTGGTGGATGGTGGGAGGGGTCGAGTCCCGCGCCCAGCTCCGGTGTTGTCTGGGATGGGGGCCTCACCCAGTGCTTGCAGGCTCGAGGGTGACCCATTCACTTTCTCCCAGCGCCTGGGTCTCAGGCAGCGGCTCCAGAATGTGAGTAGACGCGCTTCTCCTTCTCGAGTCACAGTGAATCCAGCTCAGCAAGGGCAGGCACGGCCCCTCGGGCCCCCTGTTTTGAGGTTGGGGAGGCCCAGGGGAGGTATTGATGTGGCCCCTGCAACCGAGGCCGTGGTGAAGAAACCAGACTTTGTGCAGAGCTTGTGCTGTCCGGCCAGCCCTCAGAGGCAGAGGAGGGCCGACCGAGGCTGGAATGTGCACTGCGAAGGGGCCAAGGCTGGCTCGGACGCATACCCAGCGCCCCCTTCTCTGGAGAGAGGGTCCTAGGAGGCCTGGGAGGGGCTTTGCTACAGAGGTTCCTGAGCAGGCAGGGGTGGGTGACTCTGGGAACTCCTCGGGCAATCAGCACGCCTCTCTCTCACACCCGGGAGCCTCGGGGGGCCAGTGCCACCAGCCAAGGCCACAGACAGGCCCCGGGGGCTCATATGGCAGGCTAGGGAATCAGATGTGCCCCTGGAGGGGCCCCTGGCTCCTTCCTCCAGCCCTCTGCTCTCCCAGCCTCCACTCTGGGCTCTGCTCCTGGACACCCAGTGCGGCCCCCTGGGCTGCCCCAGAGCCAGGAAGAGCCCCGTGGCAACAGCTCTGGGCTTCTCGGTTCCAGCAGCCCCGGAGCTCTGGCTGCACAGGAGGCCCAGGGCAGCACCCCCCGACCCCCATGCCAAATGCCTACAGGGAGGGGCGCCACCGGTAAGCCCCCTCCGTCACTGCGCTCTGAGCGCTGCACCCCGGCCGCCTCGGGGCAAATCACAGGGCTGCCTTGCTGTGTGCGAGGCCCCCGGGCGCTGGCGCAGCAGAGGACAGCGCCGAGAGCCGGCGGTCTCCAAGCCCTGCCACAAGCGGCCGGGGCCAGTGAGGCCGCTCTGCCCAAGAGCGAAGACATAGCGGGTATTTTCCGGCATTCCCACCCGGGGGGGGTGGTCAGCTGCGCCCCCAGCTCGCCCCGGGAGCCCACACTCACAAGCAGCCCCCAGAGGAGGGTCGCTTGGCCAGCCCCACCTCTGAGGCTTGTGGCCCTGGAGGTGGGAGCCGCTGGCCGCCTGGGGCCTTCCTGTCCTTCTGGGCCCATGGGCCGCCCTGCTGCTTGCAGTGCTCCCGCTGTCCCACCCTCCCTGCCGCAGGGGTCCCCGCTGTCTAGTGGGAACCCACAAGGAGAGGGTATCCGGGATGAAGGTCCCTCCCCGTCCGCTGCAGCTCCCATCCACGTCGTTCCCAGTGGCGCCACAGTGGGGAGGGATGACAGAGGGGGACACGAGTTTTGGCTCCGTCGCGGGTGTGGGTGTGAGGGGAAGAGGTTGAGAGTGTGAGAGACCAGATTCTTGTCCATGGTGGCCACATGCATGTCCCCAAAAGGACCATGCTTAAAGTCTGTGAATGGCTCTAACTGAGCGGGCTAAGGACACCTGGATTTCTAGGAGGAGCACCTTTGCCAGACCCATGACGATTGTGCGCGCCGCCTAGATGCCTGTGGGCCAGGTCTGTGCCCCGCACCAACCGCCCTCCCGAAAGCCCGCTCTTGGCCGAGCAGGCCGTCCTGCTGAGAACCAACAGGCCCCCTGGGCTCCCGGCCTGACTGGAGGGAGCCCTGCCGAAGGCCCAAGTAGGAGCTCAGGTGAACCTGCGCACTCCGGCCTGAGGAGGGTGTGGGCTCTGGCCCAGGCCCGAGCAGGACAGCTGTGACACTCTGGGCTCCTGGGACATTTTCCATGGAGGCTTTAGAAGCCAGGGGCCCTGGCCCCTTCCCCTCCCCTCTCGGGGTCTATAGCCGTGAGCTCCGACCCAGGAATGTTGGCAGAGCCCAGGCAGAAGGCCACCGCGCCTCTCCCGGCAGCCCAGCTCCACACCCCGCTGCGGGAACCGGAGATACCCGGGCCCTCCGCGACCATCCGGGGCAACAGTGAGTCTCCCGCGGCGGGGGAGGGGTGCAGCAGTAGCAAGAGACACCCCCCCACCCGCCACAGGACCCCTCGTAGGCGGGCTGTCTGTAAACCCCCAACAGGGAAGGCCGGGGAGTCCTGGGGAGTCCTGTCTCCGAGGCCCTTCTGCCCGCATGAGCCCAGTAAGGAGGGGCCGCCCCCAGGAGTGTTCACAGTTACCCCGCAGTGGCGCAGTGGCCGATTCTGCAAGTTTTTCCTGCCTCCACCCCCGCCTCCCTTCTTGACCTTCCCTCTTTCCCCCTGGCCTCACTCAGAGTGCTCCTCAACCCTCTTGGTAAGTAAACCGGCCACAGTCCCGACTCAGCCCCTGCTCCAGACCAGGTGGGGCTCGGTCCAGCCCCCTTTGGGAAGTCAGGCTGCATCTGTTCTTCTCCGAGCTTCTGGGAGTTATTAGGGGCACCTGGCAGCTCTCAGGCACGGAGGCCCGAGGCTCCGGCTCTGTGGCCACCATGGATTCAATCTGGGGTGCCAGGGGCAAGCACCCACAGACGGCTCCCCCCCCCCCCGCCGCCCCCGATCAGCGCCCAAACCTACGGCAGCCCAGGGCACAACACACAGACCAGGGGACAGGGCCACGCTGGGCGCTGCCGCCCCCGACTCCCCAGTGAGGCCGGTCCTGGGCCACCCTGCCCAGAGGCCTTCCCTCCGGGGGCTCAGGGCTCCGACAGACCCCGCGCCAGCCAAACACCCCTGTCAAGGGAGGGGCAGGCGGGGACAGAAGCAGAAAGAGGCCTAAGTCCTGGGCCCTCTCATCCGAGATGGGGAGGGGGTTCCTCTGGAGGGGAAGCGCTCAACCCCGGGCCCAGTGCTCCAAGACCACCCGCGGGAGCCCACACCCCTTACAGCACTGCTGTGACCCGTTCCCTCCCCGCCTCCCCACTCCCATCCCTCCTGCCTCCGCTCTTCTCCTGGCCCATCCCCACCCCTCCCAGGCCTCCTCCCCACGCTCCCACCCCCACCCCCGTCCCAGGCAGAGGGGAGCCGGCCACCTCCCAGCCCCGCCGCCGCCCACCCCACATTAACTAATTTTGTAAGAAGAGTGACTTGTTGGTTTAATAAATCTCTAGTTACTGTAAGAATTTACTGACTGCCGTAATGTCTTCATTAGTGACCTGCCGTTCATAAAGAGTGCCAGCTTTCTCCAGCGCCAGCATGATGCATCGCATCAGCACCCACATGACACAGGTCCCCGTGCTCGGCCTGCGGGCCACCCGGCCAACGGGCACACGCTTCTGGGGGCGGCTGGCCTGCCCCCGCTGACCCCTTGGGATGGTCACAAGCCCACCTTCTTGTCCTAGTGTGCTTGCTGCGGCCCCCCCACTGCCCAGGCCAGGGAATGGGGGGGGACAGGAAGGCGACCGCGGGCAGGAGGGCGTGGCCGTCACCTGGTCGTGATCTCTGGCTTCTTTTCCTTTTCTCAAGTGCTGCTTTCGCCATTTGGCATATATTCCCGCGTCTCTTTTCTCCGGGGAAGCTCGCAGGGACAAGCAGGGCTCCCGGCTCACGGGGGGTATGTTCCGGTCCGCGTGCGGAGGGAGGGCGGTCGGGCCTGCGGGTGTGGAGGGGGCTCAGTGCCGGCGCCTCCCCTCCCCACGGTTCTCCCCGAGCCTCCAGGATCAGCCCTCCTCCCAGACCCTCCCCACAAAACCAGGTCCAACCCTGCAGAGCGCCTCTTCCCCCTGAAGACCTTTTCAGTGTGCGCACTGTCCCCCCAACTAGACTGTGAGCTCTCAGAGAGCAGGACTTGAGCTGGTCGTTCCCACGGCCTCCCAGCAGCCCAGCAGGGGCCCCTGCATGCAAATCCAGTTGGTGCTGCTGGGCAGAGCAGGTGCATGCACGTGCCCTGCAGCCCTGGGCAGAGAGGCCGTGGAGGGGCTGAGCCTTAGCAGAGTGGACGTGTGGGGCATAAGTGGCTGGCCCCCACTTCTCCTGCAAGCTCTCGGGCCAGCCCGTGTGCCAAAGGGACGCAGTCCCCACTCGGCTCAGGTCACCCTGGTGACCCCTTCTGGTCCTGAGAGTGCTCCAGCGTATGTCCCCGCCACATCGCCCAGTGTCTGAAGACCAAAACGATGCTCGGGACAGTGGTGCAGTGGAGTTGGGAGCCAGCCTCTGGCTGTGGGCTTCCAGCTCCTGGTTGAGTGGCTATGGGACCAGGCGGCTCTGTGTGGTGGGAGGCCCTTTCCTAGTGAGTCCTTGGGTGGCGGAGCATCTGTTCTCTGCCCCCAGAGGTGGCGCCGGGAGCCTGAGTGTTCCCAGCCCTCGGCCTTGGGCTTCCACCCGTCCTCATCTGAACGGCCCCGGGGAGCCTCCCTGAGTGCAATTGTGCAGGCCGTGGGCCAACTTTGGGGGGCTGAGAACAGAATGTGCCGGTTGAGGCTGGGAGGGTAACAGGATCATAGGTGTTTACTGAACTAGTTTACAGAGCAGGCCAAGGCCGTTTCCTGCAGCTCGCAGAGGAGCTGAGAACCACGCCAGTGTGCAGGCTCCCGAGGGGCAGCTGAGCTCGTGTTCCAGCAACTGGCCTGAGCCGTGAGCGTAGGGTTTGGGGCTGGGAGACCCTTACAGGTCACTGGGGTAGTAATGCCGTCATGGAAGAGGGACTGAAGATGCGCAGAACTGGTCATGACCCTCTTAGGACTTACTCCTCTAAAGGCCACAGACCGCTCGTCTTAGCTGGACAAACCCATTTGGTGTCATAAGCTCTCTCTCTGGCCCAGAGCCGGGTCCACGTCTCTGCTCTTCTGGGCCCCCGCTCTGTCGGCTCTCCCTATTCCCTAAGGGTTGATGAGGCTAAATCAGGTGAGGCAGGTCAAGTGCTGGGCTTAGTGCTCGGCAGAGCAGGGCCCAGTGACCAGTAGAGGCCACCCCACCATCTTCCTCACCGGCCCTCCACCAGAGGAGGGCGGCCACGGCAACTCAACTGACCATGTACTCAGCTGCAGCTGCTTGCTGGGCCCCAGGGAAGGAGCTGATCCCCCATGCCACTTCTCTGCAATGACTTGTTCAGTCTTCTTACTAGAGAGGAACAGCGTGGCCTGGAGTTACCCATGGAGCTGGGTTTGGAACGGATAAGTTCCCAAGGCGAGGATAGGCTCCTTGGGGAAAATGAGTGGCTGTCCCTTTCCCTGGGAAGGTACATTCCATGGAGGAACCACCTTCCCATGCAGAAATGGCTTCGCTCACAGAGACACGTGCTCCCCTGCATTGCCAAGAAACATTACCCAAGTTTATGTGCTTGACACCCCACTGTAGAATGAGCCAGTCCTTGCCCAGGGCAAAGGGCCGCCCCCCTCAGGCTCTGCTCTATTGGGAGTGGCCATCACAGTCACTCCTTTGCTAAACAGATTCGTGTGTGCAAGACGGTACTTCACGTCTGCATTGCGCCAAACTCCGTGCAGCATCAGACGTGGCTGAGTTTGGCCCAGCCAGAGGAAGTCTGGCCAGACCCCCAGGGCCCCCTGCCTGGGCAGGACCATCTCCCCACAGTGGTGGCATGCAAGGATGCTGGCAAGAGCCTGGAGTGACTTCCCCTCCGTCCCTCACCACTCCCAGAGGACACTTCCACCCACAGATAGGGCCCCAGAGGAAAGACCTGGGCCGGAAGTGCCGCAACCCAGCTCGCGGGCTCGTCCAGCGCCACCTCCCCGACCCCTACACACCCGCCCATGCGGGGAGACCATCCAGTGGCTGGGTCTCAGTCCAGTCTCTGCCATTAGCCCCGGGACAACGGTATAGACGGCCCCGCACCGGACTGAGCCGGCCCTGTGCTGTGACAGGTCGCGTTTCTACTGTCACCTTCGAAGGAGCCCTGGGGGCCCAGGAGCCCCCGCCTGAGCTGCTGAGCAGCCCCGTTCCTCCCTCTCAAAACCTAATTCTCTTCTCTTTCCCTGTCTCCGTGTCTGTCCCTCCCGCTGTCTGTCTGGCTCTCTTTCCCTCCCCTGGGGCTGCAGAACCGCATGCACGAGTCTCTCATGCTCTTCGACTCCATCTGTAACAACAAGTTCTTCATCGATACCTCCATCATTCTCTTCCTCAACAAGAAAGATCTCTTTGGTGAGAAGATCAAGAAGTCACCTTTGACCATCTGCTTTCCTGAATACACAGGTGGGTGTCGGGGAGGCCCCGCCTCTGCCCATGGGCTTGGGGTCGGGCTGCCTGGCCTCCGCCCCAGTCCCACAGGGACGCCGAGACACACGGTAGGGTGTGGCCCACTTGGGCCCTTCCCAGGACACGGCCCCGGGCCGGTGGGGAGGAAACGGACCCTCCCGATCCACTGGTGTCGCAGTCACGTGACTCGAGAGCACCCTGGCAGGAATCACGAGGCAGGACAGGACCACAGCCTTCCCCTTTCATCTTGCTCACCGTCGAGAAAAACTCTCCTGCCTCCCCAGGCTCGCCAGTGGCCTGCCCTTAGCCCTGCGCTGGCAGGCCACGGGGCCGCACAGCACCTTGGCGTGAACTCGCAAGCGTGGGCACGTGGCCTGGAAGGCGGTCCAGGCTGCTTTTGAGCCCCCGCCTGCTCGGGCGTATGGTGTGCGGCACTCCTGCCCCTCCCCCACCACACCTACCCCCCTCCCCCAGCCATCCCCCCACCATCCCTGCTGTCCCCCTCTTCCCATGGCCCTGGCCTTTCCCTCACATCAAACCACTCCAGCTCTCTGCAAGCCTCCTCCACCCCTGGCCGCCTCTCTCCCGCCTTCTCTGGGGGGGCAACTTCTCTCTCATCAGGCTCCCGGGAGGATGCGTCACAGACCCCCATGCAGAAGCTCCTTCTGAAGGGGTGATGAGGTGTCAGGCCATCTCTAGCAGTGCATGGAGGGCGGCTGCTGGGCTGCTGGTGAAGGCTGGCCGGCGCTAGTGGGGTAGCAGAGCCCAGCCTCCATCCCTCTGGGGACCGGGAAGCTTCTAGTGGCCCTCGGGCCGGCAGTGGAGGAGGATGTCCTGTCAGAAGTTGGCTCCGCCGGGAACCCACACACTGACAGCCCCGGGGGAGACAGGCTGCACTCAGCTCCCAGGGCTATACAGGCCCCCGGACCCAGCCGGGTTCCCGAAGAGACGGGTGCGGGCCCTCCAGCCCCCTCTACCGTGAGGAAGAGGCAGCCCATCAGCCTGTCCCCTCCCTGATGCTCGGCACGGCTGGCGAATGCGGGGCAGGGGGAGACAGGGCGGGCACGGGCTCCTGGAGCCAGACGCCTGCTACTGTGGGCAGACCGACCACCCAGGCACGAGGCTGCCCACGCTCGGGGTGGCCGTGTGGGTAAATGGAAGGAACGGAGCCAGGTGCCAGGCGTACTTACCGCTGGCTGTCACTGTCCTCGTGTTACTCCGAGGATGGAAACGAAGAAAGGGGGAAGCGGCCATGGAGACTAGAGGGAGCCCGGGAGGGCATGGGGCGAGCCGGACAGGCCCAGCGCCTGGCTGCCCCGGGGCCGAGGGGGGCCCTGCTGGGGGCGGCCTGGCTGCAGTCTGCTCTCCTCAGACACTCCTGAGCTCCCTCAGCCTCAGCTGAGGCCCGTCAGGACCAATTCAGGTCCTTAGAAAGTTGTGGTGCCCAGAGAGTGGCTTGGCAGCCACCGGCCCCAGCAGGCCTCCTGAGGCCAGTGCCACCCTTGCGGGCAGGTTCGACCCTCAGGCTCTTCCTTGTCCCCAGGGTCCAGCCCCACAGGAGCCCAATCTGGGACCTGGTCCGAGGACTGGTCAGTCTTGGTGCCGGGGACCATAGGGCTCTGGCGCCCCCGGAGAAAGTCAGCCTGACTTTGAGAAACATGGGTGTTTTCTAGGACCTCCAGAGGAATCCAGCTTGAGTTCAAACCCCCCCCCACGATGGATGACAAATGGTCACCGACACAGTGGTGCCATGGGGCACCAAGGCCTGTGGGACACAGAACAAGCTGTGGGGCAGGGGCCGGGACAGGGGGCGGCTGGGTGTACAAGGGGAGCTCGAACGGATGGCCGGGTACTGACCCCGCAGACGTTATGAAGCCACAGCCAGGCACCCCCGCCATCTGGGTGGGGCGCCCCCGCAGGCTTCTCACCTCCATCAGCGCCCAGTCTTGGCCCTCTCTGGACAGGAAGCTCCCTGATGGGGTCCACCCCCGTGCTGAGTCTAGTCTTCGAGCTGCCACTGACTTGTCTTTGCCACACTTGCCCCTCCGGGCTCTTCTGCTTTTGGTGCCCAGCCGGGAGTGGGGTTGAGGAGGGGCCTCTGCCCTGCCCCCCACCTCAGAGACCTCCCCACCCCTTACCTTTGACCCCTCCTCTTCGCTAATCTGGCTACAGAAGGCCGGAGCCCCAGTCCGCCCCCGTGGCTCACACCTTCTGGCTGGAGAGTGGGCCAGGGTGGGCTAGGGCAGGGGGAGAAAGATCCGATCGCTTCCATGCTGGCCAGATCCCAGCTGCGCTTGTGACAATGGGGCATCTTCCTTCGATGGGGCTTTTCGGCAATTCCGTGCTGGTCCACCTTCCATGGTCATTGACGGCTGTCTGCAGGGCAGAGCCACAAAGGTTTGGGTTGTAGCTGGTTGGAAAACTGTCCTTACCGGGCACCGGCCAGGACCCCAGGGGACAGCCAAGGGATTGTGGAGGGGAGACGAGCCAGTTACATACAGCAAGCCCCTTAAGCTTCCCACCCAGGGGAGACCACTGCTCCCACCCCCCAGCCCTGTCCAGGGGCTTCAGCTCGTCCCCCGCCACCGTCTGGGATGCCACGAATCCCGGGGCACCCCCTTCCCCAGAGCTCTTCCATCAGACTTCCCTGTCCTGGTTTAGATCACAGGTGAGTGTGGGGACGGGCAGCCCCGGGCCCCAGTCTCAGTGTGCTCGCCTAGAAAGCAAAAGGGGTGACCTGTGGCCCTTGCCCTCCCAGGGCTCCTGGGCAGATCCAGTGCGGAACCAGTCAAAGGCCTTACCAAGGCAAGAGCCAGGCAAGAGCTAAGCTGACGTGGTCTTAGTGAAAGATGCGACCACGCCCGGAACCCCACAGCCCGCACCTGGGCAGGGAGGGGGTTCCCAGCCCCCGGCCCTGGCCCCCCTGCCGCCGCAGCTCTCACCGGGGCCTCTCCCCTGTTCTGTCTTGTTGCAGGCCCCAATACCTACGAGGACGCGGCCGCCTACATCCAAGCACAATTTGAAAGCAAAAACCGCTCACCCAACAAAGAAATTTACTGTCACATGACTTGTGCCACAGACACGAATAATATCCAGGTGGTATTCGACGCCGTCACTGACATAATCATTGCCAACAACCTGCGGGGCTGCGGCTTGTACTGACCTCTTGTCCTGTATAGCAACCTATTTGGTAATGACCGCAGCACTCACAGAGAAGTTTGCGCGCACGCGCACACACCCCCCCCCTAACAAATGCAAGTTGGTAAATAAACTTTAAAAAGGCATAACAGGACCTTATATATATACAAATATATATTAAAAAAAATCTTTTTAGTTTGTATTAGAAAGAGCTTTGGACAGAACTGACCGCCATCCCATAGATCATCGGGGGTTTTCCGGGATAGCACACGAGCGTGCACACGCGCTCACACACACACACACACACACACACACACACGTCGTGATGGGGGTCCTGATTTGGGAGTCCATCCTTTTAAGATCAGCCACGTGATTTTACTCTGAGACCCATTTCTGTGAGCAGAGGGAGGGGCAAAGAAAGGCCTGGCATGAGTCCGGCTTCTCTGCCCCCTGCCCGCCCCCCGAGGCTGCGCGGTCTCAGTTCTGTCCTGCTCTCATGCAAATTCCAAAGCCCTTCAAAAACTGGCCAACACGCTAAACCTCTCCCTACCCTCTACTCCCAACAACAGGAAAACTAAGGATGCTTCTCTCTTGGGTGGCAGTGGTTGTTAATTCCAAGCATTTAGAAGAATCGTTGCTCCGGCCAATCCACGGTCTCCTGAGTTTTCTTTATTCAAAGGCGAGAGTCGAGGAACGGGAGACCTGGCCTGCTTTCTAGAAGCAGCTGAGGGGAGGGGCCATTGAGACCAGGGCTGCAATTCACCTGCAGAGTTGAAGCCAGCCCCCTGGAGAAGAGAAGGGCCCAGAGGGAGCAGGGGGGAGGTGAGAAGGACAGCGGTGGCCCGGGGAGGGCCGGATTAATGTAGGCCTGACCAGAATCAGGGTCCTTTAGGGTGAGGCCTCCCAGGGGGCCTGGGCTGGGCTCCCCTGGAGTTCTTGATCCCTCCTGTGATGCTGCCCCATCTTGCCCACCCCAACATTATTAAACATTAATTCTAGGGTTTTTTCGGGGTTTTTTTTTTTTTTTTGGTTGGTTGGTTTTTAAAATCAAAGAAAATGGTCAGACTGGACCCCCTTATCTCTCTCTCTACAGACTGCTTCACGGACTCTTTGCTGTTGACGTTGATCTCCTGGTAGCATGACCTTTTGGCCTTTGTAAGACACACAGCCTTTCTGTATCAAGCCCCTGTCCAACCTACGACCCCAGAGTGACTGATGGCTGTGTATTTCTGTAGAATGCTGTAGAATCTGGTTTTAGTTGAGTCTTTACATTTAGAATTTGAAAGGAAAAAAAGAACATTTCTCATGTGCTTTGTAGCTTAAAAAAAAAAAGAAGAAAAAGGAAAACTCACCATTTCATCCATATTTGTCTTTTTTTCTCTTTTTTTTTTTTTTTGGGAAATAAAGCAGCATACACATCTGTACCCGCACCCCACCCATCCCCAGTGTAGAGGGGCCCCCAGTGCACCTGCAGAGCTGCCACCTGTCTGCCCGCCCCTCCTGGGGGCTCAGGTTCTGGGGAGCATGCTCAGGCTGTGTTTCCCAGAGTGCCCCAACCCCACCCCCCAAGCCAGCCAGCCCCAGGCTCACTCCAGGTTCACCTAGAAAAGCACAGCTCTCACTGGCCAGTAGCCGCCAAAAGGAGTACCGATCAAACATATAAACAGAGCCGTATGGAAAATGATTTTCCCGCCAATCTCCTTTCTACAGATTCCCTTTATGATTTTTTTGTTTGTTTTTGTTTTCGTTTTTGTTTTTTTGTCCAGATGAGCACTCTGTATCACATACCAGATCAGCTTTCATAGTCTTTGGGAAACGGGGTTGTGGATTTTTTTCCTTTGACATTTTTGCTTCTCAGTCTCTCAGATGGATGCTCCCTTTGTGTGTGTGCGCCCCTCTCTGCCTTCTCCTTTGTTTCAGTGACCTGTGTTCGCTCCTTCTCATGTGGGGATGTTTGTGCTGCAGATAAAAAGAACAAAAAAAAATTTTTAAATACCACATGATGGAAAAAAAAACAAAAAAAAAATTTTAAAAACAGATGGAATGTAGTGTTTACATGAAAGCCAGTTTCCATGATCAGTCCTATGTCATTTCTACTATCCAAACCCCCAACCTCTTCACGGTGTCACTTTTCAGATTTACTATTTGCTGAAGAAGACCAGTCACGGCCATTTCAGATAAAGAGGAGGTGAAAAGACAAAACACACAAAAAAATTAAAAATACAGAAAAAAAAAAAAACTTGAAAAAAAGGAAAAAAGAAAAAAAAAGCCCACGGGTCTTTCTAAGCCTTTCTATTCCCAATCGGTGAGGTTTCTGTGATATCTTACACACTGCCAGTCTACTTCTCTGACTAATGGAAAATTCATGTGTAGCTCAATAAAGAGAATGTTTGTCTGTATTCCTGAGTCTCTCACCCTCGGGCTTCATTCTGACAGGAGGGAAGGAGGGATCTGACTGGGCCACAAACACTGGGAGGCTGGCGGGTAGGGCTGCAAATGCCAGATAAGGATCTTCTCCCCACCACCACCCCAGGCCTTCTCTACATCCACATCCCCCCCTCCAACACATCCCCGCCCTGTGCTGCCCCCCCCCGCCCAAGGGGAGCCTGCTGAGCTCAGCCACCTGGGAGCAAGGAGGGCCTAGGAATGGGCTCGCCATTCCCACCTGCAGAGGCCCCCACCCCGCCTCTCCTCACTCAGCTGGTTTGAGGGGAGGGTGGAATTGAGGACAGGAATGGGGGAAAAAAATGGGTGGGGTGGGCAAAGCAGGTAATTCCAAACTTTCTGCTAAGATAGGGTCTTACTTCTTCTATACCAGTGGTTCCACTGAAGTGGGAAGGTGGGTGGTTGGTCCTAACAAATAAGGCTAAGTTGCCTGGGCCTTCTGCACCCAAGGGGTCATTATCCATCCACCTGGACATCTTTAAAAGCCTCCCCTACTGCGCCTGGCTGCCAGGAGGCCCACTGCAGGCTGAACATGCAGGACAACTGAGATCAGCTCAGCCTGGACTCTCTGCTCCTCCAGGCTGCAGGCCTTATCCCCCCGGCCCGTGGCTCGCCAGGCTTGTGCTGTAATAACCAGCAAACTGCTTGAGACTGGGACCTGGAGGGGACCCAGCCAGCAAAGTCCTTGTTATCATGTCCACGGATCACTTCTTAGCCGAGCGGTCAGCGCAACAGCCATCTAGGGAGACAGGAGGGCCGTGAAGGTCAGTTGGTTGACTCCTCTCCACACACCAACAAATGGGAGTTACCAGCCTGGGACGCACTCCCACTAGCAATCCCAAGGGTCTTTTGAGTTGAGTGGGGATGGCGGTAGAGGTCCATACTGTCGCACAGAGCTAGGAATAACAGGAGGCTAACTCTCCCTGTTGTAAAGAACTGGTCGGGCACCCTTGGCCTTCCTCCGCCGGGCCGCACCTCCCCTTCCCCTGCTTTTCCCACCAGCAACCCTCGCCCCGACCTGCCTGCAGGGGGAGGCCCCCCCACCATCCACGTGATGGCAAGGTCGCACTCATGGTCCACAACTGGATGACATGACATCGGCCTGGGGGGCAAACCAGGATGCAGACACAAGGTCGAAGAATGCCGTGACTGTCTACCTCAAGTTCCCTAAAAACGAGCCGTATTCTAGCGGTGTTCTCTCCTACTTTTCAAATGAGTTTTGTAGGCAAAACAAACAGGTCTCTGCCTTATCCTCCTTAAAATGGAAGTCAGGAAGCATTTTGGGGGAAACAGCGCAGGAAAGACAAGTCAATTAGAACAAGGAGCAGGGGGGCGGAACCTTGGCCTCACGGTTTCTAGAAGCTCCACGGGTGACTCTAATTCGCAGTCGGGTTGGAACCACTTCTCACCTAACACGAGTAGGGGTGATGAGATGAGAGATGGAGGCTTCCAGGCGATGAAGGGCGTCAGGGCAGGCGGGCGGAGGTTACTGCTTGACAAGCTGGTCACAAGGCGGCGGCTCCCTGTGCGTGCTGGGCCCTGCTCGGCGGAGCGCTCAGCTTGCCTTCCACCCCCGACCGCATCTGCTGGCTGAAGATGAGAGAGCACATGGTCTACACAGCTCCGGTGGGAAATCGGGTCCGTGTGGCCACTGGACACCTAGGATCTCTACCAGCACAAGTAAGACATCCACGAGGACCACCTTTCTGTGGTTCATAAAAGCCTCAAAATCTGGGGCGGGGGAGGGGGAGCGGGGGGCGGTGCAGGACTGAGGAGAACCTAAAATGTCAACAAAACTGGGCCCGTAAGAAAACGGAGGGAGTAACACGGACCAATTCCAGAAGAGCAGAGAGGGCAAGGGCTACTCCACCACCACTCACCCCAGGCCCTGTTCCCAGCTGACAAACCTGGGCCCGCAGCCCGGCCTCCGCTCTGGGCCAGCACGGCTGAGCACAGAACTGGCGCCCGCGGCCCGGAGCCAGCCAGCACCCGGGAGGTAGAGCAGGATGGGAGCCCCCCACCCCAATGTGGCAGGACCCTGGCCTGGCCTCCTGCCACCGCCCTGAGCCTCGGTCCCAGATGCCCCCAAGAAGTGACAAAAGCCAAGAGACCATATGGTGTCCAGGATCTTTTACTATCCAGGTACAAATTCTAAGGGTGCATCTAGGACTTCTCTTCTGGGGTCATTGAAGCTACGGAAGGCAGGTCTCTGCTTTGATCACGGTCGGATTGCTTTATTCCAATGTCTCAACACCCTCTAAAATGGTCTCCAAGCCATTCCCTCTTTTCACACATTTGAAACCTAAAAACACACGGAATTGGGGTCACCTTAATGTGTGCAACATGCAGGGTGTATGGACAGGGAAAAAACCCTCCAACAGAAACCAAAGTGGGATCCAATTCCGGCCCTTCGGAAAGAAACTGCCTGAGCTTCCAGCCACACACAACACACTAGAAGAGTTTGCGTTTTTATTATTGTTTTACAATAAAAACAAATAGCTATGCTCTCAGCAAAACAAAACCAATTTTTTAAAAAAAATCACAGAAATCTACTAACAGCATTTCAAGGTAAGGCTTTTGAAAGATTTATTCAAATAAATTATCTTGGCCTAAACATTTACTCATCACTCTTTTCAATTACTTGTCAACATTCCAAAAACTTTAGTTATGTAAAATACATTTAACTTTGCCAATAATTTTAGATAATACTGGGTTCTTCCCAAAGGACTACCATAAAACTATGTTTTAAAACGTCAAAAAAAAAAAAAAAACTTAATCCAAGAGGACATAAAACCGAACTATGTAGCCTGTGATTGCATGTTTCAAATCCTGAAAGTTAAATGTGAAGAATTTGAAGAACAGGTTCAGGACCTGGGTCTGCTCCGAGGGAGGTGGATTCAACATCTTACCTTTCTATGTTTAATGAAACCAACAGGAGCCAAGTGATGAAAATGAAGAGCTCCAGGGAAGATACAAGAGAGATCTTTATTTCTCCAAGAAAGCCCTCTAACAGTGGCCCCGTTTATAAGGCCCTCCTTTTCTCTAAGGACCAAACCCACAGACTTCGGCATCACCTCATTTACTTGCCCAAGGAATTCAAACCATAACCCAAAGCTTGCTGCTCAGCCCCCATGTCTGGGGGGGGGGCTGTGAACCCCCGAGCTGGGGACAGACACGCAGGGGTGCTCGTGAGCGGCCGAAGCACCAGCGCTACCGGGTCAGGGCTCGGCGGCCAGTCCCGGATGGGCTGGGACCCGGCAGGCCGCCGCCTCCCACTCTACTACGGCCCTGGCCTTTCCCCTCCTCTGCTCCACCTGGCAAACCAAGAGTCACTTTCCAAGATGCCCTGCGGGCCCGGGGCTCCAGGAGCCTGGGGCTCTGGCCTCGGGAGCCTTTTGAGAGCAGTGGTCTGACAATCCAAAGCACCCGGCGGAGGCGTCGGGCCCGGGCCGCACGCGCCACACGGCCCTTTAGGAGCCCTGCCCCCGCCCTGCCTGCCAGAGTTGGAGCCAAGGACGCCAGCGGCCGCGACCCGGGAATCGGAGCTGCCGGCTTCGGGGGTCTCTGGCCGCCCTCTTCCTCTCAGTCACCCCACCCCTAACAAGTCCAGTCAACGCCAGAAGAGATCATGCCTCAAATTAAAATGTGCAGTGTTTCTAAAGGGAAGAGAAATGTCACATAGAAAGTATTACAAAAAAGGATTAAGTTTGTCAGCCGTCCAAACACTATTAGACCACATGCTTTATACAGCGCGGCGCGGCCGAGCCCCTCGTCGGACGCGCGCAGAGCGGGGCAGCCGGGCCCGGGCGGCGGCGCTGCTGGAGGCCACGGCGGGGGGCGGCGGGCGAGCGCTAGGAGGTCTGCTGCTTCTGGAGCCTTCGCTCGGCGGCCGCGGCCAGCATCCTCCGACGCAGGGTCACGGGGTCAGAGGTCGTGCCTTCTGACAGGAGGCAGCTCTCGGAGGCTGAGTCGACTTCAGAACTTCTGTTCAGGAAACGCCTACAAAACCCAAAGGACTTGCGTGAGGGGCGAGGGAAACTCCGGAACACAGACCCGCAGAAACACACGGGCCGTGTCTTCATCTGTCACCGCCCCGTTTCGCAAGCACCTTCGTGAGGCGGTCACTCGGCAGCAGCCCGTGCAGAAGACACGTGGCCCCGGACAGGAGCAGACGCTCTGTGCCGCAGGGGCGAGGCCGGCCGAGGGCCACCCGCAGGGCCACCCCGAGCTCCAGCTGCAGGCACGGTGGCCAGGAGGGCGCGCCTGGGAGCGGACAGCAGGCCGGGCTTAGCCTCTCTGGGCCTGTTTTGTCAGCCCGACGTCTGTCACGTGAATGCAGTGACAGTGCTCCCTCTGGGAGGTCAGAGAATCTGACTCATGACCACGAAGGGCTCAGGTCCCAGGAGCACACAGGTGCTCTGAGTAAGTGTGGCCGAAGCCGTCCTCGGAAGATGACCAGCCCGCCGGAGGCTACCAGTTAGGCCCAGGCCCTTTGGTTTTCTAAGAGAGGTTTGGAATCTGAACATTTCTGAAGGTTTTTCATTGTTGGCCATCTGTTTAAAAAGGCACGACGTGGGCCTGACGTGCCGAGGGCCTTTGGGCCCCCGGGCTGTGACTGGAGATTTCTACGAGCGAGCGAGAGCCAGAGGATCAACTTACCTGCGCGCCTGCTGCAGGAGGTCATCCTTACGCTGGACCAGCATGCGCTGCCTCTCGTCCGCAGACTTGGAGAAGCGGCTGCCCCGGGCCTCAAAGTCTTCCCCCTCACTGGGCTCCACCTCCACCTCACCGAAATCCAAGGCCTCCTCCAGCCGGGGACTGAGGTCTAGCGGCACACGCTCAGTCTGGGCACAGAGGAAGCGAGGGACCGCTGTGACCACAGGCCACCCTCCCAGCAGATTCCCCACCCAACCTAAGTGCCCCAAACAGTGTTCTTCTGGACCCATGGGGAGGTATGCTGCCAGGTGGGGAACCAGCAGCGTATGTACAATGGCCGATGTGGGCTCCTGAAAGGCAGGCTGCTGCATCCGGCTCGTGCACCACTGGGAATAGCACCTGGCTCAAGCGAGATGTTCAGTCTTAGTGAAATTTATTGTACAGGATTACCAGTATGAAAAACATAGGCACCTTGAAACCGTACTCTCAGAAAATAATAAAGTTTGCATTCTGGGAAGTTTTTGCTTCAATCAAATGTAGCGATTGCTACAAATCGCTCCAACACTTAAACAAGTCTTATCACATTTACTGCACAAATTTTACACCTTCACTTGACTCTGAAAACAGAGGCAGGCAGATTAAAAGGGATAAATTCTAAGGCTCTTTTTTTAAACAGCTGTAAATGACATGATTCCTTGTATAACAGGATATTAAAGTGGGACTCTCTCAGTTTTGGCTGAAGCTCTGACCAGTAAGACCATGCCCAGGCGCCTCCACACACGTAGACCATCTATGCTCCTGCTACCGGACGGACCCAGGCTGGCCAGTGTCAGCCCAGCACCTACCTCTAGGTGACAAGAACGTTGAGGTGGAAGAGGCTGAGCGATTGGCCTACCTGTAAGATTTCCTCTGGGTGGCACTTATCTGTCACACACCTTCACCACCCTTCCCTGCCTTCAGCCTAGCAAGCGAGGTGACTTGAAGGCAGCCATGTGTCCAGACTAATATTCCCTGGAGTTTGAGGGCCCTGGGAACTGGTGGTGACCAACACACCTGAGGAATCTCGAGACAAAGAAACCTGCTTGTGGCAGATAAAAAAAGGCCGCGAGGGGAGCAAGTTCAACTGGCATGGACTCCAAGGCCCTGCTGCAGGCCCTGCAGCCTGAGGTTGTTGAAACGCTTTGCCCAAAGGACCCCTTGGAGGGCGATATGGCCTCCACAAAGGTAGGGGTGGTCATAAATAGCCAGTCCAAGTTAGGGTTGCCAGTGCTGGATGGGGCAGGGGCATCTGTAAGATAACAACTGTAATACCTGCGCGCACGCACGCGCGCACACACACATACACACACTGGGGTCACATGGCCTGAGCCACCCTCCTCCTGAGCCTGACTCTGGAGGAGGTAGAAGGAGCAGCTGGTGAATGGAGAAGGAGATGAAGGAAGGAAACATGCCCACCCCCAGCCCGCCGGCTTCCAAGCCAGCCTGGGCTCCGGCAGGGGAGAGACTCTGTACTCAGTACTAGCACAGTTAATGCCATGCTTGGGCTACATCGAGGTCTTTGCTAACAGACTGTTATCCAAGGACTTCTTACTTCTTGAGAATGTTCCTTGTGAAATAAGTAATTTTCCTTCACTGTGCTAGAAAAAATTCAGAAATCTTCACATTAACTGTAAAAACAGAGTTGGGGAATCGGGACAGAAATTGAACGTGCTCTCCCCCCCAGGGGCCCCCAACCAGCCCAGCACTCAAATCTAGGCTGGACCAACCATCCAAAATCCCAGGAATGCAAAACTGAATCCCTTCTTCAAAAGCCAGGCACCATTTTACAAATGCTGCCCAATCCAAACACGGATTTGGATATGAAAAACTTAACTCAGCAATGGATTTGAAAAAGTCTTAGTCTTAGGGTTTCCCACTTGCAGGGAAAAACACGCAAGGTGAAAGCAGCGTCCACGTCACTCAACCATTAAAGCAGCTGCTTCACGAAGCGCCCTGACTCCCTGCTCGGCGGGAAGCCTGCTTCTCCCTCTCCCACCTCCCACTCCCCCTGCTTGTGCTCCCTCTCTCGCTGTTGTGTCTGTCAAATAAATAAATAAAATCTAAAAAAAAAAAAAAAAAAAAGTGCCCAAGAGACCCTGGTGGACAAGGTGGCAGCAGGTGTCGGGCCCTAGCCCCGTGACTGGGAAGCCCCACAGCACAAACACAGACACAAAATGACAGGGTGGTTTTGGGGTTTTTCCAGTCTCTTAAGAACGTTTCTGGAAAGTGTGGTCATTGATTAAGCAAATGGGAATTACAGATGAGGGGTGTGAAGCGAACCCCCAGGATGGGGGGCTAAGCGTGTGCAGAGGGGAGCGCCTCTGCCCAGGAAACCATACAGAGGAGCTGCTTGTGAAAGGGGTGGCCACCCGAGTCACCCATGTGCGTATCTACGCAGAGCTGGCTCCCAGGATAACCACACTCCTCCCCACCTCCACACCACTCAGAGGGTCTCATCTGCGTGAAGTGCATGGAAGCACCTGGAAATGCCGAGTTGGGCAAGTGAGCTGCGGGGAGGAACTCGAGAGAGCTGAGCCCCATTCGGTCTCCTTCTGGGTTCAGATGTCCAATCACCCTGAGTCCTGCCTACGCCCGGCTTCCCTCTGCCCCTCCTAGTGCTCAAGCTCAAGGTGGCAGAGCTGGCCCGGGGACAGCATGACTCCGTTCTCCTCCGGGTCCTGAGGATAATGCCCAGGGAGCTGGCTGCAGGCCCTGGGTAGAAATGCAGGCCATGTTGTGGGCACAGCTTGGTTTGTTAATCTGAAATCCTGGGACGATGTGGCACAGGGCCTTCTCTGCCACCCCTGCCCTAGGCCTCAAGAACATCAGAGGCAGAACTGAAGACCACCGCCAGGCACCACAGGACTGCCCCCGGGGACCTATACACACTCTCTCCAGGGTGCAACCTTACCTGCACAGAAACTTCTCCCTCCTCCTGGTCTCCGTCTGGCCTTTCCACAGGACTGTTCAATGCAGGCCTGATGCCATCTGAGCGCTGCAAGAGAAACGCCACCACAGACAGTACGGAGCTGCTCGGGCTTAAGGAACAGGGCCAGGGAAAACCTGGGGTACAGAGGGAGCATGGGTCCCCAACGCTGTCTGGGCTTTGACAAAGTCTGCGGCAGCAAAGTAATGAAGCTGCTACCAATATCAAAGATAAGACAAGGGAGCCCAAGTATCCAAAACCTATAAAGAACTTATCAAACTCAACACCCAAAGAAACAAATAATCCAGTCAAGAAATGGGCAGAAGACATGAACAGACATGTCTGCAAAGACGACACACAAATGGCCAACAGACACATGAAAAAGTGCTCAACATCGCTTGGCATCAGGGAAATCCATATCAAAACCTCAATGAGATACCACCTCACACCAGTCAGAATGGCTAAAATTAACAAGTCAGGGAACGACAGATGTTGGCAAGGATGCGGAGAAAGGGGAACCCTCCTACACTGTTGGTGGGAATGCAAGCTGGTGCAGCCACTCTGGAAAACAGTATGGAGGTTCCTCAAAAAGTTGAAAGTAGAGCTACCCTACGACCCAGCAATTGCACTACTGGGTATTTACCCCAAAGATACAAATGTAGGGATCCGAAGGGGCATGTGCACCCCAATGTTTATAGCAGCAATGTCCACAATGGCCAAACTGTGGAAAGAGCCTAGATGTCCATCAACAGATGAATGGATAAAGAAGATATGGTATATATATACAATGGAATATTATACAGCCATCAAAAAAATGAAATCTTGCCATTTGCAATGACATACATGGAACTACAGGGTATTATGCTAAGCGAAATAAGTCAATCAGAGAAAGACAAGTATCATATGATCTCACTGATATGAGAAATTTGAGAAACAAGACAGAGGATCATAGGGGAAGGGAGGGAAACATGAAATAAGACGAAACCAGAGAGGGAGACAAACCATAAGAGACCCTTAATCTCAGGAGACAAACTGAGGGGTGCTGGAGTGGTGGGGGGTGGGTGGGGGGTGGGAGGGATGGGGTGGCTGGGTGATGGACACTGGGGAGGGTATGTGCTACGGTGAGTGCTGTGAATTGTGTAAGACTGATGAATCACAGACCTGGACCCCTGAAACAAATATTACATGTTAATAAAAAAATTTTTAAAAATAAATGAGTTAAGAAAGAAAAAAAAAAGACAAGGGAGCCCGAGGCCTGAGCTTGAGTTATCAGCTGGCTCCCATTCAGTGTCTCCTCAGGAGCAGTGACTGCACGACAGGAACAAATCGACAGCAGGTGACACTGACTGAGCACTTGTGGAAACCCGACATGACCATCTCATTGATCTTAATACCCTGTGAAGTAGCTACTGTTGTTCTTCTCATTTGTAGCCAGTCTGAGATCTTGGCCAAGGCCACAGATGCTCTGGAGCCCTGCCCATCTCCCCAAAAGGTCCTGCCACCTCAATGCTGGCTGGCCAGTCTCTGTGCCTGAGAACTCACTCTGGCTGCACAAGTTCACTGTGCATCCCACCCCCTCAAGTGGCCCTCAACCAGCAGCTGATGGGAAGTGGCATCCAAACGCTCCTGCTCGCCGCCCCTCCAGAGGCCCCCCCATGGGATCAAGCTCTAGCAATCCATGACACTAAGCTGCTCTAACAAGCCCTCACTGGCCGCCTTTCCTCCCCCATCTCACAGCCCCACCTGCTGCCTGTGTGTCCTGGAACCTTCCCAAATGACCCCCTGGCACTTGAATCCTTGTCCCAGGGTCTGCTGCTGGATAATCCAAAGTCAACAGCCAGGTCAAACAGGGAAGGACAGATGAGCCACATCTAACAACAGCCCATTTGACTCCAAACTCCAGGCTCGTTCTCTCTTGAAAAGATTCTCAAGTTTTAGGATTTTATTAACAGATTTCCATATATTCTTATACATGAAGCTGAATGATTTAAATGACTCCGTGGTCATGTATTGATCCCCGGGCCCGCCAGAAAGCTTGCTTCAAAATGTTAATACTTGGGTCAAATCACTATGTCATATATCTGAAACACTGTACATCAAAAGGAAACATAATATAACATTGTAGGTCAACTACCCTTCTAAAATTTAAAGTAAATAAATAAATAAAATGTTACTACTCCTTGTACTCAAAGAGGTTATATAATGCACCAGGCAATCTGACCTTGTTAACACAATCACACAGCTATTACACCTAATGGAAAATCACATCAATGTGCAAAGCCAACCAGGGACAGAGGGCATTACTTCCTAGAGCCGGGGGTCAGCAAACAGTAGCTTGCAGGCCAAATTCACCCTCCACCTATTTTTGTGAATAGATGTTTCCTAGAACACAGTCAGGGACCTGCACTCACATACCGTCCACGGCCGCTACGGTGGCAGAGCGGAGACCTTACAACAGGGACCCGTGGCTCACAAAGCCTAAAATATTTCTATCTGCCCTTTAAAGAAAAAGGTTGCCAATCCTTGTCCAAGAGGAACCAACGCTATGACCTCCTGGGCTGGCCAGGCAGGGCAGGCAGATTTGCAGCGTCTACCTGTACAAAAAATTTCCCCAATACATTTGTCTTTGTCTTACTCTGAACCCCTGGGGTGGGTCTGTCCTCAGTTAAAATTTGCAAAGTTAGGAAATTCACAGAAACCCTTCATCAAATCATGAATGATATTCAGTTAAGGAACTAAACAGTTAATCTTACAGGATTAAATCTTTGTGAAGACAGAATCCATTTTTCACTTACCTGTGTGGGAAAAGGTACTTGAATCCGTCCTTCTAAAATGTTATCTGTTGTTATTTCTACCGAGCGTGTCAGCTGGAGGTCCTGCAGCACGAGGTGGTATGGAACCTGGGGAAACATTTCTTGAATCTGATGAGCCTGGAGGAATACAAATACAGAGGCCATGGAGACGTTCACTCACAACAGTTATTACTCGGGACTGTGGGGTACAGCAAGCTCTGCGCACTGAACCTGGCATCCGGCCTTGGAAACACCGGCAAGGGGCCCCTCTATTCTGCACGTCCCCGTCAAACCTCCCTCCTTCTGGCGTTTTTCCAGGATGCCAAACAGGTAACTTGGGACAGCATCAATTTCAAAATAAAAAGAGCACGGAAATCCAGCTGGATCCCAAAACAGGCTCAACGAGAATGTTCCAGTTTTAAAAAGTGTTCATTTTAAAGATCAGTGTAACTCAGGTTAAAAAAAAAAAAAAAAAGTGTCCTCCTTAAAGAACACTGCCGGAAAGGAACAAACTTTGGATACACAGCCACATGGATGAAATTCAAATGCATTAAGTTAAGTGAAAGAGCCTGACTCACAAGCCTATGTACTACAGAATTCCATTTCTACAGCATTCTAGAATAGGCAAAATCAAAGGGACAGAAGACAGGTAAGTGGTTGCCAGAGACTGGGGGTGGGGAGAGGAAGTGATGACAAAGGGGCACAATGTCATTTGGGGAAGGGGAGATGGAACTGTTCTAGATCTTGAGGATGGTGATAGCCACACAATTGTAGGAGTTTGACAAGATGCACAGAATCGGATACTACAAAGTGTGAATCTACCATATGTAAATTATATCACAACCAGAAAAAAAAGATTAAAAAGAACGTAAACTCGGAACACTAGAGCTGTAGGTTTCAAACCTACAGCGAGTCCACGCTGTGCCCTGAGCAGCAGCCAGGGTGTAGGGGACGATGGCACAGGGCTCCGCACACCACCACCCATACTCACATCAAAGGGGCCAGATTTTGTTTTTCATGTATGTATATTTGCTTTACAATGCTTATATTCATGGTTTTATTTGTGGAAAAGCCCCAACGATCAAAAGGAAAAAAGAGCAGGAAAAATGGGATTGCTTTAGAGGCACAAAGAAGTCTACCACTGGGACACCAGCTCGGCAGGAGCACAGCATTACAGCTGTGGGAGGGGAAGGCGTCCAGCATCAGGGCCTCGAGAGCCGAGATCAGGGTGAGACATGCACAAAGTTTGCTTAGTGTCTCGCTGGGGGTGGGAGGGCAAGACAAGCAAAGTCCAGCCACAGGACCCACAGCCCCCACACGCCTGGGACCCCTCAGGGCTTATAGGAATGGGAGCTGAGTATTTTTTTCTCCAGTTAAAATCAAAGCTAAGTGGAGAAAAGTCCATAAAAACCTCGACAATCAGGTAACATTCTTCTCTACTTTTTTTTTTTTTAAGACTTTATTTATTTATTTCACAGAGAGAGAAAGACAGTGAGAGAGGGAACACAAACAGGGGGAGTGGGAGAGGGAGAAGCAGGCTTCCCACTGAGCAGGGAGCCCGATGCGGGGCTCGATCCCAGGACACTGGGATCATGACCTGAGCCGAAGGCAGACGCCCAACGACTGAGCCACCCAGATGCCCCTTTCTCTACTCTTAAACAGCTTCCCCTTCATTTCCCAAATAAAAACATGCCTGAGATTCATTTCACTAGAGCAAAGCTTTTCTTCCAGAAAATCCAGCGAGTTCAATATTGGATCTTTATTAAAAATGTATGGGTCCAGTACATTCATTGTGCTAAAAATAGGATATTCCAATCTGTCATGGAGCTGGAGGAAAAAGAGCCAGAGCCTATCTGAGAATTCTAAATACCCCAACGTAGTCCTGGAGGTTCACGTGCCCAGGATTCTGATTTTTTCAGGGAGCAGGTGAGGTGATCCACCTGCAGAGCTTCTACAGCTGCCAGAGCCCGAAGTCCACAGACACAGAGCCTGACACGAGCCAGTGGGTGGGCACATCAGGCCGCCACGCTGCAGACCATCTAGGCCCATTATGATGTCACCCACACACTGCTGACGTGGCTGAGCGCTGCCCCAAGGAAGCAGACGTCAGCAGGAACCCAGGCCTTTTATTAGGATGACGATTACTGCGGGCAAAAACATAACCATCTTAACCAATCTTTCAAACCAGATGCGTGTTACTGTGCAACAGATCTCTGCAATTTCCCATGTTGCAAAACTGAAACACTGTGAACAGCACCTCTCCCCGAGCCGCTGACAACCACCGTTCTACCTTCTGTTTCTAAGACAGTGACTAAGTTACATTCCTCACTTAAGTGGAACTGCCCAGTGTTTGTCTTTTTGTGACTGTCTTAGCTCATGCAGTGTAATGTCCTCAAGGTGCATTCGTGCTGTAGCACGTGGTAAGATTTCCTTCTTTTTTAAAGTTGACTATTAATATTCCACACTTTCAGAATCCATTCACCTCCAACGGACACTCAGGCCACCTCTTGATTACTATGAGCCGGACCATCTCTTTAAACCATTTCTCAATGGCACGCCTATAAACTCCACTCCTCCTCCTAGCAAGGGCAGCTGCCTCTCTCCCGCTCTGGCTCCCAGCCCTGCCAGCCAGCCCAGGGTCTTCGCTCTTCCATGTTTACCTTCCTGTTTGTGCTGCACCTTTGAGCTCTCCCTGTCTAGTGATCACTCCCATTCACACCCCAAATATGCTTTCGAATCGACCTTTTAAAAAGGCCCATGGGTACTCAAAAGAATTGAAAGCAGAGTCTCCGTGATATTCGTACTCTCATGCCCATTGCGGCATTATTCACAAGAGCCAAAAGGTGGAAGGAACCCAAGGGTCCATCAGTGGAGGAATGGATAAGTGAAATGTGATCTACCCGGGCAATGGAATGTTAGTGAGCCTTAAAAATGAAGTAATTCTGACCCCTGCTACAACGTGGCTGAACCATGCTAAGTGAAATAAGCCAAGAAAAGACAAACACTGTGATCCCACAGCTGTTCCTGGGACAGGGGCCTGGGTGCATGGAGGAAAGGATGGGAGCGTGACTTCATTGGATCCTTCTCCATAGCTTCTCAAACTTGTGTATAAATGGCCTGTTCAAAAACCTTAAAAAAAAAAAAAAAACTTAAAAAACCAAAACTCCCCTGATACCATAACTCTCTCAAGCTACCACCTCTATTCCTCCGCCCCCTTTTACAACACAGTTTCTCCAGCTCCCACTCATTTCCAATCTGCCGCGAGTATCCAGTCCCACAGGCCACGGAAACCGCTTACTCCTCTGCAGCGAACCCGCCATCTCCATTCTGCCGACTCCAACGCGTCCTCCTCTGGACCTCACCCTCTAAGAACTCTGAGTCCTCTCCTCCTCGCGCGCCACATCCTCTCCTGGGAAAAGACCGGGTCCTGCCTCCAGGAGCACCTACAGACCCAGGACTCCCAAGTGCCCCTCTCCAGCGAGATCCAATCAGCGAGATCCAGACACCTGCCACGGCATCTGCACTTGGACGGCTCCGGCCCAGCCAGAGGGACTGCAGAGGCCCTGGCCTCAGTCCTGCGCCTGCCCGACGCGGTATGCGGGCCCCCACCCACTCCACAGCATCACTGACACCCACCGCGTCGGCTTCAGCTCTCGCCTCCCTTGCCCCCTGCCCCTCCGCCCAAAGCAGTGTCGTCAAGTCCTGTCAGTTCATGGCCTGGTAAGTGTCTTCCCACTGCCCCTTCCTGTCATCCTCACTACCAACGCTCTGGGCCAACCACCATCTTTCTCACCTGCAGTACTGCAGCCTCCTGACTGGGTTCACGGCTTCCATCTCTGCCCCCCTATAATCCAGTCTCCCAGAAGCAAATCATTCTGTTAATGTCCTGTCCATCCCCCGGGGGAGGAAAGAGGCCTTGAACAACCTTCTAATACTTCCACGATAAAATCTAAACTGGAGGGGCACCTGGGTGGCTCAGTCGGTTAAGGGTCTGCCTTTGGCTCAGATCATGATCCCAGGGTCCTGGGATCGAGCCCCCCATCAGGCTCTCTGCTCAGCGGGGAGAGTCTGCTTTTCCCTCAGCCCCTTCCCACCGCTTGTGCCTGCTCGCTCTCTTACAAATAAAATCTTACAAAAACAAAAAACAAATCTCAACTGGACTGTGGCCTACTAACCCCTGCATGACTGGGCTCTGCAAGCTCAGTCCACGTCACAGTCTTGGCCTCCGACTTGCTAGGCTCCACAGTGACCTCCCTGCCTCCAGTGCTTTCTCGCCTCATGGCCTCCGCACCTACGGTTTCCACTGCCTCTGTTTCCCCCAACTGCCCCCTTCTCGTCCTTCAGGTCTCAGCTGAAGTCTCGGCCCCTGGGGAGAACTCCTCGGACGCGTCCCCTCACACAGCCTTTACCCCCGCACCCTAACGCTGCCACATCGCCGGCCTTACTCCCTTCAGAGCACTCACTGCACCAGCGATGAGCTCTCTTGTTTGTGTTTGTGATCAGTCTCCCCAGCTGGAATCTACACCTCCTGGGACTAGGGCCCACATCTGCCTTGTTTATATGGCAGGTGCTATGTGACTGTTTACCCCGCACAGTGCCTGTCACAGGAATAGGCTTGCAGGACAGCTTTGTCGAGTAAATTCATGAAGATAAAGGAACAAATGAGCAAACGGACCAGGGACGCTCTGAAGTACTGACCAGGCTTACCCAGGCCAGCCAGAGGCCCCACCTAAGCAGGACTAAGGGAGTGAGCATTTTAAGATTCCTGCATTTACTATCACGGTGAACACTAAATTGCAATGATAATGACACATAGTTCTCTAACTCTATAGAACAAAAATACAGGGATGCCTGGGTGGCTCAGTCGGTTAAGCGGCTGCCTTCGGCCCGGGTCGTGATCCCAGGATCCTGGGATCGAGTCCCACATCGGGCTCTTTGCTCAGCGGGGAGCCTGCTTCTCCCTCTCTCCCCCTCTGCTTGTGCTCTCTCTGTCAAATAAATAAAAATCTTAAAAAAAAACAAAACAAAAATACACACCATATGATAAAGCTTTAGAAAAAATACAAAGAATATTTGAAGAATATCCTTGAGCCAACAGCATGCGTACCTCCAGATCTCACGGTATACACACGTACCTCCACAGATGTGGAGGCCCTGGCCTCAGTCCTGCACCTGCCAAATAAGGCTTGCTTATTTGGGGGAGCAAGCGGGACAGGGGTCTGGAAAACGCACTTAGTAGGCCTAATACAACTTTTAATAAAAGGCCCATCATTCTCTCTAGTCACTAAATCTCCAAATACTTCTGGCTACGACCAAGGAGAGTCCCAAGATTGGCCTAGATCACGACAGAGTGAGCGTGGCAGGGCTCAGAGAAGGATAAAGTATCTGCCACACAACAAAAATGAAAGCTGGTTTCCAAAGCAGTTTCAAGTTTTAAAACACAGGAATTTAAGTGGTCCCAGTGAGTAGAGACAATGCCCCTGAAAATCCTGCTACCCCGCCCGAGTGCAGCAGACACACTGCACACGGTCTGCCCCTCTTCGATCATCCACCGTCGTGAAGTGGTTAGTGCTCCTTACCATGGCATTCAGCTGCGAGTTGCTGGCCTGCGTAATGCCGAGAATGTTGGTGGTGTGCATCACCTCGACTGAAAAACTCGGCAGCCAACTGGCGATCCGGGACCCTAGACAAACAAGACCCCGGCACAAATTAGACACCCCTTTCCCCGTGTTGTCTACTCTGGAGTCAGCCACTCTGGACACCAGCTGGTGCCACTCTGATGCCTTACTACAGGCCAAGCCTTCTGTACCGAGGGTTTCACATGGATTAGCTCACTTCGTTATGTCTAAGAGCTCACGTGGTCCTATCCACTTTGATCCCCATTTTACTCTTCTCAGAGATGCCTCGGTGCCCTTGGTGCTTTGTCCCCAGAGCACTCAGAAGTTAGATAACTGGCCCTAGATCCTACAATTTAATTGTGGGGGACAGCATCTGAAACCGGACTGGCAGGTTCCAGAACACTTCACCCCCAGGCTCCGCCGCTTTCCCGTGGCTCTGGATCCACACGTCAATCTGCTCGCAGCCTAGCAGAGAAGGGAGGTTTTCAAGGTTCTACAGCTGCTACCACGGGAGGGGTTGTGCTCCTCTCTTGCACGCTGGACACAGGTACTCCTCGTGTGGACGCATCACTTTCACAACTACGGTCAAAAAGTACTTTCTATTTAATCATCTGATCTGAAGACCCTGATTTTCTGATTTGATTCAAAATTGTTTTCAGAGAGGCCCGTGACACAGGCTCGTGGACTAAAGGCAGGAAGTCTGCTTCTTCTGCCATTTCCCTAACAAAAGGGGAGCCTAATATAACACACCACCAGGGGTGCCTGGGTGGCTTAGTTTGGTTGGGTGTCGGACTCTTTCGGCTCAGGTCATGATATCAGGGTCATGAGATCGAGCCCCGTGCTGAGCCCAGCACGGAGTCTACTTGAGATTCTCTCCCTCTCCCTCCCCGCCCCGGTTAGCTAGCACTCTCTCTCTCTCTTTCTCTCTCTCAAATAAATAAAATCTTTAAAACAACAACAACAAAACACCACCAAGTATGGGCTGTGAAAAAACCTGCTAACAAAGCCACACGTTTAGGGATTATTTTTCTCTCCTTCACAAAGAGGCACTGAGGCATGGAATATAAAAAACAAGCTAAACAGCTGTCTCAAGGTCTTGCCCAACAAAATGTGCCTGTTAAAAAGCTGGATACTTATTTCATGTACTTACCAGGGAGAAAGAAAGTTGACCTATTTTCACTAAGTTTTTAGTAATAATTCATAAAGTAACACATCACACGGCTGGGCCCCATGTGCACGATCTGCTGGCGTATTTCCGAGGTCATACCTGATAGAGGCCTTAACTGACAGCCAACAAAGCAGCCGCCTCTAAGCCCTCCAGTGGCCGTGGCCCAACCAGCCAAGCAACCTTATCTCCTGCTCTCTGAGGCTGAACTCTCCTGCCCTTGATCCTTCTATCACAGGTCTCACCAACACGCCATGGCTCCCACCATGCTCCACCCTCAGAAACTCAAATCCCAGATCTGAACAGCACATCTCCTAACAAAATTCCAGGAATACCTGTTTTAGGGTAACAAATAGGAACTCACAGAACTCAGTGGTATCAAAATTGAGGAGAATCCACAACAGCTTACAGCAATGTGAATTAAGGAAAGATGGTCAACCAGCCCCTGATGTGGGGCCCATGGCTTCAGATTTTTAAATGCAGTTTTTACTACAACTCCTTTCAACACTGCCAAGAGGTAGAACATTCATATTTTAGGGACAAGGAAAAGGTTCCACCTCGGATTCCACTTCTGATACTCACTGGAAAGGCTGCTCCATGATCCTGCATTATATGCTTAAGTACTACACCAATGCCATCAATTATTAGCGACGGTTAACTATTAAACTGATTAAGTGTGCTCCTCAGAGGCGTGGTTGAGCCAATACATGGACCACCTCCTCCTCCCCACTCCCACCCCCATATTCACAGAGAATCCAGCAAATGCCCGGCACAGAGTAACTCCCCAGGGCTATCCATACCTACTGAACACTTTCAATTAAGAGGGAAATATTTCTATTAAACTGGCCTACACCGATTTATAATTGGCCTACACAGGGCAATTTATAGTTAAAACAGCATCCTCTTAGGGGAGAAAGCCCCTCGGGTACGGTTTTAGAGGTTGAAACGAACCATCAAAGTGGAAGAAGTGATTGTGTTGGTTTAGGCGAGGTCGGCCTTCGGCGGCTGCTACAGGCACCAAGTTCTCATCCAAGTTGTCTCCTTGCTGGTCCTCCCGGACCCGGTTATTGTCAGCAATATTAAGAGACATTCTGCATGTTGGGCAGGAGGTGTCTTGTTCTAGCCAGGAACGAAGGCAGGAGCTACCAAAAAGTCCAAAATAAGATATCCTTAGCGTATTTTGTGAGAATTCACCAGAAGCACTCTGAATGTAGCAAATGTGTTGCAATTTTGGCTTCTATTTACCAATAGTGAGATTTAAATATTGAGAAACGTTTGTTGACATTACCTTTCCACTGATATACTTCTAGCGTGTTCTGCTGTGAACATCAATTTGTCAACATACATAGTCACCTAACGAGCTCCTGGTCATGACCCTTCTCAAATAAGACTCCATCACATGGCCCGCCATCTTCCTTTCCAACTCCATTTGACTACTTCAAAATCCATGTGGCTGAATCACCCAACACCCTGGCCTCCCGTGAATCTGAATCTTCTACTCCAGGGATCTGTTCTCTCAACTCTCCTTCAGCAACCCATGAACATGGTCGTAACCTTGGCTTTCTCTTCAAACTCTTGACTTCAAAGATCTCACTCTAAATAAAGCTCCTCTCCTTCCAGCTCACCCTGAGGTCCTTATTTGCTGAGAGCACCCATCCACGATGACACCACTCTCTCATCAAGCATCACAACCCCTCACGTCCCCACTCTCCTCTTTACCTTACCTACAACCACTCCCTTATGCCCACCACCTCAGCTTCTCCAACCTTCTACTGTTTGTACTTTGTTTTCCCGAGGCTGGAAGCTTCTTTTGCCCTCTCTCTCAGGAAATGACAATGCCCTAATTATGCCAGATGCAATAACTACTTGAACTGTCCATTAACGGGAAGTGAACTAACAAAACCAAGAAGGTTGGATGAAATGATCTCTAAGGTCCCTTCCTATTTTATAATAATACATTACCTTTCTTCTAAGATCTCAAGAAGCCTTCCCAACCCATAACATATTATCTTTCCTTTAAGAGTTCAAGGAGGGACTGAATAAAAAGTGCTCACTCCCTCTGTGTCATTTTTAGTATCTGGGGACATGGGCACATATCATGTTAGGAAGGGGAGCCTCACCCCAATGCAACGATCCCCAGACCTTTTGGCAAGCTATCAGTACTTAAGTATCAAAATTGTCCCTGAGGCCAGGATAGAGCTACTTCTTACCATCTGTGCGCCAGAAGAGCTTATGACAGTAATGTGACCAAAAAATGAGTATCTACAGCCAATTCTATCACATTTGAAAATATACGTCACCTATGTATAAAGTACCTGTTTGTGATCATTCAAATAAATGATTATATTTTTTAAAAGTTCGCTTCCCTTCCCCATAAGTAGATAATTAATTAAAGTCTGTTTCCCTAATGAACACCCTTAAATCCCAGCACCAGTAAAATTAGCCTTGTGTGGGACTACAGAAGTATGTTAAGATCCTGGGCACCCTCCAATAATGCTACACCGTGACACACTTTTCATCAGCAAACCTAATTTTATTTCGAATTCTGCAAAAACCTCCCACATCAAATATAATAGCCTGAAAATCCCAAGGTGAGAACAATCAGATACAGTGGCCTTAAAAATAAAATGCTAGAGTTCCCCCAGCTAAAGAAACCAAACCTCAGAGAAAACAGGTATTTTTCTCTATGAAATAGAGAAATACTCTAATGAAAGAGTATTTCTCCCCCTTCTAAGTATGACACTTCAATGTAATGAAATAGTCACTGGATACTCTGAAATCTTGTAAAGACATCTTCTATGAAAACAAATTATCTAGCTATACAACCTGCTGGAATCTAGACATTTAGTTTTATCACAAATTACAATGCATTTGCCCTCGATTACTGTAGCGTAAGCCCTGACAGCTGGCTTTTCTTTTTGTAGTGCAAGTGCCTGCTTTAAGCTTCAGTGGCCGAGGCACTCACCTCCAAGATGACTCTCTCAAATAAACACACCGCCAACCACACGACTAAATAAAGAGCCAGCACCCCCCCAATTTGTTTCAGAGATCTTGATTTCGATAACTGACCAAGTAAGGTAGGTTATATTTTCTCTTCCTATTTAACCTATTCTTACATGCTTTAAACTCCTATTCTTACATTTTAAATATTTTTTTAAAGACTTATTTATTTTAGAGAAAGGGAATGGGTGAGTGGGGGTAAGGGCAGAGGGAGAGGAAGAGAAGCAGACTCCCTACTGAGCTCAGAGCCCCGGCACAGGGCTTGATCCCATAACCCTGAGATCATGACCTGAGCCAACATGAACAGTCGGACGCATAACCAACTGAGCCACCTAGGCGCCCCTCTATTCTTATGTTTTAAATTCACCAATAGTGAGCCCACAAAACCCTGGGCTTCCACCCTCCACCCTAATAAAAGCAGAACCCTAGGCCCACGATTTCATCCTAGTGACAACCTCACTGTGTGGCCCCAGGTGTTCCATGTGCTTTCTAAGACCTGTGATGTATAAACCCTTTTTCCCCCAAATTTCCCTGATGGTTATTGCTAACGGTGTCTTGCAGTCAAAATAAGAACCACAAGGGCCAGTGCAGCCCCAATACTGATTATCGATAAGCTGAGACCAGCACAAAACAACTATCATCCCACCATCCTGTTCCCATTCTATTAACCAAAGTTACAATGTAAGGCAAATCAAGAGGTCCTATTAATGTTTGCTCACTCAACCCAAGGCAGGTGAGTGTTCTAAACACTAAACACTTGAGCAATTAGTAAATACTCTGAGAAAAATGAAAACAAAAACACAACATAGCAAAACTTATGGGATATAGCAGAAGCAATGCTCAGAGGCAAATTTTATAACTAAAAATGCATGAAAAGAAAAAAGATTTCAAATCAAAAGCCTAACTTTGTATCTTATGGAACCAGAAAAAGATCAAAGAAACTGCAGTCAGAAGAAGAAAGGAAATAATAGAGATCAGAGAAGAGGTAACTGAAATACAGAACACAAAAACAATAGAGTAACCAATGAAACCAAAGCCAGTTCTTTTTTTTTTTTTAATATTTTATTTATTTATTTGCCAGAGAGAGAGAGAAAGAGAAAGCACAAACAGGGAGAGCGGCAGGCAGAGGGAGAAGCAGGCTCCCTGCTGACAAGGAGCCCAATGTGGGATTCAATCCCAGGACCCCAAGATCATGACCTGAGCCAAAGGCAGACGCTTAACCAACTGAGCCACCCAGGCGTCCTCAAAAGCTGGTTCTTAAAAAAATATCAACAAAAGTGACAATTTTTAGCTAGACTAAGCAAAAAAATAGATATAAAAATTAAAAGCAGAAATAAAAGTATGGGGAAAAAAAGAAATGGAAGTATGAACATTACTACCAACCTTACAGAAATGATAAGGATGATAACAGATTGCTAGAAATAACTGTAATTCAACAAATTAGAGAATATAGAGAAAAAATATAGGGCAATTTTCTACCAACACTGAAATTACCTAAATTGACTCAAGAAGAAATAGAAAGCGGCGCCTGGGTGGCTCAGTCGGTTAAGCATCTGCCTTTGGCTCAGGTCATGATCCCAGGGTCCTGGGATCAAGCCCTGAGTCAGGAGCCTGCTTCTTCCTCTCCCTCTGTGCTCTCTCCCTCTGTCTCTCAAATAAATAAATAAAATCATAAAAAAAAAAAAAAAAAAGGAGGAAGAAATACAAAACTGCAACAGATTTATACAAGAGACTGACTCAGTCAAAAAAATCTCCCAGAAAGGAAAAGCCCAAGACCAGACAGGTTCACTGGTGAATTCTACCAAATATGTCAAGAAGAATGAACACCAATCCTACTCAAGCTCTTCCAAAATATAGGAGAGAAAACTTCCTAACACTTACTCTGAGGCCAGCGTTACCCTGATACCAAAACCAGACACAGACACCACAAGAAAAGACAATTGCCAACCAATATCCCTTATGAATATAGATGCAAACGTCCTCAACAAAATACCAGCGAAACAAATTCAACAGCACATTAAAAAGATTGCACACACCACGAACAAAAGGTATTTATTTACCCTAGAAATGCAAGTGTGGTTGAACATAAGAAAATGAATCAGTGTAACACACCACATTAGAACAAAGGAAAAAAAAAACATGATAATCTCAATAGAGGCAGAAAAATCATTTTACAAAACTGAACACTCTTTCATGATAAAAATACTCAGGAAACTAGGGATAGAAGGGAATGACCTTAAAAGACATTCATGAAAAACCCACAGGTTAATATCACACTCAACTGAAAAAGACTGAAAGTTTTTCCTCTAAGCTCAGGAACAAGAATGCTTGTTTTCACCACTGCTATACACATTGTACAGCAAGACATAACCAGAGCAATTAGGTAAGAAAAAGAAGTAAAGGCTTCCAAATTGTAAAAAAAAAAAAAAAAAAAGGGAAGTAAAACCAACTCTACTTGCAGATGATATGATCCTAAACTACTATAGAGCTAATCATCAAATTCAGAAAAGTTGCACAGTACAAAAGCAACACATAGAAATGAATTATATTTCTAACCCAAACAGGAAATTTAGAAAACAATTCCATTTGTATTAATACCTAAAAGAATAAAATATCTAGAAATAAATTTAACCAAGGAGATGAAAGACCTGATACTAAAAACCACAAAAGATTGCTGAAAGAAATTAAAGACCTAAATAACAGGAAAGACATCCCACGTTCATGGCTTGGAACACGTAATACTGTTACAATAGTAATATTCTCCAAAGTGATCTACAGATTCAACACAATCTCTATTAAATTCCAATGGCCTTTTTTGCAGAAATGGGAAAGTGGATCCCCAAATTCATGCAGAATTGTAAGGGGCCCCAAACAGCCAAAATAATATTGAAAAAGTTGGAGGACGCACCATTTCCCAGTTTCAAAACTTACTACAAACATACAGTAATCAAAACACCACAGTAGTGGAATAAAGATAGGCCTACAGACCATTGGAATAGAACTGAGAGTCCAGAAATAAACCCAGTATCTATGGCCAACTGATTTCAAGAAGGGTTCCAAGACCATTCAATGGGGAAAAAATAGATTCTTCAACAAATGAGGTTGAGCAACTGGACAACCACATGTAAAAGAATGAAGTCAGACCCCTCCTTCACTTCATGTAAAATTATTAACTCAAAATGGACCAATGACCTAAATATAAGAACTAAAACCATAAAACTACTAGAAGAAAACGGGTAAATCTTCATAACCTCGGATTTGGCAATGGATTCTTAGATTTGACACTAAAAGTATCAGTAACCAAAGAAAAAATAGGTACACTGGACTTCATAATAATGAAAACTTTGTGTACATCAAAGGACATTGTCAAGAAAATGAAAAGAATACAGCTACAGAATGAAAGAAGATATGTGCAAATCATACATCTGATAAAAGTTTAGTATCCAGAACATATAAAGAACTCTTACAACTTATTAACAAAAAGACAAACAACCCAATTAAAAAATGGGCCGAGGAGTTGAAGAGACACTTTTCAAAGAAGATATACAAATGGCCAACAGGCACAATGTTCAGCATTAATGGTCACTAAGGAAATGCAAATCAAAATCCCAGTGAGATACCACTTCCCACTAGCACAGCTATAAGAAAAACAGAAAAAATAATAAATGTGAAGTATAAAGTGTGAAGAAATTAGAACCTCCATACATTGTTGGTGGGATGTAAAATGGTGTAGCTGCTGGAAAATAGTTTGGTAGTTCCTCAAGAAGTTAAACATAGAATTACATATGACCCAGGAATTCTACTCCTAGGTATATATATACCCCAAAGAATTAGAAACAGGTACTCAAACAGATACTTGTTCACAAATTTGATCACAGCAGTATTTGCAATACCTAAATGGTAGAAATAACCCAAATGCCCATCAACGATGAATGGGTAAATAAATTGTTTATTATAAAATTATTTAAATTCAGCCATAAAAAGGAATGAAGTGCTGATATTTGCTACAACTTGGATTTGAAAACATTCTGCTGAGTGAAAGAATCCAGTCACAAAAGGTAGGATTCCTTTTATACGAACCGTCCAGAAGAGGCAAATCCATAGACAGAAAGCAGATTAGTGGCTGCCCAGTGATGGAGGAGGGAGAAATGGGGACTCATTACTTTAATGAGCATGGGGTGTTACGCTGTGATGATGAAACAGTTTTGAAACTAGGAAGAAGTGGTAGCTACACAACACTGAATGCACTAAATGCCACTGAATTGTACATTTTAAGATGGTTAACTGTATGTTATGTGAATTTTGCCTTCATCAAAAAAGGAAATCATCATCTAATCATGTACTTTAGATTTCTTCTAGACTAAAGTACACTCCTGGAGTTAGTCTTTCCAACTGTCTCCAAGCTCCTTTGGAGAAATGTGTGTGAATTCTCTGGTCTTCCAACCTCAACCAGCACTATATGTGCTGTTACCCAGCTGCAAAACCAGGAGAATCCGATTCCTCTTTTAGACTTCATTCTCACAGCCAATCCAGTACCACACGCCTCCATTCCTCTGATCTGTCCACTTCTCCCCAACCACCTTCCACCACTGTAGCCCAAGCTACTCTCAACACACAACTGAATCACTGCAGCCCTTACTAACTAGTCCCCCTGATCTTCTCAAGCTGCGAATCTGATCCCCAACCTCTCCTAAAATCCTTCAATGACGTCTCACCTTTTCCACTGGCCCTCAAGCCCCTGCAGGGTCTAGCTCCTGCCTGCTTCTCCTGCCTCAGCAAACGCCACTCCCCTCCTATGCTCTAAGTCCTGGTCACACCAGTTCAGTTCTCTTCCAGTTCCTCCCACACACCCCATTCCCTCCTGCTAGAGGGTCACTCTCCTTTTGCTGACTCAACTCCTACTCATCACCAAGAGTCACTTCCTCCAGGCTTAAGTCAGATTCCTTTGCTACAAGTTCTCAAGAATCACATTCCTTTTCTTTAGAGTACTTCGCTCAATTTATACTTACACATTCAGAAATGTGCCTGGCTAATTTATGTTCATCTCCTCCATTAAACTACAAGCTGTACGAAAGCAAAGACCGTATCTGTGGTTTCCGCTTTATCCCCAGACCCCAACAGAACACCCAGCACATAAAAAATTCTATCAATATGTGTTCTCCATAAATGGACCCACAACTATATGGTCAACCAATCTTCAACAAAGCAGGAAAGAATATCCAATGGGAAAAAAGTCTCTTCAACAAATGGTGTTGGGAAAACTGGACAGCAACATGCGGAAAAATGAAACTGGAGAAAAATTAATTCAAAATGGATGTGAGATAGGAAACCATCAAAATCCTAGAGGAGAACACAGACAGCAACCTCTTTGACCTTGGCCATAGTAACTTCTTCCTAGACACATCACCGGAGGCAAGAGAAACAAAAGCAAAAATGAACTACTGGGACTTCATCAAGATAAAAAGCTTCTGGGGAGCCTGGGTGGCTCAGTTGTTAAGCATCTGCCTTCAGCTCAGGTCATGGTCCCAGAGTCCTGGGATCAAGGCCTGCCATTGGGCTCCCTGCTCCGCGGGAACCCTGCTTCTCCCTCTCCCTCTGTCCCTGCTTGTCTTCCCTCTCTTGCTGTGTCTCTGTCAAATAAATAAATAAAATCTTAAAAAAAAAAAAAAAGATAAAAGGCTTCTGCATAAAGAAGGAAACAATCACAAAATTAAAGGCAGCCCACGGAATGGAAGAAGACATCTGTACACAACGTACCTGATAAAGGGTTAGTATTCAAAATCTATGAAGAACTTATCGAGCTCAACACCCAAAAAAGAAATAACCCAGCTAAGAAATGGGCAGAAGACATGATCAGACACTTCCAAAGAAGACATCCAGATGGCTAACAGACACATGAAAAGATGTTCAACACCACTCATCATCAGGGAAATGCAAATCAAAACCACAGTGAGATACCAGCTCATAACCTGTGAGAATGGCTAAAATTAATACAAGAAACAACAGATGTGGGCGAGGATGTGGAGAAAGAGGAATCCTCTTGCACTGTTGGTGGGAATGCAAACTGGTACAGCCACTCTGGAGAACAATTTGTGGAGTTTCCTCAAAAAGTTAAATATAGAATTACTGTATGATGCAGCAACTGAATTACTACCCAAAGAATAACAAAAATACAGATTTGAAGGGGTACATGCACCCCAATGTTTATAGCAGTGTTATCGACAACAACCAAACTATGGAGAGAACCCAAATGTCCATCGACTGATGAATGGATAAAGAAGATGTAGTATACATATCCAATGGAATATTACTCAGCCATCAAAAAAATGAAATCTTGCCATTTTCAACGACATGGATAAACTATTATGCTAAGTGAAATAAGTCAGTCAGAGAAAGAGAAATACCATATGATCTCACTCATGTGGAATTTAAGAAAGAAAACATGAACATATGCGAGAGGGAAAAGAAAAAAGGAAGAGAGGGAAATGAACCATAAGAGACTCTTAACGATAGAAAACAAACTGAGAGCTGATGGAGGGAGGGAGGTGGGGGATGGTCATTAAGGAGTGCACTTGTGATGAGCACTGGGTGTTGTACGTAAGTGATGAATCACTGAATTCTACTCCTGAAACCAATATTGCACTATATATTAAAATTTAAATTAAAAAAAAGTATTTAAATTTTAAAAATTAAAATAAGTATATGTGTTTACCTACTGATGCTCAAGCTCCAAAGCCCTTCTAATATTAAAAAAGAGAAGAAAAACAATTTGGGTATATAAAATGAGAAAAGGAAGATTAAAGATGTAAAGATGAAAACTTTCTCAATGTGCAAAAAGGATCACAGATGCAAAAGCCAAAGCTACCTCAGAGATACCTCAACATCAAAAAAATATCCAATCCAGGGCGCCTGGGTGGCTCAGTCTTTGCATCTGACTTTGGCTCAGGTCATGGTATCAAGGTCCTAGACTCCAGCCGGCTCAGGTCATGGTATCAAGGTCCTAGACTCCAGCCCCCTGTCTGGCTTCCCGCTCAGCAGGGAGTCTGTTTCTCCCTCTCCCTCTCCCCCTGCTCATGCTCTCTCTCTCAAATAAATAAAATCTTAAAAAAAAAAAAAAGACGTCTACTCCATAGACACAGTGATTTAGGTTAAACAGACTCAGCCCCTATGAGATCTCTAAGAATGAATAAGTAAGGCAGTGAGGGCCACAACACAGAGAGAGGCAACAGGACTCCCTGCCAGAGGAACAAACCTGTCCCGCCCATAGATCTGATGCATTCTTAAGAGATTTTCTGGTGCCTGGGTGGCTCAGTCATTGAAGCGTCTGCCTTCGGCTCAGGTCATGATCCCAGGGTCCTGAGATCGAGAGCCCTGCATCAGGCTCCCTGCTCAGCGGGGCATCTGCTTCTCCCTCTCCCGCTGCCCCCTACCCCCCCCACTTGTGCACGTGCCCTCTCTCTCTCAAATAAAAAAATAAAATCTTGGGGGGGAAAGAAAAAAAAAAGATTTTCTGAAAATGCTGTTTTGTTCTCCCTGATAATATAGTCACAGTTTTTCTGGATTGTTCAGTGGTCCTGGTCCAGTCCCCAACTCAGCCAACCTCCCTGGCATGTTGTTTCTCTGTTACTTTTGTGCATGTGCAAAATGGAAAAATAGTCTCTTGTCCCAGTGAATGCATAAACTGTTTGAAAGCAAGGATTCTGGGGCGCCTGGGTGGCTCAGTTGGTTAAGCGACTGCCTTCAGCTCAGGTCATGATCCTGGAGTCCCGGGATCAAGTCCCACATCGGGCTCCCTGCTCGGCGGGGGGTCTGCTTCTGCCTCTGATCCTCTTCCCTCTCATGCTCTCTGTCTGTCATTCTCTCTCTCTCAAATAAATAAATAAAATCTTTAAAAAAAAAAAAAAAGAAAGCAAGGATTCCCCCCATCCCTTTCTTTTAAATCTTACAGGCACACTTGTTCTACCTCAGGGCAGAAATTGACAAGGAATATGAAGAGAGTCAGCAGACCCAGAAATTAGGATGGCAGGCTGTGAGTGGGGAACAGTCCTGCCGTAGAGCGATGAGGCTGAGGGATGAAGGAGAACAGCCCAAAGCTTCCCACAGCACTCACTGCCAGCTCCACGGCCAGTCTGAGGTAATGTCCCCACCCCCTTGCTAGGACTGGTCCGGAGCCCGGGCACAAACAGCACCCCCACGCCCTGGACAGAACCCCAGGCCCTACTTGTGGAAAAGATGTCCGCAGGGCAGTTTCCTCGCGGCCTGCATGGAGTCCCAGCAGATGGCACAGTCGTCATTGTTGACAGCCAGCTCCTCCGGAGTTGCCACAGCAAACCTGTAAAAGACGAACGCAGCCAGCAGACCTCTGTCAGTCCCACACATGTAAAACTGAGTGCCACGCCATAAACTTCGCCCTCTGACAGCAGTTACAGAGGAATCTGGGGCAGTTAAACGTTCCCAGCCATCAAAAACATTACATCTGCTTTCTCTTCATAGCCCACCAAAGAACAAAAAACGTAAACACAGAAACGAACTCTGTCTTAACAACAGCTGTTAGTTCCTTCAACATAACACATTAGCTAAAAATGACTTGAGGGAACATTTCTGGGCAAACCAGAGGAGTTAAGACCCACCCCTAGAGAGCCAAACTGTTCCCCTGGACACTAAAGATACCCATTCATCTCACATCTGCAGGCTGGCAAGTGAGTCCCTCCCTTGGTGAGCTTAAGAGCGTGTGTGTAAACATGCATGTGGAAGGAATTAAGTGAGACCCACTTCATAAAATAGAGGACAGAAGCCCAAGGAAGCTTCCGCTTAATGATGATGACGATAAAAATAATGGCAGAATAAGAACCACCTAGTATTTATTGAGCAGCTGCTACATACTCATACTCTTCTAAGCATGCTACTTGCACTACCCCACTGGCTCCTCCCAAGAGTTCCAGGACAAAGGCTCTGCTATCATCCCTAGAGTGGAAGCAACTGAGGCACAGAGATTTAATTAAGATGCCCTCAAATCACACAGCAAATCCTCACATAGGTGAGGATTCACACCTGGCAGTCCTTCTCCAGAGCCTCCACTTATCCTCTTCACCCTTCGGTTAACAGCTAACAAAAGTGGTTCTCGGATCACCTGGGATCTGTTATTATAAAAAATCTAAAACGAGTCCAGTTGGGCAACATCAGCGTGTGCTCACGCACCTGGCCTCCATGTTGCCAACCACACGCAAGTAGTTCTTGTGCCGGCGGATCCGACGCTGCACTTCGTGGAATAGGTAACGCAGCTGCATGAAGATGACCAAGCTGGCCATGGATAACCAGATGTTGCCAAATAACTTCGCAGGAAGGAAAGAGAATGAAACACACAATAAAAATGAATGTGAACTTGCTAGTGACAAAGGTGACGTATGTAACAGAAGCTCTTATTGGTGGTAAACGGGAACTGGAACAATCTTTCACCAAGCAAATGCAGATATTTATCTCACTACCATAAACAATGTACACGCTCTTTGGCCTAGTCATTCATCATCAGCTATCTTTTCTCAGGAACTAATCCGAAATTTAAAAGCTTTATGAACAAAGATATCCATCCATGCAATTATAAAAAAGAAAACCAGGAAATGAGCAAAATGCCCAGTAGGGAAATCGTTAGGTTGTAAATTCATATAATGTAATAGTATATAGTCATTAATTACATTTTTTATAAAATAAAGTTATATATTATTATACTATATTTACGTATAACATTTTTAAAGATTAATCACATGGGAATATATTTAAGTGAAAAAAGCCAGATAAAACTATCTCAAAAAACTAATATGTGATAAACTATGTAAAGATGTGAAAACAGCAAACAACTGAATACAGTCTAAATATCCATTATGAGGGTTGGTTAATTAAATCATTATATATCTATATGATGGAATTCTTATCCTGAAGGCATTAAATGGTTCCGAAGAACTGTGGCTAGCACAGGACAATACAGATAATACATTAGCTAAAAAAAAAAAAAAAGCAAAACTAAACTAAATGTCCAAAATACAATCTCAATTTATGACTGTATGTATTTGAATATAAAAGGAAAAAATAAATACAATAAAACGTTAACAGTTATCCCTGGGCATTCAAGGGAGCTTTAAACAAAAGCTATACATGTTTTTAAATATGTTTTCAAAGTTATTTTCAAAAAGCATACTTAGAAATGTCCTGTGTCTAACCTAGTCATTTTTTTTTTTTTAAAGATTTATTTACTTAGGGTGCCTGGGTGGCTCAGTTGGTTAAGCGACTGCCTTCGGCTCAGGTCACGATCCTGGAGTCCCGGGATCGAGTCCCACATCAGGCTCCCTGCTCAGCGGGGGAGTCTGCTTCTCCCTCTGACCCTCTTCCCTCTCGTGCTTTCTGTCTCTCATTCTCTCTCTCTCAAATAAATAAATAAAATCTTTAAAAAAAAAAAAAGATTTAATTTATTTATTTGAGCAGGGAGGACAGGTATGGGGAGAGGGAAAGGGAGTTATAAGCAGACAACACTCAGAGCGTGGAGCCTGACTTGGGGCTCAATCTCACAACTTGAGCCAAAACCAAGAGTCAGACATTTAACCAACTGTGCCTCCCAGGCGCCCCTAACCCAGTAATTTTTAAATGCATCTTTAAAGGCTTATAGTATAAATCAACTGCCCACCAAATATGTTGATTCTTACCATTATTAGATCACTGAAGTGCTAACCAGGGAAGCAGATTTTCAACTGTAATTTCTTGCATAGCAAAGTAAAATGTAAACGATGAAGTAGGAGGAATGAAATACAAATGCTTTCTTTTTAATTATAAAGCAGAAAAATTATGAATCCATGAAGTAGCTAACATTGCAAGAGTTCCCATTACCCCCTACAAAGTAACTGCTACGTATCAGAAGCCACAGAAACTAGGGGGAGCATACGGAATCCTCTTAATTTCATGGTAGAAGAATGACCAGTGACTAGGTCAGTGGAGTTCACAGAGTGCCCTAGGCGGACAGCAAACTCAAGCTGGGCTCCAGCCGAAGTGCACGCCATTATTCTATACCCAGTGGCAGAAAGACAGAGGGGCACAGCTGCATTTGTTTTGAGAGTCTTTACGCAGTTTATCCACAAATGTTTCATTTCTTATGGACTAACCAGGGTTTCTGATTCTAAAACACCTAGCTCTCTGTTAGAGTTCCTTCTGAGGAAGCTTACCAACATGTGAATATGGTGCATGAGGTCCAGGGACAAGAGAGTGAGCTCCATGACAAAATCTGTGTAATAGACATAGGTTCCTTTTCCCTCCCATGTCCCTTCATGGTTGAGGTCCCAGAGGTGAATTACATATCTGCAGTGAACAAAGAAAAATCATTTTAGCAATTTACTGTTACAGTTTAATCTAGCTTACCTGTGATACAGTATAGTCACATTTTTATAGATTTTATACATGTGACATCTTAAAATCAACTGTATGAGTAGACCTCAATCGCCTCCCTCCCAAATTTTTACTCACCGTAAAATCACATGAGCAGTCCTCACTGTCACAAGAAGAGACTATAAAGAAAGATGTATTTTTTCTTTAGTAAACTTTGGAATTGTTCAGGCCAAACTTAACTTTTACAAAAAGATAAAAGGCAAGCATTTCTCAGTTCAACTAAAACACGGGTTATTCAAGGGAGGGGGTGGGGGGGGAATGGGATGAATGCGGTCAGAAAGTAGAAACTCCCAGTTACAAGATAAATGAGGACTGGGGATGTAACATCCAACATAATGACTGTAGTTAACACTGCTGTGGTACATCTGAAAGTTGTGGAGAGGGTAGATCCTGAAAGTTCTCATCACAAAGGAAAAAACCCTTTTCTTTCTTTTTCTGTATCTCGGAGATGATGGATGTTAAGGAAACTTACTGTCACAATCACTTCACAATCTATGTCAGTTAATCATTAGGCTGTATACCTTAAACTTATACAATGCTGTATGTCAATTATATCACAATAAAACTGAAAGAAAAAAAAGCAGGTTGTTCAAGCTTACCAACTATTTTTTATCTGCTTCAAATTTCCACAGAATTCTTTCATGACCTAGAAACCAACTTTCATTGAGCCTTTTTTCTGTTAATAGGTGACAACTGATTACACCTGTCCATCTCATGGGGCTGCCTTCTATAATCTTGAGGTTCATTCTAGTAATTTGACAACCACTTCTAGTTTACACAGCAGGAAGTCACCATCACTGATTACTACAAAGGGTGTCTGAATACTTGGTGATCCTATACCAAAAGTATAGTTCAGGTACCCCAATCCAAGATGAGTACCTGCCCTCTACATAACGCTTTGTATACTCCCCTTGCCCACACAAAAACAAAAAGAATGAAGGAAATAAAGAATAAGCCCTTCACAGTATTTTGTATTATAGAAATTGATAATAAAAAAAATCTCCTCTTGGGCGCCTGGGTGGCTCAGTTGGTTAAGCGACTGCCTTCGGCTCAGGTCATGATCCTGGAGTCCCTGGATCAAGTCCCGCATCGGGCTCCCTGCTCAGCGGGGAGTCTGCTTCTCCCTCTGACCCTCCCCCCTCTCATGTGCTCTCTCTCTAATAAATAAATAAAATCTTAAAAAAAAAAAAAAATCTCTTAAACTACAATAGAACTATTACATTGTTTGAGATTTGGAAATCCCAATTTATAAATGGAAAATATTTTACATAGATTAACACTATAAATATAAAAATACAATTAAGTTCAAAATATAAAATCTGTAACATTATTATCTTGAAATAATCATAGTAATGAGCTGAAATAAAAATATGTACTATAGTAAGATCCAATAAGCCTAATTTAAATGACTTTATTTTTAGGTATACCTTTTCCAAAGTTTGGCTTAATATTAATTAAAAGTAAAAACAGGAAAACCAGACTATCATGCAAATGATGATTTACTGTAAAATATATCTAAAGCAAACTAATAACATAGATCAGTGCAAAAAAAATTTTAGATTTTTTTCAAGAGAAATATACACATATAGACAGTATTCATTTAGAACTGCGAATGTTTTACTAAGTACTTAAATGTTCCTTTCCTAATTTTACTTACACTACTACATCATATTCTGAAATCAATGCTACTAAGCAAAATTTAAAAAAAAAATTTTTAGGGCGCCTGGGTGGCTCAGTTGGTTAAACGACTGCCTTCGGCTCAGGTCATGATCCTGGAGTCCCAGAATCGAGTCCCGCATCGGGCTCCCTGCTCAGCAGGGAGTCTGCTTCTCCCTCTGACCCTCCGCCCTCTCATTCTCTCTCTCAAATAAATAAATAAAATCTTTAAAAAAAAAAATTTTTTTTTTTTAATTTTTAAAATGAACTCTTACCTCCAACGTGGGGCTTGAACTCACGACCCCCAGATCAAGAGTCACACATTCCACCAAATGACCCAGCCAGGCACCCCAATAAATGTTAACCCTATTCTAACAAATTCCCAAATAGCAGTTCAAACTTAGTGTTTTGATATTAGCTAATTAAATTTAATAATGTATTATTTCATTTTTTTCCTTAATAGTAGCAATTATGGTAAAGATAAAAACATTTTGCCTTTGGCCTGAGGAAAAAAACAAAGATAGCAACTGAATATAAGGACATACAAAAAAATTTTTATTTCTACTGAACAAAAATTGGTATTTTCAAAGGTTAAAAAGTAAATTTAAAATATACATGAATATCTCAGATTAGTCTTCCAAAATAAAGAATATAGCTTACATATTTATATTATCCCATAAAATTTTAACTTATATCCTAGCTAAAAAAACTCAATTTTTGGATTGTGCCACTGCTCACTCTGAAACCTTAAATAATTCAGTGCACCCTCTCTACACCAGTTTCCCCATTTATAAACAGGAATAATAAAATGAGTCAATACACTGCAGGTATTTACAGCAACCCTCAGCATACAGTAAGCACTATAGAAATGTGGGCAAAAATAATTACCTTTTATTATGTCATAGCAAGGATTACAGGAAATCATACATTTTTCCCTTCAATACCAGTACCCAACACAAAAGCAAGGAATTCAAAACATGCTTGTTAAAAGACCCAATATCCCTCAGTCACAACATGGGTGACTTGAAAACATACAGGAGTATGATCAGAACAAAAACCCGCGTCCACACCTTACCTCTGCTGCCATGAAAGCCAGCGTGTGCATCCCGTGGGTGTAGCCTGTGACACAGCAGACGACTGCCAATCCACAGCAAGAAAGCAGCATTGCGATCAACAGAGACAGAACTCGCCCGTGGCTACTCATGGGTGTGGTGGGAGAAAAGGAAAGCTGAAACGTACAAAACAGGAGAAGGAAGTTCATTCTTCTTCACGGCACTGTTAAGCTTCCCTGAGAAACTCAAGGGTAGTCTCGGTGTCTTTGCTCAGGAACCTGGGCTTAGCAGCGCCGCCAAATGCCAAGCACAGAAAAGCACCCCAGTGCCAGATGGTCAAATTCTCCAACCAACCTAAATATGAGCACGAGCTGATATTCAGAGATCTTCATCACTTACTTTACGGAATATTAACAATATACATCATATTTCCATCTCAAATTCTCAAGGATCCTCCTCCTACCAGTGGATGATAAGCCTCTCTCTAAGAAATTTTCCAAAGGTATTTAAGTCTCTCAGTATTCAACAGCACTCCAGACGGCACCATGTTCTGTTGTGTTTCTTTCTCGATCTTGCTCTCCCCCTCCTCCTGAAAATTCACTGGGAGCATATTCCTACAGTGTTCGGGGCTGGGACAAGGGAAATGTCATCCAGGTGTGGAGCGCCCCCTACCACGATGCTAGATTAACAGTATACAAGGAGAGGCAACAGCGGGGACAGAGGCCTGGGGCTGGGAGTCTGAGCAGGAGGGTGGAGATAACAAACCCGTTAGGGAGGTTGCGCACTCCTGCTCTTGACCCCTGAAGAGCTTTCAGACCGAGATGAACTCACAGACAGGTGCAGGGACCACCTGTCCCCGAGGACCAGGTGAAGTGAAGAGCAAATGAGGTCCCGGAGTGGTGTAACTGAAGGGCAGAACTGTAGGTGTGTGTTTTCCCAGGACCCTTGACATTTGTCCGGGGGCAATGAAGAGTGAGGGTTCACCCCACAACTCTGATCTGAAGCCGAGAGGCAGATCTTATACCCGGACAGAGAAGGATTCACTTCTCTCAGGACCCAGGGAGACTAGAGGGCTAATTCAGTCCTTGCCCAGGGCTGGAAATAGTGTAAACTAGTCCAAAAGAAGGTTCCAATAATCAGAGGAAAAAAACGGAAGGAGACTGGAACAGAAGATATCTGGAAGACAGCCGCTTTTATTCAGCTTATACATTAAGCTTTCCTCAAGCTGTGATGGGAACAGTTTGTGTAGGTGAACTGACCCCACGCGGGCTTTAACACACTCTGCTAGTGGGGAAAAGAGGGGATCTTCAGCGGAGACACTGATCCTGCATTCTGTGGCCGCTACACCAAGTTCCTCAAGAAATAGGCGGCGGCTACCTGATCTGAGAGCCTTGCCCTGGAGACCTACGCAGGACGTGGCCGTTATGGCTCCTTCATCTTACACAATTCAAACCTGGCAAATGTGTGACTAAGCAAGCAGAGAGCTTGGCCAAAAACTCACATATTCAAATCGGTCCTTGCAGAGCTGAACCATCAGATGTAGAAATACAAGTCCAGCAAACCAGAGGCACCACATGACCACCTCTTCCACCGTCTGCACATTCAGCACACCAAAAATGAAAATGAACTTGTAGAAAATAAAATTCCAGAACTTGTCTTTGAGGTGCTGAAAAGACAAATATTTATAAAGGTTAGTACTATTACATCTAACCTATTTAAGAGAAGTTAACACAACAAAAACTGGCTGCTCTGGAGAAAATACATTCTACATTCAGCTTTCTAACATTTGTTCGCAAGACATTAGAAGGTAAAGAAAAAAATAAACTCTCTAAAGAATAAAGGTAAGGCACCTAGAAAGTCATGTGTAGACTCTGGATTGTAATCCCTCAGTCAGTTATAAAATTTTAGCCATCAAAAGGGGCGTGATATTAGTCTAGTACCTTGTATATTAAGAATAATACAAATACTTCCAACACAAAATTTTAAAAATAATGAAGTCTACAAGTATCATTTTTAATACTTCTGCTCTTTGGATTTGTAAACAATAGAAAAGATTAGGCTTTTTCTTTTTAAACATCCTTCAGATTAAAAAATAACATATGCGGGCGCCTGGGTGGCTCAGTTGGTTAAGCGACTGCCTTCAGCTCGGGTCATGATCCCGGAGTCCCGGGATCGAGTCCCACATGGGGCTCCCTGCTCAGCGGGGAGCCTGCTTCTCCCTCTGACCCTCTCCCCTCTCGTGCTGTTTCTCTCTCTCTCTCAAATAAATAAATAAATAAAATCTTCAAAAAAAATAAATAAATAACATATGCTCATTCACCAGCCTATAATCCGTAAGAAGAATAAAACAAAAATGCCTTAGCATCTTTATGCATTTTTCTTGTCTTCTCCTAATGTGCAAAACCTTAATTTTTGTGTACACTGCTTTATTTCACTTCTCATATTGTGAGAACCTTACTAGCATCAGTGAATAATCCGTGAATATACCATTTTAGTGGTTACAGACGGACAATGAAATTGTTTTTGTCTCCCTTTGGAAAATGTTGCAATGAGTATCTCTGCCAGAGTTTCTATTTCTTCAGCATTATGGAATCAAAGGTTAAGAATGTTTTTATAGTTTCTATTAAGTACCACCCACCTGGTTTCCAAAGAAGTTGTATAAATGTACTCTCCCAGGGTTAGTGGGAGAGTACTTTGCCTATAAGGAGGCTATCCAGTTTTTAAAATCTTCACTACCCTGAAGAAAAAGGTCAAGGAGGGGAGTCTAGCCCCTAAAATACACTAGTGAGCCATCTGTGGGAGGGGTGGGAACTGAGTAAAAGACATGAGAATCAAACAGGACTCCCAAGTATATTCTCAGAAATAGTTCTGAACCATATAAATGTTTCGCAAATTCAAACAATTAGAACAGAAAAAAAACAAAACTGAATAGAAACAGAAATAACTGAGCCTAAATGTATAACAAATGAAGGACCACTAAAAGATAAGATTATTACTTCGAGGACTTTTAGCCACTATACTGACTGTACACCATTTGCACAAAGAACAAAGGGAACTAGTAACCTTTGGTGAACGCCTGTTTCCAGATCTGGGACAGGTGAAGTACAAGGTGAACCCAGGACATCTTGTGCCTGGGTTTTGAATCTTCACCCCACCATGTATTTGCCGTGCGACTTGTGACGAGTCACTTAACGTTCCCGTGCTTTGGTCTCCCCACCTATAAGATGGGCCTTATGAGCCTGGTATCCACCTCACAGAACTGCTGGAGAAACTTAACTAAGCTACTCTATGTACGGTGCTGGGGCATGTCCCATAGCGGGCATTATGCGCCTTAAAAAAAAAAAATCCCTTGCTCTAAACCTCCCCGGAACAGTTTCTTTCTTCTCCTGCTGTCGGTATTCAGTGTCTTTGCCTCCAGCACGACTTTATTTCTTGAACTTTCTTGAATCACCCACAGAGCAAACCCATGTCAATTCTGCAGAGTTCTAACTCAAACTAGTGCTTGATAAATGCCACTGGATGACACTCATCAAAAAAAAGTCATCACGGTGGAGAGCACAGCATAATGTGCACAGAGCTGTGGAACCACTGTTTGTGTAGCTGAAACTAAGGTAATACTATGTGTTAACTATACTCGAATAACAAGTTTTAAATAAGTAAGTAAAATAAATGAAAGATGTGATCTGTACTGGAAAACTCAAAGTAGGATAACAGATGTGCCCGTTACCTCTAGGTATCGTAAAAATCTATATAACACTCCAAGGTAATGTGTTCTGAAAATTTTGAACAGATATTTAACATTTCAGGAAAATGAAAGCAGTGGATTAAGGCTCACTGGCGCCAGATCAATCCACCAGCAAGGAGATGGCTTGCCTGGCCTGACCAATTTCTGGCCCGCAAGCCAGAAGTTTTTCGTCACAAAGAAAGAAGCATCAAAAGGAGCTTTTGATTCTTACCCCCAAAATGACCTTCCACAGTGCTACCTGGGAGACCTCTGGAGTTGATATTTTGGAGAAAGTGCTGAATACTCACTAATGAAAACTCTCTGGGAGAACGAACAGTCCTGCTCCTAACAGCATCCAAGGGCTCAACCACACAGTAACCTCGGTTTAGCTCTGAACTAGGACCTCAGCTGATCTGATAACAGGGGACTTGTGTTGAAAGGGTAGGTAAGGAGCGAGGCCAATGCAAGTTCAAGGTAGCAGGTCCCTGTGTCTCATCGCGGGGATAAGATAAAGTGAAATCTAGTTCTGTTTGTATGTTGTTGTTTTAAGGCCAGTTCTAAATTCTTATTCTTAAACACACCATTCTACATTCTATGCTAAAATCCTTGGGGGCCTGCCAATCTGTACGGTATGCTTGTGGCACATTCTTTATTACAAGCATGTCCTGCTCATATACCTGCACCTTCTGGGAGTAATGTTCCAATGTCAGACTATCCCTAATCTTCTGCTTGTGGAATGACGAATCTTAATTTACTTGTCCAAAGGGAGAAATTTAAATCTCTCGGTAATTCCTTTGGAAAAGAACCTATATTCTAAAGAGTGATGTTTATTATTATTCAAACTAAAACAAATCTATGCTTCTTTAAAAACTGCATTCATGAAAGTCATGGGAAAAACAGCTATGAAGAACAATATCAGGACAACCTGGCTACACTGAATATGGGCTGTGGATTCCATAAAGTATTTTATCAATGCTAAGTTTCCTAATTTTGATCATTGTGCTATGGTTACATAAGAAAATGTCCTTGCTCTTAGGAAATACATGCTGAAGTATTTGGAGGTCCAAGGGTATGACGTCCACAACTTACTCTCAAATGGATCAGAAAAAATACGTATAATATAAATAAAAGACAAATGTGAAAGCAAAGGGCACCTGGGTGGCTGGCTCAGTCGTTAAGCGTCTGCCTTCGGCTCAGATCATGATCCCAGGGTCCTGGGATCGAGACCCACATCGGGCTCTCTGCTCAGCGGGAAGCCTGCTTCTCCCTCTCCCACTCCCCCTGCTTGTGTTCCCTCTCTCACTGTGTCTCTCTCTGTCAAATAAATAAATAAAATCTTTAAAAAAAAAAAAATGTGAAAGCAAATGGGACAGACTGTTGACAACTATGAATGTGGATAAGGGTGTATGGAAGCTCTTCAGAGCATTCATGCAACCTTTCTGTAAGTTTAAAATTATATCAAACACAAAGTTAAAAAAAAAAAAAAAATCTGGTCACTAGAATCCATCCTTGCTGTTTGGACTTACCTGCCTCTCACTCACTCGAAGAGGGCCAAACACAATACACTGGATTAGCTTAGCCACCAACATCAAAACACAGCATGCAGTATTTACTAGAACCTGTATACAAATCAAAGAAAGAAAGTTTATTTCCTCCTGTTGAAAAATAAAAGCAGGTCTAAAAACTTTGTATTAGGAATTCAACATTTCTAAGGACTGAGCCTCCACAGTTCCCTACCTATACAAGATAAGTAATATTTGAAGGGTCACGCTTTTATGGGTGGTGGGAGTAGAGATGAGGAGCGGGAAGGAGAGGCACCAGCTTACCAGTTAATCACAGAGCCCTGTCCCAGTATGCACCATCCAGCAGGCCACCTTTCCCTTCAGCCTTTACTGAACCGTACATAAACTTTATACTGAACATACAAAACTGTATGCACATTGTAAGCCGTAGGTGTCTCTTAGGTATATCATTTCCTACATTAAGATTTTGATAGCCTTGAAGAAAACTTTTCTAGAAATTGAGGTTATCATGAACTAAAATCCAACAGCCAAATATCTTACTCTGCCCTGCCAAACAAACAGCAGGTGAGGAGAGGTTTGATGGTCACAGAAAAGCCACAAGACCATAAAAAAATTGAGAACCCCCTATACATATATAGGGGTATGTGTATATACACATATGTACTACAATGGGATAATCTGCCAGCCAAAAGATAAATGTTCTCCATGCTCAGTGTTGGCCTTCAAGTAATGGTTCTGGGGCATCAGAGGGGAATGGAACTGAGAAACCAAGAAGAAGGAAGAAGCAAACTGGCAGGAGTGTCTGAGAACTGGAAGGCAACAGAAGCCACCAACACAAAACCAAGGCCTTCTTCAACGGGAGATGGGAAATCTCTTTACTTAGATAATTAAGAGATGGATATCCCGATACCTACACAACAAATATAATGCTCACAAAATGAAAGAGTGGGCTGCCCTTGACCAAGAAAGTAGTGGGGCACATCTTACCATTTACGCTCAAATGATTTTTAAAATTCTGCATGACCCCAAAAGCCAAAAGGACCTTGATAAAGACAGTAAATATGACTTTCATTGAGAGCAATGGAAATGAACCCCAACTCAATGTAAAGACTGCTTTAACCTTTGATTCACTAACTTTACAGGAAGGTGGCCATATTCTTCCCGGGTCATTCTTCCCTCTATTTTTAAAAGAAGCAAATGATATTGTCAAAGGAAAAAAAAGATGACAGAAGAAGTAATACAAGAAAACAAGCTCCTTAAGATCTATCTCTTTAGGTCCTCCTTAGTATCTCACACTATGCACCCCTTTGGGAGAACATATATAATGGCAGCCCTGATTCATTACAAAAAGATTAAATTATGTTTAGTCCTATTCTGCCTAATGGGACAAGGAAATATGTGATATATTTTTAAAGAATTAAAAAAAAAATAGTTTGGCTGAAACAGTTCTGGTAATTAAATCCTGCAAATAATCAGGAAAAAAAGCAAATCAGTTATCCAAAACATCCTATATCCCTAACTTGTGACTCCCTGTCAAACAGCCCTATTTGAAACGGTCCAAAAAAAATAGCTTAGAATACTAATTTTTAAGGAGATGAAATAGATGTGGAGAAGGTTCCTTTTCATTGTGTTCTAAACCAGTCAACGGGAACTTCAGTCATGTTAATTAAGAAAAACTTCATCAAACAAAACCACAACCACAACCCTTCATGCCACATCTTCTAGTCGAGCAGATTTTTTTGTCTTTTTTTTTTTTTTTTAAGTAAACTCTACCCCCAACGTGGGGGCTGGACCTCTTGACCCTGAGATCAAGAGTTGCATGTTCTATTGACTGAGCCAGCCAGGTGCCCCTGAACAGAATTTTTTAAGTCAGCCAAACATCCCCCAGCCTAATTACAACACAATTTAAAAAAAGAATTCTTGCTGGTTTTGCATGTAGGCATAGGAAATAAAGAAATAAAGTCCACACATTTAGCACCTACTTGTTCAAGACATGAGGGAGCTCTAGACCCCACATTCAAAGAGCTTTTAGAATCTACAGGACACAGAACTTGATAAGCATCTAACAATACACCAAGCAGGCTACTGGGAGAGCAATCAATGCAGGAGAAGAAAGCAAATTTGGGGTGGCTTAATCATTGCTCTATCCAAAAGCACATTCTCGTATATCTTGGGTTACAAAACAAAAAGTAAAGTATTATTTACTATTTCTCAGTTACATTTCTTAAAGTTCAAAAATACAGTTTAAAAAAATTAGTATCTTTTTTTTTTAAAGTGGAAGTCTGTCATAATCTCATCACTCACAGATAATCATTTCTTATTTTAATTTCAATGGAAGATTTAAAAATTAGCAAGGATAAGAAGGGAAAAAAAGCTTGAGAAAATATACTGATATTAGAAGGAAATTTATGTAAAAAGAAGGAGCTACCCTTTTGTGAACTTTATATGAAAGCTAGAGCTACAGAGAATTGGAAGCAACTAAAAATTTTAAGATGATGAACAAAGTGTTTTTTAAAACACCTTACCGATTATTAATAAACTATTCTATTTATAAAAAAATGACAATATACGATAAATTCTCAACTTTAAAACTGATAAAGCCTTGAAAAATTGCAAATATGGAAAGAAATATAATTGTAGCATTCCTCACTTAAGAGCAAATCCCACCAACTACACTTCAATTAGAAAAAAGATCACCTGTACAAAAAAAAAAAAATGGGGGGCGCCTAGGTGGCTCAGTCGGTTAAGCATCTGCCTTTGGCTCAGGTCATGATCCCAGGGTCCTGGGATGGAGCCCTGCATCAGCCTCCCTGCTCAGCGGGGAGCCTGCTTCTCCCTCTCCCTCTGCCTGCCGCTCCCTCTGCTTGTGCTCTCTCTCTGTCAAATAAATAAATAAAATCGCTTAACCAACTGAGCCACCCAGGCGCCCCCCCAATTTTTTTTTTTTTACCGTGGTTCTATGTGTGAGCATTTGCTAAATTTCACACTGTACAAAATCATTTGTTCCTGGGCCTCTGAATAGGAGAAAAATAAACGGATAAGTGGTGTTTTCTAACTGAAATAAAATATTTCATTCTAAAAAATTAACTAAATAAATACATCAAAGCAAGTCCCAGATCAGATTCCATTAGGTCACCCAGTAATATTCTTACAGAAACACTTTAGCCCAGTTGTACATCCATAGAACCAGGACAAACCTTCTCACTTCCAACAAGCAAAACGAGGCTCACCTCCAGCACGCCTGGTCTGAACCACCACTTTATCCACATAGACCACACTAAAAGTACTAACCTCATTTTATTGTTCTATGCAACTAGCTAGTTTTTCCTTGTAGGCAGAATCCAGACGTAAATGTAAAGACAAGGGGTTCACTGGAGCACTGTTCACTAATAGCAGAAAAATGGTGGGAGGCAAGTTCAATAAACTGCCAGCCATTCAGTGGAATACAATGAAGCCAGGAAAACTAACTCAGCAGCTCTCTTTTCTACTAGCACTGTATGGAAACTTCAAGATCACTTGTTCACTGAAAAAAAAGCAAGGTGTAGAAACGCCATTACCATGTTACCCTATATGTAAAAAAGAAAGCATATGCATACGTACACACAGACACATTTGTATAATCGTAGATGTGAATAGTGTCAAGGACTTGATCCACCTGGATGTTTCCTGGTCTTCTACTTCACACTAGCATTAATTACAAGAAAGTGGTAATAGGGGGCGCCTGGGTGGCTCAGTCGGTTAAGCGTCTGCCTTCGGCTCAGGTCAAGATCCTGGGGTCCTGGGATCGAGCCCTGAGTTGGGCTCCCTGCTAAGCAAGGAGCCTGCTTCTCCCTCTGCCTCGGCCCCTGCTTATGTGCTCTCTCACTCGCTCGCTCTCGCTCGCTCACTCTCTCAAATAAACAAAATCTTAAAAAAAAAAAAAAAAAGTGGTAATGGCCACTTCTGGGAAAGGGAAGCAGAAGTTGCACTGTACATCACCTGTGACTTCTGTACCATGATCATGCATTTATTTTTTTATTAACTTTTCTAAGTTTAGAGTCTAATAAACTTTCTGACCAGTTCTGAAGTTCCACATTTATTTTTCTCACCATGATGGGAGACTGATAACTAACAATCCCAAACTGGGTGGCCTCAATGATCCTGGTTACATGGTATTTCTACTATATTAAAATGCTTCAGAAGTTTCTCTTATCTATAGCAATGTAAAAACCTTAAATAATATTTTTTAGGACCCCACCAAACATCTTTCTTTTGTATTAGCCTACACAAAATAAAAACAAGTTTTGTTTGTCCCTGAGCAGCCTACAACAGAAAACATCAGATAGTACTGACCCAAGGAACCCCTACCTAATCAGGCTTAAAGTAATTCCCTTTAAGGCTCCATAAGAAAATTGCCCTCCCAGAATGGTTCTATTGTGCTACCTGAGAACAACAGAAACGAAATTTTAAGACAGTTTGGCCTGAGAGGAAAAGAGAAGAAAGCAGGTAACTCTCTTAAATAGCTTAGCCACACTTATCACTGTGTAACCCTGGAGGTATTTTTGATCCTGTAAAATGCTGGCCACCAATGGGATGTTACTCATGAGCTTGTGATGAAATGTGGTTAAAGTACCAGGAACTATTTCAAGAACAGGATCAATATGGATATTTCTTAGTCTCCCACTTAACACCAGCACTAACCACCACCTCCCCCACACAGCATTGTTTGTCTCTTCCCTGAATGAACAGTTGGAATATGTTATCTCTCTGCAGGCTCCCTGTGACAAGTATAAAATGTAATAAAGGGGCACCTGGGCTGTGCAGTTGGTTGAGTGTCCGACTCTTGGTTTTGGCTCTGGTCATGATCTCAGGGTGGTGAGATTGAGCCCTGGGTCGGGCTCCATGCTCAGTGTGAAGCTGGCTTAAGACTCTCTTTCCCTCTCCCTCGGCCACCCCCTCTCCCCCGCTCTCCCGCATTCATGCTCTCTCTTAACAAATGAATAAATCTTAAAAAAAAAAAAAAAAAATGCAATAAAATGCAAAAATGCATACTCCCCCTTATTACATGGATGATAGTGTTCCTCTTTTCACAATATCAGGGAAATAAGTGAGTTTATGTACACAAAGCACTCAGCATGCACATAGCAAGCAATTAAATAGTCTCTTTCCCCTCACCCTGAGGATCTTTCTTATATTTTTAAGTTGTTTATCTAGGCTTATATCCTATTATTTAGAAGTGTACTTTTTCTTTAGCTGCCCCAACATTTCTAAAGCTAATATTTTTCTCTAAACTTCATTGGAATACTCAACTCATACTCAAACCTAGTAAATTACTTTTAATCCCGAAGTTTCGTAATTATATGAAGATGGGTTCTTTAAGGGAGACAGCGACTTTTTCTCTAATGGGCTATCAGATAATAAATATTTTAGGCTCAGTAGGCCACACACTCTCTGTCACATAGTATTCCCCTTAAGAAAAAAAAAACAACAACAACTTGAAAAACATAAAAACCATCGTTAGCTAAACAGACTGTACAAAACAGGCCAGGCCAAACAGACCACCAGTTTACCCATCCCTGCTCTAAATGGTCAGTTCACTTTTCTCCATTTCCGTTTTTGATGATTCCTCCCTCCCACCCCCCCAGACTTCTATTTAAATTATTTGATTTGCATATAACTATGTCAGAACCTTAACACTTCTTTCATATTCCCATTTCTCCATCTTACCATGTCCTGCTCTTACAATTTTAGAAGCAAATCTGTAAAAAAGGAAAATAAAAAACCAGAAAGGAGACAGTAATGAAAATAATATGAATAAAGAAGTGGAAAAGCCAAATACACCTGTACAATTCAAAACAGTATGGAATGGATCAAGAGGTACTTTAACGGAAGGGTCACCTGAAAATTGTAAAATAAGCCTAGAAATGAGTAACAAAACCTAATCTCAAATGAAACTTTAGAATGAAAGTTCTAGAAAGACATGAAGAAACAAGTGGTCACATCAAACCTGGGGATTTGCTAGTGTGAGAACCCTGGAGCCTCCCCTAGAACCTCTTCTCAACACCCACACCAGAGCACCACCTGAAGAGACCTCCTTGGGGGAGGTTTAACTCACAACATCTCCTGGCCTCTTCCCATCCTCACCACTGCTGTCTCAGGTCACCCCTGAGAAAACTACCTCATCATGACAGTCCGTCCTCTCCTCCACTCGCACTTAAACCCTATGGCCCACAAAGTAATGTCCTTGCTCCTTAGAAGGGCTGGCAAGGCTTACAAAATCTGACCCTCACCCCACATCCTATCCTCCCTAATCCATTTCTCAACCATCAGTGTGCCTAAAAAATCGCCTGGGATATTTATCAAAATGAAGATTCCAAGGCTCTGCCTTTCCCCTTGAATTGATCCCCCGGATTCAATCTGAGAAACTACATTTTTCAAGTACGAGATTGCCATTTTCAGAAATACACCTTTATAGGGGTTGGTTACTTCCCTCACCTCCTGCGACTCCCAGGCCTCCCCTTTACCTTCCCAACCTCACTCTTAATCATAGGACCCAAAGGAATTGTAATTTAAGAGCCCAGTTTATGGGCTGCTCTGCATAGGCCCTGCACTACCTTTCATACACCATCTGACCTTCACATGCTGTTTTTTCTACTTGTAATACATCATGCTGCTTGCTGAGATCCTTCTTACCGCCCAAGGCTGGGTTCAAATACCATCTTCCAAGCATCCTTCCCCTAGGCATTACTTTCTCTTTCCTCCAGACCCTGCCATATATATTTTTTTAATCTATCTATCATCACTTATCAAATTTTGCTTTATTTGTATATGGATTGCTTTGAGGGTAGGGGAAAGGGTTCACAGCTATGCCCTCCAGAGTGCCCCAAATGGTACCCCTGAAAGGTTCTGAATTGAGTTTGTTAATCAAAACCTGAGATGCTATCAGACCTATATTAAATTGTGCTCTACAAAGATAAGCTTTAGAGATTCCAATATGCCAAATAACAGCCAGCAGGATTTGCAAACTGGCAGAAATATCAGTTTTTGTTTTATCTTGCTTGGTTTTTAAAAAATTGAATCTGAATGTCTTTGGGCAGGGTGCCAAAGGGATCCATTTTGACCAAGGCCCTACCATATATTCACTCAATCATGCTATCTGTCAGGCTAAGGAAGCAGGCTTTTGAGATTGTGGCCCCTGCTCAGGTACCAAAACAGAACTATGCCATGGGTGATGAGAAAAGCTTACAGAACACACGTGGAGGGTCTGAGAAACCAAGGCAGGCCAGCATGAAAGTGGGAAAACCACGAGGAAAGATGCTAGAAAAACCGTTACGAAGATAACTGAAAAAGGAAAACAATCATCAACAGATCAGGAAGAAATGAGAAACGTGCTCTAGGTAAGATCTCTAATGAAAAAGCCAGGGGAAAACTGAAATTTTCTTAAAAGAAATAATTTTCGCAGGAAAATCAACAGGTTTTATGCAGTGGTTTATGAAGAGGTGTTAACCTTGGAATTTGAATATGAGTTTGGTAAAAACAAAAACAAAAACAAAAAACTCCTGGGAGGGGAAAATCACTATAAACAATACTAGCAGTTGTTCTCTTCTATAGTGGTTCCGTCTCAAAGGCTTATTTAGGTCTCATACTTACCTATCAAAGAATACATTATAATCTTAACATTTGGCAGAAACACTCTTCACACCACTTTAAGTTGTTTACCTGCTAACTCAAATGAAAAAATAGACTGGAAATAAGACAAAAGAGAGGTGAGTTGAGTTCTTTTTCTCCCTTCTTCCCTACTGTTTACACAGTACCAAATTCAAGTACACAGCAGTGAAAGAATAAAACTTCACTCTTCACTGCCTTCTACTAATCTCTTCATCAGAAGGACCAGGAGACTTAATCCACAGCCCACCAAATTCATAAATCCCACAGCTTCCTGATGAAGCACTGTGGGATTAATTATAACCAATGAGTTGTATATCATTCTCTACCCTTGGAATATTAATCTTAGTCATTTACAGCCTACTCTTAACCCCAAATGGGAACTGTAGGAGAAGACAAGCCCCAAGACACCACAGTAAACCCAAGTGACAGACTTAAATCCTGGAGCACCTTTTCTGATCATTGTGTGTGTGTGTGTGTGTGTGCGCGCGCCCGCGCACGTGTGCATGTACATGCATGGCATTTAAGGCCAAGCTGGAAGCAAAGTTCTTTAGCCAAAATGCTGTTATCTGCCCAGCCTGAAATTATCTGTCCTAACAAGCGAAACCAGCATTTATGCCTTGTAGGTGCTGCTTATCTTGCACTGGCAGACAAACTGAAAACGTTGTTTTAAAATGGATCACTAAAAGGCGAAAATGCTGAGTGAAAACGATGAGCCAGCTCTTGCCTCTGAATGTTTTACTGCCCTCAGACATCAAAGGAAACCGTCATGAATCACCAGGTAAAGGCAACAGGAAAGGAAGCATGGTTTGTATGTGTGTTTGACCCAAACAGGACAATCACATACTAAATGGCGCAAAAAAAAAAAAAAAAGTTATGGGAGACAGGCAGTCTCCTCACAGAAATGTCCCAACACACCCAGATGCGTACAGTTCTCCCCTAGCCAGCGCAGGACTCGTCTCTGCCCCCTCCTCTTCACGGGCAACCCCAACATTCCCGGGCTGACCGAGCCAGAAAAGCCTTTCAACTTCCCTCCAAAATTCACTGAACCGCCGGGGTAACCGACTCCCGGAGGTCCTCGAGTTTCCTTCGGGGTTCCTCGGACACGCCACCCCCACCCCCCTCGCCCCTTCCCCTCCCCGGGCCCGGCCGCGTGCCCTCGCGCCCTCCGCGCCTCCCGGAGCCCCTTCCTCAAACCGCCCCCGCTTTCGGCCCCGCCGCTCTCTCGGAGCCCCCAGACCGCCGCAGCCCCTCAGCCTCGGGTCTGGCGGCGCGCTCGCGGGAGGGCCCCGCCCCCGGGGGCCCGGAGAGGCGACCCCGGCCCAGCCACGCCCCCTGCACATAATGGGGGACATGGCGGCCCCCGCCTCCCGCCCGCTCCTCCGCGGCGGCCCGGGCTGCCTCGCTCACCCACACGAACAGACTGTCCGAGAGCAGGTACTGGGCCACGTCGCGGGCCCGGGGACCGCCGGCGCTGGGCCGGGCGGGGACGGCCGGCTCCGTCTGCACCGCGGCCGTTGGTGGCTCCGACTCCCCGGGCCCGGCCTCGGGCTGGCTGAGGGCGCGGTAGGCGCTGACGATGGTGCCGAGCAGGGCCAGGCCGCTGAGGCCCGTGTAAGTGCGGAGGCTGGGCCAGGGGAAACGCTCCAGGAAGAGCAGCGGCATGGCGGCAGCGGCGGCCTCCGGGCCCCAGGCCTCCCCGCGCTGCGGCCGGGCTCCCGCGGCGGCCTCGCGAACGACGCCCTCGGGCTCTGGCGTCGCCGCCGCCGCCGCCGCCGCCGCCGCCGCGCCGGGCCGGGCCGGGCCGCTCCTGGCCGCTGGCGCCGCTCCGCCCCGCGCCGCTCCCGCTGCTGCCCCTGCCGGCGCGGAAGAGCCTCGGCGTGCTCGGGGCGGGCCGCCGCCCTCCGCGGGGCGCGGGCGGGATGGGCGCGGGGGCGCGGCCTCCGTCCCCCGCCCCCGGCAGTCGCGCCGCCGCCTGGCGGGCGAGGGCCCGGGCCGCAGGCTCTGGGGCCCGGCACCCAGCATGACCGTCCGCCGACAGCCCAGCTCGGCGGGGCCCGCGGCCGCGGCCGGTCGAGCAGAAGCGTCACTCTGGCCCGACGGCGCTGGCGGGCGGTCGAGCCCAGGCAGTGTGGCGGGTCCGCAGGTCGCGGGGACCCGGACACTCGGCCCTTGGTTTCCTTAACCCACCCACCCCCTCCCGCTTAAGCAGGTTACTACCCCTGAGCACGCCTGTGGGCCTAGCAGCTTCCCCGGTGGTCCAAAGGGATGCTGCTTAGGGAGCAATAGAGGACCCTCAAAGGAAGAATATCATCAACAGTCTTTTTTCTCGCCAGTAAGGTTATCTTAAGTTTCTGTTGTGTACTAGTAGCCTGGAGCAGAGTCTAGAATGGACTTGATTTAGCGGGAAATGAAAATGTGTTCCCTCATACACCAGGTAGGGATATAAAACAGTGCAGCTTCTTTGAAAGTTCCTCAAAAAGTTAAACACACGGGTAACCATTTGACCTAGCGATTCCACTCCTAGGCATATATACCCAAGAAAAATGAAAACGGAGCTCAAAACCAAATTTGTACACAAACTTTGGTAACAGCATTATTCATAATAAATAGCCAAGGGTGGAAACAAGCTAATGTCCCTCAAGTGATGGATGGATAAGTAAGGTATAATCCGTACAATGGACTGTTACTCAGCCGTGAAAATGAATGAAGAAGTACTGACACATGCTACAACATGGAGGAATCTTGAACTTGCTAGGTGAAAGCAGCTAGACACAAAAGGCCACACGTTGTGGTTCCATTTATATGAAATATCCAGAATGGGCAAATACATATACAGACCCAGAAAGCAAAATAATGGTTGCTGGGGGGGGAGGGGCAGGGATGAGGGAACTGGGGGATAAAAACAAAATATTGAATTTTTTTTTTAATTTTGTTGTCGGCTCCGCGACTCTGAATATACTAACAATCGTTTCATTGTACACTTTCATAAAGCTGTGACAAAAAAGAAAATGTGTGAGCTTGGGGGTCTTATTCCTCACTGTAGCTCCAAGGCCTAGAATTCTGCCTGCTCCAGAGTAGGTGCTCAGTATTTGTTGAATCTTACAAATTTTCAAAAGAAAAGGACTAAACCATTTTTGAGTCTCTTTAATGCCTAATATTTTAATTCTAAAACTCTACTAATTAGAAAACAAAGACCTCTCAGAATTATTACCATCCACTTTCGAATTTTTAGAAACATCCTATTCAAAAGCCTGTGATGGAACCGAACAATTTGGCTGGGAGGGGGGGCACGTGTTACTTACACACACACTTTTTAAAGTAGGCTCTACACCCAGCATGGAGCCCAACAAGGGGCTTGAACTCACAACCCTGAGCTTGAGGCCTGAGCTAAGATCAAGAGTTGGATGCTTAACCGACTGAGCCACCCAGGCACCCCTCTGAAGGATTTTTTTTTTTTTAGCATGGTCAAAACCCACCTTCTCAAATCAATTCGTGTTTCTGGTTCTTTGCACTGTATCCTACTCCATGAGAGGACCCAGGGAGGAGGCAAGACACAGAGGAATGAACACTTAAGTGTGCCCAGGAAGGCTAGACATAGGTATAGGGACGACCTTTCTCAGTTGAGTCCTAAGGCCCAGTGTGGCAGGAGGGCACCCACACCAAACCTTAAGGGGCCCGTCCAGCTTAGACAAGAAAAGTATCTTGAAGCTAGAGCTCTCTGCACTCCCACCCTCATTTCAGAATACCACTTATGCTTTCTGGATTCCTTAGAGACTTTGAGTTGGCCCCACAGTCTCCCAATAATGACTGAGAGACTGAAATTTCTGTCGTCTTTATAGGATGGTGGCTCTGACTTGGCTTGATTTAAAGGAAATTTTTAAAAATTATCAATTCAGACAAACCAGCTTATGCAGATTAAGAATCACACCTAGATACTTTACTGTTATTTACTTTTTAAATATCTGAAATCCTTTCATATTTATGACTTCATTTGATTTTCATCATTCTTTGGGAAAGGCTGAGTAGTTTTGTTGTTGTTGGAAGATTCTCAACATCCTAGAAACTGAACTACCTTATCTAACCAATAACCTTAAGTGTACTCCCACAGAACTCTGGTGTTTCATTAGCTGGACCAGTGTGTTCCACTACTAAATCTAGCAGAGGGGGAAACAATAACCAACTCAAGTTGCAGGGGGAAAAAGTAAGTTAATGGGTATACTTCAATTTTTAGCTTTCCTTTCATAACTTTTCATAGCTTTTTGGTACCTGCAATATACAAGCAGTAAAAATTTCATAGAAACTTTATAATAACTTTATCAGGTTTTGTTCAACTTTTGTTCAGATATAAAACCTTAAGGCTGTGATCTTATGACACAGGTGTTCTCATCTTTTGGGTACACGGTTTCTATTTAAGATGCTTAAATTATATTACACAGTATTACATAAGCAGCAAGCACAGTGTCACAGAACATGACTTCCAGACAAGTTTGAGGAAAAAAAAAAAGCCTAAAGGAACCAACACAGAGATTTATAGATGAGGAAACTGAGGCCCCCAATGATACAACACAGCAAAATTGTGTGACAACTTCTAAATCCCAATCTTCAGGTTCCAAATCCAGGGATTTGGAACTTCACAATGCAGGAAACTAGATCTGCCTAAGATCACGGTTAACACACAATGGGGGAGCGCCAGAGAGGGCAACATCAATGTCCCAGTTCTTCAGACCCTTGCTATTCTGTCAAGCTGTCTCTTACCTAATGGCCCTTGGCCAACAACAATGGAAAAGAACTGTTCAGGATTTCTACTGGCACACTAAGGTTAGTAGCCACACACAAGCAGAGTCATTCTGTTTTATTTTTTTAATTGAAATGAACAACAAAATAAAATTTAAAAAGAACAGTGACCATTGCAATCAAACTTTTACTTTACAAATATAAAAATATAACCAAAACTTCAGTTTCTTTTATACATTTTCTTTAAGTGTAATGCCATAAAAATTCTCAAAGCCAAACCATAAATGATGCTAGTACACTATGATGTAAACACAGTAACCAAGTTTTAAGTTTGTAAATGCACTGATCTTTCCCTCAACAGATAACATAATACATTTTCCCAATTCTTCTCTAGTCCTATGGTACAATCCATCACTAAGATAGAAATTACACCTAAACTGGCTTCATTAAGACTCACTTAGGTTTTAGTCAGTTTTTTTGTTTTCCCACAAAAACAAGCCTGATAAATACGAGCTAATATTAAAATGTGTTTTATGGCTCAAATCATAGTATTATGTTCCTCATCACATCTGAACAACAAAGGCAAACTACTTGAAATGAGTCCAGTTTAACCCAAATAATAAGTGATGCAAAACAAGTAGAATAATTATAGGATATCAAACCTTTGCTACAGAAGCAGACTTGTAGTACAGTCAAAAACCACTAAGGCTTCTCTGGCGAAGCAACATACAAAACCACACACCCTCTGAAGCAGTCTTAGTGAACGGCACGTACTGTCCCGAACACTATGAAACAGTAAAAACATTAAGTTTGAGAAACTCTGACGTGGAAAAGCTACTCCAAGCATTTCATCTCAAGTGACTGAACAAGTACTTAAAAAACACAGTCATTAAAAACCTGAGAGCTTAAGAGTCACATCATTTAAGAAAAGAAATTTTAAGTTGCTTGCTTGCTGGCCTGTTGAATTTAGAGGACCTCTACCTCTCACTTTTATTAAGCATGGAATAAAACAAATTGGCTAATTTGGCTATGTTTTATATGCCAATAAATGCTAATTTAATGGAACCTGTAAATAAAATAATAACTGAACCATAATAAGCTAAGACAATGATAAAAAATAACAACTCTCCCTGATCTGCTGTTAAAAGTATAAATTCATAAACAGAATTATCACAATGCCATTTTAAGTATTATCTACTTACTAAAAAATCATAATAGTTGTCCTCAGGAAAAAAAATAAATTTCACTTTTCTTCAAAGGGATGTCAATTCTAAATATGACTGAAAACATTTGAGTAAAACTTTTAGTTTATCCCCCAACCTACTAAATATTTTCCGGTGCCATTTAGATTTATATAGAATATGCGCTACTTGAATTACTCAGGGAAAATAACATGACATATATTGTACTTATACAATGCAAAAGAGGACTCTCATTTATAAACAAACCTGGAACGTAGGAGGCATTCAAAAATACAAATCAGTCCATCAAGAGCTCATTTTAAAATTATTCAGTATTTAATATGTAGAGAATTGGAATGCACAATTTAAGACTGTCAGTTCTTGGTATGTTAAGAATTTACATCAAAAGAGCTTAGTGTCAAACATTCCCTTGTACCCTTTTCTAATGTAGGAATATATGAGATATAAATTTCTCTAGTTTTATTATTTCTATCAGGAAACCTAAAACATGAGTATTAAGATACAACTATAGCTGAGAAGTTCAAAGTTTAAAAAATCTGTGTTTGTGTGTTGCCAATTTTACATTCAAAACCAGATCTTTTTAGGTTCTAAGGTTAGTAACCCAGCCAGCTTAAATCAAAGGTTTTTCTCACCCAGGCCCCAACATATAGATGACTGACTCAAGCACTTATACTGCAAAGTAATGATCAAGAAAGACTTTCTAGGTCAAAGCTTATGTTACAAAGGACATGAGTAGCTTCGAATCAGATCTCTTCAACTTATACAGCATTTTATAATAACACCAAGAAAAAGTCCACTTCTTTCCACCCTCCCCAAGTGGCAAGCGCTAGCACATCTGAAATGTGGTTACTATAGCCTTTCACTTGGATGCCAGAAGCAACCATAGAAGGTGAGCTGGATCAAGCTGTTTCCATCTCTGCCTTCCCCAATCTTGATAAGGCTCAGCTAATCAGTGAACTCACCAGTAAAATTATAGTAAGTTATAAATATGCTAATGTAAATCACAGGGGCAGGACTATTAGCTCTTGAGGGAAGAGGACTATCCACAGAATTAGTGGCTTTTAAGGAAATTAAGAATTATTTTTGGTCCTACAGCCTGTTGCTAACCTACTACTCAGCATGAGCATGATCACAATCACTACTTGACACAACCTTGTGAAGGCTTGATGGGACCTCAGCTAAATAAACTTGAACCTTTATTGATAGAGATGTTCTTGGTCTGATTTTTTCAAGTCTAAATAGGGAAGAATTTACAATATACCTTTCAACTCACCCAATATTTAGGAGACAAGGCCTGTGATCTTATCATAAAGATGTAAGAACTAATCAAAAGTTCACTTCTGTCTCTCTCTTAAAAACTACAGCAATCTCTCTTCTTTAAGTAGCTGCATCTTACAAGATCTCCTTTTCATTAAGCCTATAGTCAACACACTTGTTTTAAGGCATGCACAACATACTTGGACCATTATGCAATGACACAGCCAGCACACTCCTTTGCCCTAAGAATAATTTTTTATTTCCCCCAAAACCTGATCCTAATTTAGCAGTGTTATTTTAAAGAACTTTAAAATTTGGCATTTTTCCCACAGGCTGACAAAATCTATCCCCTATCCTGTCTTTAGATTTCAGTTGATTCAAATTATCCCAAAATATTTTTGAAAAGGCTTGTCACTTGCTAAAACCAAATTTTCATTTCTATGGATATAAACTGAAATAACTAACTTGGTAATCCAAGTGTTCAAAACCTAACAGACCCACTTTTAAAAACTTCCTTCACAGATCACCATTTTACCATGGCCCTAAGAATAACTAAACCACATAATTTCACAGCAACACAAATAATTAACACCCCTATTATATGAAGGAAAAAAGTCTCAGTCAGCTCTCAAAAAGGTCTCTTTTTATACCAATTCCCATGAGTTTCCCTAATCTAGCCAATTTTAATGGCTTCCCATATGTTTAAGGTCTGTTGCTTGTGAACAAAGGTCTGAAAAAATCAGTATGAAATGTACCAGTTAGTAATATACTGGGAGCTCTGCTGTAGAACAACTCAAAGTGTATTATTTGGTTCAGGAGTTGCACCTTGGGACTCCACCAAGCAAATCTAGTTCCCAAAAGAAACAGAAGTTCCTCATCACAAAAATCTAGAACACAGTCTTGGAGTATATCCCCCAAAATGGCATCCAAACAAGGGTCCCATATACTCAACTGACCTAAACCTGCCATTGTCTTTTAACATCATCAGCCTAGGAGCAGGGGGAAAAAAACAGTTCTCACCTGTAAGAATTTTACAAGTTTAATGTGAAAATTAAAGAAAAAATACAAATAGAAAGAAGTTCATATTCTTTAATGTTGTACAAAAAAGTATGAGTAGAACCAAAAGTAAATTAAACATTATCACATTTGTTTACACCACTATCGAGTTCTTCATATTAACTTTACTATTCAAACAACAGAAAGTAGGTAGCAATTTAGGGACTGGGAAAGAGATAAAAACGAAAAAAACTTTTCTACCATGTTTATTCTACACTGTGTATAGCTGTGCTCACAGAGACGGCTTCTTTTACTTCTCCACTGTGCAGGAATTCAGTTGTATATAAAATTGAACCTGAATTTTAGAAAGAACAATATCTTTATTAAAAACAGCATTATTTACAAAGTATTTTTTATCTTAGATGGTAAAGAAATTTGGACATTTCTACCCTCCCTTGACATTTCTGGCATTTTCTCACACCAAAACATCCTTTTCTCTCACCTGGATCATCTTACACATTAAATAACAGTTTTGTTGAATACTTACAATTAAAAAAAAATTAAGAGTATACATTTGATTAATTATCCACCAACAAGTTCCTTGAGAGAAGGAAAATTTTTATACCTCATTGTATTATGCCACTCAGCACAGTTCCTGATACCTGATAAGCGGTGTTCAAATAAATGAATTATATGACTCTTTTACGTATCTCATACTTCAACTTTTAACCCATCAGCAGACCAAAGAAGAGGAGCAAAAGATAAAGTTTGATAAGTTAACAAAATGGAAAGAACCAATTTCATACTCAACAAGCTTTCACAGAAGGCCAAAATCACTATTGGAACTGTTTTTGAACTAACATCTATTAGGCATTTACCAGGTGCCTGGCACTGTTCTAAGCACTTTATATGCATTTTTTTCACTTGCTCTCCACAATTCTATGAAGTGGGGACTACCACGCTGATTTACAGGTGAAGATTAAATAAGCAAATAGGCATAATCATTTGTCCAAGGTCACACTGCCAGAAAGTTATTAAAGGTGGAATTAAAAAAAAAAAAAAGGGTGGAATTCAAATCCAAACACTGCCCACAGCATCTATATTCTTAGCCACCACATTGTTCTGTGACTCCTATCTATATAAGACTCTAAGGACCTCAACCAGTACAAGTCAACTTTTTTTTAAATGCATTTCTTATACCTCTATCAGCCAACAACAACAACAAAAAAACAAAAACAAAAAACCAAACTCCATGTACATAAAAATTCAGGACTTAATCCCATATATCCCAGTAGACCTAAATATAGCACATTTCAAAGAGGAAAGAGAACATATTACACCAAGAGATTCAATTCTCCACATTTTCATATAGATAATTCCCCTCAATTTTATTATATAGTGCTAACTGCCATTTTACCATCTCTTCTCTGAATGCAGACTTCAAACTTAACAGTAACAAAAATATCAGATGTGGGGCAGAGCACTCACCCAAATACCAGAATGTCATGCTGCAACTTGGGAGTCTGGGGATACTTTTAGTCAGTCATATTTAACCTCTGGCTTGTACATAAACTAAAAATCCATCTACAGTCTTAGTTTCCTTGAAGACCAAATTTCGTTAACTATTCCTTCTCAAGCAGCTCAGAGTATTTTAAATTTGGCAATTTAGATGAATCAGTCACAAAATATTCAACTTTCCATACCTGCTCAGAAGCTGAGGGAGACTAGAAATGATGGGTCCATATCCTGGTGCATTATCATATAATTCAAACAACGGTGCAGCTACAAGCTTGTAATTTTTAGGGACTGCAAACAAGGCTAAAATAAAACAAAACAGTATTCATTTCCTGTAAATTCTTACATAATCAGTGCTTAAAATTCATTTATAAAGTAATCACCAGTTTTACATTTGAGAAACTTTTGCGGAAAAAGATAATCCTCTTTAATACACTTTGGTTGTATCTTTCAAGCAAAGTTCACAGTGTTAACAACCAAGAGCACCTTGTAAGTGCTGGCCCTGGGAACAAGGGGAGAAGAAAAGAGCCTTCAGGTTTATAATTTATTTTGAATTCCATTTTAAGACTATGACAAGAAACAATTATTTGTTAAAATGTACAAAACACCTAAAGGTGGTATTTAAAAAATTAATTCCTCTGGGGCGCCTGGGTGGCTCAGTCGTTACGCGTCTGCCTTCGGCTCAGGTCATGGTCCCAGGGTCCTGGGATCGAGCCCCGCATCGGGCTCCCTGCTCCGTGGGAAGCCTGCTTCTCCCTCTCCCGCTCCCCCTGCTTGTGTTCCCTCTCTCGCTGTGTCTCTCTGTCATATAAATAAATAAAATCTTAAAAAAAAAAAAAAATTAATTCCTCTGTCTCCTAAAAGTTTTAGTTTATCATGTGAATATCAGTACCAGAAGCTAAACAGCTATTTTAAAATACTACAATCTGGTATTTTAGGCTCTAGTTAACCTTCCCCCTATAGCATGATTGGCACATCTATGAAAAGAACTAGTTAATTCTGGGGCGCCTGGGTGGCTCAGTCGGTTAAGCATCTAACTCTTGATTTTGGCTCAGGCCCCTGCGCTCAGTGTGTAGTCCACCTGAGATTCCCTCTCTCCCTCTGCCCACCCCTGCTTATGCTCGCCCTCACACTCTCTCCCAAATAAATAAATAAAATCTTTAAAAAGTAAATAAAATCTTTAAAAAAAACAGTAGTTAATTCAGTATGTACATAAGTATATGTTTTTATTTTCACAATAAATCCAAAAATTCAAGGAACTTGGAGAAAACACAAGTATTCTTGAAATTACTCTACAAAAGTTTTCAGATGGCTGCATTCTAAAACAAAATAACTTACCTTTCTCTTGAAGTTGAACCAAAAACAACTTCTTATGTTCCTTAGGTTTTGTAATATGTGCAGGAATATATGGGTACTAAAATCACAAAAGAGAATAATTTGCATTTGCCAAGACATCCCTCATACCTCCATGCCTTTATTTACCAACTTCTCCCATTTCAGGCATTAAGATCAAGTATCAGAGACCATGTTCCTCATAATCCCAACACAATTTAACATGTATCCTGTGGTTTCATTTATTTCTTTATATGCTTCTTTCCCAATACGCATAAACTGTTGGGAGAAACAGAACTCTTTCTAGTCTTTCCTTTACCAGAATGTGGTACCTAACAGATGTTCTAATAGATAAATGCTTAATAAATACAACATAATGAGTAGTAAACCATTCAACCATTCAAGTCAATTAAATAAGTAGTCACAAGATTTACAGCTTGAGAAATTTACAACCCAATGAAGTTTACTATATTAGAAGTTTAAATATGGCCTGTGAGGTATTTGACAAGACACTCCTCCCCCAACAATGTCACATACACATACACACACACACACCCCAGATACATGCTTCAGAATACCAGATGAGTAGTCTCAGTGGAGTCCTGTCAGCTAGAAAGAGTCAAGTTGCTTGTGAAAATGGAGAAAATATTTTGAAGAATTTAAGGGATTCTAAAGAGAATTAGAGAGGGGTGGTTGCTAGCTCAGAAAGAATTCTGGCATAGTGAATTTGAAAAGTCAGAGATAGAGAACTCACCTGTACCTCCCCACATATATTCAAAAAATATGGCTTTGGGAGTTGTATTTGAGAGTAGGGGAATTGGAAAATGCTGAAAACAGATATAAGGGGACAGTAGGATAAAACAGAGGTGGCCAAAAGAAGGAAACATCACCCACATTTTATGTAAGAACTTACACTGAGAAGCTACATGTCTTTCCCAAGACTACACAACTAAGTAGTGACACCAGGATTCAACCTCATCTATTCAACCCTTATCTAATGGTAAAAGCCTATTATTTCCCACTATGCTACCCCATTGGATATCCCAGTATTCAAGTTAGAATAATGATACACCAGAGCCATCCCTAAGGTATGATGAATGAAGACAACTGTCCCAGGCTTTGGAGGTGCCCTACACAATCATGAAAACCAGGCACAGTGGCAATGACAGACACAGCAGTGAGTAGTAGTTTGAAGAGCACAGGCTACAGGAGACCTGTGGTTCACATACAACAAAAGCTCCTACACCATGACCGAACCAAAGTGACTGGCATTACCCCAATTGTCTTCTACTCGTGGCTATTTGTTCCTTTTCTTTTAATACTTTCTTCTCCAGTCTTCATCTTGGGAGTTTATTTTAAGCCAACTGCACTTTATACAAAAAGACAGGGAGATGGTGTCATGCTCTTTTCTCGCTGACACCTAACCAATACTCCAAGTGTATTAAATAAACACTCAAAGTGTATTAAATAAACACTCAACACTTACGTTATATCTCATGCTAGCAGAGCCTACCCTAGGGTTCAGTCAATGAAGGGAACTGTCCTAGGACTTTGGTAGGGGAGATGAATAAGGGGAGTATTCAGAAAGTAGCCTGGAAAACTTTTGTGTTATTACTGAGCTTCCAGTTTGGTCAAAGAATGTTCAGAAACCAAAAAACATTAATTATCGTTCTATGTACCTTTGGACCAGGAACTTCACTATTTCCAGATGAAATTATACTTTCTTAAAGCCAAGACAATTTGCAGGTAGTGAGTACTAGCACCAGCTTCCACAGTGCCTTCTCTTCCTATCCCTCAGCTATACTAGAGAGTCAGAAGGAAGAGGACAGATACAATCATTTTTTGCTTGGCTGGTATTTTGTATAATTCTTAACCTGGAACATCTTGTCATGCAAAGAAGCTATCTAAGTCAGAGAGCCTTGTCAACAGGATTCAGGATCAGAGGCTCCCATCAGTTAAAGGTAAAAAAATTTGAGCTCAGTACCATTATCAATCATTACAATGGATTAAAACACAATGAATGTATTTAAATCCATGAGGTCATAGGACACTTTAAAAGGTCACTGAACCAGATTTTTGTGCACCTCACCACCACCCACCTCAGATCTCATCCCACCTCAGATTTCAGGGCAGCTGTGTTGGAAAGTGCCAGAAAGCTCCCAGCTTGCTGCCACTGTCTCACTCTGCTTTTCAGCCTCAAAGCATTTCCAAAGCCCCAGAAAATCTCACAACCAGTGCTCCGACTCAACATGAAAGTGCAAGGGAGTTAATACAACCCTCATCCAATGGGGTAGGAGTCTCCAGCCTTCCATCCTTCTAATGGAACAATTTTAAGGTCCAATCCACATGGTTCCTCACAGTCCTTAGCAGGATCAATCCAGCTGCCCATAGTTGTAATAAAATCAATTATATACCCTTCTTTTTTTTGACTACTGCTGTTTCTGGTCTCTCTCTCTCCCATCAGTCTTACCAGTCTACTGCTTTCTGGGATCACTTCCCAAACAAACTATCTGTACCCAAGTCTCTTATTCTTTCCTTTGAGTAAAGTCTTTGAAGGATACTAATAAATTAACTCATTCTTCTGCAAAGAAGCATCTATTCTTTCCTACACAAACTATACCTCAGGGTAACCAAACAGTTGGTAGGAGAAGTTTCTCTTAATAAAAGGATCACAACCTTAATGAATTAATACACCCAAGAAATTATTATCTATGAGCTGCTAACATTACAAAAAGAGACAACCAGACATTATAAAACTTTTGATGGAAACACATGATACTGTCTGTGAGGGCCATTCCCCAAGATGACCCCCAATGGCTCCTGTCTCCTGGTATCCACACCTCTGGGTAGTCCCCTCCCACAATGTACTATGTTGACTTGTGTGACCAATAGCATATAGCAGAAGTGACGGTATGTCACTGCCAAGATTAGGTTACATGGACCACAGCTTTCTACGTGGGCATGCTCTCTGTCACTGCCTCCACCTTGGATCTCAAGCTCTCGGGGAAACCAGCTGCCTTACTGGGAGTTACCCTATAGAGATGCTCTCATGGTAATAGAGAGAGGCCTCAGGTCAACACCCAACAAGGAACTGAAGCCTTCAGTCCGACAGTGCAGGAAGAGAGGCCTGCTAACAAACACATTTGTGAACCTGGGATCAGATCCTTCAGCCCCAGTCCAGCCTTGAGGTGATGCAATCCCAGCCAACAGCCTGACCATAACTTCATGAGAGACCATGAGCCAGAACCACCTAGCTAGGCAGCTCCCAGATGCCTGACCCTGAGAAATTAAGATAACAAATGTCTGCTATCTTAAGCTGCTAGGTTTGGGGGTAATTTATTATGTAGCAATAAATAATATACTGCATATGGTGAGCCCACCAGCCAAATCCAGGCTCTTGATCTAACTACCAGTTTATAGGACAGAAACGAAAGAACTACAAGTTCAATGACAACTGGCAGAATGCAATCAGCAATGATAACACAAAGGACTTTAAAAAGCTTGTTTTCATTAACAAATAAATTATGAGGAAAAAAAGAGAACTAGGAAACTGACCGGCCAAAAGAGATTTAAAAGACTATCCTAATTTAAACAGAGAACAAAATAAAAACTTGAAACTAGTCAGAGTTACACATATTTAATGCTATTATGAAATAATTTCTTACTCTTAGTGTGAGAATGTATACTGTGTTGTTTTTATTTAAAGAGACTCTTATGTTTTAGAGACGTGTACTGAAATATTTACATCTGACATGATGCCTATGATTCATTCCAAAATAATCCAAGGTGAGGGCAGGGGAAAAGGCGTGCCAGGTGAAGTCTGACCATGAGTTGCTAACTGTTGAAGGTGGAAGACAGGTAATGGGATTCATGTACTTTTATTATTCCTACTTTTGTATGTGTGAAATCTTTCTTTAAAAGAAAAAAATGCTTGATTTTTTAATTTTTTATCTAAACTAATGAGAGAGAAAGTCAAATTCTGCTATACTCTTTTCAAAAGGCTGGAATTAAAGTAGTTTTCTACTTCCCCAAATGCTCAGCAAATAGAAATGAGCATTGACCTGAGGAGGTTCAAAATTTGGTCTCCACCAGTTACCAATGCAGTCATCAATGACCCAGTCTTGCAGGACTCCATCCTGACGACCCAGTATCTGTCAAAAAGAAATAATACAGTCAGTAAACAACTAAATATACCTACCCATGAATATCCTTCTTTTTTAAGATATAGATTTCCTCTTTATAATTTCTTGTCTATTATTATCTACGTCACTTGGCCCAGGACTTAACTATTAGTCCCAAAATGGCAATCTAGTATCAACCTAACTATATAGGACCAACAAATCTGTTGTTATGCCCTGGCCACACATGAAAAGCCAAAGGTGACCACTTTCTTACCTCAGCCAATGCCATACATACAATAGTTTTAAATCACTACCTAACTAAATTATAGAAAAAACTTTCATTTTTATAAATCTGTGTGGCATAATATTAAACTTAGGTTATTTTAATCAAAATTATACTCTACACATTTTAATTGGTCAAACATGGTTCTACAAGGTTTAGGAGAAAGAGAAGTTCCCTGTCCTGCTCTCCCCATTTCCATTGGCTGTAACTTTCAACTCTGCGGTTTTCCCCCATTCTTGCCTCTATTTTTACAAGCATTCACCTTTTTAAAGAAACTGTTTTAGTTTCAGAAGGTTGCTGGGGGGGGGCAGGGATGGGCTAGATAGAAGGTGGGTATTAAGGACACTCGTGATGAGCACTAGATATTATATGTAAGTGATGAATCACTAAATTCTACTCCTGAAACTATAAGCACTGTATGTTAACTGACTAGATTTTAAATAAAAACTTGAAACAAACAAAAAAACCAAACTTTTAGTTTCAGATTTACAGAAAAAAATGCAAGATGGTACAAACTTCCTATGTATCCCACACCCAATTTCCCCTATTTACATCTTACACTAGCACAACACATTTGTCACAACTAATGAACCAATACTGCTACTTTATTAACTGAAAGTGAATACTTTATTCAGATGTCCTTAGTTTTTAAACTAACGTCCTTTTCCAGTCTCAGAATCTCCTGTAGTAACAGTTTCTCAGTTTCCTTGTTTTTGATGATCTTCACAGTTTTAAGGAATACTAATCAGATATTTTATAACATGCCCCTCAGTTAGACTGGGATTATGGATTTTGGGGAGTTTGGAGAAGAAGTCCACCAAACTAAAGTACCATTCTCATCACATCATGTCAAGGGCAAGTTATACAGACAGGACTTTTCACTGATGTTAACCTTGATCACCTGGCTGACGTACTGTTCATCAGTTTCTCCACTATAGTTATACTTTTCATGCATTCTTTTTGGTCATTTTTTGATTACTTTATATTTTTATAAACCTAAAGAAAAGAAGCAATGAACCCCCTCTACTGTGAGTGAGAATGTGGATCTTTCATTTTTTTTAAAGATTTTATTTATTTATTTGACAGAGAGAGACACAGCAAGAGAGGGAACACAAACAGGGATAGTGGGAGAGGGAGAAGCAGGCTTCCTGCACAGCAGGGAGCCCGATGCGGGGCTTGACTCGAGGACCCTGGGATCATGACCTGAGCCGAAGGCAGACGCTTAACAACTGAGCCACCCAGGCACCCCTGAGAATGTGGATCTTAAAACTATATCCTCCATTCATACTTTCTCTTCCACTATCCTCCCATTATCAATATCTAGTTAAGTCTACATTCAGTTTTTAAATTACTATGACTAGGTGACTCAGACACACCAGAGTGTTTAGTAAACTATCATTTCATTTACTATACAACTATCCTTTTCCTTTAGAGTTAATAACTGTTTCATACATATATCATTCACTATCACTACTTCATCTCCACGTTCTCCCAAGAACTTAAATTTCTTCTCAATTCACATGTCAATTATTCTGTCAATTTCATTTTTTTTTTCCTAGGAGACACTTTCTATCATCCTCCTCTAGTCTTAGATGGCTCTCAGCCCTGCCTCGCAAATGGGAGTCCTAGGGCTTCCCTCTGCCTCTCTTCCGTGTTGTTAGATCCTCTCTATATTTTGAACCCTGTATCTTCTTAGTTTTTTCTTTCATTTTGGTAGTGAATACCCTCCAGCAGCTTCCTGAGAAAAGTTACAAGAGATATATTTCTGGAAATTCTGTATGTCTGGAAATAATTACCTGCACACTTGATTTATGGTTTGATTAGAGAGAGAATTCAATGGCAGAAATCATGCTCTCTCAGAATTATGAAGGCATGTTACAAGACCTTTTAACTTCCGGTATTATTTCTAGAAGTCAATACCATTTCTGTTGATGCTTTGTATTTAACTCATGTCTCCCCTCCATTCCCCAACTTCAGAAGTTTTTAGGATCTTCTCTTTATCCTTACTGATTGAAACTTTCATGATGATATGCCTTTGCATGGATCTTTTAACATTCATAAGAGGGCAGGCCAGCAGGTCTCTTCAACCTGAAAACTCATGTTAAGTTTGAATTATTGCTTTGATATTCTTCCTCTGCTCCATTTATCTATAATCTATTTTGGTCCTTCTAGAATGACCCACTAATTTTATCTTTTCTCACCTTTGTTTTACCTTTTCATCCTACTTTCTAGATTTCCTCAATTCAATCTTTTAACCCTCTACTGAATGTTTTGTTTCTGCTAACATTTTTTCAACACTCATGGGTTCTTTCTTGTTGGCTGAATAGTCTTTTTTATGGCCCAGTGTTCCACAGATGAGCTATCTCCTCTCATCACATCAAGAATATTTATTATAGGGGTGCCTGGGTGGCTCAGTCATTAAGCGTCTGCCTTCGGCTCAGGTCGTAATCCCAGGGTCCTGGGATCAAGCCCCGCATCGGGCTCCCTGCTCGGCAGGAAGCCTGCTTCTCTCTCCCCCACTCCCCCTGCTTATGTTCCTGCTCTCGCTATCTCTCTGTCAAATAAATAAATAAAATCTTTAAAAAAAAAATTTTTTTTTAATTATAATTTTATTCATTGCTGAATTTTCTGTTTCTGTTGAGTTCCTTTTGCTTCTTTTAATCTTTTTCTTATTAAGACACTTTCTCCAAAAGCCTGGCTCACATTAAGGGTAAAGTACTAAGGTACTTAGTTGTCACCTCTGAGTGATAGGGCCATTCTCTTCTTTGGGAAGATTCCCAAATATCATCATCTGGAGGGGGTTTTTTGGACTGGTCACTTTCTCTAGAAACAAAACCTCCAACCTTCAGTCTGGGGTATGTAAGCCTAGTTGTCACAGTTTTATCAGTGTAGTAGAAATCTAGAAGTCTCACTATTCAGGATGTAAACTCTCATTTATTCTCCTCATCCTTTCTACTTTTTCATTATGTTTAGTGTTCTGAGTCAATCTCTACTGACAATCAATCACCAGCCAATCTTTATCTAACTGGAAAGAGTGTGGAAGACTATCTAGATATAGAAATACAGACTATCCGTCAATCCAGTTTCCAATCCATGCATGCCCCCACTTTCATGGGCACCTGGCACTTCCAATTCTTCAGCCTTTGTGGTGTTATGAAGTGCTAGGTCCTGAGTTACCCCTCTGCTGGGCTGAGGTTTCCGCTAACTCAAATGTGATTTGCCCATCTGCTTTTCTAGCTTCTAAAAATTCTTTTTTGCAATTGTCTCATTTTAAACTCCTTCAATCCTACTGAATTTCTATCTTTTAAAACCCCTTTACTTCCTTTTTGGTGGATTTCTGAGAAGCAGCTGAGTTAAGCAAGTAGGTTCAATCAGCCACATGTAAACGGAAGTCCAAGCAGAGCACAATATTTAAAACGTATGATGCACTTAAAAAAATACTGGAAAGATAAACCAATAGGTCAAAGTGGTAGAATTACAGGTGATTTTAGTTTTGTTTCTCCTTCTGCTTTTCAGTATTTGCCAAGATTTTTGCACAGAATGTGTATTAGTTTTGTAATTAAAGAGGGAAGGATGGCGTGCTATTTGGCCTCAAGTCTTCAGAAACAGACATTAGAGTGACTTTTAAAAGGTAGCACAATTTGGGTAAAGCTTGAAAGATGTGCGCAAAAATGAAAATAGCTTTTTAACAAGAATCACTCTTGTTAAACCCCTATAGTGGCCTACGCTGCAACAAAACTAACTGCATTCCAATCTCCAGCTCCATGACATACTAACTGTAAACATCAAGCAAGCTACTTGAACCCTCTGTGCCCAGTTTCCCTATCGGTAAAATGGGATTAATATTAATACTTCTCCCTAGGACTGTTGTGATGATTGAAGGAGCTCCTGCACGTAAAGCACTCAGAAAAGTGCCTAACAGTAAGTACTCAATAAATGTTGGCTTTTATTAACCATTATTGTTACATCGACACCTTCATGGAAAAAAATGTTAAGTTCTAGTTCAATTTACGGAAAATAAACATAGTACTAACACTCTGTTGTTTAAGTTTTATTTATTGAAAACTACTCAAAATAAGCTTAAAAAATAAAAAGATAAAAAGCCTAATTATCCATTCAGATGATGATGTTCAAATAGACAAGGATAAAACCACCAAAGCGGTTAAATGGAGAAATACCTCTGTCATTAAGCGTTTTAGTCCTTCAACTTCATCTTCTCCTGGGTTAAGTTCACCACCTGGTCTGTATAAAGGTTAAGAATTTCACCTTTCAACTTAAAACAATTTTAGGATAACAGGAAGAACACAATAATAGTTATTTCTATCATATAACTGAATAACACATATTTCAATGTCACATAAGGCAATCAAAGCAAACAAATGTCAAAGGGAGGGGGAAGAATGTGCTATAAAGTTGAATTCATAATATTAATTCACCAGACTAACAGTGCACAAACCCTAGCTTTAAATGAACAAAATATGTAATATAACAAACAACTTCTAGCCACCAGTCTTTCCCACTCTCTTTTCTCTGGAAGGTAATCTGGTCATAATGGATTCTAGAAATGCCCAAGGAGGCAATGGACCACATTCTTTAGGTCTGAAAAATGGGGCATTCTTCAAGAATTCCAAACTAAGGATTTGGACCTCTCTTTTTGGTACAATCTGGTCAAACAGTTGTGCACTAAATGTATAATATGGAGATATTTATGAGTTTAAATGATAAAACTAAACAGTTACCTATAAAAATGTAAGTTATTTTAAGAATAGGAAATACCATTCATCCTAAGAAAGAAAGAATATCACTTGTTCTTAGTAATGGTACAATGACATCTAGAAATTAAACTTGAACTAATTTGCTTCACGGGGCTTCTATCAGGCTCAGTTATTAACAACAATATACAGAAACATGCAGATTGCTAGTTAAGGAATAAATGAATACTACACTGGAGAAAAATGACATTTTTTCTCTTTCTAAAGACTCTATTAACAGGAGTGTTTATGGAAATAAATGACTAAGGTCTAAAATTGTCTTCCAAAGCTGCACAAAACAGCAATCCTATTAAAAGTTGTCTAGCTGTTAACTTCCAATGACACTTACAATTTGAAGAAAGTTGTTCCCAGCTGTAGCAGTAACACATGTGGTAGCCGGTGCTCATGTACAATCAGAACCCCTTCTACAGTCCTTCTCATTCCAATTTTATCAAACTCCTCCCTCATGCGCTGAAATCTGGCTGCAACAGAGCTGTCCTTCTCATAGAGGGGCTCTTTTGTACCAAAAGTATAATTGGTAAGAGGGTACCTGTGATCCAAAAACAAATATCTAACATGAGAACTGAAGACCATAATTTACCACGACAGATACCAAACACATATAAGGAAACTATGGTTTAAAAAAAAAAAAAAGTGTTCAAACTGTACTCAGAGAACCAGGTTTTGTCCAAAGTTACACAAATTAATGTGACAGCAGAGATTAGAATCCAGCTCTGGACTGTAAGGCCAGAGCTTCCATTACATCAAGTTGCTACACCACACTTACCTTTCAGATACAGATAACACCACCCCTTTAGGCCCTCAACTGCTTAGAGAAGTGGCTATCTGGATATCTGGTAATCCTCTGGTTTTAGATCATGGCGGCTAGACTAACACTGCCAACCTGGCTAACATGCCCTTGGGCTCTTCTACTAATCTAATCAGAAATTCTATTAATTATGGGTGCTAAAGACTAGTATCTCTTTTTCTGTAAGGTGAGCGATCGATCACCTTCCATCATCTCTTCAGTTACTTTTCTCCCAGTCAACTACCCTCAGACTTTTCTGGTACTGAAACCCTTTCCTCTTCAGGTGAACTTATCTTTTCCCTCCATATAAACCTTAACTTTCTGCATGTATTCTATTCAATATCCTTATTCTTCCCTTCTCGTCATTCAAATCCTTTGCCCACAGTATCTAATCTGAATATTGTCCCCTCCTCTAGCAAGAATTCAAAATATAGCTCATATAAAGACAGTATTGTATATACCCATCTATCTAGCTACAGATTTCATAAACCTAACATTTTTATTGTCTAAATTTCCATGCCAGCACCTGTTTTGCCAAATAAAACAATAACTACAACCATCTCTTCAATTTCAAATCGCTTTTGAAGGGGAAAAGTTAATTTATTTGAAAGTAAAGTAGAGAAACACCTGAAGTTTCTCATGGAAACACCAGCATCAGTAAATCCTTGCACCTTTTCTAAGATTGTTTGTCTGATAGAGAGAGCAAGCGAGCACAAGCAGGGGGAGCCTCAGGCAGAAGGAGAGGGAGAAGTGGGCTCCCCACTGAGCAGGGAGCCCTACGCCGGACTAGATCCCAGGACTCTGGGGATCACAACCTGAGCGGAAGGCATAGGCTTAATCGACTGAGCCACCCAGGAGCCCCAGTCCTTGCACCTTTTAAACACTGCCCAGTATAAACTGGCCACTTTCCTTCATTAGGATCAGCACCACGGTGCCTCACGAACTCTCAGAAATGATTAAAAAAAAAAGAGAGAGCACACTGACAATTTGCTGAGCAAGAGAGAACTCCAATGCCAATTACCTGCCACTGCGAGATAACTTTTGAGAGTGACTTCGAAATGCAATAGCTTGAAGGGTTCAAACAGAAAAGTGTTGAAAATAAAAGCACAGCCCACAGTGGGTTCTCTGGGGCTACATGCTGGTCCCCTCCAGGGTCTGAATGAAAGCCCAACCTTAACAGTATGCACCCTCCCAAGATGGGGCCCGCTGGCTGCCTGGCTGCTGTCGCTGCGGAGAGAAGACAGGTGAATGCATAGGTTAGGCCAGATGGCCCCGAGCACATGAATAAAATGTGGTGGATGCTGGAGCTCAAATATCAATTAAGCCGTTAAGAGAAAAAAACTAAACCTACGCATTAGAGCTAGCTCTCGAAAGCTCACTGCTACAGAAAAGTGAAAATTGCAAACAAGATAACATTATACCATTTATACCAAATAAATTTGGTATAAATTTGCAAACAAGGTAACATTATACCATTTATACCAAATAAGAACCCACAAAAGCAATACCACATACGTGATGTGAAAACATAAACACTGCACAGGAAGAACGAACACCACGCTCTGCAGCTGGTTTCCTCTGGAGACCTGGGCAAGGGGTGAGTTCAAAAGCAAACTTGGGACTTTCCTACTATCACTGAATCCGGGGGCATGGGAGCAAGCCCTCTCTCCGGGAAAGGAAAACCCTCTCAAGTAGGACTCTAACCCCGTGGCGCCCGAGGACCACGAAGGGGCCCGTGGGATCTAGAAAGGCGCGCGGTCGCGAGCGGGAGTGGAGGTGATGGGGAGGCGTGAAGCCCGCCGAGGGCCGGGGGCGCGCCGAAGAAGATCGGCAGTCTCTGCGAGCGCTCACGAGGAAGGGGGTGCCCGCGAATGCAGCGCGCTAAGGCCAGGCCGCACTTACAGGTTGATGGTGCGCTCCAGGGTGAGGGGCTTGGTCTGCTGGATGTACTTGTTGCCGAACTGGTTGACCCCCCGGGGCCAGCCGGTTTGTGAGCGATTGGGCGGCACCACGGACATGCTGGCGAGCTCGAGTACTTGCGGAGAGAGGAAGTGGGGCAGGCAGGGAGACTTTCCCTGTGCCGGTAGCGGTTATTTGCGTCCCCCTCAGCAGACGCCACCCGCCATTAACATGAGAGCGCAAGAGGAGGCGAAGGCACGCCGGAAGTGCATCCGGAGCCTCTGGCGGCAGGAAGTAGAGAGGCGGAGGCCAGCCGGGCCAAGCGCCACTAGGCCAATCGCTGATGAGATGGCCGCAATATCTAGAGCTTCCATTGGTAAACCAGGAATGGGTTCCGCCTCCTTTTACTTTGATACTTCCTATTGGTCGGCGCTGGGGAACACGGGAAAGGGGGCATTCTGGGAATTGTAGTCAGCCTAGGAAAGTAGCTGCTTAATCAGTGTGGCGTGGGTCTGTAGCTTAAGAGAAGATGAATGGGAAACGGCCAGCTGAGCCAGTTTCTGGCCGGACGGGGAAAAAGGGAAAGAAGGAGGTGATAGCGGAGTTTTCGGACGCTGTCACCGAAGAAACCTTGAAAAAGCAGGTGTCTGAGGCCTGGAGCCGCAGGACGCCGTTCCGTCACGGTAACCCGGTGCTGTGAAGGGGGAGCAGGGTCTGGGGGGGCCTCTGAAAGTCCTACCAATCGAGTCGAGCCCCGGGCAGCGGGGCCACGAGGGAAGAGGCCCTTGGAGACAGTGTGACTTTGGCCACCTTTGACTCTCCTGCTGCCCTCTATCATTCCAAGTTCGGGTTGGATTTAGAAATCTGAGGAGGAAGAAACGTAGGCCCGAGAGTTGGGAAGCAGAGGGCATGGCATGCAAGTTCGTATTTCCTCCGAGGGCAAAGATCGGTTATCCCAAAATCGTGTAGCCAGAGCATTTATTGTGAGCTGCCAGATGGCTGGCGCCTGAGCTTACTCGTTTTTACACGCCTGTAGGCCGACTACGTGACCTATGGGAGTAAACGAGTGTTGAGCAAGGGAAGAAACTCACCTTGAACGATTCCAGCCTCAGCTTCAGATATCACTTTAGAGGATAAGAATTCCGCTTCATGCCGCATGCTTTCCCTCCTAGAGTTTGCCATGATTTGGGTTTCAGTTGTTAAGTGCTTCGAAGGGGTGAGTCCTGGGTGTCTGGATGCACATAAAAGGTGATAGCTCAGTGTCTAAAGGGCAAGCTCTGTACCCCCAGGGACTTGTCAATATCCTCAGCTGTAGGATGGAAATAGTGATAATGTCTATCACAGGGTTGCTGAGGAGATGAAGTGACATTATGCATGTAAAACACCACTGTGTTTGGCACGGGGTAGGTGGCGGTGGTGGTGATGGTAGTGGTGGTGACTATTAATATTAGGAGGGTACCTAGAGTATCAGAGGCAGTGGCTAAAATGTTGAGACAGAAATCAAGGCATCGAGGAGTTTTGCTTGAACCGATTTTTTTAAAAAGTGTATGTTGTAACTTCCTTCCTCCAACAGTAACTTGGAGAAAGAAAAGACAGAGTTGAAGAAAAATTGCCAGCCAGTATTGCTGTTCTCATTTTTTTTAGGGGTTGGGGGTGGGCAGAGGGAGAGGAGAGAGAGAATCTTAAGCAGGCTCCTCCCCTAGCATGGAGCCTGCGGTGAGGCTCTGTCTCACAACCCTGGGATCATGACCTGAGCCAAAATCAAGAGTTGGATGCCTAACCAACTGAGCCACCCAGGTGCCCCTCTATTCTCATTTTTCATTTGCTCCTTTCACTTTAATTTTGGGGGAAATGAATAAGGAATCTAAAATATATTCAGTTCAATAGCTAATCATTGAACTAAAAAACGCAAAAAAGAGCAGGAACCTTAATTTAGTGATATCACCTGTATTCCTAAGGACTCGTATTTTGAACACAATATATTTAAAAAGTAGTATTGAGGGGCACCTGGGTGGCTCAGTCGTTAAGCCTCTGCCTTCGGGTCAGGTCATGATCTCAGGGTCCAGAGATCGAGCCTCGCATTGGGCTCCCTGATCAGTGGGAAGCCTGCTTCTCCCTCTCCCACTCCCCCTGCTTGTTCCCTCTCTCGCTGGTCTCTCTCTGTCAAATAAATAAAAATCTTTAAAAAAAAAAAAAAAGTAGTATTGAATGGGGTAAAGAAAAAAGGGAAGAGCTTATAATTCTTCCCCCAAGTCTTTTGGTACTAGATTTCTGAAAATTCATGATCATTCCCTTTTGTATTCCCTCTGCCATGCTACTCAGGTCAAAAATACAAAAGGGGAAAAAGCCATAAGTAATGTTTTCCTTCCAACAGAGGCCATTGCCATGGACATGGATCCCTTTCTTCACTGCGTGATCCCAAACTTCATCCAAAGCCAAAACTTTTTGGAAGGGCTTCAGAAGGAACTTTTGAACTTGGACTTCCATGAAAAGTATAACGATTTATATAAGTTCCAGCAGGTATTTATGTCCCTTTCACATTCACTCTTCCACTTAAGAAATGCTTTATCTACAGAATCATTCCTTACCTTTAGACTTGAGGTTTTAGATTGGGTTTGCCTTGGAGGGTCCTTGCCTTGACATCGCTAAAAGCATTCCTTCATTTCACATAAGCTTACTGAGTGTTAATGATGTGTTAGGTGCTATAATTATTGCATGGGAGCCTCTGACAGTTCCTGCCCTGTAAGACTAAACTAAGAGAAGTGCTAGTGATGGTGACTATCTAGCGATAGTCAAGAAATACAGTAAGCCAGTAAGTTAAGTACATTATAAACAAAGGGGATTAAGTGCATTTTGAGGATTGGTATGCTGAAGAGGGTTGCACGTTGGAAAATAATACCTATTTAAATTTTTAATTCATGTCCTTATTTTAGGTGACTTGATGTATGCTGTGCATCGCAGTATGTCCGCAGAGAGTGAGATCTATTCTTTTTTTGGTGGACAGTTTAACTTGGCAGGAAAGACCGTATCAAAATCAGGGCCAGTTTTTCCACTCTTAGAAGACAGGGCTCAGTCTAGGTATAGAAATACAGGTCATTGGTTTCCCCAGTTTGAGGGGAAATATCTTTTTAGTACATGGTATACATCACTCTTGGAAATCCTTTATGAAATCTCAAGGATATCAGCCCTTAAAAATCACAGAATAAAATAAAAATGAAAAAGATGAAGGATTATTTTGTTTTCTTTGCATTTAACCCTTTGATTTCTCTTTATCTGGGATAAAAGAGTAAATAACAGGATTTCCTTCTCTTTTATTCTTTTGCACTAGAGCTGATTATGTCCCCCAGTCTCTATCTTTGGGCCTTAACACATATGATTAACCAAGTTAAATATACACATGATATGACTCTTAATAAGTCAGGAAATCTGACAAAATTAAACTTTTATCCTAGTGAAGTTACATAGGTTAATTAAAAGTCACAACTGTCTGCCTTTGTAATTATATCAACTTCAATAACAGTAGGTCTCTTTGTTGATTTAGGGCTATATGTATCTCTGATTACAAAAACTGAGGATTTAAACTGGTTTTTACTTGATGCAATTTGGTAGATGAAAACACTTCTAACTGTGATGTCAGTGAGTGGCAATATAATAAAAAGGGCTCTGGGTAATGAGGAGGGGGAAAAAGATTACTTTAGATCACATGGGTGTTAGGTGAAACTGTGCTCTGCTGTGAATAATTTTTACTATGCTCACTTTGGGATTGAACTTCTTCATTCTAAAACAGTAGATGCAAAACCTATTTTCAGTCTCCTGTCCCTTCAGACTTTGCTTATATCCTCTTTTCTTTGCTTGTGCTGTGAAATATCTTAATAATGGGGTCTATAACATCTTACAACCTTCCTAAACAAGTGTGTCAGTAGGAGTTGCCTGATATTCTGGATATTTTAAAGCAAGTGTTACTGAGTGCATGCTTTATGCCATGCTAAGTGCTTTATATTTATTAATTCATTAATAAATTCTCATAACAGAGAATGAATGAATGAATTCATTAAATCCTCATAACAGTCCTATGAAGGAGGTACCTTCCTATTCCTGTTTACAGATGAGGGGAGTACACTGGTTTTTTTCTTCTCTTCTGGATCATTCCCTGTGACATGTGAAAGAAAGCTGTTCCTAGGGGCGCCTGGGTGGCTCAGTCATTAAGTGCCTGCCTTCGGCTCAGCTCATGGTCCCAGGGTCCTGGGATCAAGCCCCACATCGGGCTCCCTGCTCAGCGGGGAGCCTGCTTCTCCTTCTCCCACTCCCCCTGCTTGTGTTCCCTCTCTCGCTGTGTCTTTCACTGTGTCAAATAAATAAAAGAAAGAAAGCTGTTCCTAAGAAAAAAATGCTTTTGACCTAACTTTGCCCTTTACCCCATTCCTCTGCTCCTCTTGACAGTAGAATTCCATATAAGTTGTCTGTACTTTCTCAAATACTCCTTCTCTCATTCTCCGTCAAGCCCATTTTGCATCAGGCTTTTACCTACAGCTCCACTGAAACTACACTCGTCGGGCTCACTCAGGATTCATTTTACTTGACCTTCCAGCTGCATTTGAGATTACTCCTTCCTCCTGGAGATATTTTCTTTACTTTCGGGATACCACGCTCTCAGAGTCTTCCTTCTACCTCCCTGGCAAGCCCTTGGTTTCCTTTGATAGGTCTTCCTTTTGTACCTAACTTCTTTTTTTTTCTAAAGATTTTATTTATGTATTTAATTGACAGAGAGAGAGAGAGACAGCATGAGGGGGAACACACGCAGGGGGAGTGGGAGAGGGAGAAGCAGGCTTCCGGCCGAGCAGGGAGCCCGACGCGGGGCTCGATCCCAGGACCCCGGGACCATGACCTGAGCCGAAGGCAGTCGCTTAACCAACTGAGCCACCCAGGCGCCCCCTAACTTCTTAATGATAGAGTACTTTAGGGCTTTGCCCTTGGGCCACTTCCTGGCAGATTTCCAGGGACTCCCATGGCTTTGCCTCTACTCTTGGATATCTTTTAAGTGTCTCACAGTTATGTCCAAAACTAAACTCTTGGTCTTCTCCCCCTAAGTCTGCTCCACCTGCAAATTTACCCATCCAGTGAATGGCAACTCGATCTTTCCAAGTGGCTCAGGCTAAAAACCTTCCATTCCTCTCTCACCTCATACCTAGTTCGTCAGGAAATTCTGCAGGCTCTCTCCTCAAAACATATCCAGAAAAACCCACTTCTTTCCACTTGTACTACCAACAGCCAGTCCAAGGCATCCTTGCCTCTCATCAGAATTACACTTGTAGTTTATTGGCCAGTTCACTGCTTCCATTCTTGCCCACCTACACAATCACAGACATTGTGTTCTTTTAAAACGGCAATGGACCCAAGAGAATTGAAAACATGTGCACATGAAAACAGGTACACAAATGGTCATAGCAGGTTATTCATGATATCTTAAAAAGTGGAAAGAACCCAAATGTCCATGACCTGATGAATGGACAGATGAGTGTGGTCTAGCCACACGGTGGAGTATTACTCAGCCAGGAACAGGAATGGCATAGCAATGCTGCTGCAACATGGAGGAGCCTTGACAATATACTGAGAGAAGCTAGACATGCAAGGCCACGTGCTGTAGGATTCCGCTTATCTGTAATGTCCTGACTAGGCAAATCCATATAGAGAGGCAGAAAGTAGATTAGCGGTTGCCAGGACCTTGGGGAGAAGAGTATGTACGGTGACTGCCTAATGAGTATAGGGTTTCTTTTTGGTGGGGGGATGATAAATGTTCTGGAATCAGATAATGGTGGTGGTCGCACAACATCGCGTATATACGAAAATCTACTGAATTACACATTCAGATGGTTAAAATGATAAATTTTATGTTACGTGAATTTTATCTCAATTTTTAAAAATGTAAATGGGATCCTATTACTCCTTTGTTCAAAGCCTCCAAAGGTTCCTCATTTCTTTGTCAGAAAGCCAAAGTACTTAGAAGAGTTCTAACGCATCCCATTGCCTCTTTGGCCTCATCTCCTACTGCTGTCCCCCGCACTCTCTACACTCTAGCCACGCAGTCTCCTTGGATGTTTTGACTAGACCAGGCATGCTTCACACCCAGGACCTTGAATCCTTTTTTTTTTTTTTTTTTAATTAATTTGTCTATTTTGAGAGAGAGTGTGCGTGGGGCAGGGCATGGCACAGGGAGAGGGAGAGAGAATCTCAAGCAGCCTCCATGCTGAACAGGGGACCTGACATGGGAGCCTCACGACCCTGAGATCACAACCTGAACTGAAATCAAGAGTCAGACACTTAACCGATTGAGCCACCTGGGCACCCCAGGACCTTGAATCCTCTTTGCCTAGATATTCCCTTGGCATGTTTCCCAACCTCCTTCAAGGCTTTGCTTCACTCAGCAAAATCAAGCCTGGCCATCGTGTTTGTACTTGCAAACCCTTTCCCACCTTCAGCATGCCCAGTACCTCATATCCTGCTGGTTTTCCCTGTGCCTTTGTCCCCTTCTTTCATGCTAACAATCAGCTTTTTATGTTTACTGTCTGTCTCCCTCAAAAAGAATATAAGCTCCACTGTCGATAACTATTTAAATATTTGTTGAATGGAGTAAGGCCCAGGGGGGTTAAGTAACTTGCCCGAGTCATAGAGCTGCCATATGGAGGGGCCACAGGTCAAAGCCAGGCAGCTTGGCTTCAGTCCAGGCTCTTCGCCACAATCCTACACTGCAAGGGCACTCACTGAACTGCTTTTCTCTGTGTGTAATATATAAAGGAAATCCTTTTTTTTCTTTTTCTATGATCAAGTCGGATGATTTGAAGAAGAGAAGAGAGCCTCACATCTGTGCTTTAAGGTAAACAATCATATTTGTCAGGTGCAGAAAATGTTACATCATATAACGTTATGTCATTATCCCATTTTGTAGAGGAGAAAACAGATTGAGAGATTAAGTAACTTCTTCAAGGCTTCCTAGATGAAAACCGAGGGAGCTAAGCTACAAACTCAAATCAGTCTGATTCCAGGGCCCACCTTCTCAGTGATAAAATGTTCAGCTTTGTTAGTAATCAAGGAAACACTGCTGGAACCATTTTTCACATATTAGGTTGGCAAATATTCGAAACAAAATCCCCCAGTGTTGACAGAAGTATCGATCCCTTTCTTAGATGATGGTTTTGAAAAATGTATCAAAACTCTTAAAATTATGCTTCCCTTTTTATAGTATCATTCCACTTATAAGAATTTATCCTGAGAAAATAATTAAGGATGTGCTCAAAAATTTCATACAAGATTGCATGTTGTAATGTTGTTAAAAATAGTGGGGAAAAAATGTTCTAAAGACTTATTCATTTTAGAACGAGAAAGAGAGAGAGAGAGTGCGTGTGCTCTAGTGCAAGTTGGGGGAGGGGCAGAGGGAAAGGGAGAAAGAATCTTCAAGTAGACTCCCTGCTGAGCTCAGAGCCCAATGCAGGGCTCGATCCCATGACCCTGAAATCATGACCTAAGCCGAAATCAAGAGTCGGACACTCAACCCACTGAGCCACCTGGGTGCCCCAAAATAGTAAAAAACTATATACAAATTAAAAGGCCATGCATTGAGATTTATATAGATAATGGTAAAAGCATGAGCGGAAAACTCTACAACCATTGAATATGATGTGTGAATTTTAATACATGAGAATGATAAACCTGATTTCACCGATTCTAAGACACATTTCTTCTTTTACATTTTAGCACTGCTGGGGTCCAGTGTCTCACAAATTACTATTGTGTCCTATTTTAATTGGCAACATTTTTTTAAGTGATAGCAAAACAATAATACTTCTTACAGAGGAGGCATATTAGAGTTGATGCAGTACACTTGTCGAGAGAAAAGATGGGGCGCCTGGGTGGCTCGGTCGGTTAAACGTCTGCCTTCGGCTCAGGTCATGATCCCAGGGTGCTGGGATCGAGCCCCGCATCGGGCTCTCTGCTCAGAGGGAAGCCTGCTCCTCCCTCTGCCTGCCATTCCCCCTGCTTGTGCGTGTGTGCTCTCTCTTTCTCTTTCTCTCTCTGTCAAATAAATAAGTAAATAAAAATCTTTTAAAAAAAGAGAAAAGTCGTTAAAACAGCACACACAGTGTGAATGATTTTTAAAAGATATATTTGGCTATCTGTGTACAAAGGAAAAAAGAGAAGAATGGAATGTTTAAATCTGGCTAGTTGGATTTCACATTTTTTTTAACAGTTCCTTTTTACTTATAGAGGGTTTTTTCCCCTAGTTTTGCTACAGTAGGCACATGTTACTTTGTAATCACGGTTTTTCATTTATACAGAGGTCATTTTTTCCTCGTTCTCTTTTTTCCTCTGGGACATTTTGATATAGGATGGCAGTCTGCACAGATTGTTATTTCTTCCCAATTCTGAAGTATTACTCATGTATTAACTGCACCTCATAATATCTCATATTTATGTAGACCTTTTGTTATTGTTGTTCCAAAGAGAGATGATCGCACTGCACTGTAAGGCATTATCTCTTTAGTTCACAGCACACTCTGGTAAGCCTTTCCTGTGGGACTGAGGTTCCATTCTATTCCCACAGGATAATAGCCGGATGGTGTGTTAGACGGGATTCCTTGGTCTATAGAAAGGTGATCTTTATACTTCCCAGTTGGGCTCTGTGATTTCTCCGTTATATTCGATTAACAAATGAGAATAATGGCAGAAAGTAACCCTGGCCTTGTGACCCTTTCATAGTGACTAGAGGAAGAACTTTTTATGGAATACATTTGAGGAGGCCAGTGTTACCAGTAAAAGAGGGATTTAAGGCTTTGATCATAGTTGCTTAAAGCATCAAGACTTTGCAGAAATGTTTGCTACCCACATCGCAAGCCTGGTTCAGCACTTTGTTCTGCTGGCTCATTAAATACAAGTTGCAACTCTGTTTTTGAAGTTACATGGCATTTCTGGTTGGACCAACCTAGCACAGCGTTTTTTAGAATTTTTTGGTTTGGTAATGTAAAGTGTGGAAAAGGGACTTGGTATTAAAATCTTAGGAGATCAGCCTGGAGACTTGATACTTAGTTATGAACAGCACAGTTGCATTTTATGGGAATTTCAATTGTGTACATTTGGACTAAGATGATCCAAAAAATACTGTCTGTGTGTGCAAAATGTGAACCGATGTAAGTCCTTTCAAAATGTTTTCTTTTTGGGGGGGCTTTTTTTTTTTTTTAAAGATTTTATTTATTTATTTGACAGAGAGAGACACAGCAAGAGAGGGAACACAAGCAGGGGGGAGTGGGAGAGGGAGAAGCAGGCTTCCCGCGAAGCAGGGAGCCTGATGCGGGGCTCGATCCCAGGACCCTGGGATCATGACCTGAGCTGAAGGCAGACGCTTAACGACTGAGCCACCCAGGCGCCCCCTTTCAAAATGTTTTCAACTCATGAAGATTCACATACTTCCAAAGTTGATTGGCTGAGTGAGTTATAAATTGTGTTAAAGAGATTTCTATACAGAGAGCCCCATTAGCTGGCAAATGGAAATGTTCAGCATCTCTTACTGGTATTGTGCTGGCATCAGAACTTCTATAAAAGATTTTCCTGAGCCTACAGTTAGCATAATATTCACTGTTATTGCAACTTAAAGTTTTTAATCTGCAACAGTGTCACCCAAATGGTCATTAAGCAGTGCAGTAGTATTTAGTGCCAAAAAACATGTCTAAAAATCAGTAACCTCGGAAAGGAACATCAGGGTGCTAAATTATGACAGAGGGCAAAGCACTGCCGTGCTAGAGCATACTATCAATTTAAGAGGAAGAAAGTAAAATGAAATAGCAGAGCAAAACTATATTACAGTAGATGGATTTGTTTTTGTTTTTGTTTTTGTTAAGATTTTTTATTTATTTGCGAGAGAGAGAATGAGAGACAGAGAGCATGAGAGGGAGGAGGGTCAGAGGGAGAAGCAGACTCCCCGCCGAGCAGGGAGCCCGATGTGGGACTCGATCCCAGGACTCCAGGATCATGACCTGAGCCGAAGGCAGTCGCTCAACCAACTGAGCCACTCAGGCGCCCAGTAGATGGATTTGTATTTCTTTCTCTTTATTTCAGTTCCAAGGCCTAAACTGTGCAAGTTTCAAGAAGCTACTACAGCCTCCAGGGAAAAGTAGCTGTGGCCGAGATCCAAATACTGTGGCTAACAGGTTACCTTTGTTGACATTTCTAGGAAAGTTCTGTTTGAAGATTTCCGGACTTGGCTTGCTGACATTTCCAAGATTGACCTGGAATCAACTATTGACATGTCCTGTGCTAAATATGAATTCTCTGGTAAGAAAGATAAAGCCCTTGATGTCTAGAGGACTTACAGGCTTTAGCTACACAGTGGCAGCAAGAGCATTGGTGTGCCAGGATCCTAGACTTGGGACACGTCCCCCCATAGCATTAGGACCTTCTTTTTTTTTTTTTTTAAGATTTTATTTATTTATTTGTCAGAGAGAGACAGCGAGAGAGGGAACACAAGCAGGGGGAGTGGGAGAGGGAGAAGCAGGCTTCCCGCGGAGCAGGGAGCCTGATGTGGGACTCGATCCCAGGACCCTGGGATCATGACCTGAGCCGAAGGCAGACGCTTAACGACTGAGCCACCCAGGCACCCCGAAAAGACTACATCCTTAAGGAAGAATCTTCGAACAGTATAGAAGGATACAGTGTAAACCTTGACAGTTCCCTGCACTTTCTCCTTGTCCCCCTTTCTCTTCAGAGGTATCCATTGTCACCAGTTCCCTTTGTGAGCAAAGAAATGTCTTTTTGAAAGCGTGTTTGCTTTTTCACCTGGAAGGAAAAGTGTTTTGCTTTGTTTCACTAAGTAAAATTTTGATGTGGGTTTACTCTCATACAGTATAAAGTATAAGGGGGAGGTATACATTGGTAACCACTTTTTGAGGCTAACTGAGTGATACACAGGATGAGTCCTATCAAAAGCCCTTTTTTTAAAAACTTTTTTTAATTGAAATCATTTCAAACTTACGGAAACATGGCAAGCATAGTATAGTTTTTTCCCATTTTACTTGAGAGTAGGTTGCCATCCTGTTCCAGGACCCCCATGTACTTCAGTGATTCCTACAACAAGGACATTCTCCTAGATGATGGCAATAAACCATCAAAATCAGGAAATTAGGATCAATACATTATTCCCATCCAGTCTGCAGGCTCCATTCAAGTTCCATTATTTGGTCCTTGATTGCAAAAGGATCCCGTCCAGGATTGCATAGTTGTCATGCCTGACTTGGTCTCCCACAATCTAGAACAGTTCTTCAGTCTTGCCTTGACTTTCATGATCTTAAGCCTTCTGAAGGTTTACAGATGACTCATTTTGTACATTTGCCCTCAATTTGGGTTTGCCTGATGCCTCCTCATGATTAGATTCAAGGCTTGCATTTTTGGTAGGAATGTTACAGAATTATGTGGGGGTTGTTTTGTTTTGTTTTGTTTTTTAGTACATCTTATCAAGTGGTATATGGTTTCTGTGTGTCATAGTCTAGTGATACTTTTTTTTTTTTAAGATTTTATTTATTTATTTGAGAGAGAATGAGAGACAGAGAGCACGAGAGGGAAGAGGGCAGAGGGAGAAGCAGACCCCCTGCTGAGCAGGGAGCCCGATATGGGACTCGATCCCGGGACTCCAGGACCATGACCTGAGCCGAAGGCAGTCGCTTAACCAACTGAGCCACCCAGGCGCCCCTAGTGATACTTTGATTACTTAATTAAGGTGGTAACTGATGTCAGGCTTTCCCACTGTAAACTTGTTCTTTTTCTTTCTATAAGTGAATAAGAATTTTGTGGGGAGATACTTAACAATTATGTAAATATCCCATTTCTCCTCCAACTTTGATTTGCTTATTTTAGCATCCTCTGGCATTCCCTTTACATTTACTGTCATTCTGTAAAGGAAACCTTCCTCTCTTCCCATTTATTTATTCATATATTTATTTACATCAGTGTGGCTTTATGGGTCACTATGTAACGGGCTGTAATCAGTTGCTATATTATAGTGATGCTCCTCTTGTCCCTGATTTGATCAAAGGGAGCACCTTACACTGATTTCCATGTCCTTTTGATGTGTCCCCATCATTCTTAATACATTTTACTTCCTAGCAGAACAAGATTTTTCCAAGCTCATCTTATATGTCCCCTGCTCTAGACCCAGAGTTAGCCATTCTTCCAAAGAACCCTGATTCCTTTTAGTGACGAATGATACTTAAAAATCAAGATCTGGACTCTGGGTGTTTTGCCATTAGGGTGTCACTGCTCCCAGGCCTTTCTGTGGAGAAGAGGTAGCAAATAGACGGATGCGCATGAGCACACATGCGTTTACATGTTTATGTATGTCAGTGTCTAGAAATATGTAGATATCTAACTAAATATCTCCATACATAGGAAAATCAATTCACACTGATTCCTCCAGTTCCAATTCAACACCATAAGGTTTATCCCAGATTTCTCCATTTCCGTATTTATAATTTCCTTCCTCAGCAGTGAGAACCATGGCTTCCGTCACCTTCAGGATATTTCTTTATCAAAACAATCCCTCCATGTGTGAACGATCACAGTTCACCATAGCAAATCCTCCCTCTCCTGCCCTGCAGGGATGCCTCCCTTGCTCAGTCCCACCTAACGGCTTTTAGAAGCTTTAGCTCAAGAAATTAATGGGAACTGCTACCAAAAGATCTATGTACAGTAATGGTCATTTGCTTATTGAAGCATTTTTCTTAACAGATGAGAAATGGAAACAATTAAGTCTAAGATTAATTAAAGGAGAAAGAAGGTAATTCATAATCCGTATAGTAGAATAACTACAGGGCCATTAAAAAAGCGATGACAGCTGTATATAGTGATGGTAGTAAAAAGGCCACAAAACAACCACTGTAGGACACCCATTTTTTTTTTTTTAAGCAAACGTATGTAGGAAAAGTGCTGGAAGAATATAAGCACAAATATTGTTAGTGATTATCTCTGGGGTCTGTCCATATGTGTGTTCTTCAGGGCTTTTAGAGTTCTCCGTGTTCCCAGTTGTATGTCTCTGATTATAAAACAGGAGAAACAAGTGTCATTTTACAAAGCTGGAGGAGCTCACATTGCAGGTGAATATCAGATGGACCGATACTAAAATGCAGGATCAGAGTAGTGGCTGCTCCTTGTCAGCTCGGGGACATTAAAGTACATGTTGCACTATTGCAGATGCCCTCCTCTGCCACGATGATGAGCTGGAAGGGCGCCGGATCGCCTTCATTCTTTACCTGGTTCCTCCCTGGGACAGGAGCTTGGGGGGCACCCTGGACCTGTATGACGTTGATGGTAAGAGAAGCGCGTACACATCAGCACCAGTAGCTACTTCTGAGCTCTTACACACAGTGTGTGTCCTCCTCTGAGGAGGGGGAGCGGACACCAGCCTTGACAGCCGCGTCCCTACATTGTACTTGTAGTCATTACTCCAGAGGTGGAGTCCATGAGCATGAGGACTAGTCAGACCCTACTCCTGAGTACTGACTGTGGAAAGCTGGAGCACGTGAAAAGCTGCCTGGGACCATCAGTGTGCCCGCGCCAGTCTGTCTGACAGGAAGTCAGGGTTGTTTCCTAATGACTGACACCAGATGTTGCCTCTCGAAAACTTTTCCGAACTTACCCCAGCCCTCATCGATAATAGACAGATGGCATAGTAAGAACAATGGTCAGGTAGCAGAACTGAGTGAAACAGATGGAAGAGGGTGACGTTTTGGGATCTGCAGGGTCCATCTACTTCCCCTTAGAAATCTGAGAATTGTCAAGGTGAAACAGGGCAGGCTGAAAGTGGTTAGTGGTAACAAAACCACATTTGTGATTGTCCTCTTTCCTGGTGCAGAACACTTCCAGCCGAAGCAGATCGTCAAGTCTCTTATCCCTTCATGGAACACACTGGTTTTCTTTGAAGTGTCTCCAGTATCCTTTCACCAGGTAAAGATTATAAACCACAAATATACAGAGTACTAAGGATCATGCTTTTTAGTCCCCTGTTATCGAAATGTGAGAGCTTCCTGTTGGACTTCCGTGGCCAGGTTGTGCGCGCATCCAGCGTGACGGATCCAGAAGTGAGCGCGCCTTGGCTAGCAATCGTCCCCCTCAGCGGGTACGTTCATGCGCTGTTGGCCTTGTCCTTTCAGGTGTCCGAAGTCCTATCTGAAGAAAAGTCACGTTTGTCTATAAGTGGCTGGTTCCATGGTCCTTCACTGACCCGGCCTCCCAACTACTTTGAACCTCTCATACCTCGGAGCCCTCACATCCCACAAGATGTAAGGATAATGCCTGTTGTCGGGATTCTTATCTTAGAAGCTTTACTGTATGGTTTGTTTTCCTGATAATGAAACTGGACTTTTGAGTTTCCTCTTTTGCTTTTCTTAGGTAAACTTTTGATAGTGTTTTTTTCTCAGGCAGAGTTTTCCAGCACTTTTATGTGTAACAAGGAGAAGATTATAAAGTGAGGCTTTGCATATATTTTACTAGCACGAAATGATGTAAGAACAAAAGCAATAGGAATTGTTAATTCACGTTTTGCATCTGCTGCTTCTTTGTAAGCATGAAATTTTGTATGATTGGATCAACCCTACTTATCTGGACATGGATTACCAAGTTCAAATTCAAGAAGAATTTGAAGAACGGTCTGAAATTCTCCTAAAGGAGTTCCTTAAGGTAAGCCAGCACGTTCTGTCCAGTGTATCTTGGGGACCTCAGTAGCAGGCCCTAACAGAATCTCACTGCTATAACAACTTGTGCTTTTGTCTTTCTCGCTTCTTGGGTGGGTAAACAGGCATCACTAAAGGAGTTTTGGGTTAGTTCCTGGTTAGAATGTTTATATCATCTTTTTCATAAAATATACAGGTGATGCTAGTAGCTAACATTGGTACCAGTTGTATGCTTAGTGGGTTGAGTCCCTTCGATGTTCCCCAGTTTTCTGGAATCCTAATGGTACACACGTACACGCACGCACGCTTCTACACTGACAGGGAGTTGTATGTAGCTTCCTTCCTATTCATTTGGTGAATATGGTTTCCTATCAGCTTACTATTGCTTTTAGTAAAAGATAATTAACTGAGCAGCACCCATTAATGAACGTTTGACAATGATACACAGCACATTTCAGTGGAGAGGGACTACATCAGGAGTCAGAAGACTTAATATTCATGCCCTGGCTCTGTGGTTTTACTAATGAGCAAATCACTGAATCTCCCAGAGCTTGTAGGTCTTCATCAGTTAAACTGGGATAAGACCTGCCTTGTTCATCCTGAAGAGTTGTTGTGAGGGCCAAACAAGATCATAGACACCGGTGTGGCACTTCACAGTTGACCCTGGGTCCCATGGAAGCACAGTCCCAAGAGCTGTTCCTCCACGAGAAACATACTGCCTCTCTCTCTCTCTCCCCCTCTCCCCTTCCCTCTTGAAATTTTAAAGCTGACATTAGCATATTAAGGAGTTTGAGAAATATTACAGTAAATAAACTTTGTTTGATCCTATTTTATTAAGCTTACCTAAACCAGGCTTTGGGATCCTCTTTCCTGTTTTACAGCTGATAGGACTGCTGTTTTGAGAACACTCCTTGGGAAGCCACATTAAACAAGTACATAGAAAGCCTCTTGTGGAGCAGATTTCAATAGATTAATCAGCTTCTTGCTCTGTACTTGGCTTTCTCTATTTAGAAAGCTGAATGCATAAAGGTGAGGCCTACAGAGACTTTTAGTGTGATGACATTGACCATTAAGCAGTTTCATTGTTTTTCCTCACATCTTATGAATTGAAGAGACCGTATTATGATCTTCATTTTATAAATGCAGGAGTCTGAGAGGTTTAGCGATCTGACATGAGACACACAACCGCTAAAGGAAATAGCCCAAATTGACACTCGGGTCTCTTGGCTAAAGCATGCTGATGATTTATCCAGTCTTTTTTCTGGCTGCACTGTATCAGGCCTGGGGGCCTTGGGCAAAAGGGGCGAATGTCCACTGGCCCTTTTAGGAATCAGCCAGCATGATTCTGCAGAGCGGCTCCACCTGCAAGACCAAGGTGGGATCATAGAGAGACCCACTGACTGCTTCTTTCTTTGCTCCTTTTCCAGCCTGAGAAATTTGCAGAGGTCTGTGAGGCTTTGGAGAAAGGAGACGTGAAATGGAGCAGCCGAGGTCCCCCTAACAAAAGGTAGAGCCACGACATTTGCCTTTGCGTTCGGCAACTGCCTGTTTGCCTGGAAGGCTCACTTCCAATAATAGGACATCTGCCAGTAGTAGGACATTGGCCCTGGTGATGTTCATTCCCAGGGACATCCAGTAGCAGGCCCTGACAGAGCCTCACAGTTACAACAAGCCGTGCTTTAGTAGGCTGTGCCAGGACTTCGGGAGCAGGGTACAAAACTAATGAACAGCTTTTCTTCCATGAGTCATTGTAGAGGTACGGTTTTGATGAACAACTTGGCATCACTGCTTTCCAGGTTTTATGAGAAAGCTGAGGAGAGCAAGCTTCCCGACATTCTGAAGGACTGCATGGAATTGTTCCACTCCGAGCCTCTGTTCTTGCTGCTCTCCAACTTCACAGGCCTGAAACTCCACTTCTTGGCCCCTTCAGAAGAAGATGAGGTGGCAAACCAAAAAGAGGGAGAAGGAGCCTCTGCGGCCGATAACCGTGAAGAAGGGACAAGCCATAGGTCCCCTGGGCCAGAGAACCATCAGACAGCCTTCTGCAATAACAGCCAGCAGAGCCAGGGACAGACAGACCCAGAGTCAGAGGAAAATGAAGCAAAGGAAGGTAAGCCGTTGATATCAGTTGTCCTTACTAAACCATTAAACATTCACTATTCAATTATTGATTCATCTAACAACTATTACTCGAGCATCCATGATCTGCTAGGCCTGTTTCGGGAGCTGGAGGACAGAACAAGCAAGGTCTCCGCTCTCCCAGAGTTTATGTTCTAGTGGGAGAGGACAGAGATTAAATGTGTCCACAGACCACAAGAAAACATAAGCTAATAAAAGTGGTTTGCAGAAAACTTGAACGGGTTGTGTGCTGAGGAACAACGACCGAGTGGCCTCTTAGGTGACCGGGCAACTGGAAGAACCTGTCTCAGGAGCTGCCATCTAAGCTCCGATCGGAATAACAAGAAGGATCTGTGGGAAGAATATTCTAGGTAGGAGGAGCAGCTCATACATTCTATTAGGCTGAAAATATACTTCAACAGTGGACAGAAATAGGACTGGCTTTGCCCCAAACTACTCTAAAACATAACATCGAAGAGAGGAAGGTGAACACAGCTTATTTCTGCCAAGGACCAATAATAGCCTAAGAAAAACCTCCTTGAATTTGGGAAAATAGGTAGAAGGAAATTTATTAATTAAAGTAGAGGAAGTCTAAGGGCACCTGGCTGGTTCAGACGGAAGAGCATGTGACTCTTGATCTTAGGGTCATGAATTTGAGCCCCACATTGGGCGTGAAGATTAGTAAGAAAAAATAAATAGGCTTAAAAAAAAAAGTAGAGGAAGTCTTTAATTATCTACAGACAAGATCAAACAGAGAAAAATATAGGAAATTTAAGAGGTGAGTCTTCTGTGGAAATTTTGGCACCCATAAGTGAGCGGCTACCAAATGAGCGTACACGGCTCGGCACCTACTAAATCAGACGAGAAAATCTGCTGCCCGATTCCTCTCCTCAGTTGTACTCTCCCTGCTTCCACTCTGATTTTTGGAGAAGGCCCCTGTTGCAGTTAGAAGAGCAAAGACAAGGAAGGTGGATGCCCATGGACACATAGCCAGCAGTGTGACACAAGAACCACATAATGCAGATTCTGTGGCCTCGCAGACTGACCTGTCGCTTTGGTCACCACGGATTTAGAACAACCAGAGCCAGGTGGCTTTTTCTGTGCTAGTCAATACACAGGATAGCCTTTCTTTAAGATAAAGGTTGGCTTTCCTTGATAATTGATACTGGCTTCCATACCTGGGCCCTAAAAAGAATGAGGTGAAGATCAGTGGGGCCTCATGGGCTTTTTTAAAAAAGTATCTGTTGGGGTGCCTGGGTGGCTCAGTCAGTGAAGCGACTTTGGCTCAGATCATGATCCCGGAATACCGGGATCAAGTCCCACATCGGGCTCCCTGCTCAGTAAGGAGCCTTCTTCTCCCTTTCCCCCTACTTGAGCTCTCTGTCAAATAAATAAATAAAACCTTAAAAAAAAAAAAAAAGTGCTTACTTATCTCTATTCCTTTTTGGTTTCATTTTCATGGGAACCTGGACCTTGGAAAAAATCTATACAGGCAGCCAAAGGATGCTTTATTACTGAGCATCTACTGTATGCAAGGCCCTGGGCCAAAGCAGGTGGGAATACAGAGATAAATGTGAAAAGTAACTGTAAAGTTCGTCATCTTAAAGAAAATGGTGGGGACAAAGCCGTGAAGGAGCAGAATTTTCCTATTTTATTAAAGTTAAGCTGGCATGAACTCGAATGAGAGGTTTTATAACTTCAAGATGTTAAATGTAACCCACATGGTACCAACAAAGAAAGTAGCTATAGGATATACGTAGAAGAAAATGAGAAAAGAATTTAAACATTTCAATACCAAAAAACACAAAAGACTGTAATGCAGGGACAAAAAAAGCTATAAGGCATTTAGAAAACAAATAGCAAAGTGACAGAATTAAGCCCCTCTTTCCTAGTAATTACCTTAAATGTAAATGACAATCAAAAGACAGAGATTGGCAGAATAGACAGGAACACAGGATTCAACTATCTGCTATCTACAAAACACTCACTCGAGATCCAGAGACACAAACAGATTGAGAATAAAAGCATGGAGAAAGATGTTCCATGCGAATAGTAACCAGAAGAGAGCAGGAGTGGCTCTACGAATATCAAACAAAGTAGACTATTTATTTATTTATTTATTTATTTATTTATTTATTTATTTTTATTTATTTATTAATTAAGGCTCCATGCCCAACATGGGGCTCAAACTCATGGCCCTGAGATCAAGAGTTGCATGCTCTCCCGATTGAGCCAGCCAGGCACCCAAACAAAATAGATCGTAACTCAAGAAAGATTAGAAGAGACAAAGAAGGACATTCTATATTTGTAAAAATTCAGTACAGCAGGAAGATACAACAGTTACAAATCTTTATGCACCTGATGACAGACTGAAATTTTATGAAGCAAAAACTGACAGAATTGAAGGAAGAAATCAGACAATTCTACAGCAGTAGTTGGGAGAGGTCAGCGCCCGAGAGGACTTAACCCAATAAAACCAGCTAGATGTAACAGGTGTAATACAGAGCATTCTACCCACCAACAGCAGCATATACATTCTTCTCAAGTGAACATGGGACATTTTCCACGACAGACGATAAGTTAGGCCACAAATTTAGTCTCAGTAGATTTTAAAAGCTAGATACCGGGGCACCTGGCTGGCTCAGTCGGTGGAGTGTGTGACTCTTGATCTTGGGTTTTAAGTTCAAGCCCTACGTTGGGTCTAGAGATTATTTAAAAATAAAATCTTTAGAAAAGTAAAAAATAAAAGATATCATACAAAGTAGCTTCTCTAACCACAACAGGATGAAGTTAAAAAGAAACAAGCGATCATCCTCCATGAAAAGACATGGAGGAACCTTAAGTGCATATTGCTGAGTGAAAGAAGCCAGTCTGAAAAGGCTATTTATTGTATGATTCCAACACTATGACATTCTGGAAAAGGCAGAACTAAGGAGAGAGTAAAATCAGTGGTTGGAAGGGATTAGGAGGAAGGAAGGGATGAATTAGGTGGAGCACAGAGCTTCTTTAGGGCATTAAAACCAATTCTGTATGATACGGTAATGATGGACACCCAACATTATGCATTGATCAAGACCCATAGAACGTATAGCACAAGGAGTGGACCCTAATGTCAACTATGGACTTTAGGCAATAATAATGTATGAGTATTGGTTTGTCAGTTGTAACAAGTGAATCACACTAAGATAAAACATTAATAATAGGAGATACAGGCAGATGGCAGGGGGAATCTATTTAAAATTATAATATGAATAAATATTATAATTATATACATATATATTATATATAATATATATTAAAATAATTATATTTATTCATATTATAATTTTTTATTTTGGCAGCTAAATGTATATTCCATCTAAAATTTCTTGTAAAAAAAGAAATAGAACATCAAGTCCCCCTGCCCCACCAAATAGTACATGGTACATTTCTGACAGTCACTGTAAGTAAGGCTGGTTTGGTGGAGCAGTAGGTCAGAAGGTTTATGGGAATGGTTTCCCTTTAGTGCTGGACCATTCCTACTTATTATTCCCTTGCACACTAGCAGTTGTATCAAAGTTATTTATTTTCTTAAGCAGGCTTCACACCCAGCATGGAACCCAACACGGGGCTTGAACTCACGACCCTGAGATCGAGACCTGAGCTGAGATCAAGAGTCAGACGCTGAACTGACTGAGCCACCAAGGCATCCCTGTATCAGAGTTATTTTAAGTTTTTTCTGGCCTTCTGTTGTTTCTTCTTAGACTCAAATGTTCCCACATGCCAGGGAGAACTGAGGCGTTGGAAGACTGGTCACTACACTTTGATCCATGACAACAGCAAGACTGAATTTGCCCTAGACTTACTCCTCTACTGTGGCTGTGAAGGTAAGAGGGTAGAAAGGACAATGCACTGTTACCTTGAGAGGGGCAGTCTCCTGGTGACCCCCTCCAGCTGACCAATTCAGAAGTGATGTGCCTTGGCCAGGATCCCAGATCATAGAAGCTTTCTGTTGGAGGGGATCTTGGGGGTCATGAACTTCAGTCTCCCAACCCAAAGGATTTATATCTGACCAAGGTATGGGGGGATGTGGACCAAACCATAATTTCCCTCCAAATAACCCCCCAGATCCACATCGTTTATGTAATTGTCCTTCCAGGTGCGTTTTATATTCAATTCTTAGTTTTCATTTCTTACTCAGTGTGGATTGAATGGTAAATTCAAGCTCATAAGTCATAGAGTTGGTTACTACGGAGCTCCCAGAGCCCCCAGCTTTAAGCAGCATGGGATTGGCAATGGAAGCAGAGGATGGAACTCTTGCAGTGAAAAATTTCTGAATGCTGTTTGTTTTCCCTTTGTAAGGCTGGGAGCCAGAATATGGTGGCTTTACTTCCTACATTGCCAAAGGTGAAGATGAAGAGGTAAGTTGCATCTGACAGCAAACTGCCCTTTTTAGTTCTTGAGGAAGCTTTTATTCTTCAGAAACCCAATTTTTATGACCTTCTGCCAGTGTCTTTAGCTGATAAATCCATGATGGTCTGCCTGGCAGTGGTTCTAATTTCTAGTAGAAAGTACTTGGCAGGGAATAAAGATGCCACAGGATAATCAGTAAGCATTGCTTCTACCCTACTGAGAAATTCCATGTAAGCTAAGAGTTACATGGTGCATTCCCATGAAATCTTTCAGTATAGTAAGAAATACATGCACTGGGTAAAATCGTTCTGGGTATGTGTTGGAATGGGGCTCACTGGAAAATGCCTTGACAGCCAGAGCAATAGCTCCTCCTAGTAAAGGATCTTTTAAAAGATTCCTATCGCCAGTCTAAGTACATGATGTGAAAACCATCTGTTCAGTGGTGAATCATTGAAGAAAAGAGTTGAGAATAAGTTCGGTGTTCTAATGTGTCATTGTATTGGCTTATTTCAGCTGCTAACAGTGAATCCAGAAAACAACTCTCTGGCACTGGTCTACAGAGACAGAGAGACTCTGAAATTTGTCAAGCATATTAACCACCGAAGCCTCGAACAAAAGAAAGCCTTCCCAAATAGAACCGGTTTCTGGGACTTCTCATTTGTCTATTATGAATGACAGGGCTGGGCAAAGCTGAAGGAAAGAGACCCTCGGGACTGGGAAGCATGCAGGAGCCACAAGGTGACCTGTGTGACGGTGTCCTTAAAATCTGTGTGTGGTAGGACTCATCATCACTGTCCTCAATCTAGACCTTGAGCTTGGAGCCAGGTACTTCTCTCTTGATTAAAAAAAAAGGCTTGTCTTTTTTTTTTTATTTTAACATTGAGTTTTTCATTTTCCATATGATCTTCCTTAGTGATTTTTTAAAAGTTTTTCTGTGTGGTAAAATATACACAACATCAAGTGTACCATTTTAACCATTTTTAAATGTACACACTTCAGTGACATTCAGTACATTCACATGGTTGTGCACCCGTCACCACCATCCACCTCCAGAACCTTTCCATCTTCCCGGACTGAAGCTCTGTCCCCGTGAAAGCGTAGCCCCCCTCCCCCAGCCCCTGGCAGCCCCCATTCCACTTTCTTTCTGTCTCTGTGTTCACAGAAGTGGAACAATACAATATTCGTCCTTCTGCAACTGGCTTATTTCACCGAGCATAAAATCTTCAAGGTCTATCCATGTTTCCAGTGTTTTTTTGTTTGTTTTTTAAAGATTTTATTATTTATTTGACAGAGAGAGACACAGCGAGAGAGGGAACACAAGCAGGGGGAGTGGGAGAGGGAGAAGCAGGCCTCCTGCGGAGCAGGGAGCCCAATGCGGGGCTCGATCCCAGGACCCTGTGATCATGACCTGAGCCGAAGGCAGACGCCCAACGACTGAGCCACTCAGGCGCCCCTCCAGTGTTTTTTTTAATACGCAAGGCCGATTCTGCCCTTCCTAATCGCACTGGTTTAGAACATTGCAGAAACTTCTAGCCTCTTCTTGCTGGGCTCATGATACTTCCTCCCACTGCTTATGGCTTTGTTTCACTGACTCTCCTAGGACAGTGTAGACTTAGATGACGGTGTTCCTGCCTTGGTAAACGCGGGCCTGGCCCGAAGCACACGGCCCCCGCCTCGGGAGGCTTCTGGATGGCAGAGGAGAGGGCTGCTTGTGCCCTGTGTAGTGGCTCCCGGGGCTGCTGCCTTTCCATCCTGGAGTTGGGATTCTGGCCTCATGCGTCTTTCCTTTTCCTAAACACTCTAGGATCGACTATAAAATTTGTTGCCTTTTTTTCTTTAAAAGGACAAAGGCTGGGGCGCCTGGGTGGCTCAGACGGTTGGGCGTCTGCCTTCGGCTCAGGTCATGATCCCGGGGTCCTGGGATCGAGTCCCGCATCGGGCTCCCTGCTCCTTGGGAGCCTGCTTCTCTCTCTCTCTCTCTGTCTCTCATGAATAAATAAATAAAATCTAAAAAAAAAAAAAAAAAAAGGACAAAGGCTAAAGGCCCCATCAAAATGCCAAGAGGCTGTGCACTCTGTTACATTCTTTTCCCCTGGACCATCGTGGGGGTCACATGAGAAGTACCACGTGTCCATGTGGGTGTGCCAAGTGGGCATCGGGGTCACTGCATCTCTAGCTGAAAGACGCTATTCTCATTCCATTCTTGTCTTCTCGTTTCCTCTCTTTTTTACACGTATTACTAGCTGCTACCATAGCTTTTATTGGGCGTTTCATTAATCAAGAGCAAAAGCATTGGGCTTTTATCTTCGTTAATCTCGTAACACTTTGAGTATTGACTCTATTCTAAAGTTGACCTTAAATGAGAGAATGAAGTTCACTTTCTTTTAGGTTGATGGTTTTAAAATTTGTTTAATTTTGCACCCCAGTCAGTAAAAAATGTTTTAGCATTTATACCCGTTATATGGATATCTGTCTAGAAATTTTTCACATGCACTAATATTCAGTATTGTTACAAAACACATCTTTTTCCCAGCTGAGATGAGAAAGAAGCACCTAGAGCTAGTGTTCTAATGGTGTCTTCCCACGCCCACACGGTACTGGGCCAGTGTACATGCATACTATTTTGGAGACCACAGTTTTTTCACCATGGTATAACACTCACGGGTTACAACTACTTTATAACCAATGGCTTACATTTCAAAGCTTGCCTTTTCTTTTCAGTTGCTACAGACTGAATGAAGGTCATCCCTACAATATGACTTTCACTCACTTGCTTTCTGGTGTGTTTTCATGATTGGGAGAGAGAGGGGTAAGGTTCTAATGAACCCGTCAGTGGCATTAACTGGAAGTGGAGGGCCCAGGAGAAAGTGCCAGGCAGGTGAAACCATCACATATGCCAAGCTGGGAAAATAGAAACTCGTGGCTCTAGGTGACACGTACGATGCCACCCAGCTTGTCCTGTTCTGGAGCACTCCGTCTAAACCTTAGCAAACTACACAAGCGTTAAAATGTGCTTATTAGTTTCTCCTTAATCTCAGTGTGTTTACGGTCTGTCAACACGGCAGAATCTTCTATACACTATGGGAAAGGATTTCGGTGCCTGAAGGGAGAGCAAGTCCCTGAAAGCCAGACTCTGATGCTTCTGTCCGTTACATCATCTACAGCAGCTCCTCTTAGAGGACCCTGTAGCTCGCAGGTCCCTTTCCTGCACTGAAGACATCAGTGACTGAGAAGCTGTTTTTCCTAGTACTTCATTCTTCCTCTCGATCTTTAGGGCTTCAGCCAGTGTCAACAACTGTTTAGTGGCAAAAGAGAAATTAAAACATGGGCATCTTTGAAATACTTGTTTCAGATAAGAGCTATGGTGTTCACCTATATAATATATGGCATCTTCTCTCTTAATTCTTAACAGTGAACCTCCAATCCTTATCATTCCTTTTAGTAAAGGAAGATTTTTCCCCCCCGGAGAGCAGCTTTATATTTTTTCAGATTATATAAATAATACATGTTCATTGTGAAGAAGTAGAACATGGAAAAATATGAAGGAAAGGTCATCCATCTGGAATCCCACCATCCTGCGACAGCCACTGTGGTACTTTGTAATGTACTGAGACAGAGAATGTGCCTTCCAGAGACTGCTTCACCGCTTCCTACAGCTGCGTAAGGTCGCCCCCCGGAGAACAAATCCCCTTTATATGTTCATAATGATGGAAATTAAGAATGTTTTCATAAAGTTATTTTGAGAGCATATTAGCATTTCTGTTAAGAGGAGGAAAAATAAAATGTTTAAGGAAGAACTCTATTAATAATCTAACTTCTGTCCCCTGTTTTAAAGATGTGGAAAATGAAGCCTAGAAGGGAAAGAGGCTGGTTTTGAAGCTGGTTTTGAACCTGGCTTCTCTACTGCTCATTGACTGGCTCCTACACTCCACTGAATGCGGTGGTTTCTTTCCCACAGAATACTGAAGGAAAAAAAAAAAATCACTGCTTGGGCTACCTCTCCTAGACCAGTATTTCTTCAGCCAGAAGCTTTGGCTGTCGTACGTCTTCGGTACCAGTATGTACTTCCTTATATGCCACTGACACTGAGGGAGAAAATGCAAAGCCCGTTAGAAGGGTCCTTGGGACATCAGCTTTCCAGCCCTAATGAACTGAATGTTCCTGCAAAAACACACGATTTCTTTCTCTGACTGATGCAAAATCAGCCCATGTAGACAGTTCTGAAAACTACTTGGGAATCGTCCATGTGACATCATTTTAGGAAAAACAGATTTCTGTACCATACAAATAAAAAGATGAGTCAGGAGCTTCAGCATCTAGTGTGGGCAGGGGCCAGATGGGAAAGAGGCAAAATGCAAAACACCAAGCTGCAAATGGGTTCCTTACTGTACTTCAGTTTCAAAGTGAAAGCAGAGATAATTTAGTTCTGTGATCACAGGCCTCTGCACTGGCAGATTTGTAACTGCTAATTATAAACTTTGAAACATAAATAATGTTGGAACTCATTCTTGTAAAGCACTTCTAGGGTTGCATAATTGTTGTGAAGTCCCTAGTTCTGTGATGTTGGAAGCTCCTGAGGGACTGGCTGAGGACAGGCAATTCCATGGAGAGCAGCAGGTGCTTCTCTGTGCTCGGAGCACTGGCTCAGCACCGCTGGGAGGAGAAAGCCGATTGAGGTGCAGCCCCTGTTCTCAGTAGAGGATTAACATCGATCTAAACACAGAATGTAATAAGCGTTAAGGAACAGCTACGGGAGGGATCTCCTAAGGAGAGAGCATTTGAGCCAAGCCTTGATGTATGTGGATAGGAAGACATGTGGGAAATAATAAAAACCATACTCTTTCAAAAATACTGAGTACCTGAATTTGGCAGGGGACGGGAGACTTTTTTAAAGGGATGCTCGAAAAATGACTTCAAAGCTTTCTCCCAGATCCCAGGATCCTCAAGATCAGCTTTTCAATGAAGGCTCAGTGTTCACTTAAAGCTTCAACAAAACGCAGCAACAAAATAGAGTTTAAGCTATGACTTCTTAGAAGGCCTCAGATTCTATCAGGATAGAAAAATATGGTAACAAAACAGAGAGGCAACGGATAACCAAATAGTTTTTCTCCTCCTTAAGCTGAACATGGTGACTTATAAGGGGAAAAGAGATGGTAGAAGGTTTTATGAACATTTTCATCTCATCCAGTCTTTACATGACTGGGAACAGTTGGAATAGCAGGAAGGGCCATGGCTACTTGGTGTCAAACCCACACCAAGACTCACCAAGCTGTGAGACCCTGTAGAAAACATTCTGCCTCTCTGAGCTCAGTGATAAATACCAAGAGGATCAAATTAATGTGAAAATCATCTATTTGTAACCTATAAATCAGGACTATTTGAAGATACATTCTACTGCAGGTCAACCCCTTCGAGACTTGCTATGAGTATTTTTAGGTCTAAGAAGGAAGCTTTTTGGCTGAAGAATAACTGAATGACCTTTGATGAGATTATTCTGTTAGGATATGACCTGAGCCAAAGGCAGACACTTAACGGCTGAGCCACCCACGTGCCCCGAATAGTGCCGTACAATTTAAAACCAGCACCAACTAGAGATTTTAATCTCAAAACGTACAGGTTACACTGTAGTTATTAAAACAGAGAAAGACTCTGGGGCGCCCGGGTGGCTCGGCCGGTTAAGCGTCTGCCTTCGGCTCAGGTCGTGATCTCGGGGTCCTGGGATCGAGTTCCGAGTCCGGGCTCCCTGCTCGGCGGGGGTGCCTGCTTCTCCCGCTGCTTGTGCTCTCGCGCTCTCTCTCTGCCAAATAAATAATCTTTTAAATCAATTAACTTTAAAAAAAGAAAACGGAATAAGAGTCAAGAGTGGAACTCGAGTTTCGCCAGCGGCTCTGACGCTGGCAAGTAACTCCTCCCTGCGTCTCAGCTCCCTCATCCCTCATCTTTGACGCACACGTGGTGGGTGCTCTACTACGTCAGGGATCATGAGAAATAGTACAGGGCATGTGGGTGTCTTATTTTTTAAGGTTTTATTTTTTTATTTGACAGAGAGATAGAGAGAGAACAAGTAGACAGAGAGGCAGGCAGAGGGAGAGGGAGAAGCAGGCTTCCCGCTGAGCAAGGAGGCCCCTATCCGGACTCAATCCCAGGACCCCGCGATCATGACCTGAGCCGAAGGCAGACGCTTAACCAACTGAGCCACCCAGGCGCCCCTATGTGGGTGTCTTTTGAGCTTATAGGTTGAAAATGTTAAACAAACTGCAGTGAGGTGTGGCCATGTTAGCTGACAGAACACAAGTAGGAATGATAAGGTGCTATTTCCAGATCACAGCTTTGAGAAAAGCTTTCCCTGTCCTACTGACTTGGACTTAAATCACGGCAAGGCCTTCTCACATCGGGTTCCTGGCACCATCAGGCCTTCATCGTATGCAGTGAACGTGAAAACAGTCACCCGAATCCATTTCCTGAAACTCCTTTCTCTAGAGAACTCCAAGAAAGGCTGCCCTAGAGGATGACATGGCTGCATGATCACAGGAAGCGGGGTTCCTGAATAACTATAGAGACATCCTGACATAAATGAGAAATAAATGGGTCATTATGAACTGTGAGGTCTATTAGTTTCAGTAGCTAACATTACCCCCAATTAACAGATCACCTTCAACTGACTCTCCCTTAAGTGCAGACGTGTTGCTTATACCCACGTCAGTGATAAAGGGCACACAAACCCAGTACCCATGCTTGTGTTTTCCTCCACAGCATGCAAATGGTTTCTGCAAGTCTAAGACGGTGGTGACTACAGTTAACACAAAGTGCAATTCCTAAGTTTTAATGAAAAACTTTTTAATTACAAATTCAATTACAATTTCAAGGAAGAAGATGTATCTATACATCTATATACCAATTTTACATACATACAAAAAAAACCTGGACTTTGAAGCCCTAGCATTTTAAAAGTATTCCCCTCCTCTACAGAAACCTGGTATTACTCGCTAACAGGGCAACTGATTCTAAACACAGAAAGGGATGCGATGGTTGTCTGCATTTGTACCATTCACCAAGGCTACCGCCATTCTTAGCACCTGGCTTCACCAGGATGTGGTTCAGGCAAACTAGCCTCGATTTTTAGGGAAGAACGCTTTTTAGGGATTTCATTACCTATTTTTTCCTTTCCTAAGAAGAAGCTGTTCCCACCCGCATGATTCTGAACAGCGTGTTGATGTTGTTGCTTCGAATCGCATCCCGACAAGCAGTGATCACCTGGTTCTTTGGTTTTCCAACTGTGTGGGATGAAACATCAAATCAGTACAATCCGAAAGATGATTAAAAGTAAAATTATAAATCAGAGGCCAGCTTTAAAACAGCATAAAACTAGAGTAGAGAAAAGATATATGGTGGGCAAATTTAATTTATCTTACCACTCTCCAAAAAAGGTAACTCTGTGAGGAAATTTATCACAAACCAAATCTAGGGACCATCTCAAACCTAGAAATGAATTCAGTTTTATAGAAGAGGATCAAAGCACAGATCCACCTAACAAAGATTATTTTTTTTCCCTAAAGATTTTAAGTAATCTCTAAACCCAACATGGGGCTCAAACTCATGACCCCGAGATCAAGAGTTGCATGGTCTTCGTACTGAGCCAGGTGCCCAAGCAAAGATTATTTTTCTAAAAGGAGGTCAAAGCATTGACCCAAACAACAGATTTCAGGTATAAATCTCTGGCGATATTTCTGCTTCCTTTGATTTATTCTATTCCTCTTTTTCTGTATTTTAAGTTGGACACTTAGCTCATTAATTTTTAGTCTCCCTTTTGAAAAAATAGGTATATTTAAGACTTTCCCCTTGGGTATATGTCATTAGGTTTTCCTTGGAAGGTGCAGCAAGATCTAAGAAAAAGGGCTGAAAGTTTTCTTTCCCTCTGAAGTCTGCAGATTGACTAAAGCCAAACTGCGACCAAGCTGGGTATCAAAGGTATGCTGCTGTCAGCCCAGTATGAATTCTAGAAGCTACCACTAGCTCTAAGGGTTCTCACCCCCAAATTACAGACTACTTATAATGCTACAAAAAGAGACTTACCCCGCAGACGACCAGCTCTTTGAATGGCCTGATTTACTGCTTTGAGGTTCCCCAGGAGCTCCGTGTGGTTGTTACAGCGAATTTTGTATCCATTTAGCAAGTCCTTATTGAGGTCATACAGTTCCATGTAGCGGTTCTTCATGGTTTTCCTGTGTAATTCAACAGAAGTGTATTACCATCATTGTACCTCAATATGGCAGGCTGAGATGAAAACACCTGCAAATTTCTTACAGAAAGACAACACCAAAATTTTTAACTTTGAAATGTTTGCTTTGAAACATTGAGAAGTTCCTATCAGAATATCCCATTTCGGGCGCCTGGGTGGCTCAGTTGGTTAAGCGACTGCCTTCGGCTCAGGTCATGATCCTGGAGTCCTGGGATCGAGTCCCGCATCGGGCTCCCTGCTCAGCAGGGGGTCTGCTTCTCCCTCTGACCCTCTTCCCTCTCGTGCTCTCTGTCTCTCATTCTCTCTCTCTCAAATAAATAAATAAAATCTTTAAAAAAAAAAAAAAGAAAAAATATCCCATTTCTTCCAGATAAATGGAAGACAAGTGGCCTTTCTTGGTTAATTGGTCCATGGAACCGAGAATTATTAAGTGCCCACTGTGCTGGGGAGTAAGGAAAGGCAGGCAAGGCAAGAAGCTAGCTTCACAGTTTCTGATTAATATTCATTGGGCAAAAATGACCTTATTCTTTTTTTTTGAATTTTATTATGTTATGTTAGTCACCATACAATACATCATTGGCTTTTGATGTGGTGATCCACGATCCATTGTTTTCGTATAACACCCAGTGCTCCATGCAGTACGTGCCCTCCTTAATACCCATCACCGGGCTAACCAATCCCCCCTCCCCCCTCCCCTCTAAAACCCTGTTTGTTTCTCAGAGTCCATAGTCTCTCATGGTTCATCTCTCCCTCCGATTTCCCCCCTTCATTCTTCCCTTCCTTCTCCCAATGTCCTCCATGCTATTCCTTATGTTCCACAAACAAGTGAAACCATATGATAATTGACTTTCTCTGCTTGACTTATTTCACTTAGCATAATCTCCTCCAATCCCATCCATGTTGATATAAAAATTGGGTATTCATCCTTTCTGATGGCTGAGTAATATTCCATTGTATATATGGACCACATCTTTATCCATTCAAAAGTGACCTTATTCTTAATGTTTTTAGACAACTAATAAATTCAGCTTCTGATTTTATCAAGGTTTTAAGAAACAAGCCTTAAATTTAAAACCACACTGAGACATTATTACACAACGATGAAAATGACTAAAATAAAATAAACTGATAAAGACAAATGCTGACAAGGATGTAGAGCAACTGGAATGCTCCTGCCCCACGGATGGGAAGGCAGAATGGTACAGCTACTTTGTAAAATGACTGCACAGTTTCTTTCAAGTTAAATATGCACTTACTATGAAACCCACAAATCCCATTACAAGTATTTACCCAAAATAAGTGAAAACGTGTCTGCAAAAAAACTACGCAAATGTCTATAGCAGCTTTGTTCACAATCACGGGAGTTTGGAAACAACCCAATTCAATCAATGAGTGGATAAAGAAAGTATAGTAAGTATGGTATGTCCATTCGGTGGAACAGTACTGTAGCCAGCAATAAAAAGTAACAAATTACTGACACAGGCAACAACATGGATGAATCTCAAAGGCATGAGGGTAAGTGGAAGAAGCCAGGCTCAAAAGGCATATACTATATGATTCCATGTGTATGACATTTTGGAAAAGGCAAAACTGCAGGGAGAGAAATTGGATCAGTGGGTGCCAAGGACCAGAGGTGAGGGGTTTGGGGGTACTGATGCAGAGAGGCACAAGGGTGATGGAAATAGTCTACATCTTAACTGTGGCAGTAGCAACATGGTTTTATATGTTTCTAAAATTTACGAACTGTAAACCTTAAAAGGGTGAATTTTCTGCTTGTGTATAATAAGTTATATATCAACTAAGTTGGCTTTAAAAAATAAAAATATACATATGAATCTCTAAATGAAATATAAATAATTCAGGAAAAAAAGGGATTTAGAGGTTGGTGGTCACTTTCCTCCAGTTTAGCAATCAAATGCCTAAACAACAGCTCTCTGACTGAAAAAGAAAAAAAAAAAAGAGAGAGAGTAGAAAAGGTGCCCTGGAGATAAAGTTGGCCAAAAAAAGCAAAAACCTCATATACCTCAAAGACAACAACAGAAGAAAATGAATTGCAAAGTAAGAGGCAAAACAGTCTCAATTTACAAAGGATACAAATTCACATCTGGAAAAATTAAACTCTAACATAATTTAGTAAAGTAGTAGATTATAAAATCAATATACAAAACTTAGCAGTGCTCATATATTCAAACAAAAAAACCAGAAGATGTAATGTGGAAGAAAGATCCTATTTACAACTGCAAAAATAAAACAGTTGGGCATAAACTTAACAAGAAATAGCTAATACCTACGTGAAGGACCTAAAACATGACTGGAACACATGTCAAGACATACCATGTTCTGAGAAGGCTGAACATCCTTGTAACAATGTCAGATCAAGTTCATAAATGTAACGTGATCCCAAGAAAAACACGTATTTTTTTTTTTCTGGAGCTAAAAAAAAATGATAAAGTTCACTGGAAAAGACAAGCGCAGTAGGCAAGAAGACCATCAAAAGGAAAACAACAGGGGCTGGGAGGAGGGGCACCTAGCCATACCAGAAAACATACAAAGCACCTATAAATAAAAAAACAGTAGTGTCAATTGAAGAGACAAGACCAATAGAACAGGATAGGGAATCCAGAAATAGACCCAAGTGCATGTGGAAATATGATACGTGATAAAGGCAAGCATCTCAAATCAGTGAGAAAAAACTGCCTTTAAAGTAATAGTATTAAAACAGCACAGAAAAAGAGAAAACTGATTTTACCACTGTTATGCCAAACACTGGGATAAACTCCAACTGGAACAAAGACTTAAACGTAGAAGAGGAAAACATACAAATACTAAAAGAAAAAGAAACAGGTGAATTATTCTATAACCTCGGGGTAGAAGTTTAATTAATGATCAATTTGACTACGTGAAAACTTTAAAAAGCTGCTACATGGCAAAAGCAAAAATAAATTTTAAAAAAATCAAAGGACAGATACAAATAACAAAAAACTATGCATCTCATATCACAAACAGTTAATCTACCAATATATAAACACTCAAAATAATTAAATAGTTCACACACAAAAAGAAATACAAATGGCCCTTAAAACAATGAAAAGATGCTCAACACTGCTCACAATAAAACAAAATGAAAACCACAGTGAGACCACTTCCTACCCACTGAGTTGGTAAATATCTGAGAGTGTGCCAACATACTCCATTGCAAGGCTGAAGAGAAACGCACTCTCAGATATCACTGATGAGAATGCAAAATGATACCACACCTATGGAGGAGAATTTGGCAGTATCTCGCAAAATTCTGTATGCAAGTTACCATTTACTCTGGCAATTCCATTTCAGGACTTTTTCCCAAAGATACCTCAGCAAAAAGATGAAAAAAATTACGTAACAAAGCTATGGGCTGCAGCATTATCTATAAGAGCAAAAGAGCAATCCAAATGGAGGGAACTGGCTGAATAAGCATCCAGAGAATGGGTGCTATACAGCTGTAAAAACAACAAAAAGTATCTCTGTACATGACTGTGAAGTGATTGCAATATTTTTAAGTGTAGGGGGCAGGGCGCCTGGGTGGCTCAGTTGGTTAAGCGACTGCCTTCGGCTCAGGTCATGATCCTGGAGTCCCTGGATCGAGTCCCGCATCGGGCTCCCTGCTCGGCAGGGAGTCTGCTTCTCCCTCTCCCACTCCCCGTTTGTGTTCCCTCTCTCGCTGTGTCTTTCTCTGTCAAATAAATAAATAAAATCTTAAAAAAAAAAAAAAAATAAGTGTAGGGGGCACCTGGGTGGCTCAGATGGTTAAGCGTCTGCCTTCGGCTCAGGTCATGGTCCCGGGGTCCTGGGATCGAGTCCCGCATTGGGCTCCCTGCTCAGCAGGGAGCCTGCTTCTCCCTCTGCTTCTCTATCTCTGTCTCTTATGAATAAATAAATAAAATCTTTTAAAAAAAAAAGAATATTTTTAAGTGTAAAAAAGCCAGGCGGGATCATCATGAACGACACAGTAACTATCCGGACCAGGAAGTTCATGACTAACCGACTACTTCAGCGGAAACAGATGGTCATTGATGTTCTTCACCCCGGAAAGACAACAGTACCTAAGACAGATATTCGGGAAAAACTAGCCAAAATGTACAAGACCACACCAGATGTCATATTTGTGTTTGGATTCAGAACCCATTTTGGTGGTGGCAAGACAACCGGCTTTGGCATGATATATGATTCCTTGGATTATGCAAAGAAAAATGAACCCAAACACAGACTTGCAAGACATGGCCTGTATGAGAAGAAAAAGACATCAAGAAAACAGCGAAAGGAACGCAAGAACAGAATGAAGAAAGTCAGGGGGACTGCAAAAGCCAATGTTGGTGCTGGCAAAAAGTGAGCTGGAGATTGGACAACAGAAGGAGTAAAGATGCTGCAGTGGCTTTATCTGGTTGTGCAGATTTTTCATGAGAGGATCAATAAACTAAGAATGTTAAAAAAAAAAAAAAACAGGCGAAGAAGAGTAACGTGCGATGATTTACCTAGTGAGGGAGGAGACGCGAATGTGTATATACGTGTGTGTGTGTGTGTGTATTCAAATTTTGATTGGTTATGTATAGTGAGAGGGAGGGAACAGGATGAAGGTAACAGGAATTAGAAGTTAGACTTTTCTGTACATTGTTTTATAGCAATGACTTTGGAACCACATAAGGGTTTTAATACATTTGTAATAAAATTAAATCAAAAAGGAAAAAATGTCAGTTCCCACAAGACCAAAGGCAAAATGAACCAATTGAAGCTAAGTATATATCAAATTTGTGGCAAAACTAAAAGAGGGGAATTATTTCAAATACAATAATTTGACGAAAAATCCCCACTGGAATATACTCTAAAGACACAAAAAAACTAGAAAAAAAGTTTTTACTGTTTTCAGCAGTCATACTGTTGATGGTAATATTGGTATTATTCTAGCAAGTACTCATGTGGATACTGGTTAGAGCCATGAGTTCCAATGTAAGAAAGAAGAGATACAGCTTTAAAATCAAAGCTAAGAGCCTACATTCATAAATTTGAAATGGAAATAGTATGAACTCACGATATGTCTCTCATTAAAAATATACATACATTTCCCGGCTCTATCCATTGAAAAGTCCTAGAAACAGTAACCAACCTAGTGGCAATGAGCACCTCTAATGTGCAAACTATCATCTCTAAATACCATTTCCCACTAAAAAGAACCAAGGCTCCTTAGAGAAATGGCTGATTCCTGATTCAGAACGGATGTACCAGATAAGCCTAAAACATCCTGTACAAGAAAACAAGGACCTAACAGAAATATTGGCTATGTCCAAAGGTAGCTGTAGCCAACCTGAAAAGGTTTCCACTGGCCAAAGTCAGCACAATTTAGCCATCATACAGAGTAACAAAAATGGATTGAAGTACATTAAATATGTTAAAATACGAGTTTATAAGGAATTAAAAATCTCACTGGTCAACATGGAGGATGCTAGAGAACCAACTCATTATTTTATTATTATTAATACATATTTCTTTTATTTAAGTAGGCTCCATGCTCAGCACAGAGCCCAACGTGGGGCTTGAACCCTGAGATCAAAACCTGAGTTCAGGGACGCCTGGGTGGCTCAACCGGTTAAGTGTCTGCCTTCAGCTAAGGTCACTAACCCAGGGTCCTGTGATCGAGCCCCACGTTGGGCTCCCTGCTCAGCGGGAAGCCTGCTTCTCCCTCTCCTTCTGTCCCTCCCCCCACTCACGTGCGCACGCTCTGTCTCTCTCTCCCTCTCTTTCTCTCAAATAAATAAATAAAATCTTAAAGAAAAAAAACCCCTGAACTCAGATCAAGAGTTGGATGTTCAACTGACTGGGCCACCCAGGCACCCCCTACTCATTATTTTAAAGCTGATAAATAATCTGTCTTTCCTTACAAACAATACCTCAGGGAACCAAATGGTCATTAATCCATAAGGGTTATGCTTTATAGAAGTATTTTAGCTAAAAAATGAAGAGAAAGGGCGCCTGGGTGGCTCAGTTGGTTAAGCGACTGCCTTCGGCTCAGGTCATGATCCTGGAGTCCCGGGATCGAGTCCCGCATCGGGCTCCCTGCTCGGCAGGGAGTCTGCTTCTCCCTCTGACCCTCCTCCCTCTCATGCTCTCTGTCTCTCATTCTCTCTGTCTCAAATAAATAAATAAAAAATCTTTAAAAAAAAAAAAAAAAAAAAAATGAAGAGAAAGTAACAGAATATCACTGTTTTTGCAAACTCCAAAAGAAATAATAGATCTAGGCAACGGTCATCAATGACTGATAATAGAAAAGAAAGACACAACCAGGCATTATACGCTCCCTCATGGAAGTACAAAGCACCGCTTAAGAAGTATTCATGCCTTGGGACGCCTGGGTAGCTCAGTTGGTTAAGCATCTGCCTTCGGCTCAGGTCATGATCCCAGGGTCCTGGGATTGAGTTCCGCATGGGGATCCCTGCTCAACAGGGAGTCTGCTTCTCCCTCTCCCGCCCCCTCCATTTGTGTTCCCTCTCTCGCTGTCAAATAAATAAATAAAATCTTTAAAAAAAAAAAAAAAAAATTCTTTTCCTAAGTGTGATAATGTGGTTATTGTTTTTTTTAAAGGCTCACTATCTAGAATATTTTTGGCTGAAAGGATATATGTCTAGAATTTGCTTCCAAATTTAGCCCAGTGCCTGGGAGAGGAAGAAGGTGAGCGCAGCAAAAAGACCAGAGGGGCCAGTAGGTGATGACTACTGAAGCCAGGTGGCAAGTATATAGGAAATCACTGTATTACTTAATCTGCTTTTGTATGTGTTTGAAATTTTCAACAATATGATTATTTCAAAAATCACTTACTTCTGAGCAACACCATTTTAATATATGCTAATAACTCAAGCCTTTCAGGAAAAAGACAAGCTGCCACCCCGGGCACACTCTTGCCTGTAATGTAGGCACAGAAACTTCATCTATCACTGGTTACTGATTTTACTATCTCCACCTCAGTCACTCTGAATGCCAAGATAAATTCTGCAAGAAGCTACATCTGCACATCTTTAACGGTTTTACTGTAAAATGTAATACACATTCGGAAAAGTTCACAGAACGAATGTTTGTACACCAGGCCCAGAAATGGGACACTGCCACATCCCTGAAGCTCCCCGACAGGCTCTTTCTTTTTTTAAAGATTTTTTTATTTATTTGAGACAGAGAGAATGAGAGACAGAGAGCATCAGAGGGAGGAGGGTCAGAGGGAGAAGCAGACTCCCCGGCGAGCAGGGAGCCCGATGTGGGACTCGATCCCGGGACTCCAGGATCATGACCTGAGCCGAAGGCAGTCGCTTAACCAACTGAGCCACCCAGGCGCCCCCGACAGGCTCTTTCTGAACACAGTCCCTCCTGCCCTAAGACAGAATACTGTCTTAGATGATAATCTCTTCCCTGCATTTCCTTAGAGATTCTTCATCTTGGTATGCTTCCCAAATGATATACTCTAGTGTTGTGTTTCCCAGCTATATAAAAGGAAGCATTTTGTACACATTCTCTCGAGTCTTACTCCTTTCAATCTCCATTATGCCTCTAAGATTTGTCCATGTTGTCACATGTCATCGAGACAGATGCATTCTCATTGCATGTCATAGCCCACTGGGCAATTATACCATAGTTCAGCCATTATATTGTTGATGCCAGTTTAGTCTGTTTCCACTTTGGGATACTTACGAACATTCTTGTACAAATACCCTGGTTTATATGTCAACACAAGTTTCTCTAGGTTATAAACCAGGAGTAGAGTTACTGGGTCATAGAGAATGCCCATTTCCAACTTCACTAACAATGCCAATTTATTCTCCAAAGTCACTGTACCAATTTACACTCCCACCGGTAGCATTTGAGAGTTACTATTCCATATTACTGATATTTTTAACCTTGCACCTGTCCTAGCCTGGTAAATACTCACATGTTCCTCATCAGACGAGCATCTTCAGCTCGGACCAGCAAACTTCGGATCAGGTTAGAATTATCAGCCATCTCAGCACTGAGCTTCTGATGCACTGAATGATATTCATCCACCTGAAGACCATGAACACTCAGGAATTAAAAAGACCTCACAGACTTGTTTAAAACTAGTCAGATTGAGAAGACACTCTCTACCATACACTGAGGCCCTTCTCTTTCCCCTATTTACCTGTACCATCTCAACTGTCCCCCACTGTTTCACTTTCTCATCAATGAAATAATTAGTCTACGCTGCCTCCAACATGCACGATGACATTCCATCTGGATCTTTCCATATCTTACCACTGGGAACCCTAGCAACATACATAATATTTTAGAGATCTGGGGTACGAATATGGTTATGATTTAGGGCCAGTCACAATCCTTTTCTTTTTTCTTTTGAATTTGGGTTGTTGGAAAGCACTGAACCAACACAGCAACGTAACTACAACAGATAAGTGAAGGGGCTAGCAAAGGAAAAGGTTAACATGACATATTTTTAAAAAGTATTCCCCTAAACCAAATAAAGCAGGGTGGTCTACAGCTAAACCGCTCACTTTTATAAAAGAAATCCTCTAACTAGTGAGCCCTCTACAACTAGTTAAAGGGGGCGCCTGGGTGGCTCAGTCGTTAAGCGTCTGCCTTCAGCTCAGGTCATGTTCCCAGGGTCCTGGAATTGAGCCCCGCATCAGGCTCCCTGATCGGCGGGAGGCCTGCTTCTCCCTCTCCCACTCCCCCTGCTTGTGTTCCTGCTCTCACTGTCTCTCTGTCAAATAAATAAATAAATAATCTTTAAATAAATAAATAAATAAATAACAATTAAAAAAATAAAATAAAACTAGTTGAAGTTTAACAAGTCTCAAAAATTCTTTAAAACGTGACTATCATTATAACATACACACGTTTGGGGTATCATTCATCTCCTAAGAAAAACATTTCAAATATTATGACACTACCACGTTCTCACAAATGCATCCAGTGGGTGACCTCACCTTAACTAGCACCTTTCGTAATTCCTCAAAGTAGACAGGGAAATCTGCTTCTACTTGAAGGTCTTCAACAGCAAAAAATGATGCCATCGACTGGATGATATCACCAGCCAAATCAATATCATCAGTATTTACAGTGATCTATCCAGGGGAAAAAAAAGAGACGAGCTTAGCATCCTCAATGCTAAAGACAAACCCAGCTGAAACAGTATCAGAATTTCCCCATATTCAACATATTTACTGAACCTAAATGTTGCGGTAAATAAGACAGGGGTTAGCCCTGGAGGAAATTACAAACCAGGTGAGTCACACTTCTAGCAGCCAGCTAAAAGATCAATCGTCTGGCCTTGTAAACTGAACAACAAAATCATTCAAACATTGAAAATGTTTTTGTTCACCTCTGTATTCCCATCTCTTCCCAACTTAGACAAGGAAGGGCTGAAAGGAAGGATGGAGGAAGACAGAACACCACCATTCTAGAATACACCCCAGTGTCTAAAACAATTAACAGTAACAGACTACATTGAAACACATGGTTTTACAACCTTGAGACTGGTGCCACCCACCTTACCTTGCACTGAATGGTCAACAGTCCATGAGAAATCTATGCCCGTGACAGTAAACGTTACCTCTCCACTAAGCTTTATCTTTATATACAGCTGGCCACCGTTCCGTAAGGAAGTGAAACACACTTGAAATGGAGCATTTTGAATGTTAGTGTCTTCTGGTAACAGGAAGTTCTGGTTGAGCCATATAACAACCTTAAAAATTAATAGGATGAAATGAACTTCCATTTTTAAAGGACAGTCATTCTTAAGAATTACCCTTCTTTCTAGATTTATTGCTTGATTAAAAAAAAAAAAAAGAATTATACTTCACACCCCCTTCCACCAAGAACACACTAATCACACTCCTTTTTCCCACCGCATACATGATCTTAAGTAACATTCATAATGTCTGGCCCCACAGCATGCATGACTTTAGAGCATTTTCAGTGTAGACATAATCTTATATGGAATGTAGGAACGCTTTGGGTATGATGCTAAGTCTGTTTATACAGTAGCTCTTCTGTGGCTATATCCTGGACAAACTATTCCATTCCAACCTTTAAACAAAATTTAAAATGAAGTATGCATGCAAACGCATGAGAGATAGACACAGAGATACACCCACACAATAAGTAAAAAGTAAGTTTTAATATTCGTAACAATAGCAGTACTTACACGGATAGCAGCACAAGGTCCACGTAAGAATCTACATTAGAATCTACGTGACTACAAACCTCCCTGAGATTTCTCAAGTCCAGCCAAGGTTAAAGGCCACTAGTATTAGTCTCTTACCCTGTATAAGGTACTGTCACACCAAGTTTGTAATCTGCAGGGGCCCCCTGTGAGGTGGAACCCTCCTCCCTTACAGATAAGGGCATTGAGGCCCAGACGGGTGAGAGCTGACAGCACTAAGAATATCACAAAGAATTTAATTAGTTAAGGTAGCATCTGAACCCAAAATGTTCCCAGCTCCAATTCCCACTCCCTTTCCATTCTGAAGCAGGTTCCTCCTAGAACACTGCGTCAGGACAAGCACACCAAGACCATGACAAAAGAAAGAGAGGAATTCGAAGCTGGTGAGAATTTACCTGTAACGAAGGATTGCTCAAGTAAATAAGGTATGTGTTTTTTCAAAGTGAGAGGAGGTATTCTAGCAGTGTTTTCATCACAGGTTATAAGCCAGCGCCAAACTACCTACCTCCTTCATGTCATAATTACTGCTACCAAATAACTCATTCACGTCATCTCCCCCTCCTATGAAAGAACGTCCAAAGGGTTCTAAAGTGCAAAAACATTGAGAGAGAAAAGCCTGACACTCACCCTCTGTGCCCGTTCTGCAATGACAAAGTTGACATAGCTGAGTGGCTCTCTGGCAGGGTCAGGGCTGGTCAGCGCATACATGGAGAAGCGGGGAAGCTGTCTTGTCAGTTCAAACACATGAAACTGGGTGCTATGGTCAACCAACGGAGCACAAGAAGAGAAATGGGTTGCGTGGAATATTATTTCAAAATGCAAGGCCCAGAAAATAACTATGAAGTCACTACTGGGCCATCGAGTTATTTACGGGTTTCGCTGAAGGAGAAAAACCCAAAAACCTTGAGAGTTAAGTACTACTACAGTAATGGGGTTTGGGATTAGCGAGAACATGAGTCTTATACATACACACAGACATGCACCAAGGGTATAAAATGCCCTTTTTTATTTTTGAAAGATTTCAAATTAGGGAAGGAAAGGTCATGGGAAATCTTGCCTGGGTGGGTAGAACCATCAAATGGCTCCTCTGGCCCCCCCAAAATCCATGGCACAACAGAAAATGTACCCATTTGCCCTCCTCTAAGTGCTGGCTAGAAATGAACTGTGATTGCAAAGAGTCACCTGCTTCTGTAACCCACGAAGGTTTTCAAGTGCAGATCCACAGGGACATCTTTGGGAGGTGTAATTGGGATGCGGATGGAGCTGGAAAGGTTGTGAATGCTGGGATGTACCACGTGGCTTTCACCTAGAAAAATTCCCTCGGCAAAAATCAATACAGCTCGGATGATGGTGTCTACAGAGAAGAAAGAAAACAGCAGTTCAAGAACCACTCCAAGATGGCAAAGGTATCCACGGACACCAGCTATAAATAATTTCTTACCGTTAGAGGTGGAAATACACAATTCCGCATGAGCAGCCTGGGTCTCATGCCCCAGATTGACCGAGAGGGCGGTGTGCAGCTTGGTATTGGCTGGGATGATACCCCGAGGTCCATCAGCCTCACTCTGTGGACTGCTCAGTTCAGCCTGTGAAACATGCCCCAATTCCAACTCAGTCACCAAAGCAGTGAACTCATGTCAATTTTAAATAATATGGTTATTCGGCTTCAAAAGATTGACTCCCAACCATCTGATATTAATCTGATTCTTTAGAATTCAGAGGGCTCACCTCATTATCACTCCCTTTCTCTACCCAGCCTCTTCCCAAGGGAAAAATTCCCTGTCCCTTTCTGTGGTTCAGGCTCACCGTACCCCACCATGCCTTTTATAGTTTGGGGGTTGTTTTTTATTTTTTTTATTTTTTTAAGATTTTATTTATTTATTTGACAGAGAAAGACAACGAGAGAGGGAACACAAGCAGGGGGAGTGGGAGAGGGAGAAGCAGGCCTCCCGCTGAGCAGGGAGCCCGACGCGGGGCTCGGTCCCAGGACCCTGGGATCATGACCTGAGCCGAAGGCAGACGCTTAACGACTGAGCCACCCAGGCACCCCTGGGGTTGTTCTTTTAAACTAGCAAAATTAATTCACTTAATAATAAATTCAAATACAATTTCCCATGACAAGACAAATTAAAGTCCCACCTCCCAGCTCATCCTCCAGCCAGCTTGCTACCTACACACACACAGGTTTTGTGGTTGTCAACTTTTGTTATTTGTTTATGAAAAAGGTAAGAGATACTCTATACATATTGTTCTTGCATTTTTCACTCAGTAAGGCCACAGATATCCTTCCATATCAGTCCAACTACATACGCCTCATTCTCCTGAGCTGCTTCATATCCTCCAGCACACTCCTTACTACTGATCAACCTTTCAGTTGCTTCCAACTGTTCACTACCACAAACAGTGCTACCGTAAATGTCTTTGAACACGTGTGCAAATATTTCTATAGTTCAGCTGCATCGAAGTGGGATTTCCAGATTAAAGGATACGTGCCCTCTCCCCTCTGACCCTGGCAAAAAGGCCAAAGCAATCCGTGCTTCCGCCAGTGGGCAGGAGGGGCTGACACTCAGTCTTCCTTCACATTTGCCATTCCCACCTCTCCAGACTCCCACTTCCCCTAAGGAAAATTTCCATTTCCATGAGGACCTACCTTGGCGTTTTCCTCATAGTTGCGGAGTTCCAGCAACAGATTCTGTTTTTTCTGACTCAGCTCTCGGATCAGGTCCTGCTCTACGCTGGTGTCCATGAGGTTCCCTCTCATCTCCGCTGTGCCTGGCAGGTAGCCCCGGACTGTGCAACAGGAAAAAAACCCTCACCACATGGAAGAATACCCCGGCATAGCCAGCCCTACTTTTAAATCATCAACTGTCTGTTCTTAAAAACCAAAAACCTAAGTTCTCATCCCCCCCAACAAGGTGACTTTATTAGGATGCGAGGATATCCATACAAACACTTTATAGTGAAATTTCCTGGTATACTGACCCAATCAAATTGAAAATCTGATTTTTCAAGGATTTTTCCCATCCCAATTTACTTTCACCGTCCACTGCGCAGCAGATGAGCTGTGTGTGGCCATCCATCAGGTAATCTCCCTCCAGCACACCAGCAATTGCAGAAGAAAAGTTGTCTTTAAAGATAACCTCCCCAGTTCGGTCACTTCGAGCATCAACCTAAAAATAAAATAAGAACTTGAAAAATAGCTTATGCTGTAATTAAAAAAAAAACAAAATTTTAAAGTCAGAATCAGCTCTAAAAGTCAGCTAGTCTAGCAGTTTTCAAGAGTGCTCCATGGAGCCCCATGGCTTCTCAGGAGACACCTATGACACCTGGGGCTAAGGGGACCATAAGGGGCCACAACCAGCTAGACTTTCTTCTTTTTAAATAAAAGCTGTTTTACTACTGGCCTTTACATAATGTCATTTGGAGAAATGGGTTGCCAGTTCATATACAGAGAATAGGGCAAGTCCAAAATGTCTGGGTTCAGATTCCAGCTCTGCCACTTACTATCTTTGGGATCTTAGGAAAGCCTCTTATCCACTCCCTGCTTGGTCACTTCATCTGAGGGTCAAGAACAAGAACCTGAAGAAAATAACTATACCTACACCCCACAGGATTGGAATGAAGTTAACACATTAAAGCACTTAAAACAGGGGCGCCTGGGTGGCTCAGTTGTTAAGCATCTGCCTTCGGCTCAGGTCATGATCCAGGGGTGCTGGGATAGAGCCCCGCATCGGGCTCCCTGCTCAGTGAGAGGCCTGCTTCTCCCTCTCCCTCTCCCCCTGCTTGTGTTCCCTCTCTCGCTGTCTTTCTCTCTGGGTCAAATAAGTAAATAAAATCTTTAAAAAATAAATAAATAAAGCACTTAGAACAGAGTCTGGCACATAGATGTATACAGGAAATGTGAGTTCTACATAAAAACGTTACCTTTATCATATATGCATATAAATTATATTTACATCTGAAGTTTGAAAAACACCAAACACCAAGCTAGCTCAACCTTCCATCATATAACCTTTTATAATAACCCTGTTTAAGAGTCTCTCTTCCATGTAAAAACTATTGAGATACCCCAGCGAGCCCTCCCATCCTCACTGAGTTTCCCCTTCCCAAGAAAGGCAAATAATGAATGATCAGAAACAAATGAACCTGAAAAACAACAATGAAGGATAACCACTTAAAATGATGACTTTTGTTTCAAGCAAGAACAAGTGTTATCAATAAAAGGGTAGCTATAGAAAATCTGGTAGAGCAATCATTTCAATGGCCAGTGCCATTCACCATTTTTGTCTGTTCATGAACATCCTTCTGGGCAAAACTTCGTAACCACCACAACCAAAATAAAGTCATTTAGGTCATAGCCTACTACTAGCTCCTACCCCTTGTCTGGAGAATGTCACATTCAAGTATCCGTGCTCTCAACAACAACATGTAAGCCTGATAATTACCATTGCTGAAGTTTGTGAAGTAATTAATGGTCTGTATTTACCAAAACCCTTAGCACATTAACTCTCAGGGCCCCTGGCTGGCTTGTCCGTGGAGCATGCAACTCTTGATCTCGTGGTCCCGAGTTCGAGCCCCATGTTGAGTGTAGAGATTACTTAAAAAATAACCCTCTAACTCAGACTGAACTGAACTTACTTCTGCATTTATACAATACTTTACAAATAAGAGTTCATTTACTACGAAGCAAGGCTACAAATTCATATTTCTCTGGATATTCTGCTCTTTGCTTTATCCAACATGGAGGTTTTGCCCTGGAGCAGAGAATGGCCCTCCAACTCAACAAACGATCTACTAAAGGTAAAGTTAATCGGTTGCTTACATTCATTTGGTATTTCTGCACCTAAATTCACATGCTGGATCTGTATATTTCCCTTTTGTATGCTATTTCTGTGAAGTGTAGATATCAGTTTTTCTACTCATATAATGAACTGTTAATTTTCTTTTTTTTTTGAACTGTTAATTTTCTTATCTTTTTTTATGTTCTGGAACAGATTATATAATAGAAATTGCTTAAAATTTTGAAAGCATTTAACTCTAAAAACATCTAGGTCCGGAGTCACATTTGGTAGGTAACTTTTTATTTTTAAGGTAACTTTTGATAAACTTCTCAAGTCTAGTTTTTTAATTCTTGACTCAATCATAGTGATTTAATTTATATTTATAATTTATATTTATATTCCCCCAGAATACGGTCCATTTTACAATTTTCATGTTTCTTACTAAAGAACACAATCTTCCCTTATAATTTTTTGTTTTTTTATTTTAAAAGATTTATTTATTTGCAAGAGAAAGAGAGAAACTATGTGCAGTGGGAGGGACAGAGGGAGAGGGAGAGAGACGCCCCACTGAGTGCAAAACCTGGATGGGGGGGGCTCGATCCCATGATCCTGACATGATCACCTGAGCTGAAATCAAGAGTCAGATGCAACCAACTGAGCCACCCTGGCACCCCAGTCTTCCCTTATCATTTTTTTTTTAATGTTTTATTTATTTATTCATGAGAGTGAGAGAGAGAGAGAGAGGCAGAGGCAGAGGGAGAAGCAGGCTCCCCGCCTAGCAGGGAGCCCAATGCGGGACTCGATCCCAGGACCCTAGGATCATGACCTGAGCCAAAGGCAGACGCTTAACCATCTGAGCCACCCAGGCGCCCCTTCCCTTATCATTTTTAATGCCCACGCCAAAGACAAAACCAGGTAAAGAAGCAGGAACCAACACAACAGTTCTATAGAACCTGTTCTTCACACAACACCAGAGGAAGGTTACAAGGTCCTGGCCAAAAGCAAAGAAAAACCAAAGAAGAAAAGGCAGGAATTAGCTGATCTCCTTCAGGCAATCCAGCACTGTCACATAAGAAAGCTAGGGCAAATGGTACCCATGGAGATCTGGCAGCTACTTAGTTTCTAACAAGACAATCCTGACTTGCCAGAAGTCTGCAGAAAATTCTGATTTGAACTTAAAAAAGGAAAGAAAGCAAAAAGATTGTATTTTGAATTTTATGGTTGGGAAAACAATATGATAACATGATTCTTCCCATTAACTCTAAGTTTTCAGTCAGTCTTAAAGATTTATTAGAGAAGAGCTATACAAACAGTTCATTATTTGCTTATTAAAATTCCTTTTTTTATGGTCCTACACCTATGATCAACCTGATTAAACTGATTCTCATTTCTTCAAGGAACAGATTCAGAAAGATCTTCCCAAAGATTTTTCTCCCAAATCAGGCTTTTAAGACCAAAAGGACACTCATTCACTTGTAGTACTGATCCTATGGCAGGAAGAAAAAATGGGCAAAGATTATGAAGTTAACTTTGAAAGCACAGCCAAGGAAGACAAGTTTATATTCTCGTGTTACTGCTTCTGAGTTGTGCAGCCTGTCTATCTCAGACAAACAGTCTCTGAATTACACCTGGACTCTGTATTTCAACTTACCTTCCCATTGGACCAACCAGTTATCAGTTCACATACTCCATCAGAATTAAGGTCGAAAGCGTGAATGCTCATGGCATGATTTTTGGACTGAAAAGGAATTTCAGTAATTAGTCCACAAGTCTTTCAATAAGTATAAAATCCCTGAATATTGGAGGCTGAATTACACTAACTTTAATTCTCCAGTATCGGGCTGTTTTGTCGTAAACTCCAACTGTGCCATTGGAAAGGGCATAACCAAATCGACTGCCATACATGGGGCAAAGAGAGGTGATTATCTGCAAGAAATAACACATAAAAACACAACATCTTCCCATTAAGGTTCAATTTGATGCGAAGTACGGCTTCATAAAATTGCATGCCTTGCTACCAAGTGTGTTAAAATTAGATTTAAATCTGTTAGAGGGGAATGTATTCCTCTTCTCTATGATCCATGTCATCTATTTCAGAGTTGGGTAATCAGAATTAAATAAACTCACAAAGTTTGCTGTTTTAGATCAAACTTACGTGGCAAGTTTCAGCAAATTATTTTTAAAAAAACAAAATTGAGTGATTAAGGATGAAATAAAGTGAGTATGTAAGATACAGAAAATGTACAACAGACACTGTTATAAACACTAACTCAAAAAATGTTTTAATATCCTACAGTCTAAATTGTAAAGACTTGTAAAACCCACAACTGAATATCCTTTATGTACACGCTTTTCTTCCTATGACATAATTTATTGCTTGCTAGATGAAAGATGTTTTTTAGAAGAAAACATAATTCTTTGAAAAGTTACAAACCCAAGCACATGGATTTGTGTATGTATGTAACAATATACAGAATGTGAATATCATACAGAAATATTTATAGGACTGTTTGAGGATTTAACACCTTTAAAGGGATAAAATTTTAGATACTGAACAAAATTATCCTTTAAAGTTAAAACCAAAGCTTAATGATATCTATGCTCTTGCAGATCTACTTTCTAATTGTGACACGAATACAAGAGATATTAAGAAATAAAGTGTATAAAGCAGAGAATAGTTATATAATTTCCTCTACACCTACAGCTTTTCTACAAAACCACCCACTTCACTTAACTCTGAATGCAAAGTGCTGTGTAGGATTCCAGAATTATTTAGCTCAAGGCATTCTTTTGGCAATAGTCAGTACTGTTCAACTGCCAAACGAATTATAATTTTGCTGATCTGTGAAATGACATTTGAGCTAGGAGCAAAATCAAACCAAAAGGACAGGAAAATGGCCCTGATTTATAAAGTTCAGATTTTCATAAACTTAGCCCCAAATTCTGTAGGTCCCTTCATCCTTCATTAATTAGTTCACTAGTTTCTCTCTTTTGTTGGACCAGGGACCAGAGGCCCAACAGTCAGCTCAAGTCCCTACCTCTATTTCATGGTCTCCTGTCCTTGTCTAGGATTTAGGAAAAAGATGTTTCAAAGAATGTAGCCTCCTCACATCTAGCATTGACAATAAACAGAAATCCAACAAAATCTGAATAATTCCCACCAAATTGGAAAAATTTACTACCAATTTGAATGAAAGAAAAACCCACCAAATTGGAAAAATTTACTACCAATTTGAATGAAAGAAAAACAATAACGCAGGACACAGCACCTACAGACCACTGATTCGTAAGTTGGCATTTTTTTGAAGGGGGTAAGGAGGGAGTAGCAAACCCCTTTAAGAACCTAATGAAAGCTAAGGACACTCTCCAAAAAAAATCACACGTTAAGCACGGACACTTAAACAGAACCCCTTAGCCTTCATTAGGGTCATTAATTTTCTCTACCTACAACTATCAGTTTACAATTAAAATAACTGTGAATATATAAAAAGCATAGTATAACTAAGTAAAAATCTATGATCCTCGCTATAGGATAAAGGTAAATTAGCTAAATCAAGGATAACACTTTGTATATCAATACGCAAGTTTTGCTTTTTGGTCTTTTTTTGTAGTTAGTGGAACAGAAGCCTGACTTTCCTACACAGCTTCTGTAAGTGGCAAGTGGCACGGACAAGTGGCTAGGATGGGTTCTGAGGCCAGTGCCCTCAAGCTTTCTGATCCGGACTCTCAGACACGACCTGAATAAATTTTGCAGGATCCCAGCATCCTGATGGCTCAGACTCCCTTCTGTTGTGTTTGCTACCCCTTTAGAATGTTCATGAGCCACTGCTCCTTTATCCTCTTCTCCTTTCTTCCTTCAGAATATCCTAATTCATTTTTCTGTTTCCAACTTGCCCAATCCTGGAGAACCAGCAGCAAATAAATATCCTAAGAATGCTAAAACTACAGTGGATGAGGGCAATCTATAGACAAATGAAGTTTAAACTCTTTCAGCAACATCCCAGGTTCTATTACATGAGTAATTCTTTTTCTTTTTTTTAAAGACATTATTTATTTATTTAACAGAGAGAGACAGCGAGAGAGGGAACACAAGCAGGGGGAGTGGGAGAGGGAGAAGCAGGCTTCCCGCTGAGCAGGGAGCCCGACGTGGGGCTTGATCCCAGGACTCTGGGATCATGACCTGAGGCGAAGGCAGACACTTAATGACTGAGCCACCCAGGTACCCCATGAGTAATTCTAATCACGGAGAAACAAGCCAAGTTCTCCAACATGTGATTTTAAGTTTACAGACAGAAATATGCCTAAGAAGTACTTAATTTGAATGAAGAAGAAAAGTTACAGAAATCTTGTTTGTGTACTTCACTCAATCCCATTTAATATACATGATGAGGAGGAGGCAGACAAGGCAAAGTTCAAATCCTGACCACACCACTTCATAGCTATGACCGTGTGTGAGTAATTTAACCAAGAAACTTTACACCAGTTTCCTCATCAGTAAAGAGGAATAATAATAATATCTTCCTAATAAGGCTGTTGTAGGGTTAAATGAATTTATTCACATAAAGCACTTAGAACAGTATCTGGCATCTATTCAGTGCACAATAAATGGTTACCGTTATTAGTGTTATTATTATTATCAATATGCATTAACTCATTAAAAGAAAGGCCTTTATGTACTCCAAAATTTTTCTCTTTTAATCAGTCTGTTCAAAATATATCTTTTTTTTTTTCCCTGCCACCACCACCTCCTCCCCGCTGACTCTCAAAATATATCTTGATACAGGATTTTAAAGCACATCTTTCTCTGTAATGTGCAATTCTGTTTAACCCCCCCAGTTTTTACCCCATAACTGTCTGGGCTGTGAGAAGTCCCAGCACTCTCATCTGATGTGACATTTCACGGTGCTGATCAATCTTGCCCAAGGTTACCATGACTCTGACGTGGCACTTCTTACCTCTGTTTCTGTCATTTCTGCCACAATCTCGTCTTCTTTAAAAACTCGGATATCAAAATCCTCTGACCCGACAAGAAGCTGAAAGGGAAAAGAATCATGCATAGTTAGTTCAACAAGTGAACCCAACAGAATGCCCAGAGATAAGACAAAAAACTGCATGACACTTTATACACTGCTACTGCCACCCAAGAGTTTCCATCTCCCGAGAATCTGGTATTCGGGAAGCTTCCACCCATTGGGAAAGTCCCCAGATTCAGTTAGTGAAGAAAAAGTGGCCACTACAAGGTTTTATCCTTGCGTGCGGGCTGCACATCGTGCCAGAATATGTCCTTCCACCAAGCAGCTGAAAACGCTCCCTGGCTCAGTGCCCTTCTCTGCCTGCGGATAGAAGCCAGAGACCAGTAGCCATGGACAAGAGACAGGTAATTCGGCACCTGACACAGCACTTGGTGGGCTGCTCAAGAAGCTGATTCCTAGGGGTGCCTGGGTGGCTCAGTCATTAAGCGTCTGCCTTCGCCTCAGGTCATGATCCCAGGGTCCTGGGATCGAGCCCCGCATCGGGCTCCCTGCTCGGCGGGAAGCCTGCTTCTCCCTCTCCCACTCCCTCTGCTTGTGTTCCCGCTCTCGCTGTGTCTCTGTCAAATAAATAAATAAAATCTTTAAAGAAAGAAGCTCATTCCTGGAGGAGCCATCACAATAATTTCAAAGGCTAAGAGCCCATCTCTAAAACTTTTCGATTCCTGGGGTGCCCAGGTGGTTCAGTCAGTTAACCGGCTGCCTTCGGCTCAGGTCATGATCCCAGGGTCCTGGGATCGAGTCCCACATCAGGATCCCTGCTCAGCAGAGAGCCTGCTTCTCCCTCTCCCTCTGCCTGCCTCTCTGCCTACTTGTGCTTCTATCTCTCTGTCAAATAAATAAATAAATCTTTTAAAAAAATTATTAAAAAAATAAAACTTTTCGATTCCTGAAAATGTTGGTTTCAAAGCATCAGAAGTGAGTTGTAAGATTGTGAATATGGCTGTGGTCTCATCTACCATTCTGCCCTCTCTCCCTGCCCTGTCTTTGAAACATCATGGCCTTGATCTTTGTATTAGACAAACACAAGTGGATGTATTGTTCAAAAGAGGAGAAAGACAAATGAGGCCAGTTAGCTTGTCATTTAGGCAAGAGAGCACCAAAATCAACCAAGAGAAGCTAACGCTTCTCTTAACACTAATGTCATTGTCATGGGAAAATTATTCAGCTGAACACGCAAGATAAGTATCTCCTCCTCCACACACCTCTTTCTTACCATCACCGTCAAAGTCACATAAGGCCAAGGAATGAACATTATCTCCAGTAACCTGAAAATAAAACCAAAGCTCGTTAATATGCCATCTTTTTTTCACTTAATCCAAATACATTAGCTACATGAAAGAGGATTACACAAATCACCAATGGGTATTATTCAAATTACAAATGTTCTTTTTTTAATGTACAGAATTATAAATGATTCTATTTCATTTTTCTTATTCATTATAGTCAATGGTAAAAAACAAAGCATAAAGAACATTAAAAGTAAATATGTTTAAGAGGATTAAGAGAATGTTTTGTTCTTATACCGTCCAAAAGAGATCATTTCCTTCATGATCAAAACCCTGCAGAGCACAATTTCCACCAATAATGGCAAGAGGAGAGGAAATGTCTCCCAGTGTTCCCAGCACAATTGCATTGGCCCCATCTGCAACCTAAGAAGGACAAGAAACACATAAAATCTCAGATTCAGTGATGCACAGGCACAGTGGATGTAACATATATCCTTATCTTTATTTCAATACTCAAATCTCTGTCATCATTTGTGAGAAGCCACATGGTCTCTCCTGAGAGGCACGCCAGGGCCGTGCACTGGGGACAGTCACTGTGGCTTATATGTGCTTCCACAGGGATGAGCAGAGACCCAGGATCGACTCAGGCTGCTGGCCTCTCACACTAATCCGCCACAATAAACTGCTACAGAATCTGAGGCTCTCTAGAACTATGAGTTCTAGAGGCCAAATGCTTGCCAGAATCAAACTTACACCTTTAAAACACCCAAGCTTTTATAATCTCTTTTAACCATGTTGGATGGAAATCTTTTCAATACTTATTACCTAGTTCTCTTGCTAGTACTCTTTTTAATTGTAAAGTTCCTGAGACGTACAAAGAATAATAAAACACCTACATCCCCACCACCCAAAATTAATAAATGTTCCAGACTTCTTGAATAAAGCACATAAGTATAATTTAATTTATTTTTTAAAAATTCAAGGATATCGGGGCGCCTGGGTGGCTCAGTCGTTAAGCGTCTGCCTTCGGCTCAGGTCATGATCCCAGAGTCCTGGGATCGAGCCCTACATTGGGCTCCCTGTTCCGTGGGAAGCCTGCTTCTCCCTCTCCCGCTCCCCCTGCTTGTGTTCCCTCTCTCGCTGTCTCTCTCTCTGTCAAATAAATAAATAAAATCTTAAAAAAAAAAAAAAATTCAAGGATATCTTTGGAAAGATTGTTTATCTATTTGTTTATTATACAAGAAAACAGTCCTTATTTATATAATCTGCACGTGGGAAAACTATAAAAAAACTGGCTATAAAGGAAAGAAAAATTCATTAGAAATCAAAACTGCTAAATGGCAAATCAATCAAAAGATAAAAAGGTAAGCAATAAACTGGGAAAACACCTACAATATCTAAGACAAAGAACTAATTTTTTTGTTAATAAAATAAAACAGGTAATAGAAAGCAAATAAATAAGAAAAGGATAAACACCCAAGCCAAAAAAAGAACAGGAAATTCACAAGAAATACAAATCACCAATGAACATGAAAATCTTCATTCTCACAATGTATCATTTTCAATTTTCGGATTAGAAAGACAAAAACAAATATTATCCGCTGTTGGTTGGGGTGTGATAAAACAGGCACTCTCATATTCTGTGGGGAAGGTGGAAAATAATAGTCTTCGTAGAGAGCAATTTAGCAATACCTATCAAAAATCTCATTTAAAAAAGGCCTTTAATGTAGCAACTGCAGAGGTGCATTCTTGAGATCATTAATTATGTGTCAACTTGGCTAAACCATGGTACCCAGATATTGAATCAAGTATTATTCTAGGTATTTCTGTGAAGGTATTTTTTTTAATGAGATTAACATTTAAATCAGCAGACTGAGCAAAGCAGATTGCCCTCGATAATATGGGTGGGTCGCATCCAATCAGTTAAGGCCTTAATAGAAAAAAAGACTGACCTCCCTGGAGGAAAGGATTCTGCCACCAGACTGTCTTTGGACTCAAGTTTCAACATCATCTCTCCCCTAGATGATGCCTAATCTGCAAATTTTGGACTTGCCAGCCTCCACAATTGTCTGAGCCAATTCCTTAAAATAAACCAGTTAATCTCTCTCTCTCCCTATATGTACATATACCCGTCCTACACTCAATTTTATTTTTTTTTTAAAGATTTTATTTATGTATTTGACAGAGAGAGACACAGCGAGAGAGGGAACACAAGCAGGGGGAGTGGGAGAGGGAGAAGCAGGCTTCCTGACAAACAGGGATCCCGATGTGGGGCTCAATCCCAGGACCCTGGGGTCATGACCTGAGCCGAAGGCAGACGCTCAACGACTGAGCCACCCAGGAGCCCCTACACTCAATTTTAGTCTTGCACAAAAATACAGGAGGAATATCTTTGTGACCCTGAAATAGGCAAAGACTTCTCAGGACAGAAAGAGCACTAACTATTAAAGAAAAAAACCAAACAGCTAGACTTCCAACAAAATCAGAAACTTTTGCTCATCAAAAGACACCTACTTATTGGAATGAGCCATGTACTGGGAGAAGATACTTGTTATACATATTGTTATTTGCTATATATATTGTAAATATTATTTTATATATGTATATATATAAGAATTCATACCCAGTATAGCCAAAGAAAATCTACAAATCAATAATACACCCAAAGTATCAATAAAAAACAGGCAAAAGACCTTTTTATTAGACACTTTACAAAAGCAGGTAGATAAGTGGGAACTAAGCACAAGAAAAGGTGTTCTACATCATTGGTCATGAGGGAAATGCAAAATGAAGCCACAATAAGATACCACTTTACACCTTAAAATGACTAAAATTGAAAAGACTGGGATTACCAAATGTTGAGAAAGTATGGAGCAACTGGAACTCTCATACACTGCTGATGGGAAGTGTGAAATGGTACAAGCATTCCTAGGTATTTACCCAAGATAAGTTAAATCACATGCCCATAAAAAGACTAGTACAAAAATATTTATAGCCATTTTATTAATCATTGCCCCAAATTGGAAACAACCCAATATGTCCATCCCACCTGTCTATGATCAGAAGAATGAATAAACAAATTGTGGTATATTCACACAATGGAATACTGCTCAGCAACAAAAAAGAATTACTGCTCTATGCAACAACATGGATGATTCTCACAGACATGCTGGATGAAAGAAGCCAGATACCAAGGAGCACATTCTGGAGGATTTATATGAAGTTCAAGAACAGAGAAAGCTAAGCTAAGGTGACAGAAATCAGAACACTGAATGTCTAGGAGATATAGGAAATGACTGGAATGGGGCACAACAAAATTTTCTGAAGTGATGGACAAATTCTATATTTTTATAGGGCACATTGGTTACAGGGGTCAAAACGCACTGAACAGTACACATAAGGTTTGTGCATTTCACTGTATGTATATTTTATCTCAATTAAAAAATACCCCCCCAAAAATAACTGCATTTCTAGGAACTTATCCTTAGGAAATCATCAGGTATATGCTTATCAAAATATCAACTGTAATACAGAAACTATGGAAATAACATAAATATGCAACAATATGAAATTGATTAAGCAAATTATTATATAGTAGCACAATGAAAAAAATTTAGAACCAATAAGAATGATGTATGAATATACAGTAACTTCATATAAAGACGTTCACAGTGTGGTATTGAATAAAAAGGCCACGTGTAAGGGCCAGGGAGTGGAAACAATACACGTGTCCATTAGCTGATGACTGGATGAAGAAAATATGCTATGTCCATGCAATGGAAAATTCTTCAGCCATAAAAAAGAAATGAAGTACTGATACATGCTATGACATGGATCAACCTTGAAAATATTATCCTAAGAAAAAGAAACTAGTCACAAAAGACCATTTATTATATGATTCTGTTTATACAAAATGTCCAGAATAGGCAAATCTACAGAGACAGGAAGTTGATTAGTGGTTGCCTAAGCAACACAGGTTGGGAGAGAATGGGGAGTGACTACCAATGGGTACTGGGTTTTTTTGGGATAATGAAGATGTTCTAAAATTGACTGTGGTGAGGGGACACCTGGGCGGCTCAGTCAGTTGAGCATCCAACTCTTGATTTTGGCTCAGGTCATGATCTCAGGGTCATGAGATCAAGTCCCGCATTGGGCTCCGCGTTCAGCACAGAGTCTGCTTGTCCCTCTCCCTCTGCTGCTCTTCCCCTCTCTCTCCTTCTTTCTCAAATAAATAAATAATCTTAAAAAAAACTGATTGTGGTGATAGCTGCACAAGTCGCTGAATAAACTAAAACAACTGGATTGTATCCTTTAAATGAGTGAATTGTATGGTATGTGAATCATATCTTAATATATGTTAATATGTTATAATACGTTGTAGGAAAAAAGGCTACATGTATTTAGTATGATCCCATTTTGTAAAAAAAAAAAATTCATTTAGTAAAAATCAGTTCAAGGGTTGTGTTATTTCTAGATGGAGAAATTATGAGTATTTTTTTTTTGCTTCCCTATCTTTTCCATAATAAACATGAGTAACTTGGGTAAAAAGCCTGTAGCCTGTAGATGGCAGAGCACAGTAAGTGGCTTCTCCTATAAACTACTATACTAAACTTCACTGCAAAGCTACCAGGAGGTCTGATCACTGACTTCCCGGCTCTTGGCTGAGCTCTCAATAGATCCTGACAGGTGGTGGTAGCACAGATGAACCTTATGGGAGACAAGCTGGAGTGGTGCCCAGTGGTTACCAACCATGATAAAACAAGTGTCAGGCAGAGTGCAGATGGAAATGGAAAAATCTGTGAGTTGTTTACATTACAAGAGCCATACAATAAGCAAACCAAAATAAATGTCTCATCTCTTTCAAGCATAAAATACCAACGGACATTCATGAGTAATGAGAACGCTACGGTTGTAAAGGGGTATACTTGCCTCTCTGTAGAACAAATCTGAGTTATTGTAGACATCATAAGCCAGAAGATTAGTCTGCGTCCCCACTAAAAGAGCATCATACCCAAGTTCTGGGTTCAGGGCTCCTGCGGTCAGGCAGCTGACTGCCTGGTTAATGTTGAGAAGCGAAACATCGGACTCCAGGGGGCTCTGGAAGACCCTGGAGGTACTGAAATGCTGGCTCCGGGTATGAGGATTGTGAATAAAAACCTAAAACAGAAACAGTTAATTACATCCCCTTAAGATACCAAAAATGTAAAATTAACATACATTTTTTAAGAGACCCAGGGTATTAACAGATATCAACACTAACAAGAGGTTACTTTAATCACCTACAAAACCTGAAACACTCATACATAGTTCTGTGTATTGCTAGATTTCAATCACTAGGAACTGTGGAAACCCAGTGGTTCTCAGCCTTCTCGAGAACAAGGTAATGGACCAGATGTAGTTGTTGCTCACCAGGGCAGCTTATCTGCTACCCACCAGCAGGACGTCAAGCACTCTCACAAACTAGCCTCCTCTTGGTCAACCTTCAGGAAGCGCTTCCAGCTACAACGTGATTGTTTCACACTAAGACGATCCCATAACATACAGTAATAAACACTTCCTGTGGTATCTTTCATCCAAGCACCTAATACATTCACTTCCTAACCCTTAAAATTGGTTGTTTCAGGAGCGCCTGGCTGGCTTATTGGAAAGAGCATGTGACTCTTGATCTTGGGGTTGTAAGTTCAAGCCCCATGTTGGGTATAGAGATTACTTAAATAAAACTTAAAAAAAAAAAACCTGGTTGTTTTAAGAGTTAAAATATATAGTTTTAAAGTCTGGTTGTTCATAGATCTGTTTTACAAACTTAAACTGAGTCATGTGGTCAAGCTTTTTCAAGGTTTCATGGTCTATACTAGTAAGACAGAATTAAATAATTAGTCCAAACTTAATTAACTTAGCAGTTCCAACTCTCATAGATATAATCACCCCAAGAGGGGTCACTGTTTGTGGGGTAGGAGGATGTTAGATATTAAAATGGCTTGTGACCCTCCCAAAGGGCAAAGTACAAAACCAGACATGCAGCATATCTCTGGTATTAAAATTTCATTAGGGAAATCTTCCCTGTCTAAAAAATGCAAAGTAAAAAAGGGTGGGAAACACTGTACTAGAGATCGCTTAAACCTCTTCCAGTTTTAGGGGCGCCTGGGTGGCTCAGTCGTTAAGTATCTGCCTTCAGCTCAGGTCATGATCCCAGGGTCCTGGGATCGAGCCCTGCGTCGGGCTCTCTGCTCAGCGGGAAGCCTGCTTCTCCCTCTCCCACTCCCCCTGCTTGTGTTCCCTCTCTTGCTGTGTCTCTGTCAAATAAATAAAATCTTTAAAAAAACAAAACAAAACCTCTTCCAGTTTTAAAATTCACTGATTTTTAAATAAGTATTTCATCCCTTCAATAGAAATCCAAAGATTAATTTTAAGTTATTATCTAAACAGACAGCCTGCTCAACAACAAATAATTTCCAAAGGAATTGATTAGAAATATACAGAAAAGGTACATAACTATGGAATATCGTGTTGATGTCCTCATTTGTGTAATACTTTACAATACGCTTTTATAAACGTTACTGCATTTGATCCTCACAACAAGCCCTGGTTTACAGATGAGGTCAGAAGGGCCAAGGCCCCTTCCCAAGGTCTGGTGACTGGTAAGTGAAGAGGGCTAAGACCTGACACCTGGCATCCAGTTCCAGAACCTGCACTCTAGCCACCATGTCTTACTTCCTTTTAAACAGTTCGGATAGCGGATGTATCGGAACAAAAGAATTCTTTCAGAGTCTTCCAGTAATTAGACAGGCTGAGGGAGAACAGGAAGGGAAATCACTTATGGACTTCATATTCCCTGCTCATTGGAAAAGAAAGAGTTTGGGGTTTGTGGCCAACAGCAGCAACACTCCCAGGAGCAGACTTCTCCCTAGTTCCCCTCCTGCTGTTCTCTGAGTCTCCAGGAGACCTACCTGTCCCTCAGGCATGGAAAAAGCCAAGCTCAGTCACACAAACAAATGGATCACTCCCCGTGCCTTCAGCCAAAGGACTGGCTGAAGTTCGTGGAACGTTTGTTCTAGCTGAGGGGATGCTGCTGACAGGAGAAATTCAACGGGTCCCTTCAGCCCCATGGTGAGAGGAAAAACGTCCCCAGAGAAAAACAATAACATTCATCTTGCAAAAAAACCCTTTTTAAAATATCCTTGCTCAAAACAAAACAAATAAAATCCTTGCTCAGGCTCAGAGACCCAGATCCCAGTATGTCAGATTCACGTTAACAGAATCCCACTTATAATGACAAAATTCTGTTTCTAGAGATGTCCAATGGTCAAGGAGGGCTTTAGCCTTACCTGGAATGTTTAATTGTTATTATTGTGTTGTAGTTGCTTAATTATTTTTAAAGCAGAATATATTCCTGTATTACTTGGATCATAAAATGCTACCATTTTTTTAAAGTCTCAATATAAAATATCAGGTCATAACTTTTGAGATTTGTTTAAAGTTCTAAACAAAATATCCAATTACATAGGTCACAGGACTTTCTCTCTCTCTCGATCTCGCTCTTACTCTATTTTTTCTAACTCCAGAAACAGACCTAGACTCCAGTGTCCCTGTCTTCCATATTCGGTCACATTCTAAAGATAGGGCTTCCATAGACACCTCTGCCTGACCTTCTTGCTTCTACTTCTACACTCACCTCCTTGCAGCTCTGTTGCAGTACCAGCTAGAGTTATGCTTTATCTTAAAACATTAATCAAACCCCATCACCCGAAAACAATGGTCTTTAGATGGCCTACTGGCCCTATATGATCTAGCCCCTGGCTATCTCACTGCTTCCTTCATTCCATCCCAGCCCCAGCAGCCTCATGTTGCTGGAACACACCAAGCATATTTCCACCACAAGGCTTTTGCACTTGCTGATCCCTCTGCCTGGAAGGCACTTACCCCACATATCTGCAGGGCTTGTTTCTTCCTTTTCTTCAAATCTCTGATCTACAGTTATCAGAGGCCTATGGATCACCCTATCTAAAATAGTGATCTCCCGGGCGCCTGGGTGGCTCACTTGGTTAAGCGATTACCTTCGGCTCAGGTCATGATCCTGGAGTCCCTGGATCGAGTCCCGCATCGGGCTCCCTGCTCGGCAGGGAGTCTGCTTCTCCCTCTGACCCTAACCCCTCTCATATGCTCTCTCTCATTCTCTCTCTCTCAAATAAATAATCTTTAAAAAATAAAATTAAATAAAGTTAAAATAAAATAAAATAGCAATCTCCCATCATTCCCATCCCCTTACTATTTTTCCCCCCTAGGGAGACATTATCTGTGTGTTATTTATATGTATATATAAATATATCTTAACACGTAAATAAAACATAAAATATATAAATATATAAATATACATATATATTTTTTCTCCCCCTGGTGTCTAGCTCCCCTTTTCAAATGTAAACTCCAAATGGGTGACACTTGTCACTTTCAACCTTGCAACTACAAAGCTAAGAACAGTGTTCAGTTGTAGTAAGCCCTCAACAAATAAGGGGCAGAGCCAATATCCACGGGACCTTTTCAGCCCATTTATTTAGCTGCTATGCACCCACGGAACCAATATGATTTTTTTTTTTTTTTTTTTTTTTGGCATTTGCAGAACCTCTTAATAACTAACATTATTACATGCCAGGCCTTGTGCTAGGGGGCTCTACTTCATTACAGTACCTAATGAAAATGCATCATTACTTTCTACCTATGTATCCCAAGGCCTATCATCTAACATACAGCGTAGGTGGAAGTGCCTTGAAAACTATAAAACATTACATAAATGTTATCTTATTAAATCCACACTGGGTCAAGCACAGGTACTTTACCTTTCATCTCCACCACTTTCTAGTTGCACGACCTCAAGCATTACTTTGAACCTCTCTGAACCGCTATTCTAGTCAGTGAAGTGGGAGTAAGGACAAGAAAATAACAACAATTAGTGACTTACATGCCTACATTTCCCACACCCCAAGCGCTTTGCATGTATTAACTTACTTAGTTCTCATAACAACCCTATGTGGTAGATACTATTATTAAGTACTTTGCCCAGGGTCATGAAGTTAGTAGGTACTGGAGCCCAGATCACACCTGTGCTAGGCTGCTGTCCTTGGCATTGTAGCAAGGATGCCGAGATCATTCGTGTAATAAAGCTTTGTACCTGTTAAACATTATTACGCTTGGTGTCACTGTATACCATGTATTTTGGTCATGCCTCCATCAGTACAGAGTGCCTTGATGTGCCTTCTCTGCTGGATTTTAAGCTTTGTGAAAGTAGAGATTTCAGCTTTATCTCTGAACCCCCAACATCTAGCACAAAGGAGGTGTTCAGTAAGTCTCACGAATGTTAAATGACCATTTCATCTCTGTGACTCCCACACCTTGCACAGCACCTGGCACACTGTAAGCACCGAACAGGTACTCAGTGAATAAATTCTAGGAAAAGACGTAAATGTACACGGATAAAGATCAAGTGAAATCTGAATCACTGAATTTAGGGGTCTTTGTATTTTTTTTTCCGTAAAGTTGTCTGGTTCGAGAGGCAATATGAAATAGTGGAAGGAGCTCCAGTGACAGGCAGAGGCCTTGGGCTCAAATCTGGGGTACGCTACCACTCCTAATCCTGACCAAGCCCCTTCCCTCCTAGGGGCTTTTCTTCCCTAAGCTTCTTATCTGCACAGGGGCTCCAACACCGTCCGAGTCTAAGTGCCCATAGACAAACTGCTTGGAAAAGCCCTTCACGCGAGAACCCATCATTCTTCCTTATTCTGCGCAGGACGGAGAGCTAGGTTGCCAGGCAACCGAGGCTGGGGGCGGGGTCGCAGGGTGAAGGGCGGGGTCGCAGGGGCGCAGCCGCGGAGATCCGGGGGACTCGGCGGACCCGGACTCCGTGCGGTGGGAACGGTTACCTTGCCCGCTTGGGTGGCGGCTGCCAGGCACGGGTGAGTCCCGTCGTAGCGCCCTATGGCCACCATGCGGGGGCTGATTTTGTGGCGCAGTTTCAGGGTGAACACAGGCAGCAGCATGATGGCGGCGGCTCAGGGGAAGAGGGCTCGGGGCCGGAGGCCTGTGCAGCGGAGCCGGCCTCACCCGCCGCGGTGCAGAGCTCCGGGACCCGCTCCTTCAAGCCTGGCGCGAACGGCGCGGGATCCAGGGCCCCCCCCACACACACCCCGCGACCCCCCCCCCCGCTCTTTCTGCGGCTGCGCAGGCCCACCTAGCCTCTTCTGCGGCTGCGCGGGCTCCGCCCCGGGTCCTTCTGCGGCTGCGTGGTTGGGCCTCGCGCCTGGCTGAGACTAAAGTTTCTCTCTGGTCGAGTCGCGTGTTTTGCTGCTGTAATTTTACCTCGCCCTAGTCCCCTGTAAGAACATGTCTGAGCCGTTGCACTCCGGGACTTTTCCTAGCACCACAACCAGGCTGCACCCCTGCAGATTCCACACACAAGTACCTCAGTCCCAAAGGGAAGTTGAGGAAAGGTATCTTGAATGCTTGCTCTGCCTTTTGATTTAGCTGTTAGTCGGGGCAAACCACAGTAGTTACCTGCACTAAGTATACCAATCCTTCCAGGATAAATAAAAATAGTGCATCAGACTCATATTTAAGTAGTCCAGCCGCCCCTTGTAAAATTCCTTATATATCTTTAAATGAAAATATACAAAATTGAAAAGTCACAAAACTTCCCAACATTCATTTAAATATACTATGTGTTAGGCACTGTTCTAGAGAATAGAGGTTTAGCAGTAAACATACTAGTTTACTGCTCTGCTGGAGCTCTCCTGGCACCAACTTACTAGTCAGCAGAGACAAGCACTAAACAAGAAATACATGCAGTAGGTCATTTGGTGATGAGAACCATAAAGTTAAAGGAGGGAAGAGGAGTAGAGGATTGGAGGGAGTGCAGTACTACATAGGATGGTAGGGGAGAGACCTCAAGTGACATTTAGCTAAGGACTTGAAAGTGAAAGAGCCAGTCTTGGGGAAGAATGTTTCAGCAGGTGCAAAGGCCCTGAGCACTCCGTTTGAGTGCCTTCTAGAAATAGACATTTAGAAGTGAGGAATGAGATGAGTAGGAACCAACAGAGGAGACTGAGAAGGAGCAGCCATCGAGGAAGTAGGACCAGGCGGTATAGTGTTCTGGAAGCCGAGTGAAGACAGGGAGAAGGAAAATAACTGTGTCAGATGCTGTAGGTAGGTCTTAAAAGATGAGTTCTAGAATATTCTTGTTACCCTTGGATTCTGTAATCACAGCTGTACAAATGAGCATCTTTCATAAAGCCTACTGTTGTGTCTGACTAGTTGTAACCTCCTTTGGAGATCATGTCAAAAGACTAAATTTGAGGGCCTTGATGGAATGTAAGACCTGAGACAATGGCCCTCTGCAGCCCCTCTGATAGGCCTTGCTTCTGAGTCCCACCAGCCCCTTTCTGCCCCACCACCTCCTCTGTCACCCGTCAAGACACCACAGTTCGTAGCAGTTCCCCAACCAGCCTCATAATAGAAATTGCCCTGGCTTGTACCCCTGCCCTCATCCATCAGAACTTAATTTGCTTTGTGAAGTATCCTTCCCCTCTACCCCCAGAGTCTACCTCTACAAAGTTGTCAGCAAACTGAATCCACTTTGCTAATAGCTGATCTTTCCCACGAACAGCTTGAAAGGAATGAATCTCTAACAGATCATTTCGGGCCATCAGTTTTCGGACAGTCTCCATATGCCGGGCAGTGTTCAAGGACCTATGAAAACAGCGGTGGACAAAAAATGTGTAATTGGTGCCCCTGTGGAGTTTACAACCTAGAGGAGGTAAGGAGCAACAAACATTACACATGAAAGCAAATAAGATCATTTTATCTGGTCATAAGGCTGATATGCTCGATGAGGCTCAGGAAAAGTCTGTCTGAAGAAATTTGAACTAAGATCTTGATGATAAGAAAGCAGCTTCCATTAGAAGATGTGGGGGAAAGGCTTTCCAGAGAGAGGCAACAGTAAAGGGAAAGGCCCAGGTTAGGTATGTTCCAAGATCAGAAAGAAGATAACGTGACTGAAACCTAGTGAATGAGAAAGAGGTCACATCACCTCAGGCTGTGAACCACACCAAGGAGCTTGAGTTTTACTCTTTTTTTTTTTTTTTAAAGATTTTATTTATTTATTCATGAGAGACAGAGAGAGAGAGAGAAGCAGGCTCCCAAGGAGCAAGGAGCCCGATGTGGGACTCGATCCCAGGACCCTGGGATCATGACCTGAGCTGAAGGCAGACGCTTAACCATCTGAGCCACCCAGGCGCCCGAGTTTTACTCTTTAGCGGCAGACAAGTGCATGGCTTACTGGATTTCCATGTAAAGTTGGATTTCCACCCAGTAAAGCCTCACTCACTCGATGGACTGCCTTGGTGGCCTCCTATTGCAATCAGCAGCAGCAGCATCACTAGCATTTATATCACTAACGTTTCATTTTCTACATGCCACCATTTCTAAGTACTTCATGTGGATGGCTCACTTAATCCTGTAATAACCCTGTGAGGCAGGTGCTATTGTTAGCCCATTCTACAGATGACAAAACTTTTCCACTGTCACCTCCTCCTTTCATGACTCCTCATTGGTGCCCCAGTTTCAACCAAAGAAAGTTCAAGCACTTTGACAACTTATAGAGATCAAATTCTGATCACCACTGGCCTCTGCAAGCCTCCTCTTCTGCCACCTCTTTCTTGCCTCAAACTCGATCCCTTCTTCGATGCTGTCTCTAGTTTCCCTGCCTTTGCTCACATTGGCCCTCTGCCTAGAATGTCCTTCTGTCACTTCATAACTCCCACCCATCTTTGAAGACAGATTGGACGTCACCACTCCAGACAGTCATGTCTGCGCTCATATTTAGGAGGTAGCCACCCTTTCGTGGGTCCCCTGGCAATCACATCATTTGCCATATTGGAGTTTTTGAGTCTTTGGATCATAATCCTAGTTAGGATCAGCAAGGATCCCCAGAAGGGTAGATAATCCCCATCCTCCTTGACAAGCACTGATCAGAGCAGGGGACTTGGGAAGGTTCTCCTCTAAGGAGAAAGGAACAACAGCCAAGAGAGGCTGGCCCAGAGATGGCTCTCCCTCTACCAACAATTGCAGAGTCTTCTTTACCTCTGATGACTTCCCCCTCAAGAATCACTGGCTCTTCAGAGGGGACAGCTGTCATCTTCACGTCAGTGAGACCTGGGGCTCCTGAGGACCCAGGACTTGTGGGAAGTTGCTGGTGGGCTCTAGGCTGGCAACACTATCTAGAGGGTGAACCCACAAGTGTCCAAGTATGAAGTCCTGAGCTCAAATCCCCCCTCCATCAGTCACTCGCTGAGGCTCAAGCCCATCATTTAATCCTAAGACTCATATGTATTGAATGTCTTCTCTGTGCCAGGCATTTGACACACACACTTACTTGCTTAATCCTCACAGCCACCATCTGAGGCAGATTCTATCATCATCCCCATTTTACAAGAATGGAAACAGTCACAGCAGGTTGGATCACCCAAGCCTGAGAACACACGGCTGGTAAGTGGCAGAACCAGGATGGCACACCCAGGTGGTCTGCCTCCAGGCCTTGAGCTATGAACCGCCCCACGTACTATAGTGTCTCCTGCAATGAACTTCCTGAGAGCCAGCGTCCTCTTCTAGAAAAGAGAAATATCTGGAATACTACTTCTGGGGAGTATTATGATAATTATACAAATTAATATAAGTAAAACAATGCCCTGCCTTAATAAGGGCTCCCATAAATGGTTATTATGATTATTATGAGCTTTTTATGATTCTGTCTTGGTGAGAAGGCTACCTTTGACTTGTTAGGATTGTTATTGTAATAAATTTGGTGTCTTTTTTTACTTTTTTTTCCTCTTCTTTTTTTTTTTTTTTTTAGCAAGTAGCATTGTTTCTGGTTCTCTCTCAGCCCCAGGGTGGGGAAAAACACCCACCTAGCTAGACAAGGTCTGGTGGGAACTAGGTGAGACCCGGCTTGGAATGCTGATTTCCCTGGGCCACCCCTGCCCCTCCCCCACCCCCGTGTCCTCACCTCGCTGTGTGAAGCAGTCCCACTAGAGGGTGTGCAGGTGTAAAGAACGGAGGTTCCTGCACCGCAGGACTCTGGATTACAGGCCTGGTGAGAGGGCCCCTCTAGACAGAAGGCCTCCAACTGTCAGTCATGGGGTTCACTTCTGGAGAGTGGACTGGGACAGGGGGCCAGCCGCAGGAGGACTTTGACTTTTCTTTTGTGCGCTGTGGTGTCTGCTGTTCTCACAGCAAGATTGTACTTTTGTAATAAACATACACACACACTGTAAAATAAAGTAGTGTGCAGGGCGCCTGGGTGGCTCAGTCAGTTGTGTGTCTGCCTTCGGCTCTGGTCGTGATCTCAGGGTCCTGGGATCGAGCCCCAGGTCAGGCTTTCTGCTCAGCTGGGAGTCAGCTTCTCCCTCTCCCACTGCCCCTCCCCCCACCCCTGCTTGTGCGCGCGCTCTCTCTCAAATAAATAAATAAGTAAAATCTTTTAAAGAAAATAAAGTGGTGGGCGCCTGGGTGGCTCAGTTGGTTAAGCGACTGCCTTCGGCTCAGGTCATGATCCTGGAGTCCCGGGATCGAGTCCCGCATCGGGCTCCCTGCTCAGCAGGGAGTCTGCTTCTCCCTCTGACCCTCCTCCCTCTCATGCTCTCTGTCTCTCATTCTCTCTCTCTCAAATAAATAAATAAAATCTTTAACAAAAAAAAAATAAAGTGGTGTGGACGTGGAGGATGTCTGTGAATTTCAGAGATCCAGATCCACAGCCCCTCCCCACCCTGTTGCCCCAGAACCTGCTTATAAAGGACCCCAGTCTTAAGTTTCCCCAGAATTATGGGAGTGGCCATTAGGATCTCTCCCCAGCGCACAGAGGGGCAGGGGCCAGAGACCACTGGAGCAAAGCAGGTAGCACGGGGTCCGGCTCTGTGAGAACACTTCACGAGCAGCCTTTCCAGGGGTCCCCTCCTGCAACCCTTCATCGCCTGACCCCCATCACCTGGCTCCGGGTTGGGTCTGCTGTGGGCCGTGGGGGTGAGGCTGTCTGTCTGGGTGTCCTGTTAGCCCATTTGACACTTGTGAGCAGTGAGGAAGTGAAGAATCATATTTCAGGCCACTTACTTAGCAGCACGTTACATATAAAAAACCAGAAACTGCTCCTTCTGGAAGGTAGACAGGAGAAAATGTACCGCTGCTACTACTCGTAATAATAGTAGAAGCTAACACGTGTTGAGCACCTACTATGTACCAGACTGCTAAATTCCTTACTTGTATTATTATGTGGCTTAATCCTCACAGTAAGCCTATGAGATAGGTAATATTATCCCCATTTTACAGATGCAGAAACTAATTTCAACTCCAATTTTCTTCTACCCTGCCCCCCACCACCGACACATGTCCCCTAACTGGTAGGAAACCTGGTAAACACCATCTTAACCAGGTGATCAAGATGGATAACGAGGTAAAGTCATGTTATCATGCCAGGCATTTCACCTCTGTGGTACTTTCCCCTAAAACCCATAAGCCTTGTCTGATCATGAGAAAACAAGAGATAAACCCAAAATGAGAGATAGTCTACAAAATACCTGGCCAGTATGCCTCAAAACTGCCGAGATGATGAAAAGCAAAGAAAAACTAAGACACTGTCACAGAATGGACGAGATTCAGGACACACGATTAGGAAACACAATCCTGGATTGGATCTTGGAAGAGAAAAAGAACAGTGAGAAAACCGGGGAAGTCTGACTAGAGTTTATAGTTTGGGTGGTAATGTTGTACCAATGTCAATGTCGTGCTTTTGACAGACATACTGTGATTATGTAAGATGGTACCAACCGGGGGAGCTGGATGAAGAGTCTGCAGGAAGTCTCGCATAGTGCTAGGATTCGGGATGGTCCAGGGGGGTCGGATTGACTATAAAGGGGCACAAGAGAATTTTTGGGGATGATAGGAATGTTAAATATTTTAATTGTGGTGGTGGTTACATAGATGTATATATCTGTCAAAACTCATCAAACTGTACATTTTAAATAATTTTATTGTATGTAAATTATGCCTCTAGGAAGTAGATTTTTTAAAAAAAATTTAAATCTAAATTGAAATTGAAATTTTAAGAAATTTATCAATTTTTAAGTTACATACATAAAATTCTTCAATGGCTTCCCATTACACAATAAGTAAAATCCAAAATCCTAACTTGGCCTACAGAGCTCTGGTGTCTGTGAACCATCCCAACACACCAAGTGTGACCTCACCTCAGGTCCTTTGCACTTGGAGCTCCCTCCACCTAGAATGCTCTGCCCCCAGATCTTGTCAAGTCTGGCTCCCATACGTCAGTTAGGTCTCAGCTCAATACCTCTCTCCTCGGAGAGGCCTGCCCTGCGGCCCAGCTCTCTCGGTGTCTCCCAGGCTGCTTGATTTTCTTCAAAGTGTTTATCTCTTTCTGAGAATATCTTATTTATTTATTTTTTGACTTGTTTGTTGTCTGGCTCTCCACACACAAATGCAAGCTCTGCAAGTGTCTTGGCCACTTCGGATAGAGAAGCCCCATAACTAGCAGCTCCCCACACCCCCACCTAAAGAGAGAGAGAGAGAGGTAGAAGTCAGGCAGGCAGAAGCAGAAATAGGATTTTAGCCCTCGTAAGAACTGATCATGGAGAATGTGACTTCTATTTGCTGAGAAAACGAACTTCCTCATCCTGAATGCCTGAATCAGAGATTTGTCCATCACTGGAGAACCATAGGCCAAGTCCTGGGTCAGGCTCCTTTCATCACACGTCAAGGAGTAAAGCAGGCCACCTCTTCAGAGGAGGCTGAGGTGCTAGCCCAGGAATAAGAGCCGGGCAGCCGGGGTGAAAGACACCAGGACTGTTCTGCAACATTCTTGTTCTTTCCACAAGAAACATCCCAGCCTAACATCATCCAAGCACCTTCAGCAGTTCCTGGCACCTAGTGGGCGCTCTTGAAATATCTGGTGCGTGAATGATGGTCTGATTCAAATAAATCAATACCACATTGTATATACCTGTTCAGCAGGACCTACTACAGCACCTTACAGTCTTTTCCACCTGGAATGCTCCGCCCCCAGATCTTGTCAAGCCTGGCTCCCGTGTGTCAATTAGATGTCAGCTCAATGGCCCCCTCCTCAGAGAGGCCTACCCTGAGTCCCAGGCTCACCCTCTCTCATTACCCAGCTTTATCTCTCTCACCTTGTGGTATTGGCCTGCATAACTTCTCCCCACTGACAAATTCAAAAGAGATTGTATGGTTTTGTACTAATACACAGTGAGAAGGGATGCCTCTTTCTTTTTCTTGTTTTGCACCATGACACCCACAAGACCATGCCTGAGATTCTGGGCATGATTCCGAATATGATTCTGGGTGAGCCAGAGACTCCCAGAGAGAAGGGAAGCTATGGGGAATTGATTACCATTTGCACACAGATGAGGAGTAGGCCTTTTTTTTTTTTATAACAACAATAAAGCAATGCTGTGCATCACACTTTCAGTTATATAAAGTCCTATTCAGTAAGTTATATTTGAAGACTCTTTAGGAAAATAAAGAAAAGATTTGGTCTAGCATGATTCAAATATAATAGCCTTGCCAAACAATTCACTCAAAGAAATACATTTCGATTAATTTTTCTTGATGTTCTTTCCAACCTTCTCTGGCTTGAAGGATCAGCTTCTGATTCTGAAATACCTATGTAACTTACGTAAATTGTGACTTTTTTCTTTTTAATCTACAAATCTACTCATGACTAATGAAAAACTCCTCCTGCTTCCATCAACACCTGCCAAGCCCATGGTGGTAAATGGTGGTCATCAGAAGGCGTAACCAGGGGACACCTGGGTAGCTCGGTCAGTTGGGCATCTGCCTTCGGCTTGGTCCTGGGATCGGGTCCTGCGTCAGGCTCCTTGCTCAGCGGGGAGTCTGCTTCTCCCTTTGCCTGCCCTGCCTGCTGCTCCCCCTGCTTGTGCTCTCTCTCTCTCTGACAAATAAATAAATAAATTAAAAAAAAAAAAAAAAAAAAAGGCGTAACCAGAGGTGTGCTGACAGCGACAAGCTTCTCTGCCAGGGCAACAAGGACTGGGAGCCTTCGAATGATTTTGAAATTAAAGGAGGCCACAGAACCCAACAGGTAACCCAAGAGGTTAGCCCAGCACCCAAGGAGCAGAGAAACCGGCTCCCAGCCCAGCCTGCCAACAGGGTGCAGATCAAAGCTGATCACTGGAGTCTGTTCCAGTTTCCAAGTAGTGTGCTCTTTATAGCCCCCTGGAGCCATACCTGGGTGTGGGCAGCATCAGACGCTGGCTGAGGCTTGACTCAGCTTTAGTAATTACCCATTTGGGTGGGAAGCCAATGGCTGGGGCACCTGCTCTGGAAGTTTGAGTTTTTCTACCTTGGTATAAATTCTTACATCTGAAAGCACTGTGCAGCTTTGGAGATGTGAGCTTCATATCTTCAGGGGGCAGAGCAGGCTAAAGAAATTGCAATCCCGTTTCTACAATCATGGCATTTGCCAGTATGAAAGGGGAGAGATCACCAGCCCCGGCTTCTGACCATCTAGCCCCTGTTTGAATACTTCCCGTGACTGGGATGCCCACAATTCACACGATTCTCAGAAATCTCTTACTTACTTTATATTATTTACATAAATCTGTTTATATTATATATATATATCTTTTATATAAACTTACATAAGTAATCTCTTACTCGTGATACTATACTGAGCCACATATCAGTCTCTCTGTAGAAATAGATTGACTTCATGACTCTTCCCCTTGTCGGCTCTTCAGGTATTTGAAGATAGATCCTCATCCCTCCGTAGCTTCTTTATGCTGAACACCCCTAGGTGGACCCTTCAAGACTTTCTTGGAATGTGTGGGCACACTTTACTATGACTTCTTGCTTGAGGAGACTGCAGATGTGATCTATTTTGAACGCCCCCCCCCCCCAAAACGAACACAGAAGCCCTTCCCCTCACCTGCCGAATTCTCCAGAAGCGACAGCAGGAAGCAAAGATCAGGGCTTTTTTTTTCTTTTTTTTTTTTAAGACCAGACAAAAACAAACTGGCCAAGATGCTAAGGCTTGACGGGTCCCTACAGGACACAGAGGCACGTTCTCAACCAGGATTGTGAGAAACTGAACCAAGGAACTATTTACAGAGGTGTGGGCAGGACTTGGGAAACCAACACAGGGTCAGGGAGCAGCAGTGGAAGCTGTGACCACCCACTATGGACTGAATTGTGTCCCTCCTCCCCCAAAAAAGGTATGTTGGAGTCCTCACCCCCAGAACCTCATAATGTGACCTTATTTGGAGAGGGTCTTTGCAGAGATCATCAAGTTTAAGAGAGGTCATTATGGGATCATCATCCACACAGCTGATTTCCTTATAAAAGGGGGAAATTTGGATACAGACTCACACAGAGAGAATGCCACGTGAAGATGAAGGCAGAGATCAGGGACATGCTTCTACAAGCCAAAGATGGCCAACAAACCCCAGGAAGAAGGGAAGAGCATGGACCAGATTCCCTCTCATGGCCCCCAGAAGGAATCAATCCTACAGAGACCTTGATGTCAGACCACTAGCTTCCAGAACTGTGAGAGAATAAATTTCTGTTGTTTAAGCCACCCAGTCTATGGTTCGTTGTAATGGCAGCCCTGGGAAACGAACGCACCACTCCTAACCCTTCCCCAGGGTAAGGAACCGTGTTTCAGGAGCCCAGTGAAGGGGAACCTGGCTGGAGCTGCTTTCACCGAGGTGGCAGCGCAAGGAGGGAGCTGAGCGCTGAAGACCCCCACCATGCTCTCCTCCCCCCCCCAGTCTCCTGCATCACCTAAGCCAGTGGAAGCCAGCAGGCAAGGGAGGTGGGAGATGTAAACCGGGAATCTAACCTGGAGGGGCACATTGTCCACACTTCTCTTATGACCTCTCTGTGTGGGCTCCTTGGCAGATACGGCAGGAAGGGAACTCAGGAGGGCCTCATGTAACACTTCATCTGACCTCTGAGAAAACCATGTCCTAAAGAGGGGGTGTGACAATGCAGCCAATATAACGCAGAACCGATATTTGAATTCAACAATCTGGATTCTCCATCATGCATTCCCGCTGAATAGAGGGCTGCTGCCTGTTTCATCATTGCTGTCTTGTCCACTCATGCACCCTCACCTCTTTGGAACGCTGGCTTCTCGGAATATTTAATGTATTATTGAAGCAGTAATGCTTTGATACCCTATCAAATTAAAATATATAAAAGAATATATAACAAAGATGTGAAGAAATGGGAACCTTCGTGCCCTGTTGGTGGGAATGCAAAATGGTGCCACCGCTGTGGAAAGCAATAGGATGATTCCTCAAAACATGAAATATAGAATTACCACATGATCCAGAAATTCCACTTATGGGGATATACCCAAAGGAATTGAAGACAGGGACTCAAACAGGTATTTGTCCAACAGTGTTCATACAGCATTACTCACGGTAGCCAAAAAGTGGTAACAACCCAAGTAGCTATCAACAGATGAATGGATAAATCAAACAGATGAATGGATAAATCAATAAGATTCATACCATGGAATAATATTCAGGCCTGAAAAGGACTGCCTCCATGCTTCAACATGGAGGAACCTTGAAGATATTAAGCCAAGTGAAGTAAGGCAGACACAAAAGAACAAATATTGTATGGTTCCACTTACATGAGGTACAAAAATAGGCAAATACATAGAGTAGAATAGAGGTTACCAGGGCTGGGGGGTGTGGAGGAGGCAGAATGGGGAGTTATCGTTTAATGAATATAATTTCTGTATGGGATGAGAAAAAAGTTCCGGACATAGTGGTGATGGCTAGTTAACACTGATAATGTGCTTAGTGCTACTGAATTGTATAGTTAAAAATGGTTAAAAAGGTAACATTTAGGGCGCCTGAGTGGCTCAGTCGGTTAAGCGTCTGCCTTCGGCTTAGGTCATGATCCCAGGGTCCTGGGATCAAGTCCCGCATCGGGCTCCCTGCTCAGCAGGGAGTCTGCTTCTCGCTCTCTCTCTGTTCCTCATCCTGCTCATTCTCTCTCAAATAAATAAAATCTTAAAAAAAAAAAGGTAACATTTAAGTCATGTATATTTTACCATGGTACAAAAGAATATATTTTTAAAGAATATACATTGAAAAGGAAGTCCCCCTCCCACCCCAGTCCTTGCCATAGGATCCCCTCCCTAGAGACCCTCCTGAGACCAGTTTCCTGGATCTCCTTCTGAAGATGGTCTGTGATGGCATAAGTAAGTCCTCTCCTCCCACTTTAAGGCCACAGAGTGGTATTCCTGTACAAAGCCTTTCACATAGAAAGTGTCGGACTAACATTTGAAATCAACATTTGCATTTTAATAAGGTAGAATACCTGAACTCCAAAGAATGAACTAGGAATGGTAGCATTTCAGAAAATCGGCCAAGTGTGTGTGTTCGTGAGGACAGGATGGGGGTACAGTCTTCTCAGTCCAGCTTAACAAACATGTACGGAGGCCACACCAGGAGAAGGGGCCTTTGCTGGATGCTAGTCTAACAATAGCCAAGAGCTATAAAGCTCTTACCATGTGGCAGCTGCTATTCTGTGCACATTAACTTATTTACTCTTTGCAACAAGTTTTTGATGTCGGCGCTATTATTAATTATTCCCCTTTTACAGATCAGGACTCCCAGGCATGAAGAGGTAAGTAGCTCACCTAAGATCCCATAGCTAGTGAATGACGGGACCTGGGCTGCGCCCACGGAGTGGGGCTCTGGGGCCCTTTGCCCTTGTACAGTGTTGGTGCTGCCTCTCAGTCACGCACACGTTTACTGAATTTGACAGTGGGTCCCGGGCTTCCTACCGAGAGAGGTGTGAGGATGCCTTACACGTAAGCCCCGTGCTCGATGACTTAACAGCTGCAGCAGGGGCACAATTCACCGTAATACAAGGCAGAGAATGGACCAATCAGGGTTAAAAGAGGAACATATGGGATGTTCTGGAGGTTAGAAGAAAGATGACAAGAAATGCCCTGTGGAGGAAGTAACTTCTGAGCGTGAAGGAAACCAACATTTATGGAACAGCTACCCCGCACCAGCCACTCTGTGTGATGAGTGCTCCTGACAACGTTATCACCCCCATTTCTCTGATCAAAATAATTGAGGCTCCCAGAGATGACATTAAAGTGGGGAAGCTGGGATCCTCTCCCAGGATCAGCTATCAGTCAGAGCCGGTGGCGGGGGCTGGGGGGTGGGGTGGCTTTCCACAGTGAGTTGCCAGCAAGGTGTTCCCAAGGCCAGTGACATCAGCCCTCCCCTGTTGGGCATGTGTGGGATCTTTAGTCATCTTAATGTGAATCGTGGCCAATTAACAAGCTAAAAGCACTTTGAAGATGACATTGTGCATATAAAGGGCCTGTTCCCACAGTTGCAGGCAGTGAGGCAGGACAACACTGTTTAGGGCGAGGATTGTGGTGGTGACAATGTCTCAGCAGGGCAGGAGTTCCTGGGGCAGAGGAGCCCTGAGCGAGGAGGTTGAGCTCATCCATCAGGCTGGGTTCCAGGAGAAACCTGGCTATTTCTAGAAGGATCAAAAGGAATCTCTTAAGGGCACCTGGGTGGCTCAGTCGGTTAAGCGTCTGCCTTCAGCTCAGGTCACGATCCCAGGACCCTGGGATCAAGCCCTGCATCGGGCTCCCTGCTCAGTGGGAAGCCTGCTTCTCCCTCTCCCTCTGCGCCCCACCCCCGACCCTTATGGGCACTTGCTCTCTCTCAAATAAATAGATAAAATCTTTAAAAAAAAAAAAAAAGGGGGGGGAGCCTCTTAAAAGATCCTGGGAAGCTGCAGGCCTCTGGCCACCCTCCTAAAACAACGATGTCAGTGGGGAGCCCTCCACATACTGCTCATTAAGATGGTCACCACATGCTGGCCTCACTGGTCTCTCATCAGACGTGTATATAAAAGAGCAGAAGGAGACACAAAGCCAGGGAATAGTTGTTGCCTTAGAGAAGGAGAACTGCAGGGCTGGCACAGGGGAGGGAGACAGACTTTTCACTGCCTCCCCTTTTGTTCCCTTTGAATTTTGAACCATCTGACTGTATTATCTCTTCAAAAATAAATAAAACTAAAATTTTAAAATAAAGATGGTCACAGCATATCATTGGGGAGGGACAAAGGTTACAAAGTAGCTTGTTGAATGTAATTTAATTTCTGTGTTTTATTTTTTTTATTTTTTTAAAGATTTTATTTATTTATTTGAGAGAGAGAGAATGAAAGACAGCATGAGAGGGGGGAGGGTCAGAGGGAGAAGCAGACTCCCTGCTGAGCAGGGAGCCGGATGCGGGACTCGATCCCGGGACTCCAGGATCATGACCTGAGCCGAAGGCAGTCGCTCAACCAACTGAGCCACCCAGGCGCCCCAATTACTGTGTTTTAAAAATGCATGTGTAAGGGCGCCTGGGTGGCTCAGTCAGTTAAGCGTCTGCCTTCGGCTCAGGTCATGATCCCAGGGTCCTGGGATTGAGCCCCGCATCGGGCTCCCTGCTCAGCAGAGGACTTGCTTCTCCCTCTCCTGCTGCTGCTCCCCCTGCTTGTGCGCGCGCTCTCTTTCTCTGACGAATAAATAAATAAAATCTTTAAAAAAATAAATATATATTTATATATAGAGAGAGAGAGGTAAATGTGACAACATGCAGATCCGAGTAAAAGGTATATGTGAGTTCTTTGTATTATTCTTGTAAATTTTCTTTAACTTTGAAATTAATTAAAAAACGACAGAAAGATATAAGCCAAAATCTTACTAGTGTTGTGGGATTGCCACTGAGCATTTTTTTCTTTTTGCCTATCTACACTTTTCTTTGTTTCTTCCTTTCCTTCCTCCCTCTCTCTCTCTCTTTCCTCCCTCCCTCTGTCCCTCTCTTCCTTCCTCCCTCCCTCCCTCCTTTCCTTCCTTTCTTTTGAAAAAGTAGTACGGTAGAAGTAATTCACCCTTTTTTTTTTTATAGTCATCTCTACACCTAACATGGGGCTCAAACTCACAACCCTGAGATCAAGACGCACGTGTTCTACCAACTGAGCCAGCCAGGCGCCCCTAAGGTAAAACTAATTCAAATGCTATAGACAAGCCTCCAGTGTAAGTCTGCCTCCGGGCCGAGCAGACCTTCAGCTCCTCAGCCCCCCTCTCAGAAGTAACCACCACCATTATGTGTTTTTTGCCTCCCCTTGCAGATGTATTCTGTCTGTATACAAATGTGGATATCTAGGTAGCCTCTTCCCACTTTCCCACCACAAATGATGACATCCTTGCTATGCACACCATTCTGCACCTTGCTTTTCCTCAGTTAACACTACATCTCTTCATGATCCTTCCATATGGGGACATATGGGGCTACCTCATGTTTTTAAGGGCTGCCTAGAATTCCATTGCATTGATGTGTCATAATTCTTTGAACCAGTCCCTATTGTCATACACAGTCCTTTTCCAATCTTTTATAAGCAAAATTACAATGAATTGCACCCACTTCTTCATGCACAATGTGTAAATAAATATATAGAATAATTTCCCACAAGTGGAGGTGCTGCGTGCAAGTCCACATGCCTTCCCCATTGTGGATGCGACTGTGGTTGGCCCGCAGGCTGCGCATGCCTAGCTCCTCGCTGCCTCTGCACACACATACTTCACATTTTCGCATCTCTGCCAATCAGATAGACTTTTTTTAAATGATATCTGGTTGTAGTTTTAATTTGCACTTCTATTATTATAAGCATAAATGAGTATCTTATCACTTGCTCTAAAAGCCATTTGTATTATTCTGTCATCTCTCTCTGCATGTAGATGAGTGGTCTAAATCCTCTACCACAGACCTAGCCTTCCTACAGAGAAACCCATGGCATTAATCCCAGGCTGAGCCCTCTTTGGACCCCTCTGGGGACTGAAAAGAATAGGATCTGCATCTCCTGGTGCATCTGGACCAGAGCCATCCCAGTGACTCCAGTCTCCTTTTGGGTTTACTAGCTGTAAACCAAGGGCGATAATTTACCATGGGAGCTGGGAACGTGACTCAGCTCAGGCCCAGGCCAGCACCTCTGCCCCCTCTCTGAGCCGCCAGCAGCCGGTGCCCGGCCCAGGGCAAGGCTGTCCTGGGACTTTGCAGCGTGCCTCCTGCCCATCTTTGAAAAACAGAACTTCTTAGTCCCTCTGGGTTGCTGTTTTCTCCCCAAGTCTTTAAAAAGCTGTGGTGGGAACAGAACGCTTCATTCAGAGGAGGCCCTGAAAGGCCCTTTTGTGCTGCATCCGGTCTAGGAACAAGCTCAGTGTTCTCTGAAGGAGAAAAGACTTGGACAAAAGCTGGCATCCTGAGAACCCTGGAGGTCAGGCCCTCGTTAATTAGCCACTGGCGTCCCTGCCTCATTAGTATGCAAGCACAGGCAGAGAGGACCTGCTGCTTCTCCAAGCTGCCCCTGGAACCACCTCCGCGCAGAGGTTGCTGTTAGAGATGGGATTTTTTTTTTCTCCATCCAACACTTGCAGGGAGATTTCTACAGATAGGGGCTTTTTCTACCATGGGACCTGGCTGATGGTGAGTCATCACCGGGCTGTCGGTCATTATCTTGATCATGCCCTTCTTGTAGACAGAGCCCAGGGTTTGGAAACAAATAGACTAGGATTCAGATCCCCACTCTGCCCCTTCCTGGCTGGGTGACCTTAGCAGATGACCTCTCGGGGCCAGTGTTCTCCTCGCAAATATGGATTTACAATAGTACCCACTGCACGGGTAATGTAGTGGTGTCTTGGGACACAGAAAATGTGCAGAAAGGGGATTTGAAGATCACAGAAGAACAGAATTAGAAGGGATTCATTTGCCAGGCTTTTCCTTTAAGAAGATCAACCTAGGGAAATAACCACTGAGTTCTAAAAAAAACGCAATCAAAAAATCCTAACGTACCCTTTCGGGTTGACATTCAGAAACTTATTACGCTATTACCTTCAGGGTAAACAGTTAAAAAGTAAAATCAATCAGTCATTCAATCCTTGCGCTCACTCTGAGGGCCCCTGTGAGCAGGCTCCTATCCGCTTCCTTGCCTCGCATCCACCACTCAGCCTGGGGCTGTGTTAGGGGGTGAGGACAGGTCATCCTGAGATGGGCTACTTTGGCATGAAGAATATTTGAGCTGAAGGCGATCAAGACCCTGCGGGCTCAAGAGAAACTCTGCCCCTCCTCCAATTACCTAGAAGAATCTGAATTGGGGGTCTTTTACAGCATAAGGGTTATTACCAGAGCTAAATTTTATCTGAGTGACATCTGTATGGCAGGGTAACCATCTAATTACTGAACATCTGCTTTTCTTCTTATGGCCCCATAAAGTGCATTCCTTCGCTCTGAAGTCCCAGGCCCCTACCCACTTCTCCCTCAGTTCAGGATGACACACATGCTTCATTTTGCCGGACTGTCTTTGGAATTTCCACGTGTGTGTGGATTCCCCCAGCCCTACGCTATTAAATGTAATTTTTTATTAACCTAAGTCAATTTAATTCTTAGTCTAGCTAGAAGGACATTTGGGGGGACAGGAATTCTTCTCCCACCCTGCCCCCTCTGACAGCTCCGAGGCCCCTGCCAGTGGGCATCTCTCAGGTGTGTGAACACTTAGAGCTCCCTTATATACCTCCTCCAGCCCCTGATCGTGGAAGCTCCTTCTACCTAGACTATCTCCCCCCACTCTCCTTTTCACTCTGGCTAACTCCTGCTCAACTACAGGTTTCAGGTGAAGTATTCACTTATTTAGGATGGGAGGGGGGTGCTGAGGGGGCCTGAACCCCCAGATAGGTTATTTGCTCCTATGACCCTCTCTCCAAAGGTTCTGTCTTGTTACATGTGCTGCACGTGTGATTCTGACTCCCTGGGCTGCAGGAGCCACCAGTCTGCATGCCTAGAGCCGGCGCTGTGACTTACTGTGACGGGCACCTGGAAGGGCTCACGGCGTGTTTGCGAAGGAAGAAAAGGGGAACAGAAAGGAGGGAAGGAAAGGACAGGTTGACGTAAATGGGGAGACGTAAATGTACGGAGGGGCTTTCTGGAATCCCGCAGCAGAGGGCAGCCTCTTGTTCATTTCCCATCTGGGTAAAGCCCCCTGGAGATGGGGAGAGGTTGGGACAGATACAGTGGTGGCACTTGAAGAAACAAGCCCTTTGAAATCCCCTTCTGGGGCGCCTGGGTGGCTCAGTCGGTTAAGCGACTGCCTTTGGCTCAGGTCATGATCCCAGGGTCCTGGGATCAAATCCCACATTGGGCTCCCCACTCTGCGGGGAGCCTGCTTCTCCCTCTCCCACTCCCCCTGCTTGTGTTCCCTCTCTCGCTGTCTCTCTCTCTGTCAAATAAATAAATAAAATCCTAAAAAAAAAAAAAAAGAAAGAAAGAAATCCCCTTCTGAACTTTGCTGGGTACTTACTCTTAGAAGCTTCAAAGTTGTTTACAAACCCTAATTACCCCCACACGCTGTGGCCCCAGGCAGCCGCCAAACTTGGCCTCAACGTTCCTGTGTGCAAATTAGGAAACTGAGCCCCATGGTTAAGTTCTTACCTGGGCCCCAAAGAGGAAATGAGCCTGAAGGGCTGCTCGTGTTCTCAGGAAACTACCCAGCAGAGCAAGAGCTAGAAGCTGAGAGTACTTTGAGCCTCAGTTTACCTATATGAGTGAGGGGACACTCCCTGCTCTACAATTCTTTAATTCTCTGCTGTGGATTTACCCAGCCCAGAGGTTATAACAAGGCAGCACCCAGGCAGGCCGCATTTGGCCCTCAAATGTGTGATGTTTTTTTTTTCTTCTCAGTTTTCTTTCTTTTTTTTTTTTAATAGAAGATTTTGTAGAAAAATGGAAGTTTGAGGATTCTCTTGAAAGATCAGAAGGCCTGGCAACACTGGACCCACAGGTGCCAGCACCACAGGTGTGAGGCTAGCTGGAGCTGAACGGTGGCTCCCTCCTTTATTTACACGGGGCACACGTGTGCCACCTTGCCACAGATCACAGCGTTCACCTCTTGTCTCTGACCTAGCTTCCTTCACTCATTCATGAAACCTGCTGAACCTTCTTGGCATTTGAATCAAAGCTCTTGAACTATCTCTTCCCCCTTAGTTACTGTCTCTAGCTGCATTGGCCTTTTTTGGGTTTCTTGTAAAAACCAAACTCTTTTCAGCCACAGGACCCTTGCATATGCTGTTCTGTCAGCCTGGAACACCCTTCCCCAACAACTCTCAGTGGAAGGATCACCTCCTCTGTCTGAATTGGGTTTCCTTTAATATATCTAGAGTTATCTCACGTGCCACATCACACCTCGTAATTATTCATGGGTGTGCTTACTTGCTAGTCTTCTATCTCCCCTATTAAAATACAAACTCTTAGAGGGCACCAACTTGCTTGGTGTTATTGGTTGCTCTGTCTGCAGCATGCAGCCCAAAACCTGGCGCCCCTTGGGAACTTGGTAAATATTTGTGGCATGGATGTGTGAATGAATGCATGAGTGGGACCCTGCCAGGCCCACTGGATGTCCATTCAATGGAAAGTGGCCAGTCATTGCTATCTTCCTGCAGGGCTGATAAGATGCCGTTTTCCCAGCTTCCTTGTGGCATTCACTCAGGCCCATGTCTGCAGGCACATGTGCTCCCTTTTCCAGAAGTCCTGGGATAAAAGGTAGTGAGAATGCTTCGGGGTGTTTGCATTCAAACCCAGATACATGTGTCAGGCAAGGACAGGTGACTAAAGCCATCAAAGAGACAGCAAGACTACAGAGTACAAAATGAGGTTTCTTCCAGGTGCAGAAAAAGAGGCCTGGCTTGAATTAAATCTATAAAGTCCCAAAGTGGATGCAGAGAGGGAGGGATGATGGACATCCAACCTCAACTATGAGGAAAAGGAGAGTCTCCCTTGAAGTTTAAAAGAGTTTAAGGCAAAGAAAAGCCACCTCCCTCAACCTACTTTATGCAAAGGACCTTGTGATTTCTTCTACCCCAAGACATAGGATGAGCCAAGAATAAAAACGGGTTTAAGAAAGTTTCAGGGGCGCCTGGGGGGCTCAGTCAGTTAAGCATCTGACTTCAGCTCAGGTCATGATCTCAGGGTCCCGGGATCAAGCCCCACGTCAGGCTACCCACTCAGCAGGGAGTCTGCTTGTCCTTCTGCCCCTCCCCCAACTTGTGTTTGCTCTCTCTCTCAAATAAATAAATAAAATCTTTAAAAAAAAAAAAACCCACAAGAACTAAACAAACAAAAGAACCCACAAAACTACTGGTAATGCTCCCATAAAAGGAATAGGCTGTCACCAGAGGTAATGAGTTCCCTGTCACTGGAGGAATACAAGTGAGACCTTGGAAGCCATTTTTATGACTCTTGTACATGGGATTCTAGCATCAAGTACTGCTGAGGTTTTTCACTTGATGGTTGTGAATAGGAGAGTGCTCAGACCCTCTGACATTGTATGCAAAATTTTTTCTGGATGAGCATCTTCTTTTTCATTATGCAAAATGTTGATAAGTTTTTTAGCTCTCAAAAGGGTTTATGACTCAAAAAAGATTGAGAGTCATTGAGAGGAACTGATGAGGGCACCGTTTTCCCAAACTGGCTACACACCAGAATCATCTGAGGAGTTAAAAAAATATGAGACCCTCTCGAACTCCCACTCCAAGTTCACTGCATCAGAATACCCCCCCCAAATTGTGTTTTTTAAAAGGTCTCACTGGGTAATTCTGATTACCTCAACCAAGCACTGGTCTGAAGTCTCTAAAAAATAGTAACCAAAGGCCTCGGTGAATTTTAAGCACTTTTGCACCCCCAGAGCTTTAGAGTTCCAAGACAGAGGTCACAAAACAGGGCCCCATGGGCTGCTCTGGCTTATGAGTGTGTTTTTTCAAGAGGAGGGTATTTAAAAATAATAAACAACTTTGGTCAATGGTTAAAAATTGGAATCGTTCACACACACACACAATTCAGACTTCCAGCATCTCCTATAAAATGCAACACATTTCTCCTATAAATCCCCTAGAAAAGAACTGACAAAATTAAACCCTAATTCCCCAATCTCAATATTCCGCTGAAGCTTACTGTGTTTGCCACAGTCCCCATCACTCCCTGTTACGCACAGTCAGCTTACTTTGCTCTTGTGAGTTAACTGCCTAGTCCCTGCAGGCACTTTAGTCGGAGACCCCTATTTGAAGCTTCCCCAGAAATTCAACAGCTTGAGAGATTGTTGACTCCAAGGTGTTTCCCAAAATGAGACAGAGGCTGTCTGTTCCTGGCTGAGCTGGGAACTGAGGGGCCGTTAGGTCTGCACTTTCCCCAGCCCCCTGCCTCCCACCCTGCTGACATCTAGGAGTTGTCCTTTAACTCTGTCCAGCACTGGGCCAAGGACTTCAAAGCCACATAAGATCCAAACTGAGTTGACACTAATCCTCTTTGGCCTCGGCCTGTTTTCCTGTGCCAGGCAGAAACTTCCCGCCTCTGCTCGCTTCCTATTAAAATTAACAAGCGTTGCAGGCAGGCATCAAAGGCAGGATTGTGTCTTTAATATTCCAGGCAGGCCCAGGCTGTGATTACAGCCCCTCCCCCGTCTTCCTCTCTTCCAACTGAATTGGGGAAAATGGTTCGGCTGAGAGTGCCAGAATCAGAACATTGGCCATCCTTGTCTGTTTGATATTTGCACCAAGGAAAATTCCAGGGCCAGCAGAACATCTTCACAGCAATTTTCTTCAAAGTGCCCTGCAAAAACTGGCCAATTATTTGTAAGAGGCAGCCTTAGAGGGGTGTGTTATTATCCCTATTTTACTGGCAGGGACATGGAGGTCAAATGGCCTGCCCCAGGCCAGTGAGAAAGAGCGAGAGCGAGAGAGAGCGAGATGGATGGAATCAAAGCAATGGCACCCTCCTTGTCCATCTGAGGCTCACACAGACCTGTTTCTGGTCCAGAATTCTAGCACAGGCTTTCGTGCCCAGCCAGGCTGTTGTGACCACCCCTCCCGTTCTCACGCTGGACTTCCCAGACCTGAGCTGCAAGAAGACAAGAGGTCAGTAACCCTGCAAGCACTGAGGAGGCGCCCAGCTCTGTCATCAACTCATCTACCACACAGAAAATGACTGTGGTGGCTAATTATTCTTCTCTACAACCCTCAAACTCTTGTCTTTGTTTTTTTCCTCCATAACTTTAATTGGGAATGATCTGATTATCTTCAGAGAACCATGTATATCCTGGAGTAATCCACAAATGGAATAGTGCACTATGGTCCCGAGTTATTAGCGGAATCCGGACAGGGGGGAAGGGGCTGGATGGTTGCAGGCTTGGTCCCTCTCCCCGAGACACCTGTTCAGACAGAAGTTCACAGACATCACCACCCCGCCAAGACTGTGGAACTGGAAGAAGCTTTGGGGGTCTGGTGAGCCCACTGTTGGCAGAGCTCACTGCAGGGACTGCAGGTCCTGATCTGCTATATTCCCACCCATCTCTTTGGAGGAAAAGCATGGCCAAAAAGTGCCTGCAGACAGTGAACAATTAATGAAGTTTCTGGAAAAAGTGGCTTTGATCCCAATGCTTTAAATACAAACTGCTTTTCTGGGACTTTGGCTGAGGGGGTCGCCCCTCCAGAAATCATAGAGCCAGGCATCTTCCCAACAGCTGTCTCTTTACCAATTCCCAGAACAGAATGGGGAGGGACCGAATGGTGATCTAGCTATGGACACCTCCTCGGCATTTTGGGGAAACTGAGGCCCCGGCAGAGAAGTGCACTTGTGGGTGAGTGACACCAGCGAGTGAATTTAGAGGACTCCATTGCCCTGAGTCCCAGGCCAGTCTTTGTGCCTTAGGAGAGAGAAAATACAAGAGAAAAAGTGAGATGTGTGAAGGCAGAGAGGAATGAGAGAAGAGGAGGAGGAGAAAGGACACGAAGGGGAAGGAATGCAGAGTGAGAGAAGACAGGGAGGGGAGAGGCATGCGCAGGACAGACACCCTGCTTTATTTCACCGCGCGGGCACGTGGTTCTGTGATGCCCGCCAGTGGTCTTTCTTCTCGGCATTTCGGCTCCCCAATTATACCATAAAACCTTCTTTGTACCCCTGGGTGAGGCATCTGGCATCATGTGAGGCCCTAAGCGGTTGCTTCATCCGAGCAGGTGGTTCTAGGAATGGCCACACTTGATAGTCCAAATAGGAGGTTTCCAAAGCCCAGGGAGGTTTTTTTCCTCAATGTATCACTTCACCCAGCTGATCTGCACCTGGGAGTGTGGGGGGGGGGGTGGATGATAGGCGAGGCACTTCCCCGCTCAGAGCCTCAGGCTCTCTATCTGTAAATGGGTTTGAGATGGAGAGGTTGTTTGGACCACATTATTGCCCTTACAGCCCTGGCGTTGTAGAATTATGTTAATTCCAGTTCTTCTGCTTCCCTCTTTCTTCAGGTATTTCTGAGAGGCATTACAGGGCAAATCCAGAACCCCTTACTATAAATACATTTCAATGGGAAGGAAGGGTTTCTAAACAAAGGGGATAAAGCGCAGAAGCCTAAAATGAATTCTGCCGACTTGACCATTCCCCCAGGGGGCTGAGTGACTGCAGAGAAATCAAAGGCTCAGGATGCTCCAGGCTGCCCCTCCACTCCCCACCAGACCCTGAGTGTCCTTCCTGGGGACATACCAGAATGTTCATCTTCTTCATCACCCAAGGTCACTTTGAGCCCTCTGAGTGGGGAAATTATTAAAAACCAGTGACATGGAAAGACAGATGCAGGCCGTGTGGCAGAGAAAGTGATATAAACTGGTCCCAACATCAGATCAGTTAGTGCGATGCCCCACCGAGCTATCGTGGAATGCAGTGTGTTAGCAAGAATACTGGACCATGGAGAGGCGACCCAAATAGCCAAAAATCTTTTTTTTTTTTTTAAAGATTCCACCTATTTATTCATGAGAGACAGAGGCAGAGGGAGAAGCAGGCTCCCCGCGGCGCAGGGAGCCCGATGCGGGACTCGATCCCAGGACCCCGGGATCATGACCTGAGCCGAAGGCAGACACTTAACCAACTGAGCCACCCAGGCGTCCCCCAAAAATCTTTTTTTTTTTTTTAAAGATTTTATTTATTTATTTGACAGATAGAGAGACAGCTAGACAGGGAACACAAGCAGGGGGAGTGGGAGACAGAGAAGCAGGCTTCCCACCGAGCAGGGAGTCCGATGCGGGGCTCGATCCCAGGACCCTGGGATCATGACCCGAGCCGAAGGCAGACGCCCAACGACTGAGCCACCTAGGTGCCCCTAGCCAAAAATCTTATAATAGTCTGCTCAGCCTCAGTAGCAATTAGGGAAGTGTAAATCAGTAACCAAGGAAATGCCATTTCTTACCTGTCAGACTGATGAAAAATAAGTCTGACAATATCAAGTGTTAACAAGGACAAGGACACTCAGGGAGGACATTGGTCATAGGAGTGTAAACTTTTGGTGAGCAATTTGAGAATATCTAGGAAGGTAGAATAAGCACATGACCTTCCATCCAGCAAGTCTGCTCCCAGCTTTACCCCCAGAGAAACTCTAGCACATGTCACAATCTAGCACATATATGTGGCAATCCATCGCAGCAATGTTCATAATAATGGAAAAGGGGAAACGCCTAAATGCTCATCAACAGGGAAAAGGATCGAACTGTGAAATAGTCTTGTAAATAAATCATAAATTTCAAAATACTGGACAAAAAGAGCAAAAAAAAAAAGTTGTAAAAGGCTCCATGGAGAATGATGCCATTTTATATGAGGTTTACAAACTTGTAAAACAAGACCATGTAATTTTTATAGGTACATATATATGTAGTAAAAGTAGAAAAGCATGCATGGGCATGGTAAACACTTGGAGAAATTAGTTCTCGGGTCTGGTGGTGGGGTCGGAACAAGATATGGGAAGTTTACATGGGAGGTTTCCACTCTCTTTGTTTTGTTCTTTAAGTCATTGAAATGAATAGGACTTAATGTTAATATTTGCTAACACTGGAAGTTTCCATATTTGACTTTCTATTCTTATCTGTTTTTTAGATCATTCAGAATATAAATAATTATCTTAAAAAGAGAGAAAACAAGGACGGTCATTGGGCCAGAGTTCTCATTGAGATTTCAGGTGCAGATCTGCAAGCACCCACCATTCCCTTGGGCAAGTCCACTAGCCTTGAAGGCAAGGCTGGTATAATGGTTTTCCCACTGCTTCTATTGGCAACACCACCTGCACCCCAGATACAATTATTATGTGAGAGGAGGTGGGTGGGATGCACAAGACAAAACAGAGTTTAAAAAGAGCAGCTGCCCCATTTAAAAAAAAAAGATTTTATTTATTTATTTGAGAGAAAAAGAAAGAGCATAAGCAGAGGGAGAGATACAAGCAGACTCACCACCACCCCCCAACCCCCGAGCAAGGAGCCCAAGCAGGGCTTGATCCCAGGACCCTGAGATCATGACCTGAGCCGAAGGCAGACGCTTAACCAACTGAGCCACCCGGCGCCCCTGCCCCATTTAAACAGGGGAAGAGAGGAGGGATGAGACCTAGCATCCCATCTGCAGCAGCCCCTGTGATACACCTCCCTGAACCCCCGGGGCTGTGAACTTGCACAGGGTGAACCCCCCCACATTCCATGAGTTGCTCAGAGCTTACCTAGACTGGGAGAAATGAAGGGCCGAGACCAGAGAAGGCAAGTGAGGCGCCCAGGGCACAAAATCTAAGGAGCTACTGAATGTCAGGGTCATTCAAGCGCCACTCTGCACTTGTGTGCCCTATGTCCTGCTCGCCTTCTCTTTTTCTGACAGCTATTGACATACTTATCGCCCCTGCAAAAGCAAGTTCCTGATAACCAGGCCCTGTGTCTGGCTCACTTACCCCATCCCGAGGGCTAACCTGAAGCCTAGTGCACAGTAGGCCCTGAATGTTTGCTGAATGATTGATGGGAGGGAGGGAGGGAGGGAGGGAGGGAGGGAGGGAAGGAAGTAGGAAGAAGAACGAAGGAAAGATGGATGGACAGACGTGAGCCTCTTGCCCCATCTCCAAAGCCCTAATCTGGGCTGCCAGCCAACCCGGGCCAGCCACTTTGCTGCTGGGGGCCATGAGTGTGGGTAATTGTTGACTTTGGCCTTACTCATCCTTCCTCTAGGGCCGTGTGCAAAGCAGAGGGTTTCACTTGCCCAGTGGGTACTGAATTACAGCCCTGGAGCTGGAGTCCTATGTAATTAACCAGCAGCCGCAAGCTCTGGAGAGTCTGTGAAGTCTGCCGAGCACGCAGGTGATTGAGCATTGAGCAAGGTGGCTCCTAATTAGCCTTGGCCTGATTTTTACAATCCCCAGAGCTGAGACCCACGTCCTCAGAGGCTGGCCACGCACTGGTTGGGGGTTTTTTACCTGGGCTCCGTGAATGGAAGCGGGAGCCAGGAAAACAGAATTCTGTGTGGATGTATATATTTTGATTGGAGGGAAGAGGCTTTCTTGGAGCTATCCTGAGACAGAACAGCCCCAGACTCCCTGGCAAGTGCAGCTTTCTCAGTCTCTCCGTCTTTCTGTCTCTCTCTTACACACACACAGATACCCACTGTTACCTTAGCTGTTGGAACAAATGTCTAGAAACATATATTTAAAGGAAATGTGAAAAAAAAATAAAGGAAATGGGAAGAACCTTAGACTACAGAACCTCTTCCTGATGATAAGACCTTCAGGACTTGGATCACAGAGAAGGAGGCATCTCGTTAGTCCAGCAGGGGAGGAGTAATGCATGGGGAAGGAGGGTGCTGCCCCTGCTCCTCTCAACCAGCCTCCCACCCCAAAGCCCAGCCCGTCAGGGTTTGGGGCTCTGTCACCTCTCTGCGTCATGCTTTTTTCCAGGCCAGGCCATGGAACAGATTTGTGACAAAGATATTTGCCCTTTACGTTCTTTACGGCTTCCTACTGCTCCTTTGATTTTTCTATCCTCGCATCTCCTGTCCTGCTCCTTCCACTTATTATCATCTCCCTTCTAAAGATGGCAAACTGTTGTTTGGAAAGGTGATATGCCTTGCCAAAGCATCGAGGCCAAACTCCAGGTGTATCTGCCTCCGTATCAAGCTGTCTATAAACATGGCATGCCATCACAAACAAAATCTTAATAATATCTACCATTCCTTAAGCACTTCTACGCTAAATGCCCGCTCCATGAGTAGACCCAGTGACCCCCATCTTACAGTTGGGGTTCACAGGGATAAGGGAGATGGAAGAGTCAGAATGTTAGCCATGTGCGAAGGACTGCTGCCCATAATATTCACTATGCTCTCTCTTGCTAGAGTGTGAAAGGCTGCTGAGAAGCCCACGATCAGTATGAGAACAACTAGACCATGGCTCACCACCATCTGGAGGTTAATGGCCAAAGAAGCTGGGAGGCAGGGACATGCAAATTACACTGCTGTGAGGTACCATTATACTTCTTCACACTTATCAGATGGGCAAACATTTGAAAGTCTGAATACAGGAAGCACTGGAGGAGGAACTGGGGAAATGGGAACTCTCAGAAATTGCTTGAGGGAGTGTAAATTAGTATAAGATCTTGGGAGAGTGATTGCCCCCCTACCACCTAGCCATCCTTTAGGGATGAGTGAGTTTTATATACTGATGTACATGACATGAATGGGGACCTTCCCTGCAGTATTTTTATAATAAAGAAAACATGGTCCAAGGGTCTAGGGCAAGGGAAGGGAAGATGTAAGGGGCCCAGGTAGGAAATGAGCTGAATCTTCCCAGGGGGTGATGATGGCCCAAACCGGGTAGCAGGGGTGGAGGTAGATGAGACCCAGGGGGGATCTGGTTGGAAGTGAGGTGAGGAGCAGCACCTCAGTTGGGGACGGGGTTTGAAATGCTGTTCAACATCCACATGGAGATATGTTGAGTAGCAGCCAGAAATATGGGGCTGGAGTTCAAAAGAAAGGCCACGGCTGGAGATATAAATTGGGAGTCACCAGCACATAGACAGTGTTTAATGCCATAGGCCTGTTAATTTTTTATTTCTTATAAATAAAAGAGCTGAAGCAAATATGACCATGTTGACATCTGTTAATTCTGGGTGGTAGATACGATGGTGGTTATGATACTCTTCTTTATACTTTTTAGTAGGTTTGAACTTTTTAATAATAAAGGTAATTAATAAATAGTTTATAAGGCCACAAGGCTCCAAATAGCTGACCAGTTCTGTGAGGAGTGCCTCAGACCTAAATCGTGGGTACTAGTAACAAATTGAGGAGTCAAATTCAAGTCCTCCCTGCCACGAACCTAAGCTCAATGACCGGGGTTGACCCTGTTTCCCCATTTGAACAAAAAAAGCTGGCCCACAATTTCTCAGGATTCTTTCAGGGCTAACCATCCAGGATTCAAGCTGGTGCCCCATGGGGTCCCTGTGAGCCCAGATGGTATCCACCCACCTCTCATGCCTAGTCCTGCAGATGAGGCCAGAAATACCCCATAAGGGGGCTCTATAGGTGGAAGGTCATCTCTGCGTCCAAACAGATGAAAACTGTATCAAGGGGAGTCAGAAAGGACAGGGCCCCACAGTCCCCAGGCCCTCAGGAACCCAAAAGAAATTAGGCTGAGATTAAAGGCAGAGAACTTTAGTGACAGAGCAGTAACTTTTAGTGACCATATTTGAAAAGTGGGTTTTTTTTAAGATTTTGTTTATTTGTTTATTTATTTTTGAGAGAGAGCACAAGCAGGGGTGGGGAAGAGCAAAGAGAGAGAAGGAGAGAATCCTCAAACAGACTCCCTGCTGAGCACGGAGCCTAACATGGGGCTCGATCTCACAACCCTGAGATCATGACCTGAGCCGAAACCAGGAGTCGGATGCTTAACTGACTGAGCCACCCAGGCGGCCCACCGTATTTGAAAAGTCTGAATGCATCCTCCTCAGGACCCCAGGACAGGCTGAAGAATAGTCTATGGCCCTGAAACATACAAATGGGTGAGTGGCTGAACCAATCTGCCAGGTTGTTAACAGGCACAGGAAATGATAATAATACTATTGCTAATAAGTGCGTATTACTATGCATTCTCCCGCTTAACCCTCACAAGGACAGTGCCGTACGTAGGGTTATCATTTTCATGAGCCAGACGAGAATTCAGTGCAGGCTCAGAGTGATCAAGCAACTTGCCCCATGTCATGCAGCAGGGAAGAAACAGAGCCTGGCTGCAGGACTCCAGATCTCAAGCTCTTGACGGCTCTTGCTGAGCAACAGGTTCCTCTCATCTCCTCTACAAGAGCCAGAGAAGACAGCCTAGATGTAAGTCTGTGAACTGAGCCGTTTATTCATCGTCAGCCCATAACTATTTACTGGGCATTCATTGTGTGGCAGCACTCAGTGAGTCTGGCCACAGGGATGCTGAGAGTAATAAGCTCAGCCTTTGTTCTTGCGAAGCGTGTTGTCTAGAGAGAGAGGTCAGTATCTAAACCAGCATAATAAAACCAATGGCTCCAGGCTGCTCCTGGGGTCGGGGGGGGGGGGGGGGGCGGTGCACGTATGTCCAGAGAGTCCTGGGTGGGAAAAGATGGTGATTCCCAGGTGCAAAACATGGACCAGGGTGTGTGTGGAGTCATGGCACAGGGCTTTTCTCTGACCTCATCGCCTGGCCGAACCTCCATTCCTGAGCCATGAGTCCCAGAAACTTTCTTACAAAAATACGCTGGGCTCAGGAACGTGTATTTAGCTTTTACCTTGTTGCGAGTGGGGGAGACTACAGAAACCCTGTCATTTCATGTGTTGTAAGCCAGGGGTATTGGCTGCTTCTTTGGAGCAACCCGTTTGATTGTTCTGAGAAGAACACTTGACATATGCACAAAAGTCAAAAGAGGCCATACCTGGACAAGGAGATATTTAGGACTGGCTCAAAGGAGCTCCAGCTACTGTGGGATAAGGAGAGAGCTGCTACAGGCTGGACTGCTTTTCTGCAGGGAAGTTCTTACTTTGGGAGCCCTTGGGTATGGCGCCTGGGTGGGAGGTGGGTTCACCAATGAGATTTAAGAGATGCACAAACCTCTGAACTTGTGGGGGAAATGTATTTTGTGCTTTTTTTTTTTTCTGGGTAGAGGATCGAGAGCTTTCATCAGATTTTCCTAGGGCTCCTTGAATACCCCAAGAAAGCGAAGAATCACATCTTTGACAATTAATTAATACTTCTTTGAAATATTAATTTTCTTCTTTTTTTTTTTTTTGATTTTATGTATTTGTTTGAGAGATGGGGCAGGGAGTAGCAGAGGAAAAGAAAGAAGCAGACTCCCTGCTGAGCAGGGAGCCCAGAAGTTCTAGGGAGGACAAAGGCATTGTATTGTATGCAGGACTCGATCCCATGACCTGAGCGGAAGGCAGGTGCTTAACTGACTGAGCCACTCAGGTGACCCTGAAATACTAATTTTCTAAGTGCACGTTTAAGCTACACCTGCAGCAATTGCACATTCTTGGGGTGGTGTGTGTATTTTTGGTTCTATGATCCATGCAAAGATCTGGAGCTGAGACCCAGAAGACAGGCAAAAGGGCAAAAGGGACCTGTGGGTGTGCTTCCCCAGGCACTGGAAGAAGGACTGTGTAACAGGGACAGGATAGCCTGGGGCAGAGTTCAACATGATCTTGACTGCCCGATGCTACACGGGGTCGTTTCAATCTGCGCAGCCCAGAACCTGGGAAATAGCTTCATGCTACCTACGGGGTTGAATTTTGAGATTTTCATTCCGCTGGGGCCTTAAGCAACATCACAGTGTCAATCATCTGAGGACGAAGCCATTCCTGGCTCAGAGAGGAAGGAGGGAAGAGAGTTGGTTTGGACGAAGGTGAAGGAAAATCCCTTCCTTGCTCTGGGCTCATGCGTTGGGCTAGACCTTCTAAGGCATTGATGTCTGCTGCAGGACACACACAGAAGAGGTGGGGGGAGGCTGGTCCTGCCAAGACGTGGGTCGGAACTGGGCTGGGAATGCGGGCCCAGGAGGACGAAACCAGCCTCTGAACTCTGAGAGCAGCCCTGCCCAGGCAGAGATTTCCTGGGATGTCCTCCTGACCTTCTCAACTACAAGCTCTGGTGTTACTCACCCTTCGCTCCCCAGTACCCAGCACAGTACTGGCCCTTAGAAGGAGGTGAATGAATGGAATGTGCCTCGATCCCCTAGAAGGCTGTGAACTCCTTGCAGGCAGGGCCTTTTTATGGATCAGTACAAGATTGCCCCTACCCATCCTCCCTGTGCTTTGCTGATGCCCATAGGGCTGAATGCCTTTGTCCTCCCTAGAACTTCTCAGCTCAAACCCATGCTTCCAGCAGTCCTTCTGGATAAGTGATAGAGACCCCAGCAATTTACTAATGGAAGGAGCTATCACCATTGGTTCTGGCCATGCCCCATCTCTTTTGCCTTTCGGCACAGTGACAGTATTTTTCAGTAGAGGTCCTCAGTACCCACATGCAGGAGCCTTGTGCATTTATTTGTCCATTTATCACTCACTCACTCGTTCATTTGTTCACTCCCATGCCCACTCACGTGCTCACTCATGTCTTCAGTCATCTGACTATTCGTCTCATTCATTCATTCATCTCCTAAACTTGCAGACCACTGCAGAATCGAGATGCTTCAGACAACAGGTCTTGCCTCTTAGAGCTCCGAGGTTGGGGCACGGAGCACAAGAGCCATGAACACACACAGTGGAGGAAAAAGTAGTGAACTGCATGAGAGAGACACAAACAGGCCACTGAGGGGTCACAGAAGGAAAGGTTTCTTCCAGTCGAGAAAGGGCGAATCAGAGACAGCTTCCTGGAGCAAGGCTCAGCAGCAGCAGCTCCAGAATTTCTACATGGGGAGCGGGTGAGGGTGGCAGCTTTTGGAGGCAGCTTGAAGCGGCGTCATCAGGAGGGTTTGTTCCGTAAGACTGAATATCTGTCAGCTGCCTGATCATGATGAGACTGGGGGGCTTCATTCTCCCCCAGCGCCCCCCCACCTTGCTTCTCCCACCCAAGAAATGGCATTTGACTCATGCCTCAGTAAATGAGGAGCATTTATCTGGACTCAAGGTGGTAGGGAAAGGATGAACACCTGACAGGAGCAAAAGCCTGGATGTGGAAAAGCTCAAGGCCAAGTACAGGGAGCCTGGAGTCCTTAGGTTTTGGTGGAACAGGTAGAAGGAAGGAGTGGACAGTGACCTTGGAAAGGTAAGTTGAGCTTGGAATGCAAGACTAAGGTGTTTGGGCTTCATTCAGCAGATTGTGGGAGCCACTGAAGGTTTTGAGCAAGAAAATAACATGGCCAATGCTATTTGGGGGCTCGATCTCTGGGGCAAGGTGGAGAATGAAAAGGAGCAGGCAAGACCACAGGAGGCTGGTTCCAGGCCCCTCCTAATGTTGGGGGTGGGTGGCAGAGCAAGAGTGTAAATGAAGGTTCACATGTCACTGCAAATATCTAAAAGTTATAAATCAAATGAACACATAAAATACTTTCTATCCCCCTACCCTGACAAAGAGAGCTTCATAGCAACCTGAAGGGCCAGGTTCAATGTTTAATTCTCAAATCTTCACACCGGAAGGTGCCGAGAGATCTGCCCCATGGCCCCAACCTCCAGTCTGGGGCCCACATCCAGTCTTTTTCCATCCCTTCCTCCTTCCCTCACTGTGAGAGGCCTCACGCACGCCTGTGGGCACCAAGCCCACACATCCAAACTGTTCATACCCCCAGCACACAGCTACCTCCAGCCACGCTTCAGCCCTAGAGGGACACACATTGGCTGAGCATCTACCCTTCGGAGCCTGGGGCAGAGGTCTGAGCAAACCTTTGGAAGCAGGCTGGCTTGGGATGAGAGAAAATTCCAGAAGCCAGAGCATTACATGTGTGTGGTCTAGAAGGAGAGGTTGCACACTGCCCCTGATTTTTGTCCTTCTCACCCAGGGAGTCTGGGGGACATGCCAAGAGAAGGCCTGAGTGGGACGTTCTAAAGCCCAAGACCCCAGATAGGGGCCCCCTTCTGCCCACGGTAAGGGCTTTCATGACCAGGGGAAACAGAATAAGGCCCTGAGCCAGGCCCTGTGAAGGAGGGAGCAGAAATGGCAGATTGCAGAGGACTTGGAAACCGGACAGGTATGGCTGCCAATCTGAGCACTTTGAGTGCCACTGAAGCCTGAGCCTGGCTCCTTGACACCTTGACACGTGGGTAGATGGGTGGGTTCAGCCATCTGCACCCCTTGTGAGAAGCATCCAAATGACTGTACTGCTCTCCCTCTCCTCTGCCCTCCCTCTGCCCACTCTCTCCAACCCCCAGCTTGCGGCATCTGGCTGGGCCGTGTGCAGGGCGTCTGGCCCCGGGGACAGGTGGGGTACGCCCAAGTGCACACCTACACAGCTATAAATAGGGAGCCTCCGGCAGCTGCTTACTCAGCTTCTCTTCCCCAGCTGTGATAGTGCTGGAGCCTCTGGGACACCTGGACCATGGACCCCGGGGAATGCACCTGCATGTCTGGTGAGTAAGGATGCCTGCTCGGGGGTCCTGGAACCTTGCCCCAACTTCCGATATGGAGCCCACAGGGCTCTGATGAATATTTCTCTTCCTCCAATTAGGAGCTGCCAAGGGGGTTTGTCTCGGACCAGCGACCTCTGGGGCAGCGCCCACTCTGTTGCCTACCAGCCTGATTTGCTAGAATTGAGACCCTGGCTCAGGGGGCGCTTAGTGTCAGGCCCCTAAGGGCAGCCACCAGAGCTAAGGACCTGGCAATCTGGTTTGGGTCCCCTGCTGCCATTCACTCCTGACACTTCATATTTCTGAACCTCCATACCCTCCTCTGAAAACTAGGATCACTCCTCCTCAACTGCCCACCTCCCAGGGCTGGCTAAGAAAGTACTAAAATCATAAGGCACTTGCAGAGGTCAAGGGAGTCGTTAGAAGTGTATGTGGGCTCCAGAGTCTCTGAAACCCCTTAATTCCATGGAAGCACATAACGCAGGAGGAGAGAGGTCAGAGTTTGGAGGCATCTTGGACTTTTATGGCCTTTGGAAATGGTATCAAGAATTCTCTTAAGCCTCTCTGGTCCTTAGCAGGACATGTCTGTACCCCAAACTTGCCAAAGAGACAGAAACTTCCAGCATTTTGACACTCAAAATTTGACACTCCAAATGATAGGTGGGATGATTTTTTTTTTTTTAAGTGTAGATGGTTTTTATATGAAAACAAGCTGCAGCTACAGCTCTCATTTTGGGGTTATTTATGTCCCCGGTTCTTTCTCCTGCCCATTCAGGGTTTCCATCTTGCCTGATACCTTGAAAAGGTGAAGAGGGTATACAAGGCTTCCACAGTCCCTAGGGGACCTTGGGCTTGGTAGACCTGGCCTGGTCTTAGTGGTTCTCAAACCCAATCGTACATCGGAATCATCTGGGTTACTTTTTAAAATATGATTCCCTTAAAAAAAAAAAAGAAAGAAAGAAAAATATGATTCCCTTTCCCCACCCAGACTTATGAATCAGAATATCTCAAGGGTCGGTCCCATGAATCTGCATTTTAGCAAGTATCCGGCTGAGGGGCCCAATGCAGCCACCTCAGTTTCCATCCGGGGACTGTGACTGGGAACCATCCAAGGGCCCATGCCCTGGGGCGGGGGTGGGGGGGATGCTCGGCAGCATCTTCATCCTCTTGTCCAGCCACTCCCCAAGGACAGCCCAGAAACCCTGCCACCTCGTGTCCCCGTTTGACCCCAGTCCTCACGCTTGGGGCTCTGTCCTCTCTTCTAGGAGGAATCTGCGTCTGCGGAGACAACTGCAAATGTACAACTTGCAACTGTAAAACATGCCGGAAAAGTGAGTTATGCTGAGCGGGGATGTGGCTGGCCAGAAGCTAGGAAAGTCTGTTCCCTCCCTTCCCAACCCACCAGCCATGGTGGGATGAAGCGGGTTCTGGAGGCCTTGGACCCATTTGAGAGGGATCTGAGATGACAGCTGAGCCGAGGCCTCGGGCAAAGCTCCTGAGGGGGGCAGCCTCACCTGGGGGTGAGGGCGTCCACCGGGTTGCCGGTGTTCGCGGAGGAAGAGGGCTGCAGGGAGGTCTGGCTATGCCCAGTGCCGAAAGGGACGGAGCACTGACCTAGAGTCATGAGCTCTGGGCTTTAGTTTCAGATCTGCCACTGACCAGTGACCTTGAGCCAGCCGCTTCCCCTCGCTGGGGCAGCTGGTAGACCTGATGACCCCTGAGATCCCTCCTGGCACTGGCATCCCACAGCTTGCTGCCCCGGGGTTTTCTGCTAATGTGGATTGAAGCCTGTGGCCTGCTCTGCCCTTCCTGCTTTCTCTAAGTGGTGGGAGAGGACGTGGTAAGAGGGGAGCGTCGACACCCAAACTGACCTGTCCATCTCCTGACCCTTCCAGGCTGCTGTCCTTGCTGCCCCCCCGGCTGCGCCAAGTGTGCCCGGGGCTGCGTCTGCAAAGGGGGCTCGGACAAGTGCAGCTGCTGCCCCTGAAACACATCCGTTGTGCTGAGGACCAAGGCCCGGCAGGCGTCTGTACAGTGCCTTAGTCGAGAAGTTGGAATTATTGTACAATAGGTTATGCTTTTTATATATTTGCTCAGATGCAGTGTGGGTGACCTTCATGGAGAGGGCTTGAAAAATAAAGGTTTCGCTCATGGTTGTCTGGTGGCTCAGAGCACTGTTTCGCCCTAACCCAGCAGGACCGAGAAGGGCTGACCCCAGTGCATACAGTAAGCGTCAGCCTGCGCCCCTTCTGCAGGTGGCCGCTCACCGCAGGACCCAGCAGCTCTGCCTCGGGGGGCTTCCTCCGGCTGCGGGAGCTTGCTTGAGGCATGCACAGAGCGGCCCAGGAGTACTGGGCAGTCAACGCCCCTGGGGACAGCCCTTAGCTGACAACAAACAGGAGTCGGTGGATAAATACCCCCCAGCATCTCTACCCTTACGGTGGGACGAATCTGAGACAGGTTCCACACCATGCCCCCGAAGTCCCCGGCAGCGCAGGGCTCCAGTAGCCCACGGCGGTACCCCGCTCACTGACATACCCCATATTGGCTCCCTTCCTTCCCTGCCTCACTTGTCCGTTTTCCTCCCAGTGCTTCCTGGGATCCCCAGCCAACGAAACCTCTTGAACAGGGTCTGCTTCGGGACTCACTGAATCCCACGTATGACACGCTGCCTCACACACACACACACACACACACACACGTGTGCACACACACATGGCAGTGTGCTATATACCTGGGGAAACTGTGTTTTCCCTTATACAGTTACCTCTCTGCAAGTCCTTTTTTCCACTTAAGAGAGAAGAGTAAGTAGAGGAAAAAATAGGAAGATTGAACCCCAAAAAAATACAGTGACAAAACAAGAATTAGTGGATGAAACACAGTAGGAGACAAAGAGGAAACTCTACCCGAGTCTCTCCCACAGCAGAGTCACCGCTGAGCCTAGCAGCTGCCAGGGACCATGCAGAGCAGGGACCATAAACATCTATGAGAAGCACTGACGACAATGAGCCTTCCTCTTCCTAAAAATGCCCATATAAATACCTTCACTCAATTTTACATGTGATCTTAGGGAACTCCCGAACCCACTGAGCCATCTCTGGATCCCCCACAAGATCTGAGTTAGGAATCTATGGTCCATGCATGCTGTTATTTAAAAGAATAAAGTGGTCTAATAACAGATTAAAATATGAAGCACCTACTACCTGCCAGGCACTGGGCCCCACATCTCCCCTGCATTATTTTCATTTTAATCGTCACAACAAGACCTCACAAGGTCATTACTGTTAATCAACTCCGTCTTGGGCGCCTGGGTGGCTCAGCTGGTTAAGCGACTACCTTCAGCTCAGGTCATGATCCCAGGGTCCTGGGATCGAGTCCCACATCGGGCTCCCTGCTCTGCGGGAAGCCTGCTTCTCCCTCTCCCACTCCCCCTGCTTGTGTTCCCTTTCTCGCTGTGTCTCTCTCTGTCAAATAAATAAATAAAATCTTTAAAAAAAAAAAAAATCAACTCCATCTTCCCCAGAGGGGGAAACCAAGGCTCACAGAGGTTATGTGACTCGCCCAAGGCCACACAGCTAGTTTATAGAATTGAGATTCGAATCCAGATTTACAGACTCCAAAGCTGTGCAACTGAGAGCAAGTGGAGATGCAGAAATAACCTTGTAGAAGGACCGAGGTGAAGGCTGCAGTCCCTGGAGGCTGGCGCTTCGGAGGGGGAGACTCGGTCCCCTCTCACCCACACCACCCCACCCCCAGCAGAGTGTGGATAACCCGAGCTCTGGGATGGCGTTCATGCTGCCAAGGGCCTGAAAGCAGGGCCCAGCAGAGGCTGGGAGCGGCTGTCAACTCCACCAGCCTATGTCCAGGTGGCCATCAGAGAGCAGTAGTCTTTTTGTTTTTCCTTGCGTTTCGAATTGCCTTTCCCCCCTTGCTATTTGTGGAACAATCGAATATGTACTGGCTTCTTTCCTTATCTTCTGTACAACTGTCATTCTGGGATCTCTTTTCATTGTTCTCCTAGGCTAGACCCATTGGTACTTGGGTCCCCCATCATCCTCTATCTCGGGCTCCTTTCTATTTTGCTGAAGTACCTCCTCAAGCAATTTTTGTTGTTGTTGTTACCAAAAGAATGGATTCCCTAAATGTCAGAAAACACCTTTATTTTTCTCTCATGCCTGTTTGAGAGTCTGGCTGGATATCAAATTTTAAGTTCAATATAACTTTTTCTTAGCACTTTTAAAGACAGCGCTGCATTATCTTCCAACGTTTGGCGTTGCTGCTAGGAACACCAACATGACCTGCCCTTTATTTTTCACTGGGCGCTTTTGAGAGATTTCTCAGGCTTTTTGCAATCTTATTGATCTTTTAAATTTTGGTCAGTCATATTTTAATACATTAAGAGCTTCTTCTCTGAACATTTATCACAATACCTTATTTGTTTAAGTCCTTTCCTGAATCTCTCTGATGTGTGGAAAGTTTTTTTAAATGTTTGTTAGGTTTCCTCTTTCTTGAACTATTTCTGTTTCTCTGAGCTGCAAGCAGGCTCTGTGGGTGTCAGTGGGGTTTGCTGACTGGCAGGCTTGGTTTTAGCACGCCCAGGTGGGGAGCCAGCAGGCAGGTGTGCCCCCCCCCCCCAGTGCCAAAACCAAAAGGGCCCTCCTCTGACCCTTTTCCGCGAGCCCTAGCCCCTCCTAGACTGGTTACTCCATTTCTTCAGAGACATCTCGCAGCCTCAGCCTGCGGGCAACTGGCAGGGTTGTACAAGGAGGGGAAAAGGAGGCCAACCTGATGATCACGTGGTAGGCTACAGCCACTTCTTCCATCAGTTCCCATCCTGGTTTCTGTGACCACTTCCTCTGCCACTATCCCAGTCTGACTCCCCCAACCCCCTCAAAACCAAGTAACACAGAACCCCCATAGACTTCTCTACTTTTTGATCTGAGCTGTGGCTTCCTCTCCGCCCATTTACTCATCAATGTGATTTAACCGATTCCAGTATTCCAGAAAAATCTTGTAACCTCTGATCCACTGATGTGCTGTCCAAGTCATCCTCCCCCGCACCAATTCTCAGCTCTTTTATTAGTTTGTCTTTTTTTAGTTTCTTTCAATGGAGTCTCAGGAGAAAGGAGAGGTAAATGCATATATTCCGTCTCCCATCTTGAGCCCCAAATTCCAGGCTAGGCTTCTTAGCCAGATTATGATGTCCATTCTACAGGCGAGAAAACTGAGACTCGGAGAAGTTAAGGCTTTCTCCCCAAACTCAGGCAGGACTAGGTGAGAGACAGACGCTTGAAGACCGCGGGGTAAGACAAGTTGGGGAAAAGGCCGAAGCCAAGAGTGAGCAGACTAGTTACAGGCGGCCATGAGGGGTGAAACTTGAGCAGTGCAAGGAAACACCGAGAAAACAGAATTTTACATCAAGAAAAAAAGAGCTTTCTCAAGGAAGAGGTGCTCGGAGCAGGAAGGGGCTCTACCAGGAGGCTGACACATCACGGATTGTGTTCTTGTGCTGCCTAAAGGACAATGAGAGGCTGTGACAGTCTGCACCTGCTCAGGACATCCTCCCACTTGGATGGAAACCAGAGGAAGACGATGGGGAATGAAACGCAGGGCGCAGGACGAGGAAGGAAGTTCCTCATGAGGACTGCAGGGGGCGCTCGAGGTCCAGAGGCAGGTGCGGAGGCGTTCACTCTGAGCCGGGCGCCAGAGTTGAGGTCGCTCTTCCCGCCTCAGTCTGGCGGCGTCTGGGGCCCAAGAGATCCCCAGAAAGGGCTCGGAACCTCAGACGAGGCTGTAGGGAAGATAAATCAGGCCAAACTCTCCAAGGGCCGGTTAGGTGTAAAAAGCCCTTAACAATGTGTAAAGCACCCAGATTCACAGGACATGAGGCTTTTAAAATAATTTGGCAACGTGGGTCCAAGAACCATGAAATTCTTTTTATTTGTCCCAGTAGCTTCACTTCTAGAAAGCTGTCTAAAGAATTCGTCACAAATTCAGGGGAAAATAAAAAAAGCCTCACTCCCACGAAAACATTCATTGCGGTACCATCTACAATTGTGAAAAACTGGAAAGGGCCTCAAGTCTAGGAGATCGTTCAAGTACGCTGTGGCGGCACTCACAACAGGATATGCCACTAAAAATGCAAAAACGCAGGAAATAATTATGGCAAAATCTGCTACAAATTAGGTGTGCAGTCATTTATTTTAAAAAAGAAGCTACACAGAATACAAACTATGGAAATGAAAATACGCTACAGTGTTAACAGTGGTTGTGTTCAAATCACAGATAAAAGATCATTTTTACTTTTCCTTCTTTTTTCTTTGTGTCTTTCTGGATTTTCCAAATTTTACTGAAGTAGCACATTTTTTAAAAATAAATACTGTTTGGGGCGCCTGGGTGGCTCAGTCGTTAAGCGTCTGCCTTCGGCTCAGGTCATGGTCCCAGGGTCCTGGGATCGAGCCCCACATCGGGCTCCCTGCTCCGCGGTAAGCCTGTTTCTCCCTCTCCCTCTCCCACTCCCCCTGCTTGTGTTCCCTCTCTCGCTGTGTCTCTCTGTGTCAAATAAATAAAATCTTTTAAAATAAAATAAAATAAAATAAATACTGTTTGACAAGGGGGGGAAATGTATCCTTTGAGCAAGAAATTCTACTGTAGGGAATGTTGTATCCTCAGGAAAAAATCATGAATATACACACACAAAAGCTACCAAGATGTTTGCCACATCACGGGTTATAACAGTGAAGATTTGGAAACGACAAAAGTGTGTCTATGTAGGAGACCATTAAATAAATTGTGTAATGAACCTACTAAACTAAAATTGTAAAGTGAAATTGATTTCATGGGCAGATGTTCATAATCTGATAAGCAAGGAAAAAGTCATTTATAAATCAGTGTATACTGTAGGCTTCTGTTTTTATATTTGAAAGAATTATATAGATTTTTTAATTTTTCAAAATTTCTGCAATAAACAAAGAAGGAAGAAGAGGAAGAGGGAAGGTAGACCCAGATGTTTTTGAATCTGAGGTACAGGTGGCCTGAATTGTACAATTTATTTTTAATTTATTTTTTTTTTTTTTTGACAGAGAGAGACACAGCGAGAGAGGGAACACAAGCAAGGGCAGTGGGAGAGGGAGAAGCAGGCTTCCCACCGAGCAGGGAGCCTGATGCGGGGCTCGATCCCAGGACCCTGGGATCATGACCTGAGCCGAAGGCAGACGCTTAACGACTGAGCCACCAAAGCACCCCAGTATGAATTATTTTTAGAGGTAAGGATAGGACAGGGTACTTGAAACTGAAACAGTCTTGGAAAGTTTGGGCCACGTGACCACAATACACGTTGGCTCAATGGAGGCTTCCTTCCCTCTCCATGCCCAGCCTTACCATCCACCTTCCCTGGCAAGTGCTCTCACTTACTTTCTCATATTTCAGTTCCCAGAGGAGGACTGGGCTGGGAGGCAAGGCTGGGCATGACTACCCACATCTGCCAGAGGATGAATCAGAGGTCCAAAGATGCAAGCTGGGATAAGGCAGGGGTTCTGATTCCCCTGGCTCCCTTCCCTCCGTGGCTGAGTTGCGAAAAAACCATCCTGGATTTGTTATAGGATAAAGTAAAGCAGGGTTTCTCAACCTCTGCACTATTGACATGTTAGGCCACATCATTCTTTTGGGGGGAGGTTAGTCTGGGCATTGAAGGATGCTTAGGAGCATCCTTGGCCTCTACCCATTCGATGCCAACACCATGATAACCACCACCACCACCGTCACGTTGTGACAACCAGAATGTTCTCAGACATTGCCAAATATTCCTGGGGGCAAAACTGTTGATCGTGGAGAACTACTGAAGTAAGGTGAGATGTGGGACACAACTTTAATGCTAGGTGAGGCTGCTCTGGGGTGATTTCTGGGAGAAGGCGATGCTGCCTGTCCCCAGACCTGGGCGGTGGGTAGTGGGGGAGCGGGGATCTAATGAGGATGGGAGAGAGGGGAGATTGGTTTATGCAGAAAGCACGGGCACCACCATGTCATGTACCTTCCCGGCAGCACTTAGCTTACTACGTGTGGAATTTTTTTTTTAAAGATTTTATTTACTTATTTTGAGAGCGAGAGAGAGAGCACGAGGGGGGTGAAGGAGAAGGGGCAGATGGAGAGGGAGAAGCAGACTCCCCAATAAGCAGGGAGCCTGATGTGGGGCTCGGTCCCAGGACCCTGGGATCATGACATGAGCCAAAGGCAGATGCTTAACTGACTGAGCCACCCAGGCGCCCCATATGTGTGGATTTCTTATGAAATGCCTCCTTGCCCAGATAGTGGGTTCTCAGAAAAGACAGACATTGTCATTGTCCTGCTCCCCTTTGTACCTGCCATTCCTAACACAGTGTGTGGCTTAAGGCAGTGTTCAATAAACGTTTGTGGTGGAGAAGGAGAGACTTCACCACCACGTTGCTCATTACACAAAGCAGGATGCTGGAGGCTACAGGGTAACTTCATTAAGACACATGTAATTTAACCTGACTCTTCACAACCCAGCCTTCAAGAGCTCCCATAAAAAAGGGTGAGCCTAAAGTCAGACTCCTAGTTCTCACATTGATTCCTTCACGCAGCATTCAAAGACATTTCAGGTGCGCAGGGAGCTTTGCTAAGCATAGAAGGGAGGAGAGAAAAGAACCTCCTCGCTCAGCCTCTGCCTTTAGGGACCTCAGAGTGTGTCAGGGAGACTGTTGGACTACCCTCTCCCCTCTCCTCCAGGGAGGAAAATATCTAGACAAAACCCCATAGAAGTTCCAAGAAGGATGGGTAAATCCGGCTACAGGCAGGAATGAAGACTTCCTGGAAGAGGGAGGCATTGAAGCACTGTTTGCTGAGACCTGGGATGTCTTCGGCAATCTGCCTGAAGAATCTCCTGGATGTTCACCATAACCAAAGCGGTAAGGAGTATGACGATCCCCAGTGAATAGCGGAGGGAAATTGGTGAGATTCAAAATCAGGTCTGTCTGACGCCAAAGCCAGTCTTCACTTGCTGCATTTTAGGAAGAAGATTCTGGCAGGAGTGTCAGGGTGGTCTGGGATACGTGAGCAGTGCAGGACCCCCATTATCCTGATGTGGGAGCCCAGCAGACACCCGGAGTGTCTCCTGCAGTTTGGGGGCCCTGCGGGCTTTCTCCTGATGCCCCAGCTAATATGGACCCTTCCCTCGTCGTAACCCTGTCCCCCTAGAGCCATGGAGCTCCTGACCCCACCACACACAAGAGCTTCCTCAAGGGATGGCCCTTGAACTCCAACCCGCCGACGCCCAAATCAGCTCAGCTTGGGCCCTGACTTTAATGATTCCCCCCCCGGCCCCGCCCGGGCCCCTCATTGAGAGGAGATGGCAGCCCCTTGGGGAAAACTCTGCATTACAGTCCTTAGAGCTCGGACTAAACCCCAGGAACCAAGGTATTGGCACGGTTGCTGGGGTCAACCTGGCCACTTTCTGAAACCTGGAAGCTCAGAGGCTGCCTTTCCCCGCCTTCTCCTCCAACACTTTCCGTCCCACGAGTGATCGGAGAGAACAGAATCTTCCCGTGGCCTTCAGAGTACACCCAAAAGGTGCCAATGCCTGGCGGGGAAGGATGCAGGAGGGCAGGGGAGAAGGAGCCCGAAGCCACGTTGGATGTGAGCGCTCAGGGGATTGGCCTCGTGTAGGGCAGTATTTCCCTGATTGCTGTCCTTCGAGAACCACCTACTCGATTTTAGGCATAATCACATATCACCTGGTCTATTATTATACTTAAATTTATTTTAAAAGGAGGTCTTGTATCACTACCGTAGAGGAGAAACTGAATCATTTGCCACAAACAGGAGGTAACCATGGAGACAGAGGATTCAATTTCTAGCTGACTTGTTCTACGGCAGGCTGAGGCTCCCTCCCCATCCTTACTCTGCCTCCTTACCCTCTCTGTGACCCCCGGCCCCTTCTGCTGCTTCAGCTGCCCCATGGATAAAGTTGCTCACTCAACCGTCATTCTACTAATAAAGCCATATCTCTCCAAGAAACGACTTTACTTACAAAGAAGCACATTTGCAAATTCTTTCAGCGCACCACTATTTGCCCAGGATCCTGAACTCTCGGTCAATTGTTCGGTCCCGGGATAGTAAATTAGGAGACCCTCTGAGGGCAATGCAACAGTTCAGTGCAGCCCTGAATCAAGATCGGCCAGGGAGGGGACTTGCTGGACTCCTTGCTTTTTCCTGAGGTCATCGCAGAAAAGATGAACTAAGCCAGGGGCTCCAGATGGCTTCCTCTGAGGCTCAGCCCCAAGGAAGTCTGAGAGCCTGAGGGGGAAGGAGGGGACAGCTCTGGCTGAGTGCGCTGGCGTGCGCTTTTTACTGGCAGGGAACGTTCTAGATACTGAAGCCTTGAGGGCTACGGGCAATGCGGACCTGGGGTCAGAGTAGCCTCAGGCAACATGAAAACAAACAGGAAATCAGAGCTGGTGAGCTCTGTCATCTGAAACTGCATGAAGCCAATGTTGAGAACCAACCTGGACTTCCCATTAAATACCTTGACAGATCACACCATAGCATGTCCTGAGACTCTTGGTTCTCGTCTTCTGCTTTTCTCTTCTCTCACCACTACTGATGCCTAGACTCACAGACCAACACATGTGGGACCGGCAAAGCCTGGAGGAACCAGCTAGCTCCACCCCTCGGATGAAGCCATTTGGAGGCCCCTGGGGGGCCTTTGGGGGGAGGGAGGGTTTCCAACCAACGTTTGAAAGTGCTGGTCCAGCTCTGATTGAGAACAGAGGCTCACTCTGCCTGGGGGATATTTGTAGCAGTGCTCAGTTTCTGCTCCAGGGTCAGCGAAACCAAAGTCTGAAAGCTCACCAGACCTGCCTTCCTTGGGAGGCAGCCTAGGGATCACCTCTAAAGAGGGAGGGATGCAGGTCCTAAAAGGGCATCTCCTGGAAGGAAGTGGAAGCTAGGGTTGGACAGGTGATAAGAACACTTTGCGAGGGCTTATGAGGGAACGTCCATTCTTGGGGAGGCAGTGGATTTCCCCTCCCACCTCCACCTTTCCAACGTTTTACTGCAGGGATCCTAGAATTAATTTCTCCCTTTCTTTCTCCCTCCCTCCTTCCCTCCCTCCCTCCCTCCCTTCCTTCCTTCCTTCCTCCCTTCCTTCCTATTATTCTCTTTTTTTAAAACTCTGTCTCTAGGAACACCTAGGTGGCTCAGGTCCTGATCTCAGGATTGAGCTCCACATGGGGTCCCTGCTCACTGGGGAATCTGCTTGCCCCCTCCCTGTGCCCCCCCCCCTTGTGCGCTCTCTCACTAGCCCTCTCTCTCTCAAATAAATAAAAGCTTACAAAAAAAAAAACCCCTCTGTCTCTAGATAAGCCTGGTCCCTAGGAAGCCCACTGCAACTATGTGAAAGGTGCTTGCCCCACCGGGAGGTGAAGTGAGGCCTCTCCATGGGGGGGTCACCAGGTGACTGACTGTCTGAAATGCCACCATTAGCAATTCTTTCTTCTACTTCGATAGCCCTTGACGGGTTATCTAATGCTTTCCTTTGCTCCCCAGTTTCCTGGGGATTAAGTGTGTTCATTTGCTGAGCAAGGCCAGTGAGGCTCAAAGGAAGGAAGTGATCTGCTCTGGGTCCAGCTTCTGGTGGCCTCAGCCTCCGTCACACCAATCTTAGTCTCCTGTGGTCACATGGCCTCCTCCTCTTCTGTCTATTCTCTATGTGTCTTATAAGGACAATTGTCATTGGATTTAGGGCCCAATCCAGGATGATCTCCTCTCAAGATCCTTAACTGAATGACATCTACAAAGACCATTTGTCCAAATAAGGTAATAGAGGTTCTGGGATTTGACATGGATATCTTTTGGGGGCCTTTTCTTCAGCCTACCACAGGCACAAGGGACTCAACAGAAGGAAAAGATAAAAGGAGAGTTGCTTCCCTTTGAAACTGGGGTGCAGCCACCTAGTACCACCACCCGCGCCCCCCCCAGGACTCCCCCCAGTCACCCCAGCCCTGTCCTTCAGTCTTCCCAGAGCCCCGCCCCTCCCAAATCCAGTTTGCAAGGCCCTTCCATTGGTGTTACGATTCTTTTCCCATTTCATGGGGCCCTAGAGCAGCAGGGTGCTCAGCACCCCATTTGGATGAATCGGGCGCCCCAAAATGCTAGAATAAGAGGAGATGAGAGGCAGGGAAGGGCTGGGGAACGCGCAACGCCGCTCTCTGAGGGGGGAAGGGCGCACGTTCTGCCGGGGACCGCTGCAGCGGCGGGCGCGTCCCCGTCGGCGCTCACGGCCGCGCGCACACGGACGAGCGCGGAGTGTCGCCCCTGCGCACGCAGTGGGAAGGGGCCCCCGCAGGGGAGTTGGGAGCACGCGCGCGCACCCGGCAGTGCACACCGCAGCGGGGGGGGAGGGAGGGACGGGGGAGGGGGGTCCGCAGCCGCAATGCGCGCCTCCGCCGAAGCCCGTGTGCCCAGATGGAGAGAGGGGGCGCCGTGCGCGAGCGGGCTGTGCATGCGCGCCCCCGTCTGGGGCTATAAAAGCCTCGCCACCTGCTGCCACTAGTGCGTCCAGTTGCCCGGAGAAGCCAATTCACCTCCTCCAGCGGCAGCTCCTCTGGACATGGACCCTGAGACCTGCCCTTGCCCTACTGGTGAGCCCCCGCCCCCAGCCCCCAGCCCGCGGCCCAGCGCGCCCCTGACTTGCAGAGAATCCCACGCCCTACGGACCCGCTCAAGGACATTTGGGGGAAGGGATTGTTTGCCATTTTTAACCTCGTCGAAGGGTGGACTTGGTTATATCCCAGAGGGCGCTGAGATTTGACACCCCATCTCCTCCTTTAGGCCTGGCCGCACCCCAGTTTTAGCACATTTAACCCTTCCTGTGGCGTCCCCCCCTCTAGGCGGTTCCTGCACCTGCGACGGCTCCTGCAAGTGCGAGGGATGCACATGCACCTCCTGCAAGAAGAGTGAGTGTGGGGACCCCCCCCCCGTCCCTGCCCCCTCTGCTCCCTGAAGTCGATGTCTCCCTACGCAAGATGGAGAGACCCGGAGTCCCCCTGTTACGTTGCTTTTGACTCTTACTGGGACAGAATCACCTGGGGAGACCATGATGCAGTCGCCCAGGCCCCACCCCCAGGGATTGGAACAGTAGGCCTGGGGCAAGATGTTTTTGTAAATCCCCAGCTTCTCATGGGGAGCTGGGATGGAGAACGCAACCCTGGTCCAAACCCTCACCTCCAAACCTCAGTGCCTGGGGAAGCCGGTGGCGAGGCTGGGGGCCAGCTCTGGAGTTATGGTCCCTTGGTCCCTCTCAGGCCTTTGAGGGTCCCCTCAATTTGACCTCCCCCAGTCTCCCCAGGAGCAGTGTAATATGCTTGGGGAGTAGGAGGTGGGAGGAAGGCTGCCTTCCTCCCTGGTGTATAAGACTAACCATAGATCCTCCCACGGGTTTCCTGGAACCCCTACACCTATATCATCTGGGCTCCTCCAAGTTTATCCTTCAAGTCCCTTTTCAAGGCCGTTGGCCCTGTGATGCTTCCTCCTTACGGTCCAGCACTACCCCCACCATCCCCGGGACTCCCCTGCATCCACCGAAGGGGCTGTGGGCTACTTCCTGGACACTCCTCTCCCGTGGTAGCCCAGCATGCAGCTGACACGCCACAGATGCTGAGTCATACCAGGCGTGAGACTACTCTGGGGGCGGGTGGGGGGGTGGGCAGCGACTAGGCCCCTAGCAGCCCTCCTTGTCCCCTTCCCTTTGGATGGAGATAGATGCAGGGAGAGGCCATCAGCCTGGTGGCTCCTGATCTTATCTGCAGGCTGCTGCTCATGCTGCCCTGCAGAGTGTGAGAAATGTGCCAAGGATTGTGCGTGCAAAGGTGGAGAGGGCGCGGAGGCCGAGGCTGACAAGTGTAGCTGCCACCAGTGAGGATGCGTCCCTCCGTGTGAACCGCGTGTGAAGAGAGCTGGGTGGCCCAGTGCCACCTCTCCTGTGGTGGCTGTGTCCCCTTCCGCTGCCAGCCCCTGGCAAGTGACAATAAATCCCATGAATGGCCTAAGCCAAGGACTGGTCTCTTCTTAAAAGGGAAGGATGTGGGGGTAGGGGGAGTCTAATCTGAGGGAACTGCCCCGTTGAAAAGTGAAATCCTGAGACATGGCCACTGTTCTGCTTGAGGTTGGGAGGGAGCTCTAGGCACCGTGCCCCCCCACCCCAACCTTCAGATGGCACTTGAGCCTCCTGCTAAGTCAAGCTCAAATCTGGGGACAGAGAGACCAGACCCATATGCTGGTCTTTTGCTCCTGCCTGTCAACCTCACGTTCTTCATCTGTACAACGGGGTTGGGGGGAAGTTAATTCACAGTCCCAAAGCCCTGTGATTCCTGGAATGTTCTAAGTGCTCCTACAAAGTTGCCTGTTGTGAGAGCCATCAGAGGAGAGAGTCCAGGAGGCCCAGGGGCCTGTCTTGGCAAACTGTCAGCTGCGTTTCCAAGGTCACCACCCTGAATAGCCTGTCTCCCCGAAACAGATTATTCAGCTCCTTTCAAATCATCTCCTTTGGCAGTTTGTCTCCAGCCCCTTTTTCTTCAAGGGCAAGTAGGGTAATAAGAGCTTTTATCCACTGTGGTTGTGATCCAGTCCTTGGTGAAAGAGAACACTCAGCTCTACCTGGGCTGGCTGAGAAGGGAGAGACAGAATTCCAGGGAGTCAAGAGTTTCCCAGCAAGAGGTTACAATGCTGTAAACACATCGATTTTCCTCCAATTTAGTTTTTCAGGACAGTTCATTCAAAAGCCCACCAGGATTTATTTTTAAGACCTAATAGGCTGTGTAGAAAAATAGAGTTTGAGAAAAGCCAAACCAGTTCTGAAAAGGAACAGCAAAAAGGGTTTGCTCTAACCCGCTAGCATTTCTTGTTCTAAAGCTCTAGGAAGTAATGTCAGCTCAGGAATAGATCCGTTGGACAGAGAGGAGGGTCCAAAAACAGACCCTGTGTAGCTGGGAGTAAGAGATGATCAGGTTAGTGGCAAAAGGATACACTAGTCAGTGAGAAGCATTGGAATATTTGGCTATCCTTTTGCATATCATGTAAAAAGTATTTTCAATTGATTTAAATACCTAGGAGCAAAATCAAAGCTATAAAAGAATCAGAAGGGAAAAATAGGATGTTTATTACTCTGGGGTGGAGATGATTCTTTTAAATAAGACATAAAATAAAAGACTGATACATTTGAGGACTTGTGCTAAGTCCTCAAATGTATCTTTTAAGTATGTTATCTTACTTAACCCTTGAACTCTAAAAGAATGGTATGATGATTATACCCATTTTACAGATGGGACAATAGAGGTCTGTAAAAAGAGAAACTGAGGCATATGTGTTTATTTGAGCAAACATTGATCCAAATCAGGCAGTTTCCAGTCTGGCAGATAGAAAGGAGTTCCAAGGAGCACAAAATGAAAGACTTTTATAGGCAGAAGGGAGCAGGACCAATGAAGTTATAATAGGACGAAAAAAGAAAAGAAAAAGGAGAAGAAGAAGAAGACGAAAAAGAAAAAGAACAGGCTCAGGTCATGATCTCAGGGTCATTGCTTCTACTTTCCATGTAGCTAGAACATGGGAGAGTCAGGATTTGAACCTAGGCTAACTGACTAAAATCAGACCCTTAAACCTAACCATGCTTGTTTTCGTGCTTCTGGCTTGCCTTGTGTTACAAAAGGCATCAGAACAAACCTGAATCACCTCACACTCATTAGGGTGATGTTTTTGTCTGTTGGACCTCCTATAACAAAATATTACAGACTGAGAAGCATATAAACAACAGAAATTTATTTCTCGCGGGTCTGGAGTGGAGAAGCCTGAGATCAGAGTGAAGGCCCTCTTCTGGGCCAAAGACTTCCTACTACATTTTCACATGGCAGAAGGGACTAGGGAGCCCCGTGGGGTCTCTTTTAGAAGAGCACTAATCCCTTGCATGAGAGCTCCACCTCATGACCCAGGCACCTCCCAAAGGCCCCAGGAGACACAAACATTCAGACCATAGCAGATGACTACTATCAAAAAACAAAATAACAAGTGTTGGCAAGGATGTGGCGAAACTGGAATCCTTGAGCTTCAGTGGTGGAAATGCAAAATGGTGCAGCCACTTATGGAAACAGAATGGCAGTCTTCAAAAATTAAAGATGGAATTACCATAGAACCCAGCAATTCCACCTTTGGGTAAAACCCAAAAGAATTGAAAACAGGGTCTCAAAGAGATATTCGTAGACCCATGTTCATAGCAGCATTATTCACAATAGCCAAAAGGTGGAAGCAACGTAGGTAGCCACTGATAGAAGAATGGGTAAACAGAATGTGGTATATATATACAGTGGAATATTATTCATTCATTGAAAGGAAAGAAGTTCTGAGATATGCTACAACGTGAAGTTGTAAGCCAGTCACAAAAGAAAAAACTGGGGGCACCTGGGTGGCTCAGTCGGTTAAGCGTCTGACTCTTGATCTGGCTCAGGTCATGATTTCAGGGTGGTGGGATTGAGCCCCTCTACGAGCCCGGCTCAGCACGTGGAGTCTGCTTGTTCCTCTCTCTCTCTCTCTCTCTCTCTGTTACCTGCCCCCCACCCTCGCTCAGGTGCCATCTCTCTCAAATAAATAAATAAGACCTTTTTAAAAAATATTAGAGGAGGGATGCCTGGGTGGCTCAGTCGGTTAAGCGTCTGCCTTCAGCTCAGGTCATGATCACGGGGTCCTGGGATTGAGCCCCGCTTTGGGCTCCCTGCTCAGCGGGGAGTCTGCTTCTCCCTCTCCCTCTGCCGCTCCCCCTGCTAGTGCTCTCTCTCTCTCCGTCAAATAACTAAAGATTTTATTTAGTTATTTGATGGAGAGAGACACAGTGAAAGAGGGAACACAAGCAGGGGCAGTGGGAGAGGGAGAAGGAGGCTTCCTGCTGAGCAGGGAGCCCGAGGTGGGGCTCGATCCCAGGACCCTGGGATCATGACCTGAGCTGAAGGCAGAGGCTTAACCGCTGAGCCACCCAGGCGCCCCCTAAATAAAACCTTCAAAAAAAAAATTTCCCAAGGATATAAATAAGCAATTCATGGGAAAATAAACTGGAAAGGCCAAAGAACCAATGAAATAATATTCAATGTCATTTCTATCAAGGAGGTATAAATAAAAATAACATTTGCCCACCGGTTTGGCAACAGAGTGAAAGACTTATTTTTTTATTAATAGTGAGGTGGTAGGGGAGTGGTTATGAATCTCCATCCTCTGTGTAAATTGGTACAGCCACTTTGGAGGACATTTTAACAGTAGCTAGTCAAACTTAAAATGTGTATACCTTCAACCCAAGAAGTTCACTGTACCATCATTGTATTAACAGAAGCCTCAAAATAAGCTAAATATCCTTTAGTAGGGAAGTATAAAATTGGTCATAATGAACATCTATTAAAAAGGATGATGTAAGGGACACATTGGGTGGCTCAGTCAGTTAAGCGTCTGCCTTTGACTCAGGTCATGACTGGTCCTGGGATCGAGTCCCGCATCGGGCTCCTTGCTCAGCAGGGAGTCTGCTTCTCCCTCTGCCTGCTATTCTCTCTACTTGTGCTTTCTCTCTAACAAATAAATAAATAAAATCTTAAAAAAAAAAAAAAAGGATGATGTAAGGCTCTGGGTACTGCTATGGAAAGACCACCGCAACCTATGATTAAGTAAAAACAAACAAAAAACCCCAAAACCAAACATGTAAAACAGTACATATAGTATAATACTAATTACATAAAAAAGGGAAATTAAAACTTCACATATAGGGGCGCTGGGGTGGTTCAATCGGTTAAGCGTCTGCCTTCAGCTCAGGTCATGATCCCTGCGTCCTGGGATAGAGCCCCATCCGTTGGGCTCCCTGCTCAGTGAAGACTCTGCTTTTCTCTCTCCCTCTTCCTCTGCCCCCCACTCCCAGCTCATGCTCACGCTCTCTCTCTCTCTCTCTCTCTCTCTCTCTCTCTCGTGCATGCACTCTCTCTCAAATAAACAAATAAAATCTTTTTTTAAAAACTTCATATATATATGGAGAGTGGGATTTTCCCAGACAATCAAAGGAGATCTTTAGCTTTATTCATATTAATCTTTTACAAAGAGACTGCATTAACTTCTGTTTGGCTAATTTTTACATATGCAAGTGAATACCACAACTTACTTTTTTCTTTTTTCATTCAACAATACGCCTTGGAGATATTTGTTAGGACATAGGTAGCTAATAACTGCTATAGAGTATATCATAGAATGATTATATCGCAGTTCATTTCAAAATTTTCTTACAGACTAATGGATGGATATTTAGGTAGATTCCACTTTTTCCAACATGCAGGCTGAGGCTCCTTCTCGTACACATGGGTCAGTGAGTTTCTCTGAGTTGTGAGCTGATAGGTCAAATTGCTGGAGTACAAGAAACAACCCTTTTCCTAGATCTCGCCAAAAGTCCTCCACTGGGACTGTTCCAACTTGCATTCCACCAGCAATGTCTGAGAGTGTTCAATGCTCCATTTCCTCATCAACCCTGCATATTAACTTTGAATTTTTTATGTCAACCTGATGGGTGAAAATGACATCTTAGATTTTAAATTACACCTTTCCTTTTAACGGTAAGGCTGAGCCCCTTTCCAATGATTTATTGGCCCTTAGTTGTCATTTTCTGTGAACTCCTGATTCATGTCCTTTGTCCTATTTTCTATTCATTTGTTTGTAGTATTCTTATTGATTTGTAGAAGCTCTTTGTATAGGTTGGCCACTGATCCTTTGTTTTCTATCTGCTTTTTTGTTTTTCAGGATGTTCTCGAAGGTTTTGGGCTTCTGGTGGAATTCTATTTTCTTGTGGGTTTTTTTTTTTTGTTTTTTTTGTTTTTTTTGTTTTAAAGATTTTATTTATTTATTTGAGAGAGAGAGACTGAGAGAGAGAGAGCATGAGAGGGGGGAGGGTCGGGAGGGTCAGAGGGAGAAGCAGACTCCCTGTCGAGCAGGGATCCCGATGCGGGACTCGATCCCGGGACTCCAGGATCATGACCTGAGCTGAAGGCAGTCGCTTAACCAACTGAGCCACCCAGGCGCACCTATTTTCTTGTTTTTTAACCCCTTTTTAAGATATAGTTTACATGATATAAAATTCACTGATTGTAAGTGTACAATTCAATTATATTAACAAGTTTTTAGTGTTGTGCCACCATCACCACAATACAGTTTTAAAATATTATCATCATCCAGAAGTTCTGCTGTGCCCATTTGCAGTTTATTCCTGCTCCCACCACCAGCCCTAGGCAACCAGTGAATGACCTGCTTTCTGTCTCTATGAGTTAGCCTTTTCTAGACACTTCATATAAATGGAATCCTACGTAGTCTTTTGCATCCTTCACTTAGCGTAGTGTCTTTGAGATTCATGACACGTAGTTGCATTGCTTAGTAGTTCATTTGTTTGTTTGTTTGTTATTGCTGAATAGGTGTTTCAGTGTATGGATATACCACATTATATTTATATATTTATATATTCACCAGTTGATGGACGTTTGAATTGTTTGCACTTTTTGGCTATTTCAAATAATAGCTATGTTCATAAATGGCTATGAACATTGGTGCATGAGTCTTTGTGTGGACATATGTTTTTATTTCTCTTGGTTAGATATTTAGGAGTGCAAATGCTGGGTCTTATGGTAGCTCTGTGTTTAGTTTTTGGAGAAATTGCCAAATGGCTTTCCAAAGTGGCTGTACCATTTTACATTTCCACTAGCAGTGCATAGGGATTGTGTGTTTTCCACATCCTTGCCAGCCCTCTTAGATACCTGAATTTTTTACCCTAGCCATTCCTAGTAAGCGTAAAGTGGTATTGCATTATGGTTTCAATGTGCATTTCTCCAATACTAATGATGTTGAATATCCTTTCATGTGCTTAATAGCCATTCATGTATCTTCTTTGCTGGCACGTCTATTCAGATATTTTGTCCATTATAAAATGTTTTACTATGGTAAAATATACATAACATAAAATTTACCATTTTAGCAATTTTCAAGTATATAGCTTAGTAACCTTGGATATATTCACATGGTTGTACAACCATCACCACCGTCCATCTCCAGAACTTTTCCATCTTCCCAAACTAAACTCTGTCCCCATGAAACAATAACTCCCCATTCTTGTCTCTCTCTAGCTCCTGGAAACCACCATTCTACTTTCTCTATGAATTTGACTCCTCTTGGTGTCTCATGTAAGTGACTTCATACAATATTTGTCCTTTTGTGTCTTACTTCATTGAGCGTAATGTCCTTAAAGTTCATTCATGTTGTAGCATTTGTCAGAATTTCATTCCTTTTGAAGGCTGAATCACTTTTCCATCGTATGTGGATACCACACTGTGTTTATCCATTCGTCCATCAATGGACATTTGGGTTGTTTCCAGTGTTTGGCTATTGTAAATAATGCAATGAACACGAAGGTGCATATATCTTTTCCATTTAGTGTTTTCATTTTCCTTTGATAAATATCCACAAGTGGAATTGCTGGATTATAGGGTAGTTTATTTTTTACTTTTTGAGGCACCTCCATACTGTTTTCCAGAGTGGCTGCACCAGTTTGCATTCCCACCAACAGTGCTAGAGGGTTCCCCTTTCTCCACATCCTCAGCAACTCTTGTTATTTCTTTTCTTTTTAATAGCCATTCTAACAGGTATAAGGTGATACCTCATTGTGGTTTTGATTTGCATTTCCCTAATGATTAGGGATGCTGAGCATTTTTTCATGTACCTATTGGCCATCTGTATGTCTTCTTGGGAGAAATGTGTCCTCTGCCCATTCTTTAATCAAATTGTTTAGTTCTTAGCTATTGGGTTATATGAGTTCTTTATATACTTTGAATATTAACCCCTTATCAGATAAATGATTTGCAGACATTTTTTCCCATTTAGTAGGTTGCCTTTTCATTTTGTTGATGGTTTCCTTTGCTGTGCAGAAGCTTTTTAGTTTAATGGAGTCCCATTTGTTTATTTTTGCTTTCGTTGCCTTTGATTTTGGTGTCAAATCCAAAAAAAAAAAAAAAAAATCATCACCAAGACTGATGTCAAGGAGCTTTCTGCCCATGTTTCTTCTAGGTGTCTTATGGTTTCAGGTCTTACATTCAAATCTTTAATCCAGTTTGAGTTATTTTTTGTATATGGTGTGAGATAACGGTCCAGTTTCATTCTTTTGCATGTGGCTGTCCAGTTTTCCCAGCACCATTTATTGGAGAGACTGTTCTTTCTCCATTGTATATTCTTGGCTCCTTTGTTGTAAATTAATTGACCATATATGTGTGGGATTATTTCTGGGCTTTCTGTTCTATTGCATTTGTCTGTTTGACTGTTTTCATGCCAATAGCATACTGTTTTGATTACTACAGCTTTGTAATATAGTTTGGAATCAGGGAGCATGATGCCTTCTGGTGGCATTCTTTAGAGTTTTCC